>NW_026635034.1:13147076-14541653 GCF_028554395.1 Pezoporus wallicus | reverse complement strand
TAGCCTATTGGCCGCGCCCGGCGGCGGGAGCGCACACGTCACGTGGCTGCGGGCCGTGCGTGTGCCGGTACCCGTGGCCGTGGCGGAGCGGCGGCAGGGTGCGGGGTGGGTTCGGCACCGCTGCGTGCAAGGTTTGCCATGAAGCGCTGCAGCGCCGAACCCCACCGGCGGCGTCACCGGAGCGCCCCGCAGGCGCGCTCCAGAACCCGTGTTACTGTGAGCTTGCCTGCAGCTCATCACGTTCTCGCCTTCCGCTGCGGGAACAGCACACACCGATCTGCGCGGGCAGAGATGGGGCCCGTGAGCTGGCCCTGCGGGAGCCGGGGGAAGACACTGTTGGTATTCACCAACCACTCCTAACCCGGCAGGGTTACCCTTGCTCTGGCACCCAGCTGTGGTCTTAGTCTATGATTCTAGATTTCATCTTTTCCTTCTTTTGCTTTCAAGTGATGATCTTGTTTCACAGCGGGAGGATGGAATTTTACTGTTGTCTTGATCTGCAGTGAATGGTGGCAGTGTGTGAGGTCACCAAGTCAAGCAATACGAGTTTCTCCAGGCTATGACATAGATAATACCTAGGGCTTAGACACTAATACAGCCAGAATGATCACCAAGCTCATCGCCAAGATTACCAAAAAGATGTCTGTGACTCAGCTCCTAATTGCCCTATTTTCTCTTTTGCCTGCATCTGTCTTGACCTAAGCTACCATTGCCTTCCTGAGCTGTGACAGGATGACTTGACACACTGATTGCAAAAGTTTTACTCAAAACTATATGAACACCCATAGCTCTGGCATCAGTTTACCTGCTCTAGATCACAATGATGTCGGTCATACCCTTGAAAAGTGCAGGTGGAAAGAACTGGTCAGTGGGAAGGAAGGTGGTGGTGTGGCCAAGTAATGCCTAGAGGAGCTCCTGAGTTCGTCTGCATACAGCACGTTCAGGATGCCCAAAGCTGGCTGTTCCTTTGAACAGATTTTTTCCATGCTGCATCTTACTTACAGCTCTTACCTGGTTGGACCAGCACAGTCAAGGGCAGTTTCCCCCCCTGCTCCTCAGCGCGTGGCTGCCTCACAGGTGCTGGCCACGCATTTACTCCCAGAGGACTTTGCAGGAGCTCCTGGGGTCAATGCTGGGAGGTTGCTGACAGCAGAGGAAGCCTTGGCAGACAGGTGATGGCAGCTTTGTCTCTTGACAGGTTCAGATAAGATGCATCTCCAGGGATGTGCTGCACCAGCACTGACCCACTTGTTCTCCTTTGTGAAAGACGCCTCTGGTCTCACAGTGCTGAGTCCATGGGATGCCAGTCACAAAATGACTTCTGGTTATCCTCCACTGTGGGCTGAATCTGACTGTAGTGGGTTGGATACAGCCACAGAAAGGAATCTGAGTGAGTGTGGAGTATTTCCTGTTCACATGCTAAATCCTTTAGCACCAAATGTTTAGGGGTTTGTGCCCTTGTTACATATCAGAGAGATTTTTGGAAAACTAATCCCATATATATTGGGTTTAACACAATGTTTGGCTTTCAATAGTGATTTATGCTGAAAATTTTCTTTCTTTTTGCTTACTAACACCTGGGCTACTCCACTGTTCTGCATACTTCTTTTGTGTGTGCGTGATTCTTTTGGAACCATAGAGTCCTTTAAGGTGGTGTGTAACAGTCAAGGGACAACAGTGGTTTTGCAGTTTCCAGAATGGTTTCTCCATTTCCAAGCTGGCATCCAACATTCTGAAATAAGTCAAATTCAAGGGAGAGCTTATCCAGAAGAGAAATGGAGATAGGTATTGCTGTTGTAATTAGAGCTGACAGAAGCAGGCTAAATGGGAGCGTCTTGGTGAAGAAGAGGATGTGAATGGAATCGTTCCACTTCTGCAAAAGGCAGTCACTCCATTGAGAGAATTTCGGTATTGTTGTTCTCCATATTTCAGCCTTCAGAGAAAGCAGTTTTGTTGTGGAAATGCTGGCTAAACAGTGTTCTCAGGTCCACGTTCCATGGCAGTATCATACAAAAGAGAGACCATATCAGAGAAACCAGAGAAAACCAGAGAAATGTAAGGCACTTTTCTAGTTATGCCTTTCTTTGTCTTCCTCCCTTTTCCTCTAAAGACAATAGCAGGAGCAACCAGGCAGCACCCACACTATGGTCTGTCCAATGGTTTGAAGTTCAGGTCTTTGAATCAAATAACTTCTAATCCTGACTACAGCAAACTTCCATATGACTGGTGCATTTAGAGCTCACATGCAGTAAATCTTACCTAGTTCTAAGGCAGTGAGAGAGCTGCAGCGGAGGAGGGTAAAAAGTTCCATGCTTAGCTGTAGGTGAAAGAAGTAACAGAGGAACTGAAGGGGTTTTCCACATCAGTGAGTTTAGGAGAGGAAAACTTGGGAAACCTCTGTAGAATGTTTACTTCAGCAATTCAGGTCAGTCCCATCAGTTAGGTCTAAGATCCGCAAGTGAATCTACAGAGGAGGGTAAGGCACAGTAACCTATGCACGGAATATGTCAAAGTTGGAGCTAGTTGGGGCAGCCAATAAAAGATCACAAAGGCATTTTGACATTGGCATATTTTCCATAACAAACTGAGGAGAATCATCAAGTTCATGGACAATTCGTAAGACAGAGATGAAGTAGTGGCATTCCTGTATGTCTTGTGCCACAGCAGCAAAGCCCCAGGAACTGGGTGAGCTGTATACTAAGAACATGGCAGGTTGGATATTCCTGTAAGAACATGACTGAATATTTAGTTTTGATAACGGTTTGAGATACAATCTTTGCTTTGTAATGGATTTTCTTTTTGTAATACAGTATCCAGCATGAATTTAAGCTTCACTTTTGATTGTGTATTGCCTATAATGGCTGCACAAAATCACTGATGTAAATACAAGCAGATTAATAACTGCCAGAGGAGAAAGCATTTATTCCTAACACTGTGTGGCAGCGAGTCTGTGCTGCATGAGCCAGTGGCACAAAAGACTGAAGGTTCCTTACCTGTGCTCAGGCTCCTCTAGGAAATAACACTCCCTAGATTTCTCACCCCTGGGGTACCCATTACCTCAGTTTATTACCTGATTCTCTGGTAGCAATCCAGGTTGCCATGATAAGATTTTCCTCTAAAATTCTGGCACTCAGGAAGTCAAAAGTTTGTTTCAATCTCTTACAAGAGGTGCCATTCAGAGAGCTGTACAGAAATCTACAGCACTCTAAAAGTACCTGCAAGCATTCAGCAGTCTCAGTAAGTCAGATAATAATGCTGTCTTGTAAATGCCTAGAGATAGCACATGAACTGTTCTAAAGTACAGGTAAGGAGAAGGAGAGCTTCATGGAAGCTGCTTTTCAAAGCTTATTTCTTGCCTGAGTATATTTTACTTCTCCAGATAAAGAACAATGTGTTTAAGATGATTTTTACTTGTGAGAGAATTGCTGGTATATGGGTTGCTGCACAAATTGTGTTTGTGAAAACAACGTTGCTGTGAATAGTTTGTTAGTAGCAGAAGAGAAATTCTGTAGGGTAAAGATGCCTGCTGCCACATAGATCATATTAATAAAAGAATAGAATGGTGAACTTTTACTGTTCTGAAAACAGGCACCTATTTTCAGGTTGTGATGCTGGTTGGCCCTCCTGTGTCATTAAGGAGCTTGAAAATTTGCCTTTCCTAGTTACTCAGCAGAGTCTAAGTGTATGCAAAGTCTATTCCCAGAGAGCCTGGGGAGAAGGAGACCTATTTTTTGCTGCTGGCAGGTTAACTGGATTCTGAGTGGTGAGCATGAGGTCTCCATTTCAGGAAGTACAACAAGCAACTGGGGAGCCTCAGGCTACACTGTCCGGCGCTTAGGGCAGTCTGTGAAACATCAGGCTTAACAGCCATAGAGATGACATCTGGTTTGGTTCAGGCTGTGGTTGTTACTGACATGCTTGCTTTAAATGGATGGCATCTGTTGCCTTCTTTCCTAAACACTGCTGGAAACTGAGGGGGGAGGCACAGTTCAGCTTTCTTACCACAGGATTTCTTGCAAGCCCAGACACTGTTGGCCAAGCTTTCACCCTTAAACCTCTGGGAACGAGTGGTTTCCCTCTCAGGAAGGTAGAGCTTACCTGCCATCTGCTCACACATGTTCTGCGGAGCCAGATTGCTCTCCTCACTGCAGGAGAATGCTTAATTTGGCAAGTACCACTATGTGCATTTCTCACATCTAGAGGGAAGAAAGCGAGGAGGACTGAGTGCTGGGCACCACTGTTGGGCACATTCCAGCTGCAGAGAGCTCGGAGCTCCATCCCTTCAGAGAGGGATGGCAGCAGGGAACACATTCCATACATCCACAAGGAAAAAAATTGAGGGATTTAGTGAAATAGTGGGCAAAAAGGAATACAAGGTTACACCCTTCAGCACCAGGCACTGCAATTCCCTGGTGGGCAGGGGAAGTAAAGCTCTTTTTAGCTGCTGATTGCTATTAAATGCTTCTAATATGATGACAGCTTATCCACACCTGACAATCTTCAGTCACCCCTGGAAAGCTCCACAGCAGGACAAGCCACTTCCTGCAGTTTGTTTCCTGGTGAGTTGGGACCTGGCTCACAGGAAGTTCTGCTTTCAGCTCAGTCCTGGTATTTCATTACCTGCTCTGTGACTGAAAGGACAGGGAGAGATGTTGGGGGTGTGCCCCAGACTTCTGAATATATTGCACTAAATGAGGCTTTTAGCAAGATAAAACCCAGCTTCATGATAAGATCCACACAAACCCATCCTCCCTGGAAACTGGAAACAGAGCACCGTGTCATCTGTCTTAGAATATGTTCCTCAGTCAGGACTAGGTAACAGTCCTGCAGACCTGTGTATTTCAGAGAACCCATAGTGGGGAAGAAGTCAGCTGTGGGAGCAGACGACTCCAGTCTTTCTGTGTAACTACTGTCAAACACACTTGCTGGAGGTGGGAAGCCCTCAATTCTACAGACCTTCAATCTAAGAGAGGTGCCTGAGCCAGGCAGTCTCCCCCTCACAGCTATCGCAGCTTGCAGGAGGCTGGAGCGAGTGGCTCCTGCAGATGGCATCTGCATCCTAGGGATGGAGTGAAGTCTAGGCTAGAGTACAGCAAGAGCCTTACTGGATACAGCACATTGGAAGGCAATCAAAGGAGCTTAGACAAACTCTGAACCCTACTTCTGTCACTCTGCTGTTCAGCCTCCCACCAGCATGGCACATCTGCAGCTATTTAGCAGAAGAGGAGCTGCACCATCCTGCTGTCCTGGCTTCTTCAGGACAACCACTCTCAACTATTGTCTTTTAAATGCACACCCTCTGTTGCTCACTTCCAAGTGCAGTTGGAGGCCTGAGTCTTCCAGCCCCAGTTCATCCCTGCATTGCTCTCAAAGGCTTCTGCACCCCATCAGAGGCAGAGAAGCGGAACCCAACGTCTCCAGACTTGCAGCCTCACTTGTTTGCCTGTGCAATTTCATTTACTTACAGGTAACTCCACACCATGCTCAGTTTTATCCTGAGGGATCTGCAGAGAGGATGCAGGGGTGGAGACCGCTAGGCCTGAGGTAAACACACAGGAGTATAGGAGGAGGAAGAGGAAGGGCAAGTCTCTGAGCTAAGCTGAGCAGCATGGTGCAGCTTCCAGAAGAAGGACACCACCAGCAGGAAGTGGCATTGGCTGGAAGCATTTTTAAAACCAGTTGGGGAACAGCTGTGCTGATTTTAATCCAACTGGACTGAAGTGTCTCCAAAAGAGCCATAAAGCCTTTTGATACCTACCGCCCAGGCTATAAAACGTTAATCTCGGCTGAAAGTCTTTGTTCTCTTAGTAGCAGTATTTTTCTATTTAGAAGTAATGTACTGCTGCCTCCAGTCAGAGGCCCTGCTGTAACGTGGATGTGGATGTGTAACAGACTGCTCCTGCTGCAAGAGCCTTAGCATCTGAGCGATGACACATGGCTGGAGAAGCCCATCAGGAGCATTGGCACAGCCTGTGTGCCACTGCACCACTGTCCTGTGTGTCAGAGACCCCTTGACACAGGCAGGGTTTCTGAGGAGGAATAATACAGTGGCTCTGGGGATTTTTATATGTGAAAGTCTAAAAGAGATACCAGGGCAAGTTTAGAAAGGAGCAGGCTGAGGTTTCAAGGCCAGGTGTGAGAGAGATTCTCAAAAGCATATGATGATAGTAGAGGAGAGGCGTTGAAGGGCTACAAGATCATTTCTAAACCATCCCAGTGAAGTCAGCAGTCAGTCTCCCTCTGGGAGGTCACAGGTTCCCATGATACTTTTATGGTCTCCTTGGATAACAGATTAAACCTTATTAATACAGGCTGCCAGCTGTACTTTCAGCAGTCATCTGTGAGTTCAGTTATCCCAGTGGTGTGCGTGTCCCTGACACTTCCAGCCTTGTTCTCAACAGACCTTAGTGACAACTTCATATACTGCTGTACACAGAACAGGGCTATGCTCCTGCTCAGGGTTCATGAGTGCTCAGGCAGTGCCTGCCTTATCATCCAGCAGTCCTGGGATGAGTTGGACAGACATGAACCAGGCTTTCTACTGCCCCATCTGTTTTGTCCCATCCTTGAATCTTCTCAGTTCCTTCTCCAGAACTTCGAGCTCAAAAAATGGTCTTTCTATTCTGTGTCATTTAATTCATGTCCCAGTTTATCTTACAAATGGGAGAAAGTGACCCAAAAGGACACTCCAGCCTTGCCGCATTCTCAGATGGAATTAGGTGAGATGTGATAAGGTGAATATTATCCTGGTTTAGATGTGCATATAGGTTAGTTTTCTTTCTCTCAGATCTTTTCACCATGTCCAGGGATCAGAATCTCCAGGCTGCCAAAAAGCTCTTACCATAAGCAGCATCTTCCATATCTGTGCTGAAGTTCACAGCATCATTTAAAACAGGATGAAGAACTTTGGATAGCTTGTCACTTGTAATATTAAGTGCCAAAATGACTTGGATGTTTTCTATCAGTGGCTGCTTTTTCAGTACAAATGCTGCCCTAAACCTACTGATTTTTCCTGATTGTCTGATGTTTCTTGACAAAAAGAACTGTAATTCTGAAAACATTCAGACTGTTATCCACTTAATGCTGTTTGCTGAGATATCTCAATCTGGAGAGGGCACTAGAGATGCTACTTGTACTTATCTGCAAGTAAAGGTAGCAAGGCCACTTCCATTATTCAGCATATACTGGTCATGTTGTCATGATCTCAGTGATGATTTCCTGCCTCAGACTTTTTTGTACAGATCACTTTGAGATTTTAAATAACTTTTCACCCTTCTAGCTTTTTTCTCTTTCTGCTTCTTACTGCATTAATAGTGTCCATTACGCTATTACCTTTGTTGCCATCAAGCTAAAGCTGAAGTGTATTCTGGGCATAGCTTGTTTCCATTATTATCTTTATTTTGAAGGAATCATTTGTCTTCATTATCTGCAGCTGCATCCTGAAGCATTTTGAAAAGGTACATGCCGTATTTCCCTCTTATGAGAGCTTCCCCCCTCCTCCTGCATGTTAAAATGAAAGTTTCCGCTCCACTGCTGGCGTGACAGCACAGACAGCGTCTCACAGATGGACTGACTCTCAAAGAGGCAGGAACCTTAAAATCCAGCAGATTCTAGTCTAAACCCCACTCTTGCCCTGCTGCGTTATGAATCAGTGTACCCTGACGTCGCTGCTTTCCCTCTGCATACTTCATCTTTTTAATTTCCTCTGTAGCTCTGCCTACAGCTGGCAAAGTAATCACTGCCTGAGCAATGCACCTCAAAATCTTTGTTAATGCTGAATGAGTCTAGCTGGATTTTCTGTTTCCCATCAACTGCTGGGCATCTTAATCTGTGTCCATGTTAGGTCTGTGGTACTGAGCTCAAAGAATAATTATTTTGTTCAGGGGAAGGAAGAGATGCAGTGCAAAAAGGTGTAGTATGAGCTAGCTTTGAAAATGAGTGTTTGGCATACTTGTAGTGTGAGGGGAAGCAGAGATTTGTAGCAATGCACAGGTAAGGTAGTTGGAGGTCACAGTGTGGACTTGCATAAATGTACAGTTCAGTTTCTTCCCACTACAAGGTCTACATGGGTACAGACCTCTGTTCCCTTGGAATATTAAACATTGCAGACATCTGGCTTGGACTTAGACAGCTGTTGAACATAGGTAATTTCAGCTTCACTCCTTCTGCCTTCAGTCAATCCCTCCCATAGCCTTTGTTGCTGTGACCTAGATTGTGAGCAAATGCTTTCTGATGGCATTTCAAAGGAAACTAATCTTGCACTCAGAGTGAAACATGACTGGATTCATCTGTGCTCCATACTCTGTGCATGAGTAAGTTTATTTCTGCCTCTGTTCTTGAGCAGCAAAACCTTCATGACCTGTGCTTACATACCACAGAGTCACCCGCAAGGCACAACCTACGGAAAGAAGACTTACAGGGCTCTCCTTTCTCCAAAAGCAAAGCTGCTCCTGGCCACAGGGACTTGAGATTTATGATTTGTAAATACTGTGCCAAGTTTTTCACTATTGTAATGCAGGAAGGAAAATAAAAGCCTTAACAACTGCAAAAACATGTCATAAGACTGGTAATGACTCATGCCCTGGTAACACTGTGCTAACCAGATTCCCTGTCCAATTGTGCTGCCTGTGTGGAGTAACATACAGGCAATAATACACCATGTGGAGAGCATGACACTGGTATTAGCGTTTTCCTTGGAGTGAGACGTCCTCACTGCCTCTTGAGCTCTGGGATCAATAATGAGATAGAGCACAAGAGAAATGCAAGTAAGAAAGCCAGCTGCTCAAAGAGCCCTTTTAAGTTGATGTATATACTGTTGGATTTCTGCATGAAAATGGTGACATTAAAATGGCCATTAGAGAATGATGTATCAGTATTAGCACTGCTGAATGTGCAGCTTACATACATCATGTGAGGTGAGTTTTGCTTTGTTCATTTATTTCTCCAAACTATACTGCCCATTCCCTTCCTGCTAAAGGTGCTGAAGCACCTGCTGTTGCAAACCATAAACCTGCCCTTGCTGTTTCCACACAGATACTGCAATTGTCCTGCTCATGTGTTATTAAAGATTTGCTATTGCAAAGGGATAGTCTGATTTAAGCCTTGCTGGCACCATCACATTTACACAAGCATAAGAGCTTCATAAGAAGCTCAAGAGAAAATGCTGGATACATGGACTTAAAACATGCACTATCATACTCCTAGGTATGGAAGGTTTGAGTGTGCATCTCTCTGATGCTTCCTTTCATAGACTAAGAGCATCCTCCACACAACAGTAGTGAATAACACAACTCCCTTTCTAGTCCTTTCCCAGGACATCACTGGGATTAGTCCTGCATGTATGTATCCATTTACTCAAGTGGAGTTCCCCATGCTCCCCAGTGAAGCCAAGACACGGATGCAAAGGGGAATTAAATCAGCTGTAATAATTCCTGGCACCGAGGACCAGGGCTGATGGGCTCCCTTCCAGGGACATCTGGTCATTAACCCTCAAAGAATAAGGGCTTTTGGGTCCTTTCAGTCAGGACAATGGGCTCTATGCTAGGAAACACTAACTTCATGCAGCGGAGGCTTAATCACACCTTTTGGGACTTTAAAAGCTGGTAGCTATTGATTGAGGCAAGGGTGGTGAAGCGAGGTCACAGCTGCCTTCATCTTTCATATGGGGTCCATGGAGACCACACGTAGTAGCATGTAGAGTTCCCTATTGATTCAAGTGGCTTGGCAATTAAAAAGCCCTGTGTTCATCCTTCCAGTCATTTAGCCTTCACCAGATGAAACTAAGTGGCTTCAGCCAGCTATCATGGCAGCCCAAACCAAGCTGGATGCATTCAGCTGTGACTCCAGATGAAAGCTGAGCGCAGCTTCATTTCATACAAGTGGGGGTTGTGCTGAGACACACACACCACACACACCCCCCATAGCAGATGGGGCAGTGTTTCCCAGGTCCAGACTGAGCCAAGAACCCAATGAAGTGAAAATGGTGTGGCTCTGGAGAGAGCTGAGAGGGGAGGCACTGGAGCAAGGCTGTGTGAATGGTTTATTTCCTGTGCTGCTCTAATCCTCTTCCTGTACCTCTAGCTCACCCCTGAAAATAAGAGATGACAACCTTGGTGTGGGTGGTTTGAATGCTGTGGGTAAAATGAGTGTCTTTCTGTTCTCAGGACTATTGCACCCCAGCATTTACAGAGACTGAAGCTTGTGAGGTCCTCAAACCTTCCTTGTACAGCACCTAGCACAGCAAGGTCTGGGGCAGTAGTGGAACTCAGTCCTCCTGTGCACTCCAGTAATATAAATGGTGAATAACTAAGGCAATGGCACAGTCTCAGCCCACAGGCAGATCTAGGGCTTAAAGCACGCATGAACTTCCCAGGAGGAAAATGGATATGTCTTTTCATAATTCACTTTGTTACCCAAATGAAATAAAAGGCCATTTTATTTTCATAGCCACAGTTTTATAAATCGAGTCAAAAGTGCCCAGTTTATCATGAACACAAATGGTGAGACAGCCTAATAATGCATTCAAGCTACAAAGATTTCCAGAAACAATAGAGGACTCTACCACATGTTATGGAGAATACAACATATGCTGCAGGCTTCACATGCTGAATGCCTTCTGGCTATTCTTGCAACACTAAGCATGAGAGGACAGTAGTTATTATACCAATATAAGACAAATTATGCCCTTAAAGTCATGTATGCAAAGGGCACTGTTGCTATTTCTACAGTCGGAAATGCAGCTGGCACTTTATAGATGAACCTTTGAAGAAATTCCTTATGCCCACACCAGTAGTTTCCTTCAATAGCCTTGCACCCAGATCTCCCAGTGCAGAAGTGTGTGTGTACATGGACAACACATGGTAAGCAGCCTTTGAGCAAGTAACCATATTGCTTTCAAGAGAGCAGAGTTCAACATAGCCATTGCAGGACTGCAGCCTTTACTAGGTGAAGTGAAAGAGCTGTGTAAGACACCCTTAAATACAAGGAGACTCACATCTGTTTTCAAGGGATGAAAGTGTGTCCCACACAAACATCTTCAATTTTAGTAAATCATGGCTACAATCCCTGGCCATTCACCTTCCTGTCATTTCCCATATTCCTGTGCCTCATTCCTAGGCTCACCCAGAAAGGCTCATCCTGATTCTGGCCAAGCAGGGCAGAGGAGAATCAAGAGCAGCTTCCTTGACCAAAGGCAAGTTGTTTTGCTCTGCTGATTTGCACTGGCTCTGTGTATAGCATTGTCTATCCAGTCACTCCATGATGTCTCACATCTGTGTGAGGCATAGATCTTCTTACATTTGATTTCCATGGATAACCTTCCAAAGCCAGCTAGTTCCTTCCATCTTCTGTGCAGCAATACTGAACTCTGGACAGGGCAGAGACTCAGCAGACAACACTGGGAGCATATGCCCAGACTACAGAGAGAAGAACTGATTTTGAAAAGCACCTTTACATGTAACTATGGTAGTAAAATCCTTGCAAGGCAATAACGCATTCTTGTATGAATGAGCTAAAAATTGCTGCCCAGGTTGCAGGGTAACAGAATAATCCCACACCTCCCAGGACCAGGCAGCTGAGAGGGAGAATCGTGTCATTCCCAGCCAGTGAACACTGGGGTGTTTGTTGGTTCTCATCTTTTCCTTGAGACTGATCTCATCTGTTTATGACCAGCTTATGTGAACTCTAGTCTTTACCAGATGCACATTAGTGTGCTGCCATCAGATTCTTACGCTCTACTCAACACAAACAGCAGCCGTCCCCAACCATCCGCATGGGCCGTTGCCTGCCTGCTTCTGCCTCCAGTCACCCAGCTGTGACGGCTGCTTCTGTGAGAGGGACTCTGGAACTGTGTCACTGTGGAATCAGCTCCAAGGCTTATTTAACCCCTGTCTTCCCTACAGAGACATGTGTTTAAATCCTTGTCCCCATATCTTCTCGTCAAAATACAATTCTTTTCTTCTCAGTTTCCTTCTGCATTTGCTTTGTGTTACTAGATGATGAAATCTGGGTAAAGGGCACCCTGATTATTGCAGCATCCAAATGACAGGCTTCAGGCAAAATGATAATTACTTATTCAAAAGTATTCATCAAATTAACATATCCTGAATAAATTCAAGCTCAATTTAACAGGCCCCTGCTCTTATTACAAACAATTAGCGCATGCAAATGTTTAAACTCAGTAGAGAGCAACTTACTCTTTCACAAGGTATCCGGATCAAAAGTAGATGTAACCACCATTTGCAAATGTCAAGCAGTTTAGGGAGCTATACCGCAGCTTGTTCAGATGCATGGAAGTTAAAAAGTGCACAAACAAGCTCTTCCCAGGCTGTTAACCATCACAGAGTATTCAAACTCTTCTGTAAGTTCTGTTTCTCAGCCAAAATCCAGAAGAAAATAAAATGGTAGAAAAAAGTTATAAATTCCCTCTCTCCTCCTCCTTTCCTTGGAATAGAGTCAGGGCTTTATTCTGAGATCCTTCTATAGTTCTAAGTATTATACTTGAGATGCTTTACACTTTCAGCTACGGTGCACAGTGTTCCCCACACACAGAATACTATCAGTAGTGGGAGGGGAAGGAGCTGCTAAGTTTTGTATGGAAAATCTTGTGCACCACAGCATCGATTCCAAAATGCTTTGGGAGAACAAAGGAATGGCACATTCCATAGCTCTGCTCCGCGTACCTGCAGGAGGGCACAGTCTGTCACTAAAACTGTGTCAGCTGTATACCTCTCATTGTATTGTAGCCTGGTTTCCCACAGCTGGAGTGAGGTCTTTCAGTCATGTCACCTCTCTCTCAGTCAGACAGAAGTTAATAACTTTTGAACAAAACTGGCCACTTGCTGATAAACTGAAAGGCAAAAGAGCACTGTGTTCACCTTAACTATGGCTACTAGAGCTGCGGGAACACGAGGTACTCTGCTGTGAGGGCTGTTTCACACACAGGCAAACACACACCACACCTTTCTTGCCTCTTTCTTCCCTTTCTCGAAAATGTACTTTTCTGTCCATCCTGCCTGGGACCCTGGCTGTGGGATCAGGAGAAACACTGCAAGATGCCCCCATCCCAAGTCCTGGAGTATCTGCTTAGGTATTTTTCCAGCAGGATAAAATGTCAGAGGTAAAGCAGTGACTTAATTCATTCTCCTGCTACTTAAACAATAGCAAGGAAGAAGTCTGTCCCTGAAAATGGTCCTTGTACAGCAGTCTGACCATTCCCATAGCTGCCCTATGACCTGCCGTGAAGATTCTCTTTTTGCTCTGACAAAGCCACCAACCGCAACACTTCTGTATAACCTAAATGAGAACAGTACAGATCCTTACTGTTTGTCCTTCATGCTCATCACAAAGTACTGGTATCAAGTTCATTAAATGAACTAGGAAAGAAATCACATTTGTGAGAACATGATGCCAGTCAGGTCCAGATGATTGCAATTTACTTCACTAAAATACTTTTGATTAAAACACGTTGCTTTAAAGGAACTTAAAGTGACGTGTCTTAAAAGGAACTTGGACTTCAAACTCTGTAATAACTGCAATATGTTCTCAGTGTCCGGCCTTGCTACAGGCTGCATCAGCTCAGTGTTAAAAACTCCTGCAAAAAGAGTTATTAGGTGCTTTCTTCAGACACAGACTTCTCACTGCAGTCATTGCAGATGTCCTGGCACACTCTAAGGAGGATCATATGCAAATTAATATAACTATTTAGATGTTCCAGACTCACTCATCATTATGGCACAATGTCAGTTCCACATAAACTTCCCCATATGGTACATTTCAGAAACCTCCCAACTGCAGCAAGAGAAATGGAAAGAAATAGCCTCAGCAATCAGCAGCCTCTTAATAGCATTAGAATCTCAGCATTGACATGGACAATAGGTGAGTGCTCAGAAGGTCTCTCTGAGTAACACTGATAACACTGCTTCCCATCAAGATTGTTTTAAATCAGGCATCTTTCTCCAGAGATGCTGAGATAAACTCTCATCTTGGTGTGGTTTTTGGGTTTGTGTCACAGGGCAGAATAGAAGCTAAATTTCTAGTTTAGCTAGAGCTTGGTCTCTTGATCTCTTCAGTGAGGATAAAAAAGTTCTGATGTTTTCTGTGCATATGGAACACAAAGATGAGGAAATTGGAGTGAAAAGGACACCAGCACATAGAGGTGCTTTCAGTGCATGGTCTAGAGGCAGACTAGCTTTATGTCTTTTGGCCTGCTAAAGGGATATGCAGGCTTACAGGGGTGTCTTAGTAATCAAGTACTGGATTAAAGAGGACTTTGCACTGACCCACTGTAGCTATTCCTATCTTCAGTTTCTGTAAGAGCACTTGATTTCCAGTTGCACCTTTATCTTCCAACAGTGGCAGATGCTCACACATGAAAGCCTCAGCCCTTTGAAAACTTTCTGTGAACTCATCAGACCTCTGATGAAATCAGTACACAAACCTCTTGTGAAGATTAACATTGAGATACATACCTACAGGCTTTAAGAATTCTGAAGTTCAGTCAGTCACCTTGACTGTCACCTCCTTTCTGCTTGAGCAACTGTACTGCCTCTCCCAGCAAGCACCTGGTTTGTGCAGAAGATAGCAGGATCTAGTAGAAGACTCCCTGGTTGCAATATGTGACCATACAGCAAATTCTATCAGCAAATTGGGCTCAAGCTTGTAAAATAGATCAGTTGCCAGGTTCCTTTTTGTTTTGAGAACATGGCATCAAAACTGAGTGCCTGCCACAGGTCATGTTGGCAGAGCATCACTGGCAAGCCCTCAGATGGAAACAGAATGAGAGAGAGAAGACACGATCCCCATGCTCAGAACTTCATTCTGATTTAGCAGAGTGCAGCAGAGTCAAGCAAAAGTGAGCTAAAATCTCAAGAGTTCTGTTGTTTTGCTTCTAATTGGAACTGGCCTCATGTTCTGGGAGGCAATGTGGGGAATGTTGGAAACTAAGAAATAATCAGGAAGCGCTATGACATTCCCTTGTGCAGAGAAGGGCAATGGAGCTGGTGCAGGGCCTGGAGCACAAGTGTGATGAGGAATGGCTGAAGGTCCTGGGGGAGTTCATTCTGGAGAAGAGAAGGATCAGGGTGAGACCTTATCACTCCCTACAACTGCATGACAGGAGGATGGAGCCAGGAGGAACAGCCTCAAGTTGCGCCAGGGAAGGTTTAGACTGGATATTAGGGAAAATGTCTTCCCCAAAAGCATGCTCAGGCACTGGAACAGGCTGCCCAGGGCAGTGGTGAAGTCACCATCCCTTGAAGCATTCAAAACCTGTGTAGACAAAGCCCTTGATGACACGGTTTAGTGGTGAACTTGGCAGTCCCAGGGTAGAAGTTGGACTTGATTATCTTGAAGGTCTTTCCCAACCAAGTTGATTCTATGATTCCATCTATTCCCACCTATTCCTCTGTTATTCATAACAGCATTTTTTTCCACCACGCTCCTTAGCCATCCATCCATCTGTAATATCAAAGAGAACATCTTAGGTTGTTCCACTTCTGACATGGCAGTATTCAGACAGCACATATTTTAACAGGATTCCAAGACTGGATTTTGCAGCCATGTGGGATTTGGAGCTTCCTGCCAGCAGAAATAGATCTCTTTGCACTCAGAGTACAAAAAGTGAGCACTTGAGCTAAAGCAGCACCAGCTCTCCAGGGCACACAGGGTGCAGCTGGACAGCTTTGTTCCCACACAATAGGAGCTGGTGGTACAGATATGTGTGAACTGACCAATCCAATGCAATATCACATTTCTGGCTGAGATTGTTTGGGGTCTTTTTCATATTTTGGGTTTCCCACAGTGGATTATCTTGAATGCAGCTCAACTGCCTGATCTCTTTACTGGTTGGAATGTTTATTTTTCCAGGAGAGAAGAAAAACAGTAAGTGTTTTATGAAAGCAGCATAAGAACAAAGTATGGCAAATCAAAGGAAAATCCTGACATGAACTCTTCTTGCCATAGGGCAGAAACTATGACTGCTCTGTCCTGGTGTTCCACTCATGTGGGGAAGTTTTGTCTTAGTGAAATGCTACACATGTGCCAAGTTGTTGCAGATATCTGTATAACCCTTTCCTTGTCTTGCTGTAGCAGTTAGTTATCAGTGTGATCAATGCAGTGCACAGCAGGGTCCCAAGCCTGCAGGCCCACAGGCTGGGAGTAGGTTGCCTCCAGGTGAAGCGGCAGAGTGCTGGTTAGAGTGATACACGTAACTGAGCTAGGCTCTGTCCCTGGCTCCGCTGCTTGTTCCATCACAGGCCTGATTAAAAGAGCTAGTGATAGAGTGAGCGTCTCTTTGGTTTGAATCTGGAAGGCAATATCCGTAAAATCCCTGGGGCCCTTTTCAGATATCCGCATGCTATCAAGTAACCAACAAACTATTTATGGAACCCTTAGGTGCTCCATTGTCCTGGCACCTTTGCCTATAAAAGTCCCTCCCTCCTACGTGCAGACAGTGGCTGCCTGAAGCTTTCAGGATCCTCATCAGCTGAGCAACTGTTTAACACTCAGACATTGTGAGACGGAGTCTTTGTGGATGCCAGCTACAGTAACTCTACTCTGCTTCCATCACCTCATCTGGGGAGGGGTTAATTCATGACTTCTTACACAAAAGTGAATAAAACTGTCTCCGTTGGTCATTGGCATTGTCCAACTTCCATGTTCCCAAAGAATCTTAACGTCAGCAAATAAAAGAAAGGCAGGAGACAACTGCGAGGCTTTTGGCCAGTAAAATCACTCCAAATCCTTGTGTGCCTAGATTTGAAGAGCTTTTAAATCCAGAAGGACTCACAAAATCCAATTTGGCCTTTGCACTGTTTCAACAATGAGCCATAAAACTGACACCCTGGACCAATTCTAGTCTCTGTTCATATGAATTTATTCATGCTCCAGTAACTCTAACGCAAGTCCATGAAAGTCAATCAAGTGGAGAAGCTTCCACACTGAAATTACTGAAGAAAGGAACTTTTGTCATGCCAGACTGCAAATGAAGCTTTGGGGAACAGTTTAAATCCTGGAAGAAGAAAGTTCCCAGGTATGCAGGGGAGCTCATATCTCAAGAGCCTGTTTTTAATCATAACCCTACAACCCAGTTGCACAACTCATGCTTTACTACTTGGATAGTAGTTGCCAACTGGATGAAAAACCTGACTTGGTATTTTCCAGTTGATGGGAAAGCTTTGTGAAGGATATTTGCTTGAACAGCACAACAGCTTAACATGAGTCTCCCTAGAAATGAAACATAGAAATCACTGTTTCCATGAAATGCACTTGCATTGCTCTAGACAACATGAGGTTCATACCAATACCTTGCTGAACCCTCACAAACCATGCATCGGGGCTGCTTTAGACATGGGTAGAAAAGATAAGTGCTATGAGCAGTGTTTTTCTGGAATGGCAGAACAGACCTGCTACCTACTGGCTTTGTCTCTCCTACTTGCCTCATCTGCTTGTACCAGACCCCGCATCCACCACCCCACATATTCTACAGTGTTGGTGGGCTCCTGTTGCTGTAGGATATGGTATGTGTCCTGCAACACAATGCTATTTACTTCTTAGCCTTGGTGTGGCAAGACAGAGTTTTGTCTGGATCACTGAGGTGCTTTGAGTTAGCTCAGCCTGGCACTTTTTATGGGGTCCCTTTGGCACACCTGAATGCACAAGCAGGTCCAGATACTCCTGAAGTGGAATTTGTTTGGAAAAAAACACCCAACTGTTTTAATTTGAATCCTCAAAGATGAAAGAAAATAAAGGTAGATCACTGTCATTCCCCTTCAAGTTTCATTCTTACCAGGGGGTAGCTTCAGCTGCATCTAAACTACAATGAAATAATCTCAGCCCATGCTTCAATGGCAGCTAATATGCAGTGTATTTAATTGGTACCAACTGAACCAAGGTCTTGGAAGCAGGGTTTGGCATAATGTCAGAGTGTGGAAAGAAAATGTCCCCCCTTTCAGCTGCAATCTTGTATCTTGAATGCTGATGGCAGAGGAATAAAGTGTGGCCTCTCAGAGGAGGTAGGAAACAGCGCATGTTTCTCTCCTGTTGTGCTGCTGTAGCTCACACTGCTATAGAGCAGGTGGCTGGTTTCTCTGTAGCAGCTGGACAGTGCTATGGAAGGGAACTTCTTTACACAGCTAAGTGAGGGATGAAGAAACAGTTTTTTTTCCTATGGATGTCTCAAGATGATCAAGATCTGGACCTATTTTCCCATTCTGAATATTGAGCACAGCCCAGTGAACAGTGCATATACTCTGCTAACACCGAACCACTGCTAAATCTGCTATGACTGGGTGGCACGAAGCAGATAAATTATCAGTGCAAAGCAGAAAGTTGATCAGATAAACTTGGATATTGCACTGAAATAAGTAGTGCTCCTAATCTCCATCTCCAGATATGTGTCCAAGGCTGAAAAAGGGAAGAGTCTCTGGCTCATTAGGGGAATGTTTGCTCAGCTTGAATCTAACACTTGATAGTGCTGTGGCCAGAACTCTGAGCCAGAATATATACATTAAATGTGGTGTTTCTTTGATTCTTGAACTATGGCCCTGGTTTGTGAAATATTTAGTTGTTCATATTGAGGCATCAAAAGTCAGAGCTGTAACCCTTAAGGGGAGTGAAGCCATCAGAAGCTTTCTCTCTCAGGTGAGGAAGTAAGAGAAAAGCAGCTTTCATCAGCTTTATCTTTTTATGGCCCAAACAAGTAAAGTCTGTCAGATTCTGCTGGCTCTCTGATCAGGCCTGAGGTGCTTGGGTGTGATGACAATAATTATTAGTCGTGATCATGATGTTTTTTGTCCTGTAGATGCAGCTGGGTCTCCTACTCGGATAATGAGTGTCTCAACAGGGGAAGTCTGAGCATTCTTCAGAGACAGCAGGAAAGAGGGTAAATATCTCTCCTTGTCTGATTCTGCTGAATCATAGTCCCAGCAACCACAGGATACAGGAATTGTTCCTCAACAACAAGGACAGAAAGAAGGAAAGAAGCAGAGCTCTGGGTTTGAGAGAGCAGCCAGCAGCTCCGCCAAAGGCCTTGCAATTCACTTCTCTCGTGTGCTTTGTGTTGCCCTAGGAGGTGTTCCCTGATGGCATAGTGCTAGCCAGCAGCAGTGAAACCTCACACTGCTTTCAACAGAGGGTAAAAAGTGTTTCAGTCATAACCAAAGCACTGCTGGATTCTCTGTTAAAAACACCCCAAGACGCCTGTGAGTTAAGCCCAATAAGTTTAATAATTGATGAAACTGTATCAACTGAGAACTACAAAATACAAAGCAGACACAAAAAGTGATGGCATGAAAGTGGGAAGGAATTGTGTCTGTGATGAAAAATGAAAGCAAAATACACATAACAGAGGATATGGGTTCAGATATAACACACACGGTCACATACAACACTGCATTAGTAACAGCATACACAGATACTCATTACACTGGGGATTTTCACAGTTCTCCACTTCATCCCAGATGACAAGTAAACTGATGGGTTTACTCTCTTACATAAATTCGTGTGCACACAACATCATCAGCACCAAAGGTCTGGAAAAGAAATATAAAACAATCAGAAGAGATGGAACCCGCAAACATTTAACACAGTTTGGGAGTGTGATTTTAACAATAGTAGTGAGTTCAACAGCAGAAGTACATTTTCTTATGTCTTTTGACAGATGAGAGTAAAGAAATGAATCATTTTGGAAGAGGAATGCAATGTAAGTGACCTTTTTTCCCAAGGCACGATGAATTTTGTCAGAATGATAAATGAGACAGAAATTCCCTTTTACTATAGTTTCTTGGCATGCATTTATAAATAAACATGAGAAAAGAAAGAGAATTTGGAATGTACCATTGTTACATTTAGAAGCAGTTGCGGCACTTTGAACTGGAAATGCCGAGGGTGGAATGCTCAAAAGGTATTCTTTGATTTTTGCAGGTATAAATCAGAGTAGTTCAAATGAAGTCAGTGGAGCAATGCTGAAGAGCAGAAGAATGTACACCTATAACCCGTTCACATCACACTGCTGCAAGATGTTGACATGCTCTGCTAGGATAGCAAAACCCTCTCTCCCAAGCCAGAATGTGGGCAGTGTCAGTCACAGGATACTCTGACCTTAACCAGTGAATTTGTTAACTATGATGAAGGTCTGAAATGAGGGCATATAACAGAGAGAAATCTAGTGGAGATCAAGTTAAGCTCATTTCACTTGACTAAACATCTATGAGATCTCACAAACGTTTGATCACCACATATCTGAAAGTCACAGACTTACTGCAGACTGTGTCCCATCATCATCCTGTTTCTTACACCAGATTCAGTACCTCAGAGTACCTCTATTTTCCAGATACTGAGAGTTGGTGTTATATGATGCTATACCATTGACTGAAGCAGTTTCAGACATGCATCTGAAAGCCTGTGGGTTTTAAATCACTCTGTAGTTTTGCATTTAAAAGGCAGTTCTACCACAGCAATATTGAAGTACAGATTAGCAGGACATTTGGGCAGGACGGTGATTGTGGCAGCTGTTCGAGAAAGCCACCTGAACCCCAAAGTGTTTGTATGTAATTGAGGTCTGGCAGGCTAAAATCTAAGAAAACAATTAAACATGAAGGAAACAATGGGTGCAAGAGTGAGGAAATACTGACTGCAAAGTCCTTCCTGCTTAGCTACACAGACAGACAGCTCTGTGCTCAGCACTGAGAAGTTGTGAGGTGGGATGTTTGGCTGCAATAACTGCCAAGATCTCACTGAAAAATATAGTTGGGACCTACCCCAGTGTGCTATGAAAATTCAGCTGGACTTTATTTGTTTTAATGCTTTCTACACCTGGTTTGGCCAACACCTCTTTGAAAGGACTTGGCTTTAAAACTGACTCTGGCTTTACTGAGGAGAAAAGTCAGCTAGTATTTTTGAGATTTACTGCCTATAAATAGCACATCACATCTATCAATACGTACATTTTTAGCTTATACATGAAAATATCTGAAAATTAACATGAAAGGATGCAGACAGGTCTCCGTTGCCCGCAGCTCCATCTGCCAATACCTTTACTATGGCTTCCTTCAACCTTTCCAAGATGAAACACAAAGGTGGAATGATCTCAGCACAAGCTTTGCCAGAAAAAGCAAGTCAGAGTCAAGAGAAGCCAGGGCTTGAGGTTGTCTGTGGAGACTGGAAGGCCACTGTGATGGTGACTGTCTTTCTGTCTTTGTACGGTACATTCAGGTGCTGTTCAGCACAGTGAAGTTTGGATCCCCTGCTGCTGTTTCAACATAAATAATAGTAAACCAGGTTTTGTGTTCTGTTGTTCAAGAGCTGGCCCAGCCCCAGGCTGACAGTTGGAGCTGCACGGCTTTGCAGCCACATCTTGTGGTGTGAGTGGGTGCCACATCAGCCAGCTCTAATGAGAAAGGCTGCAGCAGCAGTTTGCCAAAACTCCTGGAAACTCCCTAGTAAATTTGTATCTATTCTTTTGGGAAATGAAGAGATAAACTCCTTCCCCCTAAACCTGTGCAACAGCACTTATTCTCACAACAGCAGCTGTATTGAGAGGAAACAGTGCAGGGAAGAGTAGACTGCAATAGATGTGATCCATACTGCAAGCCTGTCTAGGGTGCCATCCTGAGTATCTAGTTCTGAGACCACGCTCCTGGGCAGACCTTGCTCCTAAGATATCCATAGAGCCTGACTGGCAGCTTCCTTGCAAGACCCACAGGAGGGAGTGTGAAAATAAAGGTAAGAATCTGTGGAGGAAGAAAAGAGAAACAGTAACTTTCTGGAAGAGCTCAGTAGCGTGGATACACCCAGAGCACTGCAGAGGCGGCGAGTGCACTGTATGTACACACAGACTGACTGTTGCGCACTCACGGAGTCACAGCGTGACATGCTTGTGACAAAGTGCAGTGGCTGTTTGCTTTGTACTCCCAACATCCAGCTCCAGCTGGACTTCTGCATCTTTGAAAATCTCAGGCAAAAGCCTGCATTTAAATTGCTCTGCCAGGATAAAAACTAACTGTGAAAAACATGGACATACCTGGGGAACCCCGAAACCAACACTAGTCTTAATCAGTTGCTATACACAAGAATTGTCATTCTCCCCAACACAACAGCCTCACAGTCTGGGAAACTACTATGATTTCACACAATCATATGCTTAAATCTAGAATGTAAAAAGAGAAAGTTCATGCAAAGCCCAATTATAATTACTCTGGAGTTCCATGTAGCCACTGGGCAATTCTCAAACAGCCAAGCATCCTTTCCTTGAGGACCCAGCTTTGGTTATGTGGCCTCTGACCTGTTTCAGGAATAAGCTGCATATTTTAGCACTTAGATTTTGTACCTTATACCCATTCATATAATTAGCAACCTAATTCCATACTGAAGCACATAAATAAATGGCTTTGTACATGGTTTAAATGTGGACTTATGTAAAAGGTGCTTCCCTATCTTATTGCAATTTACTAGCATTGTTGATAAAACTCCACTAAATGTTTCTAAACAAAGCAAAGAGGGATGTGTTCAAACTTGCTGCATTCCTTTTCTTGTGGTTACCCACAGAAGTGTCTAATATACAGCTGGGACCAAGCTGAGGTGGAAGATTCAAATCAAAAGGTTGCTACTCCTCTATCCTTCGCACTTAAATCCTTGTATTCAGCGGTAAGATGAAGCAGTGTCTTTAGGTAGACATGAAGTGTCTATGGTTCTAATTGTAGATTGGAAAGAAGTGATAGTTCATATCAGAACAAGCAAACTTTAAAGATTTCTATGACCCAAAGGAGTAGAACTTCCTCAGAAAAAAGAAAGAGCGAGCAATCCTGGGTATATGGTTGTGAAGTTTCACCGAAGCAACTCAAAAAAAGCGCAGCACCACCAAACTGCAGTTAAAGTCTAATGAAAATATGAAGGATTTTCAATCAGCACCTTCTCGTCAGTTTGCAAAGGTCCCACTTACGTTGCAAAATGCTACAAGGCTTCTATCTAAATCTAAAATAGGATTTTGTATGTGCAATGACTGCAAATTACAGAATTGTTGTCTTCACTTGGTTTGTCGTAATCTGTAGCTTAGCATCCAAAAGCACCCTGCAAACAAAGCCCTTGCACAGGGGGATAATCCAATACATCGACCTCACTCCATCCACTCAAATCTGATGACCACTGACATCAGTAGAGATTAAAACAGAACTACAGGGCAGTAATGTATTACTGTATGAATAAATCTGCTTTTTGAAGGCCTTCTTTATAAACACCTGATGAGGAGCCTTTGTGGTAAGTGGAGCATACAGTATAGTTACAAAGAGTGTCATGGAACTAATCACCTGCGAAAGATCACTTCTGTCAGTATGCAAGAATCCTGTTATCTGCTCCTGACTGACCAACCTGAAGGGGCAACTTGCAAAAGGAAGACAGAATACACCAGCAGACAAATAGAGAAGCTATTCCTTAAATGGTCAGAAAAAGCTTTGTTCATGGACAAATCCAGGTCCTCAAAGTCATGCAGCAAATGAATGACAGAGGAAAGTACATGAGACAATGGTAATCTCCCGTAGTAAAGACAGTACACAGCAAACATTTAAGCTGCATGCAGGATCAGATGCATCCAAGATACAATTGGCTTTGGCTTCTTTTTCTGCTTATATGCTTGGGATGTGACTCAGACCAGGCTGTACCACTGAGCAGGGGCTGCAGATCCCTAAGCCCCCTTGTAAATCTGCTCATGGAAAACAGTAAATTAAAGCATTAGGTCCATGAAACACATATATATGCATTATTACAGGATTCCAAACTTTAATCAAGGCTGCTTTAACAAGGTTCAGCAACAAAACCCCCCTCATAATGACCTCATTATGAGTGGACCCTCCTTTTGATAACTGATTTTATTTAAGATCACTCTCCAAAACTATAGAAAAGTTAAACACTCAGGGGGTTAACACTGTTCAGTACAAGGCTTAGGCACATCACAAATCTCAGCACTCGGCTGCAAAGTGTCTTTCCAAATTCACATTGACCCTTCTCACCTACTATGTTTAATTTCCGAAGCCAGCAGTATCATTTAAAAGATGTTCACTCACTCATCTAAGCTCCACAGTTCACCAGTTTTAATCAACTACAGCATGATTTTTCTGGGGAGGGAATGAAGAATAGAAACCATGCTTGAACCCCCCTAATGTTTTGATCTTTGACCCTTGCTATAATTGATTCTGAGAACCCCTGTGTGATATGTGAACTGTGCAAAATGGGGTCTGAGGCTGTTTTTAAAGCTTCACTTCAGTAATTGCCCACTTTAAAATGTCTGTGTGTTACAGGTTAAAGTAAAATCTATAGAGCATGAACAGCCATGAAAGCAGCAACGCAGGTAAAGTTTGAATAGAACTGTTTCTCATTTGAATAGCTAACATTTGGAAGCAACATCCTTTAACTTTGTAAAGAGCAGACCTTTTGTTCTTCTGACTTACAGAAGTGATTGATAGTTCATTAATGTCCCTGACAAAAACACACAGCAACAGCAAAAACCTTATAAAAGGGAAGAAAAAGCCTATTACGAACAGACTTATTCCCAGGTCTTAAGTTTCAGACAAGAAAAGGTAATATATATTTTTGTGTTACATTCTGATCAAATGCTAATCCAAGTAGAGTTTATGAATGTGGAGTTGTAAATACAGATATCCTGACTCTCTGTATGTATTATAGTCTTGAAATAAAACACAATTTAAAGGTACAGTCAAGACAAGCAGACGCGGACTTTGGTGGGGATCTGTCCTTTTCACCCTCCCTTGCTTGCATATTCCATGTAATTTTTTTATCTACATTGTCCAGTACTTCTAAGAATGCAGCACTGAAATCCCAGCAAATGCATCAGAGATCAGAATAACCAGCACTGATGAGAGGAGTTGCAATGTTCTAACACACTCACAGCACCTTTTCTATAAAGCAGAACTAAACCCAAACTTAACTGGTACCTGAAGGTAAAGAAAAACTTTGCTAACTAAATAGTTTGTTCCTAGCATCTGTGTACCAGAGGACATGAAGTGACAGGGAAGACCATCATACTGCTCCAACTGAGTGTATTTGAAGAACATAAGGAATTCTTCTGCCAGGATGCAAGAAAGATGGATAATTATACAGTAATATGGTTTCTATTTTAGCTCTGTGGTAGTCATGACAATTCAACACTGGTTTTTTTTATTCATTTATTATATGTGATAGTCAATGCATTTTATTTAACATGCTGTGTTGGGAGAAAAATGTATCCCTCCACTAAGAAAATGTCATAATCAAATGGACCCCCTAAGCAATGCAGCATATTAGATCAAAATGATGTGGCAAAGCTCCAACATTTATGCAGCCAGTATTAGCAGAGTAACACTCATTCCTTACCCCCTGCCTGTTGCCCCAAGCCTTTTTCTAATTCCTGCCTCAGTCTAACACATTTCAGATTCCTTCTTGCAACTTTTTCCAGATGGGGTATGCATTTTCTTGATTTCTTCTGCAAATAGCTAAGAAGGAGACCCAAGACTTGTTTAAAGATTCCTTTGGCTAGAGAAACAGGAGCAGAGACTGCGAGAATAAGCGTCAGCCTTACAGAGTTCTTAACCTGCTACATCCCAGGCTCTGCCCCATGCCGACAGCTTCCTAGCTGCAGACATCTAAAAGTTCACAAGATATGGTTTCCTCTGCTTACTTAAGGTGCCCTGCAGAATGGCAATCGGGGAAGCTTACCAAAGCACATCAGAAAGAGTAAAGGAACAGAAAATACTTCTTAGGTAAGCAGGAAGGTTTTAGAAATGTGAAGATAGGAATTGCTAAGCAGTTGAAGTGATATGGGCAGCAAACCTGAACGAGAATGAATTTCAGGTCCTGAAGAATCCTAACAAAGCTGGGAGGATGGATGAATTAAAAAAGGAAGACAAAGAAAGATCTCTTCTCTGCACTGTGATCTCAGTTCTGAAGATGTAAGTAGGATTTTGCAGACTCAGATACAAGGAAAATTTCCAAGCCTAAGATAAAACAGTTTATGTTGAATCTTTCTTCAGTGTAGTGATGAAAAACACAGTTGAGAGGCAAGAGATCAAAAGGGTGTCAGTGCAAAGAGCTCCTATTCCTACTTTGTTCCCTGTTAAGAGTTGAGGAGCATACCTCAGCCAATCCCTACAGGTAGTTTAGCCTTTAAGGCCCAAATAATGGTCAAATGCCATCAGGGGTTAAAAATCTTTGTCTTGATGACCAATAACTTAATATTTGATAAAGCAAAAGAAGCCATTATGCTCAAAAAAAAAAGAGGTAGGAGAATGGAACTGCATATTATACTGAATAGTAAAAGACACAGAATGATCTGGATCACTTGGAAGCAACCACTATGTTTTCATAATGCAACCAGTGAACATAGTCCCAACTTGCCGAAGAGGGGAAGGGGACTCAGAAACCAGGAACATTACTCGGGATCACAATCAGCTGAGTGAGAGTTCCCGAAAAAGAGTTAATACAGTCTTTGCATATAAATCAGAATACTTTTAGATAAGGGTAGGGAGATGAAGTCACCACTCCATGAGGTGCCAGTGGATTGCCAGCCAACCAGTATGTGTGGTGATGGTGTTCAGAGTTCAGAAAGGAAATTGATAAAATGGAGGGGGTTATAAAAGCCCTTTATATTGAAGAGCTCAAGGTCTTCCAATGGTTTTTAAAACAAAAAGGTTCTTCCAAGGTGGCCTGATCAGTGCTGTTAAGAGAAGTATTTGCAATAACAAACTTTTGTCATACAATTTAGGTTCTTTTATACACAACATGTAATGACTGGAAGTTGAATCTAGGCATTTACAGATTATAAATAATGTGTATATTTTAATGGCAAGGAAATTAACCAGTAAAACAACTTAGCAGAAGTTGTGACTGAGTTCCTACAAATAGAAATATTTCAAGAAGGAAGTTTTTCCTAATTTATATCTAATTTGGAAAATAATTACTTCAGAAAGGCTCAACAGACTGTATTTTACAAGAAAACAGGTTAGATGGCTTTATAATCTTTAAATCACTCTGGTTTCTTAACCAACCTCCTTCTTCTTCCCCAACAGCTTAAGTTCACATTGCTGATTGCAGGAGGCAATTGTATTCTGACTGGCCTCCTTGCTTTGCTTGGAGCAGTTCACTTTGTTAAACAGCACCCTCACTAGTTTGGTGCTTAAGCAGTAAACTGCAGAAACATTGTTAGAAAGCTGGAAAAAGTTGATAATATATTTTGTCCACTGCATTATATATAAAGACCTGAAGCAGAGATCAAAGAACCTGGCTTCCTAAAGCTTTTGGATAATATAAAGAATTCCAGTGGTTGACTCAAAAGAAATTATCCAGAACTGGAGTGTTCGTTCAGTAGAAACCAGTGTGATTTCACTAACAGCATACACCTCCTCACGAGGGGCGGGTGAAAAGTTCCAAGATGTCTGGAATAATATGAACACCTTAAAAGCTTTTTGTTTATACTTGGTTAGGTTTGGGTCTGGGTTTGTTTCAGATGCAATCTTAAAAACAGAGCTCCGACTGCTTTAGAGAAACACTGGGGAGACTGTCTTTTAAAGTGCAAAGGTTTAGTAACTGTGATATACACCCTCCCTGCTTTGATGTTTTCTTACCCATCACTCCGGCAGCCTCTCTTCCATGCCCAAACTGATGAGGCGTAACAGTCTAATCGACCATTTATCCAGAATTCACTCGTAAGAACATGTGCAACAAAGTGATTCTGAACTCAAGCTGAACTGTGCTACTTGTAACTCAGAGAAGCTGTTTTTATCCACTCCTGGATATTGTTTCATTAATGAAGAGTGATGGCTGAGGAAAGATTCAGGGAAGAGAACTCAACTCTTAGAGCAATAAGAATGATATAAATAAATAAAGTGCACATGATTCATGGCATAAGTGGGGAGGCAGTTGCAGAGGTGCTGCTCAGCATGCCTACAGTAACCCTGCTGCCCTATGGAAGGTCACACAGGAGTGAGAGGAAGTTGGCTGACAGCAAATGTGCAAATCAGTATATTTTAAGAAACTCTTACAGGCAATTTTAAACTGGATTCAGAGGTGATCAAAGGGCTAGTGAAGGTGGCAGAGATTAGGGAGGAATTATATGTTCTTCATAAACAGAATGAAATTAGAGCATGCTAACAACATGCCACATCTTTCCTGATATACACCTGTGACTGTGAATAAGAAGCAACATATTATACACATGCCTAAAAGAGACGGATCTCCAGAAATGAGATCAAATGCCTTGATCTCACTTTCACCTACGAAAATCTGCAATAAATCAAGCAAATCCTTTGATGGTGTTGTGAATCTGCAGAGCAGAAGTGGCCCCCAAGTGATTATTCAACCAGTGAAAGTATGGCAAAAGCCAGAGCAGTAAAATACGAGTGAGAACCTGCACACATCTTCATTTGTTCTTAAGAGAAACATTTAAAAAGAAAGGAAAAAAGTGATGTACGAAAATGATGTAGAGGAAGATGAAAATGGTAATTTTGCAGATGGATTTAAGTAAGGAAAAAAAGGAAGTCGCACTACATGGTAACGAAAAGCTGTTAATATGGTGCATGTGTTGGGTGGGTTCAAGGGTCTTACCAAAATCAGCTCATCATTAGCTAATTCTCGAGTCCAGTACGTTTTGGGACCATCTCCCTCAATAAGAGTTTGTTTGCAATAGATCTTGTTTTCATTCTCCCAAGTGGCCAAACTCTGCAGGCAAGAAAACCATTAGGAATAACATTAATTATATTCCCCAGCAGCAGAGAGACAACAATGAGCAGCAGTGAGAATAATTGGGGCAGTAAAGCAGCAACACATAGGTAACGGCAAAGGGCAAAAGGGAACAGTGGAAAAGTGGTGATATCAAAATTAAGGTGTGAGGGGGCATTTTGGAAATAGGTCTGTATTAGTAAACAAAGTAATCGTAAATGTCTCTCTTCAGTGCAAATCTGCATTTGCTTCCAAATTAAAAAGCCAGTTTTCATAAAATGCTTGATGTTGAAAAGCATCATTTAGAAATGTGATAACGTAGTGTCGACATTCCCAAGCATCTTTGTACACATGTGGTTTGATCTGACATGGTATTTATCACTACAGAGTCCCCTTAGCATAAAAGCATAAACAATCACATGTATCATGTTGTGGTCATAAATGATGCAGCATTTGTCACTTACACCCATTCATGTTACACGGCTCTGTGCCAAGGTAACTGTGTATTAACCACTGAGTCTGCTGACCACCTAGAATAAATCACAACTAAATTAAAGGAACTTGGTTAGAATTCTAGTGTTTGGGACATTCCTTTTTGTAAGGTTGTTGGTCTGGAGATTGAAATATCCTTGATAAAGCATTTCAATAACTACTATGAAACCACTGAAAAAATAAATAAAGAACCCCCAAACAAGCCAACAAAAGTAAATACAGGATTTTGTTTGAGTTTCACAAACAGGCAAGCCCTGACTCTGTTGCTTTTCATTCGAGCACTGAACTATTATTCTACAGTGCAATTGAACAGCTGTGCAGAAGGATGCCCCGTAATGAATGTGCAAGCAATCACTTTATAACTGGCACATGGGAGACATTCATCAGTCTGTGATCATATACATACACATACGTATACATGTGTGTGTGTGTGTGTGTGTGTGCATATGCATGCATAAATTCAAGTTAACACTTCCCAGACTTTCCAAGGGAAACAAACTTTACTTTGATTTAAAACTAGCTGTTTACTTTATAAATATATTAGCAAAACAATAGCTTTTTAAGCCAACAGGCCACCTCAAGTGGCAGCTACAGGAGCCTTGTGCAGTAAAACTCCATCCTGCTTGCTCTTTGTCTGTATGAACAATGGATCAAGTTAGTTGGCAGAACAAAACCCTCCACCCCATAAAGTGTGTCAGAATCTATCACCCGTCAGCAGTTTCGCCAGATATTGCAAATTACATTCTGAAGTATGATTTTATGATCTGTCAGTTTCTGCTCTGTGGGCCCATCTTGGTGAGATATACACAGCACTACAACTTATTCCTCATAGTGGACTATAAATAATTTCACAACACATGGAAAAAATTTACTACTTCACAAAACACATTTCTTTCAGATTTTTCCAACTTTCATAGCTTGCAGCTGTAATTATTGTTTTTCCATCTGCAGCAATAAATCCTTCTCTAGAAAGCAGGTCACATTTATTGTATACGTGTTATTCATGGAGACACTAAAATACTGCTTTTGCTGAACAAGATAAATTAATGAAGCCAGCAACATTTCCTGAACAAACTGTTAAACACACAAGAACTCATCATAGAGACCAAGTGGATGTTCTAAACATTCACTGACTCCCTATTGCGCCCCAGACACTAAGTTCTGCATTTTTAGTAGTGCAAATGGGCTCAGAATCTGGCCCAAGCATTAGCAGAGATCGTATTTTGGAAAGCAGAACATTTAACCATCACAGGGTACTTTTAAAACTGTATTCTCCTTTGGGAGGACATTCAGATACTCCCTACTCATACTTCTTTTATGTACTTTTCTTGTAAGTGTGAGAGTAAAGTGCCTGAGGAAAAGAAAACTAGCCCATGAGCCTGGGATAACTTTTTTCACAAGACAACTATGATCACAGAGCAGCTCTCCAGTACTCCAGGTCCCATGTATCGAGAGTAGTGCGAAGCTGATGTTGGATGCTGCCAAGTTGAAGTCCCCTCTACAACCATAGAAGTGGTTACAAAGGAGAGGAGCAGGGGCTCAGAGAATTAAGCCCCAAACCCTTCAGTGAACACCTTCTAATACACTTTTGCGTGGGGAGATGGAAACGGTATCTATATGGTGTTTCTGCTGGTATAACACTAGCTGAAAGTCTGTCTTGTACTGTTAGAGACTTCCATGATCAGCAAACTGCAGACATGTAAGTTTTGGAAAGGGAATGAAAGAGAATTTCAGCCCCAGACTAGTAACAGTCTGCAGTCCTGCTTGTGAGCTCTGCTGATTCAGTCTGGGACAAAAGTTATGCCAGGTTTGTGCACTAAATCCTGACCCTTGAGGTCTCTCTTTCTCCACTGTTCCCCATGCTCCTTGTCAGGGACAGAGGCTGGGGAGAGCTTTAGCTGCAACTGAGCTCTCCAGGGAAGAGGGAAGAAAAAAGAGCTGGACAAAACCCTGCCAGCCAAGGAGAAGCAAGTACTCAAACTCTGCCTTTTGGACCTGCCATGCCCTGTTGCCTTCACATCTCAGTTTTAACCTGCAAGAGGGAAAATGTTGAACAAGAGGCAAGAGGAGCTTTGACCACTAAGAACCCCCAAAGAGTGTTTCTGTAAAGTGGATGGTGGGGAGCGATGCCACTGGCTGGGGACGCAGGCAGCAGAAGTGTTTGTCCTGTCTAAAAAGAGCTTGGTCACACACATACGCACACACCCCCCAGCTCTCCTCCTACCCTGCACTTTCGTCCATCCACCGTCTCCTCCTCAAAGCTCTCCCCGATTTTGAAGTTGATCTCGGTGGTGCGGACAGTGGTGGAAGTTTTGATGTAGAACTGGTCCCCATCCTGGCGGATCTCCACGTGGGGTTTGGAGGCGGCAGCCACCGCCACCTTCCTGAGCATGGCATTGACACCTGGGCGAAGCGGGGAGGAAGCAGAGCTTGAAGCCGCCAGCCGTGCCCTGCGCTGAGCTCGCCCACCACCACGCAGAGGCACCGTGCGCACCCCCACGACAAAGCTCCCTCCACGCACCCGCCGCGGTGGGGAGCTGCGCGGGCGGGAAACGCGGGGTCTGCAAGGGTCCCCACGGCAGGATCCCCGGGGCAGGACCGCCGGTGCTCGCCGGTGAGGCTCTGACCTCCCCGGGCAGCGCTGGCAGCGCTCTCCCGCCCGCGGTGGGCTCACGGAGCTCTCCCGGGTGCCCAGCCTCGCAGGCAGCGGGCACCGGAGCGCGGCCCCGGCTGCAGCCCCCTCCCCGTGTTCCCCTCCCGCTGCCCAGCGCCTCACCCAGCGCCTTGAGGAGCTCGTCGAAATTCTCGCTGCTCCTCATCTTCCAAGTGCCGGCGAAGTTGGGCATGGCGGGGCGGGCGCTGCGGGCGGCGGGGAGGCGGCTCTGCTTCTGCGGCTGCTGCTGCTGCTGCTGCTCGCTCTGCCGCTCGGGCACCTTGTGAGCGGGGCGGACCGCGGCGGCGGTGGGGAGATAGGGTCACACCCACCCGGCCCCCACCCCTTCCCTCGGGGCCAGCGGCACCGCCGGCCCCCTCATGCCTGCCCAGACATGGCCCTCCTGGCTGTCCGTCCATCTGTCCATCCATCCGTCCATCCGTCCGTCCATCCATCCATCCATCCATCTGCCCGTCCATCCATCCATCCATTTTCATCTGTCCATCTATCTGTCCGTCCATCCATTCATCCGTCCATCCATCCATCCATCCATCCATCCATCCATCCATCCATCCATCCATCCATCCATCCATCCATCCTTTCTTCCTTCCAGTCCTCACAGCCTGCCAGCTGCCTCCTGGAGTTCCCCAGGAAGGAGAGCCTGATAGTCACTTGTCCCTCATCTGGGGTGGAAATTGAGGACTTGATGAAAGACCCCAGAGGCAGTCAGGGAAGGGAGAGGGCAATCCAAACAAGAACAGCCTTTCCGGGCTCATGCTGGGTTGATCCCCTCTACAGGAGGGCTCATTCCACACTAGGCCTGAGCTCCCCAGGCATGCAAACCACCCAGCCTGACAGGTATGCTCCAATGTTGCTAACGTGGAAGACCTGGAGCCCTTTCCAAGGTAGGAGATTACTGTAAGGAATCTGTCACTGCCCTCTGATCCAAGCCTGCCCCTTCAAGAAGAGTGACGGACAAAGTCATAGACAATGTCTGCGCTGTTCCCCAGTCACAGCCACACACTCCTTGCTGCTCTGCGGTACTTTGGGCACCTGGAGGGTGTAGCTGTGGAACTGGAGGATATTCCTAATGCATGCAAAAGAGTAGTGCCCATGGTGGTTACAGGCTTTTATGGAGAAGCACATCAACCTATTTCACACTTATTTAAATTAACACCAGTTTCCTAAAGATTTGAGTGCTGCTCTGTGCCTCTCAGACTTTCCAGACCATTTCCATGACCAATCCCTCAGTTTCAGGTCAAAGATGCCAGATTAAAGCTCCTTATTGTTCCTTATTGATTTATCCACATGATTAAGGGCAACAGAATTTGATGGGTTAAGACATATGGAGTTTTTCTGCTGCTGTTGTGTGTAAGGAAATACTCAGAACGTTAGAGGTCTGTGATTTCCCACTCAGAACAGAGCCAGATGTATTTTAATTATAGGAAAACCTTTGCTGAGCCAGCTTCATGGTACATTCACAACCACTCTTCACTTGTTAGACTCACTCTGTAAAATGAACAAGCTGGTTACTTGAGATATGTATAAAATGTGTTCACTCCTGGAAAATATACAGATCTGGGAGTTACTTTAGCCATATGTTAGGCAGGATTCTCCAGTTCCTATATAGTGAAATTTGCCCTCACTTCTTATTCCAGGAAGAGTTTTACCTGAGTAAGAACCATAGAGCAGAACCACTCTTTTCCTACTGGTATTTTTCCCTTGCCTTTTCAGAAGGATACCCTTGAGACCTGGCATGGTTCTGTACCTGAAATATTTTGATGGACATGTGCTTTATTTCCCCCGAAATAACAACTTCAGTGAGGAATATCTGTTTTCAGTAACAGGGTTTCTTTGAAAAGCAAACCAAACCAAACCCAGGAAACAGAGCATGAAGCATTTTTCACTTCCTAGCAAAGGAAAAAAGGATTAATCCTCATCTGAAATACTTTGTTTAAAGATTTCCAATCGCCTCAAAAAACCTCCAAAACCAACAAGCAAACAAACAACCAACCAAAACCCAAACCCAAACCCACAAATAATTTCCCTATTGCAGGTAGATTCAAGTCTTACAAAGAAAAGGCCGCAGGTCCTGAAAACCCAATCTGTGTATTGCTACAAAACAGTGAAGAAAAATCCTGCTCAGTCCCTCAGTTTCAGGTTCCCAATTGCTCAGCTGAAAACATAATACCATCATTCAGGCTTGCTTCCAGAACTCTGCAGAAGATATGTATACATGGAGCTTAGGGGAAGTGATCTGGCTCACTCTTTGCAGGACAAAGTCCTTAGCTACTTGTGATAATAAGTGTGTGTAGCATAAGCAAGGTAGGGACCACCTATCACTACCCGAGAAAACAAATCAGCCCAGAAGATTTTAAGGGGGGACAATTTATTCTTTAAAGAACCACTGAAGTTCTGTAAGTGTTCCTTTGTTTGCTGCACCACAGGTATGAACAAGAACTATTCCAGTAGATGTTACCTGTGAGAGTCTAAATATATATCCATTGATTTCTAGGTATTGGACTGTGGCCATTGACCTATTTCATGAAGAGGTGGAGAGAACCTTCAGAATACCCTGCAGCTACAGGGAGCACTACTGCAATAGCAGTACAAGGAGCTGTTCATCCTAAATACATAGATATCACATGACATTGCAATTTACATGACAATCTTATCCAAATACTAAGAGTTACAGATTCACATATACAGTACATTTCCTAAAATAAAAACCCAGATACACCCTAAGGTATGCAAACTGGCTCTGTCTGGCAATATGTACCCATTCACACCTTATTCACAGGGAGAGGCAGTTTCACTCAAGCACTGCATATGTGGACTCACCAACTGTTTGGAGTTAGACCTCAAAGCTCAACCACAGAAGGAATTGTGTCTCTCTGAGGTTGAGGGGCCACTGCTGCTGACACAGGCTGGAGACAGGCATCTTCCCTTTCACCAGCAGCTCTCCATGTATACACAGTAGCTGAACTGATCACCAATAACCATCCCTCCCTTGCCCTTCAAGTTGCATTTTTCTTTGTATCTTTTCTATACACTTCTTTCCTTTCATTTTAAATAATTTATGTTTTTCCTCTCTATCTCAAAAATATGCCCTCTCATTTCTAATAATAACCAGAATGATATAAAATGATATAAAATAAAAAATAATAAGGATATAAAAGTTGGTAACAGTTGTGTTTCTATTTTACAAACTGTGACCATATCAGTTTGCTCAATGCTATCAGATCAATTTGCATGCTGAACTTTCTGGAGGAAAGGGAAGAAAACAATAAGGAAGAAAATATGGAAAGAAGCTGAAAGGAAAGGAAAACAGAGGTAAGGTGTAAGACCCGTAAAGAATATAGTACTGTTATAATAAGAAAAAGAAACTAGAAGGGGACAGAATGTGAATTAGGATCAGTTTACTGCATGTCTTGAGTCATGCAACTGAAGGACAGAAATGGTACCACTGCAGCAATTCTCTAGTGTAATAAAGTGAAGGTAGCTCCACTGAGATCAAAACGTGATACCAATTTATATCAGCTGAGAGTATTGCCCATGGACTTTAACCCTCTTCACAGATCCTTATCCTAGCATAGCAGCAATAGATGTTTATTAGGTCATGCTGAAATAACCCAGACTAAAAGGCAGTTTTACTTTTCTTTCAGTCTCCTCCTGTATGTAATTTCCCCATTAATGTTATGGAAAACAGTTTGCTTTTCAAAACATCCCCCTCAGCAGTTTTTCCCCTTGGCATTTATTTTATTTACCTGAATCCCCTAAGGCTGATCCTTCCCTGCAGATGGACCTAATTAATCTTTCCAACGGTGCCCCTAAGACAAAAGAAAGTAATATATGTACAGATGGGACTGGGGCACTCCATCATCCATCCAAGTAAGTGACCAGTAATGTGACCAAAACTATCCCCTTGAGGTTATGGACTGACCACCAGGAAGTCACATGAGGCTCAGTGTAAACAATAGATTTTATTTACTAAGGTGGTACCTAGAAAAAAAAAAGCTTGGTTTAAGGAAGAATATAATAAATTATTTCTGACATTAATAAATTATACAACTGGAAGGCAAATTACCATTGTAAATTTATCTGCCAAATGATTTTACAGTGGGCCTCCAGCATGACAATAGGTGAAATGTAATACAAATGTATGCAGAGTACACAGCATTTCTGTACTGTTGCCTTGTACCTTTTACTGCACTCTCATCAAGCTGAAAGAATACCCACTATTCCCAAGCTAAAACACTAGAGGGATTTCCAGTCCCAAGTTATCCTGTTGGCTTTTGAGACCTAGCTAGTAGGAAACTAAATGAATACTTACACTGGTAAAGGCAGACAGCAAAGTGTTTGTCAATTTTATGTTCATTAAAAGCAATTAAATATTATCATTTAATTCCTTCCCTATAATGTTCCCTTTCAAGGTGAACTAACTGATCCCTGTTCTCTGCCACAGTCAGACTTTAAGCTGGCCACCTGCTTTCCTGACCTGCTACAAGAATACAATAAAATGGGGGATTGTTTTCTTAACCAAAGTGAAATTTGCTGCTTTTACTTGGAAAACAAAGGGAGTTTGATTGTGTTTTCACTTGGGCATTAATTCTGCAGACTGCTGAGCAATTTGATCCTGATCCAGCAGTGTGCAGTGGCAATGCTGGTAACATAATAACTAGGAACTGTGTTGTAGAGATGCTCCAGGGTACGTTTTCCTGGGCCAGTACCAGAATAAACCCACAAATATTAGCAGAGAGGAAAGTCAAGATCACTCAGTCTCAGACTAATATTCTGTCTGTAATATAAATTATTTTAAATGACTGCTTTGTAAAACCACTTGCAAACTGCTGAATGGTTGTGCAGAAGGGTCAGACTGAATAACCAGCATCCAATATAGATTTTAAGTAGCTGGACCTTTTAATGTACATGCACAGAATCTGAGCATTGACTGAGAATGATAGGAACATAAGTGACATTACCTTCTGGCCAAACTGTCCAGCCATCACCAGCTGCCTTGAACACTTCTGTCTCCCAAAAGTCAGATTCTGCATGTGGCTTGGCAGCTTAAAGGGAGTTAACAGTCCCAAAGCCCCTTTGGTTCAGATAAAGCAACAGGGCAGAAAGTAACAGTTTTGAAGCCACATTAACAATCTGCAAGTTTAAAACACAGTCTTGTATGGATAGGGAAAAAAAATCTATTGACGTGATTAAACAGAGCTTTATGTTTTTGGGGGTAGAATAATGCACTTCAGAAAGAAAAAGAAAAAAGAATGTATTGAATTTCAGACTCCATTACAGTTGAGAATGGCCTGGGAGTGAAAGTCATCCTCTGTGAAGAGCCTTACACATGTTTGATAGATTTTGTGATTCTGTCAATCAAGGATGGCTCTCTTTCCCCAGTTTGTCCTTTACTGAAGGAAGCTTAATGAAATAGTGTATTCAGAGTGATGCAACTAATTTGGGGGATGCTTCCCTTCAGCAAAATTCCTTTGCTTCAGCCAAGATAATGCAAAGCTCTTTAAGCAGTAAAATCACTTGTACTTGCTCACAAGCAACTTAAGGCAAAGACTAGGCTAGGAGACCAGAGGATCTGAGGCAGACACTTCCTGGGCGCCTGAGGCTGGGACACACTGGTCTACATAGATCTCTAGGAAATAGAATCAAACTATCTCTGATCCAAATAAGCTTTCACAGGCATGTCCAACAGTCACAAATGAAGTTACTGTTCCCCTACCAGAGGCTTTTAAATAAATAGCTCATATTATGTATTTAGTAGATGTCTCCAAATGTGCATTTGACTCAGGCAAGGAGTAGTGGTGTTGAAGAAGCAGCTTTTAAAACCCAGCCTTTCCTTTGAGCTATACCTGGTAATGTCCCTTTGTGGTCACAACAAACTGAACCATGCTAGAAATGTGGGAGCAGTGCTCTGTGTGTCACCCAGCCTTGCCTTAATACTGGGGGTTGTGACAGTGCTGAAGTTTCACTGCGATATTGGAAACACTCCCTGTAACTGCTAACGCAGAAAAGTTGTTTCTTTTTCATGAAGGGGTTATCACGGTGTCAGAAATCAGTGATTTTCACAGAAGCTTTAGGGAACTCTGTAAGTCTCATTTGCTTGAACAAAAGGCATTAATAAAGCCGTAGCTGTCAATATAAAAGTAATCAAACTGTGTCAGCTCTTCTCTGAAGACAGCACAGGTCTATTAAGATTTACTTCCTCAGGCAGATGGACCTCCTGATGCATGGCCTTTGGAGACTCTTAGAGGATCTTCGTCTCCAGGGATAGAGGACTGTGTTATTTTTTCCAAATGTCCAGAAGAAGGATGAGTGAATTCAAAGGAATATATTCTCATTTAGGTCTGGAATGAACTCCCAACAGGGCCATGTCCTGAAGCTATAAAGGCCAAGCCATTTGCACAATCCTAGGTTTTACTCTGGTGCCCTGACCTTTGTGTATATGCTAAATTCAAAAGCTTTCCACTACATCTGGCAGACAAAAAGAAGATGAAGAAAATTAATTTTCTCTTTCCTAACACAACAGAATATTCAGCATTCCACATAAATTAGAACCAGGAAATAGGGATCTCATCCGCTAATTCAATTTAAAATTCCAAATGTTTTTGAAAACTTTTTCATCAGCCTATTTCAAAACAATAAGAAGTCAAAGGGTTTGGAGTTACTCCTTACCAATGAAAGCAACCATGATTCTACTAGTTCCACTAAAGATAAGACATTTATACTGCCAGAAGATGAGGTCTAGGAATATGCAAGCCGTAGGTGCTCTAACTCGCTCAATCCTTCTCCCATCTTTGTTTTGTCCTGCTAAACTTTGCTCAGAAAATGACCTTGAGTACAACTGCTCCTTCCATTGTTAACCCTCTGACCTTCTAAACTAACATCCTTTGCTCTTTCTAATTTAGAAGATTTCTGGGCCTTATTAACTGAACAGGCCAAGTGACCGTTCCCAACAGAAACCAGAGTCTCTAACAAGGGGGTTATTGTTTTCCAGGCTTCCTCCCTAGTACTAGATCTGCAGATTTCGGACTGAAAAGCAATAATGCAGACATTCTTTGTCTAAACATTATCTGGAAAGCATCAAGATAACTCAAGCCACTTCCTCGTCAATTAAGATTACAGGGGTCATCTCAAGGGACCTAAGTGATTATGACCACGATTTTCAAACAAGGATACTGAAATATGTACAAACTATATCATGAGGTATCCAAGTAAAAGAACCTCAGTCTTTAGAATTAATAATAATCTGAACTCCCACTGAGGTCAGTAAAAGGAGAGGGTAATCAGCACCTCTATGAATTGCAGTATTTTTACCTATGTGCCTCACTCAATGCACAGATGAAGAGCTGAAAGCAATCAAACTGGGAAAGTATGAACACAATTCTCCAAAGAAGAAGCTGTATTTGAGCTTCTTAATTTATAGTTTAGGATCCACATGATTTTCAAAAGGGCTTATGAGCAAAGCACCTATTTCTGAAAATTCCCTTTCCTTTAGGTAAGACATGAAACGCCTGATGTTCTGAATGGCTGCACAGGTTCAGGGATCTCCATAGATCCCTGGAAAAGCAGAAAATCTGGCCCAGATACAGGGACATACTACCTGGGGCTTCAGTTCCTCAGGAACAGCAGACACAATTTTACATTCATGCAACCCCTTAGTACAAATAAGACACTTTCTACAGAATTTGCCTCGTTTTTCTCAAGAGCCCCTTCCTCATTCAAAATCCAAGAAATCCACTTCTGTCTCAGGATCAGTTTGAACTCTATTTTAAAGATAATGGCAGCCGCTGGAGTACTAAGGAGGCTGCAGTTTCTCCCTTCAGCACCACCTAGTGTAGGGCATGGTTCATGTCACTGCGCCCACATGTAGCTCGTCCATCTGCATCCCAGATGCATTCGGCCTTGAGCAGTTTCCTTTGAGCATCTTCCATCAATAATGTTAACAGGAAAAACATGGGAGAAGGACGGGATATTATGTTGAGTAGTTTAAAGATATCAAATCTCAAAGTAAGTAGGTGAAATGCTACAACTGCGTTTCAGAAGGTATCTACATACAAGCTGGCATACAAACAACAGAACGATGACTATATAGGTACACTATTAAAAGGAATAGGTACACTCAAAACTTGGTTGTGCTGATGTAATCTCCGCTTTTCAGAACAAAGCTGACAGAAAAAGGGGCCACAGTGAAGCTGTGGGGATATTTAAACTTTTATTTTACTGTAATAGTGGTTTAATTTGCAAAGAGCACCAACATCTTTCCATTTCAGAAATGGGAACAGCCATCCCAAACCACAGATTGTAGAGTGAAAAGCTGAACGCTTCCTTTTGACCATTAGCTGTTGTGGGTCACTGAATAAAGAGCACGCTCCTCATCTGAACTCAATTTCTGCCACCAGAGTGTCAGATGGCTCTGGCTTTCCAACCATACAAGAGAAAAAAAGGGGGGAAAAGGACAAAAAAGAATGGCATTGTTTGTTTATCATTCAGAGTGCTTGTGTCTGGGGAGGTGGTTTATAAAAGTAGAAATGTCATTATGTGCACATTTTAAAAGCAATACTAAGTCTATGCCTACCCCCAAACGAAACGTTCAGTAGTTCCATAGAAGCAGCCAGACCTAAATCAGAAAAGGGCCTATGAACACAGACATCACTAAGATTTTTCAACTATGCACTGTTTTTTACTACTGCCTTCAAAGACCCTCCCAAGACTGAAGTCCCTGTTGTGCCAGATGCTGTAGATGTAATCATGTCTACATTTGTTCATTCATAAATAATCGTGAATGATATATTCTTGGTACAAACGAAACAGTGTATGTATCTGGGACCCAGGCTGTTGAACCTCTGCTAAAATGAAAGCTACAAACCTAAGCAGAATTTCTGAAGAGAAATGGAGCCCATATGTCAGAGAGATAACTGCAGATTATCACAGCTGGAAATGAAGAAATTGTAGTATATTGATTAATTTTGATTTTGCTTAATGGGCTATGACAGAAAGCCACTAAGCTGAATGCATCCTCCTTTACGGAACAGGAGGGGTTCTGCCAAGATAATAATACTACTGACTTCGAATGGACTCTCTCTAATGTTTTTTTGGTGTTTCTGAAATTCTATGATCTATTGCCACAGTACAAGTGATGAAAAGACTTAGACTAACCTTCTTAGAAAGAGAGTTTAGTAATGGAGGCTACTATGCTGAACAAACAGATGTTCCACTATCAGAAGCAAGATTACTGGAAAAACTGCCTATGATATAAAACAAAAGGGAAAGATTGGTAAATATCAAGGCAACTAAACTGTATTCAGGAGCTTCTTGTGCTCCAGGAATGTGAATACACTATCTGTTAAGGACTCGATGCACTATGGATTTCAGCAAACTGTGGCATAGGTGTAGCACAGGTGTGGTATAGGTGGCATAATCCTTAGGCAGTCAGCCTGTGGGATACCAAATACCTCTGCTTCCAGGTGCCAGATATGGGAGCTGTACCTGCAACGCAAGAAACTGAGGGGTAGGAGCATTGATCAGTGGAGGGAACTAAGAACTAGAGAGGATTCAGCACTTCTTTTCAGTCATCAGGCAATGATGCTCTCCTGGCAAGGCACACAGGGACAGATTGTGACAGCAGCTACAATTATCTCTGTCCACTGTGATTTGTATGAGAGGTTTGCTGGTCTTCTCAAGTGACACCAGCAAACCTCTCTGCAAAGGAACAACACCTTGCTTATCATTTTGAGATATCCCAGTTCCAGAAACAATATTTGCCTTTGGGAAATGGGCAGAGCACCATGGACTGAATAATGAAACATTTACATGAACTCATTCGAACAATTACAGACACCAAAAAAAAAAGGTTCCCCATCCCTTTGAAGGTAAACAGCATAAAACCTCCTCCTGACTTTCTGCTGTTAAATCAGACCTGCATTCTTATGATTTATTTCTTGCTTCAGAAAGACACTGCCTGCAGCTGTGGTCAGACAGAATATACTTTCACAACAATCTCTAATGCACATCCTGTGGTATTTAGTCTAATGACTGTGACAGCGTAGTTTGCTGCTGGCTAAAGGTTTCAAATTCTGTTTTATCTGACAGATCTAAAGGCTTGGTTGTACCATACCCACATGCAGTGAGTGGTATGACACTGACTATATATAGTATGCTGCACTAGTCTCTTTAGCTAGGAAGAAACCCCAGAAATAGATGTAATGTGTTACTGGCTCAAGCTATTACCTTCTGCATCTGAAACGATTCACCTCACCAGTTCAGCTGGCACATACTTCAGATGCAGTTCCCAACCTATGGAAAGGCTAGGCAAGAAAAGAAGTGAAGAGTTAACAGCCGTACTGTGTGAGGGAACAAGTTTGTGCAGCCAGTTCTCAAATGTCATTCCTTTCTCTGGATGCTGTGACATTAATTGCATCTGACAAGAAGAGTAGGTGGGCCACCATGCTAAATGCAAAACAGACTCACAATGGCAATGAACAGTGAGAGGGGCAGAAAGGATAAGTGATGCACTGAAAAGACAAACAGATGGCAAATTACCTATGTGGGACTCCAACTGAAGTAGGACAGGTGGTTTGCTTCCTAAAGCAAGAACTAAAAGCCCTCTGTACCTCACAGGATCTGTAACTTGATTTACAGATCCTTAGCTCTTCCCAATAATCCACTAGGAAGCTGGACAAAAAAATCTGTACCATAGTCTCCCACTTCCAACTGAGTATCAAAAGTGGAATTCAAGTAGTAGTATATAAGGCCATTTAGAGCTCATACAGCACGAAGCACATGACAGTCCTGACTTACATCTAGAAGACTGTTTACTGCTGCACATCACAGCCCAACAGCAGCACATCAACACTCTGGTTTCAGAAGAGATAAAAACCTTTCATTTCGCAGCCCTGGGCACTAACAGTAATAGAAAAGAGGAGGCCATTTGTTCATGGCATCACTGCTTGTTTCAGAGTAGCTCTGCCAGATTGACTCTGAGATCTGTAGACACAATGTAGCGTTGTAGCAGATGAGAATATTAGGACAGCACTGTGTGCATGTGTAGAAAGATGATGGGAGTATTAGAAACATTTGCTTCACAAGCCATCAGGCGTACAAGCCAACACGTTGGAACACTTTTTAAGTTCTTGGCATCTTCCCCAGGCCAATTGTTTCACTTGTGGGACAAACAGAAATAATTGATATTTGGAATGTTATCAAATGAATATAAAGAAAAATCACTTCCCTTAGGCTGCTACTTAAAACACTGGTGCTGTAAGAAACTAATGTTTTAATACTATCTATCTAAATACTATGCTTACATCAAACTGATATAATTTGAAGGTGTCACAAGCTAAGAAAACAAACCATGTCTGTGTGATTTTCCTACAAATTCCTGCAAATGTAAAGAATTAGAGAAAAAGTAATCCTCTGAGTTTCCTTTCCATTCCTTTACTCTGTGAAATGTGGGCTCCAGCAAATTCTGGTGTTTTCTTCAAAGTCCCTCTGGAGGCAGCTCTGCCCTGTAAGTTGTGTTTCAGTTTGGAGATAGGAGGGAAATCTAGTGAATCTTAACCAGGACTGTCTAAGGTCACTATAGTCATCCATGATCAAGCAGTAGCAGGGTTATGGCATTTAATTGTCCCACATCCCCTTTTATATATTTATAAATAAAAAGTATGGGGAAAGGGATTTTAAAAAATGAAGAGCAAAGCAGGATAACTCCATACTTCAGTTTGAAACTCACTGCTTTTAACTGATTGGATTTTCTACCAGCTGTATCTCACCAGGGTGCATATTTACAGCAACAGCAGGAATGCAAACCCACACTTTTAAGTGAGGTGCCAGAACTGGAATTTAAGAAGCTAAAGAAATTTGCAAATCAAGTTTTAAAAATTCTTGTTGTATCTCCATCCCCACAGGAAAGCACACTGACAGAATAAGCCTCTGAGTCACGCAAGAACAGAAAATAAAGAAGAGGCTTTTGCACTTGCAGGCTTCCAAGGGAAGCCCTGTGGTATAAAGTACTGCCGGCAATGTGTCAGAAACCCAGACTTCCACTGCAGATGCTAATATGTTCTGCTGCTGCCTTAGGAAATCATTCTTTCTCTACCAGTTGGATCAGTTCTACGAAGATTAACTCCTACCAGAATGGATATCACTGTATTGACATTGAAGAACTTCACCTGCCAAACCCCAAACTAATGTCTTTCACATACGCACGCTTTTGTAGGCAGCGCCTCCTCACCATTTCTCTCTAGTACGTAGAACTGTGCAGTCCTGCAGTTAGAATAAAGGTACTTTATCTATGAGACTGATTTCAATTTTAAGTCAGCTTCTATAAAAAGGCAGTGTTTTATCTGGAACGTTATGAAAACAGAGCAATTTGCTGTCACTTTCATTAAATGCATGTCACTGATACACAGGGTATTTTCCCACCAACTTAGAAAGGTTCTCTTAAATGAATGAACTCTTGATGCAGTTGAAAATGGGGAAATATACTCAAAGAGAAAAGACAAAGAGAAGCAGCTAACTATTTATTTGTGCTACTCTCAGAGTTTAAGATGTACTTTTTACATCATAGAGCCTACAGAAACCATTGTTTTTCACCCTACGCCATTTTAAAAATAAACATTAGTGTTCTCCAGGTTTTCAGTTATTACCTACTCCAGAGTAGTGAGCACCAACTTTCTGATAAATCCCAATGCACACAGAAACAGACCTTTACCCACTATACAAATAAATAAACCAAACAGAGATACACTATTCTTCATTGTGGCAATGCATTTCAATTGGTGTTCTAGGAAAGTCTAAATCCTGGACTAAATTAACTGTTTTCTTCAGTTAAGCTGTTAAATCCAATCACTTCTCAATGACTCATGCATGATTCCCTGTGGTGACAAGAGCTACTTCTAGTTTATTTAATGATATTTAATTAATTCTCCATTAATGCTCTTTCTTAAACAGTTTCATCATTAGCAAGAATGACTCCTGCTGACTGCAAAGAGGGTAGCCCTGGGCACAAGGAGATCAAAGATTAATAAATCTGCTTATTGGATCTATCTATATCTGTCTTTGAAAGCTTTCTAAACTAGCTAATGGTGCAGTATGATAATTAATAATGTACGAGTTTAATTATGCTATTTTTTCACAGTTTTCTTACCCCAGCTATTACAAAACATGAGCTGATGGATGTTACAAGTCAGGGCATTCATGCACGGGCATCCATTCACTTCATTTGTAATGCATGTTAACATTATGATACATCTGTTCTTGTTGCTTTGCTATTTCAGAGGATACTGATTTTTGAAATCGATCCAGTGATTTCTTCTGGAGATTCTTTAATTCAGAGCAGATTTTCCTACCCTTACTCTGAATGAGTTCTTTGCAATCTCTTCAATATGCCCATTGAAACCAAAGTGGCTACTCCAGGAGTAATAATACACTGTTGCATGTGGAAAAAGGAAGCAGAACCTGGCCCACAACTATTGTTACCGTGATTACTGAAGAATCTATTACACTGAGTGATAGAGGATAAAAGGGCCAGAGTTCGTAACTATGAATGGTCCTGAGAGCAAAGACAAGCGGCTTATGCTTAGCAAAATAAAGATAAGAGAACAAGGGAGTGTGTGCTGATGAGTCAGAATGGTCATAGCAAAATCATCCTGGATAGAGCAATCCAAGAAAAGAATACTACTGCAGCAGAGACTCAAGCCCCAGGATGAAAGTTTAGTCCTGTGGCTGTCATTATCATAGAGATATTACAGAGAATGACTCTACAAGCTTCAGAGACGGACATAACACTAGAAAAGAGGAAAGTCAAATGTGAAGTCCAAGTCTGAGAAACAGACCTGAGAAATAGACTGAATAACTATGTTTTCCTCAGTGACTAGGAAAGACAAAGAAATGGACTGAAGGCAGAAGGGAGACAAGGTAAAGGGAAGATAATGAGCTCCTTTTGGCTAGGTTTAATTTCCGCTGGTTGTGATGCCTTAGTGAAAAAAGGCAGACTTAGGAGATATGAGTACAGTGATTGCAGTTTAAATTACAAGAAGAAATGACATTACCCAAGAAACTGTAAAATAAGCAAGAAAAAGGGATTTACTTCAACAAATAAGCTTTAATAATTATATGCTGTTACTAATTTGACACTCATGTTATGAGGTCAGTTCTACCTGCAATTACAACTGAACAGCTACAGTTCCACACAGAACGTATTTCTTTTGAAATAGTGGGGAGCCAGAAACATCAAAGGGATATTCACCTCTACATAGAGATGGGTGTCTCCAGAAGAAATCTACAATCACCTACTAGAAAAGGGTCCTTGGATGCATTCTGAGTCTTCAAGTTTGTTCTTCCTTCTCTATTTCAGCTATATGTTTAGAGACTCATTTACTGCACTACTCTTTGTCTTGTGGTGCAAACTTTATTTGCACTCTACATTAATCTTTTATCACACATAGGATGCAAAGGGATGCCAGCTCTACATTCCTGGACCTCTGGTATCAGTCCTTTTAATTACAACAATTTTGCACCTAACCCACAGGTATTATGCCTACAGCATTCATTTATCTGAGCATGTGTACTTGTAGTGGAATTCTGAACATCTTCACCTTGAGATAAACATGTCTCTGATCAGAATTAAGTCTTAGTGTATGGTTTGGAACATAGGTCATGGATTTAGTTTTCATCAGAGATGAAAACAAAATAGAGCTGCTCCAGAAAGGAAAGGTTATAGCTGTTCTTGCAAGGAGTTTGGCATGACATCAAAAGAATCTGTTGTTTTGATGGGATTGCATTAGAGGCAACCTAGCAAACCCAAGTATTTCTTCTTTTTTAGGTAGTTACCTAAAAGAGGACAAAGGGATGAAGGAAACTGGAAAGAGGTTAACCATGATCCTCAGCCACTGTGATTGCTGCAGCATCAGTTCATGGAGAGCAAGCTGCAGCAGAGAGCACACCTTCCACCATTCCTTACCACCTTTCTCTCCCCCACTAAATATGAAGTTCTGGCTCCCTGGAGCCCAGTAGCTGCCCATACTGCCCAGCTTGTCTCCTCTTGCCTTAGCAAAGTGGTCTATGTGTCTTGCACTAGCCAGACTTCACCACAGAGGAGCTGGCCTGGGGCTCTTTCTTCTTGCACAGTGTATTAGCCTGAGGAAGTTCAGAGCAGCCTGAGAGCATTTCCCTGCTTATCTTCCCCTTTGCTTAAGGACTGCCTTGCCGATCTGTTTTACCAATCCAAACACAGTCCAATTAGGTTGTCAGCAGTTTGCTGGCAAGTCGGTCAATGAAGTGCTTGGAAGGGCCTGAGACTGTTTTCCAAGAGATTTAATTCCTTCAAGGGCAGAGCCTTTCTTTGCTGCCTCACACCTCCCTCTTGAATGACTGGAACATTTGGGGAACTGTCACATTGGATTTTATTACCGTGCTTTAATGCAAGGAGACTGGAAAGTGACCTAATTCGTACAAAACAAAACAAACCAGACCAGCAACAACAAAAAGAACTTGTGCAGGCACCAATGCAAAGATGGCAAAGCAAAAGGGATTGGTTTTACTCAGCAAGCTATTTTCTTTAAGGAGCTAGACAATGTCAAATCCTCACAGACAAACTCTGTTAATAATTGAATTCTGTCCACTTGCTGTTGAAGGAAATCTAGCTCTCAGATTCAAGTGTTTATCACTGAAGATAATCAAAAACCTTTCTGCTTCTATTCAGTCTTTCTGAGGTAAATCTGTCCATTGAAACCCATAACTTATTACAGCCTGCATCTCTTTAAATCAGCACCTTACCAGCAGTTGATATAGCATATTTCTATTACCATATGTAATAGAGCCAGGAACTTCCCATTCCTGGAAAAGAAGTTGTTCTTGCTCTGATTTGCACAGGAGAGGTGAATACACACACAACATAACTGGCCATAGCTGACACTGCACTAAGGGTGAGCAGCCAGCCAGGTTTACTGCTCTTCCACTTACAGGAGGAAGATTACTAGATCCCAGCTATCCAGGACTTAAGGCTCCAAAGTCTATCAGATTCCAGCTCACATTACTAAGTCTCCTTTAGCTTTTGAGCATTACTCTCCCAGCAAAGGCCTTCCTCTGGGCATTGCTCCGAAGCAGAAACCTGGCACGAGATGCAGTATATGGAAACAGGAGATGACTGGTCCTCCATACACTGGAGATCTGCGATTTGTTTTTTCTTCGCATTGTAAATTATTCCAATTCTAAACACGTGCTGGAAAAGCTGCTTTTCAAAATCTAAAACTGCTGCAGAAGATCATGTGCCAATATTTAGACCACCCAGCCATGAAGCTGAATTTTCCATTCTCTCTTCTGATGCTTGATAGAGCACCTTTTATATTGAAAAGTTGCTCTTCTCACAGAGGGCCCCCAAACCCACACACTTTTTATCAAAATGCATGGAAACTGTACTGCCAGCATCCCCAGTTCAGGAACTGAAGAATCTGGGCAAAACAGCCTAAAATATCTCCTTAAAATTGATTCATCAGGATTTGGGCAACAATCTTCTCTGGGGAGATGGGAGAGGGCTTTTATTACCCTCATCTCTTGTTATTAAGGCTCATAACCAACAGAATACTTAAACATCATGTTTCAAAATACTTCAGTGCTAAAACACTTAGTGTATGCTTTAATACTCTGCTGCATTAGGACCTAAACACGCTTGTATGTACTTTTGTTCTATGTCTGATTTGGAAAACTGGAGACCTAGATGATGATTACCCACACTAAATTTATTATCTCCTCATGCCATGCTTCTGCTCATGTCAGTAACACATCACTAAACACAGGTAGATGAAACCAGTCCAACAGTCATCTCAATATCAGTCAGGATTTTTTTTTCATTATATGGAACACCCATTGCTGTAACAATGTCAGATGTGAATGAAGTACTTCTGATGGGAACTCACGATAGCAGGGAAGAGTGTACAGCCTGTTATAATGCAGTATTTATGTAACTGATTCCACAGACACTTGCACATGTGCTCAGGATGTAGTAAAATCTAGGAGACACGTTCTTGCTGTGCAGAAATAGTATGTTGAATCTCCGCTGCAAAATGGGCTTTTACAGCCAGCAACCGACACATTGATTTAACAAACTTACATGGTTTGATTCAAGCATCTCATCCAGCGGTAGCTGAATGTAATATTTCATGATGTGCCATGCTTAGTCTTCCTCCTGCTGACTTCCATGGGAGCCAGAGCAAGCAAAGCATTGGCATTTATCCTCCTGCATTGCTCTTCTGTGTAAGGTTAATACCGTCAATTCGCTTCACAAGGGTTTGTGAGCCAGACAGGCAAACTGCAGAAGAATAAGCCTCCCTCACAGGGAGACAAGAACATGAAAGAGGTTGCCCAGCAAAGTCATCAGCAAAACAGCATGAATGAGACAGTGTTGATGAAGACAGAAGTGGCATTGAAGGCTGCAATAACAAAGCAGGGCAGTGACATGAAGATAAGTAGCAAAGTAATTGGCTGGTTGAGCCAAGTGTATCCATGTAGTTTGCCTGCCAGCAGCCCATGCAAACGGATACTAGGCATTGAGGATCTAAGTGCCTATTTATGTAAATATATTCTAGATGTTGACATGAAAATACATAGGAACAAACACTTACTAAATAGAACTAGAGGTTTCTGAAGGTATCTAAGCTAATTGTTACAAACCTTCTTTGCATCTACTACCAATGAATGAAGGGTTTTCTTCCTGTATTTCCTTACTAATTATTCTCTAAAGCCACAGTTGTGCCCTCTACACTTGATCCTGCAACATTTTCATGTCAAAAAGACCCCTGAAGTTACACATTGCCAGAAGAGTTTCTTGCTCCCCACTCCAGCAAAAATTGGCTAAAAGCCCATTTTAGCAGCTAAGTGGAACTGTCCATTTGTAAAGAGAAAATTAATAACATTTCACAGTGGAACAAATAACATATCCAGAGACTGGAGCCATGACGCCTTCATTTCATCATTAGTGAATTGTGAGCAGCTCACTCAGGCAGGGAATGTCCCATAGCAAGCAGAAGAAACTCCTTTCCTCCTCTCTGTCTCCCAGTTCAGCAACCTAGAGCTCAAGTACTTCAATTTTGGTACATATAGCCATCGATCAGGTTCTCACTAGCTGTCATCTATACCTGAAGCTACAATAGCAAGGAACATATATATTAATTTTGGTAAAACATGTGACATTCATCATACTGGAGAGAAAAGTTACACTGCTAGATTTGATGTATGGGTTGAAACTTTGTACTTGCTAAAAGCAAGTCCCAACCACATGCATGTTGTCTTAAAAGGCCTTATTTCAATCCTGGCAAATGAGCACCAGATGTTTACTTTATTGTACTTGCATTTTATACAGTCATTCAACATTTCAGGCTCATGGTAAGGTCTCAGGCACTCTCTCTGACCTACCTCACACTCCATAAGAAAAAAAAGAAGTTGCAAGAGAGAACAAAATCAAGAATAAAGCATAATAATTCTGATTAAATATAGCAAATAAAAGAAGGAAGAACTGAAGTCCTCTTACAAGGAGAAAGAGAAGCTAGGGTGAGAATAACCTCTGGGTTCAGTTATCATCAAGCACAGACCTATGGCTAGAAAACCTCTCATGAAAAGAAATGCTTTTGGGTTTTTTTTTATTTGCTTATTTTATTATTCCTTTCTAAACAATTTTGCTCTGAAAGGGTCTTTTTGGCTTATACATGCCATAAGCAGGTTATTAAAGGGCCTGTAACTACATGAAACCATTGTGGCTTCTCTGCAGGTGACAGTGGGGATAAGGTTGCTTCCATGGAGGAGGAAGTCTGGCTTTTAGCATTTGTTTAATTAGCTCTTTTATTTCCTTCTTTCCTTCTTAGAAGCAGCTCTTTTATTTCCTTCTTTCCTTCTTAGAAGCAGCTGTTCTTTCACTGCCCACCTCATCCACTCAGAAAGAAAGTGCTCTCCAGGCTAAGCTGCGAGAGTTGGAGAAAGATTTGGCCCTGCCAGTGCTAAGTGCTGTTTTCACTGCTGTTACACTCCCTCTGTCAGTTTTGATTTTCTCTTCCATTTTTGTCTGTCCCAAGAACACTGCTTGCTGATTGAATAAATCTGAAAGGCTTGTTTTCTTGCTAAAGAAGCAATTTAATGTTTAAGTGTAAGCTTAAAGCAATGAATGTGTAGGTACACAATGAACTAGAGCACATACCAGGAGGCTGAGAAAAGGCTTCCATTCCTCAATCTGCCACTGACTTAATTCATCACCTTGCTTCAGATTTCACTCATCTGTGAAAGTGGATAAGGATCTTTCCCCAACTCACAGTGCTGGAATGTCTTAATATTTGCACTTCATTTCAGATTCTTTAGAAAGAGCTTTTCCTTCATATAATTTCCCTGGTTTAGCCAGCAATTGGACTAAAGATGTGAGTGTAGCTCAACCTTATAGCAAGGAAGTCTGATGGCTGCGTGTGGTGCCATCACCTGGAGCATGCAGTGCCTTTACCATGGGTGTTGTGAAAAATTAGACAAGAGGTTGTTTTAAAGCAAAGCCTTGATTTGAACCTCTGTGAATTTCAGAAAAGTTTAGACTTGACTCCACATCCCAGTTCAGCTGCTTGGGACCATCAAAGGCAAATTTATCAGTGAAAAAGCATATGAAGTGGCAAGAAAAGGGGAGAAAGGGGGCTGCAGCTGGAAAAAAAGACATAACAAAGAAATAAGTGAGCAGAAGAAAACAAACTGAAGCTGAAAACATCAAATCTGCATGCAAGCAACCGGACTAATTTAAAAAGTGGAACTGTAGACTGTATTGGGATCTGATTTTCTGTGGCTCTTTTGCCTCAGGTACCCTGATGCTAATGGACTACAATACTGGTGAATGCATTATATGTGCTTATGTACTGTCTTTCAAGAAAAAGGTCTGTGTACTGTATGTGGCTCTTCCTGGAGCTCAGTGGAAGGTATTGAGCAGATATCTGAAATGAAGGAGCAAACAGTGTAAATGCCATTCCAATTCACTCCTGGGAACAGAGTCCCTTAATGGTTTCCTAGAGGCACGTCAGGCAACACAAGCAGAATATTCTTTGCTCCTGCCACAACTGTTCAGAGTCCCCAGACACAGAAGGAGGTGTAATGATGAATAGAACATTCTCAAAGCCAACCCGTGGCTACTGGAAAGAGGTGGAGATTATCTTGATGCTGCTGCCCCACACCGGGCAGATGGTATAAATCTGCACACAGGCTCCAAGCTCTGTGAGCAGTCACCCTTTGTTTCTGCGGTACCTGTGGCTTTCTGTGGCTGATTCCAGACTGAACCCCAATATGTAAAACCCCCAATTGATGGATCAGCCCTGAAACAGACCTGTAATTTAACCCAGACCTCTGCAGGTGCAGTTCTGTTACACACTGCCTTTCCTAAACTGACAAGATCATTTCATCTTGACAACCACAAGAAAATACATTTGTGTATTACCCACTTTGGCACACACCACAGGTAACTTCAAATACTATCAGCACTCTCCTCAAACCCACTAGCTTTTAGTGTGGAGGAGGAAGAGGACATGACCTGTCTGACAGCGTTTCAACACCATAGTGTTCATGTACCTGCAGAGCTGAAGCTATCAGCTAATTATCCAGCCTTACTGGTTTATGGAGCTTCATGTGTCTTCAACACCTTCATGGAGCTTCATGTGTCTTCAAGACTTTACTAAAGCAAGGCTTGCTTGATAGTTGTCTTCTGTGTAAGGCTGGGCAGGTGTTGGAATGCGAATGCTGATCTGAACTGTGCCTGCAATACCTGGCCACAATCACACACAGCCTGTTATTGAAACCAAGTATTTTGCTCCCAGTTTGTTCTCTGCACCTGATCTTTCGGCTGGGAAATGCTTTTTGTGATGTTTATATGGCATCTCAAAGCCTTGATGTAATTCATTTCTGTTTTAGCACAATATCAGGGTGATAATAATGCTTTTAAATAAATCTGTATTTTCCCTTGTAACACCATTTAAAAACTGGCATCTAAACACATATATACTCATAACACATAACTCTAGTTAGGGTTGAAATATCCATATGGAATATGCTATATAGAATACACATATGCTAGTGCTCCAGAACAAGGGCAAACCTAGAGAAACGTACTCTTGGTTACCACTCCAAGGAGGCAGTTTATCTATAAACTAACACGTGTCACACTTTGCTTCCAATTACCCTCTTGATGCACCAAAGCAGTATTTAACCAGCCTTCACACTAAAAAATACAGCTGTGTGTCACCAGTGATGCAGGAAATAACCCACAATCTCACTCTTCACTCTGCAGCAGAAAATAACAATCTTTCCCCATGAAGGTCTGAGGTGTTCTGTGTACAAAGTGATACCAACACTTCACATCACGTGAAAACCCTGGAGGGACTAGAATCACATTGTCTGTCAAAGACTGTATTATAGTATCACAGTATCACAGTATGTTAGAGATTGGAAGGGACCTCGAAAGATCATCTAGTCCAATCCCCCTGCCGGAGCAGGAACACCTAGATAATGTTACACAGGAATGCGTCCAGGCGGGTTTTGAATGTCTCCAGGGAAGGAGACTCCACAACCTCCCTGGGCAGCCTGTTCCAGTGTTCCGTCACCCTCACTGAGAAGAAGTTTCTTCTCAAGTTTAAGTGGAATAGTATTTCATTACTCTACATTATTGCAAAACGGAGTGTATTACATTGTAAGTACAAATTTAAATGGGAGAATTCTTAGGAGAATCCTGGTAAGAAGCAGAATAACTTCTCTTACTTCTGTAAAATGCTTACCATTGCATCATTACTAACAGGACAATGAGCATTACTGAAACTCATATTAAAGCACTGTGCCTTAAAGTCCTCTCAAAGCTCAATCTAAACAGGGAGAAAACCAAGGATTCCGTAATTACATGTAAGGGTTTTACTCAGATTTTCATTCTTGGCTGCAAAACTGTGTTAAGACACATTCAGAATTTCTGTTTTGGTTGTTACTTTGCATACTCAGACAAGCATTGTCGATCTCAAAGAGCTTTGTGTACATATAAAGACCCATTAAATGTGGTGAAAGGCCATTGATCCTTTGTCTTTCATTTTAAACCTCAGGGAATCTGATTTATTCTCCTGAACTTTAATTCTGACAACTTTCCCACTTTAACTCAAGCAGAGGCAGCAACTTGAAAAAACTCAGCTTCCAAAATCGCCATACCTGATTTTATCCCCTGAAACAGATGATTAGGTGGAGAATGCCCTCCCACTTCTGCGTGCGGTGAGAGACATGGGCAGCACTGCTCAGCTTCCACTGCATCTCCAGGGTTCTGGAAGGTTTGTGAAGGTTCGTGAAGTGACACATTGCTGGTGCAGGGTGGAGCACCAGTGTGATGAGGAGCAGCTGAGGGAGCTGGGGGGGTTCAGTCTGCAGAAGAGAAAGCTCAGGGGGGACCTTATCGCTCTCTATAGAGTGATGCCAATGAGTGGCCATGTGATGATGGCACACTCCATATAAGTTTCTGCCACGTGAGTCATGCATATTTGACTTCATCTGGATCTATGGATCCATTCCCAGCATCCGGCCTACGATAGATCACCTCTAGCATGGCTGATTCCCTCAAGGACTGGATGCTTCTCTCTATCATGGTCCACTTGCCTGAGCGACACACAACATCATCCTTGTAGGGAAACCTTTCCTTCACAGCTCCCAGGAGCCACCTTCAAAGGCTGAGGGACTGTTTCTCTTTTGTAATCACTTTCTCAGTTCCTCCCGGTGGAGCCAGGAGGGGGTTGGGCTCTGCTCCCAAGGAACAAGGGATGGGACAAGAGGAAACGGCCTCAAGCTGCACCAGGGCAGGTTTAGATGGAGCTGAGGAACAATTCCTTCCCCAGAGGGTGCTCAGGCATTGGAACAGGCTGCCCAGGGCAGGGCTGCAGTCACCGTCCCTGCAAGTGTTCACACAGCGTGGAGACGAGGCCCCAGTGCCATGGGTTAGTGGTGGCCTTGGCAGTGCTGGGCAATGGTTGGACTGGAGGAGCTGTAAGGGCTTTTCCAGCCTGGTTGGTTCTGTGACTCCATTCCAGCAGCGGGAGGCGAGCAGCTCCCGTGCTCAGCCCCTCCCCGGCTGGCATTCCTGCTTCACACCTCTGGCAGAAGGCAGCCGCCTGCAGTTTTCAGTCAGTCAGGAGCTGCCGGCACTGCTCAGACTTGCAGGCACTCCTCAGCCCTCCGTGCTTCCCACCGTTCACACCGTTGCTGCCACCACTCATCTCTCACACAAAGGACGCCGACCTCTTCTGGACAGCTGCAGCCACCGTGGCCCGTCCCTCGCCCGCGGGGCTCGCCGTGAGGACGAGCCGAAGGCCGGCGCGGGGGTACAGCCGGGACCGGCGGCGGGATCGGGTCTCACCGGCGGACCCTGAGGTGAGCGGCGGCGACCCCGGGCCCTGGCGCTGCCGAGCGGGCGTCACCAGCCCCGGCGGGACAGGCTCGGTATCGTATCGTATCGTATCATGTCGTATCGTATCGTACTGTATCGTATCGCAACGGAGGGAGGGCGAAGGCCCCCGGGGGACTCCACGGCGGGGGGTGCTGGGCTGTCGCCTGTCGCGGGTTCCCTTCAGGCCGTGCTGCTCCCTCGGAGCCTTGCTGATGAGCATAATGGGTTTTCTCCTTGCAGAGCGCCCCTGTTAGGACTGCTTCCATAAAGACATGACTACACAGGTAAATGAATGTGCAGCGTTAATCAGGCTAATTGCTAGCTTGGTGCTGTGTTTTTTGTAGGCTGCTCATATGTAATACTAGCTATTTTTTCTTTCTAGTACAGTATTCTCTTCAAGCAAGAGCAAGGTGAGAAACCACTAACGTATTAAATAATATTGGTCTTCTTAGATGGTGGAAAATTGATAATACTTGTGGTTATGTTATTATTACCTGGGTTGTGCTTGTATTAAATATAAACCCGAATAACTCAAGATTAGCTATGCTGTTTTTCCAGCAGTAGCCAAAATACATCATGTGTTTTGAAACCATGCAGTAACAGGGCTCCTGGAACACCAGTAAGACCTGAGGAGCAAGGAGCCCATTGCTGGCATTGTAGTCAGCAATTTTAGCATTACCAAAACTGATAGTTGTCTTCCATCAGAAGAAAACACTTATTGTTCAGAAATGTCTGTGCTTATACTGTCTTTTAGCTCACGATGATGCCATTTGGTCAGTTGCCTGGGGAAAAAATAAGAAAGATGGTTCTGAAACAGTGATCTCTGGTTCTTTGGATGATCTTGTGAAAGTCTGGAAGTGGTAAGTGAAGTGCTCCAGATTAACCAGTTCTAAGCCTTGGGAGTAGCCAGCATGGAGATACAGCAGTCTTGATTTCCCGTAAGTAGCACAGATGTTAGAAGTGACATCAGGGAAGGGGCAGCATGGCACGCAGAGGTGCTGTCTTGAGCAAGCTCCTCTTCATTGGTGCATGCTCTCTCTCAGAGCAGGATCAATCCCTTGTGCTTTAGTTTTCAGGGAACTCAAACCCTTTTGAAAATGCACATCAAATTTTACGTGTCATCTGCCAGAGAATACACAGTCTGGTGAAGAGCATCAGTTTGTATTTCCAATTCTTTGATTTAGACAAAACAAATTTGATTTAGACAATCTTAATTTTTTTTATGAGACAATGCATTGGGAGCACGTGTACTGTGAAATAATGGGATTAGAGTAAAAAGGGAAATTACATCTTCCTTTAAAAAACAAATCCTCTTATACAAGTGAAATTGAAGTGTGCTTTTGCAACGAAACTGTTGTATCTCTTAGGCAAAGCAGTATTAAGGGTATGCTTCACATTAATGACATGAGGAGCTTTGCTGTAACAATGCTAAAACTGTTGGCCGTGGTGTTTCATGCTTTGCTGACACATTAACTTTCTGCAGTAAGTACCCATGTATTGATGGGTATTGGACGTTTCAGTGGGACTACTCACAGGCTTCAAGTGAAGTACATGCTTTGCAGGAATATGGTAAATTATTAATTTGTTGGCTCTTTTCCTTAAGTACAGAGAGCAGTTTGTGCATAGCTATCTCCCCATTTCACAGGTGATGTTGGATTCCCCTTTTGTTGATCTAAATGGAGAAATGTGGGTTGTCTTGTTTGTTTTGTCTGAGGTTGGAGATGGTTAAGTACCTTCAGCTATTTGTAACTAGGCTTTTCTTTCCCTTGATCAAAAGGAATGATGAAAAATTGGATCTCCAGTGGACTTTGGAGGGTCACCAGCTGGGTGTGGTATCTGTGGATATCAGCCACACAGGCTCCATTGCAGCATCCAGCTCCCTTGATGCCCACATTCGCCTTTGGGATTTAGAAACTGGAAAACAGATCAAGTCCATCGATGCTGGTCCCGGTAAGAGATCAGTGTTAAGCTGTCTCTGCACAGGAGATCTACTTACTCTAGGTAGTAAATTCCGTACAGTGTGTAATTAGGGTACAGGAAATTACTAGGTTTGGGGGGTTCTTTAATCTTTGCAGAAATTTCAGTCATTTTATGAACTCAAAGTGGTATCAGCCAATTTTACATTCATTTTTCACACTGCTTAGGCTTTCTCAGATACATTTGGATATGCTTTTTTTGCTAAATGCATAAAGCAGAATGGCAACCAGTGGGTTCTTACAGATGTTCTGATAAAGGGATATTTAAAATATAATTCAAATGCTTATTCAGGCTGATGTACAAAGACAGCACTGCACTGAATCTGAGCCGTGTGTGTGTTGCATTTTTATGCAGTACATCCAATCCTGAGTAAGGAAGTGGAAAAGCTTCAGTAAAGCTGAAGTCTGGATCACTGTTATGTCCACCAAGTTGGACTTCAGGGCTTAATACCTTATTGTAAATGTTTCATTTTTTTCCAGTCCCTAATTTAAGGATTATCTTGCAGTATTTTAAGTAATTAAGTTTATAGGAAAAAAACCCTGTGAATTATATTGTGCCAGATAAATACATTGTACTGCTGTAAAAGGTTATGGTTGGTTTATGTTACATTTGTATAGCAATGTTTCTCCTGCATCTTCTGGGCTTTGCTGAACCCCAGACAACGAGCTGTTACACTCTCCTTAAAGAGTGTGTGGTAGAGTTCAGAGTGCTAAGAGTAGTTAGGGGGTTAAATGTCTAAACAGATGCATACAGAACTGGCATTGGTTAATAAGAACTACAAACAGGATTCAGCTAACATTATTTCTTTTTAATGCAGTTGATGCTTGGTCCCTGGCTTTTTCACCTGATTCCCAGTACCTTGCAACAGGAAGTCATGTGGGAAAAGTAAATATTTTTGGTGTTGAAACCGGAAAGAAAGAATATTCTCTGGACACCAGAGGGAAGTTCATCCTTAGCATTGCATATGTAAGGAGCACAATTTATAACTTCTTATGTGAAATTGCTTTTGCTGTAGTATGTTGTAAATCAGGTATTTTTGCTTCTCTCTGTCAGTTAAGCTCTACATAATACTAAATGACAGCCATACTTTGATAGTTCCAAATATAAACTGTGTGATGTTTTCCCCCTGTATACATGGAAAATATACTTAGATCTGGTTTATACACATTGTGAATAAGTCAGCTGAAGTTGTCTTTGTGAGAAGTTGCTAAAAGAAGGTCAGAGAGGTACATAGCATAAATGCATACAATTGTTAAATGCATACTCTTTGTGTTTTATTACAGAGTCCAGATGGAAAATACTTAGCCAGTGGAGCGATAGATGGCATTATCAATATTTTTGATATTGCAACTGGAAAACTTCTGCATACGCTGGAAGGTAAGGGTTTGTGTGTTTGCAGTACCCCAGTTCTGGCCTCATTCCTTAACAAAATTAGAGGATACAACCCAACTTACAATAAGATAAACCAGCCATGGCATAAGTGAGTTGGTGTTTCTGTCCATTAGAAAGTATGTATTCAGTGTGCTGTAACTTAAACCACTTAAAATGTGAGAGGCAAACTGTAAACTCAGGCTTGCATTGTATGTGTCTATCTGAAACAACATAGTTATGCTTAACTAAATTCTTAAACTGCAGTTCCTTCTTGTATTGCAGTAGAGTACAAGGGGATGAAGGTAGCCAAAATGTGTGCTGGCATCCGTGACAGTTTTCTTTCTGCTATGGTATAAATTCTATAGCACTTTATCCCTGTTTTAAAAAATAACCAAACATTTTATATTGTACAAGATGTGCATTTTCCCATCAGATAAATGGCCTTTTAATGTTCATCCAGTTTCTGTCCAGCTGTATAGTTAATTAAAAACCCTAACCACTCAAGAAATATGAAATTATACAACATAATTTCTAATAAGGATCTGCAGCTGAAGAAAATCAGATACTCTTGTGTTGCAGTGGACGTGCCTTAACATTCAGAGTTCAGAATTACTCTGTTTCCATTTTATGTTGTGCTGAGAAGCCTGTAGAGGCACGGAGAGAAAGGCTCTTTAGAGGTTGCTTTCTTTTACCAGGAAATGCTGGTCTGGTGTAGCTTCTTAAGCACTGTCATTACCAAGAGGAATAGCTACATTTTAAGCCATGTCTAACGTTGAATTGCAGGTCATGCGATGCCTATTCGTTCACTGACGTTTTCTCCAGATTCTCAGTTACTTGTAACTGCTTCAGATGATGGCTATATCAAAATCTACGATGTGTAAGTTGTGCTTTAGCAAAAACATGAACAGGAAACTTAGTTAGTTTGCAAAACTAACAGGAGAATGGTCAGAGAGGCTGATACCGTAACAAGAAAATACATCAAACCCTCTGCTCTATAATTCACTTAAATAATGAAAGACTGCACCCTTAGATAGTTTTGAGAAGTGTAAAGGTGAATGACAGTCCTAACTTGAAAACAAATTACTTTCCTCATACTTGCCCTGAAAGCAACAGGGTTTTGTGTACCTGTCCTGTGTGTTTACTCATCTTAAAGACATGCTCTGTACCCCCAAAATGATGTTTTATGACCTATTCCTTTTCTGGAGAGGAAAAGGCACTGCTTCAGTGATCTTCCCTAAACCTGCATTACTTTGCCGCCTTCATGGTGAAACTCTTTTGTCTCCCAGTGTATCTTCTTGATGACTTTTTATGCTAACCATTTGAAATGGGAAAACTGGAATCTGTTGTAACACGAGTTCAGCCTGGACGAAGAGATATCCAAAAGCCACCTTTCCATGACCTTGTGTTGAACCATTCCTGACTGCACTATATACAGCATACTCCTGTTGCCTTTTTTCCCTGAAATTCACAGACCAAGTATTAAAACTTGTTCTTTCCACAGGCAACATGCAAACCTGGCTGGCACATTAAGTGGTCATGGATCCTGGGTATTAAATGTAGCATTTTGTCCTGATGACACCCATTTTGTTTCCAGGTATTGAGGATTTTTAACTTGATTACTGAAAAAAAACCAAGTAATTTTGTATTTATAAAGGGGGATGGATCACAAAAAGTAGATGTGTACAGACTGCAGTGGAACTTACAATGGAATAACAGACATTACAATGACAGACTCAAGAGCCAATCATCTGCGATGTGATACCAGTTGTAAGTGAATAGCATTTATAGTGTGAGTCATCGTACTGCAGCATAGTTCCCTATAAGTGAAAAACATCTAAACCTAAGAGAAGGGCAAGTTGATTCTAAATAGCTGAAAAATTGTAGTTGAATTAAAAAGTACAAGCTAACGTAGTGGTACATTCATCTAGCTGAACTTTAGTGCTGCTTCTTAAAACAGCTCAGGCAGCTGGGGGACCAGATGCGTGCAGCAGGACCTTCTTTACCCAAAGAACTTGCTTCAGAGAAGTTTCTGGGTAAAACGGGGGTCCTCATTTTCATGCTGCAGATACGGAAACAGTGAATGTATTTTAAAGGTCACTGGAGCCTGGTGGGAGATACTACTTTGTCCCTGTATTTGATGGGTGAAAGAGGGTTTCTTAGGTCTCTCATATAAAATCTTTTAAGCTTTGCACTGAACTAAGTTAACCTACTAATTTAAACATTCATCACTACTCCTTTTCCTTCAGTTCATCTGATAAAAGTGTTAAAGTTTGGGATGCTGGAACGAGAACCTGTGTTCATACGTTCTTTGACCACCAAGATCAGGTATGTCTATTCTTCATTGAGGCCGCTGTTCACAGACCTTCAGTTGTGTTGTGCCCATTTGTGTTTCAGCTTGGTGCTATAGCTTTGGGGTTGGACATCAGCTTGCTGTAATGAAATCTTAAAGGTTGTTAATGATTATTTGGCACTCAATATTGAACTATTACTCCAAGCATGTAGGTTGAGCTCTTCCAAGTAATAATTACATTTTCCAGGTCTAAATAAGGGCAATCCTGTGTGGCCAAAAGGCTTCTAACCAGACTATTTTTTATCTTTGTCTATGGTCTTGCTTATTTCTATCATTTACCAGGTGTGTGCATGTGGAAGCGTGAAGAATACTTATTTAAAAGGATGGGATTATTACAAAAGATGCTTGAAAGCACCCTTGGAACTTTTTTCCTCCTCCAGTGACTAACACCCTGTTTTTTTTTGCTCAGTCATCGCTACCCATGAGGGAAGAGGAGGTTTGGCATCTACCGAGTTACTGTCTTCCCAATTGTTAGGTGTTAGAACAACACTGGTTTTAGTGGATCATGGAGAAAGACTTCACCAAGGAAATTCTGTCAGATTTTATTTGGGGTCTTTTCTTCCATAGTACCTTCTTTTCAGTTATCTGCAGCTATGGGGGTTTTAGTATTGAAGGACCAAGCAGAACTGGGTCTGCAGTGTTGCTTTAGTTGTTGTCTATAACCTGGCAAGTTTGTGGAAGGCAGAGATGATACCAGCTCTTGGGAAGGCTGGTTTTAGGTATTAATGCAAAATGGCACATGAGATGCCTAAAACATGGTGTTCTCAACATCCCCACTCCAGTGCCATGTTAACAGGAATGTGTGTAACTGGTCTAAATCAAGTATGACCTGAATTAGTCTAATTTTGCACTGGTAAGTAAATGACTTTTAAGTAGCCCAGGGAAAAACCGGATCACTCTGCCACAATGTGTCAGTCTGCATGAAAAATGCTTCCTCTCTTGCCTTTGTCCAAGTCCTGTAAAATGCTCTTTTCAGAAAGGAAGACAGGATGGGTAACAGTGAGGACGTTAAGTGTGATTTCTGCAACCTTTCCAGCCTTGTTCAAGTACCTTTAGACTGTGTAATCTGCTGGCAGTAGGAGTGGAATGTTGGAACTTGTCAGGCTACTAGATGGCAGTCCTCTGGTTCATCATCCCTATCTGCTGTGAAAGCAGAAGTCATACTTGCACCAGCTCTAACAAGGTGGCCTTAAATAATAGTCCCTGTTCTGGTTGTTGTCATCAGTAAATCTGGCTGCTATGAAGACAATTTCCCTTAATCTCCTGTCATTTAACTTTGTCTGTGTCCTATTTATAGGTTTGGGGAGTGAAATACAATGGAAGTGGGTCCAAAATTGTGTCTGTTGGAGATGACCAAGAAATTCATATTTATGACTGTCCTGTTTAAATGTCTTCCCTCATTCCCTCTGGTTAACTCTTGTGGCAGTTTGGAATACTACTGTCCCATGTCCTTTTTATAGTACAATAAAAGCATTTTCATATTGCTGATGTGCAGAAGCTCAGCTCTGTTTCGTATGTAATTTTAGTTTTGGCAGGAGAGAAAGCTTTACTTTTTGAAAAGTAAAAGCTACAGCTGCAAGTAACTTGGAAAAAAATGTATTTTTGGAACTCGGGAGTCATGGGTGAAGTTACTGCTCAGTTAATCACTCCTGCTTCCAGACATAAATAACTAGAGCTGGAAAGTGGTGACTGAGGCTCACAGCAGCTTACTTTAGCAGAGGTTGTATGCATGGAGGATGACAGCCTGTACTCAATAGGGTCACTTAAGCTCAGCACCTGTTCCAGCAGGTGGGGAGACATAGCTCATGCATCATGGTTTAATTTCACTAAGAGAGACTGTTGTTCCCAACTTGACTAGAAACCAGATAAAAGCAGAAGAAAGCTTTCACGTGCTCATTTCTACAACAGTATCTTATTACATTATCAAAGAGCAGCTGTGTACTGCACTGGTCAGGCTGAAATCAATGTGGTTTCAATTTATTCATCCTAGTGAAGGCTCAAGTAGATAATGGCTAGCAGGAAGTAAAAACACTTTTCTAGGAAAGGCTGAAATACAAAGCTTAGCTTCTGAAAGATCAAACTTTTATTTGCAAGTATTTTTGCCTGTATGTCAATTAGAATTATGGGGAGTACACTCTACACACAGGCTGGCATCTTATGACCCCATGTTACATACAGCTAAGCAGCTGCAGGAATGTTACTGACTCAACAGAAGAAAACAGGGAAGAGGGACAAAATGCTTCTGAAACACAAAATAAGACAGCTACTAGAGTTGACTATGGAGAACAATCTGGACTAGGTGATGAGAGTCTGAGTGAAGATTCTCAAATGGCCCAGAAAGTATCAGACAAGCACAATAAAATGTGAAGAGTTCTATTTATTAGAAGTTATTTCTGCTATGTTTTATCCTATGAAATTAATTTTCCAGTATGAAAGTATTTACATAAGACACTCCACTTAGCCTCTATCAATATTGCCCAAGTCTTATATAAATAGCATAGGTGAAATAAAGTGAGAACCTTCACAGCAAAGGAAAATGTATACCAACTCAGTTGGTTCTCAGCTGTGTGACATTTGCATTATATAAAGACTACAAGAACACAATATAAATTAGTTACAAAAAGGTGATACTGACAGCGCAGCAACTCAATTTGCTGAACACAAAAACCACAAGCAGTGGCTATTACAGCCATGCAGTTTTCATTGTGAAAATTTACATTTTAGATGACATCCATTTCACCTTGCTTTAAGATGTCTGACATTGTACTCCTGTTCTTGGACCCTCCTCATCTTCTTCATACGCCTCTCCCCCACTGTTACGGTAGGTTTGCTCGCTTGGATCAAAATCTTCAAGGTCTACCTGATCCATCTCATCCGTAATCATAACATCTTCTCGGGGAGGAAGCAGGGCCTCCAGCAGACTCAGTTTCTCCCTTGGAAGCCAGTAGTGCTCTGGGAACTGGACCTAGAATTTCATATGGGTTTTTTAATGAATAGTTATTCCTTCTGCCAACACAGCCACCTTTGCTAAAGCAAAGCAGTCAACTTACCAGAAATTGTATAATTAAGCTGCCTTTGTCCATTGGAGATTTGTAGACAGGCATCCCTTCATTGTAGATACACTTTAGGTCACCATGTTTTATCACTTCACCTGCAAAGAGATAACAGCTTTAAATAAGCTTATGTGATGGACACTTCCTTCATAACCATGAAAAGCAGGGTTAGGCACAAGCAGTGTTCCCACAGCATCAAGGGAGACTACTAACAACTAACTCACAGAAAAGGCTGAGGACTGAGGGGTCCTACAACGAGACTATATAGGCCATTTCCTCTACTGGAAGGGCTCAGCTTCTCTTAGCACAGCCTTCATGCTGAATTCACACATAATCCAGTAGCTTTTAAGTTCCCACCCTCTTAAGTATTTTCCTGGCTCTCTTCCAACTGAGACCAAAGTTTGTTAAGAAGCCTTTGACAGCTTCAGCTGTAACTGCATCTAATGTTTTAGAATGAGTGACAAGAATAACAAACCACCAGCTAAATACAGTGACTGCAAGTGTAGTTTGAATCCATTGCATCAACTGGTTAAAACACCCCCCCAAAAAAAACACAAAGCCTACCACAAACACCCAAAAAAACCCCAGTCAACAAGCCCAGGCCCAATCAAGCAGGCAAGCAGTTCATATAGCACCAGAACTCTTGTAAGACCCACCTGGCCTAGATGATATAACAAGAACTCTGTTATCCAGAGTTTCTATGGTCTTTCTGAAACCACACAAAGCCTCCGAGAGTTGAATTCTCATTTTTGTGATCAAGTCATGCCCTCGCCTCTGAAAGACACTATGATCCTTTTGATCAAGCACAATTATAACATCACCAGGCTCCAGATCAGGCTCTTGGTCACCTTCTCCATGGAATACTATCTTCTGACCATCTTTCATACCTGGAGAAAAACAAAGCCATTTATTCTCTGCAGCACTGTAGACCACAATTAAGGACACAGAACAAACAGACAGTCCTTACCTTTATCAACATGAACTTCTATGATCTTTTTCTCTCTTACAACCTTACACCCATTGCAGTTGTCACACCTGTCCTTTGGATTTATCCTTTCACCTTGGCCTTTGCATTCTGGACACACAGTTTGAATTTGTTGTACCATTCCAGGTCCTATCTGCTGAACTATAACTTGCATTCCTCTTCCTTTACACACAGGGCACTTCTCCACTGCCCCTCTCTTTCCGCCATAACCTGTGACAAAAAGGTTAAATCTGATCCCAGTCTCCAAAAATGAGAAGTTAACTCTACTGCAGTCAGGCTGAAACTCATTGACTTCAAGAGCAGCTTTTGGGCAACTTGAGAGTCATTCAGTAATGTGTTTCCAATGAAACTGGAATTTAGTTTCCATCACAAAACATGCCCCACAAGTTAAAAGTTTCTACCAGCAAAAGAAAGTCAATTTAGCTATGCACAGCTTGTTCAATGAGCCTCTGCCCCACCTCCAAATACAGCACAGATTTCAAGGAATTATAATCCCAACTTCAACACCTACATTCCATTAATACTTCCAAAAGAATCTGCTGGCTAAACATTTAATAGAGTGCTAAGGTACAGGACCTCATTAAAGTTTACCTCAAACAATCCAGTCATTATGGATATTTAGTAGTGGTAAAAATGGTTGCGTAATACAAGCTAGACTGCTGCCCACAGCAATTAAAAAATATTAACAAAACAGCCATTTAATAAAGTTCCAGATTAAGGTACTTATAACTTGGGTACCCTTAACTGGAATTCACAGTGGGCTTAAGTCTGCCATTAGAACTTTAAGTTTATATCACTAAGTCATTCTTGGATAAGCATAAATGAGAGCATAAATGGAGACTTTCAGAGGGGGATGAAGGAGAGGGAAAAGCAGAACACCCACTCTTCATTCTTAGTCCCACTCAAGAAAAAAAGGACTAAGACTGTAGTAAGAGGCATGTGAAGCCATTACTTGTTTTTACCTTCACACTTGGCACAAATAACATTCTTCTGCAGTGCCAGCTTCCTTGTAATACCATTGTACAAGTCTTCAAGAGATACACCTAACTGGTGTACAACATTCTTGCCTTGAGAAGAAAAAGGGAGAGATTAATCCAGGTTCAGCTGTTATAAGGACCAATGTTTATTTAAAGGCTTCTACACTTGTCCACACATGCAGTCTCACTGAAAAAAAGTTCTTTCCAAACTTTGAACACAGCTCAGCCCCCTTAAAAGCACGTGCGGTTTCATCAGCTTCCACTGTGCTGCACCCACTTAATAACATAAAAGAACATAAAAGTTCATCTGTAATTAAGCAAAGCATCATTAAAGCCACTCTATCCCTGCTCCTACCCCTAATTTCATAGGCTTAACTGAAACAGCAAAGTGCAAGGACACTACCAGCTTCACATCTGGTCAATTCAGAAGCTGCTGCTTTGCCTACCTATAAATTTCCATGCCACTTCATAGCATAATTTAAAAGGCTTCACAGCAAGTTACTACTTGCTCCTTCAACAGACACTGGACATGGAAACAAACAAAAATCATACTGTGCTTTTAGCAGCATTGTACTGAGTTTCACATAATTTCTCCCAAATAATTTCATGAAATTTACAGCATGATTTAAGTTGATGGTGTCCTTTGAAGCAAATTGCTCAAAGCATATGAGCAAGTGAGCCACAGAGATCTGGAAAAGAAGTAACTTAAACCAGGTCTAATTCATCTGCTCTAAACCTAACAATGCTTCCCCCTCCCCTAGAGATTACCCACACCCACTTTAACAAAAAAGTAAACAGAAGGCATCAAAGATTACTATGGCTACATCAGGTTATCTGCTTTATTAGCATCTTAATGCTAGAGTAACTACAGAAATCATGGTTTATTTAATCTATTGTTGCAATGAGTAATAAGCACACTGTGTGCACTTAGTAGAACAGCAGTACCATAGCACAGGTGTCTTATGCTTAAGTGCATGGTTAGTTTCTAGAACTTGTTTAGAACTGTGTACCTCTTCTCTCTCTATTCATTCGGCCTCCACCACCAAAGAACATGTCAAAGATGTCCATGGGTGAAGAGAAGCTGCCGCCACTCAGGCCTCCTTCTTTAATAGCCTGCTCCCCACCCTGGTCATAGAGGTCCCTTTTCTTTGGGTCCGACAGAACTTCATATGCCTGGGATATGAGTTTAAACTAAAAAGAAAAAAGAAGCTCTGAACAACTATGACCAAGAGGAAAAGTTACCCTCTCATATGTAACTCCATCTTCAGACTGAGCCACTGCAGCACTCTTTTAGCATTTGTCTTTTTCAAAAGGGAAACTCCCTACACAAATGTGTAACAGACCGTAATAGCACACTTTTGTCCAGCAAAACCACCCCTTTTCTCCCTCTCCCCCCTCCTCCCCTGTTATACACGGGGTTAAATTCAGAGTCACACCTCCAGTTTACAAGCATATGCAAGCAAGAATTTGACGATTGTGATACTTGCAATCATTATGCACTTCTAATAAATTCCACTTAGAAAAGGCCATACTATCCCCAAAGTCTTAGGGGTCCCCCGATGCTCACAGCCACAGCAGTGCTAGTCATTCTAAAGGTACACAGGGGTCCTTCATGCCTGCTGAGCTGCTACATCCAGCTACAACTGAACACAAATTTAAGTGACCAGACAGATGCTTACTCATCACAAGTAGAAGGACTCAGATACAGATCAAAATATCCAGTTTTAAAGAAATATTAAGAGATTTTCTTAAATAGCTATGAATAACTGCCTATTACTAAGATAACTAGAAGGATTTTTAAGCACAATTTGCCATTATTGAAATGGGTACTTCCATTTTGAACACAATTTACTCATGACCAGGTAAAGATGTACAAATAAAAAACCAGGCCAAAGGCAGAAAAGGTCACCTTTGACTATGTTACTATTTAACAACCCGGAGTTTTGTTGATTACTGTACTAGATACACATACACAGAGCTTCTATTCCGATGCTAAAGTATTATTAGGCCAGCTTTTAGATGAATATTCCTATTTTTCAAGCTTTCCATCGTTCTCAATTATGGTGCTCATTTATCCTCCCAGGAAATAGAGAGTTGAGGGGATCTCTGCTAATAATGCATGAATCGGCTTTGTTGCAAGTAGTCCACCCATGTGCAGCTCAATAATCTCCTTGAATAGTTACCTCGTACATCTGCATTAGCACTTTCCCTGAAGGAAATTCATCCTGTTGAGGACAGATCCCTCCAGCACAACCCCAGCACACACAGGAGTGCTGGCACCTGGATCCACCTTTGCAGCACTTGACAGCACAACGGCCATCAACACACTAGAAACCTTTCCAGCTTTGCCTGTTTTAAGCAGCATCTCTGTAAGAACGAGCTCCTGTTAGCAACTATGAAGAATGAACTATGAAGAATGATGCATGTCTTGTTCTGGGAGGTGCTTTAGTTCGTGTCTGGCCCGAGGAAACACCGGCAAACATTCTCCTGTGAACCCCTCGCTCCTGGGAAGCGAGCGCTGGTTGTACCTTAGGAGCTGTTCATTTTGGTCATAGCTTCTGGCGCCTTGTTCTTCAGTACTGTGGGTTATTTAAAACGCACTAACCGTGTGCCCTTGCGTTGTGTTTGGGTTTTTTTTACTCGCCTTTTCCTCACGCTGGTGTGCTGAACGTGGGCTGAAAACTCGGGCTGGTTTCTCCAGGCAACCCAAGGTCTCCAACGACTTACTTATGGCTCAGGTGAAAGGAGAGATCCGGTGCTGAGTAAAATCACTCCCATTGAAGAAGAGAGGTTAATGATGAAAATCACAACTGAGAAGTGCAGCAAACCTGCATGAAACAAAACCGGGGCTTGTTGAAGCTCATGTAGAAACACTGAGAAGCTGTTTTGTATTTAAGGGAGCAACTCTTTATTCCTGGAATCATTTTTATAAACCAAGAAATCTATGGTTATGGTAGCCCAAAGGCTGCAGAGCTCTGTCAACTACAGGGGAGGTGAGAAGCTGATAGTGAGGAACAGAACATTACTGTATTGTCTAACAGGGGTGTCCTGGGTTCAGCAGTCGCAGTCATTTTTCTCCTCAGTAGCTGGTGCAGTGTTGTTTTTGACTTGCAGCCTCGGAACAGCGCTGATAACACCGATGGTTTTGGTTGTTGCTCAGTAATGTTTATTCTGACCAAGGACTTTCTGAGTCTCATGCTCTGCCAGGGAGGAGGGGAAGCTGGGAGGAAGCAGAGACAGGACACCTGACCCAAACTGACCAAAGAGGTATTCCATACCACAGTGTGTCATGCCCAGTATATAAACTGGGGGCAGTTACCCAGAAGGGCTAGATCACTGCTCGTGTCAGGCTGGGTGTTGGTCAGTTGGTGGGTGGTGAGTGGTTGTATTCTCTTCCCTTGTTATTTCCCTTATCATTATTACTATTGGTGGCAGCAGCAGTGATCTGTGTTATACCTTAGTTACTGGACTGTCCTTATCTCAACCCGTGGGAGTTGCATTCTTTCAATTCTCCTTCCCATCCCTCTAGGAGCAGAGGGACAAAGAAGTGGGGGAGTGAGTGAGTGAGTGGCTGTGTGGTTCCAAGTTATCGGCTGGGCTTAAAAAAGTGGCAAAAAAGAAAAGGGAAAAAAAGCCCAATAATGTAGGTTTAGAATGAAACATTTTAATGGTTTGAATCTCTAGGGCTATTATAATGACTTTTCTACTGAATTTCAGGTAAATATTATTGACAGATTGAATTAATGCAATTGTTTCTTGGGTACTCCTGCTTGTTGACTTACTGAAGGAGAGGGAGCTAATATACAGGAAAACAATGTATCAGAGGAAGAAATCAGTGTTGGTAACTATTATTTTCTCTAAGCATAATTAGCAGCAGCTGAACATGTGAATACCTTCCACAATTTTGAAACTATATTGAGAAGTAAACACATTATTTTCTGAAATATCTACAGTGAGGTACTCTGTAAACTTTCAGTCGGAGAACTATATATCCCTTTAAGGGGGGAAAAACCCAGTTTATTCTAGTAATGGCTTTCACCCTGCAAATCCCTTTTCTATAATCTTATAGTCTTGAAGGTAATATTCCTGTTCAAGAAGAAATGATGAATCTGCTACCAGTAGTTGAATGCTTCAGCAGTTGGTAGGCTTTCAAAGCATGTATTGAAATTCTCCAAGAATTTATTTTCGAAGATCAATTTATAATATGTTGCAAGGACACAGCATATAGTTTCAGTTAATAGAAACCCTAATCTAGGCATATGTATATGTTGGTAAATGTAATACGAACTCAGACTTGTTAGTGGTTTCTTACTAGTAGCTGTTGATACTAGTAGTAACAGCCAAAACCTTCATTGATATGGATCTTTGCATAAGAGGAGTGAGCCTCCTGCTTTGTTTACTTTCCTTTCCTTACACCATCATTTTTCAGAGGGAGCTATCAGGTTATATTTAATTCTCAGTATTCGTTTTCTCCATCTTTGGTTCCAGTTGGTACAACAAACTCCTCATGTATTCAAAGAATTAATGGGAAAGGTGGTAAGGACTGGTTTTTGGATTAGAAAAATGGAGGTAGCAGCTCCTCAGTGTTCTTTCAGCGATCTGCATCACTTCAGTCTGAGAACTGCAGTCATCCTGACACCTGAAGGGAATACTCTGCTTCTCTAGTTGTCTGAAGCAGAACATTTCCTATTTATCAGTACTGTATTTATGGAACAGAGTTGGAATCCTCATCAGCTGGTTTTACTCACCTAATTTGTCATAATTAGTAATAAATGTAATACCACCTTTACACACGCAGACATATTTCTGAGCAACTACAGCAGTGGCTCCTTTACTCAAATAAGCTGGTGATCAAGTGTGTGTATGCTCAGTTCTGTTTCCTTCGCTACATACATTGCCTCCTTAAGTCTGTGGGTGTTCCTAACCAGCAGTTACCCGTATTTCAGATGAGCAGCTGATCTCTTTTACTGTTCTTTACCTCATCTTGTCACTTTTTGCAGTATCAAATTTGTGTGTAGATGGAAACAGAAAAAGAAGCAGAGAATTCTTGTTCTCTGCAGGTAAACAGAGAACAGGGATGAGGACTGGGAGTGCCCAATAATTAGACCCTACTGCCCTCTTCTTTTAACCACCAGAAGACTCTGCCTTCAGTTCTGAAACAGGTATTCCCACTGTTAGCACAAAACAAGTTAAAGCCCTACCTTTTTGTTTGCATTTCTGTCATTTATCAAGCCATATTACCCTTTCTCATCAATCATGCCTCCTAAACTGTGAAGCTGTTTTTGGAAGCAGCATCCTGTATAGACAGGTGAGGATACAGTCTGCTGAATTGCAGCTGCAGTTCCTTACAGCACCCTTGATTTGTGTAAAGAAGTTCCAGGAATACATTTAATTACAAACACCTGAAAAAGACTAAATAGGAATCCCAGGGCTTGCAATTTGTGGTTGTTTTCAGTCACACTGAATTTGCATAAAGAATTTCACTTGTCCCTCCAGAAGGTGAAATGAGAGTCACAGCAGACTTTCCTTGGTGTTGAGCTGGATTCTTCAGCATCCTGAACAGGTGTCATGAGTTCTACAAAGTTGTTAGGAGAACACCCTTTAAATAATATATTTAACCTATGATTTTTAGCCTTATTTAGAATACACTTTTAAAAGCCCATTTGAAATATAACAGTTTCATATAATGGACCTTTAATGGTACTGAAACTTTTTCCCTCATAATAATAATGGCATTTGTTTTGAGCTGGTTTAGGGCAGAGTGTAGTAAGTGACTAGCATCTTTACAGGGTCTTTCTGAGACAAGTTTTAATTAAAATTGTAACAATCTGTAATAATTAATTTTAATTGCTAGTAATGCAGAAGGAGTAAGACCAGTTTTCATAGTACAGCAGTGATTAGTTAAAGCCTGGGCATTCCAAAGTGGTTTGGGCCTGTAGAAAATTTGACTGCAAGTATGAAGGGATAAATGAACAGCTACAAGGTAAATATGAAAAGAGCAGCTACTTACTCTGAGTCTAAAACAGTCTTTTACTCAGAAAGAAGCAGCAAAAATACTTCTGGATGTTCCTGTCCTCAGACCAACTGTTGTATTGTCCTGATGGGATGTTCTTCCTCTTTCTAGTTCCTCACAAACATCTGCCTCTTTCTCCTGATATGTATTCACAGCTACTTTTGTTTTCTTATGATTCTTTCCTTAGTACAAACTGGCAAATCTAAGATGCTTTTGTTATTGACAATCCAGAAATTTTGCACAAACTAACCTGCATTTTTCTCTGTATTGTTGTGGAACAATTCCCTGGGAAGCAGAATGCATTGTTCAGAAAAGCAAAACGAAATTCCTTTTGCTGTGGCATTGTCAATGAGAGAAAACACTTTTACAGAGATTGCTACTGGAAATTCTGTGAAATATTAATACATGCAGGTGGTTGTGCTTGTGAATAGCCAAGTGTTTTGTGGGATAAACTGCTTCACCTGAAGAATGTGTGTCATGTAGTCTCTTTGCTTTCGCCTAGAGGTGCTGATTTGTGTATAGATGAATTCTCTTGTTCTGCAAGAGTGGGGAGGCACAGCTGAGGGTGAAAGTCCTCCTTCTGACATGAATTCCTTCATTAGAAATTAATTAATGTAAAAAGTGTATGTGAGTTTAAAAAGATGTTGCTCGCCTGAGGCTTTTTATTATGCAATCTGCCCTCAGCATCTTAGCCCAAACTACCATAAATGTGTTGATCGTTAAGGTATGTGTTGAGACTCATTTGTTTACTAAAACTTGCTGGAGGCTCAGGCACAGTCATGTCGAAAGACATGTTTGAATTTAGAATTTTGCTTAAACCCTGAAATCTACTCTCCTTTCAGAGTAACTCCGCAGCTGATGATGGTTTTATTTTAGCTAAAATGTTTTAGAGGCCAAGATTAAATCTTCAATTTTATGAGAAAACACTGGGGAGGGGAAAAGGTATCAAAGTGTATAATCATAGTAAATGCAGTTAACAGCCATCCAGGAACACAGCAGGCTGCAATTAGTAGCAAGTTGAAAAACTGCCAGGCTTTGAGAGGGACAGTTTGAAATAATAATAATTAAAAGGGAAAAAAAAGAGAAGTAGTGCTATTTCTTTTCCATGTAACATAGGCTTTGAAATAGAAATTGAAAGTTACTGGATGTTTTGCTGGTGCTTGGTGTGGAGTGAGGGTTGTTTTGGGTTTTTTGTTTTGGCTCAGTGCTGGAAGTCTGGAGTAACAATAGGACTATGGGTTTAACATCTTGTGTGTATCAAAAAAGCATTGTTTTACACTTAGATGTTGTTACATGATTAAAAAAGGGGGGGGGGGGAAACAGGGCCAGTCACACCGAATTAATTTGTTACATGAATTGACAACCTGCTTAAGCTAATTGGGATGAACAGCAGGGAGCATCCAGAGTTAGTATACTCCATTAATTTCAAACACAAGTTTTATGGCAAAGCGTAAACATTCCTTTCTTACAAGTAAAGAAATGGGGGAGTACAGAGCTAAGAGCAGTTTGATGTTGCCGTAGTGGCATTGTGGGTTAAACCTGAAACACCCTGTCCCAAACACAGAGAGCTGCCATGCACTCTCCCCTTGCTGAGGCTGATCTGTGTGTTGCAGCTCTGTTGGTTACTGACCCCAGTAACAACATGGCTTTGTTTTGGCTTCTGTAACATTTCCTTTGGGGATCTTGTGACACTGCAAGTTTGTAGAGACAGTGTCTTTTTAAGTATCAGTGGTTAATTCCTGAAAGATAGCAATCGATTGTAAAGCAAAGGATGTGAACAGTGTATGAGCTTTATTTGCTTCTTAATTTCCTTTTTAGCTTTGTGAGGCTATCAACGCCAAGACATCTTAACCTGTAGCTGGAAAAAGCAGCCCATCCCGCTGCAAAAATCCAGTCTGATTCTGGTGCAGCCTTGGGCAAGTCACATGCAGGTAGGTATAGGCATAAAAGATAGCATCATGTAAACTGCAGTATATAAAAATCATTTAAAGGTGAAGATCATTCCTTATGAAACTCTGCATAAGTTGCTAGACCCATTTGGTAGGATTTACTACCAAAGAGTACCTAGAAATGTCGTACCAGAACGACAAATGCAGATTCTGTATAGAACTGTTTCTTGCAGCAGGACGTTCATAAGCCTATTGTTAAAATGACAGGATTGTTTGTAGCTGACAATTCCAGGAAGCTTAGTTTATCACATTCTTGTGAGTTTTCTATTACAGTCAAACAATACCCAGTCCAAACCCAAATCTTCTCCACTATTTCCTGCAGATGAATTCCCCTTGCTTCACAACCTGTCTGCCCTGCAGCCACTTCTGTTACCTGAGGAGTGATTTAGCATCAGGGAATCCTTGATTGCAACAAAACAATTTTCTAACCATCAATTAGTTAAAGGAAGATGATATGAAAACCAAAACAAAATCCTCTCTAAACACAATATGTACAGAAGAGATGTGTATTCTGTTTATTCACTGAAAAGAACAAGTTTTAGAGAGCTAGCAGCCATTTTCTTTCCATGAGGCCAGCCTGTTAGCTAGCCAATCAACACACAAGGCACAAGCCAAGCAAGGTAATGAGTGCTCATCTAATTGGATTCCTTCATATAAAATAGCATGTAAAACATTTTAGATGACCAGAAGAACTAAAAAACTAATGAGATTTCTTGCAACAAAGTTGAATCCTGTTTTTTCTTTACGATGTGTCAGGAAATCTAGTTGTGAGCCCATAGAAGATACCTAGTGGCTTTCTGCAAAGAATAATTGGGACAAAGAGGAAATTCAAAGACTTATCTCAAAATGAAGGACCTAAATGAATCCTGACATAATTTATTTTTCACACACGTCTGAATTGGACACATTTTTACCATTGAAATGTCCCCTGTTCCATGTTCAGGTATTCTCAAAGCAAGTTTCTGGTGTAAGAATAGAACCCTTAGAATCCCTCTGTGAAGTTTTCTTTCTTTTCCTTTAATTTCAAATTGCATTCTCTACAGTTAAGCATTTGGAAATGCTGCAAGATACTCTGGAATAGAATTCCCATCTTTATAGAAAGGTAGATGTTTACTAGTCTTACATAATCCCAATTGCTTTGTACCACTGAATGAAACATTCTAGATCATGTTTTCTGGCTCTGAAGGGAAATGGCACAGCACAGTTTACATCCCTCTCTTCCTCTTGCAGAAAGAATGGTCATTAATGTCATCTGCCAGTGACAAACCCTTGCCTGGGTTATCCCCTGACTTAGGGAAATACCAGTTTTCACAGACCAAAACTATCCCAGGGCAGGTGTTCACAGTGGGTGGCTTGAGCTATTCCCTTTTTGTTTACTAGTGTCGAAGTAGCCCAAGGAGCTGAACTAGATTTGCTTACATCCTGGGATGTAATTTGTTTAATCATGTGTGGAAACTGCCACAGTATGTAATAGGCCTGGTTTAGTGAAGTCAAAGTGCTGGTGTAGTTGTGATGCTGGAGGAGGCACTTGGCTGTTACACTACTGGGTTTCATAGGTATAATTGACTTGAAGGCATTTCCTGATGTAATTAATCTGTGTTTTCTCTAAGAAAATCACTGAATGTTCTATTTTGAAACTAGAGTTAATAAAGTTAGAATTGCTTCAACTTCTGTGAACGAATTTGTTGGAAATGTTGGCAAAAGAAAAGATTTGCATCTTAAAGCATTGTAGACTCATTAAAATTCTTCTCATGGATAATTGAAGAAAACTGAATTAAAAGGAAAGTTTAAGCAGCTCACAAGCACTGCGACATTTCAAGCATGTTAAAATCAGAAAGAAACAGCTTTTGTAGCTGTAGTCTCCTCCTCCTGTATTGCGTGTTGGCTTTTCTTAACAAATAACCAGTTACTGTTGGTTTCTTCAGTTGTCCAAGTAGCTTATTTATGCCTGACCCGCACAGTTCCTGACCATTTTTGTGACCAGCTTTAGAGGGCTTGCCAGCATGCCTAACAGTGGAGAGCCTCTTATGAAAACATCACAAGATGAAAATGCACAGAATGTTTCACAAAGCTTTGAAAATGGGTAAAGTAGCCTGAGTATTTATTTTAACAAACTGATTTGCCAGTTTTTCACAACTTGATTTTGTCTCCTGCTGTTGTGCAGGTCCACAAGGACCTTGTCTGCCTGGTGGTGTCTCTGCTATCAAATGCAGAATAAGGTCTGTCTTTTGAGGCTAGAATGAGAAAAATTGTAATGAAGTTTCTAACTGGATTTCTTCTCCTATGCTTGCTTCTAGTTTGGCATTAAACTAAATAGCATCATTCAGTATGAACGGTGTTGCCTGTATCCTGTTTACATATATCTAGCTGTACAGTGTTCATTTTATAGCACAGAGGTTCTTAGACCCAGAGGTGGGCTCAGCAGGAGTTCGTGTAAAGCAGTTCCAAAAAGAGTGGCTCAGCTGCTCACAGCTTAGCAAAAATATGGAAGGCTGGTTGAAAATACTGGTAAATTACCAGGCTCTTACGCTTCAGTATAAGCTTTTCAGCAGTGTGGTGAGGTAATGGGCTTTCACAAGTACCAGAATATAACAAAGTTCAGATAGTCCAGTAAAAGAAGCAGTTGATGCTCCTGTGCCATCCCTTCCTGTGTCTCTGATGGTCAGATTGGCCCCAAAGGCTTTAGAAGTTCAGTAGCAGTTGCTCTGCACTTTTTACAATGCATATAATCTACTTTGAATGGGCTGTCAAAAATACCTGAGCCACAGCTATGCAGATAGGTCTCTCTTCCCTTTGGAATTTGCAGAAATAATCCTTATATCGTAATTAGCCTTTGTAGCTGAGCATCTTCTTCCCATCAAAGGCAATAAAACTTGACCAGGTAACCAGGTACGTGTAAGATAACCCTACTGGCTACTGTCTTCTTTCTGTCCTAGGCAGCACAAAAGGGAACATTATTTTTCCTGTTACTGCATCATTGGAATAGTGTCTTCTGTTACAGAAAGCTCCTCATCCTTAGAGGTTTTAGAAATACCTGCTTTAAGAACAGAACAACACATCTCACAGGAATCCTTTAACCTCTGCTTATTAGAACTTTGTCAATATTGCTGAGTACTAATTATCCACTCCCAGAGACTGAACTATTGTATCAGGCAGATATTTTTCTGTTAAGTTAAATCTAATTTCACATTTGTTGAGGTAACAGCTTGCATGTTATGTTGCTTGGAAGATGTGCTTGACCCTTTCAGGTAAACAGTTGGTTGGGAACATTTTTATCATAATGGTTTCTTCTGTTCTGGGCTCTGTAATCCACGATAAGAATCATTAGGAGCAAACTGTAGACTTAATGTTTTTGGAAAGGAAAACAGTTCCAGACATCCCTGTAACCTTTTGAAAGTTGTGGTGTTGTTGCTGCTGCTGGACTCCTAATGCAGTTAATGCGAGAACTGTAATTTGTTTAATCTGGCCAAAGATCATAAAGCAGTACTAGGCTTGTGATCAGTATGGGTATGTGTACACATGAAAGTTAGGATTTTGCTGATTTGTAATAATGCCTGTATTTTAGTATTTTAATGCATGCTTCTATTTGTGACATGCTTCAGCAAAAAAAAAAAAAGTTTCCTTGTTTTCCTTCTTAAAAGAAAAGTAAAGCTAAAAGAGAATTTAAAATTATAGTGGTTTGCACCCACTGCAAACAGGAACTTTAAGCTTCCCGGTTAAAAGAGGTGATGAGCACTTGGGTTGTTTCTGAATTTCTAGTGAAAGAATATCACAGAGACTAGAACTGCAGCTAGTTCTGATGCATTTCAAGTCCATGGCATAATACTTCTTTGTTAGTTTTTTGATGTAGCCGGTGCATGTTGTCGTGTCAAATAACAGTGCTCACCTGGTGTGGTTAGAAGTCAGGCAGCAAACTTTCTATACTTCATTTTGTATGCTGGAAGCAGGATTCCAGGCAGAAAGGGCTAGACAAAGAAAATAAAATTCTAGGAAAAAAGACCTTTTCTAAGGCTGGAATCAAACCAGTGTGACCTAAAAAAATGAGAAAGAGAGGAAATAATGAGTTCTGTGTGACCTAACTTTGCTGCGCTCCCTGCAAATAGCCATAAAGAGGCAGCTTACTGAACAGTTTCAGCTTCAGGTCTGGGTTTGTGCTGTGCAGGGGAGAACAGAGCCAGAAAATCTGTACTAAGGTCAGTGAAGGCTTGTAGAATGCTCCTAAGTGTTGAATAGAGCCTTTTGCAGAGAGGGGGATAAATAAAGGCTGGGTACGTTGTTCATTCCTTCCCAAGCACCCACAGAGTTCTCAGCTATCTGTAGAATTGATCTGCTCACCAAAAGAAATGGCCTGGCTTTTGCGGCTGTTTAGTCCTAACAACAGAAAAAATACTTCAGTTGTATGTTTTAGTGTGTGTGTGCCAACTGTGTTACATGGCAAAAAGGACTCAGCTGTTAACTTTAATACCTTGTTCTTTATTAAGCCTGTCTGTGGCTATTAAATATGCCTTTGTGTGGGAAGAAGTTATATGAGTAATTTGAGACTGGTTTCTTGTGTACTGTGAAAAGCAAACTGATTGTCATGTCAGCTGACCCTTTTGCAAGAGTAGGAACATATTTATGCTCATTTGTGGCCCCTTTTTTAAGACTCGGGAGGACATGAAAATCAATTAAAACCTAAATCTAACCTGTTCTTCAAGGACAAAGGGAAACTTTTAATAGAATGAATAAGGACTGTATTAGAATATTGCCCTAATTTGAAGAGAGGAGTAATTAGTAAATAAGACAGCCAGTCATGATAGACAGCAACGTCCCTGTAAAGGACCACGAGGACCTCTTGTGACTCCTTATTTTGCTCCTTAATATAGGGAGAATGTTACATGTAATACAAAATGAGGCTTTAAGGAGCTAATGTTGTGTGTTGTTACTGTGGGGTTTTTACCTTATGCTGTAGAAAATGAGTAAACATCTTCAAAATGTCTTGGGTAACGACTCAGCTCCCCAGAGCCCGGAGATGCAGTGTTTGTTACTTGGGTGTTTATGTGCTGGTCACAGATCTCTGTTTAGCTGCTGAACTGTCCAAGCTTTGATACTACATTGATATGTTGATTTCAGTCAGGGTAACTCTCTCGTCTTTGTCTAGAACTCTAAGGGCAGATTCATGATTCTAAATTTATTGTCTTGTGCTCCTTCCTACAACCTCTCTCCAGAGCTCTCTTTTAAAATACTGGATTCAGCATTTGCAGGATGCATGGGGAATTGGGAAAGGATTACTTGTGAATGGGATCCAGATGAAGATATTTAGTTTCTGAAGTTTCTAGGCAAAGTGCCAGGATCATTAAACCCTAAGAGCTACCCATAGGTAATTTAACCCATCGCTTTTTGCTGCCAGAAGAATTGTCAGATGATTACTTAATGATTCCATCTTGAATTCAGATGTCCCAGTGAGCTGTTGAAAATGCCTGACACCAAATGAAAAGTACTTTGGAATGTGCAGATGTAGACCCAAAACATATTACCAAAAGCAGCTCTAGTGTAGATTAAGGCTGGTGGAATGTGTACAGCTGTGTTGTCCTGGAGAACATGCAACAAACGCTTAGGGAAAAAAAGTAATTCCCAGAGCAGAGATAAATATTTAGGACACTTGTAACGTAGCATGAAGCAGCAAAAGATACACACTGATTGGAAGTAAGACTTTTTTCATCTGCTTTATTATGGATTACTTAATCAAACAACCAAGGTGTAGGAGTTCAGAGATGGAATTGGCAAAGTCATCCTCAGGAGAGGCAAGCAGTGAAAGATGAAAACAAAATTTATTAAGAAGTTCTGCCTTGGAAAAAACGTGTGTTTTCCAGTGGAGCCTATTTTTTGTGCATTAAACTAGATTCAAGTGTCATCGTTTGGAAAGCCAATTCAGCCAAAGTGTTGGAGAAAAAAGTACTTGTGCAGATGGGGATTTGCACACTTTGTAAGGGGAACTCCCGCACACTACAAAATATTTCTTTGGGCAAGGCAAGCAGAGAAAAGAGTTTAATTATAAGGTGCAGACAGTGTTGTAAGAGATGTGTAGTAATGTGCTTCCTGCCACTTGCAAGTAGCCTGGTGGGTGAGCTTGTAAATGATATCCTCAGCGGAACAGTGAAGCAGATGAAGAAGCTGCACTGGTTTGGATCATTGTGGTGTGTACAAGTGAGCCTTCCTGAGAGCCATGGAGTCTGGAAGCGCTGCTACCAGAGCATTCCCAGGAGAAGCTCCATGGATTGCTTTTTGTACAAAGCTTGTAAGTGACAGAGAAATGGTGTACACTCAGCAGACGCTGTAACTGAGCATTCCCATGTTCTTTGCTGCAGACAATCTGCAGGATAATTTATCTTGAAGAACCAAAAGAATGAAAATGCTGCAATAGTTACAGTAAAGCTTTGGAAGTTAAGCAGACAGGAACTGCAGTAGCATGGTTGGCCGTAAACATAGCCTTGCTCCTTGAACATACTGCTCTTACAAAATCAGGTATTACATTAATCTCAGCTTACCTGATAATGTATATTCATGAGTGCAGGATCTTCAATATTGGACATTTACCATACATTAAACCAGAATAAAATTAATTAATAGAAATTTTTTCACTCTCTCGGGAGCCCACACATATGGTACAATGTTATCCAGGAACAGGGTGAGAGTGGAGAAGCTGTGTAATGTTAGAAAAACCAGGAAAGGGAGGAGGAGATGGGAGCTTCATCGTGAATCCAGACAGCATGGGTCTGGAAGCTGAGGTAACACACTCTGGGTGAATGCACAGTCTCAACTGCCAGCTGGTTTAGTTGTAAAAATAAAGGGGGGAAAAGGGGGGGTTAAGTCTTTTTTTTTTTTTTTAGAGCAGTTGTGAATGTGATTTTCAGACTTCAGGTACTTCAACTTGGTTCATGTATACAAAGGGTTATGACTAAATATCCCAAAGTCTAAAGGAATACCTTGTACGGAATCATGTCTTAACAAGATACATATGTAGTTATTTGATGAACTGCTTGTTTTATTCTTGCAAGTTTGTAGAAAACTGGTTTATTTACAAAAATTCTACCCCCTGTAGAAAGCCAAGTGGTAAAATATTTAAAATTGACAAAACTGCAGGAGCAGAATGATAAGGAATTGGAATACAAAAAGAATGAGAGATGTCTTTTTATTTGCTACTGTACAAAATCTGTTTAATGAGTAGCTTCTCCTTAAAGCCCAAGATAATATTACTGCTGCAGAGCAGTGTTCATATTCTGTTGGTGCAGTTTGTGATCTTAGAAATAGCTCTGCAGAATTAAGGCCAAAACATATTGTGTGCTACAACGTGAAGTTCATAGTTTTTAAATTTGAGAGAGAAAAGATTCCAACCTAATTATACAGGACAATTGGTGTATTCTGTGAGGCTTATTGAAGTGAGAATTTCTGTATAACGTTTTGTCCATGGAGATCATTGCTTTATTATCATCTTAAAAAATGACTTTATAGATTCTTTTCAGTTTTATTCTTAGTATTTTCACAAGATTTTCCTATGAGGAGAGAATTTAGAGGACAGCGTATATCTGGATATATTTGACCTAGAATATGGGATGTAAACAGAAATTCCAATTACCAGAGAAGGAAACATAGAGCCTGTGGAAGGAGAGGGCTAATTCCAAAGTCCTTTGAAACTAAAAACCTCATGGAAATTAGTATCACAGTAAGTAGTGCTGTTAATCAGATCCTCAGTGTCCTTTTGGTAACAGAAAAATGAGTTTTTCCTAACGTGTAACTTCATTGAAAGAGAGACCTCTGTCATTTTGTAATGCTAAAAGTGGAGGGATTTAGCTGTTACATTTAGTTCCTACAGTTCTATAGGAACTAGTTCCATAGTTCCTATGATAAGAATTGGTACTGTATTCATTTTTTTTCCATCAAATACACTTGGTTAAAACAAGTAATTGCTGTGCCAGCAAATTCAGATGGGTTGCTTTGCTTCTGGGGGTAAGGATTGTCAGTTCCACCAGTTGCAATTTTACCATTATAGTATCAGTCACACGTGTTACTTCCACTGGTTTGTAACAGATCTTGCTAGAGCTGTTACAACCTCTGAAACAAAGAAGGAAAGGAGAGAGAATGTTCAAACTCTTGCTTTTTAGGTTGTGTGAGAGCAGCTGCAGTCTGACACTATATTGAGCTGCCGTAGAGTAGTGGTTGTAGCTGCAAGCCTCTGGATAAGCCAGTCAGACCAAGCATGCTGTGCCTCCCTCTCGGGTGAGGGGTGTGTGTGCAAGCATTGAATTGAGGCAGCAGATGAGGTCATGTGTGATAGAAAGGTACCTTGAAATTAAGTCCCAAATTACATCAGGAAATAGTAATTCAAAAACTGCTTCTGCTAATGGAGGTGTGCAGAAGTATGCTTTGTTTAGTTCTAGGCGGTCAGTGTTGTGTAACACAGAACTCATTGTGTTCTGATTGGCTTACTAAAGTGGCCTCTACTGTGAAATCCTCCGTGTGTGCTTTGTCGAGGTTTTTGCATGTTACTTTTAGAGCCATAAACTTGTAATGCACAAATTGGATGGAGAATCCACTTTTAAGCTGGTTGTTGGATTTTGGAACATGCTGTTCCTGCCCTAATAAAGTTAAAAAATGTACAGGGAACCTTAGCCTTAATAACAAATGTAGCAGTGCAAGTCCAGGTTTCCAAAGCATTATGGCTTTGCTGGGACATCTTGCCACTGAAGCATCACTGCACTGTGTTTTTCCTTGCTGCAGGATGCTTAGTAAGCTCTTGATGGAGCAGTCCCACTGAATTCTGCTCAATTCAGCCTCACATGAACAATTCCAGATACTATAACTATTCCTGGATCTTTACTTAATTTTAAAAGAAATAATTCCTAATAAAAGCTTAAAGTAACAACATTAAAAACGTACTATTTCACTCAGAAGGGATGCTTCTGAATATACACATATATTGTCGATAAAAGAGAAAATTGCCCAACAGTACTTCCAGGGTTAAAAACCACCAAAATAACCAACTCTCAAATGGACTGCTATGTCCATCGAGGCAGGTGGCAACTACTTTGCACACAGCATTACTAACTTTAGCACTCCTGAAGACAGTGGATGCACAGAGCTCCTCAAACAGCTTCTGCATGTTGCAGCATTACCAGTGCCAGTCCAGAAGTTTAGACTTGTTGGTTGATTCTTTATTAAAGGAACATAATATAAACTGAACTGGTATCTGTAACAGTCGGATGAGAACAAAGCAAACCAAAGAGATTTTCATCTGGGAAAAGTCATGAATGATGATTGTCATAAGTTTTGAGTAGCTTCAAAGGAAGCTCTTCTGATATATTACTGATCAGATTTGTGTTCTTCTGAGGACTTTTTTTACTGTTCATTTTTTGACGGTTTTATTTGTTTCATAAAATAATAGAAGTTGTTAAATATTTAGTATTCAAAAGGTATTTAAAGGAAAAGATTGCATTAGATTTCTAAACATCAAATGTAATTTCTCTCCAAAATAAGAAAATGCTCAAGAACTAGGAAATGTGTTGAGATGGCAAATTTCAGATGTTTTGTTTTTATTCCCTAATGTGTCTTCCTGGTCTGTCAATCTGTCATGCAATCCCACTTAATTAAATCACCATTTTCCCATCTGTCAAATACAGGCTTACCTTTCAAAAGGCAGTATAATCCCTCTCTATATTTACATTGCTCAGCTTCTCATCAATGTCCACCTTCACCAAGCCAGTGACTATTTTCAGAGCCTACCTCTCTGCTCATCAGACAAGCCCTTTCATGTTTTGTCCCATTATGCCATTCACAAGAGAGGAAATATCCTCACAGGCAAGATTAGTGATGACTCCTCATTTTTCTTCAGCTGCTTTTGCTACCTGTACCTCTGCTCTGAGGCACGGAGGTCTGCAGCATGGTAGCAGCAGGAGATTAAATGAACTGTGATTGTCACTTCTGATGGGTGAAGAATTGTGCAATCTGCTAAACTCTTGTAGCAGGGATCCAGCTTGGTTACAGCTTGCTTAAAGAATGTTTTCATTGTGAATAACAATAATAATTTCTAGGAGTGCCCACATATGTGTAATAGGTATTCTACAAAGTGTAGTTAATGTGAGGTAGGAAATAATGTCTGACATAGCGTTGGGCACCTGACACTGCTGTGTAACAAAACTGCTTTTGAAGTTGCTTGTTATTTAATGGAGAGCTGGGAAGGCCCTTGTTTGGACTTTCTACAGTTTGTGTTTATTACACTGTGGAGGGGAGGGAATTCCTGAGCTTCACTCAGGACTCATTTGTTGTAGTTGTTGGAATAAAGGTAACCATAATTTGTTCCTGGCCTTTGAAGGCTGCCGATTCCCACCTTGTGATCTATTAAATGAAGTCAGCTAAATAAAAACTCTGCATGCTGCTATTCATGAATAATCTGCAGTGTATTGCTATATGCAGTCGTCAAATGCTTAGTTATTGGTTATATGGTTTGCTCGTATAATCCTCTGCATTCTGTTACCTTACAGACTTTCTGTGCTGTATTATCTGTGCTATAATCTTTGCCTGGTTAATTTAAGCCAAGAAATGTTCATTTTGTCCATGTGATAATGATAATTTGTTGCTTTGGTGACAATTTTGGGAAACTTTATTGTTATTATTAGGAAGTAAATCTCCTTCTTTTCCTAGCCTCTAAAAAACACCAGCCAGCCAACAGAAAAGCCCCTAACCTTGAAGCTTCAACAGGTAACAACCTTGACAGTTTACAAGGTATCAATACAGTGGCAGCATGATCAAGGTTAAAATTGATAGTTCCTTCTGTATACTTGCATGGTTCATGACCTCTCTGTTATGATTCAAAATTACTATCTCCATCTTTTATATGCCATGATGTTTGAAGCCAGAAGTCCACTGGTATGAAATAAGAATGTCTTCCTTAGAGTGAAGGTATTTCTGTGTTCAACGTGATTTTAGTGTTTGCAACAAAGGGGCAAAATATTATTTGTTCTTTTGAGCTTTCTATTTTCTCCTGTTGTGTTTCTAAGTGCTTGCAAGCTGTGTTTTTATTTCCCCTTGGATTTATTGCATTTTGAGTGCACTGGATCCTACTAGCACTCCTGAATAATCTTTTAATAGGTATATTTTCTTTTAGAACCTTTACAGATGCACAGACTGTCCGCAGAGACTCACTGCTTCATTTGGAGGAAACCCAAGATGAAGGCATAGAGCCAACAGGTAAGCATGTAAAAGATGATCCTTGGAAATTTGAGCTCCTATAAGGTGATTATTTTTTTTTCCTGTAATACAATGTTTGTGCCTATTCTATCTAGCAAGTTATGACTGACAATTTTTCAGGGCTGGGATAAAGAGAGACAGCCAAAAAAGTAAAATGAAACCCAAGTGAATCAGGGCAACTGCAAAATTGTCAGGAGCTTTCTGTAAGCTTGTATGAATTCAATAGTTTTTCCCAGCTTTTGCCTGTATTTGAGATGATTACTAGATAGAAATGAATAATAGTCTGTTCCCATGGAACATCATACCAATTCTTGTGTTACCTTTGGCAGCACAGCTTACTTAGCATCTGTCAGCTATTGAGGATTTGGCATACTGTCTAAGAACTGGAGGCCGTAAGGGAATATCTATACTTTGATGAGTTCTGTGTAGCACTGTAGCATATGCATACTACTGTAATTTTAAACCAATTACAGTGGTAAATTTACCCTTGTTTGCTACCATGTGGCTTAAAGGTTTGCTAGCAGAAATTGCAGAGAGTCTTTGGAAGGTTTGCAGCCCTGAGAGAGCTCCCTGTTGCCTTGGTGAGTCTGCTACTGGTGTCTAAATTTGCCCATTTAAACAGAGAATATTTGTTCTATGGGACAATTGGAGCAATGGCTGCAAGTGGTTTTTGAAGAACTAACGTATGTAGGAAACTCGCATGCAGACTTTATATTTGACATATGTCTAAATATATATTTGTATGCATATATATTGACTTTTAAAAAGGCGATTCTTTGATACACAGTAGGTTTCTTTCTGAGAATTGAGCTGCTCACCGTCTGCTTTTTGTTTTTCCATAAGCCAGAAATAAATCTGAATGGCTGAAGGTGATAACTTTCAAACCTCTGTTTTCAAATGTTCAGGGTATTTTACTGAACTACTTGAGACGCATGCTGTGATTCTGCAGAGCGCTTGCTCGTGTGCTTGTGAAGGCTCTGACCTATTTTACTAAGAATTTATCTGGGACGCTGGTTCCTGCTGTCAGTTATCTACCCTGCTTCTCTCCCAGAGGCTGCTGCTGGCTGCAGTTGAGAGTAATATTCTGAGCTGTAAACCACAGTGTTCAGGAAGGAATGCACATGCCATTCAGCCACTCCTGCAGAGGTGACCACAGCCTCTGGAAGAAAGGTGAGGTGAACAACTGAGGGTAGAAGCTGTTCCAGCTGTTCCGTCATCAGTTTCCTGCAAACACAAGTCACACCCCATCCATTTTAATTAAGCAGTTCCTTTACTTGGGTTTAGATATTTTTGTAAGTTGATGAATCAGGAGTTTACAATTTAACTTAGACTTTGTCTTTTATTTGACTTTGGGAATCTGTGGCACTACTTGTTATCCATTTCAATGAGAAGTAGTGTTTGACTTGGACACTTCACACAGCTATGCAGATGCTGAGCGGTGAAGTGCGGACTGAATGTCAAAAAGTTCTTCCAGAAAGTCTTTTGGGAGAAGGAAGCTCAGTGTTGGGTTGTGGTGGGTCTGCTTTGTATATCAGGAGAAAAGAAGGAGATTCTGGTATACTCTAGTTGTACAGAACTGTCTCACTTGATAATTGATATGCTCTGCAACCCCAGGAGTAGATTTGTCTGATGAGGGCCAGATTGTTCTGGAGCTTTTACCCCATTCTTGTCCACCAATGTGTAGAAGCTCGTTTGTGTAGAAGCAGGCCAGGTTTTGGTTTTTTTCTCATACATATGTAATCTTACTGTTGGCAGCAAGCATTACATTGGCATTACATTTACCTGTGTCAAGTTAAAGGATAAATCATTCATGCTGGTTTTATACTGATGGAATCACAAAATAATTTATGTTGGAATAATTTACACTGGAGGGCCACTAGTCCAGCTTTCTACTCTTAGGAGGGTTTACGGCTCTATTCAGCTGAGTTTTGAAAACCTCCAGTAATGGAGATTCCACAGCCTCTTCATCCCTCTTCTTAGGCTGACACCTGCATTGTGAAATTACTTTTCTTTATCCAGCAAGAATTTTCCTTGCTGCAGCTCATGTCCATTGTCTCCTGTTCTGCTGCATGCCTCTGAAAAGAATCTGTCTTCTTTGTATCACCCCCTTCAGTCTGTGGCAGAATGCAGTTAGATTCATTCTTTTACCTTCTCTAGATGGAAGAAACCTGGCTCCTTTAGGGGCTTTTCTTATATAGTATGCTCTAGGCCCCTGACCATCTGGGAATCCCTCTTCTGGGTTCGCTTCAGTTTGACAGGACCTCTCACTTGCACGGGGGCTTCCAGCTGCACACTGCTTCAGTTGCACCCTCACTTTCTTTGATCTGCTGACTATAATCTTCCTAATGCAGCCTGGGATGTAGCTCTTTATCTCCACTGGGACATACTACTGACTAAAATTCAACTTGTCCACCAGGAGCCACAGGAGTTTTTCCACAGCTGGTGTCCAGTCTGTGCTGCTGCATGGGGTTATCCAAGCCCAAGCTTTCCATTCACCCTTGTTGAGCTTTGAGGTTTATGTCAGCCTAATCTTCCAGTTTGCTAAGGTCCATCTGAATGGCAGCCCTGCCTTCTGGCATGTCGGCCTATTCCCCAAGTTTGGTGTCATCTTTGAAGCTGGTGAGGGTGCATTCTATTGCCCAAGACTATAATGCAGTCATTAAACAGTATCATTCTTGGGACTAACCCCTAAAGAATGTCACTTGCAATTGGCTGATAGGTAGACTCAGAAATGTTGACCACTGTTCTGGAAGACTAATTATCTTACCAAGACCCAGGAAGCCTGATCTTGCTAGTGAAGACCAAGGAGAAGGCGGCGCTGACTGCATCAGTCCTCCTGTGTCAGTAGGTTGCCTGTGATAGCCTTGATTCTCAGTTTAGCTGCTACTGTACCAGTAGAAGTGGCTTTTAATATCACTTGCCAATTTCAATTCCAAGTGAATTTTGACTTTCCTGCATGCCTGCGCAATGTTTCTGTAGTGATGTTTCTTCCTGATTACTCCCTCCACACGCTTCCATTTTGGAAGTGATCAGTTTTGGAACCGTCAGGGTTGTTATGAAGCTTATTTTGTTCTGATGCATCACTCCCTGCACGTCAGTTTGTAGAGACACTCTTTGGAGGGGATCTTATTTCTCTGACCAAGATTGGTGGTAGTTTATTGATGTGAAGATCAATATATTTATTGCAGTTCTTAAATGTTTCTTTTTCCTCCAATGGAAAAGGTGCAAGTTTCCACATACTGAAGTATTTGAATGTTTTTACTAATGTAAAAATACTTCCACTATTTATTTATGTTTCTCCGACTGTTTAAAGTTACATGTTTATTGTGGGAAAAGGATGATATGGCAGAAAGCCCTCCTTCTTTCCCAGCTGTGGCAAGGCAAGCTACAGGTAGCTGATTTCTGAGTTTTTAAAAAGCATCACTATGTATTTGCTGATACATTCATGTTCCTTTCTGTTTAATCCGTTCATTGGCACAGGGCTAAATTTGACATAGATGCCAAGCTCTCAGACTCCAAGCTGTATGTACTCAGCTCCAGCTTTCACTAAAGAGAAGTTAAGCTTTCAGGGCCAAAGTCATCTTAAAGAAAACTAAAAAATAATGGCTGAGAGGAGGAATGATGTATTTGTGTTGTCAGCAGAATGTGATGGCATCATAGCTGTGGAATCTGGGATGATGACTGTGTCAGAAAAGCCTCCAGCAAAGAGCTGAATACCTTCTCTCATCATTAGAGCAGAGGGATGTTTTGCAGGAACTGGCATATAATCAAGATACTGTTTTGTGAGTTACACCTGAATCAGTTTCAAGCAGAAGTCACTGGTTTAGTTTCTGCTTCTCAGGGTATATCTATGGAATATCCCTTGGAGTTCCTCAGGTCATGCACTGGGGCTATACCACAGTCAGCCTGTCTGTTTACCTGTCTAAAGGTGACCTTGGTTCTTTTGCATTTTACATGGCTCTCAGAGTTGTTCTTCCATGTTTGGTGTTTCGGACCATATTGAGAAAGATCAGCTGAAAACCTAGCAATTATGAAGTTTTTAACTGTTTCCTCCTGTAAAATTCCTTGTTAAACATTTCTACTTCAGTGGGAAAACCACACACCTAAAATCCCAAACAATTAGATGAGCTGTCCTTGGAGCAATTCCTAAGACAAACTGCAGAACAGTTTTTGCATACACTGTATATATAAGATTCCTCTGAGCCATCTTTTCCTTCAGCAGCAGACAGTGATCAGGAAAATTTAGTCTGATCATGGAACTTGGCCCTGGAGGAGAATGACATGAGGAAAAAACACTTCAAGAGACTCGGAGTGACAGTGAGGCTACCTGTCTGAATAAAATCTCTGCCACTTTTTATCTGACAAAACCCTCTTTTTTTAGGAATAAGTCTTTCCTCTCCATCTCTGATGTTCAGTGAGTTCATATGAAGGACATAAGCCAAGGTCATATATTAGTGAATGAAAAAGTATTTGGGGTACAAAGTGTAATGCAGGTAGCACGAGTTACTGAAGAAAATGTCAAAAGTAATGTTTGCTGTTACTCTTAATTCTGACAAGCCGAAGCTCTTCAGTGTGAAACATTCCACCAGCTCTCTGTGGAATCTTTTGATTTTTTTAAAATGATTATGCTAAAAATATTTCTTCATTTAGGAAAGTAAATGTAAGGAAAAAATGTTCTTAAAATGTTCTTATACTATTTTGTTCAGAAGTACGGGAACTGAGCGTTTGATAGGGGAGTTGTGAGTGGGTTTTGTCTTCCTTGTGAGAATTCACCTCAATTTTGCCAATTTACTAACCCCTAGATTCTCCAAGGAGTGTATTTATACTCAGCCTGCTTCTTGCTGGGATTGCAAGAGCCAAATAGAATCCTTGAGGCAGTCATTTCTTGTGAATGCCAGGGACTGCCCCAGTCCTTGGCACCAGTGCTGAGAGCCAAGTGACATTAGTTGGTGCTCTGTCTCTGAGTCCTGTCAAGGAAGGGGAGGAAAAATACAGGATGTGGATGGCAAAAATACAGGGTGAGGAAGCAGAAGAAGGTGAACGATGGTGTGGAAATAGGGCAAGACAGGAATGAGTGGAGTTGGATATACATACTGGAACACAAGATAACCAAGGAAAAAAAATGTGGGAAGTAGTGAGGAGCATGAGCAGAATGAAGGTGAATAGCTGGGGGGAAGGAGGGAGGAAAGAGCTGCGACAAGCAAAAGGATCTTGGATGCTGAACAAGAACAAAGGTTTCAGTCTTTAGGATCTCTGTAGCCTTCTGATTCACCAGCTACTTCACCAGCTCAAGGGGTAGTGGCTGTGCAGGGCTGAGCGTGGGCAAGCAGATTCTTCTGAAACTGGAGCTGTGCCTGTAGCACACAAAAGATCAGTGTAATTCTGTATGGTGGCACTTTTATTCAAGATGCAGAACAAAGTGTGAGAAATAAAGATTTTTTTTTTTCTTTCTACATGGTTTATTTGATAGTTATAAAATTGGAAAGCCCTTCTCTCAAAAGGTGGCAAGTGCCAGAGTTCTGCTTCGTCCTGCAGTTTTTATTCAATCCTCTTGTCTTTTGGTACACAGTCACATGGTATTCTTCATTGGTGGAATACCTTGGTGATAATGCTTTACTTTCCAGAGTCTCTGTGGACTTCCCTAGCTGATGGCAGAGTCAGGCTGAGGATAGATAACTCATGTCCTCAGACTCCCATAACCGTTCATCAGATGTTCAAGGACAGCCTAGAAAAGTATGGATCTCTTAATGCTCTGGCCAGCAAAAAGAATGGGAAGTGGGAGAAGATAACTTTTTCAGAGTATTACTGCCTCTCCAGGAAAGCAGCCAAAGGCTTTTTGAAGGTAGGTACCAGAAACAAAACCAATTCCTTTTTCTGCCTTTGTCTTCTTAAAACAAACAAAACCCCCATTGCGCTCTATAAGAGGCTTTTCCTAATTGAAGATCATCAGTCACATTCTTTATGGAAATAATACTGGTGAAAATTGCTTTTGATCAAAGAGATTACACTGGTGTCAAGGAAACTTGACTTCAAGTGAAGAGTTGCTGTATTACACTGTCTCACTGCATACAAAGCTCAGCAAAAGGCCTAAAGATTAAAAACAGAAAAATAGGTAAAAGCAGCTCTGTCATGAATTTGGGGGAATAAAGACAGATTTGAAAACATTTTAAACATAGGGTAAGATTAGTACTTGTTATGCGCTTGCTCTTATTGAAAAGTTCTGTTTTTCAGGCCTTTCTGGACAGCAGGGCTCAAACGGACAAGACAAGGTGTGGAAAGTTTAGATCATGTTAACTGCTGATAGCTACATGTTTTGCTATGGATAACAACAGGGATGGACTTGGCTTGCCAATACCAATATAATAAATCAAAGCTTTCCATGGTTTATGTTTGTGTGCATGCTTCGTGCTATGTTTCTCTCCAGTGCACCTGTATTATATGAACTTATGCTTATTATTTTTAAGCTTGGTCTTGAACGATTCCACAGTGTAGCAATCCTTGGATTTAATTCTCCAGAATGGTTCATCTCAGCTGTTGGAGCTGTATTTGCTGGGTAAGATTTTTGTTTGATTGGTTTTGTGGCAGATTTGAGGATTTCTGTTTTGCTAGGTCTGGAAGTGTAGCAAATCAGTATTTGGTGTCTTGGAAGCTGTGCTGCAGGTGGTTGGCATATTCAGCAACCTGCTGGAGTCTCACAGCTTTCAGTATATCCAAAATAGTGCATACACTCGTAAACTGATCCTTTTTGCTACGGGCTTAACTGTGACAGTCACACGGAAGCTGTTGTACAGTATCTTATCACTGGAAGATGTGGGAAACAGATGAGACTTCCTCTTTTATAGTAATGTTTGTCTACAGCAGGATATGTTCATGTAGATGAAGTGACAGGTAAATACAAATTGGCCTGATTCCTTCTATCCTGGTACCTGTTTATACAATTTGAATTTTACCTCTTAATGTGTTTCTGTGCCAGTGAAATTGAAATTGGTATCTGTGCAGCTTGAGCAGAAAGAAGACATGACTGCTGGGGGTTTTTTACCACTTCCCAAGCTAACTCTCTTGTAGCCTCAAGTGAGTTAAAATGCTGAATTCTAGCCTATGGCACCTTCTACTAAATAGAGTTCAGAGATTAGTTTTTGCCATGTGCATGTATCAGATAGCCATGTGTATCAGAATACTTGAAACAAACATGACAGCTCTACTGTTCTTTACTTCCACATCTTCATGCTCTTTCAGCTTTCAGCTGATCTTTGATTATTACTTTTTTTGATACTAAGTGAAGTTATGTGTGTGTATAAATATATCTTCTTATATATACACATTTTGATGCAGAGGAATTGTCACAGGGATATACACAACCAATTCTCCAGAGGCCTGTCACTACATTGCTCATGACAGCAAAACCAATATCATGGTTGTGGAAAATCGGAAGCAACTGGACAAGATAATTCAGGTATAGGGTGGCTGAGTGGTTATTGAAATGCCCTCATTTCCCCATTTCTCAATGCTGTGCTGGTCCCATATGCACTATCTCTATTGTGAAACCTCTCACGGGAGTGTTCTTATTTGGAAGTCTGGTATCTGAGGATGCTGAGGAGCAGCGGCTGGGGGTTTGGCTTTTGTTTTTTTCCTTTTTTGACTGAAACAGATTAAAACAGATTTTCTAGAACACACTGTGTGGTGTTTCCTTTTATTCTTTCTCTCCCTCATTGGTTGTGAATTTAGGGGAGAATATTTGCAGGTGAAGGAAAACAAGAGGTTTCTTGTGACTGTCAAACCATTAGAGTTTTGACAGTATTTTAGTGAGAAACCCCCCACATAAGATATGAGTAATAAATAATAAATTTGTTTTTAACAATCCAACAGATCTGGAATCGCTTGCCACACTTGAAAGCTGTTGTGCTGTATAAGGACTCCATTCCAAAGAGATATCCAAATTTGTATACGGTATGTGAATGCTAGAACAGAGTTATAATCTTTGGGGTATTAGATATTTGATTAATTCTGCCACATTTAATTTGTGGAATGTCTGCCATTTAGAATGCATTGATGTGTTCCAGCACATTCAAAAGCTTCATCAGCTTTTTCTGTCTAATTTACCTGTAACTTCACATTTGATAGTTGACATTTAAAATTAGAGGTACCTTGCATAACTGTCTCTTATGCCTTCCTGGCTTTTTACTTGTGGATTAGCAAAACACCTATAGACTGCAGATGGGAACGTGTGCCCTCAAATGGTTAAAAATCAAAGTTGTCCACTGGTGCTGTTGAAACCTGAACTGTGATTAGTTACACTGGATCCAAGGTGAAAGTGCTTGTACACAAAGCATTCCACGGGACAGGCAACAAGTGAAGAGAAATAAGTACGGACTACACAAAGAGGAGCATATGTTCTTAGTATATGTAGAATCGTCACATCACATTGTAAAAAACAAGCAGGAAGAAAAGGACAAAGGCAGGATCAGGAATTTCTGAATGGTAGAAGTCCAGCCTTTAATTTAAGAAACAAGAGCACTTCAAGCAAACCAGATTTTTGTAAGCATGTTATTCCAATATGTTCTGAAAATAGTTAAGTAATAAGAATACAAAAGTCAGCATTTTAAGTGGACTACAGATTGTCAGGTTTTAGGCTGTAAAACTTCAGCTGGGGGAGGGGAGATACTAATGTAGCCTGGACAGCAAAGAAAGATTTACAAATACTTGCAATTTTGATGATCTGAGGGGTTACCAGGTACACAAGAAATAAGTCTTCTGCGCTTGTTTTAATCATCATTTGCTATGTTGAATAGCATATAACTTAAAAAATGGTTTCTGTTACAGTGTTGTATGTACCGGTTTAGAGTATGCCCTTGCATCTCAGTACAATAAAAAAATATGATGATTTTATTATTTATATTTGTTAGTAAAAAGAATAAGCTTGCAGTTAATTCTGGAACAACATTCAGTTGCTGAAACCTAAATGCCTGAGATTTGATCTGTTCAGGTGTCATGTTGGACACACTTTCTCAGTGGAGAAGGGGAGCTGTGAGAGTGTCTGACAGGTCCATAGTTGTTTGTGTAAAGGAAGAATCAAAGATAACTCACTGTCCTGGGAAATGATTGGTTATTAGGTTTGATGTAAATCAAACCACGCAAACCACATGGCATTTGATGAAAGGAATTTGTATTGAACGATGACAACTAACTGCAGCTATTGCTGCAGTAAGGGCAGAGCCCTTGATCTCTGATGAGCACATGTTTCCAGCAGGCGAATGCAATGTCAGTGGTGTATGTGACTGTACCTTTCATGGTCTGTGGAATGGGAACACAGCCTATTGCAGGTACTGTTCAGTAAACAAAGCCTAGGCAACAGATTTACAGTGATTAACACATTCTAGAATGAGAAGACAGGTCAGGAAGGCCTGTCTGCTTGGAATGACTGCTAAATCACATAGAAATAATTACATCCTTGAGGCTCAGACTTTCCAGGAGCTAGTGAAACTATGCAGCAGCATTCTGTGGGAAGGGATAGAATGTGACAAATTCTCTACCTGCTACAGAGCTGTGTACTGCCTCTCCTTTCAGAATTGTGGTTTATTGGCAAAAAGCATCAAGCTGATGAGGCATACTTAGAACAGCCTTGCCACCCAAGAAAAGGAAGCCTCAGTGCCACCGAGGCTAACTGATGTAACACTAATGGCAGAGGTCTGAAAGAAACAACGGGCACCCCTTCAAGCACAGGATTTCCTTTTTCGTTTCTGCTGACCTTAACGTCATTCCCTTTACTGCTGTGTGGTCCTAGGAATATCTCCAAGAAATCATTAAAGAATGGAGGTGCTGCATTTGAATAACACAATTGTGTAGCACAGTATAAATCATATGATTCCAATGGGAAACTGACAGTTGGGTTGTTGACTATCTTAAAAGATTTTTTTGACTATCTATCGTAAAAGATTTTGTTATACTCTAGTTTTCTATTAGCATTGAAATCTATAGCACCCTTAGCAGCATATCAAGTGTGTGTAATACAAGCGTGTGGGACCAGCCAATATAATAAAGAGGATCAGGTTCAGCACCCTTCTAGGCTGATCTGTGTGGCACAAAAGTCCAGCATCATAAAAGCTTTAGTTCATTCTAGATTGAGCTGAATTTGAATGGAAGTTGTGTCCAGCACCATATGTTCTGTTTGCTATAGAGCAGCAAGTAATTTGGACAAACATTCTCACATACAGACAATGAGACTTTTGCAAAGAAGCTCTCATCCAATTGCTTATATTAGTATTGATATAAAGGACAAGGAATTACAGATAGAGCATCACAAGTGTACTCTTACTTAAAACCAGTACATGCAGATTCCTTTGAATAAGACTCAGAATTATTCTGACAGTGTGAGACAGTAACAGAGTGTTAGTCTCTGTGACTTGTCCATAGTACCCATCTTGGAGGAGAAGTAGTATTACCATTCCCTTAGACACTAAAAAGACTCATGGCAGCACAGTTTTAGGTAGTCTATTTGCAATTCACACATCAAGTTCTAAGCTAGCCTTACCATCTTTCTTACATAGGCAAGACCTGGGGAAACTTGCCTTGGAAATGTGCAGAGCAAGGCACTGAAGTTGTCTGCCATTTTTGAGACTGGTAAGGTATTGAATCCTTCCCACTTGTAAGAAGCCATTTGATATCTTGTATTTTCTGTTATGTGTTCTAGATGGAAGAGTTTCTGGCGTTGGGAGATGATGTGTCCGATACTACTTTGGATGATATAATTAATTCTCAAGAGCCAAATCAGTGCTGTGTGCTAATATACACATCCGGAACAACTGGGAAGCCAAAAGGAGCCATGCTGAGTCATGACAATGTATGTGCTTTAGGCTCTTCCTTCAGCTTAAAAATAGTAGAGTATGAGGATATTTATTTTTGTGTTATGAAATGACTGGTACTAGAGCCTTGAAATCCTTTTGCTTTTGCAACGTGGGTAGTGTACTACAAAACAGTATTCAAAATGCAGTTGCAAAGTTGTGAGTGCTTATACGTTCTGGTGAAATATAAGCAAGGTGAAAGATGAAACTCCATTCAAAACTAGCACTTCACAAAATTGAACAGTTTGTTCTGAATAGGGTTTTTATTCACTGGTTTTCTTATAAGATCCAATGCATGTATTCATAAATACAATTCACAGGTTGCCATAAAGTCTCTCAGGTGATGTCACAGGTTATCTTGAAAGAGACAAATCATATACATCAGCCAGTCACTATCAGAACAGCTTTGCTTTTGGAAAGGACTTTCCATGGAAGACCTCTAGCAAAGATCTGAATTGTAGTTGTTTTGGGGTTATATACATACATAATTTTTTTAAGGTGGCTGAGCAGGAGTGGAAAATGGTAGGGAGCCTTTCTGAGCACAGCCAATCTGTGAACAGGCTGGTCTCAGCTGTGGCCTCTCCTCTTAAACCAGAAACTATTGCAGAGGTGTCCACTGTGAGGAGCAATTCACCAAAATGTAGGGAATTAGCAAAGTAGTACTTCAAAGCAGAACATACAGGACTTTATAGACAAAAAGACTGATCTTACACTGCAGATCCTATGCTCTTCCATCTCAAAGGAGTCTGGTGTCATTTCCATGTTAGCTGCCAAGCTATTCCTGGCTGATGATCACAAACAGGCTATTTTTATGTTGACGAACAGTGGAAAACATGCCTTGCCTGTAGCTGTGCTGCTGCCTTCTTTAGTCAAAAGATGCTTGCCAGTGCCCATATGCAAAACCAATGCTGAATCAGTCATATGTGTACCCACCTAGATCTGCTGTGAGTGTGCCTGTGTGCCACAAGCTTGGAGGAGAAGCAAATCAATATAGCTGCATCTCAAAGACACCCCAGTTCTGTCTAGTGTGTAAGTCTCCCATAGCCACATACCCAGTGGTGCCATCTAAACTTGGAGTGGCCTGGCCTGACAACATGTTGCTGCTTAAAAACCTCTCTTGAGAATCTGTATTTCCTTAGACCAAATGTACGTTTTGTACCATCTAATTTATTGCAAGGAAAAGGAGCTGGCAGGAACATCCTGTGGTACAAATACATGCAGTACCTGTTATCTCTTCCTATCCTGAATAATCTCACGTCTGTGTCCTGCCTTACCCAATTTAGATTACAGACTCCTCTCAGAAAGCGGTTTCTTGGTTTGGTTTGGGTTTTTTCAGTTTTTCTTCTTTGCATGTGTGTCTTTTCCCAATCCCCTTATATTATCACATATATTTGTGGGTCTTCCATATTCTGATCATGAAGATCTGCATATCTGGCATCCTTGAACTGCATCTTCTGAGATAAGGTGAGAATTATGGAGAAGGAGGGGAACATCGTTCAGTTTCACTATGAAGTCACACAGCACATCTTCAAAAACATCCACAAAGCCACTGATCAGGATAGGGGTGTGCGTGTGTGACCTGTGGACCACTGTGGTGAGCACCCTAGAAGCTTCCAGAGGAGTGGAATATAACGTCTATCTTCCTCATTAGTGCTTAGCCAGGTACTGATCAATACAAGGGATTGAGCTTGTTGCTGATACTAAACTGTCCTTTGAGCTCCCTGATCACTCTGTGTTATTTGTTCTTTTTTAGGTAAACATATAGATACACAGCACCGGTAAAAAGTGCCAGGTTGATACATGTATATATATATATATATGCATATATACATAGTAGGAGAGTTGCAAAAGAAGAGGCAGATCAATTTGCCCATCCAGCCCATGGCTGCCCTGCTCAGCATGTCATTAGGGCATAGGGAGCTGTGGCATTAATAGCCTAGTCAGGGAACAGAAAGACTGCATTTACTGATGTTATATGCAAGACTTTGTTGCTGCTAATTCATCTTGCTTTTGACTGAGCATCCCCCAGGGAATTGGCAGTCTGTTGTGCTGTCAAAGATTGCAGTGTCTTCACCAATTTCTGTGAGCACAGATTTTTCACAGTTACATTAGCATGGCATGAGGCTCCTTAGTTTGTGTTAAAGGGGAAAAAAAACCCCAAACTCACAATACCTAATGTGTTTTATAATCGATTTTAAACAGATAACTTGGACATCAGCACACTGCAGCAGAGCAGGAGAAATGCAACCTGCAGAGGTCCAACAGGAGTCTATCGTCAGTTATCTCCCACTCAGCCACATAGCTGCGCAGATATATGACCTGTGGACTGGAATCAAATGGGGAGAGCAAGTTTACTTTGCTGAGCCAGATGCTCTGAAGGTATCTTTCTTGCATTGTACCTAATTCAGCTGCTTCTTCTTAGAAAATATCCCAAGGAGAGGATGAAGATTGAGAACCCATTATTGTAACAATTATGGAAAAATAAAATCCATTAGACCTGTGATCCAGTGCTGTAGACACCAGTTAAAATAGATAATCCAGATCCATCAGATTCTTTTAAGGCAGAAGAATTTGCATCTAAAGCAAAAGAAGTATAAGCAATTTCTGGAGGAAAGGGAGGCAGAAGGATCTAAACCACCTGTGTGTTTTCCTTCTTGTATATATACCTCCCTGATGTGTCAGCTGGCAAATGTTAGTGCATATGTCTGACTGAAGTAGGCTCAGCAGTCCTTCTTTGTATCCTACATGTTTAATGATGTTCTGTGTGTTAGTGTTGCAAGATATAGACTGTATCACCAAACCTCTTTATCACAGCTGTGGATCTTTTGCAATACTTTGAAATGCTTTAATGATTTTAATAGGGCAGCTTGGTCAACACACTGAAAGAAGTGCAGCCAACATCTCACATGGGAGTTCCCAGAGTATGGGAGAAAATCATGGAGAAATTAAAGGATGCTTCTGCTCAGTCAGGATTTATGAAGAAGAAAATGCTGTCATGGGCTATGTCACTTAGCTTAGAGAGAAACATAAGCTGCTCAAGCAGGTATGTATTTATAGCGAGTGAGATTTCCCATCAACTTGAAAGTAGCTATCTGCTTGTAATAAACCATGAAGCATTGGTGAAACTCTTTAAGTGTAAATGTGTAACATTTGGCCTTGCAAAACAGCAAATACAATGCAAGTTATCAGTCCCAATAGGCTGATCTTAAACACAGGTGACTGTTTAAAGCATACTCCTACTAACACGTCCCCCAGCTTGCATGACACAATGAAGTGTGAAATTGCTTACAGAAAATGTATCCCAAAAGCTTGTGCAATGGTGCTGCTTTGCTTGTCTGATCATTCAGCTTCTCAGATAGGTCCTGCACAACTCGCATTGTAGTGGCAGAGGTTCTCAGAGACACATTTAACCGATAAAGAACCTGAAGTACAAGAGTTTGTTTTATATGATGTGGCTTTATATGTTCTTGATGTATTTGCAGTATTCAGACATCTCAAGAACTGGAGTTCACTAGCAAGGAAAGACAGTAAATGGGAAAAAGACCAAGCTGTAACCTGATTTACTGATGTAACTTCTGCCAACACTCAAAACCAAACAGCAAATAAATCTCTAAATAAAATTTGTGTCCAGTTTCATTTTGGCAATCTCCAAGGTTGCTCTGACTTATTGTCTCCTTCTCTTGTGTGTTTTTACCTCAGCAGTGATTTAAAGCAGTTCTGGATGAGGTTAGCAGACTACTTTGTGCTTTCAAAAGTACGCAATGCGCTGGGGTTTTCGTCCTGTCAGAAGCACTTTTCTGGTGCTGCTCCTCTCAATACAGAAACACTCTATTTCTTCTTGGGTTTGAATATCACCCTGTATGAGGCCTATGGTATGAGTGAGACCACAGGGCCACATTGCCTATCTGGGCCAACCAATTACAGGCAGCACAGGTAACTTTATTTCTATTTTTGCTTTTTGCTTTTTAATTTTAAACTCTGGTATGTTTCATTATATGTTTCATTATATCTTTCAGAAGAGTTTTTACTAAGTTCAGCACAGATCTCATTGCTGATTTGATTTTCTCTTAATGCATTGCTATTCTATTGTGGGAGGCAAAATAACTTCCAGGTCAGAAGCTGAGCACATTGCCTCCATAGCATGCCACGCCAAGAGCACTGAAAGGGATCTACAGGATTATACACACAACACAGTTAATAAATCTGACGTATAACCTAGCCCTGGCCCAGGGTAGGTTAACTTTCAAATGCAAGACCTCAAATACTGAAGTGTTTTTACACCTGAAGATGCAGAGGGATGAAAAATACCAAACGAGGGAGCACAGAGCAAGATAGCCAGAAAGTGCTTAGATACTCTTAACATATGTACTCTAGTGAATTAATACTCCATAGTTTTCTAACAGTTACAGCAGGGTGTTACTTGCAGTTACCTTGATGGGTTTGGAGATGTGGTGTGTTAGAAGTCTTATCAGTATTATGTTTAATATCTATGATTTTCTCTGATAGCTGTGGGAAACCAGCACCTGGCTGCAGGGTGAAATTGGTGGACAAAGATGCAGAAGGCAATGGAGAAATCTGTTTCTGGGGAAGGACTGTTTTCATGGGTTATTTAAATATGGAAGACAAAACAAAAGAAGCCTTTGATGAGGATGGGTGGCTGCATTCTGGAGATTTAGGAAAACTGGACAAGGATGGCTTTCTCTATGTAACTGGAAGAATTAAAGGTAAATAAGTAAAAAGCTTGCTCCATGTTAATGGTAACTGTTCAGTTAGATTTGGCCTGTCTAATTGTCTTTCCTCCACTGCCAGTGACATTGACCTGATAGGAAAGCAAAATAAACTCTCTTATGAGGAAACCACAGTGTGCCCTGTTCAGGAAAGGTTTCCCTTTAGTCTGTAAGATGTGGAGATGATTCAACTCCTACAATGAGTCTTTTTCTCTTCCAGACCTTTATTCAGTATTAGTTACAATTAGTAATATAGAATACTAATGCAGGTTTAATGTGTCATCTTTGATTCTAATAATCCATTAAGCTGTCCATTCTCCCTTTGAATCTTGCTAAATTGCCTTAATTGCACATTAGAATGTTTAGACAGTAATGAGAGAGAGCCCTGTGTTACACAGCAGTTACTGCTGTAGGTCAGAGTTAGGTTCCTCTGACGCCTTAGGCAATGTGTTTGCAGAGACTAGTATTGGGAAAGCTAAAGCAAGAAACCTAGGTATTACAGTACACAGCTTTAAGTCTCACAAGAGTAAGCCCGGTCACTTGCTTACTTGGAAGCTTGTTTTAACAATTTAGATTCAGAAGGTGGGATTGGTCACAGTTGAGATGTAACTGAAGAAGATTTAAAAACTGAGTAATTATCATCTTAGAATATATGGTGAATCACTGGGGAGGTAACATGGATGAGTGAATTTGTCAATAGGATGGCAGTGTCCTCTTAAGAATCAGAACTTAAGTAGGTCCTATTAATAGCCTGCACCAAATGCAGCTATCTTGATTTTAGTTTGCTTTCTTGTCTGATTCATTTTCCTTTAGCATAGCAGTTACCGATTCCTAGTCTCATTCCTTCATAACATTTGTGTTGCACTTACAACTTCCTTGGTTGCTGAGTTACTAACAACTACTCTAAAGCACAACAATGTAGCTAGAGAAGGCCATACAGGGGGAGTATTTGTAGAGGGGTGGAAAAAGTTGCTGCCACTGTTGTCTGGATCTCCTGTGGTAAAGCTGACGTGTCAGACAATGAAAACCCAAGTGCCAGTGATTGGGTGAGGATCTAAAGTAAGGATAGGATTTAGGCAAAAGGAGGGTGGAATGAAAGGAAAAAACAGACCTAGACAAGTTTGGATACACAGCTAGCTTTGGCAGGTATCTGTGTCTTGACAAAGTCTCTTGTTCTATAAACACTGTTCGTGCTTCCTCAAGTGTGTGCAATGTGTTGGATAGGGAGAAAAACAACTTTTATAATTAGGATATCAATACCTATTTCATACCAGAAAGTTGAGTATAGACTGGAAGTTATTTCTTGTCATAGTTCTCATGGAGCAGTAGAGATGGTAGGGCCCAAATCTGTGAATGGTGAAAGGGTGCTACATTCCCTTGACTGCATCTAAATTCTTCCAGTTATCACTGATAGGGAAACAGGTACCAACCCAACCCTTATTTACACACAGGACTGGTGTACCATTTGTCTGCTTTCTTTATTGGAGCATACTCTGAAATGCTACAAACTGTTCTATGAGGACAGTGGGAAGTCACCAGTGTAATTAAAGCTAAGAGCTGGAATTTACCTAGATAATACTAAAATTTGTGGTCATTCCAAGGAATATATGTACTGTACTTTAGACAATGCATTCAAATAAAAATGTACATTCCTTTCTTAGTAGAATAAGGTATGACTACCATTGTATACAAACCTTAAAAACATTAAGATTCCAGTGTGTCGTTTTGTTCCTTCGGGGCAGGGATCACTGCTTGCACTGCAGACTTCCTCCTCTGATTTCTGACACTCCTCTCTTTCTCTGTTGCTTTTATGGAGCCTTCCTGTAGTCGTAACTTATTTTTGTCTGACCCCTCTTGGTGGCTTTAAGAATTAGTTTTAATCGTGACATTAACAATGGACTTACTTTATGGTGAGGTGGCAACAGTGAAATAGAGCGTGAATCCTACCCTAATTAGGAAGAGATGATTGTTCACACCAAAACTGCAGATTATGTAACAGCTCCTTGAGAATAACTAACCTGGTACTAGATGATGTAAAAGTGATCTGGAGCAAATATCTTATACTTAAGGGAGAACTTGAGCACATATAGAAAAAATATTAGCATTTTTCTTAAGATAATGAACTTTAACACCATGAAAACATAGTGTTAAAAAAATCTCTTATTCTTTATGTCAGAGAGATATGAACCTGATCGTCAGAATTTATTTGAATTAAACTAACAGCCTTTTTTATTGTCTAGATTTGATAATTACAGCTGGAGGTGAAAATGTGCCTCCAATTCCAATTGAAGATGCTGTTAAGAAAGAACTCCCAATTGTTAGCAATGCTATGGTCATTGGAGATAAAAAGAAGTTTTTGTCAATGTTGCTGACTCTAAAGGTAAACCAGTTTTAATATTGCTTTCAGGGAGCACCTAACAAAATAATTTTGATCTGTTTGTGAAAAGACACAAAATTGGGTATGAGGATGTTTGTGGCAGAAAAAATGCATAATAGCTACAGGCTAAATCCTGGTAGATCTAAACTTCATACGGTTATATGATCTGTGAAACATCTATGTGTTACTGCTGTTTTCTCCTATGTGTATAGTAAGACATAGTTTTTAACTACATTGAAATTTTCGATTAAGAAATGTTGGAAGAGTGAGAAATCTGCAACAGAGCACAACAATACCTTTGATTTTTACAGACGAGCAAAGCCAACAAGTGTTTCTTTTAGGGGCAAACCCAATTTCTAACAGAAACTCTCCAACAGAAACAAACTTTCCACCTGAAACACTTCCCTATGATTTGTTCTGTTCAAATAACACAGGAATGAATGTAGGATAAAATAATCCATAGCTTTGCTGTAGTATATACTTCCACTGCAAAATCTCTTGCACTTTTTGTTCTGTGGGCATGCATAGTGAATGACCCTTTAGTTTTTCTGTAGTTGTTTACCTCTATGACTGATACTCTCTATTTACAGGTACAATAGAAATACTAATTTAAGAAGTCTAAATTTCAAAGAATGCTTCTATCTCAAGCTGCTTACATTACACCACAGTAATTCAAGTTAACAATGACTTAAATGTTCCCCTGTAACACTGGAGTAATTTAGAAAATGTGGTAGCAATTCAAGATCTAGAGATGGACTTTATTGCCTCATTCATTGACACCTTTGAAGTCCGTTCATTTCATCTGCATATAAGTAAAAAATAATTGTATTTGGTAGTGGGGAAAAAAAAACATTGTCATCTGCAGGTATTTCTGGGTTTTATTGCTTTTACAGGATGTTTGGCTGTTGACGCTGAGCTGCTTTATTCTTATTAGTCAGGAAGGACCTGATCAGAGAAACTTTTAATGCCTTGTAAGAGTGAGCATGTGATGATTCACTTCATTTGATATTTTAGACCGTGCTGGACCCAGATACATCTGAGCCCACTGACATTCTCACTGAGCAAGCTAGAGACTTCTGCCAGAAGACTGGTAGTAAAGCCACTAAAGTGTCAGAGATTGTAGTCACAAGAGACCAGGCAATCTACCAAGCCATTCAGGAGGGAATCGACAAAGTCAACATGAACGCCACTAATCGGGTTCATTGTATCCAAAAATGGATAGTCCTGCCAAGAGATTTTTCCATTTCTGGGGGAGAACTAGGTAAGATTTACTGATTTCTGTTGAGGTCTACACATAGTAAAGAGGCTGCTGATCTGAGAGTACTCAAATACAGTTTTGTGTACCAAACTCGGGGCTCGGCCACTAGAGGGAAAGGAAAAAGCCATTAGCAGAAAGAGTTAAAGAATACAAAACTGGACATTTTGCTGTGCACATGTGTATCCTTCCGCCCTTACTTACATGTACAGCTCGATAGTTATATTTCAGATTGCTGTGGACAATTAAGTAATCGATTCTGGTTAATCCTTTGTGCACTATAGTATTAACAACTTTCCCTAATAATACTGAAAATGTATTGGTTCAAAGTGAAAGGCAGTGAAAGCCTGACAGCAGAGCTGCAAGCACATTACCAGGCTCTTTGAATAAACTGGGAATTGTTTAAAAGCTTTCAAAAAACAATTAATTATTTTTAATGAAAAAAGTAGCAGGAGTCAGACATCATCTTACCTGCAGCTCCTTTTGAAGTCCTCATGCCCTACGTACCATGCTTGCTTCTCACTTTCAGCAGCTATCTGCACTTACAGAGTGGCAGATGTTCTTCCAAACAGGCTTTTCAGTAGAAAATCATAGGATCCAAAGGTCAGACTGAATAGGAATTTTTGTTCCTATTTCTGCTGTTGTGACTCCCTCCCTCTCTTAAGGTCCAACGATGAAGCTGAAACGGCTCGCCGTGCTAGAGAAATACAGAACTGAAGTGGACTCCTTCTATGAAGAATGAGCAGTATTTTCATCCAAGCATTAAGAAAGATCTGTGAGCTAAAGAATTTCCTAATCAAAAGCATTAACAAAGGTTTACACTTGGTTTGGTTTTAGTCTAGAAAACCGCTGTGTCAGTTCTTCCTGATACTCACCTGATCATTTGCCCTCTTTACAGAAGCATCTACGCAGTGTGTCCATTTCCTAATACTGTTCTGACTTTTACCTAAATGACTAAGATTAAAAATGTCCTCTTGTGTTGTATAAAGTGGCTATAATCCAGAGATGTGGTGGCTGCACCATCCCTGGAGACGTTCAAGGCCAGGCTGGATGTGGTTCTGGGATCTGACCTAGTTGGAGATGCTCATTGCAGGGGGGTTAGGCTAGATGAACTTCGAAGGTTCCCTTCTAACCCAAACTGTTCTATGATTCTGTAATTCCTCTATACTGAAACACAAAAGTTGCCCATTGCTTGTATTTGGGTAGAGCAGTAGTTAGCAGTCCTGCAGAGTGCTGGAGTTCCACCACGCCAACAATAAGGTAGCTATTTAAAAGAAATTACAATCAAAAGGGCTGGGTTTTTCTGCCTCCCAAAGAAGTTTTTGTTTGCTCAGTAACACATTTCAGAACCTGCAGGCAATCCTCTTCCACTTTAACAGCGGTTAGAATTCAGAGTTCCGTGAAAACACCAGCTAGTAATTTCTTAAATCCATGTTGAAATGAACATTACTATCTCTCCCAGAAACAAATAATCAAAGCAAAACCAAAGCTGGGGCAATAGCTCCATAAGACTGTAAGGCAAAGCAGCAAACATGGGAGGTCTCACATTAAATGCTATTGAGAACAGAAACTTTGTTCAAATTGTTTATAACACTTTTTTTTTTTCAAACCAGAAAGGTTTCGGAGCAATGTTTGTCAGTGTGCATCTGCATGCTTCAATATGCACATTGTACTAACGCTGCCAAGTGGGAGCTGCATTTCTTCTTCCCCATATAAAATCTAGATCATACTATGTGAGGGACACATGTGCCAGAAGGTTGTCTAAAGGGTTTGCTGTTAGTAAGTGATCTTTGGCAGAGCTGTAATAGGTAGCACAAGCAGCCAGGCCACAGCCACTGTTCCTGATCAGAAAAATCAGGCAGAATTGGATCTTGTTTCCAGGAAAGTTCCATTACCAGTCTTGCACATCAACACGTAACACAAGACAGCAGCCTGGGATTAGAAAAACAAAACAAGCAGTAGGACTTTGAAAAGTTTATTTTTCCCCATTTCTGCGCAATGGTAATTCTGAAGTTCTTTAACAATATTAATCTGAAGGAAACAAGGCAGCAGCAGCTTGTAAACCACAGAAAGAAATGTTGCCCTATTCACCAGAAGCAGAGTGCACAAGGAATAGAACTCATTGTCCCGCCTCCGAGGTGGTGTTTGAATGTACAAGAAGAGCTGGGATGCTTACTTTTATACAGCAACACTAGAAGCTGTTACTAAACTTGATTTGACTTCTGAAACAACCAGTCTAAACAGTCGTAAAAGAAAGTAACTAAGTGGAGTGATATCTATTAATAGAATGAAGCTTTAAGAGGCCTGGTACTGGCAGTAGGGATAATCCTGTGCTGTAGTCATGAGTTTTGAAACACACATTTTCCTGTAGGGTGTACCAATGGAAGCACACCTTGAGACATACACATCCAAATGACTCATATGATGATCTGTATGTGCAGAAGAAGGGAGAGAAAGAGAGTTGCTTTTGTGTGCGTTAAGCTCAGTAAGCCTGAAAAAAATAGTCCAAGATCCTCATGAATAGGATGAAATATATTTCTGGAACGTAGGCACCAGAGCCAAACCTTCACTCTGTCTTAACCCATTTAGGACTAGTCTTTTACATTCAGGGTTTCTAGAATAAAATTACTAGTCAATACAGTAAGACACACTGAACAGAATGCATGAAAGTACAACACAAAAAGCGCTCCAGCATGAAGTTATGAAATCCGTAGTATAAATTTGCAAAGTTAATACTTTCCCCTCACAATAAATGGCAGAACTAATTTTGACTTAATTTACTCTCATTAGAACTCTGTTGAAAAGTGTGTTTCAGAGAGGAAAACTTGTAAGAATTATTTTGGTCTATGGATTTGAACAATAATTTTAGTTCATTAATTCTCACCCCTGGCTGGTAAATGGTTGTGGGCTTTTAAAAATACACAAATAGATTAAATCTCTAGGATTTTGTATTCCTTTATTCGTGCCCTTGGAAGTCAAGGCTATACTTCATGGATTACCAGACTATCTAAAGTGGTTTCTTCATTGCTTTTAACATGAAATTGCCATTTTTAGTTACTTCATACCCGTTTCTGTCTATGCAGGTCATCATGTGCTCCTGTTAGGCTGAAAACCTATCTCATAAATTCCAGCAAGATCAATAAAGTAGGTTTTAACCATTAAGGTGCTTTTATATTTCACTAATTCTATTACTGGTTTATTTGCATTTTCTTTTCTTTGTGGAAAGTAAAAACCTCCAGGTGAAATGGGAAATGGTAGAACAGCTCCAGTGGCAATGAAAGAATTCACTGACATAAAAATGTTCACCAGATAGAAAAAAATAAATATGACAAAACACTTCAAGTCCACTGAAAGCAGGCACAAGCATCATTCATAGCCATTTGGACTGACTTTATTAATGGAGAGGCCCTAACTAAAAAGTTTGCTCTCAAGAGACAAGCAAACTATACGCGTATGGATATCATATATAATGTACTTTGTGTGCTGTGTCCTTTTGGAGTTATTACAGGTAGTATGAGAAAAATTTAGTCTTTGTCCTTTACTCTGCGGCAGATCTCCTCTGTGAATTCCGAACACTTGGCATTACCTCCCAAGTCTTTTGTCAAGACCTGAAAGAAAGAAAGAAAACCCATTACTAAACTGTTTTACAGGGCTGGTCTTGTCTGAACAGTTCTAGATGATGTTCTTCTATGTTGTGTGTGACTACTAAATAGGAGTGAGGAGGAATACATCCAGTTTGATGTTTTCTGCATCCCATATCAATATAGATTTCATCAATAAGGACTGTACTGACTGAAGGAGGTAAAGAAAACTTGAGTGCCAGCATCACATATTATCAGTTTTCCACATGATTTTATCTTAACTACAGGAAGAAAATTTGTTTGGCCAAAGCTCTCCAAAGGCCCTTGTCCAAATAACAGTGTTATTAATCATTAAGTATTTTATTAATCATTATTAATGATTGATTTTATTAAGTTTTCAATAGGAACTTTGTCTTTTGGAAGTAAAAATTATATGTGAAGGCTCAGCACAAAGGTTTGCTGATTTGGGGGGAATTTGTATGGGTTTTGGGTTGTTTTGTTGTTGTTGTTTAATTTAATGTCTGTCTGTTGTTAAGGAAACCTACCCAGAAAAAGCACACATAGCTCTTAATGCTGAATGTTAACACTTCTTTCAGTTTGCTTAGTTCAGTTAAGAGATGGAAAATGCAGAGTTAAAGAAAGCTTTTCATCAAGTGCAGCTCCTATCTGGCAGCATAAAGATAGTGAAATAAAGAAAGAAGTGGGCAACATTGCTAGTCCTACCTCACTAGATTAAAGCACTCCAGAAGGTAATTTAAAATCACGAGTTTTCCCCTTACATGACACACACAGAGATCTTAATTAAATGGCTGGGGGAAAGGGAAAGGGAGAAACAGAAAGCAGGAGAGGGAATGAAGGTTATTATTTTAGGATCTTATCTTTTTAACTGCATTATGCTTTTTTGCCAATTTAAAAAGATTCTCTCCATTGTGAGCATATAACCATACTGGTGTTAAGTAACTAGTAAACAAGTAGCCATGTCACAAAACTTGCACTGTGTTATCTTCCATACAGTTACTGACCTGCAGATGGAGGATATTTCATTTCCAGAGAAGTAAATAGGAACTTTACAGGAGCACCTCTTTATTCACTTGTAAGTTTAGATATTTTTTAACTGCCTCCTACACACAGTAAGATAGCTGCAAACAGACCACTTATGAAATGATGACAGCTTTTTGTTTAAGCATCCTTGTCACTTTTCATTACAAAGCAGCTTCTTAAGCTCCTGCCTAAGATAACTGAACCAGCCTAACTGCTAATCCTCTTTAACTGCAATCTTCAGAATCTTTCCAGCTATGTTTGAAAAGGTGGATGTAAAAGTAGATGAGTGAACCAACAATTTTAAGAGGACAAATTCAAGTCAGGTTTCAGAGCATGTGTGTCCCTGAATATGCCATTTGAGTCTCTAATCTGGAGACACTTGCTGCCAAAGGGAAATTGCATTCAATCTTAAGGGGAAAAAGTAAACACTGGATAAAACCTATTTGTAGCCCAAAAAGGACTGAAAGCAGTTAGAAGGTAAAAAAGAAAACAATGGAACTGAAAAGAGGAGCAGAAATACCACAGTCAGGACTGAAATGCTGTAAAAGAAGTGGAGGACTAACCCTGTGAAAGACAAATGAGCCTCCTTCAGTTCAGGACCCAGACTTAAATATATGTCTTTTGTATACATTATAAACTTCACTACTGGAACATCATTAGTTACTTAAATCTCTAATCCCCTTCATGGAAAAGAGACATCCAGTTCTAGCTTTGAGAGTTAACAAAGCTGTGGAAATATAAGATGAGCATTACTGAGACACAAGGAATGCTACAGCCTATCCTTATTACTGAGCTGGGCAGCTTTAATACCACCAAAGGTAATAAAATTACTATCAGAGAAGGACAGTGGCACTGCTCATGCATCAGGCCAGTAGAGCAGGTGGTGTTCCATTACCACACTGTTCGAGTGGTAATGTTCAAAGTTAATTTTTGCTATGATAGAATATGATTTCAGTTCAGTGCATTTATTTGCACACCCTTAGATTACCTTTCCATCTTTAATTGTTTCAAAGCAAGCTGTCTCAATTTTTGCAGCATGCTTGTGTAGTCCCATGTGACGCAACATCATCACAGCACTCAGCAGAAGGGCAGTTGGATTTGCCATGTCTTTTCCTGCAATGTCTGGTGCTGTTCCGTGAACCTAGAAATAAAAGTGAACCTATCTGTTATGATGTCAATAACGCTGATTAAAATGGTCTAGGCAATTCAAGTGTATGCAAGCAACCTGAAACATAATCCTCATACAAGAGAGTTAAAATAGGACTTACTTCACAGTGATACAGTTAGCGGAAAGCAGATAGGAAAGACCAGAACAGTTCAATTCAAAGGCATCAGAAAGGAGTAACTAAGTCACCTAGTATCTCCCAAATGTGCCCATGAAGTTCTATTTCACAGAGTGTATTTATCTTACAAAACAAAGGAAAAACAAAGTGTCTGTAAAAGGACATGCAAAAAACTATGTGTAATGCATACTGTGTATGTAATACATACTGTACCTTCTCTCTCTGAGTAAAGGTTCAGCATCTTCACAGTAAAGAACAGTTTTACACAGAACTTAATTCAATGATAGCCACACTGTATGTCATGGAAGTTTTAGATTCTCCAGTTGAGACAAATCAGTTGTTAACACTGTACCTTGCAGAAGACAACTTACCGATTCAAAAATGGCAACTCCATTAGCACCAATATTGCCACTTGGTGTTACTCCAAGACCCCCAATCAGTCCAGCGCACAAGTCACTGGAGATACAAAAAACAACAAACCCACAAGTTTTTCCATATACAGTTGCTTCTTTGCAAGGTATTCAGATGTTCTTTTTTCTCAGTTTATTGCAACAAGAACTTATTTGATACACCCACAGCCTGAGAATAGCACTGGGAAGAACAGATGCTGTTTTCCAATGGAGTACAAGTGGCTAATTTGTAAATTTGTAGAACTAATACCAGGGGGCAGTTTAATAAAGGAAAATCAAGATGTAACTCCAAATACTAGAACATAGCTGATATTAGGTAGATGAATTACTAGTAGTTTTAAAGCTTATTGCATTTGGCTTATGGAATATGTTCCAGTGACACCAGACAGGCTTTCCCCCTCTCTTTCTTAAACAGCCCACAAGTCTGACATAATGATATCATCAGACACAAGCAATTTACACAAGCACTTTGCATGTGGTTTACTCCAGATTTAACATGGGGACGAACAAAACAACTGTGCCTACAGTCGTCATCCTGTACCCTCAAAGCTGAGCATACAGATAAACAAGGCTCTTAAAACTCTGGTATTTTGGCAATCTGTTTTATTGCCTACAACTTAGCTAAGCAAGGACTCACAAGCAGAAAAGTTTGGATGACCTTGCAGAATAATATTTCAAGTTTAAGCTAAAATAACCCAATTAGCTTTAGTTGTATAGGCTGGAGGCACAAAAAAATGGATACAGTCTAAATTTGTCACAGTAGGGATTTAATGGTTCAAGGTAAGGGATTCCCTGCTGTACCTATTCAGTCCGAGAAACCTGTTTGGCATGATGTTCACACTTCAAAAAAGCAGTGCAGGTGAGACCACCCTCAGTGACTCAAGTGCCCTCTTCAAGAATACACATTTATTGAAAATGCTGAGAACTATGGAATTGTTTCCAGAATTTCTATGAGAACTTTAAAATTTTAAACTTCAAACCTTTAAAATTAGTGACGCTGAATTAGATAAAGTGAGTTGAAATAGTACTGATGGGACTCATTTGATTTGATCTCCTTTGGTTGACAGCTGCTTTAACGGCCCTCTCCACTCCTCTAACAGTTTTTAATGCAAGAAGCATTAGCTGGGAGTCTGATTTTTCTTAGAGGTTACAAACAGCCTTATCATAGAGTGCCATTTCAAGAGAAGCTCAGCAGGCATTTCTTCTTGTACATAAGTTACCTTTACTTTTGTTATCTGTACAAATGCAGGAGATGGGTTCTAAGATGTAAATTCTAATTCATGCTGTTCTCTAAATCTCTCCTTGGAGGTGCAAGGGGAAGTAATGTTATGTTAAAAGTTCAAATTAAGATACTTAATTTTACATGCAGCATTTAATTGAATTTACACTCTACCTAAGCATTTAACAGAATGGAAACAGTGTTCTGATGTATTTTGCCTTCAAGAGATCAAGTATCTCTAGTGTTAATGTTACCCAAATATGCAATTTAATTTGAAAATAAGGAAAAATACAATACATAAAACAAGAGCTGGCAAGGTATTAAGAGGCACCATGGTTCATTCTTCAGTGACTATGCATTATCATTTAGCTGTATGGCTAGCTTGCTGTAAACATCATGGTCGCGCAGTCACCTCACACTATTTTAGTGCTTACTATTAGAAAGTTTCCCCCCCAAAATCTAACTAAGCATTCTTTATTACAGTTCAAGCCATTAAATTCTTCACATATTTGGAGAAATTTCTCTTCTGGCCCATGTGAATATATTAATAGCCTCCATAAGCAGAAACTTTAAACTAAGAAGCACATTCTCATCATGCAGTTCCTCCCAACAATATAGTAATAATTGAAGTGTAATAAGAGCATCCTTTCTGCTCATTTAAAGTTTGAGGTATAGTTTTAAACTCTGAATGCATAAAATCATCATCCATCTGGCTAGCACATAACCTGAGTAACTGTCTGGAAAGCAGCAGCACTCTATACACTGAGGTACTTGAAATTACAATCTCCATACCTGAGGATGTCACCGTACAAGTTTGGCATAACAAGCACATCAAACTGTGATGGATCTTGAACCATCTAGAAAGAAGTATATTTTCATTAAGGTTAAGAATTTAAAATTAAAACTAATCACGTTTAAGACACATCAATACTTACATTCAGACACACAGTATCCAGGTACATTTCATTAAATTTAATGTCTTTACAGTTTTCTGCTGCTTCCCTGCATTTTCTCAAGAAAAGCCCATCAGACATTCTCCTGCAGTTAAATAAGCAAGAGAATATTGCAGTTGTTCTAAAAAGCAATACTGAAGGTAAAGAAAACTGCATGCAACAGAGGATTAGACGTATATAAACGTAGATTAAATTCTTAGCATAATTAGCAGAAAATTTGTTACTAATTATCCCTTATGTTAAATAATCTTTTAAATATATTGCTGTCAGAGCAGTTCTGCCTTTCAAATTGCCTCCTAAAATAATTTTGTATCAGTTGTTTAACAGGCGTACATTGATTCTCAGGATGAATCCTGTTCATTTACTAAAGGCTTCCTGAGTTTGTAAAGGTGGTGTCACGTAATATCACCTCTTAGAACTCAGTTCAGTACAAAGTGCCTTTTTCATCCTCAGTTTTTAAACTCATCTTCCTAGTTTAAGACTCTTTTTAAAACAAGACCTTTGCAAGGCAAGTCACAGGATTACTACAAACTTTCTAATAATAACATTAGGATATTGGAGTCTTATCAATACTGGGTTAGGATTGCCTCATTACTTACTCCCAGTAACACCATCACAAGTTATACATTTGAGGGGCAATTAAGTTACTTATAATTAAATGCATATTACTATTTGTTATTCTTCTCAAGAAGAAGTGTCAACATACATAATGTTTGCCTTGTGCACAGCAGTAACATGGCTTCTCTGGTTGTTTCTGGCATACTCAAAAGCAAATTCTGCAATCCGCTTGCTGGCTTCTTCTGTGATCAGCTTGATACTTTGCACAACACCATCAACAATCTGAAAGACAGTAATCGCACTGATGGTTTTGATGGGTAGCAAACTTGAACACCACTGAACCTCCTAGTATTAGGCCACTGAGATGGGCAAAGTTATCCTTCATGAAACACAGAAAACACACCACTTCCAGCAACGTACCACGTGCTCAATTCCACTGTATTCGCCTTCTGTGTTCTCTCGAATTGTGACAATGTTCACATCTGTGTAAGGGGTTTTGTACCCTTCGATTGAGACACAGGGACGGACGTTTGCATAAAGGTCAAAGGTTCTACGCAGGAGCAGGTTCATGGATGGGTGTCCTGCAGCAATTGGGGTCTTTAAAGGCCCTAAAGGGAAAAGGTAAAAAACAAATGCAAGAATGAATGAGAAGGTAAATCCCTTCATGAATTTCAGAGCTCAAACTCTAGTAACCTAGAGTGGTACTCTTAACAGAGGATCTCCAAGTTCCTATTGAACCCTTCTGCTGAAATGCCACAGCAATTCTCTGTGCTATTGAGTACTATTACAGTGATATTAATCAGCTCTTTAAAGGCCGAACTGCCACCCTTGCATGGAACAGCAGTTTTTACAAAAGCTTTTGACTGAAAACAACAAAAACAAAACACCACTAGGAATATACTTATTGAATACTATCATTAGAAATGCATTCTGCACAGAGTCCAAAGGCTGGCTTATAGCAACACTTGCTTTTAATGTATTTCCTAGAAGATCTGTGAAAATTATGGCTTCAAAAAGAAGGATGGTTTTAAAATTACAGAAGACTGTAATTACCTGACAGGCTGTCCCCTATAATAAGCCATTTTATTATGCAAATGAAGGTCTTCAGCTTTAAATCAGAGTCACAATAAAAACAACAGTATTTAATATATTTGTATTAACCCCTTTTAATGTACCTTTTAATCCCATTTTGTTTTTATCCATGGATTCTTTGGCATCTGGAGGAATCATCCACTTCCCTCCTGGTCCTTGGATAGCTGTAACATTCCTTTCTTCCCACTGAATAGGAGTCTAAACACATTCAGTCTATGTTAACTTAAATATCATCACTTTTGCTTCAAGCTTTAACTTCCCTTTCACAAAAAGGTGCGTAAGGAATTTGTCCAGGCCTTCCTAAACAATTTTTCTCTGGTAAATGAGAGTAACCATGAGATTTCTGAAGTAAGAAAAGAAACATTTTGGTTTAAAATGTAATTAAGTGAAAATGAAATAGTATGAGCAACACATCATCATAAACCTGAATACCATGACGCTTCCCCAGGTGCCATATACTCAGCAATCCTCAGAATTGCAATATACATGCTACACCTTTCCAGTTCTTAGAGCTGTTGAGTTCCTTGTGTACAAGAGACAAAATATTTGAAAGCTGAATTCATTGAGAACTTGTCATCCATACTGCCTGGAAGACAGTACCTAACAGATATATATCTGTTTTCTAGCTGAAAACCCGCAAATGTTCCATTCACCCACTTGTAAGTGGAGACAGGCTCATCAGGAAGGACCATAAAGGAAAAGATACAAGGGCTTTGCAAACTGAACCAATGTAAGTGTAACACACTACAGAATCCCCTTTAAAACAAACAAATCTGATAAAGTATTGTAAGCATGCATTCATGCACAAACTTAGCTTTTACTCCTCTACCCCTCCTGCTTGACTCCCCAGAAACAACCAAAACTCTTACAAGGTCTTCCTAGATAAACAGAAATTGACTTTTTCCCAGTTCAAGCTGTATAGCTGTTACAGAAAGGAATATGTCTTGGTGCTGTTACTAATGTGGACCCATTTAACAGGCATCTTTCCTGAAAGAGCGCTATATCCTTTCAAGGAAACTGGACAAATTCTGGTGAGGTTCCTCAGACAGGCAGTAACAGAGTTCTTGGACATACTTTACTTTCATATCACTGAAGTGAGTACATTCAGCAGTGCAGCAGTTAGATTTCTAAGAACATGCCAGCTCTGTCACACATGCTTTCATCTGCACTGGAAGTCACAACGAACAAGAGAACAACCTCTCTCAGTTGCTCAGGATCACTTCATCAACAAGATGATTTCCCATGAATACTGAGTTCATATTTCCAAAACTGAATACAGCATTTGCTGTCTACTCCTCTGCCAGCTAACAGTTTCAAGCCCTGCCTTGATATCCCAATCCTATCTTTTACTAGCTGAAGCTTCTGACTTTCTGTTGTCAAGAAGTTTTAATAGCTTAAACATGACTTGATCGTTTGGAAGTTAAAAACAAAACATTTTAAACAAGACTAGTTAATACTACTTGTTAAATTTATAATGCTTACAGCAAGACTAATATGACTTACTTTGGCAGCATCAAAGATCTTCATGACAGCAGTAGAAATTTCAGGTCCTATGCCATCTCCTGGGATTAAAGTTACTGTTTGTACCTAGGTATAGAAATATCAGTAGCACAACAAATGAATGCTTGTTTTCCATGAAGAAAACATTTTCATGTGTTGTAAGAAACAAGGAACTAGAAAAGGAAGTTTCAGTTACCAAATAAGCACTATGAAGAATAGCAGCACTGGACAGAAGGAAGGATGACTGGCTTGCTTGCAAAGGCAGCATGCAGATATGTTGAGAAACTGTTTAAAAATCTGCCTACTATCTACTGCTATTTCAAAACACAGAGGTTTAACCTGAAGGGCAGGTTCCTGATCAGTATTCCTTGAAAGAAACCATCTCAGCATGCTGCCTTCTTGAAATCTGGAAGAGGTACTATTACCTAGTTATGGCTCTGTTACCCGTATGTCTCCAGTATTAGCAACATGCTGCATAATAGTGAAACATGCTAGAAATGATGACAATTATGAAAAGCTTAAAAAAAAAAAAATCTCATGCATATCCAAACTTCTTACGTAACTTCCTTAAAATCTCAGACCCATTTTTAACAATACCCAGTTATTTTCCTTCTATAATGTTCTCAGTCTTGTTTCTTTTATCATCATCAAACAGATGAACTAAATTGCACAGCTTAGGCTCACTGAAAAACAGGGAAAGAAAGTACTCTGCTCTGATCAAAAAAACATAAATAGATGATGATCGCCACTCTAATCCTCCATGCTCCCAACAGTTTTGTCAGGGCTCATTATTACCTACCAGAAAAGGCAGCTCAGATGCAGCATCAGAACTAGAATCAATTCACAAGATCTACTTCCATCCTGCTCCACACAAAATACTCAGAATCTCAATATACACTGACTGGTATTTTAACAAATGTGAGCCAAAGAAATTCACTGTACGTAACAAAAGCAGCAGAGCTTCAGGTACAAGAACCCTGCTATTGAGCAAGCACATAGCTGATGGAATGCCTCAAGACTAGTTTCGTGCTGTCTTAGGACTCCAACTGAGCCAGAGAATGTTTCACCTGACACGGGACTATGGTAAAAACAGAACCAGGGTGTCCCACCTTCTACAATCTTTTAAAACTGTATAAGATAGGAGCAACCCTCAGTCTCATTTCTAGGTCTTCTACATGCTGTTCTACAAAGCTTATAATTAAAAGCCATAGTTCCTCTTTAAAATTAAGTCCTGCTTAAGGGTGCATGCTGTGGTGCTGAGCCCTGCCCCTGCCTGAGCCATTTTGAGGGCAACCTTCACTGGAAAGTAAAGGCCTATGGGCACTTCACATACACGTGAAGAAGGTAAAACATCTACAAGGAAATATGCCACTAGCATCTAAAATACTTCAAAGAGAACCTTGAGAAGGCACAACTTTAAGCGTGAGGTATTCTAAAAGCAACAGTAAATGTAGTGCCTGAAGGGAAGTCTGCAAAGGAAAGAAAATGAGAAGCTTCTCAACAATCTGTCTCCTTTGTCCAATGCCAGATGAGTTTCAGAAGATGGCTCATGTCCAGATTGTGTGAAAAGTTTTCATACCACTTCTGTCTTTTGCTGGAGCCTTTTGTATTATCACTTAGGTTTTAATATGCGATTGCCAAAGACAGTAAGCCAATATGAATCCAGCATGGCATTAAGAGCATGTATGCTCACTTATTTAGGCCTTATCTCTTGAGAATGTAAAAATAACAACATTGATATTATAAAAGTAAATTTCTGAACCGCTTTCTTGAGAAACTTCTTAAAAAGAAAGGAAAAATGGTACTATTATACTCACAGCACTACTAAAACTTCTGGTCACCTGTTTTTGGTTTTTGAAAGCACCTAGCAATCGAGAAACCTGCAAGGATATAAAACAAGAAGATGCTATTTTATTACACAAATTGGATTTTTCAAAGTTAACAGTATTGCAGCAAATCTGCATTTTAAAATCAAATTGCTTCAAACCCCCTATCTCAAGTTAGTATAAAGATCCAGATGAAACACGAGTAAGGAACACTTTGCCATGTTACTCTCTAACCTTCTGTGCACTGGCACATCCTGGGATTATTCTTAGCACAAGGTAAACCCAGGATGCACCATGCCTGAGGTGAGGTAAGGTTATGGCACAACAGTGAGTCCTTGCATACTACGCATTTGAAGTAAGGTTGCGGTAACTCTGACTAAACAGAGGATATCCTAAGGATTAAGATTCATGGAAAGCCAAGTGAAAAGTCAAACACTTTCACTAGCAATAGGGTGGACAGTGTATGCATTCTAAGTAATGTTTTAAAAACTGCTTTGCATTAGTGTCACTTCTTCCATTCAGACTGCGGTGGGTTTTGTTCTTCCACCTTCCACATCAGCAGGTTTTGTGCTGTTGTCTTCTGTTTGCCCAACAATATTTAAAGAGCAGAATTACATGCACATTAAAGACAAAATCCATCACAGCAACAAGTCGACACAGCCTAGTCAAACAATCGCTCCTTCTGACACCTGAATATTCCAAACTGGCGTTAAGCTTCACAACTGGCATGGTATCTCAGCTTGAGCTCTTGCCTGGCTGAGCACCACACACAAAATCCCTAGTTGTACCAGTACCAATACTGAAGTGCAGAGAAAACACAGCCTCCCAACCTTACCCTCCTCTCCAGGGTTTTCATGCTTCTGGGACTTAGGAGTCAGAAGACTTCCAGTGCCAGCACTTGGAGGACTTTGCCACATTCCTGTCTGCAGCTATCAGGCTAGACTGGAATGTGTTGGACAATTTGTACTCCTCTCCAATCTCTTATCATTACTGACACATATGCTTAAACATAGCTGTATGGCAAAGGCGGCAAACCATGTTTTCACTCACAGAAACAATTTGAAACAATGCAATTCTCAGGGATGTTGTAATGAATGCTGTGGGAGAAGTAATTTAAGCTAGAATTTATTTTTACTTGTGACCTGACATGACATGTAGAAGGTCATTGCAACAGGCAAGCAAGGTTCATCGCAGCAAGCCATGAATCTGAGGCAGCAGCTGAAGCGATTAAATGAAAGCACTGAACACACAAGTGTAAGTGCCCTCATGGTACAGTTCCTGCATGCACAGTCAGGATTCAAATTCCAGAGTAGCCCTGGAAAGGAACAGTCGAGCTTGCCAGAAATCCTGGGCCTGGTACATCACACTTCAGTTCAACATCTGGAATGCTAGCAGAGATCAAGCCAGAAAGACTTGATGTGTTCTGCCATTAAACCCTCTTGCCAGTTCTTCCGCATTTCAGCAGACATGAAGTGGGGCTTCTGCAATGACTTGGCCCCCACGGGCTATTATTATTTTATACTATTTAAAGGCGCTAAAGCAATGCCATTTACTAAAGGCAAAAAGCAGCGCCGCAATAGGGCTGCATCTCCTAACATCTGGACTCAGCAGATCCCCGAGGGGAGGCCAGAAGCCTGCCGAAGACAGTACCAGGCACTGCCACAGCAGCCTCCGTAGTGACAGGCACGGCACCTCCTTCAGGGACAAGCACCCGTCCTGCGGCCTTCGCTGTGGGAACGCAGGGCAGGACAAGCCCGGCTGCAGGCACACCATGCCCGTCCGTTGCCGCCGGGCCCGGGCCCCTCGCGGCCTGCAGTGCCGTGACCTCTACGGCACGACCTCCCGGGCCCCTCCGCGGCCCTTCCCCTGGGCAGCAGCGGCCGTTGAAGTAACGGCCCTCCCGGCACCCACCCGTGGCGGGGCTCCGTCCTGGGGATGAGGGAAAAGCGGGCCCGCCAACCCCGCCGCCCTCGGCGGCGCTGCCCGGGCCCGGCGCCACCGCGACCTTGCAGGCGATCGCCCCCGCGGCAGCACCGCCTCGGGCGTCACCGAGCCGCGGCCAAGGTCACAGGCGCAGCCCGGTCTGGCGCCCGCCCCCAGGGCACACGGGCAAGGTGCTTGTCCCTGCTCCCCGCCGCTTACCGCCGGCATCCACGCGGCCGCGGCCATGATGCTCCCGGGCACCGCGGGTCGGTGAGGCCCGAAAACACCCGCGCCCGCCGCGAGACCGGAACCGGCGCGCGGAGAGCGGCAGGCCCCGCCCCCGCAGCCGTGAGGCCCCGCCCCCGGCGGTACCTCAGCTCCCTCCGCGGCGCCTTGCGGCCCGGCATGTTCTCCTCTTCCCCTTTTGGGTGAGGGGAGCCTGCATTCCCGCGCCCCGCTGAGGTACCGCGGCCCGGCCCGGCCCTGCCGGAGGAGATGGTGCCGGAGAGCATGGTGCCGGAGAGCCCCCGCTCTCGATGGTGCCTGAGGCGCTGCGGAGAGCCCGGTGCGTGTCTGAGGAGGTACCGTTATGGCATCTGCATAGCGGCGTTCCAAAGCGGTTCAGAAGCGTTTGGTACCGCTGTAAAATCTTAGCTTCTAGACCTGGGACGTCTATGGGAAGGAGCGGTTGTCATTAAAAAGCAACAGTCTCAGGTATTTGTTGCAGCAGATTAAAAAAATGAAGCAACCCATGCGCTTTAAAGTGTCAAACCCAAAGCTGTCGGTGTAGGGGCAGTACAAAACTTGGGGTTTGTCTCGTTATTTGTTAGCACGTTGCTGATACTGTGTGTCAGCTGCAGGCTCCGCCGAGGCTGTGGTGGCGGGAGACCGCGGGCCATGCAGCGCGCCTTCCCGAGCGCCAGGGCACAGCAGTAGTCTGTGGCCTTGAAGTCCTGCTTCAAGCAGCCATGGAATCCTTGTTCTGTGTGCTTGAGGGTGGTAAGGGAGCTTGGAATGTGTTATATCCCTTGGAGAGGGGCTTTGGACAAGGGCCTGCAGGGACAGGCCAAGGGGAATGGCTTTAACCTGCCCGAGGGGAGACTGAGATGAGCTCTTAGGCAGAAGCTCTTCCCTGTGAGGGTGCTGAGGCGCTGGCACAGGGTGCCCAGAGAAGCTGTGGCTGCCCCATCCCTGGCAGTGTTCAAGGCCAGGTTGGACACAGGGGCTTGGAGCAAGCTGCTCTAGTGGAAGGGGTCCCTGCCCATGGCAGGGGTTGGAAATGGATGATTGGGTTGGATGGTTCCTTTCCAACGCAGACCAGTCTGATTCTATATACTTGAGACTAAAGCACCAAGCTAGAACCGAGGCAGTCTGAGCTCAGACTTACGGGAATAATCACTTTATCTGACTTTTAAAAGACTTTTGTACCTGTGAAATTGTGGTAACAGTTCCACCTTCCGTATGATCTGCTCAGACAGTGGTGTGGTAGGCTCGGCTGTCTGAGTAACAGTGTTGCCATTGCTTCCAATCTTGTTCAGTCAATTTATGTCAACTCTTTCATTATCAATTCAAACAGTTACAGCAACAAATTAGGCTCTCAGCTTTGATTACAAAATCAAGACTGGATTTCTAAACTCAGTGGCTGCAAAGGGTGATATAAAATATGAGTCTAATATCTCCTGGAAGTTTAAGCTTAAAAGACATTTTAAAAGAAAATAAAAACTAACTTTGGTTTCTTATGCTTTGGCAACATAAAGCTTCAGGTTCTGTCTTGGTATAATTTAACGCCAGGTTTTGGTGATAGAGTCATCAAATTACTTGCAGCTTTTCCATTTACTTACCTCTTACCTGTATGTCTTACCTCCACTTACCTCTGTCCTGTATGTGCCTGAAAACTAAGGACTGTCTGTTCACATTTTGTCTGAAAAAGTGTGAATAGAAGTTCTCAGAACTGACATTTGACAATATACAGCATTAGTAGCCCCTATTTTCTGGGGGAGGGTCACTTTTATTTTTTATTTTTTTAGTGACAGAGCACCATAGGGACTTGCAATTTTTCCTCTGTTGGTACAGCCCATTACATGTATGTTTTGATTTCCAGAGTTTACACATACTGTTCTCTGCTTTTTTGCCTCACCTTTTGTAAGTTGAGGCTTGCTCCTATCTTAGATTGACCTACGATGTTTCTAGGACACAGTAGTTGAATGTTTGATGTTTTTACTGTACTGCTTCTCACTATCTGTATACATCTGTTCTACTCCTTTCTTAATAATTGTTGTTTCTTTAGCCATGATGCTTACCAAAGGACTCCATGGATGTTAAGTTGATTATGTGCTATACTAAGCTGACCAGTGCATACCTGCTATTTTCTGGCTGTATCTGCATTTACTCTGTATCTGGATTTACTCTTAGATTGTGAATTGAGGGGAGAGAAGAAATTCTATTTTACATACATTAACAGCTGCTGCAGCAGGTTTCTGATCTATGTCTTACAGGTGCTACCATAATAATGGTACAATACTATGCCATTAGCAGTAGCTAGTTTGGATCTGTTAGAGAAGGGGTGAACAACGCAGTAGTTATTTTGCCTGGAAACAGATGCCTATGTAGAAGTAACAGTAGTTTCTTTCCCCTGGTCATCAGTGTACTGAGACTCTATATGAGGAAATAAATTCAATTTAGTCTGCACAGGAAACCATATTTTTTTTATTAATTTGTCCCTGATGCAAAGCATTATCTTTTATAAAGCATCTTTAAAAAGTTACTTCTTTTTAACTTGAAATTAGGCTTAATGAAATGCAGTCAGAAACCTCCATCTTCTAAGATACTGTATTTTGCTTACGTATTTTATTAAGATAGAGGGATAACAATGTAAATACAACAAATTTAGCACAAATTCTGTTTGTTTGCTTTAGCATTGAAAACTTTCTACAGAAAGGTTTGGATCCTAATAACAAATGCAGTTAAGGCAGATAGTCTGCACCTTTCATGTGCTTGAGGGCTATGAGTTTTGCATCTTCTTCCAGCTCTGTGTTGTCATTTGTAAGGCAGTGCTTGGTCCCATGAAGCATTCTCTTACAGCCCAGCACTTCAGACAAGTCTAGTGGGGTCTAAACATTCTCCTGTTGCATGTGTGCTGGAAAAGCAACTTTCTTATGTACTGCAGTAGCATCAAACTTTCTTTTTCACTTATTTTAGGATTTGTACTTTGTAACTGTATATTTACAGTTAATCTTGTATTTATAGTTTGCAATAACTATTAAATAAGAGGCAAATTTTGACAGTGTAGCATATTACAATGGTAATGTTACTAAGCTCTGTAGCATCTTTATTTAAGGATTTAACTCACAAGCATTTTAATGGCTCCACAGCACCTAATGTAGGTGAACATTATCATTCCTCATTTACCTGTGAGCAAACAGAATTGTGAATAGCTTTAAAGTAAATAAAACAGCCCCAAAGTCTCATGAGGAATTTCCACAGTGTCAGTGGAGGACAGAGCTTCTGCTTTGTAATCAGGGCAAACAGTGATCACCGTTAAAGCACAGTCAAATTCTCACTGCATAATTCACAGAGGCAATCTAATAACCTCCAACCTGTCTGTTGGAGGTTATTGCACCAGGTTAAAGTCACCTGGTGCCATGGCTAGCAACAGTTCAGAAAAGGGCACTGCATTGTGGGTGCTTAGAAGTGCTGGCATGATTTGTCCCACTCCCTGAGCTGTGGCTGTGGAAACAAGTTCAGAGTGCAGCCTTAGGTGGGTATTGAGCCATTCATTGCAGCTGATGGACATCTTGCTATAAAATACTAAATCCTGTGTATGTGGTTGGTAGCAGATTTTTGCTCCATGAATCAAACTGTTAAAGCAGATGAACAGTGACTACTTCACCATGTTCTCTGGTATGATGGACAGTATAATGGCAAGACTACTGTGTATATACTGTCCTCCTTAGCAGACTTAGCCACTGACTGCAAGATGCCCTGTGCTATGTGTTGCTAATAGCTTAAAATCACTTGCTTTGGCAAACAGAGAAACTGAAACATAGTCAAGTGTGATGGAAGGCTGACAGCATTAAGGTCAGGTCTTGCTGTGCACATAGAAAAGTATTGATTTATTGCAGTAGCTTACACTGGGAGTAAATATTGCTTAACACCCAACCGGCAAATAAAACTGATCTTTGATAAATACAAGCAGATAGAAGAAGTAAAAAAGAGAAAACTGAAAGATTATCTGATCTTTGATACATACAAACAGAAAGGAGTGAAAAAGAGTTTATACATTATACTGTCTTTAAATTTTACCCAGTTATTATAGTAATTCAATTTTGCAGTGAAATAGTTAACATTATAGCACGTTTGAGAAGAGCTAGCTAATATAGTGAGCCCTCAGCAATCAGTATTTTAATCCTCTTATTAAAAATCTAGACACTTTTATTTACTAATAAAAGATGCTCTCCAGAGCATGGAAAGCAGACTTTAAAAAACACTTTATTTTCTGTCTATCTACCCAGTCGGTGCAGTTCCTTTGGTAAACTGAGTCTTTCTTTTAAAGCAAGAATTTCTAACTCTTTTAAAGCAATTAGCTCTTTTAGCCATACCAGTTTTCCTGATTAAAAGATATGGAACCCAATGCCCCCCTGGTGTCAATTCACTTCTGTATAATGGTGTTAAAGATAATTTGGCCATTTATATTTAATCTGATTTCATAGACAGGCAGCTTGAATTGGGTGGCTGTGAAGAGAGTGCTATTTCATCAGATCACTTGGCTAAGTATTGGTCTGATCTCACTGAGAACAGCTGCTAGCTCTTGCCTTTCAGTGCCACCAGATAGTAGATAGGAAACACGCTTCATTAGATCAGTAACCACCAAAGCCAATGATAAAGCTCATTCAGAGCTGAGGACGTGTATGAACTTTCAGAACTGCAAAAGCTTTTAATCTCAAATTATTCTGAAATTGTCCTGCGGTATATTCTACTGGTAGAATCCATTTCTTTCACTGTTAAAATGCTAATGTCTGCTTATTGCTAATTTGCCTTGGTGAAAACATTCTTATCCCAAGCTCTTTATTCTGCGTCTATGGTAATACCTTGTGGTTTTGATGCTCAGGGCACTGTTGGTTTGCATCGAATCAAATCTGCATTTCTAAATGTTACAATCTAAAGAAGTGTGCTCTTGCAGCAGTCTGTGGTTCAGCACTTCCCAGGAGGTTTTGAGTACATATCCAACACCTCATAGGACAGTTTTTAGTTTGTATACAATAGATTTACTTTCAGTATTATTTTTAAATGTTTGTTCTGTGTTCTTATATGTGAAGGCAAATTGAATTGCTGTTTACCCAATGCTGTTGGTCAGGATCATTAGAAGCTGTAGGAAAAAGGACAAGGTGTTTTTATTAGAGATGCTAACTTGCTGAGGGGATCATGGCCATTGGCAGAGCTGTACATAGGAATACATACGTAGGAAGAGTTTCACTCTCTCCTGGCGTGCACAAACTGCAAGTGAGCAGTCCAAAGAAACTGACTCCAGCACACCTTTCCTCTCTGTTTCCATTCTTTGCCGCTCAGCCTTCTTTCTCCTGTTACTTATAAGAGCTTATCCTTCTGCAGATGTTCGATAACTATTCATTGTCTCTGTCTGCATCTCTTACACGTTCTTTTATTTCTTTTATTTTTAAGTTTTCCCCGGAAACCTGGAATCAGGGTTGTAATAGTTGAAATACACTGTGCCCTCTAGCGGTACCTTTTACCTTTGCTTTAGGCTGCAGTCACAGCCTTTTCTCTTTCCCGCTCTGCTTGCTGGAGCCTCAGGAGTCAGATTAGTGTCTGTCTAAACTACTTTAATCCTCCGGATTTATTTATTTTTCAATATATTTATTTAACGTGAGAAGGAATGTTTGCATTCACTGGTATACCTGGGAGTTCGGCACTTCTGGTAGTGAGCTCACATCACTGATAGTCGGGGCTCTTTGTAACCACAGTGTAGATAAGCATTTAGCGTGGAGCCCCCGCGGCATGTTGTGGGGATGCTCTGGACGCTTTGAGCCGCCTTCCAGCTGTGTTTAACATCAGCAGCTGCGTGCAGGTTAGATCCAAGCAATGACAAGGACGTGCTTTTATCTGTGGGGAGAGCAGCTGCAGAAACCTTGTCTTTGATAATCCATTTTGCTAGTTATTAGGTTTGCGCTGTGTGCATGTAATACGACTGCGCTGCCGAGGGCATTGGGTGACGCAAAGCTGCTCTGAAACGTGAAGGTGCGGAGCAGGAGAGTCCTGAAGTGAACAAGGGAGTGTGAACTGAGGCAATAGAGAGCTGATTTCTTCTAGTACTGGCTCCTCGGGGTTTATGGTTTAAAAGCTCTGTATGCCTCTTAAGAAAGCATCTGAAAAAGGGGGGAGAATGGAGAATGGCATCACTGCTTTTGGGTGACACCTGCATGTGATTTTAACACCTTCATTCCTGGCACACTCAAGTCAAGCCTTTGCAAAGATTTCCTGATCCTGCGTCCTTCCTCATTGGACAGGTACAGCCAAAACCAGTTCAATGCAGGCTTTGGGATTTTTTTCAGCACTCTCAAGGAGTATACGTGCCCTAAATGCCTACAATACAGAGGAATCCAACTACTTCTAATGGGATGTATTTGCATAGAGGAAGAACTCCTCATTTAAGATGGGTAATAAGCAAACGATATTTACTGATGAACAGCTAGATGCCTACCAGGTAAGATATCTCAATTTGCGTTAGGGGCAGGGAAGGAGCAATCTTCATATGTTCATGGCTTTGGGTCTTGTTTGTTTGGCTTTGGGGGTGTTTTTTCCAAAAAATAAATAAAAACTTTATTTGTAGCCTGCGTGCCTGTATTCTACTGTTCCTTCCAGCAACTGGAATAGTAGTCTAAGGCAGAGTTGTTGAATATACTCAGTTTAATTCCCTTCTCTGTATACAGAGAAAGGAGTCAAATCCTCAATGTCTGGACTAGGAAGCAGGATAAAAAAGACTGATCAGCTTGGAAATGGCAGTTTTTAGTAGAATCTTTCTACTGAGCGTTTTGTAGAGAAGAAAATGTAGCAATAACCTCTTTTTCCTCTCCTTGATGCCTTTGCTGACAGTAGGGGGGAGGGGAGGAAGGTGTTGTCTAAATTAACTTCTCCAAAGGATAAGTCCTAGAAACATGCTTAATGTAATTCCAAAATAGGTATCCTTATGCTTGCATCCATTCCTGGGTGACAGTTTCTTACCTTATAAAAAAATGTATTTGTTTTATGTCCAGGCGTGTCATTTTGGTGGTACTTTATTTACATCAAGTCACATCAACTGGATTTCTCATAGGGTAAAAAAAGTAATAATTCCCAGTTTTCAGTCAGATTTCGGCACACCACAGATCTGACTGCAATGGGTTGCAGGAAGCTGCACAGTGGGCGTCTTGAATAAGTTTCTTAAAATACGGTGAGGCAATCTATGGAATGAAGTGTGCTGAAGGAGGAGGCAGCTTGACAGGGCTGGCTGCACTGCTCTGTTCTCTTATGTGAAGCAATAAACATAGAACTAACAGTTCGGGAAATCAAGGTTTAGTTTAACTTCGGATAATGAAGGGACAGATCTAGTGCATACAGAAGGAAATAACTTTCTTTTTACCTTCAGGATCTGTGGCTCAAGACCTTGAAGTAGAAACTGACTTTAAATACCAGTTTTCTTTGGAGTTACTGCTAACATGGACTTCTCACTGGTGTAGATATTTAGTCACAGAGAGTCAGGCTAGGGTTATTTACTAAAATGCTTTAAAATGTCACCCCATGCTGAAAATAAGGCATAAATTAAATGCTTTTATGAAATGCCCATCCTTTTTCTTGCAAATTTTCTTCTAGGAAATGCAAAAATGGAGCTTCTTTAATTTCCACTTGGTCGCACATGTCACCCTCACCAGCAGTCTGACACTGTAATATATTATGTTAACAGTCTTAGACTTGGTAGTCTAAGATCCAAAAAGGCTTTTTGTTTTTTTACATCCCTGCTAGACAGGCAAGAGAGAAGTCAAAGATCTGTAAAATACCAGTGTCTGTCTTCCTACTAACAATGAAACTGAACACAGAACAGAGCACAACTGCAGTGAGACAAAACAAAATCCAAATGTAATTAATGTTATCTTCTTGACATAAACTGGCAAGTGCAAAAGCTGAAATGTCATCCCTAATTCACTACTCTTCATGTAGAAATTGCCTTTCCCTAATGGCTTTTGCAGCCCCTGCCTTTCATATGCTGGGTAATTGATCTCGAAGCCTGGCAGCAGTTAGGTCCAGTGGATTGAGTTAGCCTGTGGGATTTCTCTGTTACAGGCAGACTTGTAGTTCATTACTATAGTGCTAGGTAATTTTTGAATAGTAATATCACTTGTTATATATGGTAAGTACAAAAAGATAAGAAGTTTGAGGACAAAAACCTCTAGAATTTGTTAGGAAGAAGTATTAGCCTTGTGCTGTGAACAGTCAGATCAAGACCTCAGTTGGAGGGTGGTTAGCCTCTAATCCATTAGTTCCTGCATACCTCCTCATACAATCTCTTAATGCAGGGATCCTGGGCTCACTGCTGTAGCCATTGACATGCAGAGCTCTCCCCTCTCCTGGTTTCTGGGGCGCTGTGTGGTTGCTGTAGTACAAATGCAGCTGTTTGACTTGGAGCCTGCTGTCTTAGCTGGCTTTTTCTCATTTGTGGAATTACTTCAGACTAGAAAAAGAGAGAATGAGGTAATGGTTCCATAATGTTTAAAATGCAGGTTTCTAACTTCTTGACCCAGAAGTTGAGTTGCTAGGTCCTCTGAACCAAGCACTATGTACCAGCATCTGAGAACCAGGCATTCGTATGTCTATAAGTTAGTGCTGTTCTCTTCACAATAATATTCAGGGCTACAGAATCCATAGTATCAGGATGGCAGAAGCAAAACAGTCGACTCCATCTGTTTTTGTAATATAGTTGTTTGGGTTTTCTTGACTTCCCCCCAGTTTCTGTTAGAAGCCTCTTCAAAACTTCACTCACCTCATGGTTAGACTTAACATTTCTTTATCGGAATGTATTTCTGGCCGTTGTGTTATCTGGTTGTAACTTCTACCATTTCTGTCTTCAACAAAAATTGCTCTGAGCTTATAGCACCTAAATACTACTTTAGTAATGATGTGTTTATTATTTTATTTTTTTAATGCATGATGTTTTAAGCTCTTGATCCATAGGAGATGCTGCGATGGAGAACTGAGACGTTTGTGCACTTAAAGTATGGTAAAACCATATGAAGGCATTAGTTTTCAGGAGTAAAGATTAAGCTGTAGACAAACCACCTGCTTGAAGAGCTAGCTTGCATAAATCTCAAATCATTAATATGATATTAAATAAATAGATAACCTGATTTGATTTGTCTTAAACTTCTTGAGATGCCTATGCATAAACTGGTTTTGCATGTAAACTATCATATAGAAGAGGCACTCCTTAGCAGAACCTTTACATTTAAATTAAGGAATTGTAAAGCTGGTTACCCACAAAATTACCTCAATTTCTTTAGTAAACAAGTATTTTTAGTACTCTTCATTATGACTTGTGATTGGTGGCCAGTTGAAACTGTAAAAGAGATGTGCAGTAGGAATTGATAATGCTAAACTTCTCAGCTTCTTTTATATGAAATAGAGGCAAATTAAAGACTAGAAAGCTGCAGATCTCTGAACACCTTGGCATGTCACCTGTTATTAAGATCATATCTGTTACTAAGATAGTGTTCTAGTTGGCAGCTTTTTTGTTTTCATAAGTTTAGTGAAGTGTTTGGAAATCAGGCTTTTGTAAGTTTTGGTTTCCTCATTGAGTTTCACCTTATTTTAAAAGTTAGCCTCGAAAGGAAATGAATTCTCCTGGGGACTCGTGACTTTTATGCCTTTAGAGTACGTGACTATTTGTTGGTGTGGTTTGGTTTGGCTTTGTGGGTCAGAGTTTTACTTGTTTGTTTGTTTGGTTTTTTTTTTACACAAAATGCAAAATCTAACCAAGGTCTGGCTGGGGAAGAGGTTAAGTTTTAATCAGAAAAAAACATGTATTTCATTGCAATCAAAGAACATCTTAAAATTAAGCTTTTCAAAGAAATTATCTTTAGACAGTGTTCAGGGTTTTGGAGGTCAAGTCTCATAACAAGTAAAGAAAATGAACAGGCATTTTAGGGTGCTTTGAGTGATGCTCTTTAAAGATACTTAAGGCAATACAGTGGCAGCAGAGCTGTACGCTGGCCTCGGTGCACTGCATTTCTCACTGAGAAGCAATTCCATTGAGTAGGAAATGCACAGAAGCTGTGCTTGGGCTATGGACAAACCCCTCCATTGTTTGATCAAACTCATTGATCAAGTGTAACCTTTTCTGGGGTTACTCAAATAAGCGGTCTGCATTTTACATAAATTTGGTTGTAATTTTTTTCCTAATAGGCAGAACCTAGAGAATGTAGAGCATAAATATTTTATATCAGATATTACTGGGCTTATTGCAAGCTGTTTCTTTTTGTATTTGGTCATTTGTGGGATTAAGCCCTCTATGTTATTTAATGTGCCCTCAAAACAAGCTGATGTTTACCCTGGCTGTCTTCTAGACAGTATTGCAATAAAGGATTTTATATGAAATAATGACTTGCTTTTTTTATACAAGGATTTGTCTATGGCAGAGCTAACTGTTTTCCTTGTACTAAAATTCTAGTCAAAGTGGGATTCAACTGCATTTCATGAGAATTATGCGATACCAGATAAAACAAATTAGGTTATGATCTGCCAAGAAATGCCCCTTATAAAGTGAAACTAGGTCATCAAGTTATCTTTTGATTTTAAAAAGCTGTGCTTGAGTAAATCAGGGTCTTTGGTGAAAATGAACCCTTCACAAGAATAGAGAAAGTGTATTCATCACAGGTTCCCCAGGATCGCCTGTAAAACATACTTTTCAGTTTGATAGAGTATTACTGTTGATGTGCAAATTTAATTGGCATAATAATGGAACAAGGGTTTTTTGCAATTATTCTTTAGTCAGCTTTTGGTTTCATGTTACCATCTGATGTGTATATATAGAGCAAAATCACATTTGTTGACAATTTGCTTCTTTGTCCAACTCTTTCCTTCCATGTGGCAGTATAAATATATAAACTGGTTCCTTACAGCTGCAGATTTTGTCTCTTAAGACTCAGTGGGTGTGTTAGTTGTTCTGGCTGTAGTTGTAAAATGTATATGATTACAACTAAAGATGGGCTGGATGTTACCATTTCCATTGACATTCTTTTTCAAGATAGCATTATTTTTTAAGATAGAAGTCCATACACCAGTACTATTACTGAATACTAACTATTAGGATTTTTTTAGTGTTCAAATCTGGGTTCACTAAAGAACTTGCACAGCTATGAGATTCAAAGGCTGGTGTTAGTCTCACTGATACCCAGTGACTCTTTATATATATTTATATCTTCACAGTGATCACAGAAGCAAAGACTTTTTAGCAGGGCCTGTTGCAATAGGATATGGGGTGATGCTTTTTACTAAAAGAGGGGAGATTCAGGGTGGACATGGGGAGAAAATTCTTTACAATGAGACCAATAAATATTGGCACATGTTGCCCAGACAGGTAGTGGATGCACCATCCCTGGACAACTTCAGGGCCAGCCTGGATGTAGTTCTGGGCAACCTGATGTAGTTGAAAATGTCCCTGCTCATTGCAAGGAGGGGTTAGACTAGAAGACCCTTCCAACCCAAACTATTCCATGATTCTATGTATGTAAGATATTAACATTTAAAATGCTGCAGTCTTCGGTACTTCTTATTTCTTAAAAGCTGCTCAGTCAGGTAGCTATATGGATGTAATCTGTCTTGCCTTGAGGATATTCCCGTTAGTCATTGGTTTACTTCATCTGTGGATTGCTGGCTTTTGTTTGAGACTGTTTTTCTAATTCAGAGTTATTTTTGTGTTGCTAAGAGTGTTTTATATTATTTCCTTATTTATAAAGCTTTCCAATGGAGCCGTTGCAGGACCAGAATAAACCTGCCCTTATGAAACATTATGTATAAAAGGGAGAACAGAGAAGTGTTGTCTTAGAGAAGAAATATGCATCTAATGGGTTTAAGAAATAGTATTTCACAGGAGCTTTGCATACTTAAGCATTGCTAGTCTTTCCTTCTACTGTTACTTTTTCCTGTTTTTCTTGTTTTCTGCAGAGAAGTGTTGTGCTTATCTATGTGAAATTAGTTTTATTGAAAACTGTGCTTTATGCACACCAATACTTGCTTCCAGAAGTGCTAAGTGATAATCTTTGATTCTGCTGCCATTCACAGACTGCATGCTTATGCTGTGATCTGGAACTGGCAATCTATCCAACAGCACAAATGAATGTGTTCTGATTCTGGAGTCATACCTCCTGTTACTCTGTATATGCACACTGTACATGAAGTTAAGTATCAGCGTTCTCAGAGCAGTTATCTCTAATTCTTTGTTGTTGTTTAAATCGCCGTAGAACTAAACATAAAGCAGAACTGAGCTAAGAGTCTGCCATCAAGTCTTGCAGATTAGTGGAAAAGGTAGTGGACCACCATTTCACTCTGTTCCTGTTTTGTCCAAAACCTGTGTTCATCTGACATAGGAAATCAAAGAATAAAACTCTAACAGCATGTACATTCTGTTCTTCTATAAAGTAAATTCGAAGAGCAGAGACCTTTAACCCTACTTTACAAGTAATGTTGAGTGACTTGCAGAAAGTCACATTGCGAGCCAAGAGCAAAGCCACCCATGGCATCTGAATACACCAGCCGTCTGTCTCTTTCTCTGTAAAGTATTTTAAGAGGCAGTTAAGCACCTAAATGCCAAATTTGAGAGCCAAGTCCCATTATATAAGCCAATGAGCTCACTGAAATCAATGGGAATTATTCTGTTTGATTTGTTTTATTCACTTTGCTAAACATAAGGAAGTTACTTACTTCCAAAAAACCAGCAGTGATCCTTTGTCACACTTGTAATTAGCTTGATTATTAAGGGTACAAGGCAGACTGAGTGGGGATGGTTGACCTTAGAAAAGAGCACGTATTTTCTCAGGGGCTGCAGGAGATGACCTTTCAAGGTGAAGCTCTATTCTCGATAACCTAAAACCTACAAGGAGCATCCTGGTAGCATAAGTTTTTCAGGCCATTGTATAGCATTAGAAATAAAAAGCAGTGATTGTCCAGATAAATTCTTGCCAGGAATCTTGAATTGATAATGATTATGGAAACTCTGGTAACATGTTTGTGTTTTTCAGTATTTAGTTTGTGCTTTTCTAGCAGGATTCCCAGTGGCTTTAGTGTCCAGACAGAATAGATAAATTGATTTTTAAGGTTATAACAAATTCAAACACAGTCCACATAATAGCAAATGTCTGCTTTTTTTGTCCATGATATCTCTGGCTTGAAAGAAGATGAATGTCATTGCATGCATAAATGGTAAATACTTTCCAGGATCCACTTCACCTTTGCCCATGAGGTAGTTAATTTTACATGTTAGTTTTCTATTTTCTGTCCACCAGTGTGTATTTTCTGTATGAATGAAGGAGCCAGAAGAAAATTGGATGAATCACCTCCGTGTTTCTTTCCCCAAAAGTCTTTAATTAAATTGGAATTAAACTGCGGAGTTCCAGCAACTAGAAAATGTAATTATGTTATTTAGACCCTTCTTCCATCATGACATTAATCTGACTTAGGGCAGTCCTGCACCTCTCTCTTTCCTGCCACCAGTAGATACTTGTCTTAGCTTCATCTCTTGTTACCAGCACTACCGATGCTATGTTCTAAGCCACTAAAAAGAAATGGCTCGAGCTGGAAATGAGTCCATTTGCTAGGTTACTTTCCAAACACGTTAGTTCTTTCCTTTGGCATTGTCTGATGCAGTTATACTACTCATTTGTGTGAAGTCTGAATAAAGGAAGAGGCAGAAATAATAATCTGGGAGAAGCAAGATGGATGGCTGGACTTCTCTTTCAGAGATCACTTGGCTTTCACATTACCCATTGGAGACCAGGTTTCTTGAGTGGTGTCTATAACTTTGCTGTGGATGGAAAGTATAGACCAGGTCACAATTAATTTGTGGTGCTCTGACCCTGAGTAGCTTTAAGATCTCTGCAAGTGGTCTGTGAAACCACTGTACTATTTTTTGATATCCCCTCATCCCTGACACACAGTTCCATGTAATGGGCAAACATAATTGGAGCACTGCAGTCAGTAACAGTGGTTAGACAAATACTTGCAACTACTTCTGTTATAAAGGTTTCTGGTATCAGTGGGTTTTGGATTATATTAGTAAAAAAAAAATGTTTGATTAAAAAAACCCCTCGGACAATAGTGTTTGTCAAAGAATGATTCAGATTAAAACCAAATTCTGTGGATCTTGAGCATAACAGGTTTATGGTTTGCTCCCTTCCTGTGTCTTCCAATGGCATTTTGTCACTATTTCTGGAAGGCAAAGGATAACTTATCTTTTTCAACTTTATTTCCATTTGCATATCAATTCCCTGTCAGCTTCCTAGTTAAGTAGGAGTGTTTTCTCAAGCCTATATAATTACAGGATGATTGCTGCTGAGGGCATGAAAATTATTTGCGAGATTGCGCCTGCCTTTAGCTAGTAAGTGAAGCATCCTTAAGTGACAGTTTGCCCGTAAGTGTTGTGTGTGCTGGAATTAATGAAAACTTAACCAGCTGGCTCCTATTTCACTTTGTGCAGTTCCAGACAATGTGACATCGGTGTCAGCAGCTCTCAAGGCGCTTCCTATTATGCCTTGTAATGCTATTCTGCTACACAATACACTGAAGGAGGAGCTGCTTCTCCTGCCACATTATATGGAGGAGAGCAAGCAGATTCAATAATTGATACGATGCAGGACTGATAACATAGCTGGGTGCCTGAGATAAGCTGCTTGACTGCTTTAGCTAGCTGTGATCACTTCCTTTTCCCTTTCTTGGAAGAAACAGGCATTTAGCCAGAATGATAATCAGCTTAGGATAGAAATGGTTTTTCACTAGTTGACTGAAGAGCAGGACTAGGGGAGTCATACTACTTGTATGTACAACTTCCCAAGTCTGATGTTGTTGTCTTATATGGTATTTTTAAGTCATCTAGTGATATTTTAAATGTATCTACATTGAGGGAGGAAAAGTACTAAGAGCTGAATCCTTAGGCAAATGCCTTGTCACATCAGATGGGCCTGTGAAAGAAGTGGACAATCAAGAAGAATTTTGTGGTTTAATTGTTGCTCCACACACACATACATATACATATATATACACCTGCACCAGCCACTAGTTCTAAGACAAGAAGATGCATATTCTCTGAATTTATGACCTGAACAATGTTCTAAACTGGCCATCCAATATATCCTTGCTGCCAGTGTTCCTAGCTTCAAATGCAGGGCACAATATGCCCTAAATATATATTGGGTAAAGTAGTGGGGATTAGAGAATATGTCTGTTAATGAGATGGGACTGATTATTATTCCTCACAGCACCTGAATATATAATTGGTTGTGTGACTGATGCAGAAATACATGAATGCAAACTATTTTGCTGCTCATATTATGGTTCTTCTGTGAAGTATGTGAATTGTTCGAGCAAAACCCAGATGCTCATAAAGAGAATATAAAACCGGTGTAAATGCAGTCCCACCACAGAGCCATTTAGAATGCAAGTTAATGCCTGTAAGCTTCTCTTTCAGGTTCAGCCAGTTCTACTTTGCATTCTAGTAAGTTATTTCAATTTCTGTTGATACACAGGGGAGGCTGAACGGTTTGCCCGCTGTTTGGAACAGGGCCTTTCCTTTTATCCATGTTCCTGACTTGGGGAGTTTGCAGCCTTTGCCAGAGTGACTACAGTGCAAAGTCACTGTTAGCAAAAAGAGTTAATAACTAATAAATCAGTGCATTATTTTTATTATTAATCAAGCATCTTTAATGGAGGAATACTCCAAGGTAGAAGATAGTTTCCTTTACCTATTAGTTACTTATAGCTTTCTAGATCTATTTATTGAATGTTTTTGGCATGTGGGTTACTTTTTGGTTTACTTTTGTTTCTGGTCTTGTCATTCCACAGTGGAGAAGTACTTCAGCAGCCTGTTGGTTTTGTTTTATTTTTCTCCTAAAGTTTCACATTAACAATATATTTTTACTGATAGCCTTGTCCTTAGGATATTTCAGTTATTTTACAGTGTATATTGTTTCTGAGTCCAAAGCAGATGGTACACAAATACAATCTTTAATGTTTTTCTACCAGATCTGAGTTTCCTTCCAAAAGGTTGAAAAGTGATTATTTGCAGGATTGTTTTTCACTATTTCTCTAGTACAATAATACTTTCTGGTTTTTAACAGGATTGCACATTCTTCACTCGGAAGGAAATCCTTCGGTAAGTAGACTGCATTACATTTTTTTCTTCATGATGAGTATGGAAGGGACTAAATCTTTTCTGACTTGTGAGGAAACCACATAAAGCCAGGTAGTCTGTGTGAATGAATGAGCATAGGATTGGCTCAAGGTACACTTACAGTATTTGAATGTGTCTAAGGAAACAGACGGTGAGCAGCTTCATGTCAATATCATCAACTTTTCTAGGGCTGAGCCATTGAACAGCTGAGAGCCAGCAACTTTCTATGATAGGCATTTGCTGCCTTTCTGCTCAGTTATACCAATGAGTGCACATCCTTCAGTCAGTTCAGGGTTTGGTATGGGCTGAAGTGTGGGAACAACTGGTGGAACTTCAATTACAGAGCAGTGAGAATGTTTACGTCTGCACAGACTTTCCCAATCATAAATATTGGGATCGCTGTTTGCAATAGAAGGGACTTGGGTTTTTCTCAGTGGTGATGGACTGAGCTGAACTAAAGTAATTTCTGCTTATGTATATGCTGACTTCTTGCCCTGGATCTTGCTGTGGGTTCTTCACCTTCTAACCATTCAGATTAAGGATCTGTAAAAGTATGACGTAGATCTTGTCCTGTCAGTACCGCTGCTGTTTCTCGGAGGATGCCTGCCCCTTTAGGGAATGAGAATAAATCTGAGGTATGTATCTAGACCTTGGACCTCATAATGCTTCAGGATTCTCAAATTTGAATATCTTCTCAGCCATAAAAAAATGGTTTTTCCATAAACACTAGGAACTGCTTTGATATCAAAAATAAACATTGTCTCCGAGAGAAACATTCTTTGCCTCTGCTCTGTTGCTGTAACACTCAGGAAGACTGATTTTCAGGGACTGTTAAGTGCAAAAACTTACAGTCTGGCTTTGAGTGGAGTGCTTTATCTTTTGCTAGAAAAAAAAAAGAGGTGGTATTTAAGCTCATTTCTTGCATACCTTGTTTTCATTACTCACAGAGGTATGGTATACTCCTCAGCAGTGCACAACATCTCTGAAACCACTATGCAGTAAGAGCAATACAAACCACCACCTAAGCTAGGATTTAATTTGGTCCAGGTCCCTCTTATAGAATTGTTATGATTTAAAAATCTAGTCACGCTGTTGGAGTACATTTTCATGATACCTAATGGTGTGACTGAATGAATTACAATGTGTGCAGTGAGTGTGTCATAGCTGGCCCAAAGGTAAGCTCAGCTTAATCTAGGCTGGCTCCAGCGGAGATACTAGTGTCCACAAAAGTGAATTACCATAGTATGGATGGAACTTGTTTGGCAAAGCAGATATCAAGCTGCCAACCTCTAGGAATGATGCATAATTGCCGACTGTGAAGAGCTATCATTCTGAGTTTGTGGCACCCTACAAAAAGTAGTGCAGCCTAAATAAAAATCATAAAATAACAGAATGGGTTGGGTTGGAAAGGACATTAAGAGCATCCAGTGCCAACCCTCTGCCATGGGCAGGGATGCCTTACACCAGACCAGGCTGCTACAAGCCCCATCCAACCTGGCTTTGAACACTGCCAGGGGTGGGGCAGCCACAGCTTCTTTGCGCACTCTGTGCCATTGTCCCAGTACCCTCAGAGCAAAAGAATTTCTTCCGTATATCTAACCTAAATTTGTATATGTACTATAGCCCCAGTTTAAAGAATATGACATAGAATCCATCCAATTTTCTAGAAAGACTGTAACATTGGCCAGGGGAGAATGGCCTCAGAACTGTAAAATAAGGAATCAAAGTTGTAATTGGATAACTGCTGTATCTGAATAGATCTGGAAAACATTCTTGATGTGAAAAATATTTCCAGACTGTAAATCTGAACCATCATGTGCAACAGAGAAGACATAGAAAGAGAACCTTGAAAAATACACTGTAAATTTCAAGGCAAGATATTCTAAAGTAATGAAATTAGAAAATGCCTTTGTATGGTCGGCAAAGCGAATTCATAGTATTGCAAAATCTGGCCGTGAACTGAAGAGTCGGCAAGTTCTGTTCTTTCTGTGGGCTGCAGTGGATCAAAAACTACTTGTAGAGATGTGTGACTTGGACAAAGTAGGTGAAAACTGACTGAAATGAAGGCATGTGGGACAGACAGAACCTGTGCCGAAGTTCAGTATCAGGGCACTGAAGGCAGTGTGTCAGAATAGTCTAAAAATAGCAAAAAAATGATCTGGATTTGCAAATGTGTTTTACCTACCAATAGTCTGTAGTTGCTTGTTGGTGTATGCCATATTCAAAACCTGCTGCTGGACTGCATACTGGACCTTTGGTAATGGTAAAACAGGCCAGTGTACTTCAGTAAGTGAGAACACTCCATTGTCCTGCAGGACTGTTGGCAGCATAAAGGACTATCTGAGTAGAAGTGCATCTTTCTTTCCTCTTTGATTTAGGATTTGCGCAGTACCACAGATGCCACCGTGCTGGACACAACACTGTTTATCTCTTTCAAAAACCATAATTTGAAACTGCATTTGCAGACAGATGATTTCTAATCTTCTTTTTCCCTTGCATGGCAAGTGTGACAGAGAAGAGAAGGTCACCGTATTTCATAGGGCTTAATGATAAGGCAAGCAGCATTGCATTATGGAAAAGATTCTTACGCTATTCAAGAAGAAGTGGATGCTTTTCTAGCTAAGAAAGCTTGACATGGGGACTGTGGGTGGGATACGGACTTGAGAATTGCAAGCTCCTCTTTGCTTTATTACTCTGAGCATCTTTGAAAAATTACCAATGTAATTCGTCTGTGTTAACTACGCTTAATATTTCTATGCCTTGTGAGTATGAGGATAATATTTTCTGTGTCTGCTTAGATTGCAAGTTCTGTCTTGATAAGGATCATGAGAACTATCTTCATACACTGTGTGCTGAAAGTGGTCTTAGCTGTGGCTTTTACATTTTATGGCACCTAAAAAGCTGTTCTAAGTGTTATTTTGGGGCTTATGGTATCTCTGGGAGCTGTATTGTCACCTGGTACATCTGGTCATTGAAACAGAACAGCGAAGTGTTGAATGTGGCAAACGGTGTGCAAGTTAAACCAACCCTGACAGATTCTTACTAAGTGCTCTTTGTCTAAAAGGCATAGAAATATAAATGAAGAATTCTGTCTTGGTTTGCTTTTCTCTCTTCAGTAACATAAAAGGGCATGAGTGATGCTAATGATAACACCCCAAACTGTTATAATTTGTTGTGAAATTGAAGTGTAGCTTCTAATGAGAAATATGGGATAGCCCTCAGCTTGAGTGCAGAGAAAGCCTAGTAATGCATTTTGTATGTTGCAAATGAAGCTGTAAGGAAACAGTTTGTTTGCTGAGAAGAGAGCAAAGCATGCACTTAGACTCAATTACATTATTGATATTAGGCTAAAGAAAACTTTTCTGCTTCTGGGCTGTGCATAGGAAATAAGGGAGCCATTGCCTGCATGACTTTGCACCCTGTCTGTATCAAAAAGAGCAAACCCCAAAATACCTGTGAGAAGCAGTGCAGCCTTAGAATATGTTTGTGTAAAAGGACATGAGATTAAATTAATGGACTGTGAAAAATGAACACAGCTCAATATTAATGTTTGATTGTGAAAAGCTTAGAAGAATAAAATCATGAGAGTAGTTCTGTAAAGGCCTAAAATCATGTGAGAAAGAATAATCACTCAGAATCATTGTACTTCCTCTTTTGCCTTCACCTCAGAACGTGATGTTTCTGCTTATTGGGAGCCTCTATACGTAATCAGTTTATGATATGGCAGATAGTAACACAATCAAAAGTATTTACTGTACACAAACTGCTGAATACAAATTGCTGTCTAGGGAACAGACTAGACTTGAGAGGTCTCTCTGCATGTCTGAGGTGAAGCTCTAGTGAGTGGGAATACGGTGGGTTATGACCCCCTCGGCTGGCTCGCCATCCATTAGCAGGAGTGGGAGTGATGGTACCAGGGAGGGGGCACAGTTGTGGAGGTGAGGGGGAAGAGATGAAGACGGCAGCTCTAATTCAGATCGATTCAAACTGATGTAAGCCAGCATGAGACTGCAATTAGGTGAAATGGGCTAAGTGTTTTTATCTGTCGCTGCAGGAAAAGTAGCCCATCAAAAAGCCCAAACAACAACAAATCTATTTTCTGCTGGTTTAATGAGCTGAATCAGCTCTCCAAGGGATCAGATGAGTGCTAAAGCTGGACAAGAACCAGAGTGAGCAGATGCAACTGAAAATGAGGAGAGTGCCAGTTTCAGTACCAGTAAGGTATTAGATTGGATTAGTCTAACTTGAGTGTATAAGACTTTGGTATCAGCATCAAGTTCAGTAAACATAAACACAGACTGTGGCCGCAGGGGCTGAGGACTCATTATCCGAGTGTGGATAATTTGCAAATTATTAGGAAATAGTAGAATTTGTGAATTTAAGGTGAAGAAGAACTAAACACAGAGTAACGAAAATGGATGTAAGGAAAAATAAGTTAAGACTGCAGTGGTTTTGATGGTATGTGTGTGTTAGGGCTTTGAAAACATGCTTCTTTTCTTAGGGAGAATGTGGAAATTGGATCAGTGTGTAGAACTTCAGGACACAACCTTGGTGCATGGAAAGAAGCCAAAACACACTGGGAGACTTCCTAAGTGCCTAGAACATAATGCCTAGAACTTGCCCAGAGGCAGCCACTGTGCATTTGTGACAAGCAAATCTCTTCCTTTGAGTGGCTGCTCTTATGGATAAGAGAAAAGAAGCAGATGCAGCATATCTTTATTTTCCTAAGGCCTTTGGTATATTCCTGTATGTGTTAGTCCTTTCCTACCTGTGTAAATGTGCTGATCTCTTGGCTAAGGTGCTATTGAACCTACTTAAAAAAGCTGTAAGAATGGTAGAATGGTGAGAAACATTGAGGTGAAGAGGGGTGCAGAAGCTGTGAAGATCGAGATGAGCTTTTTCTGCAGTGCTCATAGTATTAGAGGAATTACTAGATCCAAAATGAGCTACAGGACATTTACACAGTCAAGTACAGAGAACTGAGAAAAAATTTCAAGTACAGAATGCACTGTAACCAAAAACCCAAGGGCCGGTAGTTAGCTGGTCTGAGGAAAGCAAGCACCATTGTAACAGACACAAAACCCCCTGATGCCTTTGCAGAAAAGCGAAATGTGTATTAGGATGCATTAACCTCAGCACTGTCCATAAACCAGAATTCCATTCCAGTCAGCATTGTTGGGACCTCAGTATCAAGAAACTGTCCAGTTTTGGGCATCACTATTCAAAAAAGTTTTGTTGTACTGGAAAACGGGAGAGAAACGGGAATATCAGGGGACAATTACATATGAATAAAGGCTGGGAAAACACTTCATTCATGGCAATGCATGTGTTTATATAATGTGCTTCTCCTATTATTGTAAATGGGAAAAAATGGTTGAGTTGCCTCTTACAAGGCAGTATTACTCAGTATTGTAAATCTGATTTTCTAGCAGACCAGCTTTTTCTCTAGGAATAAGGCTCCTCTGTCTGCCAGCCCATCTGTTTTTCTTTCTCCCTGCAGACTAGTGTGATTTGGCAAGTACCCAAGCACTCAGACACAGGTGTTCTTGAATGTGTGTCCTAGCCAAAGAGCTTGGAATGTAAATTCAAGTTGTGTAGCTTGAAACTAACAATGCAGCAAGACAACTGCTGCGGGAGCATGGCACTAAATCACCAAGTGGAGCACCAGCTTTGAACCATTCTGTAGAAGAAAACCAGTAATTCTGTGCCTTCTCTGCCTGTTTCTTGGCATGTTCTTGAGGGGTGAAAGGTGAGGTGCAGAGGAATCCTTCTAGCCAATTGAGCTACAATCTGGGTTTTAAATCAGAGACCTGCCTGCGAGTGAAGCTGAGGAGATAAGCAGTGGTTCCTTCCAAGTGTCTGGAAAGCCTTCCTTATAAGGGAGCAAATGCAGCAAACTGGGGGCGTGCTTGTCCCTGTGGAACAAGCTGATCTGCAGATGGAGGAAGGGTTAGAACCCAGCTCCTGTTTTTGTAACATCCAATCTTCCAGTCTGGGGCTCTTAAGCAGAAAGAGGAAATTCCAACTTTGTCAGCTTGGGAAAAAAAGAAGTGAGTACCAAGAGAATAAAGTCTGGGGGAGCTCTATACCATTGGGAATCTTCCTGAGTTTACTGCAACACTACATAGAGAAAGAACATATATTCTGAAGCTGCTCCTCATCTTCTTGTTAATTATGCTTCTAATATTGCTATGAACAAAGTTTCTGTATCCTCCTGTACCATCAAGCTTTCATTTTACTGTATTTTAGTCAGTTTGTACCTGTTTTGCTAGACTCAGGGGAGGATAAAATAATGCTCAGTGTTGATGTGTATGGAATCTGGAGTACTGGCAAGTCCAGAGGAGGCCATGAGGATGATAAGGGGCTCAAGCACCTCCCGTGTGAAGATTGGCTGTGAAAGTTGGAGCTGTTCAGCCTGGAGAAGAGAACATGGCAGAGAGACATTTTAGCAACCTTCCAATATCTGAAGGGGACTACAAGGATGCTGGAGAGCATTAGGGATTGTAGTGGTAGGGCAAGGGGTAACAGGTTCAAACTTAAACAGGGGAAGTTAAGGTTAGATATAAGGAAGAAATTCTTTACTGTCAGGGTGGTGAGGCACAGGAACAGGTTGCCCAGAGAAGTTGTGAATGCTCCATCCCTGGAGGTGTTCAAGGCCAGGTTGGACATGTGGGCAACATGGTTTAGCATATGGTGTCCCTGCCCATGGCAGGGGGTTGGAACTAGATCATCTTAAGGTCCTTTCAAACCAAACCACTCTGATAATAATCTTTTTTACTTCCTTTGAGGGTGACATTCAGAAGCCATCTGGACGTGGTCCTGGGCAGCCTGCTTTAGGTGCCCCTGCTTGGCACAGAGTTGGAGCAGATGGCTCTAAAGTCCCCTACAGCCTCATTCACTGTGTGGTTTTTATTTTTAATACTTAATCACCAGCAGTGGAGAGGCCTGGGAGCAGGATTTTCATGGTGCTTCAAGGAAGAAAAACCACTCCAACCTCGTTTTCTCTGGACTTACTATGCATCATGTAGTGAACAGCAGTTACATGCACAGAAAAGCAAAGCCTTCCTAAGTGCAACTAGATCTTTTAGAATAAATTTTTTATTATAAATGATCTGCCCCAAATAATTCTCATGCACAATTTCTCTTTAATTTTACTGCAGATGGTTCAGGAGGATTTTTACCTCGTATTGTCTGGAATGAATTTCTACTGCTGCATTGCAGAGATAAAAGAAGGCTTGTGATGTTAACTAAGAGCTGGCAGAGGGCTCATCTATCCACCTTTTCTCTTCCTTTTATGCTACCTTTTAACAACCTGATTTCTGTGTCCAGTTAATAACTTCAAGTGAAAACATAGAAGGCACAAGGCATGCCAGTAACAGAAACGTTAACAAGTGCCTTCACCTTTTAACACCTCCTGCTTGACTTTCCCACTATTCTTTGTTCTTTATCCTTTCATCAAAGGATGGCAATTTAGTGAGTTGTGATTCCAGTTTCCATCAGACTGGTGCCTTCAGATGTGGCACCAAGTTTCCTGTTATTTTTGTTTTAGGTTCGTATGGTAGACCCCTTTCCCTAATAAACTGTTCTAAACTCCTGCAGTCCTTGGAGGCAGGAATTCACTGAGAGAATGCTGCAGTAGACGTTTATGCCTTAGTTACTGTATGCGACCTTTAACTGTTGCCAAAGCAGTTTGTGAATGTATAGCATAAATGTGAGACTCTGCAAGTACGTTCCTTATGAGTTGCAGGCAGCCCCTAAGGCCTCTCCTTCCTCAGTTTCTCAGTCCCAGATTAAAGAACCTCCTTCTCTTGGAGCTATGGCAACTTCTTCACTGTGTGTGTCAGACTTATGGATATAAGTCTCTCTGGACCTGTTCCCCAGCTCTCCAATCACACATACGTCCATCTGCAATAATAGCACTATAGGACAAGAGAGCATGTGCACCTCAACAGTCTTTGCAGCATCAGTTGTAAATCAATTCCCATCAATGTCTTTGCATCAGCATGAGGTATTCTGTTCATTGGTCTGCGCTATCCCATCTTGAGATCTGTCCTTTTCCAGGGCTATGGATAGGCTTGTCAGTGCTCTTTCTTGATGGTCTCTGGAGTGGTGAATTCTTCTCTGCATATTACAAGAAGTCCTCCAGCTGTTCTGCTGAGCTCTGGCATCAGGACAAGAGCCTATAGCTTTGATAGTAGTGAATAACTGAAAGTGCAACTGAACAGCAACAAGAAAGTTTCTCTGGAGCTGCTGCTTCCCTAGATTATTCCATTCTGTACAGGCAGTCTCTGATCAGGTCATGCACAAGCCCTGTGTGGGACCGTTCATCAGCACTCATGGATTTCTTTCATTGTTCTAAGTAAGCCATTTTGCTGTTTATTTTCTGTGAATAGGCAGAGCAATCTAGAATTTACTCCTGGGGATGGTTTTGATTGTGATGTTGAAGTCTGAGTGGATTCCTGTTATTTAGGAGTAAATTGGGTATATATTGCTGAATAAAAATGTTTTCCCTTTACAACATAAATCAAATGATTGGTACTATGAAGGCAGGAGGGTTGGTGAGATGTTTCTTAGGTTCTAAAGGCCACTTTAAAGCCTCTCCTTATTTCTAATCAGCGAGCCATTACAAACTTTTATCTTTTGTTTTCAGCACTCCTTTAGTGAAGAGTTCTTATTACAAAGGCTGCCAGCTAGCTATAAAGTGTTGTCACTCCATTTAATGGTGGTGATTTATGTATGTCAAGCCAAGGAAGCCTGCTCTGTGTTTTAACCCATCCACTGGTGACCTTGGGTACAATCTGATTTCTCTCAAAGTGAAATAGCAAATTAAAACAAACCCTGCAGGGTGTAAGCTTAGAAATCTCTTTTTTCAGGTCTGCACAGGTGCAGCTGGAGGCTCTGTTATGAGGTTGGAGACATCCCAGACAAGTGTGTCCAGCAAATACCCTCACAGTGTCACCCTTGCTGACTTCAGGATGCTACACCCTTGAGAAGTGGGGACAGACTCTGACCCACCTTTTACCATGTAAAATACTCAAAGTGGGAGAATGCATGTTAGCATAAACAAGCAGTAAGCTGTCTGGAGGCAGTACTCTCTGTGCCTTGGTGGGGGTTTGTTCCAAACACAGCTTTTCTAGTTTTCATTGGCTGATGGGCAGCTGAAGAGATTTTAAACTTTCTGCTGCCTACAGGGGTAAGTCTTGTTCTGCCCTTACTGATTAGGTTAATTGAATACAAACAGTAAATCCCTATTTACTTGCACAGGCAATGCTGCAGTTGCAGCTGTGCAGTTACTTCAAGGAGATGACTGAAAACTTTTGTGTTTTCAAACACATCATTTTCCTGAAGCTCACTGCAGTTTCTGAAGTGTTAGTGCTTATTCAAGGGGGGTGGGAGGATGGGCTTGGAACTTCTGCAAGGGCAGTTTGAGTTCAGACTAGGTTAAAGTGATACAGAATCACAGCCTTAATCCTTGAATATAGTACATCAAGCTTAGTGGAGGGAAGACACTAGTCAACGCTGCCAGCTTTTCCTCTCCTTCTTCCATGCAGATACATAAGGCATCCTGGAAACAAAGAGTCCATCCAGGAAGGTGAAGATGCTTCTGCATGCATCCAGAAGAATTGTTTTGAAGCGATTATCACTCCATGATCTGTAATCACTACTGCAAAGACAGTGACGCTGGTTGCAGGGCCTGGCCTTCTGAGCATATGTAGTGGTCTGTATGTGATAATGGCAATCTTCCCAAATCTATGTGTTCTGATGACACTGCAAAACCCCTGACAAGACACAAATGTTTCTGTGACGAGCTCTGACAGCTAAAGCAGCTTTAGGTTATTTTCAGAGATGCTTCTTGAGTAAAAGGACAAAAAGCCTTTCCCTCTGTAGGTCATAACTGCTCTGATGTATTCAACTCACCCGAAGTGCCTTCTGCTTCTCTAAGAACAGGGGAAATATTACAGCCTTTACCACAGAGGTTGGTTTATTTTCTATTTATAGTTAGTAATTAATGTTATTGAGAGATGTGTCAGAGCAGATAGTAATATGTACAGTGCCAAACAGTGCAGCACTGGGGAGATGGTTACTGGGTCTGACTCACAGCATTGGTCATGGTACTTGGTCCAAGCATGGCAGTGGCATGACAAATTGATGTAGTGGTGTATTGCACAAAGGTAGGAGGATTGTGGGTGTAAATAACCCTCATGTCTGCATTGTGGTATAGAATAATCAGAAACGCATCCGGTTTACTTGTCAAAATGTAGGTCCTCACCTAGTGTAATGTGGGTTACTCCAGTAAACAGAAGCATTGCTGAAACTCATGCAAAAAGACATGTGGCTTTCACAGAATCCTTTAAGAGACTGAAGCAGCTCTGTCATTTCTTTAACCTGTTATCTGCAAAATCTGGCCACGCGAGACTGGCAATCCAGTTTGCCATAAACCAGTACATGGTGTCCCTGAAGAACTTGCCAGCATGAAGAGCTTTGAGTGGGAGAAGGTGTTACTACTTTTTGTTGTTCAGTCGGTTGGGGTTTTGCATTTGTTTTATTGTAAAGGCTAATGGAGCCTGTGCAACATATTGCATATTGGTTTGGAACCTAAGGTAGAGAAATCTTATGGCCTTTTTCACTGTGATGTTAGCTGATCATGCCATGTAATGAAGCTAGCACAAATAGAGTTGCAGGATCCTTGCAGATAAAAATGTGTGAAAGTCTTTTGTGCTGTAATTTAGTTTGCAGAAGTTGGGTCACAGCCACTTGCTACAGGCTCATTTGGATGCTTTAGTGTGAAATCCACTCAGGTGGAAAGCACTTATACCTGCAGATATCAAAGTGATTTGATGAATCAATGGAAGAGTTAGTGGGAGGAGAACAGAGTACCAGAGCTGTCCTCAAATCTGCAGTTAGTTATTTGCAGGTTTTTGTGTTCATGAGAAGCCTTCCAGGTATCCTAGCAGAGTCCTGCTGAGCCGTGTGCTGGAAAGCTGTTTGCTTACAGGAGTGCCTGGCAACTCCTTTCTGCTCCTCTTCAGAGACAAAAGAAAGACTTTACTTCAAAGGGATGGACTGGGAACATATTAACAGATTTCTGTGAAAATAGATCTTATGTGCATTATGGATGTTTCTGAATAAAATAGAGGTGTAGAAACTGGACGTACTAACATGTATAGGTAGGGATGTGTGTTATGGTAAAGATGTTTGGTGGGGGAGTCTTTTTCTTGCTTTGGCTGTTTTTCCCCACCTTGCATCCCTGGGCCATGCATTTTCCTTTCTGACTGCAAAAATTGAGTTCTGTCAGCAGATGTGGTGGTTAACTTGGTGTTTCTGGCTGTGACTCCTTGCAGAAAGGAAAGAGGAATTTGTTCCATTATAATCTGTGGCAGCAAGCTAAAGGAACTTGTTTATTCTGTGTCCTTTTGCAATGTTTTTAGCTAAAATCTAATCCCTTCTGAGGGATACTTTGAATTAATTTTTTGGGAGATGCCTTCTGAAATGAGTGTATTTACATTGTATGGAGGTGTGAATGTGCTAGGCTAGGATCATTTTTCTTGATGGAACTGCAAAAGCTCATTGTCTGAAGTAGTAGGAAAACCCAAGTAATTGTACTTATCCTGGTGCCATCAGATGGACCCACTACTGGTGCTCCACCACAGTAAGAGGAGTGCTTTTGCTGGCCTTATCTGGGAAGACAGAGTAGATGGACCTAGGGAGAACAGCAGTTCTAATGCAAAACCTAGCTGCTCTTCTAAGTGCCCTGCAATTAACATCACAAATCCTTCCAGCTGAAAAACTAGATTCTTCTTTCAGCTGCTGTAGAGTTTGGAATCATTTCAGTATAAATAGGTGATTTTCATTTCTGTGGACAAGATGGTCAATTCCGGGAGCAAGAAATAAATGAAGGGTTTACTTTGCACTGATATTGCATGTTGTAAAGGGACCAAACGTTTGTCCTGAGAAAAGGAATGTCAGTAAGTAGCTGGTAGAGCTGTGGCTGTGTCCTCTCTTTGATCGCTCTCCCTCTAAGCCTTCATCCTTGAAACAAGATTGTTGCTTCACAGCAGATAGTGCCTGGGACACAGCATTGCCACCTGTCACATGCCTTACGAGGGTATTCCTTATGTTAGAATAATGTTACTTGCTCTGTAGATACTTGTTTCAAAACTTCTTACTTAATTTGGTGAGCATCATAAGAAGCTTTAATACTTCTGTCAAAATAGTACTGAGTACTAGGTCTCTGTGGGTCACAGGGGTGACAGTCAAGTGCTGCTTTATGCACCCGTAATAAGTACTTCTTATTTGTCATTTTAGGATTCAGTTTCTATTGTAGCACTGTTATTCCCAGCACTAAAGGAACTTTAAATTCCCACTGTTGTGGGTGGGGTCTTTTTGTCAGTTAATAGGTTCTTGTGATATGCTTGTGTTTCAGTAACAGATACTTTCCCACTACATTCCCAGACTTCTGTCACATGTTCATTCCCAGTAGAAATTGACCAAGCAATATTTTTTGTTGCAGACGAGGTTTCTTGAGAGTTCTTTATTGAAAACTAAGAGAAATTCCATTCCTTGCATTTTAGATTAATAGAACAAGCTTAGTAAACTATGAAACATGGATAACTTTTTATTCCAATCCCATCTGTGTCTTCTGAAACACATTATGAATCATAGAATAGTTAGGGTTGGAAAGGACCTTAAGATCATCCAGTTCTAAGGGCAGGGACACCTCACACTAAACCATCTACCCAAGGCTCTGTCCAACCTGGCCTTGAACACCACCAGGGATGGAGCATTCACAGCTTCCCTGGACAACCCATTCCAGTGCCTCACCACCCTTACAGTAAAGAACTTCTTCCTTATATCCAATCTAAACTTCCCCTGTTTAATTTTGAACCCATTACCCCTTGTCCTATCACTGCAGTCCCTAATGAATAGTCCATCCCCAGCATCCCTATAGCCCCCCTACTCCTTTAAGATGCCAAATTCAGTGTCTGTATTCATAGTCCTGTTGGATGAGACAGACCAAATGCAGAGAAGTCTAATACTGGAAAAAGCAGTGAAGACAATCCTGGCAGTTAAAATAAGCAGACGTTGCTGGCTGGTGTGTTTTGAAATGGTGCCCACAATGGTCAAGCTGTTCCAATGATTAATGTGTTATTTTCATGAAGACCAGAACACCATTTCAGTGTTCTGGCTTTAAAAGGAAAATCTGTAGGTGGATATTTGATTTGAAAGGTTTGCTTTCCTTTAAGTGCTTTTAAGCTGGCTTTTTTCTGTTGTATTAGGGGCATCTTTGTAGCTGCTGTTTACAACAGAGAAATCAGTTGCTGGAGTGGGAAATGGCTATTGCATCTTGAATTACACAGTATTTATGAAATGTCAGGGTGAGCTGTGGTCAGCAGCTGAAATAGGCTTAGATCAGTGGATATTTAATTTCCTGTATGGCACGATATATTGTTGCACAGTATAAAGACATGAGTTTCCTAAGATCCAGACAAAACATGTTTCTGTGTTCCATTTCACGTGATGTGTGGCACATCATAATCATGCCCAAAGAGATGCTGAGAAAAGAGATGCTTGTGGATTATTTCCCCCTAGTTTTAGAAATTTATTGCCCTCGTTAATCTGAGATAGCTCAGTTTCATGTAGGACTGACTGAGGGGTTGCTGAAGGTAAAGCTGTAAAGGTGCAGGGGTTGATGAGATATTGCCTGCTGTATTACCAGTTTATGTTCTGCTGTTTCAAACATATTAGTCTTGATTTGCAGTTGATAATATACCTTGTTTTGTGACTTTTTTCATTATAACACAAAAAAAAGCTTTTAAATATATAGAAATAGCACATGTGACCTAATGAGAGACCAGAATACTCTGTGTTGGTACATAAGGCAGCAAAATGATTGCTTTCTGCCCTAAGCAGTTTGAGAATTACATGCAAGACAAAATTTTCACATATGATAAAAGTTACAGTTTATAGTACATTACATTTATGATTTCTAAGTTTTCTGTGAGCAGCAACTACCTAATCTTTCCTATTCTTCTTACACATATGGTATTTCATAGAGGAATGGCAGGTCATACCTTCATGCTGATTATATCACACTCAGCTGTGATCCTTGGATTATACTCACAGTGTTAGTACATTGGCCCAGGTCTACTTCTGTGCATGTGGCAATATGTACAATGCTTAAATACTATATACAGGGAGTGTGTGATACCACTTAGTTACGTACCTCAAGTTACACATGAACATTAGTAGCAGTTACATTAGATACTGCATCAAAGCCCTCTTTGTGTCAAAAAGATGGGAATTTGGTGGGCTCAGACTTGTCACTAAAAATAATGAGAGCTGCAAGACAGATCTGTGTCTGATTACTGTATGAATGGAATTGGTTACTTAAAATTGGTTATTGGCTGTTTTCTTTCTGCTTGTTTCCAGGTTGCATGGCCGATACCACGAAATGGCACCAAACGTTGTGCCTATGGACTATACAAAGGACCCAGATGTTAAACTACCTATGCAGCTTATAATAAACATGCCTGAGCTAAAGGTATCACTTCTGACTGCTTACAAACTGTATCTTTGTAGTTATGCAGCGTATCTGCCAGAGGTTTTACCGTGTGAGTTAGATATCCTGAAGCAATGTGGCATGCTGAGGTCTACCCTTTCCTGTTACTGTTCAATAGCAAAACCAACCACAGAAACCAGAAAATATTTAGGTGGATGTCTGTCTTGCAGAGGTAGTCAGGGTAGATGTTAAATGAGTAGGAAATATAAATCTAATGGTCTTTCCACTTTGCATATATTGATCCTTAGAAGCCAGTTGGATTTCTGTGTGAAAAGCTGGTTAGCAAGAAGAAGTTCTTATCTCGTTGTGTTGACAGGAAATTTACCAGATGATTTGTTATTATTTTGTCAGTTCCACAATTTAATGTGGTTTTAATGGGACAAATACAGATTTTTCTCATTTATTTTTTAAACAGTGCATTGAACTCTGGTTTTCTTTCATGGATGCCAATTATTTGAGAGCTTTAAAGTTTTATCATGTAGATACAACTGTTTGTTCACTGTTACACTTGCATGAAGTATTATTAAGCTTTTTAAGAGCCATGACATAAAAACCTTGAAACTGATGGCCTTCCACTTCATTTTAATGATTTAGAAATTCTTCCTTAATGTTGTAAGATATTGAATGGGGGGGGGGGGGGAGCACAGCCATAACCATTCAGATGTCTTATAAATGTTGAGCATAAGTTTTGTACAGCACAAAGGTTTGTATTGCTTTTCCTTATTATATAAATAAGGAAATTAGGCAACAGGCAAAACGACTAACACTTGTAAAAAATGCCCTGTGTTTTAGTTACCTCAAATTGAGTTCCATGTGGAGATAGCAACAAAGATTTAAAACTCGATTATCTAAGATTAGATTTAAGATGTAATTAGCTATCAAAACCAGTAGCCTGCAAGAAGCTGCTAGCACAAGCAGACCTAATGAGGCCCTCGGGCTGTATTCTGAAGTCTAGTGTTAAATGACTCAATGGAGCTAAAAGTTAGGAATTGGAATGCCCGATCTAAGTCCTCTTTGTATGACATCATGGGATCACGTTAAGACATCAGCAGGTGAATAGAGAACAGTCATGCACAACTTTTCACAAGGACAAGGAGGTATTCCATGAAATTATGTACAGCCAGCTGCCGTAGTGTGGATATATCGAGGAATTCATTGCCACAAAGCATTTTGGCAAAGACAGCATTAGTCTGCAAAAATTACTTAAGTGCTTTTTGGAGCAGAAAGCTACAGATTGCTTCTGGGGAGATGTACACAGTGATCCTTCTGATAGCAATCTCTAGATCTGCTGGATTTATTCTTAATGGCCAGTGAGATTCACTGAAGATGGTTTAATCAAAGGACTGCTTTTAGCTGTTACTTGGAACAGTCATTTGAAGCTTACCAGCTAGTACAAAAGGAAGAAGATGGTTCATCTTGAAATAGGAATATTTGCTTGGCTTACTGAAGTGCTCTTACGCTGGACGGGCAGCTGTATTCAAGATGCAAATCAGTATTGTATGGAATACAGTACATGGAAAAATTACTAATGGTCTTAACTATGTGAATATAAACTATGCAGCTTTTTCAGTAGCTGGGAGGATGAAATAGTATTGTCTAAATATGTGGGAGCATCTTGAAGTATTCTGATTGTTTTCAGCCATTTGTTATTTTTACTTATGCATAAATATTGAATTCCTCTCTTTGTGGTAAAATGTATCATCCCCAAGTAGTTGTGATTCATTCATCCATTACTGCAAGTGATTTCATCTCTCTGTCATGTCTGCAACTCATTCACCACTGTAGCATCTTAGGTGCTTCTACTGGCACTTCTGGAATAGACAATCAGTGTTCTTTAAGTTTTATGTTGTTATCTCTAGGATATTGATAGTGCAGTATGAAATTCTCTGTCTCTGTTACGTGACTTCAGAGTTGAGCTGCTGGGTTAGTGAGAGTTGCCTTGTGAAAAGTAAAGGCTGAGTTCAGTAAGGAAGGTGAGAAATGATAATCACACGCATTCTTTTTGGCTTCAGTGATACAGGATTCAGCACTTAAGGAACAGCTTATTCTGTGAAGACTTTAGACACAGAAGATAACTATATTTACAAGGAAGCCTGGTACTTCAGATGAGAGAAATGAGAAATTTTATACTGGGCTATGATTAGATTTTTAGATACAGGAGCATATCTTGCTACCTTAGCAATCTTAGGTGGCAATGATAATAGGCTTCCTTATAGATTTCCATATATGAGTGGATCATAAGCTATCTTCTTGCATGACATTAAGTCTTTGAGGCTTTCTGACCCTCCTTTAGCAGATGTCTCCAGTGTAATCTAACTTCATTTTATGAAAATAACAGGACAATACTCAATGTCAGATTTTATACTAAGTCTCTCCCAGGTCTCCTAAAGCTGTGGAAGAACCTTGGAGATATTGCTGTCAAACTACTCATTCTATTTCAGGAATTCTAGCAGTTCATAGAGAAAGTGCTTTCAACAGCTAGTGAGCTTGTTTCCAGTAAAACATCGGTTAGAGGAGGGTGGAGCTTCCTCTGTAACTCTTTCAAAACATTTGACACTAAAAGATATTAAAATGCCACCTAGAGTCTCTGTTATAAACAACAGCCAATCTGGTCATGGAGCATTTCATACCTGCCCAGGTGAGAGAGGACAGGAAGAGTCTTTCCCCTAGAGTTCATTTTCTAAGCTATCTAGGTAGTAACTTTAGCTCATATATATGAAGTAAAAAAATACATCTTTAACCTTTGCAACTTGACCAGAGCACTAAATAAATCGTTAAGGTGGGTTTTTTCTTTGGTATATTTTCATCAAGGTGAAGACAAAGCCAACATTTAAATCTTAAAATAGAACTAAATGAACTAAATGTCTATTGAATTCTAATAAAATTAGTGATAATTTCAATGCACCTGGCTTTTTTCATATACACATTACATTTCTAGATACTGGCAATGCTGAGCACAATACCACTGCACATTCTGACAAATGGATAGAATCAGTAATGCACTTTTCTAAATTAGATTATGCTACTCTAAAGAAAGATCTTTACCTCAGGCATTAATGTTTTGAGCCATGTTTTTTTTTATTTAAAAAGAATAATAAAAACCCCAGCTGATGCTCACTTATTTCAATTGGTGATGAATTATTCACCAGCTCATGATTCTTAAAAGTTGAAAGTCAGGACAAGAAATAAATAAATAAAGAAGGGGCAGATGCTTTAAGCTGATTAGATCTACCATTACACTGAAGTTACCAGAGCTAGTTTACTCCACCTGCTTCAGTGCAGTCTCCGTTCTGTAGTTTTGACAATCTTGGTTACACAGGTTACACAGCCTAATAAAATAAGGGCATATGGGCTCCTGCGAGATTGCAGCAATTAATACTGCAGAATTGTAGCAATGATGTGGGCTGTTCAGGATGAGACTGTGTAGAAAGCAAAAGCATCTTTATTTCAAAACAAAACTGATTTCACTCACATTATCCCATCATTTCCACAGGGCGAGATGCAGGAATGTAACCTGATGACAGAGATCACATATGAGTTGTATAAGTGGGTGGCCATCTTCTTTGTGACACATCCATCCCTAATTGTCTGAATCTTCAAATTGGTGTGTGGCCCATCTCTGGTTATTGTAGTGTAGAGCAATTCTTCTGTCAGGAGTTGGGCATAAGAGAACTTCTTGGAGGGGAAGCATTTTTGTTTCATTCACTTTACAGTCCGTTGCTTTCTTTTTTCGGCTCATGCAGTATCTTCATTGATCCTCACAGGCCTTGTCATTAGCTGCAGCAGTGAGTGAGGTAGTTCATAAATCCACACGCTACGGAAACAGGCTGACCACAGAAATCGGTCAGGAGAAAGAAAGGACACACAGGGAACAGTGAATTGATCACACATTTCAGAAGCAGTGTTAGCACCCTATTTTTGGTAAGTCTAAACATGAATGCATGCGAGTGGCTCTAAAATAAGATGAAAGCACTTCCTGCACTTTAAATAGGATGGAATTTTAGAAGTGAGTTCAATGGCTCCACAGTTTCCAAGCTTTCCATGTAAAGGCAATGACACTTGAGGGAGCAGGTTCATTCTTCCCAAGCCCCTGCCCCTGCTCTGGCTAGTCTTTTCTGGCAGCTCATCCCAACTTCCTCGTGTCTGCATCCAGTTAGTTATTTCTAGTACAGTTCTCATGTCCCCAGCATAAGAAAGACCTGGAACAGCTGGAACAAGTCCAAAAAGGGCCATGAGCATGATCAGGGGGCTGGAGCAACTCCCATACAAAGATAGGCTGAGAAAATTGGGGCTGTTCAGCATCGAGAAGAGAAGCTGCCTGGAGACCTCAGAGTAGCTTCCAGTGTCTGAAGGGGCCTACAGGGATGCTGGAGAGGGACTCTTCATCAGGGACTGTAGCAATAGGACAAGGGACAATGGGTTCAAACTTAAACAGGGGAGATTAGGTTAGGTATCAGGAAATTTTCTATCTAAGACTGCTTTGTGCAGTAACTATCTTTGCTAATGTCAGTGGGGTCTTATGTTTAAATACAAAAGAGAAAATAATCATCATGTTTCTGTAGACATAAAACTGAGACGTGTTTTGTAATGACTGTTCAGCATCTCTACCTCAGTTACCTTGATCTGTCTTACAACTTTATGTGCAACCTTTTATTTTCAAAGCACAGTCAGCTCGTGAAAATGGGATACAGTACTTTAATTTGTCAAGCTGCAAAATAGATGGGGCAAAAGCGCAGCTCAGTTCTTTCCTAGAGCCTGTGAGGGAAACTAGGAAAAAGGGGAAAGTAACAAGTGACTTGGTAATTTTTACCTGTAATTTTAGGAATAAACCCTATAATAATTTCTTAGAAAACTAATGACTATGTGTTGTTGTATGCGTTCTAAATATGTGTGTTGGGATAGGTGCTATGTGACGTTCAAAAATGTATGTCATGTGTTCTCACACAGTTATCTGAGTAGAGAAAGTGATGGCTAACAAGATGGATGGAACATTTAGGAGGATTATCCAAAGCCACTACAGCAGCATCCATCTGCAAAACAGCATAGTTTCAGCTGTAACAAAGTTCTTTATTGTTTCTGTCTCCCCTCTCATTTTTATTGTGAGAGGACAGAAGTAGCTTTTTAAAAAGACAAGGGTAAATTTCTAGTTTTAAAAGGATTCCTTTTTTAAACAATTAGTGCTTGAGGGAAAGCAATCTATGAAGGAACAGTATCGTTTTCTTCTTTACTCCCTTCCCCCATAGCTTTTCCTTTAAATATGATGGAACCCTAATCTGTGCTCTTTAGAGCAGAGGTAATGAAATTACAGAAAGGATGTGAAAAGTATCTGTGAAGGTAAGCTAATACTTTCCGTTGTGTAGGCTGCAGATATACTGCCTGAAGACACATAATATGAGAAAGTTAAAGGAATCAATATGGGAAAAGATTTTATTTTTCATTTAGGTTTTAGACCTAAGCATGCTTCTTAAATAACTCTTTGCCCAATAGATCTCTATTGAATTCCTTATTAGTTCATCCGTATTTTCAAGATCTCTCACATGCCAGATAGATGATTCATCTTATGCCACTGCAATATGCTTATTCAGTCAGGGAGCTCATGCCCAGCATTTCTAATGCAGAAAGTCCTGGGTTTGATACGCACTGCTGATAAGGCCATTTGCATCTGTGTACTCCCTGTTTGTTACCCAATACTGCCTCTAAGATGTCACTTTACAACTGTTACCATGGCACTTAGTTTGATGAGGTTTGTTCCAAAGAAAGCAATATATATTTTAGAAATAAAGATGACTTTTCTAATACATTTTCTCATTTCCTCTGATGGTTAGTAATCTCTAATATTAAATATTTAACAGACACACCATTTTCTTTCTGTCTTTTTAGGAAGAAAATATGCCTTTTTCATGTATTTCAGCCCAAATTAATCTTACATTGGGTTATTAATAAGAGGACAATTTGAAACAATAGAACCCACTGTTTTGCACTGTGTATCTGTATGCATATTCCCACCAAAACAGGCATACTTCTGAGCACTCAAGTCGTATACTTTAGCCTTAGCAATACTCACAGATGCACATCTGCTCTGCCTCCTCTACATATGGCTCACACGATGCGAGTGATCATTACGTATCCTTTTACAGCAACTTTCAGCCATCTTGGCTGATTCTGGAGTGTTGTTTTTCATTCTAAGACTATAGAGAGACATGACCCTGCTGCTTTTTTGAGCCTGTTGTTTTTTCATTTTCAGGAATCCCTCTTTTCTATTCTATTTAATGTCTGAGATTTTTTTTTTTGTCCTGGTTTTGTCTATCTGAACTGTGAGCTCAGCCTTACGTACTCAGCTCGGAGCACAGTGAGCTTACTACTGTCGTACCCTTTGAAATCCATAAACATGCTCCCTGTTGTGGAATTTCTTCTGTAATGGAACCCTGAAGGAGAATTTGAATTTAGTATTGACTGCTTTAATGGGCTGTCATTTGATCTTATGGCTTTGTGGTCCCTACTTCACCTATCTGTTAGAGCAGCCTTATTCCTGGCCATTGTCTCTGCCAGAAAGACTGGAGAGATCTTGGCTTTTAGTAGTGAATTTTGAATCTTAGAATCATTTAGGTTGGAAAAGACCTTTTAAGATTGTAGAATCTAACCATTAACACAGCACTGCCAAGTTTACCACTAAACCTTGTCTGTAAGTGCTGCATCTACGTGTCTTAAATACTTCCAGGGATGGTGACTTGGCCACTGCCCTGAGCAGCCTGTTCAGTGCTTAACAACCCTTCCAGTGAAGAAATTTCTCCCAACATCCAATCTAAACCTCTCCTGGTGCAGCTTGAGGCTATTTCCTCTTGTCCTATCACTTATTACTTGAGAGAAGAGACTTGACACTCACCTTGACCTATTTCTCCTTTCAGGTAGTTGTAGAGAGCAATAACATCCCTCCTGAGCCTTCTTTTCTCCAGGCTGAACAAACTCGGTTCCTTCAGCCCAGTTCACTTTACCAGCTCCATTGCCCTTTTCTGGACCTGCTCCAGCACCTGGATGTCTTTTTTCTGCTAAGGGGCACAGAACTGAACACAGTACTCAAATCCTGACTGTCTTAGGGAATTATGTTCCCAATGTCTGTTTCTCAGATCTCACCCATCCTCAGAAGACGGACACACACACTTAAGCGGCTTGTCATTAGATGCGTATTTGCCTTTTTGGCAGACTCCAGTTGGAGTCTTTTGGCACACCTTCCATTTCTCTTAGAATTAAGCTTTTGTATGTTATGCTTGTCTTTTAACAAGAGTCCTTAAAAATCTTTCATTATTTGAGGCTAAAACAAAATATATCTTAAATGTTATCTCTGTGTAGGTGACAGATTTCATTATGCCTCCAAGTTTCTGCTTGATTCAGTTGAACACCTTTATCTTCAGCTCTTGTTGTAAGCTGCTGCACACCATTTAACAGTTGTTGAATTTCACTTCAGAGGCAGCTGCATATTAGTGCTAAGTAGCCCAATTCTTGTGAGGTACTTTGTGTTCCTTTAAGGTGAAGGATACTAGATAAATATAAAAACATCAGTCTGTTCAAGTACCTTTGCTTTGGACATGCTGCTTGTATTTTTTTTAGTCTCCACAGATATGCAGAAAATGTTTTCTATAGATGCATCTATTCTGCATGTGAATTATCAAGGAAGACTTGAAGTAAAGTGAAAAATAATATTTTCTGGTCATTTACCTCAAATAGAGCTGTTTTATGAAATTTCCTTGAAAGTAATTGGATGATTTCTGAATGCCTGTTAGCTAAACTTATATGAAAACCAGAAATTAAATGGATAAACAATCGAGCTCTGAGCTTTCACAATACTGCTTCTTCCAAAGCCCAATAAAATGGTGCATGCATATTAAAAACAATGAACATGATATGGCACCACCAAAGCTGCTTACATTTATAGGACATCAATATGTTAGTGTCTTTGCTTCAGATACGAGCTGTAGAACAGCTTTGATGAGGTGCTGCTCACAGCCGAAATGATGTTTGTGCAGTTTGTTCATTTTCAGCTAAATTCATAGAATCCTAGAATGGTTTGCATTGGAAAGGACCTTAAGATCATCCAGTTTCAACCCCCTGCCATGGGTAGGGACACCTCACACTAGACCATGTTGCCCAAGGCCCTGTCCAACCTGGCCTTGAACACTGCCAGGGATGGAGCATTTACCACTTCTTTGGGCAACTTGTGCCAGTGCTTCACCACCCTCACAGTAAAGAATTGAATAGATTTCCCCAGTTTTATAGACGTAGCTATAAATTCATTTTGGGTTTTCTCATAATTGTGAGAAGGATGTCTTGTTACTGTAAGAACATTGGGTTGGGACTTCAGCATAATAAAGCAACTTATGCTTGCTTGTGTGTTTATGGTTTTAGAATATTGTCTTATTCAGGATAGGTTCGACACCAACTTGGCTGATAGAGTGCTAGAAAGACATCCTAGTATCAACTCCTGCAGAAATGAAATTTCATTTAAAACTCTGGAGTCTGTGGTCAGTTCAACCAGAGGTAGGATATTGATGTGTATCAGAGTGAAAATGGAAGACTTGAATATTCTACTGTGTTGTGACTCCACATCCTTAACAAACAGGTTTGGTTTGGCTTGGCTTCTGGTTGGTTGATGGTGCCACATCAGTCAGGTGTGGAATGCAGATATTTGGTTTCTAAAGTGGTTTCATAAATAATATTTGTTCCTACAGCCTTAGGTCAGGTGGCATAAAGACCCCATTCTGTTTGACTGGCTTTCCACCTTGTCTCCCCATTTCCTTCCCCTCCTTTCATGCCCTGTTCATATGTGCTATCTTCTTAATGTAGGAGCTGTAACTCTCCTGACCATGGCAGTCTTACACCCTGTCAGGAACCTGCTATATGCAAATGATCTTCACCCTCTTAGTATCTTTACCCTTACAGTTACAGAGCATGCATTCCACACAGGGAAAATGAGGTGAGCATCAGTTTAGAGAGAATGAATAGCAAGAGAGCTGAGAAAGCCTGGGTAAGCAGTGGTACTGTGCAGCAGCATCTTCTGCTGACAATTTCTGCAAGAGCGTAACAGTAGACATTTTTAGATGGATTTTGGAAGGAAAATGAAGTTTTCTTCAAAGAGCCAACCATGGAGTGAAATACTCATTAACAGGGGACCTGTGGGGTTTTGACCTTCCAAATACTAAACCCAAAACATATCTGTCTCTCACAGGAGAATCCCTTCAGGGAAAGGATTGTGGAATCTTTCTCAGAAGATGGAGAGGGGAGCCTCAGCTTCAATGACTTTGTGGATATGTTCTCTGTGCTCAGTGAAATGGCTCCCAGAGAGCTTAAAGCAATCTATGCCTTCAAGATCTATGGTACTGTATTGGGATGCTTTTGTGTGCCTTCTTCTTTTGAAGTCAATTACTATGAGAGTTGCTGGTGATCTTTGATTCTTTTATTGTTTAGACTTTAACACAGACAACTTCATTTGTAAATCAGACTTGGAAAAAACCCTCAATAAGCTGACCCGAGAAGAGCTAACAGCAGAAGAAATCACTCTGGTTTGTGAGAAAGTGATAGAAGAAGCTGACATGGATGGTGATGGGAAACTGGGATTTGCAGACTTTGAAAACATGATTTCCAAAGCACCAGACTTCCTCAGGTATTGTAAGGAAAGGACAGTCTCTTGCATGTTATCAGGTACTTTTTAAAGTTAACACTGTGTAATACAAGAAATATAAGAAATGCCAGACATAAGTAGTTCACTAAAGAGCTGACTAGAGGATGACTTCTTACCCTAAGTTTACTTTTCGAGAGCACATTCCAGATCTCTCCTAACTTGAGGACTAACAGCTTACCATCTTTGGTTTTTGTTTTCTTTTTTTGTTTGTGTTATTTTGAACAAAGCTCAAATTCATATTGTTCTCAAGCCTTTAGCAAGGATCCAGGCTACCTGAATAGGTATGTGTGTAAATACTGTATGCACGTTCCAAATATACATGGTAACACATTGATCTTTTGTGCTGAGAAGATGAGAGCTAGAGGACATTACAGTGGTACAGTTGATGCTGGTAGCAGAAAATCAGTTGAACTGATGCGTTACTGCAGTAATTCCATCTCCACTGTTAACCAGGTTTGGGGTTTTTTTTTGTTTGTTTCTAACTGATATTTTTTTTATTGTTGTTGCTGAGTTTCTCCCTAATAATCTGCAGATAAATCCCTGCTGTCTTAAGAAGGTTTTTCTTGCATGCTTCATATTTAAAGAGACTTTTTGAAAAGGACAGTAACTTGATATTTTTACACCTTAATAAAACATCCTACATAAACTTACAGTTAAGCCTATAGAAATATAGGGATAGACTTTCTTTAAGAAATTATAGTGAACCAGCCAGTAAAATAATGTACTCCCAGACTGGAAGGAGTTCATATTTGAATCTTAAATCCACCCGCAGAGCAGGCTGAAGCTAAAATCTAGGTCTAAATTTCTCCCCAAAATTAAATGATCTGGGTTAACTGTGGCTAATAGTAAATGCTTGATAACCTGAACAAGTTTTTTTCTGTAATCTTTGCTCATAGACACTGTTGTGAAGTTGACAGTGTTGCTGTATGTCTGGTGATGATGATAACACCTAAATTCTAACATCTGGGAAGATGAATAATGCAACAACTGTCTGCAAGTTTTAAGTGTCCTGCAGAACACAGAGCAGTTTATTTCTTTCATTAATGAAATTTCTGAGGACAGACATTATAACAAGATGATTAAAATGATTCTACAATAGAGCATGAGGACATGATTCTTGTGAACCCTCAGAAACATCAGCACCTCAAGAAGATATGCCACAAAGTTAATGTGGATGCATTTTATACATTAGAAACATGTCAGGTATTCCTTGACTAATCAAGTGTAACAACAGAAGCTCTTTTAGAACAAGATACATATTGTCATTATGGTGAGGCTCAGCTGAGTAGATATTCTCATATTTTATTTACATGTATTTCCACCTAAGAAAATCTCTTCTTTATACTGTTATCCGTATTAGAAACTGCTGGGGTCAGGTAGATTCCTTTAATCAATCAGATCTCGTATAGAACAGACATCAAATGTGAAGAATGGAAGGCAGATCTGAAGACTCAGCAAAAGCTGTAGCTTCAGAAGTTTCCTGTGCCATGACTGACTTCACTGCTGTGTTGTAGAGGCTTGCAAACTGCTGACTGAGAATTCCAAGCTGAGGATGCTGTGCAATCCAGTAATTTCCTGAGAAAGTGGAGGGGCATTTGCTGCTGTAGTCACTGGACTGACTGTCATAATTATTTTTGTTTTCCAAGTTTGTGATGTTCTGGGAGGCTGAGGAGATGAGTGGAAAGACCTGAGTGGTGGGTACTCAGCAGTGCAAGAAGATGAGTAAAAAGAGGGATGAAGTGACAAATATGCTTTGCCATTGCTTGAGCAGGTGATCTCTGCTCTGTTATAAGGGACCCGTGCTTCCCTGACTTCTGACAAACATTGAGAACTTTTATCCTATGAACTATCCAACTGTAAAATCTCATCATCATTAATATGAGAGAGGAAATTACTGAGGAGTACCTTGTTTTACTTTGTTTGTGGAAAACCTTCGAAGGCCAGACTCCCATAACAATATGCACTGTATTTTTTGAAGCCCTTTTTCACATAGCTCAGTATGTTGTTTAGGTTTGATTAAGCTGTCATCCTCTCATGCATACTTAATAGATACAGTTGGCATTAATTTTGGCACCATGGTGCAGGCTTTGACCTGATGCAAGCTAAAGTTCATCCACTGTACATCGACTGATTTTCCTTATCATTTATTTCTCAAGCCTTTACTTAATGACCCTGTGTAAGTTTAATCTCCTGCAGACAGCCTTTGCAAGCTCTGTACTGCTGTCAAGCAAACGAAGCTGCAGTACAAGGCTGCTGCTTGATTTGCACTGCTGTGGTTGAGGAATTTTTTTAAGCCCAGAAGAAAACACTGCTGATGGTTGGCCAGGGAAGAAGATATATGCATTTTTGGCTGCTATCCCAGAAGCTTGAGCAAGCTGTAAATGATAATGTCAGTTGTTAGTTCAGAAAATTTGATCCCAGTAGGCTTATTTCACTCAAATTTGCTGTCATTAAGAAGCCAGTTGTAGTTTAATGGCAGTATTAGAAGTCTGAACTGGCACTAGCTGAGTGTTCTGTTCTACAAGACTGGTTACGTTTTCCACAGGAAATTGTTTTATAAATCATCCTGTAAGTTTAAGCTTATTTGAATGCCTGAAGGTGAAACATACTATAACAATTGGAAATGGAGTCTGAGCAGAATATGGCATTAGTAACACCTGGCAGCTGCCAGAACTAGACAGAGAAACAACAAGGCGTTACTGGAAATGCAGCTTTTCTGAAACCTTACTGGGCCTTCACCCATACAACAGTGGATGCCCTGACTCAAGTCCTACCTGAAGCTTAAGTAGCAGAAGTTCTCTTATGAGAAATGTATATGTCATAAGACCTGTCCGAACATGAAGATTATCTAGTTCTCAAGGACTAAAATTAGAGATAGTGACAAATGGGCACGAGATGTTTAGTGAGAAAGCAGAGGAAGGGAATAGTTTTTGTCAGTGTTTTTCACAGAATATTTTAGCTGCTTCTTAGTAAAAAGCTTAATCTCCAAAATGATACAAGACATTTCTAATAGAGATTCCCACTGAAGTGGTTTTGGCTTGATTTTTGTTTTTACGGAGTCGTGACTAAGATGTTTTTACATCCAATGCTGTGAACTTTTTAGCTCCTAGATACTGCCTGTGTGGGACTTAACTTTTCAACCAGCTGGATTAATGTGGGGCTCTGGACATTGCCTGAGTTGTGAACAAGATGTTTGTCTTTCTGTTTTTCTAAAACGCTAGTGCTGGTATCTTTCACAGTACAAAGTGTGCCAGACTGCTGTACATCTTATCTTTCAGTGTCACCCAGACTGAAGACATTCCTACAATACAAAGTTCCTTGGTACCACTGTGAATATAAAATTTTGTATCCTCTGAATACATACAGGGCTTCGTTCAGTGAATTCCTGACTCGCATCAAATAGCTGTGACTAAGTTAGAGCATTTTTTTTTTTTTTGTAAAATGAAATCCAAAACCTGTCTATCCAGAACTTTTCAACCTCCCAAATACTCTAAACCTTGATAGTTTTCTTTCAGTATAGGCATCAAAATGGTAGAATTTACATATAAAAATACATAGTAATCCCTTCTTATTTCAGTGAAGAAAGAAGCCTATGGTTTATACTGTTGTGGCATTGAACAGAGATTACTACGTAAAGAAAGTGAGCTTTCAGTGTGCCCTCTTTAAATTGCCTTTTACTGTCCTGCTAAGATGCTCAGGAGTTCTTGTGAAAACTGATGGCAGTAGTAAGGCATGCTGCTTGCCTATCTGAGAGTGCAAATAGAAGATAAAATCAGGATCTCTTGGTCCTAGCAAGAGAAACAACAAATTTATCTACCTAATTTAACTTGCTTAGGAACCCAAATGCTGTACTATAGCAAAAGTACCACTGGGAAACATTTATTATCCAATAAATAGGTCAACTTACACTTGATTTACTCCAGTGCTGAACTTGCCTCCCTGAGCTCACATTTTCAGAAGGTGGAGTTTTCTCCCAGGATGCTTAAATCTTTCTGAGAGCATGAGAGAAGAGATTCAGATATATTACACAGCACCTTCCTTTTTGTACTTGAAGGAAAATGTTGTGCATAATGATAGGTGTGTTTCTATCTCTTAATCTTTTTCTTTCCTTTGCAGTACTTTCCACATAAGAATCTGATGATGTTTCTGTGACCAGTGTTGTCAGAAATGACTTGCCAGTCCAGCCTTTCTGAATCTCAGGCACTCTGGGGGCTTTTGTCCTCTAATTATGGCTTCTTAGAACTCAGCAGAAGGTACTGAAATCATTCTGGTCCTCGAAGAGACAGAAGCATCATGTGATCCACAGGATAGTTGGAACAGTCACATTTTTATCTTCACTGCTGGCCAAGCGCTGTGGAAAGGATGGTTGGTTGTTGGGTTGTGGGTTGTCTCTTTTTTTTTCCCGTCTTTTTTTAAACAGGCAGATTCAGAATATTGTTAAAGGTGTTTCCACATACTTTTTATATTTATGAATATTTAATACTGCTCTGAAAAGTGCAAAAAATAAAGACAGAAAGATTAGCTTTGATGACTTTTCCAAAAGTATTTGAAAGAAAGCAAGGGCCTTAAGTAATGAGATGCCTCTATCACTGTGTTGTACAGCTGGGGATTTTGCATGGAAATTCCCTTAGGTAAAAGAACTGCAGTCAAGATGAAGCTCCCAGTGTTGAAGACAACCACATCCCAGGTTTGCCTTTCAGTCCCTGAAATGGCAGTAGCTGGGTTTGGTGCTTACCTTCAACTGATATTTTATGGATTGTCATGTCCTTATGAAACTTGAAATATTTGCCTTTTGTATATGGTAACTGTATACACAATTCCTTTCTTCCCAAGGTAAATGTTAAAACTGTGTCCTTATTCTCAAGTGGGGTCCTGTGTTTTACTCATTCTATGGGCTAATAATGTAGAATGGAAAAATCTGATCATCTGTAACTTATGAAGAAGTTGAAGAAGCACAGAACAACTACTAAGGACATGAAAAGACATTTTCTTTCTAAACCAGCTATGCAATCTTTCCCATGAAATGCATGAATGCAGCTCTGTATTTCTCTTCCCTCTCCAGCTGGAAATCAGCTAGATTGTTCTTTCATTGTGTTAGTTCCAGTATTGGTTAGGTACTGGGGCCTGAAGACAATCATATGTATATTACTGTTCTAACAGTCAATAGAAGGGCTCTGTCACTTACACGGCTTCTGTATCAAAGTCATCACAATTAAATCTTTTGATGCATTCTATCATGCTTTGGGAATTCTTGGGCTAAGCACATACTAATTTCCTTTCTGGTCGTTATTCCAATTACTATCAAATTGATTCTTTCTAAGGAGCAGATTAAGTTAGATGCATTGGTTGGTTCAAACAATTTGCAAGACATTGGTATTAAGAGAGATTATGCTAAAAATTACTTCCTATTCCTCAAAATACCAACCTAATGGTTTTTTATTCCTTTCAAGACAGGCGTTTAATCCTGAAGGCCTCATCAGATGTGTTTTTCTGACACAATTATTATGTATTGTGAAATACCAGGTTGCAGGATTATGGATCAGATGATTCAGACAAGAAGGATCCAATGCAGATGGCATAGATCACTTCCTTTTAACATTGGGGTTCTCTTTCTATGTTTTAGAACTTCCATTAGCTAAAATTCTTTCCTTCCTCACACTGTGTTGTTCCACGATTAGATCCTCCTCTTCACTTAAAGGAAGACCTCAGTTGCCTTGGAACTGCTCAGTGTATTTTTTCCCCTATGTCCTCCCTCACCTGAAAGTCACTCACTGAAGAGACACTTGGGCTTGCAGTCAGGTATTTAACCCTTGAGTCATCCTACTGAGCTAAGAAACAAAGAGAGAAAGAAATCGGGGGCACCCTGTGAAGGAATATTCCTGTCCATAGTTAAGGGAGAATTCTTGCAGAATACTGCAGATACAAATTATGCAATTGTCTTAACTTCCTTTTAATTTTTTGACTGATGTTCACCTCCTGTAACAAAAACCCCATCAACATTATATGTTCCTGGACTTTGAGAGAGAGATGTACTCCAAATGCTTCTGGAGCAAAAGAATCCCATCCAGCAGTAGGTAAGTTGTTACATCACTTGGTAGCAAAGGTAAGGGATACATTTCTAAACAAGCTTTGTCTTTGTGGTTTCTTAGTTGTCTGTAGTTGGATGTATTAGGACTGAAGCTTTTGTTATAGCAAGAGTGTTGAGTGAATTAGAAGTGCAGCATGACCGATTCACTAACTAGCAAAGGAACTATCAGGCTGTTGAGAAAGAAACTGAAACAGCAAGAGATTTAAAACAATTTTGGATGTGGCCTAAAAGAGGATACAGATTTTGTACTGCAGAAAAGGTTTTGAATATGAATGGATATTTCTGTATCTGCCTTCAAAAATAGACAAAGTATTACCTAAAACCTCTTTTAAAATAGCTAAGAGTGTGTGTGTGTTATCTCCAACTTACATATATTTGAAGCAATTTAGGGACAAAAATGAGCTGGTGAAAGTGAAAGAAACAAAAAGTCAAAAAGCAAGTAACAACTATGTTATTTATTAATGCAGTTTAGCTTATCATTGTTTTAAAGGAATACCATAAGCTGAGACTTATAACAGCCTGCAGTCTGAAACCTGATCTTCATTACTTCTGTATTAATCTGCAGTAACTCTGCTGAGTTTGGTGGAATTAACTCATATTTCTGTAATTGGATCTGCATTGAGGAAAGCAGTTGGGTTTTTGCTGCAGTTTTTTGTGCTCTCTCATGCCCTTTTAATGTAATCTTAAAATGCTGAATGCTCTTTTGTTAGTCAATAACCACCTGGTCCTCTTTGCCAGCAGTCTCAGGGTGGGAATCTCTTGCAGTTTCTCCAGATCATATAGAAACAGTCTCCTTTCTTTTTCCCCTAGGGCTTATTTTTGTCTCCGTGTACATGTTAGAGACACTTCTGATCCAGCATCACAAGGTGGCACCATAACATCGAATCAGGCCGTGACTTCGTTTCACTGTTTTAACTTCCCTGAGCTATGGGGGTACTGCATAGGATCTGTGATGCCACAAACAAAAAGAGGAAAACTTGGTGAATTACTGATTTTAGAACTGCAAATAATTACATAGAAAGTTTCATATTTGATCAGATTCATGAAGTTAAATCTCACAAGGGGCAAAACTAACTTTAGAAATGAGACATGAAAACTGACGGATTTTATAGAATAATTTGTGTACACAAGAATTTTTTTTTCCTTGATGCACAGCCCAGTTGGATTGGGACCAGTATAATGACAATATGCATTTATAGTGTTTTCAGCTGTGTCAAATGCTGATACTGTCATTTTCCATAGTTTCTCCATCCCTGGTGGTGTTCAAGGCTAGGTTGGACAGAGCCCTGAGTGACATGGTTTAGTGTGAGGTGTCCCTGCCCATGGCAGGGGGGTTGGAACTGGATGATCTTAAGGTCCTTTCCAACCCTAGCTCTTCTAAGATTCTATGATTCTATTCGGTTTTATGTGATGTCGGTCTCAGTAATATCTGGTATTGATCAGAATAATGGTGGTCGGGGGTTTTCCCCTTTTCATGAGTTAATGTTTTTAATTCCATCTATTCAATTTTGCTGTCTTTCAGTATCATTGGATATTTTTTTGCTGTTTTTCCCTTACGTAATAGTAGTGCCTCATAGTGTTTTGTTTGTAAAAGTCACTATTTCACATCGTCTGTCATGTGTTCTCTAGAAATCTGGCGGCTGCAGCTGCTCCAGATAATAGCAAATGTTGGTTTATAGAAAGTTTTATTGTCTGTCTTACCTTTTATAAGTTATGCTGGCTTGTTGCCTATAGAACAGTGACAAACACTAAGTTGAAGTCTTTATAGGTGGTCTGCGGTATTTAAATCTTTTTCTTGGTATGAGAAAACATCAGAATGGATTAATTCAACTTTGATCATTTTAGATGCGCTGAAGTTTCTCTACCATAATGTTTTGTGTTGACAGTTTCTATATTTGACTGCTGTGAAACATCTCCATCTCAGATGAGCCATGTTTCATCTTCAGTGGAGCTTAGGCACAGGCCTAATGTTCAGAACAGTGTTGCCACATGCTGAATAGGTGCGTTTCTTTGATTTAAGGTCAAACTCTGAGGTAAGTCACCATATATGATATTATGTGACTTCTTACAGAAATAGAATCTGTTCCAGTGTTGTTGTTCTTAATGGAAAAAAAGCATATTAAAAGTGGGGTTTTTTAATTAAAATACCAGAAAATTGAAATGTATATCAAAAATGAAACAAATAGGGATGTTGTTGCAGACATTATAAAAACACATATTCTAGAGAATTTAATAGATTCAGATTATATTCTGAAATAACAGAATAATAGATGAAGCTAGAGATTAAGTTTTGGTGTGGAATGAGAAATATGACGCTTGACAGCTAATGATCCACAATAAATCAATGTGGGCTGAAATAACAGCAGGATTAAAAAGAGTTTATAACGTTATTGCCCAGTACACCTCAGCTGGGACAGACAGTGGAATGAAATTAGATGAGGAAGACATTAAAGATAATAAAATTATAGTTGTTCATGTCTTTAGAAAGATACGTATCCGAGACAGAAGTAAAGGGCATAGTGAACAGATGTTTTGCTTTTCTCTCTGTATCATTTTGCAGTTATGGCTGTCTTGTAGAGATGTTAATGATACCAAGTGACTATCAAGTTCTCTTTGGTGGGGAAAAGAAAGAGACTGCTCTTGGTACAATTAAGAGAGCATCAGTATTACAGAGGCAGGTACCTTTAACTGGAAATTCTGCCCTTCTTGTCTGTAAAAAAACCCAAACCTTTTACAATCTGAACTCCAAATGAAATTCCCTCCTGCCCTGTTCTTTTGATTGTCTCATTTGCAAGACCCATGACCAGCCAGGTGCCTCAGCCTTTGTGTGCTCTGCTGTTGTGATGTAACTCACTTGTTCCCCCTGTTCTTTCTCAGTTAAGATTTGTTCAGATCCCAATGTGTTTGTACATAGATCCACGATGCAAGTCATATGTTTTACACAGGCATGATTAATGTGCCATGCATGTTTTTGAGTGCATCCCATCCTCAAAAGCCCTGCAATACAAACCATGATTTGTACACTGTCCTTCTGTTCTGTGCACATGAATGTTGAGGCTGCGTGTGCCTGAAGATGTCGGCCAACATGTTTTAACCCTGCTAAGGAGGGTAATGGGCACCGGCCTAACCACCTCCTTGGTGTTCCTACAGCTTTTCTCAAGTGAAATCAGTGGCTGTGGCAGCCTGCCTGGAGCAAGGCAACTCATTGCTGTGGGCTCAGCCACAGCTTGGGCGGTTCCACACAGCTAAAGCTTAACACACTATAGGAAATGGTAGCTGATCCTTGAAGGGTGTCTGGTCCTTTATGTAAAGCTCTGTGAGAAAGCAGGTATCAGGTGTCTGTTTTCTTGATGTAAATGGTTCTCAGTTCAGTCTGAGGAAGTATTCATCTGCCCAGTTTCTTTCTAGAAGTCAGATTCAGCTTTTTAACAGGCCTTTCATCCCTTGTGGTTCTGAGCTGCTCCTCATGTCACCCCAGAGGCTGATCATTGGTCTTGTCATTTTAGTTATCTAATCTTCAGGGTTACTTCAGTGGTACTTACAAATAAATTGATGTTCACCTGGGCTTCCCCCTTCCATCTTCCCCAATAGGATGGAACAGATCTATTTAGTAATCTGTTCAACTTTGTCATTATGGCCTACTAGACACCGAGAGGAAAAAGTATATTGGGATTTTAACCAAAATGGTCTTTTTGGTTTTCAGAAAATGGTCGTGCGCCTTTTGTTTTCATGCTGATATAAGGTTCTGCATACAAAACCATGTAGGTTCAGAGAGTTCCCTCAGGAAGAACTTGAAACTGAAAGACTGCACTTGCTCTGCTTACGTGACTAGGTTAATTAATGGGTGTATTCTCAGAAATAAAGCAGTTTCCAGGTGCAAATCTTGTGCACCAGAAGCCTTTAGATGTAGAAAGGGGAAAGTGAAGATTTTCTGAGCAGCTTGTGAAACAAAGCTTTGGTCTTGCCATGTTCTGGACAACAGAGAGAGGAACCTTTGCCATCATACAGTGAGCTGATGCCAGGAGTGTGCCTGTCAGCGGTGAGTGAACAGCAGGCACAAGGAGCACTTTGGGATAGCAAACATTGGCATATTTGGTGAACAGTCTGAATGAAGCGGATCCATTTCTCAACAAAGATATAGGCTTTCATATACCCTCACGTTCCTCTTTGAGTGTGCAGTTAGCTAAATCATGCCAGGTTAAATTGCTGTTTTGAGGCAGACACCAGACCTTCTAGCACTTTGAACTGGGGATGCAGTACCATACTACTTGTGTTAAACAGCACCACAATCTCTAGTATATCTCTTTGATTTTGATGACTTTATTAAAACATGAATAGTTAATCTGAGACTACTGAAAAATGGAAAAAAACCCACCTTAATAATTTAATCTGTGCCTCACAAGTTTTGTTCGAATGTTCTTGCTGATCTAAACAAAGAATATTTGAGGTATCACAAAGAAGACAGGCATCTGAGTTGGCACTGTATTGTTATTTCCTGTACAACTGTACAGTGAACTCAGATAACATTCCCTCTCATCTGCTTGCTTGAAATGAGTACATTTTGTACACGAACAGGCTGCAGGCTTACCACTAAATACCCCTGCCCTTGACATGATGCGTAATCAGCTGATGAAAGGAAGTCTGGTAAAGCCAAAGTAAATATTTTGAACAGTATCTACATATTTTGACCAAACTCCTCCTGGGAAGAAACATGAGATTTATTATATCCCTTAAGATGTCAGTTTATCATTTGAAGGTTCACCCACGGAGTCTCTCTTGTGCATTATATGCTAGTCAGAGGACTGATGCAGTGCAGTAAGTTTGGCTCCAGCTCTCTCAGGTTTGCCAAGAAGTTTGGGGCTTATTTTGGTCACACAGCTGTAGAAATACAGTCCATGGTATTCAGTGTACTCAAAGTATAGCTTTGTTAGAAAAGCAAATCAGTTAGAGACCTATTCACGGTACATGCTCATTATTTCTTAATTTTTGCTGATTTTCAGCAAGGAACTGGTAGAACACTTAGTACTAATACAACATTCCTCTGTTGTATTAAGCTTGAGAATACTAGTGCAGGGAAAATGAAGCCTATTATGTTAGAAAAACCTAAATCTGGACTTAGTAAGAAGAAACTGAGGTAATTGTGGACCTGTAATGAAACCCCAGGAAGCAGGGTTAGAATCCTACCTACATTGGATTGCCATATCCGATTTACCTTAAGATGCAAAGCAGGTAGATTTTTTTTTTTAATTGATGGCTAATCTCCTGCTATTGAACCTAATAACTTACAAATAAAAATGATTCTCTGCAGCCTCTGATTCTCATTAATCTCCTTTTCATGTCCCGTTAAAAAAGGGGTAAATGAAGTGCATGCAGAAGGAAAGAGAGTAAAGGACACTTCCCTGGTCATCTACCGATTTATTCTGCCCCCTGGTAGAGCCTTCAATCACTTCTGTGACTGCTGAGGCAGCCAGTTTCTAAACACTTTTTTAGCTTAGAAATCCATTACAGGGACAGTGTGAAAAGACAACTGTGGTGATAATTTATGATCAAGATTGAGAGCTGATTCTTCTTGTGAATGGGATTTGCTTTTCACTTAATCTAATCTTCTGCTTTTCACTTAATATCATCCTTCTTTTAATAGTTCTGCTAATGCTGATGCTGTGGTAGTGTTGCTGGCTTTTTCTTCTTGAATTCATGAAATAAGTTGAATGAGATGCATGACTTGCTGTTTTGAATTGAAATCCTACCAACAAAACGCAAACCACAAGAAATACTAAAGCAGAAAATGTTGAGGATAAATCCTTATTGCTATGGATCTGGTTTGCAAGTTGAGAATAGCTTGTATATTGTGCATTAGGATTTCCATACCATGCAATTGGAAGAGAGGCAGGAACGTGTGACATGATACTTAACAGCTGTCTTTATCTGTATGTTCTCATTTGTTTTCAGTGATACTGACTGACATCTATGTACACCTTTTCTCTACAGGTCATGCCTGGTAGTGGCTACAGGGAGTTGCTCTTTGGAAGGCTGAGTATATTAAAACCAAATAACACTGCTGGAAAAATTCCTGCTGCTTTGATTCAAAGCCAGTTACACCTTCTCAGAAGACACTGATTGTCACACTTTTCCCAGCAACACCATTTGCTTGGAGGTTATGAATTATAACTGATATAATCAATAAAAGCTAAACAACATTTTTATAAAAGTCACTGGTTGACATATATGTGGAACAAGAGACAAGAAACATGGTAAATTTTAATGCCTAAGAGCAAATCCCATAGGAACAGTCCTATCCCCATAGGAACAGTCATATCATATGCTAAATATTACTGTTTGGATCTTTTGCAGAAAACAACCTGTGGATCAATACAAGAAAGGGAATACATTAAAAAACAGGATCAGGACAAGTGTGTGTTACTTCCAGGTAAGCCTAGTGGTTAAATGTAATTGCAAATTTGGCATATATTGTTAGCATGTATTGGTGCGGGAGAGCAGCTGTCTGGATGTGATAAGAACATTTTCTCCTCATGTTTTCTTAGATGGCACTATTATTTGTTATCTCTCTGAGTTAGAAATGACTTGGTGTTAGTTTGGCTCCAGATTTGAATGTTGTGACATATTCTTGAACCTATATTTCCTCAGTTTTCCATGTGCTTCCTATCTTTATTCAATGCCAAGGCCTGAAGTTCCAGAACAGAAAACCACAGGAAAAGCTGCTCTGGTCATGTTTGTCTTGAGCAGAAACAAATAGCAAGAGATATTTCCTGCAAAATCTTTTTTTTTTTTTTGGTGATGAATGTAGCCTGGATTCCTGATCAAAGAGTCTGGCTAAATCTTCCGGGCTTTAGATAAGATTATTTCACTTATAGATTCTGTGTCTTTCAGTTTACTGTCTTCAGGTTTTTTTTGATCCCATTTGACCAATGGGATCTTTTACCCTTTACTAGAGGATTTTATTTCTTGAAAGGGGGTGAATGGAAACTTCCCTTATACACTTTGCAATGCTGTTATGAGGTAGTACTCTGGGCAGAGTATCACCACTTACACAGAACAAGGCAAGGAATCCCAGAAGCTCCAGGATAACTTGTCTTCCTGTTTACTAGCCCAGCTCTCTGTTTGGGCCATCTGATCCCAAAAAAATCCCCTTCTTCCATTTAGATACTGCAGTGGTGGATTTCTGACCACAGGAGCATTTATGTATTACGGACTTCAAAACTAATTGTACTCACCTCTTTTGCTTTCTCTCTTGGCTCTTACTTTGCAGGATGACTCTTCAACATCTTTTTCCCTATTCTAAGAAAATCTGACTGATTATCTTTTCAGATAATCTGAGCATCCCTCCAGTGAATGTTCGGGGTTCATCCTTAAACTCTAGCCCAGCATCACTTAAGCTGCTACACAGGGAATAAAGGTAATCTTAAACAGCCTTCGCTAAATTATTTCTCACTCTATGAAATAGTGGATATAAAACTTTTGTGATCCATTCTATCCCAGTGGATCTTGCCTGATTCCTGTTAGACGTAATGCTTCTATGTAAAGAATTACACAAAAAAAGGATTATGTGAAGATTTTTGTTAAAGTCTGATCTATGATCTCCTCTGATCTTCCTGTTTACTGGATGCTTCTGTAAATCCCCACTATATGTACATATTCTTAGGTTCTCCATTGGGAATCCAGTGTGCATATGGAAATAAGTTACAGTGTAAGCAGCTGAAATAATTGTGGTTTAGTAATATTGTCCCTATCTGTGTTTACATCTCTTGCCCATTAAATTTTTAATCTCTACAACAGTACTCTTAAATCCTTCTGCTTATCCTCTTCAGCATTCCTATCAAGCTCTATAGCCATTCTCTAGCCAGCTTGGATCTACATGAATGCTGACAAGCCAATGATTCTGTGCATACGGATTGCCCAGTTTGCTGCTGCAGTTAAGTAGTTCCTGCTTTTCTATTCATAAGGGGTCTAATTTGACTCTCTCTCTTCTACATGGCTACCAACTTGCTTCGATATCTTTACAAGTCGGATCACAGATGTGTTACCAGAAATCAATGCTGCCATTCACTGAATTGTGTAGCTGTTGCTTTTTCATGGTGAAGAGTTCTTGATAAGAGCCAGCGCAACAGAAAGTAAAACCAATGCAATTAATGTAGTATATTCAGCTGCTTTTATATGAGACAGTTAACCAAAGTTAAATTAGGTCTTCCTGATACTGAATTAGAAACTACAAATAAGCTTCCCTGCTTATTCAACGTCTGTATCTTTTCCATTTTGAGAGAACACAGACGGCAAATGTGAATAAGGAGAGCACCATCTAGTGTTTAAAGAGTAATACTGGAGAATGAAAGCTGTATGAAACATTGCCCCCAGTTAAAACACGCAAACCATGTAATTCCTTGGCTGACTTGTTTGCATATAAGGAAAGAATTTCGTCTGACAATGTAATTATAAGATGTTCCTTGTGGACACAGTGGTGACAGGCAGGGGAATATAGAGTGAGAATGACATGGCAGACTGCATCCGAAACAGTCACTCGGAGAAGGTTTTTGGCTGTCTGTCTCCATTGGTAAAGAAAACAAAAAAGCTTTGGAAAACCTTTGGTTCCTGAACTTCAAAGAATTTAAATAACAGTAGGCCAAAACCAATCACTTTTCAAAATAATGTATTGCCATACTGTGTACAAGCACTATACATAGGCTATAGCAGTATGCCAGTATTTATCTTGGCAGTGACAGGGATAAAATTGTGCAAGCGTATTTGTTAAAATGGAACAAAAGTAACCATTTAACCTCTATCCCAGCATGCAGGTTTGCACTGACACTGTGTGGGGAAAGGGTTTGAGGGGGACAGTTGTCTGTAGTTCCCTTGTTCTGGAAAGCAAGAACCAGGAAATATTTAGTGTGAGCTCTGGAAGATTCTGGGTTTCATCTTCTATCAGAAGATATCAGACAAGAGGCAAAGTAATTTTTACTTTCTGTTTTGTGCAAGGAAGCAGTGTATGCTCTCATCCATTCTAATTTTGGAGCTATGATCTCACTTAGAAATAAGTTGCTGTTATTTCCCTTTCCACATCTGGATCTGTTTGTGAAAGAAAGGGCATGCATGAAATAAGGAATGTATTTTCTAAGAAGGGGAACTTTCTGTTTACATGAATCAACTGTGAAATGAGGGGATTCTCCTGCTTTGAGTATTGTAAGGAAGCTGGGCAGAAAATTAAAGTGAAGTCCTGACAGCAAAAGTTTTGAGGATTTAGGAACTGATTCTGTGATTTGCTGCAAGATGTAATTACTGATAGCGAGGAGGAGTCATGGGTGCTCAGCAGGCAAAGAACAAGGCCATGCTTCACTAAACTGATGAGATAATGTAGCAGATCAGAGATAAGTGCTGGGACACTTAAACTTGTCTGCATGACTCAAGATAAGAAACTGGCAGCTTCTAAAGAGAATCAGTGTTTCCTCTGTATAACTCATGTTCTGGCAAATGCCACTTGCCAACAAAGATGCTACCAGAAGACCAGCACCACTTTGTATTTGGGGAAGGAAATACTGAGCAGTACATATGGAAGAAAACTTACTGACCTGTTGTTTAAACAGGATCAACTGTTCTTACTTTCCACATTTACTAACAGGGTGTTCACTTTGCACGGAGCAGAATCAGTCATTTTAGTCTTAAGAGAAACAAAAAGTCTAGCCTCAGTCTGCAACATCTAACCTGTCCTGTGAGTTAAGTGGGGAGAGAACTTCCTTCCCCCCCCCCAGCTTCTACAACAAGTTACCCAAGTGTCTTTGCTAACTGGACACTGCTGTTTGCTCACTCAAGACATTTCTTATCAGTAGGTGGCATCCGGAGAGGAGGACTCGAAATGTTCTGCAATCCCTTATGTCAACACCGCAGTGAAACCCATGGACAGCCATGCTGAATACTCAGGTGCTTTATATCCTTTACGTCCTTCAGCATAGAATGAAAATTGTTTGGCAGATGAGACAGTTCCTTTTCATTAAGGAATTCATCAAGGCACTTAAAAATGAGGACAAAGTGAGTGAAGAGCTGGGAGTTTAGGATTTCTGGACAAACTGAACTTTCAAATTGTCAGAATTCAGTCGATGAACCTAGTTCATAAATAGCATAATCCTAATAAATATGCCACTGCAAATCTCAGCTCCAACAACTCTTTTGACAGCAAACCTTTCGTGCTCTACTTAAGGGTGAGAATGAAAAGCTGAATGCCATTAAATGTGGAACTGTGTCCCCCCATTTTTGGATGATTATGCCACATCAGACTGTTACGTCTATTTGTACTCAGAGCAATAGGAATGTTTGATGGAAATAGGCAGATAAGAGTTTCCAAACACAAAGAGAAATTATGTGTAGCCCCGTGTGGCCGTTTGATCTCTTCACAGTGAAGTTTGCTATTATAGTTCTCTGTTATTAACACTCTAGATCCTGAAACACAGTTTGCCCTGTAGCCATTCACACGCCTGAACTCTGTAAGATGCACCTTTTTACCTATTGCTGCCTGCATGTTCCATACTTTTCCCCATAAATAATGATTTGGAAATGATTTTTAAGTGCCCACCGCCAAGCAGAGGAGCAAGGGGGTGGTAAGCAACACCGACCACCAGACAGTGAAGGCACCGTGTGCCCTATGCACTCTGTTGGTGCTGGACAAGGTGCTGAGGCAGAGAGGCTCGCACAGGGAGGCTACTGTTGAGTAGTCCGTTGCAGGAAAAGGGTTTTAATCTGACCGGGGGCTAGAACAGGGCGAAATCGTTTCTGATGGGGTTGCACAAGTATCGGAGCCCGGCAGCAGGGGCGAGGGCCGGCTCCCGGGGAGCAGCGCTGCCGGCAGCTGGGTGTGTTGGGGTGGTGGCTTCCACGTCAGCACCGGCCCGCTGTCCCGGAACAGGGCTGCACGGCGGCCGGGACCCCGCGGCGGGCAGCGGGACCGTGCTCGGCAGCCGGGGCGGGGCGGCCCCGGGCCTCCTGCTCTGCCCGCGGGCGGGGCGCGCCGGGCCGGGCCGGGCGGCAGCTGCCGCACTACAAGTCCCGTGAGGCGGCGCGGTCGGGCCCGCTCCGGCGCGGCGGGCGAGGCGGCGGCGGTGCCGAGGGGATGCCGGCGGCGGGCTCGGAGGGGGAAGAGGGCCCGGGGGCTGCCGGCGGGGAGGGCGCGGGGCCCGGCGGCCCGTCGGGAGAGCAGGCCGGCCCCGGAGCCCCGAAGCTCTGCGGGTACCTGCAGAAGCTGTCGGGCAAGGGCCCCCTACGCGGCTTCCGCAGCCGCTGGTTCGTGTTCGACCCTCGCCGCTGTTACCTCTACTACTTCAAGGGGCCGCAGGAGGCGCTGCCCCTCGGGCACCTCGACATCGCCTCCGCCTGCTTCAGCTACCACCAGCCCGAGGCCGGCGCTACCGCCGCGGGGGACGAGGCCGCCGCCTTCGAGGTGCACAGCCCCAGCGGCGCCGTGGCCGTGCTCAAGGTAGGCCCGGGTGGGAACCGGTCTCGGTTCCCGGCCCCCTTTCTCTGTGCCTTCAGCGCCGGGCGGGCCGGGGCAGGCGGTGTCCGGCCGTCCCCTGTCAAGCTCGGGCGGGACCAGCGCCTCAGGAGCGGGACGTGTGTCGTCCGAGAAGTCATTTCTCGAACGCAATACCAGGCTGTCCCCGGCGTTAGTTTTGTTTTGTTTTCCTTTCTGGTTCTGCTTTTAAAGCGCTCTTCTGAAGAGGAAGAAAGCGGTTCTGGCGAGCGGGGTCCTGCGGGAGCAGCATGGGCTAGCTGCCCTGGTGGAGTGGGTTTGCTGGAAACGTCTGGGTAGAAGACGTATTCCCCAGGAAATGTGGGGTCTGTGGGCTCGGAAGTTGAGCGGCAGTGGCAGGTTTTCATGTCGGGGTGTTTGTTTTGAAAAGGTGGTGTATGGCAGAAGTCTTCATCTAGAGCGCCTTGGAGGAAGGAAGAGGAGGAGGAGGGAGAAACGCTTCCCGATGGCAGCAGAGGCTGCTTATCGTGTTGTCTTTGCAAGGACTCAGACTTACAGGGCAAGGGGTAAATCTTAGGATTTCCTTTATCGTCATGGCTAAGGGAAAACAAAAAACCAAAACAATAACAAGGAGACAATTTCTGTGCAGTGAAGAAGAAACAATTTCTGATGGGCATCTGTTATTTTTGATTGCTATTAAGGCATACATTTACCACAAGGGATGTTTTTTGCACTGAGTGTGAATTTACACGTGAAAGGAGTGGTTTGGGGGGTTTTGGGTGGTTTTAACATCCTTAATATTAGAGAATAATCCAATAATCCATGAAACAGCAGAACTTCCTGTTGAATACTGAAAAAATATCTTTTGTGCATACTCACTTCACAGTGGGGATTTGAGTGATGATTATAAATGCTGAGGGTGTAGGACAATGTCAAAATAAAGAGTCATTAAATCATAGATTCAGCCAGGTTGGAAAAGCCCTTTAAGCTCATCAAGTCCAGCTGATCCCCAGCGCTGCCAAGGCCACCACTAACCCATGGCACTGAGGCCTCGTCTCCACGCTGTGTGAACACTTGCAGGGATGGTGACTCCAGCACTGCCCTGGGCAGCCTGTTCCAATGCCTGAGCACCCTTTTGGTGATCTTATTATTGTACTGAAGAATAAGTTGTTTAACTGGAACACTGATATGATAATAATTTGATTTGGTTAAGGAAAAGCAAACTGTGATCAGCAGTTTTGCATGAAATCATGTGTAAAAGCTGCCTTTTTCTTTGCGTAACCATAACTAAAATCATGTGTTGGCCTGTATAGCCTGTTACAGAAGTTAAACTGTAGACTTGGTCTAAGCCTTGATTTTTGATAGTTTGAAGGGGGTGTTTCGTTTGATTTTAATTAGTATCTAATGATTTTTGTGTGTCAGTCTCCAGGAAGCTGCATAATGTGGGTCTTGCTTAAAGGGCTCTTTTTGAATAGGAGGGCCTTTGCTGAGAAAGGTGTAATTTAGGGTTAGGATTGTAGTGGGCAATAGTATATGCTACCTGTGTAGTAAGTACTCAGTCTGACAAACAGCAGTCTAGCAGCAGCTTTGAGTGTCTTCTGGAGTCATGAAGCTACAAGTCAGACTCAACAGCGATGAACAAGTGGAGGAAACAGTTTTCGAACCTGCATAGGCTGAAGCTCTTTTCAAGATTCTCTTACAGGGACTTAGAAAAGGTGCCTGTGAAGGGAGTCAGGGGTCAGGGTCATTCCTGTAATTAGCAGAAAAGTAATTTTGTATCTTCTGGTATTGTTACAATGCTCACCCTAAAGCAGCCAAGTGATTGTCCCTAAAAGTGCTAGGGAACACATCATAGGAGTTCATATAATAAGAAATTTCCCTGCCCATGGCAGGGAGTTTGGAACTAGGTGATCTTAAGGACCTTTCCAAGCCTAACTGTTCTGTGATTCTACATTAATGAAAATCCTGAGGAATGTTGCTGGACCAACTGGCCTTTTGTGGCCATGTGATCAGAATGGACCTTTGAAGGTCCCTTCCAACATAAACTGTTCTATAATTCACCAAAGGGTAAGGCTTTTGCAGCTGGAATTAATTTTCTTCTACCCAACGTGATGTTTTTAAAGGCCTTAAAGAACTGTCTTTCAACTAAATTACGTCGACATAGAATTAAGAATGAATTCAAGATGTTAAACTGGAAAACCAAATAGCAAAAACCCAACAACTCCCAACCTCATTGACAGAGCCAGCCCCTTTTGAAAGCAAATATGATTTAATTTATCAAGAAAACATTACACACACAGCACGAGGAATAAAGTCAAGTCAAATGTCGTCTTCACCCTGTAACTCACATGCCTCGTTTTCCTCAATTTGCTTCATGTTCAGAATTTCCAGATCTTGTGATCTGGTCTTTCCCATTCAGTATTATCAGCTGAGAAGAGCAATAAGAAATAAGCAACTGGAATTCCAGATTGAAATGATGGTGCTGTTGAGGAATGCACGATTTCTTCATAATGCCTTGGTTTTTTTCTTAATGTAATGATTTCATCATTTGGATTGCTCAGTCTTTGTGATTTAGTGGGAGCTGGGGACTCTATGATACACTTGGAGTTTGTTTCTCAAATTGGTAACAATTTCAGGAAAAATATACTGTAGTCTTTACAGCAAATAAGGCAAATTGTTCACAGCTCAGAAATGCAGATAACCAGCCTGGCACGTGCATGATTGTAGCTTTTCTATATAGTTCCAAGAATTGAAGTACATTAGAAGAAGCTAAGTCTGGAAAACCTTTTCTATTTAACATACATAACAGGTACCACCACTTTAGGTAAAGTAGCAGAGAAAATTGTGTACTTCATGAATTAGGAATAGATTATGATTGAGAATATTTTCATGGAGAGGACCTGATCCTGCAAATACTTGCTGTAACACAGAATGCTGATAATACAGTCAAGCGAGTGTTTGCCCGTGTTTGCACAGTGAGGTCTGTCACTAGGGCAGAAAAGAATTAGCATTATGAAAATACATAACTGAACAAAGGGGTCAGTTCTCATTTATTGTTAAAGCAGTGTCTTGTAGTGACACAGTTCACTTGCTTTTAAACCAAAGAAACACTGGCCAATGTGTATGTGGTCACTTCTTTGTGAACAGAGGTGAACTGGGAGGAGAAGGGAACACAGACTGTTTAGACTTCTCAAAGAGAAAAACTTCTGGGTTATTGGCCAAGTTGTAAGCGTTCCAGACATGGCAGATTTTGGAGGCCAAACCTGCTGAAATCAGAACTTTTCAGGAGCTTTTATTTGAATTTTCAATAATATTTAAGGATGTGGCAGTGGTTAATAATACAGTGCTTCAGCTTAAACAGTATTGCCTTAGGACAGAGCACCATTAGGGCCTAACTCAGTTCAGGAGGTAGCTCAACAGTGAAGGTAATTTTTCTGAGCCGGTCTGTGTTTTAAACTCACTGGTTAGTGGTTGCAATGCTTTAGCTAAAAATTGGGCTGCCCTCCAAAAGAAAGCCTTCTGGCTCCAAATGTGCGGTTGGGCATAGCAGGATTAGTAAATGTTCAGAAATGCAAACTTTCTGGTGGCGATCCCTGTTACTGAAAAAGCTGGAGGGAGAGTTTGTGTTCAGAAAAGGATTGTGGCAAGAGTTTCCAGGAGTTCCCTCAAAATGGCAAGTCTGCTCGTTGCGTTTCTTTGGACTTGTTCTGAAAGTGCTTAATATTGGCATTATGTGTTCTACCAGTGGCACCAGGTAGAGGATGCCAGTGCATAGTTGTTTTCCCCAAATAATTCTTCTGTTTGTCATGTGTGCATCACAAGAAGGCAGTTCCTGCAGCATCCTTAGTGGGGGAATACAGGGGAGTGGGTTTAAGTGAATCATACTGATTTTCCATCATTTAAGGAGCATGGAAGTGCTCCTTTCATTGACAGGTAAGGTGAATTAAAAACATGTTTGCAAATTTGTCTCTTGTGTAGGAATAGGGGAAGAGCAAGACTCAAAATAGTCTGTGTGTGGTTGGGAAAAAATTCCATTTCAAACAACCAGCTTCAAAGATTAATTTTGTTTAAACAAAACTCAACAGAGGTTCTCAGGATACTCCTTTACTTGTAAAGTAAATAATTGAGGTGCCTATATAAACTCAGCAAAAGCTATTCAAAGGGAGTGGAAAACTTTGTGAGAGAAGTGTATGGGAAGGAAGGCACAGTGACAGGCAAGGTGCAGCAGCAGGGTACCCAGTTAATTCTTGGGAAAATTATTTAAGAGGGGTGGTGAAAACCTTGCACTGCTTTGCTCTCCTGTTTCATATGGAAGGACCATAACTTCTGCCTGACCCAGTAACAGTGACATCGCTTGTGAACTGAGGACGTGTATGTGCTGCTCAGCAGAGAACAAGTGCAATGGGAATTTAAAAGCAACAGCAAGGAGTAACTGCAATAAAATCTATTCATGGTTTTCTAAAGACTTTTGGGGAGAAGATAATGGGGCAAATTGTGGGAAAGGCTCTTTAAGTTGAACCAGTCATGGGCAGGAGTTAATTGTAGGTATAATGTAGGTTGACCACAGGTGAATTGCCTCACTAGCTATGTTGCAGTAGCAAAGAACCACTTGGGTGCTATATCCTGTGCTAGTGGAAACTCTTCGAATTGTTGGTGGTTTTCTGCTGGAGCGCAGTAAAACATTGCTTTACAAGGCCTGTGTGCAAGTCTGCCTAAGGGGAATGTACCAGAAATGAAGACTTACCACCAGATAAAACTCCAAAGGAAATACTTTTGTGCTAGAAATAGGGGAGTGTCTTTCTCTGGTTTCTGATGAACTTGCTTGCACAAGCACTCCTTGCTTTGAAGCCATTTGCTGTAGGATGTTGTGGATCTTAAAGCTCATACAGGCACAAAAAGCCAAATTGTAATATAAAAATCTCTCTTTAGGATTGCTAAACATGAAGCTGGCAGGTTGCTGAGCCAGGGAGAGCACCCTTGGAAAGCATCAGGTGTTGTTTGCCTCCATGCTTAAGCTCTGCCTTGTAATTAGCAGCTCTCAAGGTCAACACATGATGGTAAATGGATCTTCAATTTGACCAGCTCAAAAGTGTTCTCATCAAAAACAGGTCTGTGCTGTTTGTGAGCTTCATACAGCACATACTGGACTTCCTCTGTCAGGAAATCTGAGTTGTTTGCTGCTCTTCTTTCTTTTGCAGCTGTACCCCTCACCCTCTTCAGCTGTGATAAACAGAACAGAAAGCTATTAGAAATTAAGTGTCTTTAGAGAGTAAACACAGTCATTTGCCCAAGTACTGAGGGTTTTTGCTTGGTAATGCCACCAAGCACTTTGGGAGAAGGTAGGAGAAAGACTGGCTAAAAGGTAGGCACCTTGTGCTTACAAGCCAAAGGACTTGGGTGGGTGTCTCTTCCCAGGTGTTAACTTTTTGTTCCTGAACATACCGTGTTGCTAATGTTATGTGCTTGTTCTAGACTGGTGGTTGAGGACCTAGGTCGGAATAAAAATGAGTTTTCCAAGCTAGCACCTGCAGCTGTCAGTTACCAGCACTTAGTCTCTTGTTGATAGACTGCCATTTGACACACTTTGGAATGAATCTCATAGCTGTGATTCTTACTGAAGCTTAAAGATGCGTTTGAATTCTTGCTCACTCATTATTTATTCATGTGAATGACTGCAAGCTTGCAGATTAAGTATTCATGTTGGGGTTTTTGGTGTTTTAAATGGGACCTTCCTATACAAGTTGGTTAGCTCATGGGCTCATCAAGTAATGCAGGATGTAGCTGTAGTTGTTAAAGTAGGAGGTATTGCAATGCATTATTAATTTGTTGGTTTCTGCTGGTAATAAACCAAATTTAGAAAAGAGAATGGGAATTTTCCTGGGTGTGTATGGGACCTTTTTGTCCCCCATAATACAGATATGTATTTATATTTAAACAACACTTTATGCAAAAAATAAAGGAAGCTGCTGCGTTTTCTAATGTTTGAATGTAAAACTGGAGGAAAAAACCCAACATGTGACTATTTTAAATGGCAAATGGGTTTGGCATGCCAGCCAGGGATGTGAGGTTTCACTTAGTACATTGCTGTGTATTTCTTTTAAATCATACTGGGTTTGGTTGATGACACGTTGATGGTCTGCTCATGATCTGTGTTGGGGTTTTTTGTTGTACTTGGAATTACTGTGTTCGTATACCAAAGATACGCAGTGATCTCATCAGTGCTCTGGTTCTTTGTGTTGTAGGCTGCAACTCGTCAGGATATGACATACTGGCTTCAGGAACTTCAACAGAAGAGGTGGGAATACTGTAACAATCTTGACGCAGCAAAAAGGGACAGCCGGACGTCCCCTACACCAAGTGACCTTTCCAAAGGTCTTGTTGCCAAAGACAACCCTGGTAAGTTGAAAGTGTGAATAAAGACAGGCTGTATGTTTGTGTTCAGTGTCAGTTAATCAGTACAGGGCACAGCACTGGCATAGAGAACAATCTTAAGAAGATCTTTGTTGCTTCTTGTTACCAACTAACTCTATGTAAAGTTTGCGTATGTTGATGATGCTAAAATTATTTAACATAAATGTAATTATATGTGATTTCCTGAAACCTGCTGATTTCTTTAAAAATAGATTTTTAGAAATGAAGTGAAATGGAGTAGTCTTATTAAGTGATAAAGTACAGTTTAGATAAGTTATCTTTTTAGTGGTTGCAGTATCTTGACACCTTTTAGTGTGTTAAGTATTCTGGGGTGTAAACTCCAGTTTTTAATAGGAACAGGTACATTTTGCATTCTGAATGACCACACTTCGTTCCCAAAAAACGATCTATCTGACACTGATAAAAGTTTCCTGCCTTTAAAAACTGGAAGTCTCTGTATTTTCAGTCTCTGTAATACCTTCAGCCAAGCAAAGTGTAACTTTAGGCTAGTATGAGAGTTGTAAAAATGTATCAGTGTATTATGCAAGTTGAATTCTGTGGTTTGTACTCCATTGCGCACGCAATTCTGAGTTGTTTTATTCCTGAATCATTACAGAAATGGATTGCTTGCTGATTTCTGATATTCATAAATAAGAGTGCACAAAGTCCTGTTCTGTGCCAAGTTAGACATTAGTAAAGCTCTCTTGGGTTTGAACAGTCTTGAGGTCAGACATATTTCATCAACAGACTAATTTTGTTGATTTCAATTTGTTCATACGTTAAAATCAGAAATGTTAAGCTGTCTTCTTCCCCACCCTTATCTCCCCTCCCCTAGTTCAATCCTGTGCTGCAGGATTGTCCTCTAACCCAGTTTACTGCTTTCATTTGAGAGCAGTTTGCTTCTGGCTGCTTGCTTAACGACAGCTGGTTTGAGAGCATGTGGTTTTGTAGGGGCTCAGCTTGATGTTTCAGCTACACCAGTCTAACAGCTAGTCACTGCTTAAAGAAACTCCTGGCTCTCCCTTGATCTAGCTCCTTATGCTAGTGCAGGGAGCACAGCTAGCAGGAAATAATCTTTTTCTCCAGCTTAGCCCTTGGCCAGTGCTGCTTCCTCAAGTGGTTTATTGTAGGGACAGATGAGCACCAGGAACAGCCCAAGAGAATTGTTGGGAATGCCAAGTGAGGTGGTTTGAGACCATCTTTCTGGCAGCAGACAGTCTGGTTATCAGCTTGTCAAACCATGTGCTGGAAGAACGTATGTATTTGTGTGCAGAAATGTAACAGCTTGCAGTGTTGGAAAGGGTAACAAGCTTTTGCTTTTTCAAACCATTGCCTTTCTACCTTCAGCCTCTCATTCTCTGCTCTGTAGTCTCCCTTTTTGTGTTTGGTGGTTTGTCTGACCCTGTGCTGAGTTGGTTGAGTTCAAAGTTACCCAAAAAGGAAGGTTTTATTTTTCTTTTCTGTTTTGTGCTAAATTAAAGAGTGGAATATATTTACTGTGCAATCAGGTGACTTCCGGAGCTGATGGAAGGGAGGAAACAAGACATAGTGGTTAAATACAGGAAGGCAGAATAAAGGATTAGGCAGAACTGCCCTCTTTTGGCAGCAGTGTTGTATGAGACCAACTGAAACATGTAACTTGGCCCCCAGATCTCTACTTCTTTCTTGTTTGTGCTACTTCCCCTGGAGCTTAGGCACAATGTGATGTTAACCTACTCACACTGTACTCCAGAAGTTTCCTATAGAGCTGGGGGACCCTTAGGGCTCTGAATCCTTGTTGGTGACTGAAGTATGTCTCTTGTGAATTGCATTTCATATGTGCTCTATACTGGAGCAGAGAAATTGGTTTGTTTTGCTAGTGCTTGAGTATAGATGTTAGCACTAGTGCTTTAAATGGGGAAGTAGTCTGTCTTCAGTACAGAAACCAAATAGCTCGTTGTAGCCTTGCCTGTTTTGCCATGTCACCCATCCCTGCTCTATGGAGAGCCTTGACAAGTTTTAGAGCATTCAAAGCAGTAACAAATACTTTAAAACATTTTTCAAAGTGGGCTTTGGGAAAGCCACTGTTATGAAAAAGATTCAGTAGCGTTTGTCATGGAGCTGCCTCACTGCCATGGAAGTCACATAGATTTATTCTTTATAGAAGATAGGATTTATTCTTTATAGAATATGTAAAGATTTATTCTTTATAGAATATGTTGGGGTTTTTTTCCCCCTTGGCATTGATCAAATGCTGTTGCAGTTTTTATCATCTCAATTCTTAATTATGCTGTTCCTTGCCTCTCAACTTGCATTAATAAAAGTGGTATGTGATGTCTTTATGAAATGGTTGTGTTTTGAAAGGAGTTTAAAAACAAGATCACTTTTTTTTTTTTTTTGTGGTGACTGCATTAGTAACCACGTTCTTCTTGTGCTGTATCTGTTATATAGGCCATACCTCTAATGGGTCAGCTGGCCCATGTAGGCACTGAGCAGCCTCAGGAAGTCAGAGGATTTCAGCCAGAGTGCTTAGCCTGTCTGCTAGAGGAAATGCATTTATAGCAATTTAGCTCTTGAGCAGTTGATTCACCTGGGCCATACTAGAAAGATATTTTGTAGTCTTGTCAAATCATACAGGTAGAGGATGAAACAAGCTGTAAGTAATACAGCAGAATGCTGGTATTCCAGCCTGGTTTTGGGTGCCCAGAGTTTTCTGGTGTGGGTTTTCTTTTGGGGGTGTGTGGGTTGTGATTTTTGCTTGGTTTTTGTTTGTTCTTAGTGCAAACCTAATTTATCAGACAGTGACTGTGATCAGAATTTTTATCTAACTTGGTGAAATTGTGTTGAGCTCAAACAGCCAAGGTCCAAAAGAATTTGGAATTTAGTTTGGCTAATAAGGCACTGCAGAAGTTTCTGTCAGCACTGTTCATAAAATAAGGCAGTGTGATTTGTACCTGTATTTGAAAGGTGACATGATATACTTCTGTTTCAGACACCATTTTCCAAGGGTTTGAGACATTGATCTTTTATGTTTGTTATTCTTTATCACAGAATGTTCTTTCTACTTCTGATCTTCAATATGGCCTAACTAAAAGTGCCTATCTGCTGAGTAACTGGAGGATACAGCTTGCTTAAAGATGGGCTTGCTGCTTGTGCCAGATCATCATCAGAACAAAGACTGAAAGGCTCACCAGTGATAAAACAGGACACTGTGATTTCCCAGGGTTTTTCCCTTCCTGCAGAGAATCACTGAAGTCAGAAGCCTGTCAGTGTGTTACTTCAGGCTTGAGTCAGCAGTTACATTAGAAAGTGTTCTCAAAACGTTTTAATCCATTTTAGCAATTTGTGAATGACATGGAGAAGACTCTGAAAATTAAATCTGAGCTTGCTTTTAACTCAGCTGTTCAGAGGGTTTGTGGAAGGCCAGAAACCACTTGATGCTTCTCTATAAAGCTTTTGCTGTTCATAGTACACCCCATGTTTTTTCTATTCCCTCTGCTTGCTGGAGGAGGGGTGAGGGAGAAAGCAAGCTATCCAGGATAATGGAAGCACTGAAGTAACATATATACTATAGATTGTACAGTATGTGTTGGACAGTGTAGTGTGTTGGACACTTGGCTAGTACTGTTGGATCAGCTTGGATCGCCTGGACTTGACTAGCTCTGGCTCAGGACTAGCTCCAATTTTTGGCTGGTTGCTGGGAAGCCATTCAGAGCCTCCATGAGTTTGCTGGCATGTGTACAGTGCACGGCTGAGCTGCACAGCTCTGTGCCTCATCTGTACACAAGAGACTTGGGCTGGATGAATTTCAGCGTAGCTGTATTCAGCTTAACCAGAGCTAGTAAATCCTTGCTGACCCAGCAGGACTCTGAGATGTCTGCAGTGCCCATGTTAACGTTCTTGGTTCTGGGAATGCTCAGGCTGGATTTGCACAGAGCTGGCTCAAGTCTGTAAAGCTCATTGACTTGCAGGAGCATTGCCACTTTTAGGATGAAGCACACCCCGAAAGCTGTGTCACAGTATTCTTGTGGCACTGTTCCTGACTTAGGAGTTTTGATAGACCTGAGCTTGTTTTTATGGCTAATTTTTATGGCTTTATAGCTGCTTAAGGCTGATGAATCAACACTGGCTGAGATCATAAATCACTCATGAAATAACGCTTCATGAACGTCACACGAGTCCTGCTCTCAGAAGGATGTGGCTGCGGTGAGAGCTGGCTGAGGAAAACACTTTGCTGTTTCTGCAGTTCATTTGAACAGAGCGTTTTATGAAGTTATGTTGCAATTTAAAATAAAACCCGACACCCGAGCTACGTTTCCAACACATTATTAGCAGGCTTAGTAGAATGTGACTTTATATAGGCACTGCTCTTTGACTTACTGAAAGTTTTGCCTGTTTTTCTCTCTCTCTTTTTTCTTTGTTGTTAACATAGATTTGAGTATCCTAAGTCAAAATGCTTCAGCAGAGAGAGCTAGAAATATTCTAGCTGTGGAAACTTCTCCTACAGACCTGGTGGGGGAACAAGCAGCTTCCCAACCTGCACCAGTCCAGCCAAGTGCCATCAATTTCTCGCTTAAACAATGGAGTACCGAAATCAAGTAAGTTGGGGATGTGGGAGAAAGAGTTATCATGAGATTGATAGTTGCTGACAGAGACTGTTTCCTACTGAAGGTTGTGTGTATGTGAGGGCAGGGCTTTTTAGAAGAACTAAAGGTGATTGGGTAGATCAGTATGTTGGACTGTATCTCTTCAAGTAAACCGTTTCTTTATTCTGCTTACTTGTTTGAAGGGCATAGCTGAACGTTGTGTTGCATTACTGATACCTGAAAGGGAGACTCAAGTCCTGTAACACACTCCTAGTGATGGCTTTGCTTTCTGAACCTAAGCAGGGATCTGGGAGTTGTATTCTCAGCTAGTACTCAGTCTTCATTGTGTAATGGAGCTGCTAATTATTTGCTCCGAGTCAAAGGATATTACAGTGCTATTAGAGAGCAGGTCACAAAGCAGAGCTGTAGCTTTAGCTAACTAGACCACATCCCTCTTGAGCTGCAGGTAAAATGTTCTGAGTTAAACAGAGTCCTTTTAAAGCTTTCTGGCTAAGCACAGAGATCTGAGAGGTTACACAGTGTTGTTGGCTTTGGGTACTGTGTAGACTATCATTTAAATTCTAGAAAAGATGACATATGGCTGGATTAAGCAATATGTCAATCCTGTTACTACATGTCCTGTTTAAACTGGCAATCTTGTATGGTTTTATGGGTTTGTGTAGCTACTTTGCTTTGGTAGAACTTAAATTTGGTCATAATAGAAGGACAGTAACACGAAATGATTTATGTTAGGTGAATTCTGTATGCTTGGAATGAGAGTTCCTGGCTTTTTAGAGATTTTTACTTGAATGTATTTTTTTCTTTCTAGATGAGATGCTTTGGGGAAGTTGGGGTAGAAGGGTAGTGTCAGGGGGAGCCGCATAGAGTTGCCTGGTTTGCTGTTTGTTAAGGCAGCAGTGGCATTGAGGTTTGGTTAGTGGGAGGGAAATGCTTCTGGTGGTGGTAGCCCAGTAGGTATTGTAGCACGGTATTCAGGAGCTGGCCTTTCTCTGTATAGCTGTGATCCTGGTGGCTTGGAGTCCTTGCAGATCTCTGGGAATAAACATGTAAGAAAATTTAACACTGAAGCTCTTTCAGGTTCAATCCCATCCTCCTCCATTCCATTCTCTCCAGGGTTGTTCAGCTGCAGTGGTTCATCTGTCCTGTTCAAATGTTCCCGGGAAAAATACCATTTGAAGTATCTACTAACATTATTTTTCTCAATGCTGTGGGTTGTTTTGTTTTTTGAGCTACGTGTATCTTTTATTTATGCAAAATATAGCCATGGAAACATACTGTATTATAGTAACTTCAGTTTATATAAGCACAAAAGAAGATTTAATCCAAAGCATTGAAAAATATGGAATCATTATGTTACACGATCAGGTCTTGTGTAGTTTGTCTGATGGTTCTTGTCATACTGTGCACAGGAAAATAAATGTTGCTGTGTTAAATTCAACTCCCTACTATTAATCTTAACAGGAGGCATAGGTGCACCTATGCAGATCTTTACAAACCTTGGCCCCAGCTAGGATCATTCATGGGCTGAACAGCAGTGTTTGAAGAAGCTTGTCTTGAGGTCATTGGACTTCCTGGTCCTTGTGATGTTCAGACAGGCTTCAAATGCTGAAGCTGACCAAGGGCAGTTGTGGAGCTGCATGCTAAGAGATCAGCCACTATTCAGAGGACAGCTGTAGGGGTGCTAGGTGACACTTAGTAATTTTGAGTGCCTTAGGAGATACAGCAGTCATCACCCAAATTGAGCTGTTTAATTTGAATGGAAGGTCTGAACAGTAAAGTGAGGCTTCTTGCTCCCCGCAGAAATTGTGTTTCTTTCTGCAAGAAGATGTAATGGGTAGTGTAATTCAAACTTTGTCAAGTTTGCAAATTGGTTGTTGAAATAGTTTTTATTAATAACTTCTAGGCTTATTTTTTAACTGTGTTTGCTCATTTATCAGTTCCCCAGGCTATAGCAGTTTTGCACAGCGTAATGGTTAGCCTGGAATTCAGATTAGATGTTAAATCTCTAGTGCAGCTGAAAGACTGCATTGGATCTTGAAGGGGTAATATGGGTTACCTTCTGCTTCAGGTTTAAAGAATAAGAAGAGAGAACATGGCTGATTGAGTGAAAGCACTTTTGTGTGATTGAGTGAAAGAACCCATTTTATGCAGACTAGGTAGAAAATGACAAGATACTAAATATCTTTCCAACTTTATACCTAAAATCTTAAATTGATTCATAGGGGTTGAGAATCTCTTTCTCTAGTTGAGCAATGACTTTACAATACTGAACTACAATTATACTCCTGGGTCTAAGTGTGGACATCAACATTTCAGATTGCATGATGGTCATGGGGAAAGCTGGGTAGGGTCATCTCATCCTGCTCACAAAACTTATTGTTCTCCTATAGAAAGATCTGGCTGGAATTTAGAGGTTCCCTCTGAAATGTTCTTGCAGATAATTGGCAACGTTCCACCTTAGGAATGACAAACTGCTAAGGAGTCTGTCGTCAGGGATTCAGCTACAGCAGGTCTCTTGGATGTTGCAAAGTTTGATGTTAATCCAAACTGTGAAGCTATAACATTATATGGGTTTTGACTGCATGCTGGTCTGTCTAATGCTTTGTAGTTATCCTAAAATTCTAAGCTCCAGTAACTGATCAATACAGAAGATGCTGCTTCTAAATCTTAATTTTGTTTTGTTGTTCTCCCCACTGCCAAAAAAAGGGTAAACCAAAAGATGACACAGAAGACCATAGTGGTTTCCTTAGATATTAATATCCTGCTAAAGCAAAATAATTGTGTTCTTGAAGCATAGCTCTGTTGATAGCAGGTGCTATTTAGTAGGATATGCTTTATTTTCTGTGAGCTTTTATTTGGTACTGCTTACGTCTGTGGTAGCTTATTTTTAGTCTGCACTGTTTATGGACTGCAGAAGTTGTCTTGAAAACCCCTTTATAAAAAGAATACAAAGTGGAGAAATCTTTGTCTCTTTCCCTGCTGTCTTTTAAAGGAATTCAATGTCCTCTTTAAGAAAAGGAAATAACGAAAACCGCAGGAGCATATTTTATACCACTGAGGAGTGGGAAATGCTGGACCCAACCCCTAAAGACTTAGAGGACTCGATGGCCCTGGAAGAAAAGAGGAAACACCTGGCAGAAGGAAGCAAAGGTAGAAGTGAGAGGAAGGAAGGGGACCATATGCCTTCCCTTCTTTAGTATAGTGTACTGTGTTATGTCTATCTCCAGGAAATAAGTGGAAGATTATCTTTTCTTCACAAACCACATGCACAGCTCTGTAAATTCTTCTAAAAAAAAAAATGAATTCCTTAAGTTGTGTTTGGAGTCCCCTGCCATTCAGATACAACAGAACAAGTATGAAGCCTTGTTATCCATTGCTTCAGGTTTCCTGAGTGTGTTACCAGCTCTAGTTTTTACTCTTGAGTCGCTAGGTTGCAGGATGAAGGGAAATGTTGGGGCTTTAGTTGAGTGTAGCCCATTTGTCTTTGGGCTATGGAGTATATAAATACATGATATATTGGGTTGCTTCTGAACTAGGGGAAGAAAGTAGGGATGTACATGCAGTGGTGATTGTCTGTGCATTGTGACTGGTTCTCATGTCAATGTTTGGAATAACCTTGTGAAGACATTTTACAGCTCCTTAAGAGCACTTTAGCTGACATCCAAGTGAGTCAGTCTGTTAGAAAACATCCTTCTCTCTAAGAATACTCCTGTGGTTATATAAATGGAAGTGAAACATTGCACTGAATGCCCCTGGAAAGAGCAGTATGCTGTGATATCACTGATGGTTTTGCTCTGATCACTTCTGAGCTGTTCATTATGTGAAGCAATGTTTCTTTTGCCATAGTTAGGGGTACCTTTTATTTTCTGTAATGAATTGTAAAGTTCTCTTCATGTCTTATTTCACAAGTATTGATTTATGAGCTAAATCTTTTATGTGTGAGGGGCGAAGACTGAGCTATATATTTTTCCCACCAAAGGAAGCGACTTGGAAAATGAGGAATGTTTAACACTATTGTATTGGGCTATTTAAATGCTGCTTAGAGACTAATTTTAATGAGCATATTTTTAAAAGAAAATCTGAATGCTTTGAAATGCCTTTTTATGAAGTGAACCGAACTAGAAGAAATTGTTTTATGCAGGACTGACTAGTTCAGCTTTTCCATTCGATTTTGGCCGCATTCCACACAAAACAAGGCGCCCGTTAAGAGACATGATTGCATCAAGCAAAAACCGGAACAGCAGTGACTCTTCTCCAACCGAGTGGTATGCTGGTAATGGGAACAAACTGGTTTCTGAACTGCAGCTGAAGTATCAAAGCCAGCAAGAAGAGTTGGAAAAGCTAAAGAAAGATCTTCTGAGCCAAAAGGTAATCATGACTTCGGGCAAAGTGAAGGAAAGCAAAGGGCTCTGGCAGGTGATAGTGAGTTTACCCTTTATGGCTGCCTAACTGCATTAAGCACTGGTTGTTTGTTGTAAAATAATAGTGCTAAATGAGCCTTTGTTTACAGAATGTCTTGAAACAAGAAGGACCCAGTTTTACATCTGTTGAAGATCTGAATAGAACTTGGATTTGCATGTTGTTCATTAACTTGGTTTGCCTATCTTCCTTATGTTCTGAAGCTGGCTTTGTCAGTGTCTGCCAGGATCCTGGCAGGTAATCACAGCTTCTTTTGCCAGTAGTACATGTAATACCTGAGGAACAACTTCTTCCAAGTCCTTTTTGGTTTGGTTGCTTGGTTTTTGATTCTTTAAAGTCTGGAGGAGAGAGTCAGGGAATGGGGCTGACACCTGCCCCCCCAGTGGTTTTGTAAATGATAGGCATAACCATAAATCTACGTATGTAGATGTATCTACTGCCCTCATATAGTGTTCATGCTTGTGTGTCCTCATAATTCTGATGTATTAAATACCCTGGTTTTATCTGAAAAAATTCTACTCATTTTAAGGGGTATCTGTGCAATGCCATGAGCAAAGATACTTGTTTGTCTTTTTGTAAGGTGAGGGAAGAGGAGATGAGAACAGTAAAATTGTTAGCTAGGTGTGTTTTGAAAAAAGGGTTCTAGCTCAGAGCCTTCGATGCTGTCCTTTTGCAAAGACCACAGAAACTCCTTTCCTCCCTTGTTGCAAGTCAGTTAATTGCTTGGCTCATTCTATGGCAGGACTTTCTAAAGAGCCCTCTAAAGACTTCTTTTTCAGTAAAGTGCATGGTTTGGTTTCTGCTGCTTTCTCTGCATCTTTTAGGGAAGAGAGCAATTAGTTATCCTTCCCTTTTCTATTCTCTAATGTTCACCTGTTAATTTTTGAGGTTCAAGCCCTCTTCCAATTTAAGCCATCCATATGGTCAGTCATTGTAAAGTGGTAGCCTGCTAGGAATCATGGCATGTGACAGTTTTTGAGGCCTGGTTGGATGGGGTTTGGAGCAACCTAGTCTAGTGGAAGGTGTCCCTTTCTGGGGCGGGGGTTTGGAACTGGATGGGCTTTAAGGTCCCTTCCAACCCAAACCATTCTATGGTAAGTGTTTCCTTTTTTCCTTAGAGTATGACCATGAAGTCCTTATAAGTTGATGATTCAGAAGCAAAACCCATTCCAGAGCTTTCCTGTGCCTGATGTTAGATTTCTAAGTTATAAAACATAGAAACTCGAGATTTCCTTGGAATCTTTTCTTTTTAATTCTCAGGAACTTGTGCGACTTCTGCAGCAAACGGTCCGATCTTCTCAGTACGATAAGTACTTTGCAAGCCGTCTTTGTGAGGGGGTTCCCAAAGACAAATTAGAGCTGTTGCACCAAAAAGATGACCAGATTTTGGGTCTCAACAACCAGCTTGAGAAGTTAAATCTGGAAAAAGATAGTCTCCAGCAGGAAGTAAAGAATCTGAAATGTAAAGTTGGAGAGCTCAATGAGCAGCTGGGTATGCTGATGGAAACAATCCAAGCCAAAGACGAGGTGATCATGAAGCTGTCTCGTCAGCTCAGCGAATGTGAGGATAACACATCCTCTCAAAGCGGAGCAGTAAATTCTTCCGTGGCCACCTGTACTAATAAGGAACTACAGGAACTGGACAGACTAAAAGTAAGAGCAATATTTGTGTCTTGATGGATAGAGGAATCTCTACTCCCTGTAAAAACTTTGTAGTCTGCTTTACTGTTTAAGGAGATCACTACAGCAATTCTCCAAGGTACATGTCAGCTGAGGCTTTCTCTGTTATGTGAACTGTTATGTGGCAATCTGAACAGGACTTTATACTTTGAGCTGGTCTGTACATCTATAGTACAGTGTCCCATACTTTGAGTAACTTAATCATTGGTGTAGAGGAGGAGTGATGGGAGAAGTAATCAAAGGAACAGGAAAAAGTAAGAGGAAAACACTGGAGTTACTGAAGTTAGCCACTGTGCTCTAAACATGCTTTCTTGCCTTTGGGTGAATTTATTCCAGATTAATTAGCATTCCAAGGGATTTGGGATACAAGAAACTCGTATGAAATACATATAAACATACATCATTTTCTTTCCTGTATGTGTGCCTGAGAAGTTCTAGTTTCAATTGTATTTTCTAGAACTCCATGGTCTTGGCACCAAGCAGACCAAAGCTTGTAGATGCTCTGGAGTGCTGGAGTATTGCAGTGCTGGTAGGGTACCATCATTCCCTCATCCCACAGCCTCAGGTTTCAGAGGTAGTATTTGTAGCCAGGAGCTGAGTGGGTTGGGCAAGGAGGCTGCCTTCTACTGGGAGCTAGCGCTGGAAGGGAAGCAGATGAAGTAGAGCTCCACCCTATACAGCACTGCGCTGTGGTTGGCATGTGTCTGACTTACGTGAGAGCTAAAACTACTGTTTGATTTGATATGTTTAATGGTAAGTCCTTGTTCTGTATTCTGAGGTAAAGTTTCTCAGGCAGTCACATGCTGTTTGTAAGATGTTCTAATGAAAAATACAGTTTGCATTTCTTTTTTTACCCACAGGACAATCTTCAGGGTTACAAGACCCAGAATAAATTTTTAAATAAGGAGATTTTGGAACTTTCTGCTCTACGAAGAAATGCAGAAGCAAGAGAGAGAGAATGGCAGGCGAAGGTCAGACTAACACATCCTGTTCTCATTTTGGCAGTGTCTAAAGCAATTTTCCAAAGTGCACTTGTAAATCTACACAGGGAGCATAACTGTGGAAGGGGAATGGAATGACTCGAATGTGTGATAGTCTAAAAAATCACATTCCCCCCAAACGCAGTCCGTACAGACTAGTTTTGCTGAATGGATTCTTAAAAGAAGTAATTGACTTTAAAATTGTGTTGAGTAGAACTTTTCCATCACTTACGAACACAGGCGTGTGTATTTGTGGAAACAGTTTCCTTGGAATTAAGGCTGTTATGTTCTTGAATTACGCAAAAGACAGGATGTGTGTGGATTTGATATGTCATTGGAGTAGAGCATGAAGGATGGTTATGGTATGTAACTATGGAAGCATGTTTCTGTGCGGATGAATTTGAGCGTAGAGAAGTTGCAGGTAAATAGTGAATATTTCCATTGCCAGGGGCTAGGAAAAATACACACATCCATATCTGTGGCAAGATACCGGTAGCTATGTTTTGCTGGGGTTTGCTTTTGGTTTTTTTGCAATGATGCACACAGTAGCCAGGTCTAAGTGCTGTCTTTCTTGCACAGAGGTGGGTGTTGACAATTCCTACATGTTATTGCCTAACTTGTGCCTTTAAAATGCCATTTAAATTCATGTTGTTCAGACGTGTAGATTAAAGCTGCTATTTCATAGCAAAAGTACAGGTGGTAGAAAACCTCTTGTCTACTATTCTCCATGTAGTTTAATGCCAGCCAGCAACTAAGTACTACAGAGCCACTTACTTACCTCCCCTGGTTGGATGGGGAGGGCAATCAGGGAAAAAGCCAGTAAAACCTGTGGGTTGAGGTAAGAAGTTTATAGAATAGATTTATATAATTGTAATGAAAAGGGAGACAACAAAAAGAGAAATAAAACCCAAGGGAGACAAATGATGCATAATACTACTGCACCACCCACTGGTTGATACCCAGCCTGACTCGAGTAGCAGTCTGCCCTTCTGGGTAACTCCCCCCCGGTTTATATGCTGGATATGATGTGCTGTCATATGGAATACCCCTTTGGCTAGTTTGGGTCTTTCCAGGCTTCTGGTGCCCCTCCTCACTGGCAGAGCATGAGAGACTGAAAAGTCCTTGATCAGGGTAAGCGCTACTGAGCAACGACTCAGTAAACCATTGGTGTCTTATCAGCATTATTCTCAGGTTAAAGCCAAAACACAGCACTGTACCAGCTACTAGGAAGAAAATTAACTCTATCCCAGTGAAACCAGGAAATGTCTTAAAAGACTCAATGTAAAAAGCCACAAGTATCTGAGGTGTTATTTCCAAGTACTTTATGTACAGAATTTTACAGTAGTGTAATAAAATGCATATGCCACAAAAATGGGAAAGTAAATCTGACTGCTCTTGAGTTACAGGTTTCTAAGCAGCATAAGCTAATAGAATAATATTAAACCAGATTTTAGAAGAAGTGTGGTACAAAGCACATTTCTGAAGACTTCTAACAGTACGTGTTGTTTTCTGCAGTACACAAGCTTGGAAGCCAAACTCTGTCAGATAGAAAGTAAATACTTGATCTTGCTTCAAGAAATGAAAAATCCCGTTTGTTCTGAGGAGCAGAGTCCTGCTCGTGAGGTCATCACACAGCTACTGGAAGATGCTTTGAAAGCAGAAACTAGTGAACAACCAGAACAAGCATTTTTCAAACCACACCTGGTCAGGTAATGTGGTCCTATTGTAATAAATGTCTGTGTATCTTGGTCAGTGGGCCCGGTTCTAACACTGGAAATCAGACAGTTGGGATATATTTGCAGGATTTGGGGGTTTCAGTGTATTTACCTTCATGCATATCAGTATCACCATGAGATGCTTTTGGCAGTATACGTACATGTATTTTATTTAATATACAGTAGAAAACTCAAATATTGCCATATAGCTGCTGAAGGTGAGCTACGGAAGAGATGGGTTCATTGGAACTTGATCATGTTCTTAAATATGCTTCATCTGTGTAGTAATAAATATTGGAATATGGGCATGAAATCTTTTGTATGTGGAAGTATAAAAATAATTCTTAAATAAAGCATGTACTTTTGAAATATTTAAATAATAATGGTTAAAACTTGAAAGTGGGAAGTGCCTTGAGGAGGGATATTTGCAGTGACTTTAGGATGGGAATTGGAGAGTTTCAGGGCTACTGAACACATTTTTTTAAAGCCTTTTTTCTTCCCCCCCCCCCTCCATTTCAGTGAATATGATATATATGGTTTTCAGACAGTCCCAGAGGATGATGATGAGGAGAAACTAGTAGCAAAATCACGAGCTTTGGACCTAAGATCACTTTCTCTCAGTGAAAACCGAGAGATCTCCACAGGAGTAAAATGGGAAAACTATCTTGCCAGCACAATGAATAGAGAGATGATGCGCTGTGTAGAACTGAAGAACCTTATTCGATCTGGAATTCCTCATGAGCATCGTTCCAAGATGTGGAAGTGGTGTGTCAATCTCCATGTTAAGAAATTCAAGGACAGCACCGTTCCTGGCTACTTCCAAACCTTGCTTCAGAATGCTCTGGAAAAACAGAACCCTGCATCTAAACAGATTGAGTTGGATCTCTTGAGAACTCTGCCAAACAACAAACATTATTCCTCCCCAACATCTGAAGGGATCCAGAAGCTGCGGAATGTGCTGCTGGCATTTTCATGGAGAAATCCTGATATAGGATATTGCCAAGGACTCAACAGGTAAGATTTTGCAACTACGCAGTGAAACACTTACTGAGCCTTTCAAATCACGTGTATAGCAATGTGCTTTTGGGCAGGCATTTGCCTTATGGTTTGTATGTTCAGGGTTTATGTTTTAATAAACATCTATCATATTTCTTTAAGACAATAAAAAAAGAATTACCAGGGTCATTAAACTTGTAAAATCAGCTTGACAAAAGAACTGGTGCTGGAATTGACACACATTGACAAACAAGCTACTTGAATGTAGTTTTATGTTCTGGGGGATCTTTTTGCATGCAGGAGTTTGTTAGGATTTATTTAGTTAGTTATTTTTTAAAGCAAGCAGAAACAAATGCTTGAAAGTTTCTGGGTTGGTTTTTTTTCCGTCCTGTAAGGTCACAAATGCCAGCGTTTCCCTCAATGCCTTCAGTCAGAATTGCAGTCATCAGCGTAAGGATGATTCTAATGCTACAGGGAAAAGACAGATTTGAAGTCGTTACAGTTGGCATTTGCTGAAATAGTTTGCTATTCTGAGATCTGTAGTAAAGGAAGGTGTTGTTTGAAGCACCCTCCCCTATAACACTGTGGGTGTCAATTGGTGCACTAATTTATGTACTAGTAGAGGCAGTGAATAATGTAGTAATGGAAAGTATTCTTTTTCGAAGTATTCACCACTAGTGGTTATGCTCTGTGGGTAAGTCATATTTTAAGTATTGCTGCTGTGTCACAAGACGTGTGAAGAACAGAGCTGCTGCAGTCTCAGAGCAAAACACCTCTGGTGTCTAGAAGGTGTTAGAAATGCTTTTGCTAAATTTAAGCTTTCTGTGCAGCATCATTTTATCCTGCAGCATTTTGGGGTTTCCTGTAAATAATTCTGCACTTGGGTATACTTGTAAACCAGCAAATCAGGTATTTATTCCATGCTTTAGTTCTCTGAAGCTTTCAAAGTGTTATCACCATATTAAGCTGTGTAGCATCAGAAGCAATTCATGTTGTTACAGTTCCTCTTGCATATAGGCAGGCATAAAATAAGTTTACTTGGAGAAAGATCTTGGAGGTAATCTTTCATATTCTAACAACTATCAGCAATATGAAGTTACTCTCTGTTGGTTTTTTTTTTTCCCTTTCATAATCCTCACTGGAAACAGGAAAACCAGGAATGCTGCTGCTGTTTAATCTTTTTCTTTCTTCCCTACTTTAAGAAGTTGCTGGAACAAGTTTAGTCTCTGATAAGTTTTAGAGGCTTTTTATTCTCCTTAAAAGACAATGGTAGATAAGACAAAAGTGTTCTTTGCATTTATCTCAATGGGTATAAAGTACACTTGCTGAAAAGGATTTTTCTAAACTTACAACAACTTTGTGTGAGGTGCAAGAACCATCTGTGCTTCTCCCCTTCAGGAAAGACACACGAAACTCTGGGACTTGGAAGCTTCTCATTATTTTGCCATAGATCCTGGAAAAATGGCATCAAGCAAATCACTGTGCATTTGTCATACCCTGTTTTCTCATTTAACTGAGTAAGAATGCTTGTTGTGGCTGAGAAGGCATCTCATTGCCTCAGCTTAAATGTCACGAAGTTTTGCTCTTCAGTGCTCCTGTTACTACATTTATTTCTGCTGAACAGAAATAAAGGCTTTATTTTTATTGTTTTTAATATATTCTGTGATACTGTAATAATATTTTTCTCACATAAACCCTATTTTCAGGTTGGTAGCAATTGCACTTCTGTACTTGGAACAGGAAGATGCTTTTTGGTGTCTAGTAACAATAGTGGAAGTTTTCATGCCTCGTGATTATTATACGAAGACACTGCTAGGATCTCAGGTATGTGCTCTGCCACAATAAAGCCTGGTCCTGTAAACTGCAGCCAGTTGAAACCTTTCCTCTCAAACTATCTGATAGGCCTCTTGGTGAATGTGCTGAGGTGACAGAGGTGACTTTCAGGCACCAGGGCCTTTGCCTGGATAAGGGCTCTGAGGACAACACTGAAACAACCGTTCAGTGATCTGCCCTTAACCCCTCTTTGGATTATTAGCTTTGCAATAGTGAGCTGTTTTATCATTTCTTTCCTCAGTTGGGAGGGCAGGGGGAGGTTGGTTTTGGGCTCTGTCAAAGGGGGAGTGAGAATGCATTTCTCCAGGATGTGAGCAGTATATGCTGTAGCTCTCCTCTGCTTCCAGATGATGTTCTGGCACCTGCTGCCTCCTCTAAGTATTTCTGCAGCTTGTTCTCTGCTCCAGTGCTCCTGCACCAGTGCAGCAGTAGTGACCAGTTATAGGAAAACATCTGCATGTGAGGAGCCCTGTGAGACTGGTGCTTGATTGTCAAGTAAGAAGCTGTGTCAGCAAGGGTGGTGTGCATTAGGGTGGCCACGTATGTTTTGGGTGAATCTAGCCTAGAAGTGTAACTAGACAGCCCTGGGTTTCCTGGTTAGCTCTTGAAAAACTTGCACTTACAGTTTGGCAACAGCCCTGCTTAGAATAACATATGTTGGAAAATTGAGAGCAATAATACCGTGTTTGTCATCTCTTTAGGTTGACCAGCGAGTATTCAAGGATTTAATGAGCGAGAAGCTTCCACGACTCCATGCTCATTTTGAGCAGTACAAAGTCGACTATACTCTTATCACTTTCAATTGGTTCCTTGTTGTATTTGTGGACAGCGTCGTCAGCGACATCCTGTTTAAAATCTGGGACTCCTTCCTCTATGAGGGACCAAAGGTGAACTGAATGAGCTAAGTTATTTCAGTTGTTACTTGTTAACAAAATGCTGTGGGGTTACTGAGGGCAGGGTGGAGGAAGGTTTTATCACTCAAATCCTGTCAGTTATAATCACTGGTAAAAGAAAAAGGAGGTTATGTGCATAAATAAGTTTTCCATTTTACCTTTGTTCTGCGAGTTAACATCTTGAGCTACATGGAAGAATTTGTAAGTGCTGAGTATCATCCTTTCACCACCCACCTTTTTTTTAATCTGAAAAATAAAGCTATAGGCAGTGTCCTGCATGAAGCTATCCATCAGTTTTAAGTAATCATATCAAACTGAGAGCTACTTTATGAAGAAGGAAGCACAAGCTGGAAGTGTTGAAAGGATGTAAAAATCAGTTGTAACCAAGTGTTAGTGTTTAGCTTGTCTCTGCAGCAACTGTTTGTGTTCTTTCTACAGACAGTGAAAGTACAACTGACACAGACTGACTGTCTGGGCTCCTTATCTCATAAATTAAGGGGTGGGGCTGAAAGAACTTTCATGTGTTTCGTACTTGTTGAATTGCAGTGAAATAAAATCAGTGCAGGATCCAAACACAGTAATAACATGAATTGTAGGCAATTGGAGAGAACAGGAGAGTTATAAGTAGACAACAACTGTGTGTTAAGGAGATTTCCTGTTGGCCTCATCTGAGCATTCTAACATGCAACAGTATTTTGGTTGTGTGTTCATTCAAGTAGTTTTTAAGCATCCTGGTATTTTGTGAAGGGAGCCAGGTACAGACTGAGGAAGTTTCAGAATGAAGGGAAGTAGTGCTACTTCCAGCTTGTGCCAGAGGTGATTGACAAACTGGTGTCAGGAGGTCCATCAGCATCAGACCCCAGTGCGATGGGAAAATTCAAGGCATTGGAAAACAACCTGTTGAGAAAGCAGAGCTTAATTTTATCTCTGAAGAAACTTAATGAATGTGTTCCGCAGGCCCAGCAGTCTTCGCTCTGCAGCTGAATTAGGAACTCAGAACTTTGTAAGAATGTGTGTGTTATAACCCCAGTATTGCGTTCTGGATAGACCTGCAGAACGCAGTCTTGGTTACAGCCACAACCCGAAGGTTTTGGCAGCTTATGGAAATGGGGGACAGGGCAGGAAGGGAGCTTGAGGGAGGTGTGATTATAGCTCAGATTCACTCTGTAGAAAGAGTAACACTTAGGAAGAGTAACGCTTTTCCTTCGAGTTTATAATAGATGATAATGAGAGTGCATTCTGTTCTTGTGAAGAATCAGACATTGTGTGTGTTTTTATCAGGTAATATTCCGATTTGCCCTGGCACTTTTCAAATACAAAGAAGAGGAAATCTTAAAACTGCAAGATTCAATGTCCATCTTCAAGTACCTCCGATATTTCACACGCACTATACTTGATGCTAGGTGGGTAACTCAGACTTGTGCATGACTGAAAGACTTGTAGTGGGGTGTGGAAGAAATCTGTTGTGGGGTTTTCTTTTATTTTGGTTTTATCTCCATCTTAATTTATACATAAAGCAACAAGAGATGAAACTAACTACGGAGATTTCTCCCCAGTAGCTGCATCTAGTGGAGACAAAAGCACATGTAATGAATGCACGATGGTAAATTTTTACCTGTGATAGAGATTACTGTGCCAGATTGGTCTGGTTTAGCAGTTGTATCGTGGTAGCAATAGGTCAGAATGTCAGCTCTAGGTGAAGTCTCCCCCCACTGCAGATACAGCTTGCATAGTAAAATGTTTTATGATATGTAAATCCACATCCTGGTTCATTTATTAAAAACATGAGCTATGACCCACTAGGCTTAGATCTCTTATGCATCGTTAATTCATAGGCTAATGCCACATAACTCCATCTGATTTTAAGATTTACTTTGAAGCAGAGAATGCAAATTAGTTCCTCTTCTTTAGTCCTTGCATAGGAATTGCAGTTTGTAAATTAGAGTCTGATGTTTTTAGGTTCCTAGTTCTACTGTTCTACTGTAGAGCAGTAGATAAATCTTAAAAAGAGGTGGAGGTGTCATACTGGGCTTGGTTTCATGTTTGAAAATGTTTTGCGCAGATACTAAAACTCGCTGATGTTGAATTCAATACAAAATCATATATTCTACACTGAGGTGTTTGCTATTGTAATAAATTCCACATGAATTGAGGCTTATACTTTGGCTCTTACTGTAAGAGCTTTTTATCATTTTTACTTCCTGTGTTTCAGTTTTGACTGGGGTGAAGTTAAAACTGAATAATCTCTCTGTGTGCTAAAAAGGCTGGCTGGAACCAATGCAACCGATTTAAATAGTAGAAGTGTTGATAACAGTTATGTTTACTCTGCTGAAATCTCTCCAAACACTCCTGAGGGGGAGTTGCATGGTGCTTTGTATTTTAGCATTCCCCCCTTTATCTGAGAAATGCTGGGCAGTTGTTGTACTCAGCTGTCTGTGACCAAAACAAATGCTGACTCATTCCAAATCTGGAAGTGACCGGGAAGTACGAACTTCATTCTGGTAAGAGGGAGTGCATATTTTTAACAGAAAACAGTAAATAAAACAAAGTTGTAGATGTTTTATAATTGATAAATAGGTTATTTTAGAGCTTCTGATCCCATGTGTAATATGAAGTACCAGTAGTACCACCGCAGAATCGCCAGTAACTAAAGGATGCAAAAGAAAAGGGGAGAAGGAAACTAAATCTTTCTGTTCTTGCCTAATTTGAACAAAATTTTGCTACTTAATCAGAGCTGCAAATTTGGCTTTCCCTTCCTTTCCCAATTAGGAAAGAGAAATGATGCTTTGGCTCTCTTCTCAACCCTCTGTGCTGAAATGACCTATTTTAAAGACTTCTAAATTGCTGGAAGAGATCTCATTTTTGGTGTTAAAAATGAACTAATTTGGTATCTTTGGCCGAACTCAGTGCATCAAAGATACCTGCAATGCCAGAGGGACTTTTCACAAGGGCAGGTAGTGACAGGACAAGGGGGAATGGCTTTAAGCTGACGGAGGGGAGATTTAGATTAGACATTGGGAAAAAACTATAATGAGGGTGGTGTGTTTCATTTTTGTACAGGTTTTACAATAGCAAAGTTTACAATAGCAACAAGAACTTGGCCAATGAAGCCATGGTGGCTTGCAGGTGGTTTGCCAACTGTCAAGCATTTGTTAACACTTTGATACCTGAAATAACTTTAAAACTGAGTGCTTTATAGAGCTTCCTTGCAATACTGGTAACATCTGAGACCTATTCAGGTATGTGAAGGAGACCAGTGATACCAGCCGCATGCTAAATACTTAGATGGATGAAGTTCAAAACTGACTTTAAAAACCCCAAGTATGATTGTTTGTCTTCTCATGTGTAACTCACAGGAAACTGACTGGTATTGCTTTTGGAGACCTGAATCCTTTTCCATTGCGTCAGATCAGGAACCGGAGGACCTATCACCTGGAGAAAGTGCGTCTTGAACTAACTGAACTAGAAGCCATTCGTGAGGATTTCCTGCGTGAGCGAGAGACATGTGTTGAAAAAAGAGACCTTATTAGTGATGATGAGGAGGATAGTTGAAACCACTCAACATAAACTTTTTTCTTTGGGATCATGACCAAAGTGAGTTAACCTCCGAAACACTTTATTAATCCTGTCAAACAGAATGTAAAACTAATTCCTTGGAAATATGCAGGACAGATTTCCAAACCCCAGCACTTTGAGAAATACTGCTTTGTATGGAGGCCAAACACTTCTGTTTACATTTATGTTCATGGAATTGTATGTAGAGCACTTAATATCTGTCTCAGTCAGTCAGATGAATTGCTACTTGTTTTCTCACAGCGCACTGTTAGTGCCCGTATGTGAAACGTCCACACTCTGTTTACTACATTCATTGCCATTCTGTGGGGTTTTGTGTAGCACAGGTTCAGTGTGGGAAGACATCATACTTTTTGGTTTCGTGTTGGTTCAATAAATGGCTTTTCATCATGTTGTCCTTGAATAAACTAGCCATTCCTGAGGTCACAAAGGATAAAGGTGTGGAATGAAGTGCAAAAAGAGCTTTTACATTCCTTTGTCTTTTTTTTGAGGAGACATGAAATGGATCATCAAACAGAATATATGTACTTAAAGTAAAGGTAATTACCTTTTCATCGCTGGATGTTCAGTCATACTGAAACAGTGATACCAAACATCAATTATGTTTTACTGTGCAGCTGTGTTGATAAAGATTCTCCTTAATGCAAAGGGGCTTATAGATCAAATTCTGTTTAGTCCATTTTATTTCTAATTTCTTCGTCTCAAAAAAGCCACAACCAAAACTCAGCTATTATGGAAGAATGGAACCTGTCACAGGAGCACCATGTTTTAGTAGAGGTTTGTGTTTGTGGTGTAATTTGGTTTATTTGGGGGTTGTTTCTTTTTGTTAATGTGTTTTAATGCTTCTTCCTATTTAGGGCTTAAAATAAGATGAACTCTCACTCTTCAAGAACAAACATAGTATTCTTTTTGCATGAATGTATAACTGTTGTACAATAGTGGTAGCAATAGGATTCCTAAAACAAATGTTTATCAGTCAGAGGATCCTAAAGGTCACAGCACACACACAGGAGTTCACGTTCCTTTTCCAGCAGAAAAATGCAATATTCTCTATGTGCTCAGCTTTGCTGTGAGTGTTGCATCCACATCCTCCAAGACAGCTGAAAGGAAACACTTGGGGTGTTTAGCTGTAGTGTTTCTGGCTGTGGAACTGTGATTGGAGGCCATTCTTTATCATTCAATGATGAGCAATACTGTTGAATGGTTCTGATGAGGAAGGTTTCTTTCTTGCTGGCTCTTCTTTGGACTTCTGCAATGTTCTGTCTTGAGCCTTTGGAACTTCAGAATGCTGGATTGACTTAAATGTTGTATCTGAATATGTTGGGATAAAAGTAGCATTCAAATACTGGGCAGCAAATCACAACTCTGGGGAAGTGGGGAAGAAGTGGCAAAAACCAAAAATGGTGGTTGGGAATGGTCAAGAGCCTCAAGCTTCTGCTTTGAGTGTTTTCTTTTGGTTTTCTGAGAACAATTAGGACCTCTTTATCCAGAATCCCCATGTAATTGTTTTAGAAAACCTGAGTGTGTGTGGGAAGAAATCCCACTTCTGTTTCACAGCACTTTTTTTCTTGAGAATGTATTTGTAGCCTTCTCTAAATCAGCATATTCTCAGTCAGTTTATCTGGAAGGGAAAGACTTCATCAGTGGTGAACATTGTAACTTACAGGACTACTTCGGATCTAAAATGTACACTTGTATGGCATAACTAAATTAGCAAACAAATCCTTGCCAATGAGGGACACATTGGATGATCCTCTCGATTTGCATGTTATTTCTCTTCTAAAGTGTCCCCTACCTTGTGTGTTGTAAGCAGTAGTTTGGGGGGTTTTTATTTCCCAGTTACTCTTGTTTGTGTACCGGAGTTTATTAGGCAGGTTTTTCATATTATTGCATGTACTGTATTTTTTACTTACAATCAGTGTTTGAATATAGAAATGGGACCAGGTTTTCTACTTTTCTAGTTAAGCTGTTTTGGTTATGAAAGAGCTAGTCTCTAAATCAATTTGTAATGTCTGGCTTTTTGGTTCGGTTTTGATTTAATCTTGTTTTCAAGTGTTAGATGAAATCTTACTAAACTGAGGATCTTCCTGGCAGTGGCAACAGTTGAAAGGTTAAGATGAAGAAATTAGAAGTCTGTATTGACCCTCTTCTTACAAATTGATTATTCCTGGGTTTTGAGTCTTCACTATGAACTAGCCCTGTGACATTAGGAGACGTTTTCAGACTGATCTCATTGAAGTCCTTAGGTTGTGAAGATTAAACTAACTTTAGGGCAACTGTTTAGTAAGTTGTCTGGCTGACAAAACATGACCTGCAATGTTACAGGACCATTTCTGATTGTTAAATCTGTGTGTATGTGGTGCTGTGTTTCGTTCTATAAGTTGTTACCCAATTGTCCTGTAAAACTAAGTACTTCTGATTCTTATGCCACTGTGTGAATTCAGTACATGAATGTTTGAAAGCTTATGGAAATTGTGTTTCCTCTGGGTATTTCATTAGCTTGCAAATATGAAATGAGTTGATGCTGTTACATTCAAATTCCCAGCGAGCTGTTGATTTCATTTTGTTAAGCATTGTTACGTTACTGATGCCTTAGTTGAAAGGTCAAAGAATTGCAGAGGTAACTAAGCTCTGACAACTAGAAGTATACATAGAACAAAAATGAGATGCATATAGCAGGAAGCCATGTCAGGGGAAGCTTGCCTAGCTGTTGCAATGTCTTTGGGTGACTATTAGTTTTCTAGCAGTGCTTTCTCTGGTAACTTTGAGGAGTAGTAACCAGCTAGGGACATGCAAGATACACAGGCAGCATTTAAACCTGATGCAAAACTATAGTGTGACTCAGTGGCCTGCAAAAGCTGAACTGCATAGATACCAAGTGTTTGTATTTAGAGGTAAACTTCTGAAAGAGTGCATGAGAGTTAACATTTATATCAGCCACTTAGGAGGGAATTGAGTTGTTAATGCAAATAAAGACTGCTAAGACTCTTCTTTAACTTCAAGGTCATGTACATATGTGCAGAGGTCCTTTCGCATCTTCATACACGTATGCATGGCTTTCCAGTGAAACTTCTTGTTATTTGTTTAAAATGCTCTGTTATCTTCTGTTAAATAGGCAAAAAATCGGTGCACTACACCTCTAGCTATTGAAACTGCACAGTATTTCAGCTTTACCTGTCCATGCATACAGGTAGTATTATCATACAGTGTTATCACATTGTTTGGTGGTTGCTTATTTTTTTTACCAGCCGTGTAATCAGTATGTCAAAGATTTTTTTGTTGCCCTTAGGTGTCTTCTGTGAGAGATTCTCCCTTTGCCCTCAGTCTTTGTAAGCATGGTAAGATAGTTAAATAGAAAGGGAAAGATTGGTTTTGTTTTAGTTCCTTAAGACATCAGGAATGAATGAATGGTCTTAAATTTGACAGAGTTTGTATGTTAGTCATGCTTAACTGAGAAATGGAAAATCAGTCAATGTCGTGGAATTCTGTAGCTGTTCAAGTGAATGTTCCCTTAAGTGCCATGTTAGAAATCAGCAATATGCGGTACAAGAACTCTGAATCACAGAACATAAGTGACGCTATTTTCGTAAAGATTGATGTAAATTAAAAATAAATTGTTTATTACTTTACAGCTTGCTCTGGTTCTTGTTTCTTTTTGTTTTTCCTGTAACAGAGGGAAATGACTGCAGGTGCCATCAGGACAAACCAGTAGCAAAGCTGGTGTTATTGTCTCATAATGTGATTTGAGAGAGTCTCTATAAAGGAATGTAGATAGAAATCTGGCTGTGAAGCCTGAAGATGTGAACTAGTGACATGTTGCATGCAGGGGATGCTGACTGGGTAAAGTGATGATTAGTGTCCTTAGTTTCTCAGGAGACAAGGGAAGGGGAGATTTAAACTTGTGTGAGCATTCACAGACTTCCTAGGAAGTCTATGATTCTATGTGCATTTGTATGGTATCTCCTGTACCAAAGGTCTTTTTAGTAGTCTTGGGCACTGATGTTCTACTAAAGCCTGTGGTAGCCAAGTGCATAATTATAGCTGCTTTGAAAATGTGAAGTACTGAACTAATTGTAAATCTAGTCTCTGTCTGTCTTTGAGATCTGATTTTTGCATTTTGGAGTTACCTTGCCTCCCTTAAAGAGGCTATAGAGTACCTCAGCTACTTCAGATATGAAACTTAACAGCAAAATGTTTGTGAGGGAGGAAAAATAAAAGTTGGAAGAGTTGGGAGATCACTTTAATTGCATGTCCAAGCAGATCTTTCACAGTAGAGGTACGTAGTTCACTATTCTTGTCCTCTGGCTCTGCTACAGACTGGCAAGCTGTTAAGAGTAGATACTGGCAGGGTTGGAAATGTGTTCAAAGGGGTTGCAAAACAGGATAGAGAGCAGCAATTGAGGCACGACATAACTATGGCCTAAAGACCTCCTATCCTGTATACTGAAAGTCTAAGTCAAAGGAATAAACAGAAAATGCTGGGAAGAGAGTGCACAGGGAGTGATGTCTTCACTTGGATGCTTGGCATATTTACGTTGTGTTCCCCTAGCAGCTGCTGTGGCCTCTTAAAGAACAGCTGAGGCTCCTGTTTCCTGCTTGATGCATCTGTTCCCAGTGGAATTGCAACAGGGATGTGGCTGATGTGTATAGCTGATGTATGTTGTTAAATACTTTATCTGTAAGAGCCACGTTAGAAAGGATAAACACAGCTTGCCTACTCTGAACTGAGACCAAATACCTGCAGAGTCTCACTCTCTGTTCTGGGTGCCCCAGAGGTGCAGAGAACGCACTGAAATCTGCTGGCATTGCAATGTGTCAGGTGTTCATTCTGTGGGATTTTCAGAAGTGCTAAACATAGCTTCCTTATCTGCAGCTCCTTGACCTCACTGGAAGCAGAATCCATGTAGTGCTGAAGCTGTAGGAATTCCCACACATGAAGTGCATTCACTCAGATAATGCAAAGGAAGGGTGTGCTCTGCCTTGGAAGTTTCCCCCCTGGAAAAGAAGGTAAAAGGTTCAATCACAAGCAAGTTAGTAGAATGGTGTTTTCATCATGATACTATGCTGTAGAAGGCATGCCTCCCTACAGTTATACCCACTTACAATGCTAGTTTTACAGAGGATTAGACTAGAAAGCAAAGTTCAGGACTGTATATTGAATGTGATACTAAAAACCCTAAACAGCTACTAAATAAGAAACCCAATCTCTTCTCTACCCTCAAATAGTCTGGGGTGTTGTAAAGAGAGGTGATGAAAACACTCAACAGTAGAATACGCCTGGTGCAAATTAAGATGATTTTGGCCTTAAGGTTCTCCTAGCTTCGAGTAACTGCCTCCTACCTGGTGTTTCAAATGAGGTGTACCTTCTGTGTGTACAAAACCGTTAAGTTTTTGCAGTGAGCTGACTCTGAGACTTCAGGTTTGAGCTGAAGAGCTGACTGTGGTGTCTCCAGGCACTGTGACTGGTGATTAAACTGTGAAATAAGCTGTTTACCTGGGACTCCCCCTTTGGAACATAAGGTACGAGCTTCCTTCTTTATCATTTCCTAAAGGAGATAGAGACACATGGTTAGTAGATGCTGCAGTGTTTGCTTGTGCTGCCTGCTTCAAATGGTACTCAGCTTTGAGTTTTTCTTCCTGTTCTTGTCCTGTATGCGCATAAAGGCTTTTGTCCTGATTGCCAGAGATGTTACAAAGAAGTTTATTAGTGTTCTAAGGGTAAACAACTAAACCACCTAAGAGCAGCATCTTACTTAAGCAGAACCTGTATTTTGGCTTGCAAACCCTATGGACGTGGTGTCAGGGATGAGATTCAACCTACCTTTGCTCTTCTTTGAGACCTTGCAGGGCTTGCCAGGAGACATTAAATTCAAATTGGGGTTATTCAAGGACTGGGGAGAGCTTGTCCTGATTTGTGTTCTCTCAGGTCAAACCATGCTGTTTTGTCCTTGCAGCTAAGAGGAAACAGAAGAGGAGGCCTTCCCTTTGTGCCCTTTCCCTTGAGAATTTGGAGGAGGATTGCTGTGACTTTCATGTGATCACGTCACATTGTAGAACTAAAGGTGAGAAATGAAATATCTCTATTTCTCTTTCAAAGCGTTCTGAACTCTTCCACTGCCCTCTGAAAACTTGATTATTGCTCCCATTTCCCGTCCTCCACCCTGTGTAATAGCAGATGCAGCCACTTTGCTTTCGGAACTGGGGGAGCTGGGTGGAACTCCTGGGCTGTGAACACCACTCCCAGGGCAGGCGAGCAAGGGCACAGTTCAGTCCTCTTCACTTGAAACAAGTCTGGAGCCAAGTTCCTTTTGAACTGCGATAATAACAAGAACTGCCCAGTATAAGATGCTTTTAAAGTTCATCTATCATTGCAACTGATTTCAATGGAAACAGCCTGCCCATTTATGTGTGATAATTTTCCATAGCTTTGCTTCATCTTAACCATGTGGAGGATTGGAAGTGAAGGCAGCCTGGCATTCACGTGTGATTTCAAGGTGTGAACGATACCACATCCTTCCTCATTAACAAGTGGTGGGTATTAACTTGCCCAGAATAAATTTAAGGTTAACGAACAGTATTTATTGCAGATGCTGTCTTGACAAGTGAAGAGGGAGACAGCCTAGTTTTAAAGGTTTTGGGAATGTCTTTAAGACAGGAGAGTGACCACATGTCATTGTTGGTAGCCAACATCTGGTCTAGGGCAGTATAAACAGTACTTGAAACCAGTATTGCAAATGTTTGCTATAGTAGTGTATGTTCTGCATTTTGAGACGCACGATGAGGGCTGGAAACCTGTGCTGCTCTTCGTTCCACAAGCCTGATGCTCACTGGGTAACGCTGAGTTTCAGACCACACAGTAAACTATATAGTCTTAGACAGAACAAGGCTTCTGCAAATGAAGTGCCTCTCTAGTGCATTCACCTCCTCAGCCGTATTTTCTTTGTATTGTTTTCACACATCCTGCATCTACTAAAGCAGAAGAAATGGGGTCCTCTCAGAGATGCTCCCTCAGCAGCCCGGGTGCGCGGTGCTGCTCCGGAAGGCTTTGTAAGAGCCAAGCCCCGACCGACACCTCAGCTGCGGGGACGCTGCGCTGTGCCTGCCCTGCTGCTGGGGCTGTTGCCCGGGGGCTGCGGGCAGGCCGCGCCCCCACAGCCCAGCAGTGCTGCCGGAGCCACGGACGGGCCTGCCCGGGTGCTCCCCGCCTCACGGGGCCGCCAGGGGGCGCGGGCTGTGTCCCCCCGCGGCGGGGCGCCCCTCCCACCGGCTGCTCCGGTGAGCGGCGTTGGCGCCGCCCCTCGGCCTCCTCCCGCCACGCGCGGCCGGCGGGACCCTGCGAGCTGAGGTAGCGGCGGAGGGAGCGCGGCGGAGGCGGACGGGCCGCGCCCTGCCCCGCGGTAAGTGGGCGCTGGGCCCCGCAGCCGGCGGCGCCGTGGGCTCCGCTCCGCTCCCCTCCCCTGCTCGGCGCCGGACCCCCTCCCCGTTCCTCTCTCCCCCTTGTGCCTCCCGCTCTGCGTCCTGCCTGTGTTGGGGGTTGGAGGCTGCGGCGGGCTCTGGGGACCCGGAGGGCCTCCCCCCATCGCCTGAGCGGTTCCCCTCAGCGTCGTGGAGGGGTCCCTCCGCAGGCCAGTCCGGTGGCTGTGGTGCCGCTCTGTCGGAGGTGCTCGGGTGGTGCCTTGCACTCGGGCATCCACGGCGTGTTCAGCGGTGTTTCCACCTCAGGCTTAAAGTGCTTGCTGTCAGCCGGGGGAAAAGACAGCTACCCCGGCCACCTCCTCAGTGAGCAGATCCCTCATTGCTGAGCAGGTCCCACAGGGGCTGGAGAGTGTGGTAGTTGCAGAAGTACACCGTTGGGTGTTACACACTGGCTTCTGTCTGTCCAAAACCATCAGGAGCTGTTGGTCTTGGGTTCACACCTCATCTTACTGGTGTCATTCAGCAAATGCTGTGCGACTTCAATACGTTTAGCCACAAGTTCCTCCCTGCCTTTTCCCTCCAACAGGTTCACTTGGGATCTGGTGGGTTCCTTGACAGCTCCTTCTCTGGGCAGTGAGCTGGGGTTTGGGGTGATGCGGCACAGCAGGGGCTGGTTTGGCCTGGCCTGCATCCCATTAGAGGACAGTCAGGAATGCAGGTGTAGATGAGAGTGTGGAAATAAGTGGCAATTGCTCCTGCTTTGGTGATCAGACCCCAGCTGTAGAAGGACCATAATCAGCAGGCTCCCTGGCCAACTGGCCCCTCTGGAGTATCTGTTCTGAAGCATTTGTAGTTTCAGACTTTCCTGCATCCTTTATTTGCTTGTGTTAAGAAATGTGGATCGCACAGGCTTGATCTCCCTTGACTTTGGGGCAGCGATGTGTGTGATCTGCAGAAGTAATCCTTGAAGGCGCCTCGGGGACGGGGAGCAGGGCTCTGCGATGCCGTGCCAGCATGCCTGGCATTGCGGGCTTCCCCCTGCGCCCTGCCCGTCCAGCGTTCACACCGCGCTCATCGCTCAGGCACGCCAGGGGCTTTGGTATCAGTTACAGCGGCAGCCCTGGCAGTTAGCTGTCTGCTGGGGGCTGGAATTAGCTGCAGAGCTAACACATTTGCTGTGTATGCTTGAAGCGGAGACTTGGAAATGCAGTCTTTGGTCGTTCACCACATGTGTAAGTGTTCCAGAGTAAACCTGGGAGGTCAGAAAGTGATTCCTTGGGAGTTAATGGCAGGATTCTGTCATGGGACTGAAGTGCTCTGGTGTTGGCTGTCTTTTGTGTCCTCCACAGGCACACGGGTAGTAACAGCTGTCTCAGTTTTCTGGCAGAAAAAAATCAGGCTGTTGTTGTCTTCTGACAAGAAAATATTTAGGTAAAAATCGGGGTTTGTTGAAATTAATCTAGCTTTTAACTGTGCTTTGATTACCTTTATTTGACAGCAGAGGGTAAAAGTTACTTGGTTTTTGCTATTAGAATTAGTCTTTTCTCAGACAAAAAAGAAGAGAGAAAAGCTTTGAGAAGGGTGAAAGAGGAGCATGCTAATGCTTACAAGAATCTGTTTAGTTTTAGCATAAGGCACCAAAATGAGGAGATAATAGCACTTGAATTTGTTTTGTGGATTTGGATTTTGTCTCTTTTTTTCTCCCCCTTCCCCCTTTTTTCCAAATTGCTAATTTTACACAGTCCAGCTTTGATTCTAAATGGTTTTGGTCACTTCTCAGTTTTGAAGAACAACTTAAAAGGGAAGTTATTCCTTTGGTCTATGCTAATGTATTTTGGATCTTGTTTTAAGTGTAACTATTATTTTGTAATATAAAAACATGCCTCAAGGGATGCTTCTGAGTTTCGCAAATGATTTAGTGATTCAGCTGATGTCAGGTGTACTTAAGAAAGTAAGATTATTCAGCTGTTATCTGAGACACTTGAAACTGGTTTCCTTAGGGCAGAAGATAGCCTAAGGAGGAAAAAAAAGCAAGGCGAATTCCAGCCAAAGGATCCAACAGTTTTGTTCTTGCCTCTCTTTTGTGTAATCCTGCTGTCATTCAGTGGTGGGTGGACATTTATCATGGATTTACCACGTGAGGGCCAGCTACTGATTGTCAAATAATTCGGTAATGACAGGATAATAACTTACGTATGCAGGGAAACCCTTTTAAAAGAGAGAAATAGAACTTTCTTCTGCTCCTCTTAAGGCATATTCTGTCAGCCTCTTCAGAAGAGTGAATTTCTTCAGATTGCTTTCCTTTACACACAGCTGCACTGAAAGGCACTTACCTACTGGAACAGGAATATCTTCGTTGGGGCTCTACTGATGTAAGGTACATGCATGCAAAATGATGCCTCAGGTCACAATGGGAATCCGATTTTAGGGATGGCATGACAAAGTTTAGGAATGTGAAGAGATTAGGCAGGACATGTTTCTAGTGCCTGAAACTGGAATCTCAGGGGTCTGTATTCTGTGTCTTCTGGTTCTGCTACAACTTTGTTACATGTCTGCAGGAAAATCATTTGCGCAGGATTATGCTTTGCCAGCTTGTGATGTCTGGGATGCGTAAAGAGGTGTTGGATACAGGTGAAGTACCATATCCTATGCATATGCTATACTGTGGAGCATCATTATAAAAACGCAGTACATAATGTGAATGTTGAGTAGAAGCTGGCCTCTACTGCTAGGAAACCTAGAGCAAAGAGACTGATACAGAAGAGATGGTCCCAGTATGGGATTGTTGAGGAGCAGACATGGCATCTTCTGTGGAAGGACACAGAAGGTTATTCATCTCCTCTGTAAAGCTTGCCTTGGAGCTCTTAAAGTTCTGCCCTGACCCAAAACTTACTGCAGCAGATTCCCCCATTGTCCCGGTTTTAATGAGACCTGGTGCAGACCCCAAGTGGTTGGAATGGGCCTGGCTCTTTGTATTGATATTGTTTGGGCACATGCTCTACAAGTGGTAGCATAAAGAGTGTACAAAGAGAAGACAAAGTTGATTGTTGCTGTTTCCTGAGATTGTGAATATACAACTTCTTTGTCCGAGTTAAAGGTGAATGACCATCTCTAATTCAGTCTGCTTTCACTGGCCAGCATAAGGAAATGCATTCACATTACATAATGAAAAAAATTTCAGGCTCTATTTCCTCCTTTGATATACTTGTTCTTTGTGCTTGCAAATGAAGTCCAACAAAAACATTGTAGTTTAAATCTTTGAATGTGGAATCAACTTAGTTTCCCAAGTATATAATATATATACTGGGGAGGGCTATGTTTATGCTTGTGAAGGTGGTTTTTTTTCAACTAAGTTTTAAGTGTGTGAAGGTTATCTGCTATTCTGTTCTCATCCTTACTCTGTGTATTTGCTAACAACAATTGTCTTGGATCACCCAGTGTATGATCTGTTTTGGGCTTGTGCTAACTGTTGTTGGGCAAAAGCCAGGGGGAGATTTCTGTAAAAAAGAGAAGTAATGAGAGTGGAAGGCAGCATAAGATAATGTGAAGTGTTAGACATTAGAAACACCAGCACTACTGAAGGGACTGAACACTTAAGAACAGTTTTGTATTCAGCCTTCAAATGCAAGGCTCTAGGCTGACTTGGATGCATGAATGATATTTTTGAGATAAAATTGTGTGGATTCTATGCATCTGGAGAACTAGGTACGTTCTTTGGAGGATGCTGGGAAATGAGTAAACTTGTCAATCAAATGAGAAGTGACTGTGTTCCCACAGGCAACTTGGGTGAGTTCCCCATTCTCAAAGCACTGTTTTTAACTTGCTTCTCTGAATGACAAACTCTCTCTTTCTTAGAACAATGGTTTCCTTTCAGGTGTGTTTGCATTAATGTTGTTTATTGCCACGTACCTTGGATTCTGATGAAGGGAGTAGTCAGCTTGAGGGATTTACAGTCTGGGCAAGTCTCAGCAGTATCTCTTCATATGTGGGCATTTCCCATACTTGACTTCTGCAACTGCTCAGAACTTAATCTTGCAATTCAGGCTGAGCAAAAGGTTTGGGGTTTTCAGCAAGGCTTGTCTTTGTCCTTTGTTTTTTCTGAAGTCCGTCTGTGTTGACCTCAGTTTTACACCAGCACTTCAGAAACACGTGAGAAAAAGGAAGCTCTGCCTTGTGGTCCCTTGGTTCATGGTCTGCCTGCTGACACTTTAATGAAGAAGCCTGTGATGCTGATTCTCAAGATAGATCTCTTTAGCAAAGTCCAGGTGCTTTGTTGTCAATAAGTTTGTCAAAATATTAATTAGCTGCTTTACTTCTGTCACCTCTATGTTTCAAGGTGTGTTTTGTGCTTCTGGTTCAGTATATGCCCAGGTACTTCTGGGAGAGGCAAGAACCCTCTTCACTTAGAGGTGCTCACCTCTTTCCAGATTTGGACCTTTGCGATTTGGCTGAGACTGAATAATTCTGATTGCTCAGTGGTAACTTTGGCCATGAATGAGCTACAATGGATCCAAAGTGACTTTTCCAGAAATGTGTTTTACTGATTCTTTGCCTATTCGAAGATTATAATGAATGTCATTATTTCTTCATGTTCTAGTTGCATCATCTTTGTGCATCAATGAAAAGTCCAGGTATGGCTTTGTTCAAGCAACAGAAGGTGGAAGACATTTATGAAATCGGGGAAGAGCTGGGAAGGTAAGGTTGTGCTGATGACACCACAGTGTTCTACGGGCTGACACTTGGGGGTGTTTACCACATCTTAAAACAGTGGCTCTGCATGATGGCCTAAAACAATTGCAATATGCAACGCTGCAAACACATCCCTGTACAAAAACTGCACTTGGGATATTTCTTTTTCTTTCAGGTTAAATGTGCTAACTGGTTTTCCTGTTTGTTTTCTTGTAACTAGGACAACAAGAAGTAAGTTTACATTGTTTTTTGTAGATAGATGTCATCTCTGTCTGTTCTCTAGACTGAGTTCACCTGCCCGTGCTCTGAACTAAGTAGGAAACAGGAACTCACGGTGCATTGTCATAGATGCAGCACTTAAATTTGGCTTGCTATTTGTAGCAGTGCTGCACAGCTGGCTCCCAGCACTGACAGAATATGTTCAGATCTGCCTGCAGAGCACTGTGTATGTATTCCTGAAAAGATTTACCTGTCAAAATTTCAGCTGGACTGGTTAACACCTGTATATAACCTTTAATCTAGAAAGGCTTATCTGCAGGTATTAATTATAGTTGGTGTTTGTGGGCTATTACCATGCTATAACCATAAGCACCTGCTTAAATGCTCTGCTGGACGAACCCAGGGCTCCCCCAGGATCACACAGCACTCTGGGTGAGGATAGCTGGTTTCCATTCAGTGTCCAAACCTCCAGTGATTTTCTTTTTAATATGCAAATAGTTAAATTAGGGCAATACACATGTTGGCTTCGTTCCAGCATCTGGCAGTTGGTTTTGATAAATGACCGTGTATGTGCAATTACGCTTTTTCAAGGGCCACTGATTTAGTTACATTAAAACACTTCAGTTGAAGCTGTTTTCCTGCCAAAGCTTTTTCTTTTTTTTTTCCACTCCCCGCTATTTCAGCTTGAGAGGTGTTGAGAAGATTTCTCTGAAGGGGAGATGTTGGTTTGGGCTTGAGGTTTTTGTTTTGTTGGGTTTTTTTCATTCCCTTTCCTCTCAGGAAGGCATCAACTATTGCATTTTCTGTAACTGCTTACTTTTGAGTAGTGACTGGTCCTGAGAACATCAGCCTGAGAGTGAAAATCTGACAAGAGTGAGCAGTAAAGAGATTCAGTGTGTATGTGCAGGGTGTAAAAGGTGTGCTTTTTTTTAACCTAGGAGATATGTGCTGTAACAGTCCAACTGCTGAAATGAGAAACTGGAAGCTGCATAGCATAGTTTTACTTTGGTTCCAGAATTGGATTGGGAAATCCAGTGTCTTTTGAGATGATGAACCTCACTCTCCTTTTCAAGCTGATGACTATTAGGCCTTTTGAATGGCAAAGTGTAGTTGAAACAACCTGGGAAAGGCTGGCCCTTGCTATTTGATTCTGCCTGAGAGGCCTCAGACTGGTTAGGGCTTGCGTGGGCACATCAGCCCTTCTCTTTCTCTGGCTGCGTGTCGCAGAAATATGGCTGGTCCCAGTGTTATGCTGTGGAGCTGGTACTCACAGCATGTTGGATGATGGGCTGGGTATAGGGGAGACTACTTTCAGACATAGAATTTGAAATTGTTGCCTTTTTAAGCAGATGTAGTCATATTCTCTGCAAGAAAGACCTTATCTAGATAAGCCAGAAGGGGAGTAAGTGTATACATGAGGAGATGCCATCCTCATGTAACAGAGGGATATTAAGCTCCACTACAAAACCATGTTCTAGTTCCCATCTTGTAGATGAGAAATCCAAGTCTACTTGATGGCAAAAGTGTTCCCTTAAAAACCTCAAGGAAGAAGGCGAATCGTAACAAGCAGACCTCTGCTGCTGCTTGTGAGCTTTCAAGGAAAGCTCTGTGATGGTAACTTGTGAGAAGAGGGCAGCAAGATTGGAATTGGCTCCCTTACTTGGTGTTCAAATGACATACTTTATGCATGCCCATGAAAAATATGCCATGCTGTCTTCATCAGTGTATTTTCATTTTCAGATTTTGTGGGGAGCTCTGCTAGACCTATTCTTTCAACTGCATGCTGTATGTGGGGTGTCACTGGGTTATCATGCCTCTATAACTCTGAGTAGTAACTGGCCAGTGGCAGATGATACCTTGCTTTGTTTGAATGAAAATAACACAGTAGACAGGTTGTGGTGACTGAAACACAAGAATCCAGTGCTGAGTGATGTCCTTAGAACCTGTAGATGCCCTTTATTAGTTCAGTATGTTTGCAACAAGCTGTTAGTTGCTGTCAGGTACAGGCAGGTAAACGGATTAATCTGTTATCATTCTGGCAGCAGAAGTCTCTTAGAAAACAAAGGTTTTCAAACAATGTCTGTGAAGAGTCTGTCCTGTTCGTGTCCTCCTAACTTAGTTTGTGGTTTCTGGAGAACAAAAGTAGTCATTAATACAGGCCTAATGTTTGTTCTAGCTTGGATTCAGTCTTAAGATAAAATACAGGATCTTACTGGCAGAGCCAGCACCTGTTTATCTGAAAGTCTTTGCACAGCACTTGGGAAAGGAGGCTCCTATTATATACTGCAGATGCTCCTTTGCAAGGTTTATATGTATCTGGTCTGCTGATGAAATTAGACTTCTCCTGTCATTGTGCAGCATTGAAGGTAGCTACAGCACAGGCTCTTTAGATCCACCTGTGTAAAACCCTGCCAGTGGTGCATTTGTGGACTCCTCAACCAGATCATTCTCAGAATCACTGCTGAGCTAGAAGCACCTCAGAGGATGCTGGAAATGCAGTTGTCTTCTGTGCCAAGGCAATGTGTCAAAGAGAGCTCTTTGCAGAAAGGGGGAGCAGGTTTTCCATAGCTGCAGCTGTGTGCTGTAACTCGCTGCCTAGCTCCAACATTCCCTCAGTCTTTCAAGTATTAATCTCAGGTTTACACCTCAGTTGCTCAACTTCTCCAAAGGGTTCATACAGGGAACAAGAAGTTACGTGTGTGGCATTAGAGAAAACAAGTTGCTGATGGGCTTGTTCATGGTAGTGGCTACACTTGGGAAGCTTAGCATGGCCTATGCTGAAAAAGTGCAGTACTTTGTTATCATGGATGTGTATTCACAGTTACTTCCTGCAGGATAGATTCGGTTTGTAAGAGAGGAGTCTGTGGGGACTGAGCAGGAGCTGAAAGGGAGCCTAAAAAGAGGAGGAGCCTGTAGAGTGAATTTAGTGAATTTCAGTATCTTCAAATAAAGAAGAACCCTCTTGAGCTCTATAATACAGCTCAGTGCTACATGAATGAAATAGAATTTTCTTTATTTTTCAAAATTTATGCAAAGAGAAGGGAAGAATTCAGAAAATTCAAGTGAAGATGAAGGTGATACTAGTTAGTCTGGAAGAGCTAGAAAGCAATATGGCATAATGTAATTGGTGCCTGAAGAGGTATTAGAAGATTCTCTTTCCCCTTCTAAGGGCAGTGGATTGTGTGATTTGGGAGTAGTTTATACAATCCTCCCAGGCATTTAATGCTATCACTCTTTGAAGGCATCAGGCTTCCTGGCAGATTCAGTTTCTTTCTATGTTTGAGCTGTTGATCAAAACCAGATACTTAAAGAAATTATTTTCTGCGGAATGTTTTCAAAGTGTATCCCTCCTCAAATATGAGTTGTTGCTAAGTGTCACTTTTATTCAAGTAATGGCAGACTGCATCCTTTACCATTAATTTTAATAAACTTTGTAAGAAGCCTGTTAGCAGTTTTCCCTGTTCTCAGAAGGATCCTGGCGTAAGCCATTCGCAGGAATGTTTGTAGCAGATCCCTCTGGTAGCACACCAAAGCAATGGAGATGCTACTTGAAAGATGTGAGAAGGTGAAGGCTAACTTTACTTCTTGGGAATATGCATCAGGTCATATAACTGCTTGTTCTTGTGGTTAGGGAGATGCAGTAAGAGACAACCAAGAATGGAGACTCTTAATATGGAGGCCAAAGCAGGCCAAGAGAAGGAAGAACTGGAGTACTGTGCTAGTGATGTACTTTCCAGGAAAGCAGCAGCAGTAAAGCTTACTGGAGAGGCTTTCAACAGAATGTTTCGGGACTTGTGATTTGGATGGGTAGCTCTGTCTAGCTGGACAGAAGGAGTTCCTGTACAAACCTCAGAAGCCTTTTCCAGTTGTACTGACAGACACTGCTGGTGGTGGTAGGTGCCCTGTGTGTGCTGGAATTTCAGAGATGTACAGTGTAATTTATCAAAGGTTGTACCATAAAGTCATTAATCTCTTACGTTAATGTGTTGCCAGCCAGGCTGTAGATGGCTGTTGACATTTGTGCCTTCTGGACAGCATCACTGTTACATGTCAGGTTGGGGCTGAGAGTAGGAAACTTCATGGAGCTTGTTGGGAAGTGTTTCAGGACAGTGTCTGTTGAGAAGGCGTGTTCCCAGTGGGCAGTGCGAGATCGGCACAGCAACGTCCTGAGACAGAGTTCTGCTCACTGCAACTCAATTCTCTGCAGCATACTCCTTTCTCCAGCTTCTGTCTCCCTTTGCTGTGTTTTCTGCAGAGGGGGAGATATGGTATGGATGCAAGATTCATAGTCTGATGAACTGATCTTCATAGGAAATCAAAACTAAGTCTTCCAGTGTGTATGAAAACCAGAAAAAGCATTTTCTTCAAATGCTGCTTTGAAAACCTCTCTGCTGGGAAATGCAGACAATTTATTGCTGGTACAGGATGGTGGCCTCTGAAGAAGGCAGCTGGGCATGTCTGTAACACTGCAAGAGCAATGGTCCTTTGTGTCACTGATACAATAATTGAAAGGCCATTTTGGTGAGCAAGTAGAGTTATTCCCCTCCTTGCCCTCAGTGATCTAGTTTCATTTTAAAAGCTTTTAGGATTTGCTGAGCTCCAAGTCTTAATTGTTAAGTGTTTTGGTGGACTGGGTAGCTCATGTATCACATGATCACATGTAGCAAACTTGTGTTTGTCACATGGATGAAAAAATAATGTGTTTGGTGCAATGTATGCTTCCGTTTATTCTTTTGTTTTCATGGTGGTAACGTTCTTCAAGGCTGCTTCTCCATGGTTATATTTGCTTCCTGTTTCTACATAACAATGTTTCATGTTCTGATGAGATTTTTCAATATATGAAACTTTGATTCACTCTCTGGACTTCAAAGGGATTGCTGGACTTTATTCCACTTTAAATAAGGTGCTTCAGTTCTTTGTGTAATTGCAGTTCAGCAAACTCTTGTACATCCTGAGTCTGCTAAAGAACAAAACGGGTTCATGCATTAGGTGTTTGCTTTGGTTGAGGTTGGTCCCTTTTGCGTTCTGTATAACCAAGCAGGAAGAAATTCCACATGATTCAGTCAATGTCTTAATGCAAAAGGTAATCACTGTGATTTCTGTTGACCAGTTTGGGCAGCCTTCAGTTTCTCAGCCCCTGCTGACGTGGGATATGGTTTCATGATTAAAGCCAAGCTAGATCTTTTGTCAGGGATCTATTATGCCTCCTGTAGCCCCCCCCCGCTAAAAAGTTCCTGCCTCCTCCCTGCCTTGTGTATGGAGGATCAGCTCCGTTCACTGAGCAGCTCAAACTTTGTTCTTTTGTCTTCTGGGTGAAGCTTAAAAGGACAGCAGATGTGACATTTGACCAGTGGCAGTGGCACCTTGGGGCCTGGCACGTAAGCACTGTTCTGACAGTGTAACTAGTAAATATTTGTTTATGTAATGAAAACAAAAAGCAGAGATAACTGATGTATTTTTTGTAGGGGAGGAACTTGGAAATCTGTGATCAAAAGTCATGTCATGGAGCTAAGCGGGCTCTCCCTGGTAAACAGAGGGGTGTGACTGCAGCCAGGAAATTTACCCTGAACACACAACACACAGTAGCTTCATACCAGGAATGGATTTTCTGTTTATAGAAATTGGTCAGTATTGTGCTTTCTCAGACATGGATCTTAGCTCTGTTCTTGGACTAATTTGTACTTTGAATTAGTTCTTCACATTTTGAAGAATAGCCTTGGATTATATTTTCCTACAATGCACACAAAGCCAGTCGATGATGCAAATGTGAGTTTAAGTTTTGAGCATTAGCCAGCACCTCTGTTAATATTTCTTGTTACAAAAGTCTTCTATGTCATGCATTTGATGTATATTGCTTGAATCTTCTGTTGAAACAGTTGTGGCATTTGGTACATGGTCACCATCACCATGGTTACAGTCTGATAATAGAGGTGAGTCTACCTCCTCAGTCCATACCTGGCTTTGAAAGTATAATTAGAGCTGAACGACCCCAGTAGTAGTATTCAGTGATGTCTTTAACTACTATTATTAAGTTATTACCAATATTAAGCCTAATCCCAGTCTTTGCTTTGCCATTCCTGAAAAAGTAAAACTATTTTTTCCACTTCGCATTGCAGTAGAAAGCAGATGGGAATTGGAACAGCTGAGAAAATAGACTCTGTATGGTATTCATTCCATGCTTTCGGAATGAAAACATGTTATTTATGAGTAAAAATACGCATAAAATAAACAGTGCAATGATAAAACATTGGACAAGTTATTAGCATCGTGCAGAATAGGACTTGCAGATACATACCTGATGATCAAGCTTAACTTACCACAGGTGACATCTGTTAATCATTGTTAAAACTCTGTGTCAGTGGTTTTGAACCAGAGTGAAAACCTGTTGTAACAGCTGAGCATGACACACAGTGACGCTTTGGTAAGGGGAGGCATACAAAATCACTCCAATAGCTAGACTTTGTTCTGTCTAGTGCCAGCATGTTTGAATTGGAGTCACTGGCCTGTTTTGGTCAGCCCATAGTGCAGATTCAGCCACACCAGAAGTGAGTGACTGTGTACCCTAAAGCCAGGACTTGTAATCTTTACTTACTACAGAATTGACAGCTTTTGCAAGAGAGTAGTTAATCTAAATATTTGAGTTTTGTGGATCTATAACCCTTGTAAAAAGAGAATGTCCACTGATCTCTCTGTTTCCAATGTAGGAAGAGTGTAGGGAACAAATAATGTAGTTTCAGTCCTGTCCTGCTGCTGGAGGAGATTGTTTGCTTCAATATAGTAAAGATTAAATAAGATGAGGAGATAACTTCCACCTCTTATTTTGGAACAATAAGAATCCACAAAGAGCAGTGAAATGACTTTGAGCAACCCCTTGTGGTTTTGGCTTTACAGATATTTTCCTTAAAATCTTTATTAAAATGCCATCTTGATTTCCATCTGTTTCACACATGAGGAGGGGGAAAATCTTTTAACCTTTTGATCATAATGCTGCTACCCTCTTACAATTGATCTGCTTCCGGGTATATTACATTGAGTCCATATTGAGCTGGATTCGGACCTATAAAGACACAAGTACATTGTGCTAACCTTCTGCATGCATGTTGTGTATATGCCCTGGAGTTGCTCCACACAGCAGAAGGAACAGCTTATCAAATTGGCTGTTCCTGCTGAGCGTGAGTCAGCTCTGACCTTCCCCAGGTCTGTGGGCTCAGTTGTTACAACTCAGAGAGCTGATACTCAATAAAAAGCTAAGTGTGATACGTGCAGGGATATTTTTTATCATGTGCATTTTCTTTTTGAGCTTCAGATTACATTAAAAGCTTGCCAGGCTATCAGGAACTTGCCAGAATTACTGGGCTCAGGCTATATGGCTGCAGACTCTGCTCCTCCAACCTCTGGAGCTGATAAGGGCCATGTTGCTGGTCACTGCGTTATTGGAAGTTTCCAAAACCATGCAAGAGCTTCAGGAGGTGGTGGTGATGATTTAGTATGTGGCATGGTTTCTCCTGACTCATGGCTAATGACCCCAAATTGTGTTTAAGGCATTAATTGACTGTGATGCAGATAACATGTCACTTTACTGGTAGACTAACAATTCACAGGGCTGCTCAGAAACAATTTGCTTTGAATTTCAAATGGTTTATTTGTTCTCTGCTTATTCCTGTAAACCAGATCCTTCTGCTGGAGTCCATATTCTTCTCCTGTTCTGACTCTTCTCTGGCAGCGGACACAGAGGTGGTTTTGGGCCAGGATGCATCAGTTACCTTTGTATAAGCTGTAAAGAGATGCAGGTGAAAGGTGCCAGACAGCAGCGTTGTCAGAGGCAGGCTATGTGCAGAGGTCCTCACCACTTCCCTGTTGTGAATATTGAAACTTACGTTGTAAAGTCACTGTATTCCACAGTACTGTACATTCAGTCAGTTGAACATGAGTTGGGAGTGAAAACGTCAGTGTGTTTAAAAGTGGCAGCTGATTTTTTGTGAGTTGTTTTTGTCTTTCTGTATGAAACAGTGCATCTTGTTCGGTTTAAAAATTAGCATATTGTTCAAGTGCTGCTATTGTGATACTTTCTAATATTAACTGGTTTGATTAGAAGTCATCCTGACACTGCCTGGGTACTTAGCCTGAAATGAAGTCATGTTAGTTGTTCCTCATGCTGTAAAACCTTTTTTCCTCTCTATATCCCAGGGCTGTGGTAAGTTAGTGACAGTACTATGATAATCTTATGTGAAAGCTTCAGAAGAGCACTGTGTGAATTAAATTTACTTCTGTATCTTTCACACACATTAAGAATTTATCTACTTTTAGTAGCCAAGCAAAATTCCTGATAAATGCTCTATTAATAAGACTTGTAGATTATTTTGTCATAGTCTGGCATCTGCCCCAGTTTAGGTTCTCAGTAGTTGCTTCAGGAGAGAGCACCACTGTGTTTGCAATTTGTTTGGGGAGAACAAACAATCAAACAAACCAAACCTCACTGATTTGCAGCTTCAACAGGAAGGACAGTGAAGACTGTGGCTGGTTTTAAAGCCCTTTATAAAGTTACAAGAGGCATCAGCAGAGCATTTAACAGATTAAGGTTTTGGGTTTTTTTAGTTTCATTCCATAAAGTCTTATGGAAACAGCAAGATACTTTGCCTTCAGTTCCCTTATCCTTGCCATGCTGGGCTTTCTGTTTTGTTCTTTCAGCTATTGTACTCTAGTTTCTGTGTAAATACTGCTCTGTTGGACATATTCGTTCACTGCTTAGATTAAATTTCTGCTGTAGAAATTTAGTCTACAGAAAAAAAGGTGTATAAAAATAAAACATGCTATCAATTATTGCTATAGTCCCTGTACAAAAAGCTTCCAGTTCTTTCTGGTTGCAACCACAGACTTCCTACAGAACACTTATGGGAAGGTGCTTTAATGCAAATGTTTTGTGAACTTTGCATGGCCTTTGGTTTAGCTGTGTTTCATAAATGAGCTGAGAGCATACAACTGGGTTGCAGAAGTTACCAGCAGACTCCTGTGTTCTCTGCTGGGAAGAGCATGCCAACGCCATTACAATAGCAGAAGTTCTCTCTGAAGTGTAAGGGAAGTATTTAGCTTGATAAAATGAGGTGCAGTAGAGCAATTGTGATCGCTTGAATTTGAGAAGAAAACAGCTTTTCAGGCTTAATTTTTTTTTCTTTTCAGAATGGCGTTCAGCAAGAATTCCCAAGGGCTTTGCTTTGAAAACTGGCAAAAATGCAGCCATGAAATCATTAATGTAGCTTTTCCAAGAAAAAGGAGTGAAAAAGATGGCAAAGTAATAAGATCCAGACTTTGTAAGCTTGAGGTCACCAGTTAAAACCAATCTGAATTTAGGAGTGGGAAATGGGCACAATGAACAAAACTTGACATGAAAGCTTTTGCTATAACTAAGGATAAATGATCCTTCCTTGCTGCATCTAAATAAACTATCCTCTTCAATGCAGAGAAGTCCTGCATTCCTGTTAGCTGGACACTATTATCTGTGATTATGTTTCTGTATATTAACTTCAGGATGTACACATGATGATATATTTTCAGGATTTTTACTAACCTCTAACCATACATTATGCAAGATCAAAGCAAAGGATGCTGTGAGCAGTGGAGAGTGGATGCTGACAAGGTGAAGCTCTCTTGGCTTCTGACATAGGCTGTCAAGTAACTGTTTACTGCCAGTAAACATAAATAAACTTGTTCTCAGGGTTAAAGATAGTGCATTGACTCAGAGCTCAGTGAATGTGTGACACAGGATGGGGTGTCATTCTTTTTTTTTCTTGCTGTCAAGGGACCAAATGTAATGTATCATCCAATTACAGAAAGAGCCAAACTTTGCAAAGCCTGGGAAACCTAAAATTAGATCTCTAAGCTGCATTTTGGCTTCCTATGCATAGGCAACCACGTCTGTAAATTATGCCATAGAATCATAGAATGGTTTGGGTTGGAAGGGACCTTAAGATGATATAGTTCCATCCCCCTGCCATGGGCAGGGACACCTCCAAATCTTGCTTTTAGATGCATAGAGCATGTTTTGGGTAGTGGGGAAGGATGCTGTGAGACTGAAACTTTTACCCTACTCTTCTATAGAAAATCATCTTACATTGGAATTGTGGTTTTGTTGTTTGATGTATACGTAAGTCAGAACCATGTGGTTCCATCCCATGGATATGACTGTTGTTTTACAGGGTACCACAATAAGGTACATGGATGAAGTGACGTGCCTGAGGCAGCCCCACTTTCTGCCCAGGCTGAGCTCAGCACCTAGGTGTTTCTGATCTCCTCAGTATGCAGAGAGGAAGCAGTTTAAACAGAATAGTCCAAAAATGTGAAAGCTCTCCAGCATGTCTTTCACCTTCCCAGTAACTAATCCACTTCTGAAGTGCAATCAGGCTTGAGTTTTGTTGTCTTCCTACATAGTATGGCTCTGAGACTTCTGGTGTGAGAAGTTACCTTCAAAGCCCTTATATTGTCTGGAATGAAGTGACACTGTTAAAACCAGCTGGCTGGCATAGCAACCACAGTTTCTTTAACAGCCTTGAGAGAAATGCACATCTGAGCAAGAGCTGAAATAGGCTACGAAGAGCTCGGTGTCACCTTAACACAGTAAGCATCAGCAAAACATGTGAGGGAGCAGATCAAGGAAGGTCATCTCCGCTTCCCTTGAAAACATTTGATAGTGGCCACAGCAGTTTAGTGAACTTTTCTGTCCGGTGCAGCAATACTGGATGTACCAAGAAATCTGACGGGGGACTTTTTACAAGGGCCTGTAGGGACAGGACAAGGAGGAATGGCTTTAAATTAACAAAAGGGAGATTTAGATTGGATATTAGGAAGCTGTGGCTGCTGCATCCCTGGCAGTGTTCAAGGCCAGGTTGGATGGGGCTTGGAGCAGCCTGGGCTAGGAGAAGGTGTCCCTGTCTGTGGCAGGGGGTTGGGACTGAATGGGCTTTAAGGTCTTTTCCAACCCAAGCCAGTGTGTGCTTCTGTGATTCTATGTGTTGACATCAGTATTACTGTGTTCATACGGCTGTAGCTTGGTGTACTTTAGCTCACTGTTTTCTGTTCTTCTCAAATGAAAAGAGGAAACCTTTTTACCTCCCTGCACCTACTGTAGGTCAAAACCAAGATCAGAAAAGAGTAATAGATGTTTATGGCACCTTTCCAGTAAAAAACCTGAGGAAAAAGTGTTGCTGTGTCTCCTCTGCAGTAGGCTGCGATTGCACCCTTCCAACAGCCTGCCCATATGGTGCTGGCATTGCTGAGCCGAGCCCTCCTCCTTGCAGACTGCAGCCTCAAGCCAGCACCTCCCACTTGGAAACAAAAGGAAGCCCAACTAAATGCTCAGATTCCCAAGTGAGTTTGCAAGTGCTCCATGAAAAGAAGGGTTAAACTGTTTTGCATTTGCAGTAGTCTGTTTGTGAATATAGGCAGATAAAAGACTGGTGGAGCTGCTGTTAGGTTTTATTTTAGTTTTCTTTCTGGTCATATATTCGTGTGAATAAAAATATGAATTATAATAATAGCAATTCTGATCATGTCCAGAGACATTAAAGTCATTTGTAGGTCCAGCTGTATGCTTACCCCTTAAGATTTTATTTCATTTTTTCCCAGTAGCATTATCTGCATTTTACAGGCTTTGGGAAATAAAGTACAGAAAGACTAAGGTGTTATTTTCTATTAAGTCTGTAGGAACCTAATTACTGTTACAGTCAGTGGGAGGTTGCTGCTTAAAATCCCTTGCAAATCTGTTCCAAAGTAAATTGTCCTGGCTCATCTAGGGAGTTGAGTGTTGCCTCTTGACTGACAGAATGTCCCAGCACTCTCCTTTGCTGGATTCAGTTTTCAGAGAAGCGTAACTGTCAGCATGTCCGAGTGCATCATCTGTTTTATGGGAATTTCAAGTTTTAACAACTATCAAAAGTCATAGTAAAAAAAATCCTCTTTTTTTAGAGTTCTTTAATAAAGGAAATGAATTATGAATTCTTTAATAAATGAAAATAAGATTAACATGGACAGATCATAAAGAAATGGACTGAATATGCAGAAAGGGAGCAGATGTTTGGTATTTGGGGAAGAAATGGTTTGCTCTCCTCAAATGATGGAAGCAGCTTCCTGACCTCCCCACTCCGGCCACGGAGAGCCTGGCTGGAGCCCGGTAACCTGGCCTGTCAGCTCAGGATTCTGTTTTCATATTTTCAGTGTTTCATGAGAGCTACTCATGGATGTGGTGTTTCTGGAATATCGGAGGAAGAGTCGTATAAACCCCTACCTATACAAACAGCTGCTGAAGGCTGTCTTTATTCTAATGCTCCGTAGCAGCACCGCTGTTACGCATTAAGGCGTTCAACGCTCTCAGGCTGCACTTCTGTCATGCTGCCACATCAATTTCTGTCCCACAGCATTGCCCTCCAGAACCAGTATTAAAAATAAACTTTGAAAATAGAGCAAGAAGAATCCTGTTATTCTGGATTGCCCAGATTCTCTTCCCCGCGTCATTTCCACATCATCTCCTGAACTGCACAACAATTAAATAAGTTGAACTTGCACTCTTCTAAAGCGTGCTTCTGAAGATGGGCTCCAAAACCAGCCAGTAATACTGTCTCTGTGTTCTTATTCAGTGACAGATCTCCTGGATGATAGTGGCAATGTGAATAATAGGTTGTCTTCATTGCTAGGATCAATTCCCATACAGATTTGGACAGATTTGATGTTGCACCTAATTATATTCTAACTGACAGGTTGCAGCTGCTGCTGTTTATACTCTTGAGCTGTTACCGCAGTTGAGGACAGCCTGTGTTGGATCTGTGACAGGACTGTTGTACAGCTGTCCAAAATAGCTCTGAAAGGGAACAAACTCCATTTCTCAAAAAAAAAAACCCAAGAAAGAATTAGGAAGTGTCAGCCTCTGAGCTTATCGTGTGTATTGTAAATACATGTGTATGAGCCAAGTTATTTTCAGTTCAGCAAAATACTAAACCCCATGAAGACATTTGGCTGAAATTTGGACATGTGAGCTGTGAAATTTAGTTTCAAGTCTAAGATCAGCCCCAGACTCCCCGTGTGAAATGAAGTAAATGGCTTAATTTCTCAGTGCTGCCAGCTCAGGTGTCAGAGAGGCATACTTCCCTTTCTTCAACTTTTTCCTAGCCTAGATTGGAAGTTTTGGTAAGCTGATGCTGTTTGGTTCTTGTGTGCTGATTGGAAATGCATTAAGAGGTGCAGAAATGGTCTTGTCTTGGTCCTTGGCTTTACAAGCTCTCTAGTTAACAAGAAATTCAAGGTGTGTCTGGCTGTGATTATAAAATACCTGTGAGGCATCTTCTTTTTTCACAGCTGTATGAGCCTCCACATGAACTCTCCACTGTATTTGGTAGAAAAGCAGAGAAATATGCTACCCCTTCAACACTTGTTCAAAGACTTTTCTCCCTGCCTGTTCCTTCTCCAGCTTTTAGCTCTTAGTGTGCTTTGAGGTTTTGGTACCAGGCAAAGCATTGGGCTACTTGTGGGGAGAGATACAGCGTTTGCTGCATTAGGACAGCAGTCTTTAAGGTGGTCAGAAAATACTTGAGCATTACCCTGGGATGCTTTAATAAAGACCCTGGCAATTCAGGAACAAACATGGGCAAAGCATTTGCAGCAAGGAGGGAAATGGGTAAGAGGGGGAATGGACAGTATTGTGGGTAATTACACTGTCACTTTCTTAAATGTCCTAGGATAAGAAATGGTGCATTTGTATTTTTCCCTGTGGTTTGCGGCCTCTTCTACTCAGTCACAAACTGTCTCAGAAAATACTGTTTGCAAAAGCGTGTTTTTAAGGGATAAAGAGAATGGCACAAAGACTGGGACAGGAGCAGGTATATTTGTGGCTATACATGCAGGGGGGAAATGGGAGATTACAAGGGAATGGGTATTGTGATAAACAGTTGTCCCAGACTATGTAAAAGGAGAAGTCAGGAATTCCTATGCTGTGATGTAATCATTTTTGTAAGCTTTTCAAGGAAACAAAAATGTACAAAGTTCACAGTATCACTGAACTTATTAAATGCAAAAGTAACTGTGTTCATTCCCATAATCAGCATTCATAAACCAGTATTTTCTCTCTAAACTTTGCTGGCAAGACTGATGTCTCCAGAGAGAATACGAGGAAGCAAACACAGCAACATTAGTATCATGTCTCTTTAGAAAGCCTGGACCAATCAAGATGCAGGTCTTGCAAACAAAAACCCCATAAACCCCACCATGTTTTACACGAGCAGCTCTTGGGACTACAGAATGACCTCTTTAGCAGAATGTTTAAGGCAAGCTTAGGGATTTTGTACCAGGATTTTCATTCTCTTGAGTTCTCCAGGGTTTGCTAAAATCAGGAGACAGAAATATGAATGAATGAATGGATTTGACAAACGGCTGCTGTCTCAATTCCAGTTGTGATTGACTGTTCCTAAAGGCATAAGTGCAGTTGTCCCATCCGTTCCTGTCTCTCTCCTGTGAAGTGTTTAAGGTACATATGAAAATGAAAACCGAAAGTACTTGAGGCTGCCGGGCTTGGTTTGAACCCTTTGGATGAGAGGCTGCCTCTGCTGTGGAGTGTCAGCTTTTGAGAGCAGTCAAGCACCAAGCAGCAGCCTCAGTTTTTAATTTCTTTGCCTTTGTAGGTTTCAGACAGACTCCAACCAGATGTCTGTGTTAATGAAGCACTAAGTACATTATGTAATTATGAGGTTCTGAATATAATTGCTGTGTATGCTGCATAATTTAAGTTCCAACTGTACTTGCATCTCTCATTTACCAAGCCAGTGAAGGATATAATAATATTGAACACAATAACAGCTCACAGTGTAGTCATAGAGGTTGCATTTAATGAGCTTGTTTGTGATTCTTATAAAGAGATCCTCTCATGGCAGATAAAATCATAGTAGCCAAAGGTTAAGGTTATCTGTAAGATGAATCTTTTCCTTGCAAGTCTGGATATAATGCCCTGAGTGAGGAAATATCTGATACGAAACTTGTAGTCTGAGACTGGAGATCTGCCAGCTCTTGCAGAGTGAGTTCTCCAACATACAGTGCATTATGGCAGGAGAGAACAGGGGTGCTCTTGGGTGTAAAAAGGAGCTTGCCGTCTTGTTTTGTCCGTTTGTGAGGTGGTTGGGCATGAGCAGAGACCCGTGAATCTGAGGAGACAAGGGCTTGGATAAAATAGTTTTTTTGATGGTGGGATCTTGCATACATGGTAGGCTTTACACACGCTAGGCAAGGGCAGATGTACTGTTCTCAGAGGTTTCTTGTTTTTTGAGTTGGCTGGCTTCCTGGCCATGCAGTTTGGTAGAACTGTAAAGTTTTTTTCTGCTCTATGGTGGAGATGCAGTGAAATACTTTTCCTTGGTAAAACCTGAGCCTTCTGACTGCGGAATGCTTGGTAGGCTATGGGGTACATGGGTGGTAGACGTAAAATTCCCATGTTTCTCATTCCAATTATTATGAGAAGGATGGAGCATGGTTTTGAGCTGAGGCTCCTTGCCTCTCAGTCACTGAGGTTCTGTAGATACTGCTTAATTCCCCCATGCTCCCATTTTGATAAAACAAAATGCAGCTTTCATGAGGCAATCATTTTAGCCAAAAGTTGTTAAACTGAAGTCCTGTTCCGTCTTTACAGGTTGCTAGTTTTGCATCTCACTGTTAGCACAAGATGCAGGCTGAAGCACATGGCCTTTTCCACAGGCTCAACTCTGCAGCTATCTAGTGGGCTATGATTAAAAAAGTCAACTTTTCTTTCCATTCATACTCTTGTAGCTTTTACTGCAGAGATCTTACTTCAAGACTTGGCAGCAGCAGCCTGCTATCAGACTTATTAAACACAATCTCTGAATGCTGCTATTAGTGTCATTTTCCTTGGCAGTTGTTCTTGCCACTGTCACCCTTCCTTGCTAGCTCCTTGTCTTTCTCCAGCTCAGATTCGGCATCCCATTTCATTATTTACTTTATACATCATTATGTCTAGGTCTGCACTAGTAGTTAGTTGTGGGAAGGTAAATTAATAACAAATATTGAAGTACCATGATGTATAAGAAGGTTCATCAGAGCATACATGTTTGTTAACAATGTTTAATACTTTGAATGAGTTACTGATTTCATTGAATCAGTGAAAACACTGGGGTTCCTATTGAGAAGTGAAAGAGAGCAGTATGAATGAAACTCATCCTGAACGGAATGGACTGACCTGATTTATGTTTGAACTGACTTAAGCTTATGTGAAGGCCAAGTGCTCTGACTCCTCATTGGTGCTTGAGCTGGAGGAGAGCAGTGAGTCTACTTCAGTTTTGTTTGAAAGGGTTAACATCAGTGCTTTAACCTAGGTTCTCTTTTTTAGAACCTGTCAGGTTTTGAGTTTCAGTTTTCAAGATCTAAGGAGAACTTGAAAATTGGAGAGCGTTTATGTCCAGAGAAGGCAATTCTGCATAGGTTTTGTGAGAAATCTTGATCCTAACTTGATTTTAGTAAAGACGGGGTTGGAATTTAGAGTTTCTGATGAAATCTCAAGCCATACAGGTTTCATATAATTTAAGTATAAAAAAAATTCAAGTATAAAAGTATTTTCATTCATCAATCTAAGGAGTTAATATATATTTAAATACATATGCCCACTGCTCTTTGCTTGATTTGAGTATTACAGATTTTAAAGAAACCTAAAAAACCCACAGGTGTTTAAATCTGCCAAGTGATCCTTCATGAAAAGAAATATCTTTCTCTTTAAGTGTGATTTTTATCTGTTGTTTGGAGTCACTTTGGAGAAAAGCCTATTACATTGCAGGGCACAGCACTGGTTGTCCTTAGCATTTGTCAGAGTAGCAGCAAACTGAGATAGACAGCTTTGTGCTGAGCAGTGTACCAATATCCATAAGCATACTGTGTGGAAGGAAGGAAGTCTTTTCCCTGTTTTGTTGTTGGGGCAAAAGTGAATTGCTAAAGGGTATCCAGTACATTTCTGGCAGAATTCAGATTGCTTAAATCCCTCCAGTCCTTTAGCTACAGAACATCCTTTTCCCCTATTTTTTGTACAGTAGAAGTAGCTCTCTCAACATGTGCTTTGTAGACTAAATGCAAACAGATGTTAATAGCTTATGATTGAATTTCCTTCTATGTATGTCTGTGCTGATTTTAGTGTGATTAAACATTTCTAAGATAACACAGTTGTCTTTGTCCCTTCCAAATGTGATGAGCAAAACATTTCTCTGAATAATCAGTTTCATTCCCCATTCTTGCCTTGTGTAGAATTTATATTCTTCAAATCCTTCTTTAGCTGCAGACGTCTGAATTTCTTAGCTGCAGATTCTTTCTTGATTTTCATAAGACATTTCCAGCTTGATTATGGTTATTTTTTCAGAAGAGAAATTGAGAAGGAGGGAACATCAGTTCTGTGGAGATGGTGCCTTCTGGCACTTCAAACACTGCCTCTCCAGGGCATGATGAAGAAAGCAAAGCTCACACAAAGGAAAACAAAGCAGTGTCCCCTGCTTTCCCATTGAAGAGTCAGTAACAGCTGTCTCAGCTTGAAAGGTTCCCACCACTGACAATGCTGCAGCTTGCAGGGTTACTGTTATTTGAGTTAGCCCTCTGACTTCCAAGTGTTTCCCTCTTAGGAGATTGGACTGGAATATCTTACTTTAGGAGCCACAGTGAGGAAACTTGTCTTGGCAACTGGCAGCCACATGTCTTTTAAACTTTAATAACTTCACTATTTGGTACAGTGGGAAATTCTTTGTCCTTGGAGTGCCATGAGAAAACTGCACTTACTCAGGTTACCTTTCTGTTACATTACTGAATTATCAAGAGAAGTGCAGAAATGTGAATAAACAATTCTCTTATTTGAAAATCGGTTCCTGGAGGCCAGTTCTGCATTTCCAAAGGGTTATCAACCCTTTCAGTTCTTTTCTGAGAGATTATTCTTAAGGGAAGTACTTAAATGCATGCATGTCCTTTCTGGCCATCCAGTGGTATCTTGCAGACTTGAATGCCTTAAGCATTACCCAGCGAAGGAGTGGTAATTTGAACCTTTTGGGGCAGATCTTACTCATTTAAACGCAAACTGCTTTTTGGAGATAGTAACATCTGTCCTCCCTTCTTGTCAGACATTGCTTGGCTTTGCTAAATTTCAGACACAGCAGGAGGCCACCTTGTTGTGCTATAGTGACTGCAGGATTCTGACAGTCCTCACTGCTGGAGCAAAACCAAGCTGGTATGGTTAGCAGTGTTGCTCAAGGGTTGTATATGAATGGCTTATTTGGGACCCTGTGATTATATGAAAGCTTTAAGAGACTTTTTGTTATCTTCTTTTCCCTGCAGTGGCCAGTTTGCCATAGTGAAGAAATGTCGAGACAAGAGCACGGGGCTGGAGTATGCTGCTAAGTTCATTAAGAAACGCCAGAGCCGGGCCAGCCGCCGTGGAGTGAGGCGTGAGGAAATTGAGCGGGAGGTCTCCATCCTGCAGCAGATCCTGCATGCCAACATCATCAAGTTGCATGACATCTATGAGAACAAGACGGATGTGGTCCTCATCCTTGAGCTGTGAGTAAGGGGACTTCCTGTCCTCTGGGGTAGTATGAGGTAAATAGGAAGCGGAAAGGGCTGCAGAGGTAGAACAGAGGCGCTGTTAAAATGGAGCTGTTGTGTTCTCAGGCCTCGCAGATCCTGGCAGGAGAATTGCATGAGGTTCCTGGTAAACAGGCCCCCCAGTTCATCCATGTGCCTTGGCGATACAGGTGCACCTTCACATCAGCTGAGGCTGTTGTTACTGAGCCAGGGAGTGCTGTCAGCCTGAAACAGTTTACTCACAGAGGGATTACCTCATGTCTGCCTAGTGCTGCCCTGATGTGAACCTTGGAGGAAGCACGAATGGACTCTGAATGTTGATTTCAGTTTTCTGTCTGCTTTCATCTCTTCCAATACATGTGAAGGCGTCAAGTTCTTTGCCCTGTTTGCAGCCGTTCTCTGTACTCCCATATTTTCCTCATTTAGAGGAGACTAGGGGAAAAAAGGGAAGGAGGGCAAGGGAAGAGGTTTATTTAAATCCCTAGACTTTGACTATTGAGGATGAATAGTGGCAGGGTGGGAGCAAAGGAAAGCTGCTTACTCTTCTTTTGTGCCACCATGTGATGGAGGAAAACCCCTGCCATTTGGGACTGGGTCTCTTTATAACCAGACTTACACTGGGGTAATGAATTGGCACTTGACTTGTTGCCATTCCAGGTGTTTCATGGCTGAGGATTAGGAATGCAACGGAAGTGAGAGGCTGTGTGCATGGATGGTCATACAAACCTGTGTTCAAAACCTGTCTTTCTGTACAGTTCACAGTGTGTTTTGTTGGTCTGCCATAAGGAATGTAAATTCTTAGTGCACATGCAAATTTACATCTGTGTGTATTTGTGTGGCTCAGCCTTCCTAATCTCCACGGAGAACCAGGGAAAGCCTGAACACTGTCACACAAAGCAGAGCAGGGTACAATTGTGCTTGTACTCCTCAGAGCCAGGAATGGAAGTAGCTGTTACAGTAAATGGAGCTTTGCTGGTGAGAATGTGTGGTCTTGGCCTAAGGGGATGAAGTTTGTCATGTAATGAAGGAAGACACATCAATTTAAAGTTTTTTGGGCTCTGTCCTGCTCTTTGGTGGAACCAGTATCACCTGGTTCACAAAGCTCTGAGTCTTAGAGGACCTGTGCAGATGATGACATATCCTCTATCTGTCAGTTCATGGTACTAATGGAAAGCTGTAAGCAAGGAGGCAGCCTGAGGTCTTGTACTTGCTGCAATTTTTGGGTAATGAGTAAATGATGCAAGTTATCTATATGTATGAAGCACGAAATACAGAGACACTGTGGCTGAAGGTACATAGATCCTCTGTTCCTTTGGGCCCCTGCGTGCCCTTGAAAATGGAATCTAGGCTATGAGGCTTTGATCCCTGAGTGAGATGAAACAACCACTTGCTTTCCAGGGGAGCAGGAATTTAGGCCAGGGAGCATTCCTGGAGATTACTGTGACTACTGGCAGATGGCATATGAGTGATGATAAGCATCTGTTAATTTTTAAGTATAGTCTGGGGCCAAATGGTGGTCTCTGTAGCCATGCACTGGAAGACAGAGGGGTTTTTCTGACTGGCAGCTACTTCGTGCTAAAACAACCTCCCGGTTCATTACCTTCTGCTTTTTCCTGTCCTCACATGGCCTGACACATTTTGCGTGTCCTGTTGTTAGGCTGTAGCTTATTGCTCTTTTTAAAAGGCAGGGTGCAATTTGACCTGATTAAGACCCCTGCATTCAGCTGCTGTGTACAAATTGAGGATTATGATAATTGCTAATAAAGATAATTAAATTCTCTCTGTAAATAGATAATCTCTCCTCCTGATGCTCTGCTATCAGAGTCTCATACTCCCTGCGGTTCATTGAAATAAGCATTACAGCCCCTGGCCAACTGGCCTTATGTTAAGCTGCAGTGGACTTCAGCTTCAAAAGAATGTCTCCAGTATTCTTGATTAATTGAAGAAGCTACCCTGGTGTTTGAAAGAGGCTTTGGCTAAAATGACCCTTTCCCAAGCTCACTGTCTCCTCTTTACACAGGGTTTGATTCTACAGGTGCTGTTACTTCTGTTCAAGAGCAGGAAGAGCATTGCCAAGCCCACTGCTGTTAAGTGCAGTTTGGCAGGTACACGGTTTGCCCTTCCTTGTGCACATTGTTCAGGGATATGCTCCCCACAGCTTTTTGTGACTTTGCTGTTCTCTGTCTCTTGGGCTCTGCCTTGAGGCTGCTTTGCCCAGACAAAAGCAGCCTGAAGGTGTGTTTGAGTGATGCACCAGTCTCCTCTACTGGTGACTGTCAAGGTTGTGTACACAAAATAAGCAGCTGTTTCCAAGAAGTAAGGCAGCATTGTCACTTGTCTTTTATTGGGGTTTGAAGGAAGAGCAAAGGTATAATGTGCTTGCTGCTTTGTTTGCCATGGGAATAAGGTGACATAATAAAAGGGAAAGAGATTGAATTAGAGGAAGGAATTTATTTTGTAACCTAAGGTCCTTTGAGAAAGGAGCATTTACTCCTTTACAGATGGTGCTGATTTGGAAAACACGCATCCCTGCATGTTCAAATGTAACTTTTAGTGCAGTTATGAGGGTTTTACTGCAAGGGAGTTGGCATTCAACTGCCTTTTGAGGTGATTCTGTAATGGTTGGCTTTAGGAATTGCCAAGTCTCTTCTGCCTGCAGTTTCTCTGAGTTCAGGTGAATAACTTGGATGAGAATGATCCTGCACTAAACTGCTCACCACTCCCTGTGCACAATTTACTCAAAACCTATTCTAAATGCTGAGTCTTTGTTAATGAGAAATCATCACATCTCTTTGAATTTTCCTTTAAATTACTCTTTTAAGGTCTCTGCAGCTTAGACTAATGTCTTAGGCTGTGTCATAAGAGACTAGAGATTGATGTACCATTTGTAATGCATGCCAGTCTCTGACCTTCAGAAAATGAAATGCTCCTGTGGTGGTTGTAAGAAGGAGTCTTTTGCTGGTAAAGGCAGGGGGACTTCAGGCGCTTGAAACTTCTTTTGTTTCCTTTTTTATTTTGATGTTGTATTCTGTACCTTGGAAATTTCTCCCTGTCTAGCCTGATTCAGGGTTAGTGTAAACTAGAGAGAAGAGGGAAAGTACAGCCAGGAGCTAGCAAGTGAATCTCCTGTGATCCTTGTTCTTACAGGCTGTACGGTGTCTTCAGTGGCGTAGCTGGTTGCCCAGGATGTTGCTGGGGAGCTGGAGGCTGGGCTACATGGGCTGTTGGTCTGGTCGAGAGAGAGCTGTTCTATTTTTAGTCCTGATTGAAGAGTCCGCCTTGAAGAACAGCCTCTGAGGAGGTTTGACAGGGTAAAAGAGGAAGAGAGAGTTATGTGCTTACATGGTTGAATTCCAGAAAAGTACCAGAAAGTGTCCTAGTGCAGCTGGCTTCCTGGTGACAGGGCCCTAGTGCCTGCCAGAGGTGAGTGCTTAAGTGAGGTTTGAATAGAAGTCAATAAGGAAAGTACTTGCCTCCTCTCTGTACACAGATTCCATGAAGCACTTTACTTGAAGATTTCTTTATTGGCTTGCTACAGCTGTAATAATTTGTAAACTAATGAACCAAGGCCCCTAAACCTGTTACGATGTGGAAAGGAGGCAGTGTTCCCTGGCTCCTGAAATGCACAGGGTAAAACACAACCTGTCCAGCAAGGCTGATGGTAGCACTGAGACCCTTGGTTTGTGTTACCTGAAAACAAGAGACCAAAGGAGAGTCTCACAGGCTGAGTAAGGAGGGAGAAGGCAGCAGCCAGAGGCAGCAGTTGCAACATATTTCTGTGTCATATAAGCTTGTTTTTGTTTGCCAGACTTTCAGTTGTAACAATTAAAGGATCAAGTGACTTCTGCCCAGGTGAAGTGTCCTGCTTCCTCTTGCTGAGAAAGTTTCTGAATATGTGGAAGCTGCAAAAAAATACCCACTAATCAATGCCCAAGTCAGTGGGCTCTGTGTAAGTCTCTGACTTTGGAACAGCAAAGTATGCTGTCACAGCAACAGCAGAAGTTAACAAATAAGGCACATGGCTTTGTGGCTTTTGACACGATGTTCTGGCTTGCAGTTGGCTTCTCCTTGCAATTTTTATAGCTGTTCACAAGAGTTTGCTCTGAAAGAAGCAGAGTAATCACCATCTTGTCACCACCAGTGGTGTGTAGGAGCCTGGGATCAGAGTAATCATTGCAAAGCCCTCTGCATTGCAGTGTTGTCTAACTTGTCTGTGAGTCACAGCACTTAGTTAAGTCAAAACGTTTGAACCTGCCAGTTCTTTTGCAGCTGTTTCATCAAACTGGGCCAGAAGCTCGTTTTCCAAATGACTGTTGGGTTTCTGGGGCCTTGTGCTTACATTCTGGATCCTGAGCAATGGTGTGGTGGTACACCTGAACTCAAGAGCAACAACCACTTTGTGGGTGCCCCTAAGAGTAAATCTGAATGAGAATAGATCAGTAATACCAATGATAGTGTAAATTGGAAACAATAAATGTAAACGTAATTATGAATAACAACTGTAAACAATGCCACATTCAATATTTAGATCCTCTTGTTTCATACTATACAGAAAAATAGCACTGGACCTCTCATTACAAAGCACAAAAATGAAAATAGAAATCTTATGTATTAAATTCATATGGAATGCATTTCAATTTAGATGCAAAACCTGTCAGTTACTGTCGTGGTTTAAGCCCAGGCCGTAAGTCAGCCACGCAGCCCTCTTGCTCACTCCCCCCCTTTCTTCCCACTCCCCTCCAGAGGGATGGGGAGGAGAATCAAAACAATGTAACTCCCAAGGGTTGAGATAAGAGCAGTCCAGTAACTAAAGTATAACACAAACCACTGCTGCTACCACCAATAGTAATAATGATAAGGGATATAACAAGGGAAGAGAATACAATACCACCCGTCAATACCCAGCCCGACCAAGCAGTGAACCACCCCTTCCAAGTAACTCTCAGTTACATCTTGGGCATGACGTGCTGTGGTATAGAATACCTCTTTGGTCAGTTTGGGTCAGGTGTCCTGTCTCTGCTTCCTCCCAGTTTCCCCTCCTCCCTGGCAGAGCATGAGACTGAGAAGGTCCTTGGTCAGAGTAAACATTTGCGCAGTAACTAAAAACATCGGTGTTATCAGTGCTGTTCCCAGGCTGAAAGTCGGAAACACAGCACTGCATCAGCTACTAAGAAGGAGAAAAATGACTGCTACTGCTGAACCCAGGACAATTACTAATAGCACTTCCTTGCTTTGGTACCTTCTAACCTGCTACAATCTGCTTAATTCTTAAAAATTCAGCACGAAATAAATGCTTTCCTGGCAGTTCTGTCAGGCAAGGATCTGTATTTAGGACAGTGCAATGGCTGTTCTGGAAAGAAAAGAGACCTTACTGGCAGATCTTACTGCCTCATGTTTCTGGCAGCAACCCATAAGCAAAGTCACTCTAACAGTTCTTGACTATTACAGCTTGTTCTATTTCCTCTGTCTCACCCAAAAGAAAACTTTGAAAAATAGCAGTTGAGGCAGGTAACCCAGAGTCTGTCTGTTGAAATATGCACATGCCCGTGGATTCAGCAATAAAAAAATGTACCTCTTTGGGTCCTTAACAATCCTTAATGAATCAAACCTTGCAGCATTAATGCCTTAAGGAAAGGCAGTCCTTAATTCACAGGGGAGAGAGATGAAGCCTGAAAGAAGTTTTGGCACACCTGGGACCAGAACACAAAACTCCAGGCTGTTTGCAAGAGTGGCCTTTGTCTAACTTTGTGGAGCTTTTTTGCTACTTGAGTTTTCTGTGCTGACCTTTATTTTATGTGTTACAGTGCAGTAGATAACAGGATGTTTCCTGGTGTGTTTTGCAGGGTTTCTGGAGGAGAACTTTTTGACTTCCTGGCACAGAAGGAATCTTTGAGTGAAGAGGAAGCAACGAGATTCATCAAACAGATTTTAGATGGTGTGAATTACCTTCACTCTAAGAAAATTGCTCACTTCGATTTAAAGGTAAAGATGTTGATTTAGATTTTTTTTATTGTTGATGTTTTTTAATGGTGAACTGTACTGTTTTGGATACCTGTATTTGATACCATGCCTAAAATAATGGGTAAGATCATTGTAAATGCACTGCATTTGGATGGGCTTATATATTTACTGACTGGGGAAAAAGAAATTGTGAGTCTTCATCCTTCAACTCTGTGCATTTGTGGGGTCAGCCAAAGCATAGTGTTTAAAAAATAAAAATATTAGCATGATGTACAGAAGAAATGCATTTTTAGGAAGAGGAGCCAGGTCCAGTTGCGAAGAACTGTTGCTGCATCCAGTCCCCGCTGTGTTTAGAATTACATGAGGAGTATGTGTTCTCCTGTGCAGTCTGGTTAATAGAAAGACTTCTTGATTTCTTAGCTGCATAGAGTCTTGAAAGCACATCACACAGAGCTCTTTTTCCACCATATCAGGTGTCATCTATAGTTTTGATCCTTGACTTTGGTGTCAGTACAGCTGGCCTAAACAGTACAGAAGACTTCTGCTTTTCATTGTGGCCTGCCTAGGTGAACATGCTTCTCTGAAACTAGGAGGCTGTTGTCCTTGGGAATAAAACTCTTGAGACTAGAATAAAATGCTTTTTCAGTAGCAGGCTCACAGCTGCAGAACTGGCTGCCTCAGACATCACTCCTTTCCAGAAATACATTCAAAATGCACTTATCCATAGGGGAAAGTAGAATAAAACAGTTTTATAATGAAGGGAAAAGGAAAAACTCTACTGCTAGATACATGTTCCTTGTCCTGACTTTAAATTCAGGTTAGTTTATTATTAATTATGTGTGTGCTATAGATAAACTCCTCCCAGATTTTCATGATATATGTGCTCATTCCTTGTGTTAAATGGGTGCCTAATGCTGTCTTTGTTTTAAATTGCTTTGTCTTGAGTCAGTGTTAATGGCAGGTATGTAGTCATTGCAAATATTGCATATCACATCTAACCTAAAAACTGGTTAGCAAACTTCCATCCAAATCTTCATGGGGTGCATGTGAAAAGCATAGGAGATGTGTGAACATATGAAGGATGTGCACTTGATTTTGTAATTACTACATGAATCCAGAAGCCAAGGACTGAAAATGTTTGCTTTGTATTAGAAAACAATGTGGTATCTACAATGAAATTATTGTGAGAATACAGGTGCAACTTTTTCTCTATACTGATCTCTAGCTGCTCGTTTTGGTATTTAATACCAGTAATGTTAGGTGGTCAGTGAAGATGTAACAAGAAATGCAAGACAGAAATTGGGAAGGATAAGTAAGCAATCATTGCATTGATAGTGAGCATCACAGAATAACTCTCCTGGGTTTTCAAGGACTCTCGGTTTGGAGTTTTGCTTGTGTTAAATTAGACATGTATTTTTAAGCAGGAATCTGATTAGATAGAGAATGATTTATAATTCTCTTGTCACTTGACAGGGCTCCATTGCCTGCAGTGGAGCTCCAGTGACTTACACCACCTAAGGAATAAAACAGTCCAAGAGGTAGTGACTGTGCCTTTTTGCCATTTCAGTCTGTTCTGTCTGCTCTCAATAAGCTTACATCATGTGTCTGGGCAAACACATATGCCCTAGATCCATGGAAGAAAAACTGAATTGTTAGCCTGAGGCTAAAATATTCTTGGTCCAGTGACTATGACAATAAATTATTCATCTGCTCTCTTTCCCAGTGCATCTCTGACTGTGAGCGTGTGTTTGCAGGAGCTGCTTCCACATTAGCATCTGCTGTGAAAAGGCCAGGCAGCTGCCAGCAGGGAATTGAACTGTCTCAGTGTTGCTCTTGAGCTTATGGTTAAGTTATGATAAATGAATGCATTAAAGCTCTTCCTGGGAGATAAATTGAACCCATAGGTTACTCTGAAACCTGTGAAATAGGGCCATATAGGGAATAACTAAGGCTGAGATATTAGCTGAAGGAATAAGATTATGAAATATCAATTACATCTGGTAAAGAAAGCAAAAGTCTGTGGTTGAAAAAGTTGGCTTTAATTTCACCATTCAAGCTTCACCTTTTCCCTTCAATGTTGTGAGAAATGCTACATGTTCTATTAACAGTTTGCTGTCATATATGAGCTAGGACCTCTGATGCCAACTCTTTGTATTTTCAGGACTGTTCAGATAACAAATCCTAGATCTTTCCTGGTTTTGTTCTTGCAGCTTTGAATTTAATCTCGTAGAGAGGAGCATTTTCCTTAAGTAGGTCTAGGTATGAGTAGAATACCTTAAGAAGCATTTAATCAGACCTCTTCCAGTGAGTTACAAAACAGTACAGGGACAACTGGGCAGAATCAGTAACATTGCTGTCAGTCAAAGTACTGAGTGGTGCAGCTCTCCCTCAGGATCCAGCAGTGGCATTCTGGTTCTGCACCACCTGCTTCAGATACCTGCTACCTGCTGTTATGTGTGTGCCAGTTGTTGTAACTGAGGCAGATCAGATCCATGGGGTCAGAGTGTGACATCTTCTCTGCAGGCCAGGGGGATACTTTTCTGTTTTAAAAAGTGACAAGATAAGCTGAGTTTGCGCTTCATGTTGTATCACAGTGCTGCTGGTCTGATAATCTAGTGGCATATCCTGTTAGATTGGGGAACTACATACAACTGAGTGAAAAACTCCTGTCTCATTGTGGGAACAAGGGTATCTGGTTTTCATCCTGGCAATAGCCATCATTGAGAAAATAAGCTTAGGAGTGCTAACAGGAAGATAAAGGCAGATTTTGCACAAGATAGAGTTAAAGGAATGAAAGTATCACTCTTAGTAGATCTGCTTTGCTTTTATGTAGTTCTGCTCCATTCATTTATGTCCAATTTCAGTTGTCATCCCTTTATCAAATGAATGAATTGTAAATGGTTAGGCACAGGTATGTTTCCTGTTCTACAGTCTTGTGTAAAAAAAAGGCATCTGAGAACTCTGCTATTTTCTCAAGATATTAATATTATAATAACAAAGATCTATCTTTGGTTATTTTTAGCCTGAAAACATTATGCTTCTAGACAAGAATATCCCTATTCCGCACATCAAACTCATTGACTTTGGCCTGGCTCACAAAATAGAAGATGGTGTTGAATTTAAGAACATTTTTGGAACTCCAGAATTTGTGGGTGAGTGACCTGTTCATTTGACACGTATTGCAAGTTCCATGAGGAAGCTGAGACTTCTTTCCAAAGTGAAGAAGTGAGGGTGAGAGGAAGTTTCAATCACATTTCTATCAAGGTAGCCTAAAACTAGAGGTTTACTTTATTTTTCTGGACTAGGCAAGAAGTGCTTTCTATAAAGCAGACGTGCTACTTCTGTGAGAGTAGGTTGCTGCCAAATAAATAGAGATGTGAATTCAGGGTTGTGATTGTGAAACCCTGCAAGTAAAAGTTGTAATTCTTTTACTACTGCCTATTTACTAAAGCTCTCTGCATTGCGGTACATGGGGACACAATGACTGGGTATCCCTAGCTTTGCTTCCTGATAAAACTGCCTCACACTGGGTACAAGTACTGGGTACTATTAAGTACAAGCCTCTCACCTCCCCTTACATCTTGCCACCCGATTCTCTTTTTGTCACTCATTGATCATAATTGTCATATATCTTACTTGGATTTTTAGCTTAATCCTACTCCTTTCTACTAGTTTCACTTAGAGATTTTGGAGTTGGCTTGCAGAGGGCAAGGACACATCTGTTATAGATGCCTTTTTTCATCTCATTACCTCACCTTGGTCTTTTCTTTTTCATTCAATCTTATATGTGGATGTTTTTAAATGAGGAAATGGTTTTTGTAATGATAATGGGTTTTGGCACAGATAGCAGTGTAGTCTAGCATGTAGTTTCAATCTCTTGTCTAAGGGCTGTTTCAGGCTGGCCATTAGAAACTAGCTTTAATGGCACCAGTTAAAAACAAGACAAAAGCTCAGATTCTTGAGGGTAACAGTATCCTTGGGAAGCATAATTTGTTTTAATTAGCACTGTAATTAGTATACATCATCTGCTTTACCCTTATACTTGAGTTGCACAATGCTCCAAGTTACTCCACATAATCTCTTGCACACCTGTGAACTTGAATTCCTGTCAGGCCTGTAAAACTCTAGACAGTGCATCCTAGAGCTGCCTTTCTTTTTCCCACCCCCCCCTTTTCCTTCTTGGCAATTTGGTGATTTTGAGCTGCTGTTCAGTTCAGCCTGGTAAAAACCTGTTACCTCAGCTGCTGATGTTGAATTGAATTCTTCTTACAGCTCCAGAAATAGTGAACTATGAACCACTGGGACTGGCTGCAGATATGTGGTATGTTTTGAACTTCCCCCACCTTGCTCTACTGTTGTCTGTTCCCAGTTTGCTCTGAACAGAGTCCATTCTACTGCAGCAAATCAAAACCAGAAAAAAAAACCAAACCCTTACGTGCAGTTAATAACTCTTTGTTCTGTCTTTCCATTTGTATGCATTCTCTTAAATGAAGAGATAAGCATTTAATTTCTGCAGTATTACAATGAAAAACTTAACTGATGGCAGTTACAGAGTTTACATTTTACCACTGTCCACTGCAGAGGATGACTCTTGAAAGAAAACATGTTCCTGTCTCACTTGTGACAGCTTTATTTATAAGTCCTGCATGCAGAGGAGACCTGCATATTAATCTGATCTGCTGAGCAGGCAGGCAAAAGAGGTCACCCCAAATAAAACTTCCTTGTTTCTGTTTCTTTGCATTTCTGGTGTGTTCTGTGGTAAATACCTGCTAGAGTAGAAACACATAAAGACTTCAGATACCCACATTACTTGAAGTTGTGTGTTAAATTCATGCTCAACACCCTGAAACACCATTCTTTGGAAGAGATGTGTTTTCTAAAGCTGCTTGTATAGCAGCTACTATTGATTTTTTCATATTGTGTATATTAAGAATACAGGTCATGTAGAACCCTTGCAATTAATCTCCTTTGTTTTTCAGGAGCATAGGAGTCATCACCTACATACTGTGAGTACAGTGGGTTTGTTGTGTAGAAGTGTTCCTAGAGCTCTGTCGCACTAGTATGAAACTGCTCTTCCCTTTAGTCATGTAAGAATGGGGTGGGCAGTAGTTTGTCTGATGGGCAAATGTTATCCTGCAGCCTTTTCAAGTTTAAAATAAAGGGTAAAAGAAGAGGGGCATTCTGAAATGTCTCTAGCATCACTGGGCATTTCTACTTCTTACGGGACCTCATCAGCTCCAAACGGTAGAGGATGGAAAAGCTCAAGTGTATTGGTTGCTCACAGAATGACCACGAGCTATCAGTGTGTGGAGGGAATAGAAAGTGTAATAGTACCATTTACAAGGTGAGATTTCAGGTAAATACAGGGAAGATTTAATTTGCTTGTAAAGACAAATCAGTCCAGGTTACTATGCATAAACGTGGTCACCCATGTTCAAAAGGTGATTTTAAGCTGGGTTGGGAGCGGAGAAGTTGACCATGGGAACTGAGAATTCTTTGTACAGCAGACAAAAGGGCTTGTTAAAACGAGTAAAGCAAAGGCTGGTTGGGAATACTGCTGTAGTCAGCATGAGGGGAAAAAAAGTGTGTCAGCTGGTGATGACTAAATAAAAGTAGGAGATTATGACAAGCTCAGGCTCAAAGAAATGAGGTTCTGTGGGCATCCCAGGGACAAGCCGTCGAGAGAGTTTTAAGGTGGAGCTTGACAACTTGAGAAAGTGCTTGTGTGACAATGGATGCGTGCACTGGAGGGACAGCATTCACTGCTTCAGGTATTCTTTCCTCTGGTTTGATAAGGGAATTACAGAAGTGATCAGCAATTCTTGGACCTAACTGCTTCCATTGAAATCAAGCTGCTGTGACTGCTGGGGAGCAGCGCATGGCAGAAACTGCATGCTTGGAAATGTCTCACCCTGTCATTCCTACCCTGGGCATCTGCTCTTCCTTATAACATTCAGAGGACTAACTTGCCACGTTTAAAGAGGGAGCACTCCAGTGCTTTTGTGATGGGAGGGGTCAGTCTGCATGGTATGCTAAGTACTAGGAATGTGTATGCCTTTAGTATTGCCTGTTGAATTTAAAGCCTTTTGTTCTGAAGAAGTCTGAGTAAATGGGGTGGGTCTAATGATACCACCTACTTTAGCAAACATGGCAGCAAGCAAATGGATGCCATCATCAAGTGCAGAGCTCAAAATGCCTACAAGTCCTTAATTCAGCAACCAGTGGAGTGGTTCCCGGGGTTGTAAGGGCAAAGCCTTGAATACTGAGGTCTGCTGTTAGATATTTACAGGCACTGAGTCAGGGTATGACAAGTCATTTCCATTAGGTGCTCGAATTTGAGAATCTCCTCATTTCGCAGACCTAAAGACTGAGTCCCAAAGAGGCAAATAGAGCACTGTTGGCTTTGGCTTTCAGCAAAGAGCCAGAAGGTGGAATTACAGCTGCTTCATTCCATAGTTTTGGGAAAGGGAATAGAAACTAAGGCTCTAGGGCAGGCTTCCAAGCTTTAGTTTTGGAACAGTGCCCATGGTCTGTGGTGAGGTGCCTGCTTGTAGCCTTCTTTGTGGCTAACTCAAATGGAACAAAAGCTTAAGAGGTAGAATGTAAAACCCTTTAGGAAGTGAGATTCACTGTTGCTTATGGGGTGACATTTACTCCGTCAAAGAGAACTGGAGGACCTAACTAATGCTGCCTTGCTGTGTAAGCTGCTTTGGCATTGTTGTATGGTTATAGAGGGACAGGAAACAGTCTATGCACTCAAATGTTTATTCTGTGGATAAAACCACATGTGGTAGCTGGGAATGGGGCTGAATGGCCCAGGTGGTCCCGTTAAATTTCTACTTATCCCCAGATTCCCAGTCAGCATGGTGTTTGGCTGGGCAACAAGGTAAAAGGACTGTTGGGCAGGATCATGTAAGCAGGTGGTTTAGTATTCACAACCTCAGTTCAAATCCCAGGAGTTTATTGAAGCCCTGTTCTGAGCCTGCTGCATCCTGGAACTGTGCTGTCAAAGCCAGACATAATAGATAAGCATAATAATAGCCCAGAAGATTTTCAGAGAGGGATGAGGTCAATTTCCTTGGCATAAATAACATTTCCTATCAAGCAGGCTTTTGCCAGTCAGCGTCCCTGTGGGTTGGGGCAGGGAGGAAGGGGAGGACAGGCAGAGTCTACAGTGTATCTGTTCTAACACTTGAGTTTAGTGGAGCAGAGGTATCAAAGGCATCAAAGTTGAAGGTTGTCACTTGCTGTTGAGAGATGGGCAAAGCAGGAGGAAAGCTTTTTCTCGTAAGATGCTGAATAACTTTTTATTATGGTGTTGTCTCCATTATATCCTTGCAGTTAGAGCAGAGTGCCAACAGAGTGAAACGTTGCATTGCTCAGAAGTAGGCAAAGTCCTTCTGTTTGTGGGTTCCTTTTAATGAGCAGCATGACATTACCTGTCCATCGGACATGGCTCCTAGGCAAGGCCACACACATCCGACTGCCCGTCCCGCATTGTGTTTTGGTTCCAGCTGAGAAAGGTCTCTTGGCTGAACCCACTGTGCAGGGAACTTTGTCAGTAGCCTTGCAGACAGAAAAGCAGTAGGGGCAGGACTTTTCCTACCCAAAGAAAATGTATAGAAACAGTACTTTCTCTGTTTGAAGCTGATGGAAGCTTCTGCCTAGTAGTGTTTGTGGGTTCACAGGAATAGAGACTCTCCCCTGCTGAAACTTCTGCTTTGATTGGCAATGACTTCAGTGAGACTCTTGACAGAGGGGAATCTGTGCAGTTTTATCTGTGTGCACACATTAGTGCCATGCTAGAGACTTTCAAGATGAGTCTGATTCATAACCCATAGATGTAGTGAGCCAAAGCTGGACCTGTTATTTCCCATGTAGCATGGCTGCTGCAGAATGAGATCCACAAATGTCCTGAGACTGTATTATACACTCACTGTAATTTCAATAGGGGACCTCTGCTGTTTATTTTTCCAGCTGATTTTTCTTTCTGGGTTATCTAGCCTCAGTGGTGCTTCGCCTTTCCTTGGAGAAACTAAACAAGAAACACTTGCCAACATCACAGCTGTGAATTATGAATTTGATGAAGAATTTTTCAGCAACACCAGCGACTTGGCAAAAGATTTTATTCAGAAACTCCTGGTGAAAGATACACGGTAAGTGTCAATTCAGGAAGATCCATTTGTCTCCAGGATAAACTTGGTAAAAATAGGTTCTCCTGGCTTTTAATAAAAGCTGTGGAATGGGGAAGTAGTATCTCCTTCCCTATAACCTTCTGTGTCCTGGAGGGAAGTCAGGCTATTGCAGTTCTTTTTAATGGCTTCATTAGGGGAGAAGATAGGTATTCCCCATTGGAATGGGGAAGTAGCATCTCCTTCCCTATAACCTTCTGTGTCCTGGAGGGAAGTCAGGCCGTTGCAGTTCCTTTTAATGGCTTCATTAAGGGAGAAGACAGGTATTGGAGTGAAGGAGACAAGTTAGTCAAGATTCCTGCAAATCCTCAAGCCTTAGAATGGGCTGCAGTAGGTGGGGTTGGTGTCAGGTTTGCACAAGTCTAGCAACCTCCCTTTAAGAAAGAACAGGTCCCTGATACTGATTTGTCCCATGTGCCAGAGGCAGTGCTGTGTTTTCTACCTTTGATTCTCAGCGCTCTTAATGTGCTGTTCACCAAACTGCTACAATGCAGAAGAAAGTTAGGATTGCCTAGACTTGAAGTATTGCTCTCAGAAACGTTCCTCTCTGGAAATGGCAGCTCCTGCAGTGATGTAATACTGTGTTCTGAAGGCCAGTTTTGATGTAATTCATGTTGGAAACCTTGATTCAAACATGGTTATATTCAAGACGTATAGATAGAATTTATTTTCCAAGCATGCAGGATGAACAAAACAAAATCAATGGACTTGTGTACCGGGTGTTTCTCATTCACGTCTGGGGGGGGGGGGGGTTGTGGTGTTTTTTAGGAAACGACTTACAATTCAGGAAGCTCTGTCTCATCCGTGGATAACGGTAAGTCTGATAGACACACTGCGAGCAAAGCAGGGGTGATGTTCTCACTCTTATTGGTGTGTTAAATGGAAAACTGCCCTCCAGGTGCATAATGAAACTGTGTGTCTCAAAGAAATGCACTGGGAAGAAATTGGTTGCATCTCACTAAGTCCTTGGATTTCTGCAAATGACCTCTTCTTACCAAAACTTTGATGTTTGTTGCACATTCTAGTATATCCTACCTTAAACTGGGGCTTGCATTTTTCCATTCTTCTCAGTTTGCATGGACATATGCGATGTGTTTGGTTTAGTGCTTTCTGGAGTTGAGATTTCACTACACCCAATGTGGAAAATACCATTTCTCTCAAGATCTAACTGCTATACCAAGTGTGCTGGTTTGCTTACCTTTGTGTGTCTGTATGTACTTTTTCATCATAAACATGGCTTGCTTTCGTGGATAAGTCTCTTACTGAAAACACAGCTAATCTCAGCATGACTGGTGAGGATGTTTGAAATGCGCAGACCATTAACTGGAATGTTTTCAGGATTGTTGTTCTTCCTCTTACAAATATTGATGGCTTTGAGACTGTTAACTGCTAAAAATCAACATGAAAGTCAATTGGGGCCCTGTTATTTACACTTATCACATTGGAGTGAATGCGCATCGCTTGTCACATTCAGGTCTGGGTTTGTGTGTTGGTTTGTTTGGTTGTTTTTATCCTTTTACTCAAATGCATGAAGGAAAGCCTGTGGGAGCAGAGGCTCTCCCAGCATTGTGGAAGCTCAGGCTGCATCCGTTGTGTATAGTTTTGAATTGCTGCACTGTCTTGTAAAAGGTCAGTAATACTGGTTCCTCTGTCTGATGGCTCACCAGCTGAAAGAAGAAACAAAAGTCCAAGAAAATAAGAAGGTTGAGAACACGCAGCTGAAGACAAAACGCCTGAGGGAGTACACCATAAAGTGCCATTCGAGTATGCCTCCCAATAACACCTACATCAACTTCGAGCGCTTTGCCCGGGTAGTAGAAGACATTTCACTTACAGAACGGGGGTTCAGCACTTTGGCTGCATCCCATGATTCCTTACAGGAGGACATTGATGCTCTGGTTTCCATTTATAATGAGAAAGAAGCTTGGTATAAAGAGGAGAATGAAAGCGTGAGGCACAAGCTGTCTCAGCTGAAGTATGAATACCGTAAAATTGAATCCCTGAAAAGGCACCTACAAGATGATATCAAGACTGTAGGCACTAGTCTTACAGGCATAACCGGGAAGTACACTGATCTGCAGAGTCAGTATGAATCTCTCAGTCAAGAACTTTCTGAGGAGCTCAAGTGGATACAGGATTTAATGAGTAATTTTCAACTGGAAAATGAAGCCTGTGTGAATGGAAACTTTGACTCTGTTTTCAACAAAGATATCAATGAATCTCTAAGGGAGCTGTTAAATAGATCTCGCTGTGAGGAATTTCTTGCAGGCTTGAATCTTGAGGTAGCAGCATCACATCAGTGATACTGTAGATCAGTCTAGGTGCAGAGTTTGCTGCCTCTTTCAAAGTACAGCAGCTTAAAAAGTTTTCAGTGCATAGATTTTACACAAAAAACCATGACCTAGATCTGAAACAGAAAATCTCATGTATTGCACGAGGTGCTGACCAAAAGCTTGCAGTGTTCTGTAGTACTGAAGTATTTTTCCTATGTTCAGTGTCTGAACTTATGGGAACTATATCATCACAGTGTTATGGACACATCTAACCCTACAGCCTCTTGCATTGCCTGCATTATACTTCATCATGTATGACAGTTCTTGAAGATTATTGAGTAATTAACATGGAATAAAGAGTAGGTCGGTCGATACTTACTAGAAGCTGGATGCATGGAAACTGATAAAAATCTCCTGTAGCTTCCTTGTTTGTACGAAGGAATGGTCCTGCAGACCTGCTGCGGGCAATTCTACAAATCATATGAGAGAAATATTTGCAAAGGTTAAATCTGTCCCGTACACCAGAGTCAGCAGTGTAGTAACTGAACATTTAGCTAGCGCTGTGGAAATGCTCTGTGAAATGGCTGCTGATGAAGAAAAGTTGTTTTTTTTAGGCCAGTTATGCAGGGTGAAATCTTTTTATCATCAAAGATGTTGTTGATTAATCCTTTAGTTTAAAATCCAGCTGACTTTCCTGTTCTGTACCAAAGAAATCCTATTCATGTGACGCAACCGGGGACTTGTGATGAACTGATCAAATAACTGTGTGTGTAATTTCACAGTGCAAATCTTAAGTTGAGAGTGATAAGTGATAACACAAGTACTGGTTTGCTTTCTACAGTAAAGGTGATGACAAAGGTACAACTGATGTCATCTGTGGTGTGGGATTTAAGGCCAGTGTTCTTGCTATGAAAATACCTTTTTTTTTCCTTAAGGTTTAGAAAGTAAAAAACCCAAATTGTCCCAAACTTGAGTCATGCCCGATTGCCTTGTGTTTCAAAGAAGTCCTTTGATTATACTGTATTGATACGCACAGATGTATCCATCTCAGTTTTGGACACAATAAATAGTCACTTATGCAGGATGTACTTGTTCCCTGATGGTGTAGCTAGTGACTGAAGAAGAGGTGTCAAGTTTCTGTGTACTGAAAAGAGTTACCAGCTTTGTTTCTGTGGCTAGTTTACAGCCAGCCCCTGTGCTTAGCTGTATGAGTTCACTGCAAGGTAACAAGGTTTATGCAGCTAGAACTGGTGAGATCATAGCCAGGCATCACTGCTCAAGTCCATCTAGAGTGGATCTTTATATGCATATTAGAATATCTTTCACTGCCCATCCTCATTCCTCCTTTTCTAGAGAACCTAATAAATTAAATGGAACTGTTGTTGTTCAGAATATTACTAAGAATAATGTTTATTACTTTGATAAAAGTATACTCTCATCCAGTTGGTTTAGAGCATAGTGGTCCACTCACTGCCATGTCCTCATAAAGATGTGCAGAGGCTGGTGAAAATGCAGAGCTCTGAAAACACTTAATTATAGGGGTATTGTAACTCCTGTCATTGTACTCAGTGGAGGATGGAAACTGGATGTGCTCTCTGTGGCATCTTTCTTTGCACAAAATGAAAATTTTCCCAAAGCTTTCAAGTGGTGCAGATAGCCAGGAAATGTCCCTAGCAAGGTGGTGGTGGTGATGGTTGGTGGGAAGTGGGGTCCACTGTGACAAATAGTACTGGGAATTTTACGTATGCCCATTTTTTATTCTTTCAGAACACTTCAGTCATCACTACTGTAGTGTTCCTTTGAGCTGGAAGGCCCACAGGATACTGTGCAGGGGAACTGGAACACAGGACTCCTTATCCCTGTTTTATAAGGGAGAGAGTTCTAATTCTTAAAAGTAACTTAAAACTTAGTGAGAGTTCATATCTGCAGCAGAGATCCTCAGGAAAGAGAGTCTGCCTTCCCTCAACTATGATCTCATATTCTCTGTTCGTCTTGATATTCTTTATGAACAAATGTGTTGGCACAATGAGAAGGAACATTAAATGAGGCCACTCTGTTCCTGAGCATGTTTAGGTGAGGTTATTGTTGTGACTCAGTCCTTGAGGCTAATGCTCTGTGAGCTGAAGGAGGTCACTGACATCCTGCTTTTGAGAAGATATTCTGATGATGGGGAAAACAACAGGGTCACTGGTTTGCAGGCCACTTAGAAATTGAGAGGCTGTTATTAAGAGTCTGCGGTAGCTCACTGTAAAGTGGGCTACTTTTTATGCAGCGATTTTGCTGCTGAAAGGGCACTCAGAAATTGTTCATTGTGATTGTACAGCTGACATTTAGCAAATGACATTTTTTCCACTTCAAATTGATTTCTGCTCGGTGTTTTGTTGCACCATGCTAGCCATTTGCAGCATGAGGAAATTGCATTTAATGCTTGAATGTCCCAGTTCTGTTGTGTGCAAGCGGTGTATACCTCTACATCAGAAGGAGGCATAATGGATAGCGTGGCTCCTGGAATTTCTGCAGGGATGTCTGCACAAATGCTGTACCTGGAAAGTGAATGTGTTGTCTCATGAACATTATCAATTATTTTGCTGAAAAAAATGTTTAAATCCTTACTGCTGTGATTTCCCTTCTCCTTTGGTGCTCTTGCTTCTGCAGGTGTCTGGCTTGATTGTATTCCAGTCCAGTTCAGTATAAATATTTCTGGTTTATCCACCGCCTACATATGCAGATCAGAACTGCGGGAATGGTTGCCACTCCATAAGCTCCATGGTCTTTGAAGGGTTGATTTCTGGCCTTTCTCTGTTGCCTTTTACCAGGTCTGGTTTTGAACTTTTTTCCCCTCAATCTGTCACATACAGTTTTCTGGTCTATGCAAATTTTGATGTGGTTTTGGAGGTGAAAGGTGCTCTGTTTTCAGAAGGGCTGTGTCAGGGTTTGCAGAACACCTGTTCCTTTACACCAGATGGGCATCCAAACATTTTAGGCACATGTCTGAATTCTGATGTGTTTTTTTCTTGCCTGTTTTCCATGCTCAGGTGTTGCAGTTCTTTCCTCATGTGTTTATTGCCAGGGTACCAATGTCTTGTGCTGTCATACTCTAGGTATGGTTAAAAGACAAAGCCTACATCTTTTCAGTGGTGTGGATCCTCATCACTAGTATGAAATGACAGCTTTTTCCCTTTTCATTACGGCGATGTCAGCAAAACATTGGAGTCAGTTAGATGAAATGCTGTGAAAATGATTAAGGGATGGGACTGTTTGTCAAAAGGGAGAGACTGAGAGAGCTGGGATTGTTCAGTGTCAAAAGGAGAAGGCTTGGGCAGATCTTCTCAATCTGTATAAATATGTGGTGGAATGGAGTAAAGAAAACAGAGCCAAGCTCTTCTCATGGCGTCCCGTGACAGAACAAGAGGCAATGGGCACCAGCAGGAAGAAATAACATTTAAATATTACAAAGAGCAAACAAACTTGTTACTAAAGGAGCAGTCAAACACTGGAACATGTTCTTAGAGGTGTTATGGAGTCTCTGTCCTTCAACATCCGAGTGAGCTGTGGTGCTGGGCACGCTGCAGTAGCTGACCCTGCCTGAGCAAGGGAGCTGGGCTTGAAGATCTCCAGAGGCCCCTTCCAAACTCAACTGTCCTGTGATTCCTGGCAAGTCCAGTGTTGACAAAAGCTGGTCATGGGTTGCTGTTCTTGGGTCACCTTCTAATTTTGCTTGGGATCTCTAAGTGCAGATTCCTTGCAGTGGCAGGTTACCTGGGCTTCTGATAAGCAGACAAGGTTTCATCGACCAGCTTTGAGAGAGACAAGAAAAAGGCTACTCTGTGGTACCATGTTAATACTTGGGTTATAAAGTACAGCTAGCACCCTCTGGAGTTATTCCCTATTTCACATTCACATGTTCTTTAGAGCTGAAGTGACTGCCTCAAACTTACCTATGTACTTTTGAAATGTCTATAGCACAGCTTTTTTATTCTTTCCTTCTATGATGTTTACCCCAGCCTGGTAAAAGAAAACCTGTCAAAGCACAACTCAGAAAAGATGTGCTAGAAGAGCCAAATCCTGGAAGCGAGGAAAGGGCCCTCATTGATCTTTGGTTTAAAAATATCCTTGTAAAGGGCAAAATGTGAAAACTTTTATCTGAAAATGTAGAAAGTAGCACAGGACCTAACAGTGTGGTGATGCTGGTTTACTTCTATTGTGTCGTGATTTCTAGCAAGCCCCTGCAAACCCCCTGAGCAGCAGTGTGCTGCAGTGCCACTGATATGCTGGCATCTCCTCCTCCTTTCTGTCGAGCCTCTGTGGAACCTGTTCTTTGCTTTCCCAGTGCCTTTCAGAAAGAGAGAGGTGAATAAATGCCAGATGATGTGAGCTCTATCCAGAGAAGGTGGTGCAGGTGTGCACTAAGAGGCACCTCAGCAACTTTACAAAGTGGAAGCACTGCCTTAGCATCCTCTAGCATCCCCTTAGTTATCTCTCTCTCTTGTTTGGCTGTCCTTCCTTCTGTCCTTCAGCTAGAAAAGGTGTTCCCAGACCTTTTGTTTGTTTTTATGTGATCGTTATGAAACAGAATATGTAAGTGTAGGTTGAAACAAAGTCCAGGCCATGTGGTACACCTTTTGTGCCAGGTTACATGGCTAGAAAGGGGCAGCAGTGGAACTTCTGAGCACAGTTTTGTGCACATGGCCAAGTGTGACCATGGACTGCACTGGCTTTAGGATGTTGTTTGAGATCAGAGGGTACTCTCCAGGCACAAGGTGGACTAGATTTAACTATTTTTCTTCTGCTTTTACCTATATGAACCCACAGCTTCGCCAGCCAGCATTCTTTCACCCAGCTCCAGAGCACATGGAGAATCTTATGTATTTCGTGCACCAGCAGGAGCCAGGCAATAAAATTGCTCTCTTATCTTCCAGCCAGTGGACAAGCGACAGGCTTTGGTTCGGCAATCGTCTGTTGTTAACATGGAAAACTTCAAAAGGCAATATGCTAGAAGGCGATGGAAGGTATGACAGTGAGCCTTTAGTCCTTCTCATGTCAGGCTTCCCCAGCCTCATGGAACAGAAGGCAAGATAAGATAAAACTTGAATGTAAAATTGTAATGCACAGTAGGTAAATGAAATGTGTTCAGGAATGTCTGTGCTGCATATGTGTGGTCAAGTTCTCATTCTTCCCTCTCTCCATAGCTTTCCTACCGTATTGTCTCATTGTGCAACCAGTTGTCTCGTTCGCTGGTGAAAAAGGTCCTAATAGAAGATGAAAGTATGGTAGGTACATTTCTTGAATGGGGAGAAGGACAAATTTTGCTGAGCAGTGATTTTTACTGTCCTTAAATGGAGGCACAGCCCAACAGGATTGCAGTGTTTTTAAGGGGGAAACCGGATAGGACCGTGGTGTCCATTGTGTGCCTTTAATGCTGCCATAAGTTGTGTTACAGAAATGTTGGGCAGGAAGAGCTGGTAACTATAAACCCTTGAGGTGCTAGCCACATTCATGCTACAGAGGAGCAGCAGGGAGGCTGCAGGTTCTGTTTGGATACCGTAGCAGTGACTGTGCTGTCTGCCTGGGAAGTGAGCAGTGTTGGAGAGAGTCTGCACTGCTGCTCTGATGCCCAGCAGTGTGGTGGAGGGTTGGGGACCCCTGCGGTGCATGTGGCCTTCTGAAATTCCTATTAGCTCTACTCTTCTCAAGAGACGATAAGCTAATAATAATATTAGAACATCATGTTTAGCAGCATGGTGTCTCACTGATGTGACTGTGCCTTTCTATTTCAGAGGAACTGTGAAAGTGACAGTGAGGATCTTTCTCAAAGAAAAGCCACTCATCAGAGGAGAAGCAGCATATCATAATGGAAGGAGAGTTTCACGGGCAGGAGACAGAGGAAACTTCCATCCTTGTTGAAAAGAGCAGCTCTGACAGCAGACATTGACTTCCTGTCTGAACCCTTGGTATGATGCTTCTCACTTCTCAAACTGCACCAACGGCTGGATGGTATTATTAAATACCTGCTGAGCAGTTTAGAAAGTTGGTGATCCAGATTCCTGAGGAAATGCTGCAGCACAAGCACTGATTGAAGTGCCTTTATATGTTGAATGTTTCAGTGATACTTCAATCCATTTGGGATATCAACTGCACTCGGGACGTAGGGTTTCTAGTGATATTCTTCAACTGCAGAATCATTCACATTCTGCACAATGATAAAGACTGTGCATTATTATTTCAGTCAGGGAAATTGTTATTGAGTCTTCAGGAAAAAAAATTAATATGGTTTTCATTTGTTAATAGCATAAGGATTTGATGACAGATACCTGTCAGGTTTATTAGCTGTGTGCAGTACTCTGTTACTGCTGCCACTGAAGAAAAAATCATAGTGCCATTACATATCATAACCTTGATTTCATGAACCTAGCAGTAAACAGTTCTGTACTGCAGTAAGAGCTGTACTCTGGCCATCATCTCTGGCTGAAAACTAGCACAACCTGCCATTGTCAATGGGAGTACAGCTGATTCTGGCCGCTGAGCTAGGCCAGGGCAATTTTGGGATGAAAAAGGGAAAAATTTTGTAGTGACTTGCATGCACCCAAATACAGTGTTTTTACAGAACGATGGCAGGATGCTTCACCAAACAGAGCACTTAAAACCCCAAGGTATATGAAGAAATAGTTCTTTTTAGACTTTGTTTTTATTTTATTATTGGCAAATTAGAGATTCACTAACACCTATTTGTATAGGTGCTGTTTACATGTAACTCAAACTGCAAACAACTGTGTGTTATTCAGGGGGTTGTAGCCACAATTGGGGGAATAAGCACTTTGATATTGATGTAACATCTCTGTGCTAGGAAGTTGCATCGTTTTAACTACATTAGTTTCTAAGCCAGTATTGTTCAATTGGTACCAAAAATGGGTATAGACTAGGGTATATTTTTTTTAATTGAAAATATTAGTTGTTGGAAGTTCATATTTATTTTGCCATTTAATAAATTAAAACTCAGAAAGCAAGCCTACTAGGAACAACTATAGATTGACAAGGAAACTGGACTTTTTGGCTTTAGGGTTGTCACTTCTAGGTCGAGTTTAGAGTGTAAACTGATGTTTAAAACTAGTATCAGGTTAATTCTGCCTGGCTTCCTCTTTCTAAGGAATAAAAGTACACTGCTTTTATTTGTAGCTTTGTATCCTTGCTTAGGCAGAGACTAAAATGAGAAATGAGGTTGATGAGAAGGTATTTCTGTGAAAGGAAGGAAATGAACAAGAAGCATTGGGGGAGGGAGGCTGAAAGTAGGATTTGAGGGAAGAAATAAAATGAAGGAGGTGATGGTGGAGAAAAAGTGGAGAGGAATGAGTAGGAGAGGGACAGGCAGGGAGTGGAGGTGAACCTGGACTGGGAAGGTTGAAGGAAGGGAAAGAGGATGTCGCTATAGGAATTGTGGAAGCAGGAGAATTAATGTTTTGGCAAATATGGCATTGAATTTTGATACTATTTATTTAATTTCCTTTTATTTCGTATCTTGTGCTGCCATAGCCTGTGACATTTGCCTGGTCAAGGGATAAGGAGCAGGGCATAGGCTTCTCTTCACATTCAGTTAGAAGGTGTATTCCTGAGCTTTCTGTGTAATTTCTGGGGCAGAATCCTCAAAAAGTGCTGTTGTAATGTACATACTAAGGGAGCAGTAATGGGAAAAACTATTGTTTCAGTGTCTGGAGGGAATCTTTCCTAAGTAAAACTAAATATGTGTATTTGTATAAAAAGCTGTTCAGCTCACCTACCAAATTTTGCTTCCTGCTCCCCTGTCCCATGCGTTATCATTAGTTCACTCCCTGGGCTATGGAAAACCAACCAAACTTGGAGTGAGTGGCATTTTTCTGGAGTTTCAAAACACCTTCATTTTCCACATTAGAGATTGCAGGTTGTGTATGGAAATCACATTTCTGAAAAGTAAGCCCTGGTTAAAATAGCTGTTGGTTTGTTGTTGCATCTGAATTGTGCTGTCACGGAGATGAGGAAAACCCCAGCAACTATTGAGCAAAATGAAGACAGGCTGAGAAAGCTGGGCTAGTTCTGTCTGGAGAAGGCTCTGGGGAGACCTTAGAGCAGATCCAGTGCCTAAAGGGGCAACAAGAAGCTTGGAGAGGGGCTTTCTGCAGGGACAGGCCAAGGGGAATGGCTTTAACCTGCCAGAGGGGAGACTGAGATGAGCTCTTAGGCAGAAGCTCTTCCCTGGGAGGGTGCTGAGGCGCTGGCACAGGGTGCCCAGAGAAGCTGTGGCTGCCCCATCCCTGGCAGTGTTCAAGGCCAGGTTGGACACAGGGGCTTGGAGCAAGCTGCTCTAGTGGAAGGTGTCCCTGCCCGTGGCAGGGGTTGGAGCTGGGTGAGCTTTAAGGTCCCTTCAACACAAACCACTCTGTGAGTCTATGTTTCTGTGAAGATGGGAGGCAGTGGCAGGGCAGGCAGGGGAGCGCAAGGCAGGGTGAAGTCCAGTTATTAACCGTGTGTTAATAAAACATGTAAAAAAGGGTGTTTTGACGAAGACATCGCAGGCAGCTCACGGTGTTTGCTCCTCAGTCACTTTGCTGCCCAGGTCAGCTCAGGACGCGAGCGCTGGCTCAGCCATGGGGGAGCTGCAGGCTTGGCCTCTCTCTGCAGCACTCGGTCGTCTCGTAGCTCCGCATGGCTCCGAGTGATGTGATGTTCATTGCACAAAGGCTGCAAAGAGCAGTGCTGGTGTCAAGCCAGACTCTTCCCTGGCTGTTCCAGACAGCAGCATGTGTGTATAACCTCTTGTTCTCAGGGTTATTTGTTAAGAAGTTTCATGGTGTTTTTCCAAATGTGGTGTTTTCTGTGCTTATCCCTGTTCCATCGGGGCAGAAATGGAGGCAGCTCTGCTCGCTGCTCTGGGGAACACCACCTCGGCACAGGGGTCACTTTCATTCTTTACCATTGGTGTTTTTTGGGGGGCACTTGGCAAGTTCTTTTATTAAGGGGGGGGAACCTGAGCATAGAAAGGACTGTGGTGGTGGGAGGGGAGATGTAGTGCGCTTCAATAAACCGGTTTCTGTCACAGAATTTGCTTGAAAAGTCTCCTTTGTGTGCATTTTGAGCAGCGAGGCGCCTGGAGGTATGGGACAGCTTAAACCCGAGCGTTGTTTCCGCAGTGCACGGGGGCTGTTGTTACTGGTGTTCGGGGCCGACACGCCCGTGTTGCCGCTGAGGAGCGCGGATCCCCGCCCGCAGGTGCTGCCCGCCGCGGGGCTCCACGTGTTAATAAAGCTTTGCGGAGCACGAGTCCGTCTCTTTCCTTCCTCCCGCGCGCGGCGCCCCTCGGCTCGTGCGCTCCCCTCAGGGCCGGCGGGCAGCAGGGACGCCGGGCTCCGCCACCGGCTGCGGCAGCCGCCGCCCTCCTCCTCCGTCCCTTCCTCCTTCCCTCCGTGCCTCAGGGGGTGGCCGTGCTGCCCGACCCGGGCTCCGAGCCGCCGCCGCCGCCGCGGGGTTCGGCCGTTGAGGAGAATGAAGATGGAGGCGCTGCCGTGAGGGGCCGCCCTCGTGCCGCGCGCGTGCCGGCCGCCTCAGCGGTGGCGGGAGGCTCCGCTCAGCTGCGGCTCGGGCTGAGGGCGGGCGCCCGGAGACAGCAGCCGCGAAATGGCTGCGTGAGGGGGACCCGGCAGCTCAGCCCCAGCCTTGTAGCGGGAGAGGGCTGGCGGGGTTGCTGTAGCTACATGCTGAAGCAAGAGCAAGGGCCTACTGGACCGTGATGGATCGTGCTGCTGCTTCAGGATCGAGGGCCCTGCGCTGCTCCCCGCTGCCCCATCGCCTCAGGGAGTGAGGTAAGCCGGGCTCCTTCTGACGCCATGAACTTTCTGTGCACTTTTTCTGGTGTTAATCTCGGGCCTCTGCTGTCTGGTTGCATTTATAGTGCATCTGGTGATTTCTTTTCTTGTAACAAGAGGTATTGTTCCTGTCCATGTTTGTATGTAGATAAGGGAAGCTGTGTGTGCCAGCATAAAAGGAGGTGGGTATTTAACAGTATTCAGTTGAGAATTGATGAGGACCCAGGGGCATTTCTTTTACTTCTCCCTTTAATATAGGGTGACTCTTGAACTGTCTGATATTCACTGTGGTTTTCACTTAATCCTGCTCTGTCTTCATGTTAAACTATTGTACTCGAGTGGTACGCAGTGTGTTATTTGCAGCAGGTGAGAGGAGTTCAAAGCAGTGATAGGCATTATTGTTGTGCAAGGGTGGCAGGGTACCATCAGCTGTGGACCATCAAGAGCCTGATGAAGTGATGTTAGAGCCGGCCTCACCCAGCTGAGGCAGAGAGACTTGGAATGCTTATGGGGGATGGCCAGAGCTGTACCGCAGCTGGGGAGACCGTGTGTGCTGCTGAGGCTGAGGGGCAGACGTTTGGTCTGGGGGCAGAGCTTGTGATGAGCTGGGAACATGGAGGTTTCAGTCGAGAATCTGCAGCCCTCCTCAGTGTGATGGATGTTGCTGAGGGAAGGGTCATGGGAGGAAAACCCTTGGGGAGCCCTGGTGGGGTGGAGAATGGGCTTTGGCTGTGTTACAAGGTGGGCAGGAACAACTTATGAGGTTGTAGGTCTAGGGTGGTGTTTTCACAGGAAGCCTGTGACTGCCCCAAGCACAGCATACCCCATGTCAGAAACATGAGGCTATTCGGTTTTTCAGAGGCCTGATAGCACAGACCTTGGGCTCTTTTCTGCAGCTCTGCATGCCAGAGACTTGTCTTCTCAGGGTTTTCCTCAGACTTGTTGCCGGTGTGTAGTTCACTGTTGTTTTTGACGGGTTAGGTGGAGAGACTGTCACTGAGCATTGGCTTTTTATAGCAGCTTGCTGCAGTGTGTGACCATCACTCTCAGAGGTGTAACATTTTCCTTTCTGGTTTAGAACTGTGCTCAGTCACAGGCCTTTTTAGGGTGGGAGGTGTCTGCTCAGCAGAATCAAGAAAAACTGTGTTGTATCAATAGGTTCTAATATACTTGTTTTTCCAAGGGTGAGCCTCATGAGCTACATACTATGTTAGAAATTACTGAGGTATCCTGTAGTAGTGTGTGTAAATTGTCTTAATATAACAGTTTTTTGGTAAAAAAGCTTTTAAGTAATTCATCTGTATTAAATCTTTCTACTCTGTCTACAAAAATACGTTGTATTGGTATGAAATAGGAATTTCATTGTTTGAAACATGGAAAAGTCTTTCTGATATTTAGCTTAGAGCCTAATTCAGCTGACAAAAGATAGGAAATGCTAAATTAAGTTTAGTCCTAGTCATGCAATTCAAGTAATAGAACACAATGTAAGGATGGAGTTTTGCTTTCAGTGCTGAGCCTTAGTTGTGTCTCAGCTGCTGCTGGGCCTTTAAAAGCCGCAGCACACAAAGTTAAGTCCTCAAGTCTCCAGCAAGTGAAGTCCGAGTTTGAAATGTGAATGGCTCAAAGCCTGAGATCATAAGTTAGGAATATGTAATGTTATTCTTGTCATCTAGAGTACTCCATTTTCCTGCGTTTGCACCTGGATCAGAGCAGAAGAAGGGCTTTTCTCAGTCTGGCACAGGAGCACTCTGTAAGCTAGTGGTAGTAAAAGTCAGTATTTAAATACTCACCGTCCCCTGCACAGCATGTATCTGTACCTGTCTTTATACTGTTATGGGGCAAATAGATGAATTAGGAGCTCCAGATGCTTTCTTGATGTTTGGTTATTTTGTGGGGAGAAATACAGTTTCAGAAGTAGACCCTGCCATTTAGCAGACTTGTGACTGGGGCTCAGGGCTGTACTGTTATGCCAATACTAGCTTAAATTTATTGATGATTCTGTCTTTTATCTTGAAGACTGAGTTCATAGAGCTATTCTGTTTGACATGCATGATGCTGGAAGAGAGATATTATACAGAACATATGATTTTCTGAAGTCATTCACATAAAATCACTATAATTACATTGTAAATGGGACCATGATAAATGAAACAATTAATCAGTTAGCAGTCAAGCTGTCTAAAATTATGTAGATTTTTAGTTTTGGGTTTTCTAGAGCATGTAAGAGTTTATGATTTTTTTTTTGAGTCTATCCTGGTGTTGCTTACAGAGAGATCAGAATAGTCATGCACATGGAGCAACAAATACTCTGTTTTGCCATAGTTGATAGATACAGCTTTTTTCAGACCACAGTCAGCACAGTTAGAGGAACCTGTAATGCTGCTGCTCACAGAAGGGGGATCTGTTTTCTGCATGCAGAGGTGTTTCATAGTTGCATGCAAGTGAGGTCAAGCCAGGTCCATCTTCAGCTTCTGCTCTCTGGAGCAGTAACTGTTTATTTGCTTCCTGTAGTTTTTCTTCCTTGTTAGCTAATACCTCCATTGCAGAACTGATTTCCTGGCTCTCAATGTCCTCAATCAACTGATACAACCTTCTCTTGCTTTGAAAGCTGAGGCTATTTAGCCTGCAATGGTATGTGCTTACAAGGCATTTTAAGCTAAAATACATAAATAGTTCTTGTGTGGCTTCTGGCTACCAGAGTTCTTGCCTTTTCACAGCCGTAATCACTGGGGCAGAAAACAATGATAACTCTTTGGTCTGAGCAACCTCTAAGTCCCATATACAATAATGAAGCAGCAGCACCTCTTGTAGCTGTGTTGAATGAAAGTCGACCTTCCTCAAAGGAGAAGGTTGGTGCCTGATTCTAGAGGACAGTTAAGGGCTGGCTCTGAACAGAAGTAGACACTTTCCCACAGTCCATTACAGCACTGAAGGAGAGGAGCCTTGAAGAAGAGTCAGGTTTCAGATACGCCTGTTTTCTCTCAGCCTATCTTTGTGTCTTTCTGGGGTAATTCCGCATTCATTGCACTGCTTCAGGGAATGCCTAGCTTTGTTCAGGTAACACAGGGAGAGTATAGGTGCTTTCTGCCAGCTCCCGCAGCTCACGGTGGAAGGTGGAAATCTTAAATACCTCCAAGGTAATAACTGAAGGGTTTGCCCAGCCCTCATCATCCTTCTTCTGTTTTTTTTTTTTTTTTGTGGCAAAGCAGACAGCTTGTGACCAAAGTGGCATGCTACAGTCTGTTCATTTAACCACTGAGTTCTGTTGCTAGGAGAGTTTGTCTTTGCCCTTTAGCAGAGGTGGGAATGATTGGGAGAGAAAGAGTTTACTTTTGCATTTTCTTCATGCTTGCTGACTCTTGATAAGAACTGTTAATGTAAAAGTGATCTGAGAGCCTCAGTTGGCAGCTACTGCCATGGCAGGCTCATTTCAGTCTGGAGCCCTCTTAGGAAAGTGTTGTCAGCTAGAATTCTCTTAGCTTTTTCTCTTTGGCTAGTATGTATGTGACCTTTACAAGTCAAAGCATTTGAAAGGTGGTGTGTATGTGTAGTAGTAATTTATCATTCATCTGCGAGTCAGCAGGGACTCATTAAGAATCATGGAATTTTATTTTTCTACAAAACTACACCTTCACCTTGAACCACACAACAGGGACTGCAAGATTCTTAAGTGTCTGTTTCATGGGTTTGTAATGCACTTTAGAGGGCAGGCAGTTTGTTGAAAAATAAAAAAAATTATAGGGTTGTATAATTATAAAAAAAATAATTGTAGAGTTGTACCAGGCATTTTGAATGTGAGCACATCTCGAAGTTGCTGTTTGGTTTTAGTAGAAGAGTTCTCACAGCCTCCTAAACATGGGTGGGATGCACCTGCGGTGACACAGGCTGTGTACTGTGGCACAGACTAAGTGCTGGAGATAGCTTTATCAACAAGATCCACATGCTCATGAGGAAAATCTGCCAGCTTACACTTTTCATAAAACAGTGTGGAAAAAGAGGTGCAGTTTTCATGCAAATGAAAAGTTTGGTTTTGCAGTGTAAGTGCCATGGAGACAAGTTCAATGGATATGTGCTACTTAGGAATATGTTACTGAAGGGTGGTTTGGGGCAGATGGGTCAGGGAAGGCAGGCCCTGAATTACTTGAGAAGCTGCAATGATCTGTAAGAATAGCTGGAAGGAAAAGACCTCCGAACAAAATCTCTAGGGAATAGAAGGAAGATAAACAACCTAGTGCACTTCTCTAAATTATCAAACAGGGAGTATGTTTTCAAGATCATATGGGTTCCTTTCTTACTGTCTTGCTTTTGAAGTTTGGGCTCTCGTCTTTCCATGGCAGCTTTCTTGCCTTGTTCTCCCCACCCAAACTGTACTTGCACTCAGATTTTTCATTTCAAGCAGCACTGGCTGTTTATTCTTCAAAAAGCCACACTGGGAGAAGCCCAGATGTTCATTCTCTTTGCTCTGAATTCAAGAGACTACAGACCGGTACAAATGTTACTGAGATATGTTTATAATGTTTAATGGTTTTGGCTCCGCTGAGTGAAGCAAATCCTACTGCACTATTCAGATGGGTTCCACTTTTGAGAAAGTCAGGTAACAGGACGCTACATGGGCTGAAGAAACACGTAGGGTAATACAGGCTGTTTCGCCACTGGATGTCATGGCAAGCCTGCCTGTCTTGGTTTAGAACTGTCTCTGCAAGTAATTGATGTCCTGTCTTAAAGTTGGACCAAGCAGGGTGTATGCACGCTACTGAGTCTATTTGCTGCTAGAAAACTCTCCTATTAACAAAAGAGGGCAATAAAAGTCTCTTGACAACTTCAACCTGAGATAAAACAGAATATGGTTGTGACAAAAATGGCAATGCTCTCTGCAAGTCCAGGACATGACTTCAGTGCCTGTTGGACAGGCAATGCAAGCTCTTCGTTACAGAATCTGCACTGGCAATCTGTCTTGCCTCAGCTTCAAGAAATTTCTGCAATGTTAATTAAAATACTTCTGACCTGCTGTGATCTAACGTGTCTGTCTCTCCCTTTGGCACTGTTGTTACTGCTCATGTATAAGGTGAAGCCTCATCTTGAATAAACTTTGCAGCACATGTTCTGCAGGAACTTTGAAGGACCCTATGCAGAACAGTATTAATTTGAGAGAGATAGACAGTCCATCCCCAGCAGGTGAATTTTAGCAACCATGATGATTGACCTGCCCTGAGTAGTGTGTTTTGCTGACATTGGAGCTTTTTAGAAAACATGCTGAAAAGCAGAGGGATGTGTTCTGGGGGTTGCTGAGGGTTGCTTGGGAGCTGCTGTATGAATCTTGGGTAAGTGGTTCATTCCAAACAGCTGAAGCAACTTTATGCTTTGGTTTGAGTGACGCTCATTAAGGAGGCAGACTTCTTTGTGCCCTGAAAGGGTATATAATGGATAGTATATTTAAGGGGGAGCAGCTGACAAGTATACTCTTCGGAGGCTGTAATAGATGTGATTCCTTGTCCTTCTGTCACCACTCTGCAAAATTTAGCCTAGGAGAAACACGCTGGGTTACTAAAATCTTATCACTCAAAACTGCATTGTCCTCTGACAGGAGGCTTCCAGCTGTGGGGCTTTCAGTTCAACCAGGTAACAGGACTGACTATCTTTGAAGGAACCCTTTGGGCTCCAGAAGGGTGGCTAAAGTCAGATACTTGCTGAGCAGTGCCCAGCAGGATGTGAGCCATGTTCTTGACTCTGCAAGCACAGAGAGAGAAGGCTGCACCCAGATATCAGGGAGCATGCATGAAAAGAATTAGATTCTTTCCTGAAGAAAAACTTTTGTTATATGGGACCAAAAAGCACCTCCCAAAGCAGATAGCCTAATATCTTTGTTCATGTCTCCTACTTGGGCATAAAATGAGCTTAGTGAGGCTTTCCTGGAAAGCTGATAGAATAGATGGCCCTAAATGACTCTAAATCAATGAGATTCCAACCCTCTCCACTGCTCATGACTAATGCTGATAATAGCAACTCAAGTAAATGAACCTCACATGGCAAAGCATGTTATGCTAAGTATTATACATGTTGTAAGACCTGACAGTGGACTGTAAGAGATGCGTTCCCTATTGAATCTCAGCACCTAAATATAAGACTAATAAAGCAGTTAACTGTTTTTAAATTTTGTTATTTTTGTCAGGGAGTTTAATTAAGCCATTGCATAGTAAGTATTATGAACAGATAGCTAATATGTTCTCTTTCTTGGCCTTATGTACTGTCGGTGTCTTTCTCAGTCTACTTGGAAGCTAATTAAGCCTGCCAAAGATGATGTGTAGCAATTAAGAAAAATATATCTAGGCTTGGGGCCATAACAGGCCAAATGACAGAAGATATGCAGCATATAGTCATCCTGAGACTGTGCTGAGGAAAGAGCATGTAATCGGAGTAAGTTAAGAGGGACAAAAATAGCTGCATTCTGCAGTGTATGCTCTCTGCGGTAAAGCTCAGGTCCAGAAAAGGCAAGCAGTGTGATGTGACTGTATCCAGTGCCCTGGTTGTGGCAAGGTAGAGAGTCCTGACTGACCTGACAAGTATATGACAGTCAGGAGTGGTTTGTTCTGATTTGAATGCAATTTCTTGTAAAAGATGCTGAGTGTGGCCATATAGGAATGGTCTAAGTGAATAGCAGTAATGCAAAAAAATATTGGGGTGATAACAAAAAAATTTGTCTTTGATTGGAAAGTAAGACTGGATATCAAAACCTTCTATTATAAAACCCAACAAACCTTGGTATTTGGTATTGGGATGAGGTAAGGCCTATCTGATTTAGAGATGACTGTGTGACAGTCTTGGCTTTGTTTCTGATTAAAATTATCAACTTTGTAAATTCTGTGTTCTTTACAATTTTCTCTGTACTTAGAAGCACTGAACAGGACTAAGCCACAAGCCAAGACTTGAGGAAATCACGTGAATGATAGCCAGCCAGCATGCTGTGAATGTGTTTGGTATTTCTGAATTTGCATAGGCTTTGAACTTGTTGGAGGGTGTTGGTTGGTTTGTGTTGGTTGGTGTTATTTTTTGTTGGTTTTTTTTGTTTGTTTTTTTTTTTTTTCTGATAAGTGTAGATAAATCTGGAATTAACAGTGGAACACAAGGCAGAAAATCCTGTGAACAGCAGAAATCAGTGTCCTGGCTTTATGTTGGTGGGGTTATTATATTGGTTTAGGGTTGTTCTTTTTTTTTTCCCCACCTCCAAGTCTGATACTACATTGCCTACAGTGTATATTTTGTATCATTTGTAGGTGAGGGGATGCTAAGTATGTTCTGTAATTTGGGTTCACAGAACCAGTGTCAGCAAATAAATGGAGAATTAACTTAGGACTATAATAGACACCCTGACATAGTTACTTTCATTGTGCACATTGGGACTAAGTGCTTTTAGACTAGAATTCTTTGTGCTGGTAGCATTTTACAGCCACCTAGTACACACTTCACACATTCTTAAAGAATTTAGTTAACAGATCAGCATATATATAAGGATAATGGTCTGAATCAGAGTTATTAAAAGGTTGTTTGTTATCAGAGGTTTCATATTAGTACAACTCAGTGTATTTGGATACAGTAATAGTAAGAAGGTGTATTTTCTTAGTGGTCTACTTGCTTACACTTGTGACCTTGTAGTACCTGACAAACACAGTGTGGTTTGGTCCTTGTGAAATGCATAGTATTAGAAAAGGTTTCACTTTGAATTGGTCATGCCTGTCATAAGTCAGCTCTGCTTTCCTCAGGGTGTCTGGGTGAGAAGACTTTTGTTTGGGAAACTTGTTTCTGAATTCTTAAGATAATTTGTACTGTAGTGGCTGCTAACACTAGAAGAAACTTTTCTAAAATTTTATGCCTCTTACCTGCTTGAGAACCAAATCGTGTGTATTGCTCAGTTTGAAGGAAAAAGCAACAATAAGATGAGGAGGAACTCGAGTTTCAAACTGCGTATGCACACATGCTCATTTTGTTACAATGAATGTTAAAGTACTTGTTCCTCAAGAGTGACGGGTGATTCAGGCTTCTGCGTGGTATCTGGGCAAAACATGTATCCAATTTGCGCTACTTCGTCACAATGTAGAGTACAACTTCTCAGATGCAATAGAAAATGTCTTGCAATTGATTAAAATGAACTTCCAGCATGTTGAATCAACGTTATGTTCATTTATCATCAGCTTTTTAAGTTTTATTAAGTATTAAAGGAGAACTAAGAATGTTTAAATGCTCTTTCGAACAGGTTTGGTTTTTTTTTTTCCCCTGGCCTTCTGCATTTCTGTGTTTGTAGCAGCTTTGCTTATCAACTCCCTAGGGAACAAAAAATTACATGTAAGTTTTCTAAAAAATGTTTATGAAAACCCCAAATTTACAAAAAATGTAAAATTATGAAAGGTTGCAAAATTTCAAATTCAATTTTGTTACGCAGCTACTTTTTAATCAAGCATCCATAAAGTTCACGCACAGTAGACTTATCCTGTACTTAATAGCTATGTACAACTATTGCCAGCGTAAAGAAAGGTCATATTAATGTCTTAGCAAATTAATTCTGTGTGAAGTAAAGAGTTTGTCTCATTCCATGTTTTTCTTTCTAATGATTACTGGAACTTTCATGTGCTCTGTTGAAATAGTCTTGTTACTTAAACTCTTCTTAGGCACTACAGATCATGCCAGGTTTATACCTGACCACATGCTAATTCTGAAGTACCTTGGAAGTGACACAAGATTTACTGCTGGGTTTTTTTTTTCAGTGAAAATGTAAATGGACTGAATTTAAGGGCAATTACTTCAGACAGAATAAGTGTAGAGCTACAAAATGTTAGTTACGATCTCTTTTGATCCAAATGTTAAAAATCAGCAGAACTGAGATAAAATTTATCTGGTCTTCCAGTGTCTCAGCTAATAAAAACATAAAAGCAAATTTGTTACAGTATTCTATTAAAAATCTCATTCCATGATTGTAACCACAGTATCTGAAGTATTCTCTAAGGATCAGCAAGAAACTGATCAACTTGACTTTTTTTTTTGTCATCTAGGGTCTTGCTCACAAAAAGCACTGATCTTTGTGGAAAGACATGCATGCTTATTTTTAAATACAGGTGTAAAATCTTCTTCTTACTGAGCTGTAACTTCAGAGAAGTTAAGCATCTGATCACTTTGTAGCCAAAAAACAGAATTCACTGCTTGAAAAGCTGCTGCTAATTTGCTAGGTGTTTTTTTTTGTTCTCTAATTCAGTATCCTAAAATGTTAAGTGACATTGTGCATTTGGAGGTGCCCCATCTCTGAAACAAAATAAAGCTGCAGTCCAGAGGCCTGATAGCTCTTTTGTAAGGATAGCTGTTGGCTGTAGGAGGCTGGCCAGGTTCCCATTTCAGTAATTGCTTTTGGCTTGCCAGAGATATGCCCTGCTGCTTCAATGGGATGCAATGTCTTTCTTTTGTTTCCTGCCCTATATTGTCCTGTAGTCATGCTCCCATGTCACATTTGTATGTGAAACTATTGTGCAGCACAGCCCAATTCCTCATGCTGTAACAACCATTGTTTTCAAATAGAGAAGAACATTTAGAATGAATTAGAAGCCTGACCTTGAGCTCTTTGAAGGATGCATCTATTCCAGATGCTCTTCTAAAGGATCTTTGACCTGTGCTGCTCTCTCTCCATTTAGATCTAAGAATCCCTTGCCTTCTTTGCAAAGCCTGAAATTCCTTCTCAGTAGCCTGCTTCAGGTCTGTGCTCTTTTTATTGCTGTAGACTTTCTGTCAGCTTTGCTCCAGTTTGGGCATGGGTCTTGATCCTGGGGCATGTTAGAGTAGCCAGGAATGGAATGAGCACTGATTTAAAACTTCAGCTGTCCAATGTCAGTGCCTGGAAAGATGGACAGGCAGTTATCATCCCTCTTGCCCTCCCTATTACTTCACTGTTGTTTTGCCTTATTGTCTCCCTGTTCCGTATGTATGATGGCCTAATCTGTTCTCTAGTGCCAAACTCTGGCACAGCTTCATCTCAGTAATTTCCTAGTAGGGGTTAGGACCATGAAATAAATGCAAAGGGCTGAGTGATTGCAAGAGCATGTGCTGGCAGAGGGTTCCTAGAGAGCATCACTGTGTCACAGTGGTTCTACCCCAAGACTTACCAATAATGGAAAAACAGTAATCAGATAATACCCTGGTTGATATATATATTATGTTAGGGAGCTTCCTCTTTGCTTTTAGACAGGCATGACACAGGTGAACACTATTTGTTTCACGCTTCATGCAAGTGGAATTATAGAAGTTGGTCACTGTTACAGTATCATGTATTACAGTATCATGCGTTACATGTTTCTTCTTTATATCTTGTCCTAGTTTGCTCTCTGTTCTGTACAGTGATATCCTACAGAAGGCTTGTGAATGATGTTGGGCAGGTTATACTTCAAGCATTGAAAATACTGCAGACAAAATATTGCAAACAAAATAAAATACCAAGTTGACTCATTCCTGTGCTTACCTCATCTTCTCCATTGTACCCAGGTGATGCTGGAGCCTCTCCCCTGCTTGAGGTTAACATTAACTAGCATCAAACTCGGACCTGCTACATTTTCAGGCAGCTGGATCACAGGCCCAAACATCAGATGTGCCCCACAGTGAAAGCAGTGGCTGCTAGACCAATTGTATTGTGTACACTGAGTAGGGGCCAGCTGGAATAAAGGGTATTTGCAGGCTTGCTGGCCTTGCAGTGCAGTGCAGATGAGCTGGTTCAGATGTTGATTGATACAAGAGGAAATCGGACAGTGTACTTTAAGAGGGGAGAAAGTGTTGTGGATGAGGGGAACAGGGGAATGGCACTGAGGAGAAGCTGGGAGAGGTGGGGAAGAGTACTGAATTGCATGGTGGGGGAGAAAGGTTTAGGAAGGTGTAGGTGGTGGCAGTGGGTGTGGGCTCATCTGCTATCCTGAGGCATATTCCTGGGTGGTACCTTCTAATACAATAGGAATTTTTATTTCTGTGGCACCCTGTACCAACAGAAAAGAGATGTCTGTCATTCACATGTCACCATGCTGAAGCTAACCATCCTGTACTTGTCCCGCTAGTATGTTTAATTCCGTAGCTTGGACTTTGATCCTGGCACCAGTATCCAACACTGTATAACCTCACGCTGAAATATGTGTGTGAGAGCATGATCAAAAAGGACTTTAAAGCCTCAGCCGCTCTTCAAAGGCTGGCACACCAGGTATCTGTACATAAATATGATAAACTCTACATGTGAGAGCAGAGAATATGGACTTACTGAGTGCTTCAGCTGCAACCAGATAACTGAGGTATTGAATTTCTAAGCTCACTCAGGAAAGGCTCCTTTCAGATTTTTTCTGCCCCTTTTGGTATTACTTTCACCTTTTTAATGTTTCTTTTTCTGTCACTCCAGTTATTTAAATGGGAAGGGAATTTTCAATCAGTGCTATATTAAGGTGTTGTATTTGATTCACCTTTGCCATGCTAGAAACTACTCAGTAACAGTTTGTGCTTGGTTATGTGAAGCATAAATAGGGCTGTATCTTAGAAATTAAGGTAAGTCTTCAGAGTAATAAAATGAAGCGATCTAACACAGAAAGCTTTTGTAAAAACAACATTCAAAACTGCTGTATCACAAGATATTGTGAACAATTTAAATATACCTGTTAGCCAATTCATTTAGAAGGAAAAAGGAAAATGTTTATTTTGAATATTACATTATTGAACCAGTTTATTTAAGATGAACATTATGGATTCTCCCATGCACTTCAGTACCTGAATGGATCATTGTTCTTTGTCATTTCCATTGTTTAGAGTTGAAAACACTGCATGAGGGGTAGACACATCTCTGCTGGGGGCAAACCCAGACTCTCATGCTGCTAAACTGGGAAAGAGTTCAGTGACATATTTAATGAATACAGTGTTAATTAGTTGAAGAAAAACAAAAAATCACATCAATACAGTACTGAATATAGCTGTTCTGTGCTTGCACTACCTCACTTGCATTTCCTCTGGACAAATGACAGGATGTTATGGTTATTTATCAATTAGCATTAAAGGATATTTCAAGGCTGTATCCAACTATTGCAACTAATTGTATGCCTTCTGTTTTTAAAGGACTGAAAAACTTGGATTGAGACCCAGGATTCTGTAACTTCTCTAAGACCTTATTTAATTAGATCATGGGCAGTTGGGCAATGCTGGACCTTCTTGCTAACACCAGGAGTTAATTTACGTGTTTATTAAAACTTCCTTATTGAAGTTTGGAGGGTGCTGTACTTAGTTCATAACACACTGAACTGTTCACAGGAATTGGAGACTGCTTTTTGCTTAGCACACAGACATTAAGAGCTGGTAAGGTTTCTCTAATGATGGTTTAAAAGAAATAGAATATGAGGGAGAGATCCAGAAAGAGTACTGAGAATTTAAGAGGAGACTGTACTGAAGGATGTCATGGTGTATTAGGGAGTCTCTTGTGCTCTGTGTGTGTGTCTCAAGATAATGGTACTCGGGTCAGAAGTAGGTAGCATAGATCTGAGGTTCTGTTGTGTTTACTGCAAACTGTCTTCCTCTGGTAGAATTTCACACTTGGGATTTTGTGAATATTTATGTTACTGATGAAACCTGCAGGTTTAGTGAGGCACAAGTAGGTTCTTCTAGGCTGAATGTGAATGGGAGTACATCTGGTGACTTAAATGAAAACTGATGTCGAACCAGTTGAACATTTCTTAGGGAAAACATCAAAGCAGTGTGTTGAGCTGTTGGAACACTAGAGGAACCACATTTTCTAGGGAAATGTGAGAAGTTATAATGAATATTCTAAGAAAGCAGTTGAAAGGAGAGTTTTGGGTGTTTTTTGCTGAGTTTTTAGAATTTGTAAACACCCCATATTGTAGTGATAGCAGCCCAAGAAGCTGTGTGGGACACAAAAAAGCAATGTTTGAACTTTACCAGTCTCTTTCTAAAAAGATCAATATGAGTGGAGGCTTTCTTTAAAAAGCAGAATATTGGGTAACATGCTGAGCTGGAACACAATCTGTGCTACGTATACTGGGGTGCGAGAATTATCCTATTTATAACTTGTGTTTTACTCATCCAAGTGAAAGATGATTCCTTTTGAGAAACACTTTAAGATCTCCCAGTGAAAGGTCCAGGAGGATATTATTTCTGTTGTGGTGCTTTTTGGGAAAAGTGGAACCCAAGAACAAATGGAATGAGAGGAAATGTGACAACAATGGGGGGAAAACAATGCTTTTAGCCTTACAGAGTACTCATTGATTCATGAAAGCAGAAGGATAATTCCTCATTGTACAGCTTTCAGACAACAGTTAGAATATTTACTTCCAGTTAAAGACTAGAAAAATATCAATGAACTGACAGAAGCCAAAGAACAATCACTTTAAAAAAATGAAATTAGGGGACTGGGTGAATAACTAACAGGAAAAAGGGGAAAATACTAGTGAATGGAGCATGAGCAAGGAAGTGACATAGCTGTCGGTTGGAAAAGATTTATAAACTCACATCTTGTAGCTGAAGTTCAGAAAGAGAAATTCTGGGATGACAATAGAGTTGTATGTTTGGGTTTTTTTTCCCCTTAGGAAAAAAAAATTGGGGGATTTTTTTTCTTTTTTTTTTTTTATCTGAGGAATGATCTGCAGAAAATGGAAGAAGTTGTTAAGATTGTTGAACAATGCATTGGAATATGCTGTACGGGCAAGATGTAAGATGTTTTACAGTATCTTTCAGGCCTTCAGGTCTAATGTGGCATGATGACCTAGGTATTGTACCTGTGGCCTTTGAATGCTGTTAGTGTTGAGGATAGCAGTACTGGCTCTATGCATCTGTATTCTGCGAAGAAAAAGCAATCGCAACTGTAAAGTGCTGCTTTTCTTAGGCTTAATGGTTATTAATAGCTTTAATAAAATTAATGATATATTCTGACTTACAAAACCAAATGCCTCTTGTTGAAAGAAATCATGCATAGGATCTTGTGTGGAACAGTTACGGTATCTGCATTTGTGCAGAAAGATTACAGTAACTTGAAAGCAAACTATACATATAACTACTGGCATTATGCCTGTTTCAGAGAGCAGTACATTGGAAGGAGACTTACTCAAGGTCAGATGGCCTCAATAAAAGAAAAAAAAATGAACCTTTCTGCTTAACCAAAGCCCTCTGGATAAGTAACTGAAATATTACTTTTTCTTTTTTCCTCATGAAAATGGAGACTGGATCAGTGCTGTGCTTATGACTACATAAACGTTAATTTTAATCTTTACTCCTTAAATTTTTCACCTCTAGACTTTCCTTGAAGCAAGACAGAATACTAGTGCTTGCTAAAAACAGCTCAAGTGTTATTTTGCTGCTGAGTCCAGTTTCATATGATGCAACCCTTTGTAAATATTAACTCATGAAATACTGTGGCTACTCCTTTTTTGGAACAGCAGTGAGTTTATTGTGCATTAAGTTAATGTGTACAGGCACCCATCTCTTGTGTACTATATTGGGCAGCCCTCCAGTACACCCCCCATGTCCTGCCAAGACTAACTAGTCTGTTTGCTTCTGTTGCTTCAGGGCCACAATAGTGGATAACCTCTCCACTTTGAATGCAAAGGGACAACTAGTCTCAGTCTGTTTTCATCTGCGCGTTCCAGTAGTAAGCACAAAGGTGATGTTGGATCTCTGTGTTATCTCTTGTCTGTGTTTTTATCCAGAGGTCTTGGTTTGCCTTGCTCACTGCATAGGAAAGGTGACAGGGGACAGGGGGAAGCAACTGTGACAAGTACTTTCCTAACTGTATTGCTAAAGGGGTATGAAGTGGGGATGCAACTGCAGAATTGCACAACAGTGGTTCTTAAAACAGGGGACCTAAATTTACAAGTATGGCTTGAAAGGTATTGTGAAGCTGGGCAGTGGCAATTCTAATGGTACTTTGCCTGTTGGTCATTTATTGTTTAACTCTTCTAGTATCTTGATGCGTGTAGTGATGACACAACATTTAAGCTGCATATTGGCTGTGCAGTGGATGCTATCATATTGAGCTAAGGTGAATTGCTAATCCTTCTGAAGTGCTAATAACATTCTTGATACATATGCTAAAAAAGTCCTGTGCCCATTCGTGTATTAGTTTGGAATTAGTCTTGTGTATGAGTTTAGTTGTTAGCTGTTCATGTAAAATTCTTTTATTTTCCCCTTTATATTCTCATTCATTGTCTTCCAGTACAAACTCTTCCTGTTTCCCATGGGGTGTTTTTTTCTTATTTGTCTCTGGCATGTTTGCTGTTTTGGCCTGGCCATTTCTGAGCTGGAGGAAGCTTTCACCCAGACTGACCAGTATCAGTTTTTGGAAGTTATCAGCTAGCTAAAGAAAGCGAGAGATGGTGGTGGTTTGAATTGGATCTTAAATGTGAGGTTACTTCAGACAGGTCCCTACTCTGGAAGGAAGTGTGTGGTGTGCTGGGATCCAGCAGAAGGAGGGAAGTGACACAGCCACCTGCAGTCCTGAGCTCTGAAAGTGCTGATCATGCGGCAAGTGATGATTTGTACTGGGGTAGGAGCCAGCTGGCTGTTTGGATGTGGCTTTAGGTTGCTTTCTAATAAATAACAGCTAGTGTAGCTCAGCTTGGTATGAACAGGAAGTGCCATGCAGAATAACTGTCACTCCAGAACATGAGTCAGAAGATGAAATTAGTGACTGACACAGATGCATATATTTCAGTGTCTCCATATTTGGCATCCCTGCACAGGCAAAATGTTCTAATAACAGTTTCCCTCATATACCTTGGATCTACAGGAAAAGAGCTGGTGTTGTGATGAGTAACATATAGAAGGCATAGGTGAATGGTATTTCTAGCCTAGCAATCAAGTTTTCCAAATGCTTTATAGATTGGGGTAGGCTGGCTTTAGTTATGTTTCTTTGCAACTGCATCTTCCATACTTGACCAGTGCCTGACAGAAGCTCCTCTCCTTGTCTTTTAAATTGTAAACTTGCTCCTCTAAAATGTTTTTCTTTTTCTGTTGCCTGATATAAATTGTGAGCTCACTGGCCAAGAGAAATCTTGCCTTTGAATGAGCCCTCACAGAGAAACGATTGTTTCAAGACCTTTACTGGGATGGGTATACAGTACAAGACTTCTGTATTTGTGAACTTTAAGAGCAGTCTTTATTTGGGCAAATCTGGATCCTGGTCTAGCTAAGCAAGAGCACAGGCAGATCACTGTGATTTTAATACTGCTCAAGAGTGACAAAGCTTTACCCTAATTGCAAGATGGGGTCTCAAGTAGCAATTTTGTGTCTTGTATCCAATCAAGGAGCTTATGTTCAGTATCTTTTGGGCTCTTTATTTCCTGTTGAGCATTCATTAATTGGTGTCACAAGACCATCCAATGTCCATTATTCTAATTGTTGTCCCATTTCTATATAAGATGTTTTGAGTCGCATCCAAAAACATATAGAGTCCTTTCATTGCCATGACAACAGCAAGGCATGCCAATGTTCGCAGAATCTGCAGGAAGAAATGCCAGTAAATGGAAAACTGTTAATTGAGATATTTCATATAGGAATCCTATTTTTCTGTAAGGATCCAAAATTATCCTGTACTGTGCAGAAGTAGTCCTAGAAAAATAGCATCATTTAATGCTGAATGGTGGGTCCTGTCCTAGGCACTGCATTACCAAAAAACCCACCAAATAATGAGTGGAATTGGTCATAGACACCTGATACAATATCCTGGTGTCATATCAGGATCAGAAGAGGGTAAAGAGTTACATGTGGTTACTAAAAATAAAGTATAATTACAGTTTTAGAAAAAGGAAGACTTGATGTTAAAGTGCACATTGTTCTTTCATTATATACCTTTCTCCTCATTGCCTAAAATTAAACATACATTTGATGGGATTGCATAACAATACATTTAAATAATGCAACAACTCATAAAATAATAGGAAATCATTGTCGTAAAACAGGTCTTGTAGAGCTGAATGCTGGAAGAAATCTGCCGTAGTCCAAGGGAGGCTGGGAAGGAGGGAACCCAGGGGGTGGGGCTTGAGACATCTGCAGCCATCAGGATGGATTATTTCTGTTTTAAGAGAGGTGGGAGCACAGAGCTGAGGGAGGTGGTATCTACAGCTTCCATTCCCTTGAAACCTGCACTGTCATATGGGCTTTCTCCCAGCCTCCCACTGTGCTTTGAAGCTAAGATGGAGACTGTCTTGGAAATAGAAGTTGAACATGAATATACTGCAGTCAAGGAGCATTACCTGTAGGAATTTGTTGACTTTGAAGACTTCGCTTACATTTGCTGTGAGGGAGACAGAGAGGATGAGTGCTGTTGCTCACTGAGAAGCTGTAACTCTGGGTTTCCTAGCCTGTGCCTGGGGTTCTCCCATAAAACTCTTCTCAAATGTTTTGTTATTTTCCCCCTGTTAATATGTAGCTGTAGATGACTGGAGGGCTAATCTTTCCTCAAATGTGTCCTCAGGGTGCCCAAAAGACTTTCAGGGGCCTCTGCAATTTCCAGAGGATAGAAGTGCTGTGTTTTCATTTAATGATAGTTTGACTCTCAAATGCCATGGCTGATTTCTACTGACAGCCATAGGCGATGTTAGAGCAAATTTAGATCTTATTTCCTTTATTTATATGCTTATTTTTAGACCTGCTGGTACTGCTGTAAACTAGAATGCTGTTGGCTTCATTTGTCTTCTCAGGAATTTTGACAATACTTGCCTGCTTAGTAGGAGATGAGATAGACCTCCTCATCCCGCATCCCTTGCATCCTGGGCTTTCTTTGAGTCAGGAAGGCCCTGAGTGCTAGCAGGCAGTAGCTCAGGCAGTTAAGCCCCCAATGGGCAGACTCTAAAAGAGCCTGCCTAGACTCCCAGAGCAACTGGGGCTTCCCCACTTGACTTTTAGGTGCTGCTTGAGACTTAGAAAAGCTTGTGATTAATATCGCATGTTAACAGTTGCTATCTAATAAATAAGCTTCATGTGAAAATTCAGAAAGATAAATTGCAATGGTCCTTTGGTAGCATTCTATGGGCTGAAAACATAGACGGTTGGGTACGTCAAACTGGGTTTTTGTTGCCCCTGCCTTTAGTTGCCAGTGTGCTATTTTGCAACAGGAATGATGGGAAATTCCGTGACAAAGATTTTCAAGGCAACAATCTGTATTATAGTCCTCATGTATGTTTAAAAAGGTATGTATTGTAAAATGAGAGAAAGATGTTTAATTTGGAAGACTACTATTAATTTGCTTCCTTGATTCTTCTGTTCTTGGCTCCTCGGGTGCCATTCTGGAGAGTGGCTGCATAATGGCTCCAGTGTACCTTAAATTCTGGGTCTCTGTGGGGATATAGGCATATAGGTGTTCTAGACGCTCAGCATTGCTAGGTGATTGATGGGCCACGTCAAGGCTTGACAAACAAAACAAGAAAACTTTGCAGCTTCCTGAACTTAGTATCCATTTGCAAAGCTAAGAAATTCTTTGAGAAGTCTATGACACTGGGTTGCTGGTGGAGTCTGCAAGCCATAAAAACCTGCAGTCAATGATAAGGTTTGTCTCCATGCTACGGTTAACATAAGAATGTGGGTGTGGGGCACTGCTTAGTGTGTCTCTTCAGCCTGCTTTCTGTTCTACAGAATAGCACATTTGCTGGACATTGCTGAATTGAAGGTATCTTGATGCATCTGTTGAATTTTTTTAAGTATATTTTTTACACAGCATCTTTTAGCTGCAATATTTTACAGACTTAACAGAATGCTTTAAAATGTTTTTATATTATATTCCATTTTTGGTTATTTGGTGTTTTGCACAGGTTGCAGAGAAGCTGCAGATTAACAGCAGAGTTTGACTATGGCTTTAGACAAAAGAGTAGACCATGCAGTTAGGGGTACAAAGCTAAACTTCAGACTTCTTGAAGAAAAATGGGTTGTCTTGAGCATTGTTCTGTCGTTGACATTTCATGTCCTTGCCCGTGGTAGGGGGTTGAAACTAGATGATGTTTAAGGTCCCTTCCAACCCAAACCAGTTAGTGATTCTGTAATCCTATGGGCAAGTTGCTAACAGAGCTTTTGCTCTGGTTTTAAGCTTGGTTGAGTCTATTTCCAAAGCAAAGTGTTTGTTTTGTTCTTTTTGCTGCAAAGCATCATGAATCCATGAGTAGCCTTTTGGGGGGGGGTGGGGTGGGGGGGTGTAGAATAAAGAGCTGTGAATACCTGGGATCTGCCTCCAAAGCTGCCTGTGTCATTTGATCTAATTTTGGTTGGAATTTGTGACACGCAGTGCAACAGCCCCTCCAGGGAGCAAAGCTCTACTCTTGGTAAATCCCCAAACCACTTTGTAACTCAGAACAAACTGCTAAGAAAGGTGATGTGCTTTGGGTTGAGAGGGGGGCTTATACTGAGGAAAGACACGGCACAGATGCGCTTTAGGACAACAAAGTACATAAGGATGGGAACATAGGTACCATGTGTCTGAGGAAAGCCCGCAGCAGCTGCCAAGGGAAAGAAAAGGCAGGAGCAAGTGAAGTGTCCCCACATACTGTATGACCCTCGGTGGCCTGCGGGCAGTTTTCAACCAGATGAGTTGTCTTCAGTAACTGGTGATGAAGTCTTTTCCTCGTGTTCCTGTAAGTCCCTCTTTGAATTCAGGTGAACTTTCACTGCGCTGTATGTACCCTGCAGCCAGGCGAGGAAAACCCGCCCGGTCCCGCTGCCCCCGCCTGCCGCGTGCGGTGGTTCTCCCTGGATCATGCCACCGCATCCCCCATGGCCTCGCCCCGCTCCGCCGGGCTCCCGCGGGCAGAGGAGTGCGGAGCCGCCGGCCACGCGCCCGGGTTTCCCGCGGCAGGCACTCGCTGGCGGCGCAGCGCGCGGAGGCGGGGCGTGGCCGGTGCCTCGCGAGAGCCTCGCGGTAGCCCCGCGAGATCTCGCCACCCGCCTCCACCGCTCCCCGCCCGCGTCATGTTTTCTCTTTGACAAGCCGCTGCTGCTGCCGCAGGAGAGGACGCGGCTCCGGCGGGGACCTGCGCCTGCCCCCCCCGGCCTCGCGGAACACCCGCACCGAGCTCCGCCGCCCCCCGCCGCTGCCCGGTGAGCGCTCGGCTGCGGGGGGCGCTGAGGCGGCGCGCCCCCGGTGGGGACAGGGGCGGGAGGCCTGTGCGAGCCCGGCGGGGGAGGGGGTCCCTCAGCGCCCCTCCCCACCTCGGCAAACCGCCGCCTCGCAGGGGGTGTGTGTGTGGGGGGGTGCGTGTGTGTGTGTGTGTGCGCGTGTGTGTGTGCAGCTTCGGCCCCGCCACACCCGCGCACGGCCCCTGCCCTGGGGAGCGCGGCGCTTGCACCCCTGTGCCGCGCCGGGCTGCCGGCGGCAGCCACCAGGCGAGGCCGCGGCTGCAGACAGGAGCGTGGGGAAGGGGGGAAGGTGCGGGCGAGGATGGGGAAAACGGGGCTGCAGGTGGGACCGGTCAGATGTCAGCGTCCTCTTGCTGAGGGTGGGGGGACCGCGGGCGGCTCAGCTCTGCTTCCTTTGTAGGGTGCGAAGGAGGGGGCTTTTCGTGCCTCTTTCAAGGAGCATAAGCTATGTGAAATCTGCCTTGTGCTTCCTCTGAGATACTCGGAGCTTGAGCTTTTCCCCATGAGCCTTCTGAGCGCGGTTGTGGCATGGCTGTATGTTCTTTCCCCGAGCGCCCAACGCATCTCTGGCTGTGTTGATCCGGCCGGTGTCACAAAATTCTGTCTGAAATTTGCCATGTTAAGCTCTATCAACTGCGTGTATTGACTGAACGACTGTGGGTGTCCCGTGTATCTCCAGACCTGTCATGTGAATTGCATCGTTTCCCCATGGCTCCCTTGCTGGCTTTTACTAGCAGCACTGAAAAATAAAATGTATGCTTTTACTTAGAGATGATTTATTTTCACGATTTATTCTAATACCTAAAAGGAGTCTGTAAGAAATCTGAAGAGGGATTTTTTACAAGGGCACATAGTGACAGGACAAGGGGGAATAGCTTTAAACTGTCAGAGAGAAGACTTAGATTGGATACTAGGAAGAAATTCTTCCCTGTGATGGTACTGAGGTGCTGGCACAGGGTGCCCAGGGAAGCTGTGGCTGCCCCATCCCTGGCAGTGTTCAAGGCCAGGTTGGACAGAGGGGCTTGGAGCAAGCTGCTTTAGTGGAAGGTGTCGCTGCCAGTGGCAGGGGGTTAGAACTGGATGAGCTTTAAGGTCCTTTCCAACCCAAACTGTTCTAGGATTCTATGATTTTGTATAATGAAGTGATGTCCTAGCAGGTAATAGTTTAATGTGGGGTTTTGTTTTGGCTTTTTTTTTTGGTTTTTTTTTTTTGCAACTGCATACAGTTAATTTATTTTAGAACTTACTGTATACAAGCTGCTTTTCTTAGGGCAGAACCCTATTGTTATGCTGTCTTCCCTTCACAGTGTACATAGGAGAGGCTTATATGCAATTGGTGAAGAACCTTTGTCTGTTGTTTTAGACTTGTTCTTCATGTCACATATCTAAGCTGACTGTTGCTTCATGAACTGTTTCATTTGCTGTAGCTGGGACCATGTGCTGTCTATATATGCATAAGCACTACGTACAAATATGTACACGTGTACACACATGCATAGTGTCATGAACTTGATCAGATTTGTAGATTAACAGTGTTCTATGGTGTCACTTCATAAGGAAATGCTAAAGCTCTAAATATACTGACATATATGTATGAAATATATATGAAAAATATATATGAAATATATATATGACATATATATACTGGAATTGTTTGAATGTATTGAAATTCAAACATACTGAATTCAGTGCTCCTGTTCAGGCTCCATATAAACCACATCTTCTCCATCACATAGGGATGTGGGACTGCAGAGAACTCTGATCTCAGGGTTGAGTCTTGCATAATTATGGGAAAAAATACAGCAGACGTTTAATCTGAAAGGTAGTTTGTATACCTGGTCATCCTGCTGCTGCTTCCCAATATTCTAAGAGGAGTCTATTAATTTTGTGTGAAAGATTAACAGCTGTGCAGTGTTAATGGACTACAGGACAGAAGGCCATTGCCAGTCTCCTGTATCCTTGCACTTAGAAGGAATTTATTGAGTGGCTTTATACACAGTAGTTGTCTCTCAGATTGAAACATTTTGGGGCTCCTTGTCTCAGTATAAATGAACTTGTATATGTTTGAAGCTTTCCTCTCTGCTCATGTGTTCTTATTTAAATGTGTTGTGTGTGTTTTGTTTATTGTCTGAACATGAAGGATAACCATGTTTTTGTGGGTGGGAGTATATAAGCTGAAGGGGAAATGGGGGAGTTGAAATTCTCTTCTGTAAGCTGTGTAAACGATGTATCGATATCTAATTGTTAAATAAGAATAATAGGGATGTAAAGGCTTTCAGCTATTTTTGCTGAAGGACTGCTTGGCACAGGAGAGTATAACACAGCATTTTGTTAATTCATTTAATCGTTGAACTGAAAGATAGTTTACCACTAAAAGCTTTTTCTTCTGTTATTTCAGAATGGAATGGAATGGATCTTAGTTATTAGGAAAGGATTCAAGTGGCCTAACTAAAAATCTCAGTTGGTTTCTGTCTTTAATTTACCAAATTCAGATAGTCATAGTGTTCCTTTTCTGATGAAAACAGTGAAGGAGTGCTCTGCATGTTTCAAAGTATCAGTGATGACTGGAAGGGGACCATTTTACGCGTGGGAAAACTGCACATGAAATTAGGCTTTGCATTTTGGTAGTAAAATTAAAAGCATGTATATTTAAATGCTTTTGTTTAAGACTTAACTTTTAGTATTTCAATCTTTCTAGTTTTGGAATACAATGTAATTATTGTAGTTATCATGGGGTAAAGAAGCACTTTTTTCCCCATTTTAGAAATAAGTAATGGAGAAAAATCATATGTATTTCACGAAGACTTGGTGGAGCAGGCATTTGAGTTCTGGTTGTAGGTTGTTATGAAGCCATTATCCTCTGAATGCATCAGTCTTCATTTAGATACTGTAGAGATACTCAATCTTTCTCTGTTTATATAATTTGAAATAGTACTATCTTCCACCAATATATTTTAGTTAGATGTAGGGTACATTTGTCTGTGGCTGATTTGACTCCCTGGTGTCAAAGTCGTCATCTTGAATGCTGAGTACTGTGCTGGTTATGTTTTGTTCTCACAAGTACTCAGGCTAAAAGTGCTGGCAGGTTTTCCTTTTTTGTCTCCCTGTAGTAGTTGACAGTCATATGGAACAGTCAGATCTAGAAGGTATTTTCTCTTTAAAAAAATCTCAAGTAGCCCTCAGAAAATGAATCTCTGCTTTCCTAGGGCTGCTGAAGTTACTGGCAGAGTGCTACAACTGCTTTCTGTGCATCATAGTAGCTTCATAGTAACCTTGTCATTTCTGAAGTTGAAAAAAAAAACCTAGCCTGGAAGCCAGTGGCTATGGAATTTGCTAGTCACCAGCAAGAGTAATTGTGGCCTGGGAACTGGCCTTGACTGCCTGGTGTGTTTGACCTGATGTCATCAGGCTAGTTGGGAGTATGGTCAGGTGGCTCAAGCAATCATGTTCTCTGCGGGAAGCTAGAATTAATTTACTGTTTAAAGAAGAGCCTACAATTTGTGAGTCTCCCTTAGTAGCAATGATTTTTTTTTTTTGCTGTCAGCACTGCATGATACAGAAGCTTCGTCCTCAAACATTTCCTTACAAATGCATGAGTTTATACAAGAAGTTTCATTTTCAGTTGGTTATACTGAAAGTACTTTGAGTCAGGAAAAGGATTTTGCAGTCTCCTATGCATTGCTGAGTTTCTCAATTTAAAATCATGATTGCTAGTAAGTACATTTTAATTATTGCTCTAGTTTTCACAAGAAAATGCTTGTTGCTGTGTCTTAACGATGGTTTGAAATATCCCGACTTAGTACAAGTTAGCAGAAGTATATTTGCGGGAGAGTGGTAGTGATAAGACTTCACCAGGGTTTTCAGCCCTTTTTCAATGCAAGCTCAGGCATCTTTCTTTCTTCAAACGGCTGGAATGGTTTTGATGCATGGAGATGTCTGCTTCTTGGCTCCTTTTTAGGTGACTGCTTTTGATGATTATTTATGTGGACTGTCTTCTGAATTCTCAGCTTTTGTTTCAGTGTACTTTTATGCATCTGAAGAACTAATGGATTAAATTGATTCCTCTGCTGAATAGAAGTGCTAAACTTGTATTTTTCTTCTGCCTAGTTAAGTTTTGTACAGCACCCAGGGGTATAAGAGTTTACATTCATAGTGATAAGGATTTTATACTTCTTTTTTATACATGTAAGGACAAAAGAGCAAATAGATTTGATTGCTTCTCAAAAATAACTTTGCCCTCCTTCTGTCTGTCTCCCAAGACGTTTTTTGAGTGACCAGTTATGACCAGCTGAAAGCATGGAGTTACATCGGCTTCAGTAGTAGACCTGATAATGAATAAAAAATCCTAAAGGAACCTAAAATCATGTAGGAAGACTAAATTTGGAAGAATATTGGTAGAACCTCAACACGGATTAACAAATATTATAAAGCTAGATGGAATTTAATGTTTGAGGAAAAAAGTTGATAGTTGATTGCGGCTTTGATCTGAATTAGGATATGCATAATTTGGTTTCCATATGCTGAGCAGAAGGCTAATACAAGGAAGAAAGATAGTGGAATGTTGTAACCTGTGGAGACAGATGTTTACCTAATCAGTTAATATTATTGTGTATTTCATCTTAATCATAGAATCATAGAATAGATAGGGTTGGAAAGGACCTTAAGCTCATCTAGTTCCAACCCCCCTGCCGTGGGCAGGGACACCTCACGCTAAACCATATCACCCAAGGCCTCGTCCAACCTGGTCTTGAGCACTGCCAGGGATGGAGCATTCACAACCTCGCTGAGCAACCCGTTCCAGTGCCTCACCACCCTAACAGGAAAGAACTTCTTCCTTATATCCAATCTAAACTTCCCCTGTTTAAGTTTTAACCTGTTACCCCTTGTCCTGTCACTACAGTCTCTAATGAAGAGTCCCTCCCCAGCATCCCTATAGGCCCCCTTCAGATACTGGAAAGCTGCTATGAGGTCTCCACACAGCCTTCTCTTCTCCAGGCTGAACAGCCCCAACTTTCCCTGGCTATCTTCATACGGGAGGTGCTCCAGTCCCCTGATCATCCTCGTGTCCCTTCTCTGGACTTGTTCCAACAGTTCCATGTCCTTTTTATGTTGAGGACACTGGAACTGCACACAGTACTCCAGGTGAGCTCTCACAAGAGCAGAGTAGAGGTGCAGGATCACCTCCTTCAACCTGCTGGTCACGCTCCTTTTGATGCAACATGTTTTTCATGAGTGAAGAACTATGTGCTATATCTGCTGTTCTTGCTTGCTCTTGCTGGTGTAGCTCCTTTGGTTGTTGCCTTGCTGTTCCAGATCGGCAGGACACCATGGCTTATTTATTCTGCATTATTTTACTGTCCATCTCCTATTATCCAGCACCTCTTCTTTTTTAGTTTCTTTTTTTCTGCTTCTGATGCCTCTTTTTTGTCTCTTTAGTTTCAGTTCTGTATTAATTTTTAGTAATTTCTCTGAAGTGTCAGTGTTTTCTAATTTATCTTTTTGCTTCTCCATGACTGTTTTGTGTAGTCACATTCACCTCACATCTGCCATGACACTGTGTATATTCTGAGTGTATTGGCTGAAAACAATGTTTGAGGAACATTCTCTTGCACAGTGATCTACAGTGCTTTTTGGCATGAGTAAAATATTGAACAAATAACTCTTTCAGGCAACATTGTGTCCTATTACCATTGCTTTTAGCTGCCCTAGTTTGCCCTGGCCATGAGTAATACAGAACAGCTTGCAGGTTTTGCATTGTTCGCATGTTTTCCATTGTTAGCCTGTGACAAGGCTGGATTTTAATTAATTGTATATATCCCTGATTTCTAAATTAACCTCTCAAGAAAAAGGCTGTAAATGTTGTTTGGAGCCCTGATACCTGCTGCTAAATTCTACATACGACCCTCTGTGAGAAAATGAAAGCAAAATCAGTTTTCTTTTAGTTGCACTTTCAGATTGTAAAACTTTAATAAGGATTGCAAAAGCTGCTGCATTCTAACAGTTGGTAGTGTGGGAAGCATGATTCTTTCTGGGACCTTGTGTCTGCTTTGTAAGAAATATGAAGGACTGGAATAATCAAAAGTTCAGGTAACACATAGTTGCATGGGATGCTAGGAGCTGTTAGGGCTGGAACTCAGCAAAACCAGGAAACAGTAATTCTGTCACACATAGTCAAGGTAAATCTGGATCTTGAATTCCACATTTAGCTCTGGAGTCATGCAGATGAACATACAGATGCATATACTGATGCTGCAAGTAGGTCATTACATCAATATAGGTAATCACATAGCAATAGAGGAACTAGGAAAAAGGCAAAGGAATATGATATAGGTGATTAGAGTTCTGCAGGGCTTCTGTGGAGAAGGGCTTTGGTTTCAGTTGATACTGCAGAGGACAAAGAAAATAACCACATTTTGTGTGTGTCATAGTTGTGTTGGACAGAATATTGAGATAATAATTTAGTAAACTTAGATACAGGATAAAGACTTTGGTTTACTAGTATGAATATAACCTTTATTTGAATTAACAAAATAATTTATAAGGGTTCCACGTGCTGTGCTACGAAGCTGAATTGCTGCAACTTTGAAGGGATTCCATTTGTGTAATGGATTTGTACTGTTATCATCACAGTGAAGCAGTAAATAGACACATACTGCATCAGGTTTTCAGTCATACTTCAAATAAATTAACTGTTTCAGACCCATGATCAGCTGTGTATACGGAACTGCTGCTTTCTTACAAACTTAAATAACATCCCAGAAAAAAGAAGCTTTTGAGTAGTCAGTCTCACTTGCAGTGAATGAACTGAATTCTCAGTGAGCTGTAGAATGACCTGATGATTCTGTTTGCGAAATCTTTCTTGAGTTTTATGTAAGCCAAAAAACATTTGATTTTTCTGGCTCACCCACAGAAATGAGTTCTCACTGTTTCAAAAGCAGATTTAACTACCCGTAGCAGTACCAGAGCTGGAGTGCGCTCTGGCTGCCCTCTGCTTCACTGTTCAATGTTGGAGTCCTTTTCAGAAAGCACCCAGGTGATACCATGCTTGAAGTACCTCTAGTGCAGTTTACTCTAGGACCACTCATGTTGAAAGTAGTAAATAAAGCTCCTGTGAACTTGAGAAAGATCATTGTCAGTGAACACATGCTTGAGAACTCTGTCCTTTAGAAATACACACATCTGCATATTTGGCAAATTTGTTGAAGTTATACTTTTCTTGCATTCTGTTTAGAAATGTCTGTCCACTGGGGAAAGGTATTATAAGCTTATGGTGTGGCAGTAAATAGAATTCAGGTGTGCAAAGTGCACGAGTTCCTTGCATGTTCTTTAGTTTTGGTGTTTCCTGCCTTTGATTTGACTGTACAGACAGCCAGCTTCTTGTGTTACGAGCTTTTGTAATGAGGCTCCCATAAAAACAGTTAAATGTAGTCAATATCTGCTGAAAGGTTGCTGAAATTGCTAATTGCAGAGAGGAAGGGAGTGAATGAGTGCTTGTGTCATTTATATTTCCTCTGAGAAGACTTCTGATTTTTAGGACATGTAATGTTTGCAGCTTTATAGGTGCAGTTTTTCAACAGCTTTACAGAAAATACAGGTTTCAACAGCTTTTGTAGCTGTTTTAAGAGTCTGAGCACTTGGCTTCTGTCAGAATAATTGGTTTTGTGCTTGATTGCTGCTTAGGTCAGACTAAGATAAGAATTCGGTAATATGTGGCTTTGTTAAATGCAGACCTTGTTAATAACTTCAGTGAGCATGTTGATTCAAGGAAATGTATTTTCTTCATACCAAGATACTGTATCTCATTTTATGCGTTTTGATTTTCAGATTGTGTTTCATCAAGTTGTGCTGCCTTTATGTTTCCAGAATTCAGATGTTTCTGGATCATCCTTCGATACGGGAAGGGGGTGTGGGGAGTTTTCATTACCTTTCTAATATGTATTTTCACTTTTCCTTAAATGAATCCTGGTTTTGCTACAGGATATTGTAACTTAAGGCTGTATAAGTACCAAAGTAATATTCTAGCTCTTCCCACATGTCTGCTAGCTTTTGAAGTAGACTGCTGAGGATGTTTTTATTTTCTTTATACTTAATACGTAATTAATATGGGAAGTGAATAATCCAGAGTTTTATTCAGTTGGCACTGTAGGGAGAAATGAGATCACCTGAAGTAGAATTTGGATAGAATGTTAAATTTCATTCTCCTAATATTCTGAGAGTTGCTCAAATGTTTTTATAATTACCAGTGATACTGCGTATGGGTTTTCTCTGCAGAAACAGTGTGCTTACTGGTATCATATTGCTTCCTACAACATATGAGTCTCTCCTCTTATTTCCCTGGCTGACATGCCATGCTTTATCTGAGCAGAAGAATTTGACAGCATTTTCCAAGTCTTAAGAGACTTTTGTGTTTTTTATACATCATAATTGTAGGAGTTTGTGATAATGACCTGATGGTTGAACCTCCCTCTTCCATATAAGTTGTGATGAGATACTTGTGTTAAAGATCTTGTACAAGGTGTGGTGTTTCCAGTACTTGTAAAGAAAAGTTTGAAATTTGTAATTCTGTTAGTGGAAGAATGATTTTTCTAAAGTTTGAAAATCTCCTTGGAGTGTGGCGAATGATGCCTAGAGACTGGATTAAAGTATCTTCCCCTTCTTCACTGCATCCATTTGACAACACTTTATGGGAGATGACGTTTGTTTTTTATCCCTGTATTACAGTGTTTACTTGTCTGGGCGTTACACACAGGGAGGAAAGAAAAAAGTTGTAAAATAACAATTAAGCAGGAGGATTCAGGTATATACAAGTAATGAGAAATCACTGTTCTTGAGGATTTAGCTTGAAGATTTCTGATTGTTCTGTTTTTCCTTTAGCAGACTGGGCAGCAGTTATGCCTTCTTCCTTCTTATCTGTGGGCTTTTAGCTTTATTGAAATTCTTGATGGAATACCAGTGATTACCCACATTTGGCAATGAGATAGCACTGCTGTATTGGAGATAGTGCTGCTTAAAACAAACAGAAAAGCACCCTAAAATCAACTCCTTCATTCCACACACTTAGGTGGTTTCTGTCTGTTGATAAATTGAATGTGTATGCTGTGTTCTGGAAAACCCACATTTTGTGGAGAAGTTGTGCTGCTACACTCTCAACTTTTCAAAATAGTAAGATAATATTCCTGTCTGCCACTTTTTAATGATATTTTGTGCAACCTTCTTTTAAACAGAACAAAAAGCCCTCTTTTTTTCTTAAATTGAGCCTCACACTCGAATCTGTTCTTGCAGGAATTTAAAGCTGCCTCTTTCGAGTTGCTTAGAGCTGTTCCATGTCTACCTCTTCCTCCCTCACAAAGAAGCTATGGTGTGTGCTTCTGTCCGATTTCCACCTTTCTTTAATTTATTGCAGCCACCTTTCTCATAGATCTGTTCACAGGACCTTCTCAGTGATCTCCCACCTCCCCTATCCCCCAGATCTAATCCCTAGAGGGAGGCTTCCTGTCTACTTACATTAGGATGAATTTATCAGCTGTGTGGAGGCAGTTCTTGGGAACAAATTCAAATATCTCCCATAATTTCCTAGCTGACCTAGGAAGGGAAGAATGTGGAAATTTCTTCTGGGAAGTTGTGTATACATTCTGTCCAGGGCTGGTCTTTCCAGGATCTTTATGACCTTATATGCTTTGACTTTCAACCCCATATGAAAGTATTTTTATTATTATTATTGTTGTTGTTGTTATTTCCACCCCTTGGAATGTAGAATTATTTACTGCGCTTTCCAAATTCTGAAGTCCATTTGACTGTCTTGAAGCTGAGAATTTCTGTGACTAACCTGTTCTGCAGTGGTTTTTCCCATCTAATGAGCTGTTCTTGTATTTGAAGTTGATTAAAGCTGTCCCACTTACCTCAAAGTGAGAAGATGTAAAACTTCTTGGTTTCTAGAAGCTGTAATAAAAATATGAAGAAAATTAGTTCTTGGGGATTTGACAGTCTTCACATCTAAGAGTGCCGAATAGATTTATGAGAACTCTTTAGTGTTTGCTTTGTTTCCTTTCTAGAAAAATCTACAGTTTCCATAGACAGTTGTGGTAAGTTGCTGGAAACACTTAGCTGTTATCTCACAGTCCCATTTTACTTTTTTTATGGCACATGATACAAACACAAAAATACATTTTCCCTAATTTTATCTATAATTTCACTTTGATGTCAACTGTGATATTTTGAAAGAATTACTCCACTTTTGAAAATAAAAAATTGTTACACAGAAGTTACTTGTGCTTGAGATTCATATGCATGAAATACTGAGATATTTATAGTAAATACCAAAAAATTTGTTTAGTGTATATATAAGGAAAGTACTGAAACACAGTGGAATACTGATTTTGCTGTATCTCCCAGTCAGTTTTGCATCAGGGTATTGCTCATACAGTCAGTGGCTTGGTATTGCATATATAAAATAAACAAGTTGTGCTTAATTTCAACATCACGTTCCTCTTTCTGAGTGTTTAAAGTGCTATTGGGACAGGGAGAAGAGAGGAGTAGTATTTATAGTTTTATCACTTCATCATTCACTTCCATTTTGTGAAAATAACTTGTAAATTCAGTTATATGCATCTCCGGTCTTTTATTTAAGATCCAGGGATGGTTCTTACTTCCTTAGAAAATACGCAGTTTTCCTCAGTAAAAGCATTTGCTGTTTGGCCTATTTCATTAGGCATATAAACTTAGTATTAATTGAAAGCTTGTTAGTTCAACAGTCTGTTGTACTTAATGATTACTTGCAGCGGGCCTTTCAGATTTTAATATGTGTGGTTTATTAGTTATTTTAGGCAAGCTTACATCTCAAAAATGAATGTCTTAAGTCGTCTGTAAGAAGTAGCTGATGGTTTCAGGCTGAATTAATTCCTAGTTAAGAAAAACCAAACTCTTTAATAACACAGAGTACTTTACATTCTTTAAAAATATTTGCTAGGCCTCTAAAGACTGTATTAATCACCTTGAAATACAACAACTTTTTTCTTTTCTCTGTATTTCAACTCAGAAGGGAATACCTTAAATTATTACTTGTTGTTAGCATGTACTCTGTCTTGCTGACAAACACTTGCAAGCTCTTGGGTTTGTGTTCGCTTTTTTCCCCTAGATTGATCTAACAGTAATCCATAACCTCTTTTAAATTGTCATGTAAGTAGAGGATCAGATGTATATAGAAAAAGGGGAAACGGAAGTTGATGTAGACTTTCATTCTCTCAGTTCTTGGCCATGTGGGAAATGTGTGTCAACCATTTAAGTATTATAATTTCATAGTGCTTAGAATTGCTTGGAAGTTGATGTATTTGAATTTGAAATGCAGCCTATTACCCTCTTTTAATGCTTAGTAATTATTACAAGATGTGAAGACTTCCTCCTGAGCTTACAGTTTGAGTGATAATAGCACTAGGTAATTTGTATGTTTGGTGTTAGTTTGTTTACATTCTCAGGAAATCCAGAAGCAGACCAGAAGAGATAGCTGGTTTGTACTTGCGTGCTGGAAAACATGGAATCTGAAATGCAGGGGGATGGTCATTCGCTGTGCAGTGACGAGTAGCTTTGGAAATTGCAGGTTTGTCTTTGAGTGCACTTTAAGTGGTGAAATGATAAAAGGAAACAGAAAACCCAACCTTTGTCTATACTGCAGGTAATGTCTATCTTTCTTACTGCATTAGAAGAGAGCTCTCTTAAGCATATTTTGCTATTTAAATGTTCTACTCTTAGCTCCCCTTGAACACGATGGTTTTGGTTTTGCAGGTTTCATCTTATGGTTCTTTCCTTCTCATTCCCTTTCATATGATGTAAGGGAAATAGCAGCAGTTAGTGTCCCAGCTGTAGCGAAGGCAGTTAATGTCCCAGTTGAAATGAAAAGTAACCAACAGCTTTGTCCTACAGCTTGCAAATATTCCAGAATATTTGGTGAATCTGAGCCTTTTCTTCAGTTCAGTTGTGGAGTCTGCAGCACTGTTACAGTCCTATTAAGCATCATTTCCCCTGCCAAGTTTTAACAGTAATTTCCAAGAGGGTGATGGACAAATCCCTTTTCTTCACGTTCTGTTCAGCAGCAGTTCGTTTTTTCTACAACTGCCAATAGTTTGCCAAGTGGTAGGTTTTTGAATCTTCTTCCTTGCTCTTGTTAATGAAAAGCACTTTCTTGGCAGGCATTAAGTTGGGTAAGAAATACCCAAATTCTTTTGTACTAAAAAATGTTTGTAAGGAATGCAGTTGACCTTTGGCCTTGCCCTGGGTTTTGCTGAATGTAGTCTCATGCTTGTATCGTTGCTTTACTTTCTCTCATGCTTTTTGTTTACTCCTGGTGTAACACAGTTTCATCGGCTGTGCTTAGTGTTTCCACTTAAATGTGTTCCTAAATTATTTGTTTCTCTGAGTCAGCTCCTAGGCAGAGGTTTTCCGCATTGGTTCCTAACTTTATCACAAAGAGCCTTGAATTCTGAGTTGGGAAACAAAGGCTGAAGGCAGTCTTAGTTACCTTCACATTTATTCTGCTGCAGCTCTAGTTGCTGCCACTGCTATTACGAGAACAATTTTACATCCAGGATACATAGAACTTGTTTTTTTTAGAGTGTCATACCTTCATTTTGTCCTAACTGTTCCCTAGAGTAAGCTTTTGAAATAGATATTAAAATTGGTCATGCTTTCTTTTAATGCTTGTTCAGCTATGAGTTTTAAGTCCATTTTAGTTCACTTACTGATCAGCAACAGTAAAATATATGTAGGCATTTACTCCCCCAAAATGGCTGTTTGCCCAACAGGAACTGTGGTTCCAAAAGATATGACAAATGATCTGTGCTGCAAATTCTCACTAGTGACTTCTTTCTCTTTTTTCTGAGGGGGTGAGGAAAACAAGGACTAAAGGAAGGAGAGCTGGGCTTTTGTCCTTTGTGTTTTGTCAGTGCGACCAGATTTTTCTCCACCTGGTGCTGGACAGACACACTTATATAAAGAAAATAGCAAAACTTTGTCTAATAACTCTAAATTAAAAACGTCTGGAAATGTTCCTAGATTTTTGATCCATGAAGGGTTGTTCTGTAAATCCCAGAGAGTTCTGGGAACTTGGAGAGTGGAACTTTGGATTAAAACCATTTTAAGTGTTCCAGTGTTGAAATATTCTAAAGCTATTGCTATACATTCAGCCTGGTTTAGGTTTGTGCTGCTGCTGCAGCAAGTACTTCCTTTCTCCGCTTCTTGTCACATGTTTCTGCCTTTTCTCCTTGTGCTTGGCTGTATGATCAGCTTGTTCAGGAAGTTGGTGGTACTCCATGGGGGCCATGCTGCACAATTGGTACCTTCCACATTGTCAATTGACCTTGGAGTGGTTAGATGTAGTAAAATATCACTGAGGATATTCACATGGTCTTTCAAAGGCATGTGTGTTATCTTTTTTTTTGCCTGTATTTGAAATGAAATGACCTTGCCCGTGCTCCAAGGCAGTTACAAACTTCGTATTTGTGGTCCTCAGGCAATGAGCTGGAGGAAATGAACCCTACCTATGAACCATGCTGGCCATTGCTGTCTAGCTTCTGGTTAACTTCAGTGACATGTAGTTGCTGTGCTTGTGCGCCATGCAGAGATGGTCTTTATTGTTGGGAATGCATACTAGGGGAAGGTTAATATGTCAGTTTTCAGGAAAAGCAGCAGTATTTGTAACTTGGAGGTACATGAGCAAGTTTTATATTCTCAGAAGGAGGAATAGCTGCTGTAAACATAACACAAAGCAAATGTATGAGTCTTTTTCCAGGGAGATTATTAGTGTAGCTAGGTTCTCATGTATGCACAGAATCGCAGACTGATTTGGGAGTCTGAGCTGTTGGTGTGTTTTGTAGTGTGAGTAAACAGAAGGCGTGTGTGGACTGAAATACAAAGAATGCACATTGCCTCTGAACGGTTGTTCACAGTTGTGGCTCCAGTTTTTCTGTGGAAGACATGTGTAAGGGATTTGTCTGCTGAAATACAACTCAAGTTACTTGGGCAAGGCTCACTGAGGCTCAAATAAGGCTTTTGGTGAAGGTGCTGATCTATTTTAGAGAAAATATGTCTATAAAAGCAGCTGCTTAACAGCACATTCTGCAGCTAAACTGGAGGAAAAGTTCTACTGTAGTTCTCTGATTTTTGTTTTTATTTTTTTTTAAGCGTGAAATGTCAAGAGGAAGAGAGAACGAGTTGCGTTATGTATTACCAGTTCACTACAAGCATTACTGCTGTAGTAAGCACATCCTGTCACTAGATGGCAGAGAGATTCCCTCTTCCCCACCCCCCACCTTCGCGATACAGTTTTAAGCTAGATGAAGTAAGGCTCAGAGTACCCAAGAACAAAACCCTCTCCCTCAGAATGCTATATCATTTTTTAGTGAAATAGTAATACAATAGAACTTGAAGGGTCAAAGAAGAGAAACTGATCATTCAGAACCTATGTAACCCATGATTTATGATTATACAACGGGAGTCAAACAGATATGGTTTGTACAATAGGAGGTAGAGCATTTGTGGGATACTTTAAACAGCACTTCTTTAAAAAATAGCAGTTTGAAAACACTCTTTTGCTTCTCAAAAGCCTTCTTGCATGTTAAGCTATGTTAGCTTGACAAAAACGTACAATTGACATGAAGAATCCTCTTGGAGAAACTGGAGTACTGAATCCTACTGGTATTAAAGTTACTAACTCAAGTGTCTCTTTGGGAGCACAGTGTTCTTTTTATTTATTAATTTAAAACAAAAATGTCTCGGATTTAGCCTCAGTAGAAGCCTGGCCTCAGCTGGTTGTGCTCAGCCTGCATTCTTGTAACATAGTTTTCAAACTCAGTGTTTGTTTTTTGAATTAGTTTTTTTTTTTGTCATGTTATTAATACTGTTACTTTTGCAGTACTTGAACACTGTATAAAAGTTAACTAAGAGATGTTGATTTTAATGACTTCATTGTTATTTCACATGCATGAAGTTCATGTGGTTTGTGTTTTTGCTCTTGAATTCAAGAGTGTTTTACTGAAAATACTGTGTTTATGAAGGTAAAAATATTAAGCAAAATAAGAGCAAGAAATTATTTGATTGAGAGATTGAGATTGGAATGGAGAAATGTAAGTTGGTAAATAAGTATCTTAAATCCAGTTACAAAGAACTGAAATATGCTGCTTGGTTGCAAGTAAGAGATTAGAGAGTCTTTGAAATCCATGGGACATGTATAAATATGAAATACTCATTGCGGAATCTGTATATACTCTTCTGTAGATTTCCTGACTCATGCCAGGATTCTGATCCAGAGCTATGAATGGGATCTAGCAGTGAAGGCCTCAGTTCATTTTTGAGTAGCTGTAAATTTTTTGGGATACTTTTAAGTATCCCAAAAGATAGTTATTCTAAAACTGTATTGCATTCCTTTTTTTTAGTCTTTGGGTATTGGCAGACTGGCCTGAAATTCCAAGATGAAAGGAAAAACTGAGAAGTGGATTGAAAAGTTTTATGATGCATACAGCAACAAGGTTATCTGTAGTCTGTATCAGCAGTAGTGTGGCCAGCAGGATCAGGACAGTGATAATCCCCCTGTGCTGGGCACTGGTGGGGCTGCACCTTGAATCCTGTGTTCAGTTCTGGGCCCCTCACTGCAAGAGAGACATTGAGGTGCTGGCGTGGGGTCAGACTAGGTTGATGGAGCTGGTGAAGGGCCTGGAGCACAAGTGTGAAGAGGAACAGCTGAGGGACCTGTGGAGAGGGGGCTAGTCTGGAGAAGAGAAGGCTCAGGGTTTTTGCTCTCTACAACTACCTGAAAGGAGGATGGAGCCAGGAGGGGGCTCGTATCTGCTCTGGAGTAACAATTGATAGGACAAGAGTAAACAGCCTCATGCTGTGCCAGGGGAGGTTTAGACTGGATAGTAGGGAAAATTTCTTCCCCACAGGGTGCTCAGGCATCAGAACAGGCTGCCCAAGGCAGTGATGAAGTCACTGTCCCTGGAAGTATTTAAAATTCGTGTAGATGAGGCCCTCAGTGATGTAGTTTAGTGATGAACTTGGCAGTGCTGGGGGAATGGTTGGACTTGATGAGCTTAAAGGTCTTTTCCAGCCTGGTTGATTCTGTGATTCTAAGGTATGTGAACTAGCTTGGATCATGTAAAAAGAGTATGACTGTGTCAACACTGGTTCTGTGCTTGAGCTAATAAGCCCTTCTAAGTAGCTATCCTAATGCAAGCTTTGCTTCTATCTAAGCTTAGTCTCATATAGGCCAACATTTGCAGACGGTGTAAACACCAGACTTGGCTGTCTTTGGGAGCCAGTGCATATGCTGCTGGTTTTGGTTAGAATAATTTTTTGAAGTATACTAACATCTTCCATTTCTGAGCTTTGGACAATATGTAAAGTACAGGAGTTCTAGTCATTACTTTATTCTTGGGAGAATGCTGTCAGATCTGTTTCCTTGGTGTTTGGTCTATGGAAATTCTTGTCATTACAGGAGAGATGTGACTGTTCAGCAGTTAACATTTTTTTCGGAGTAGCTACCTCATTAGGTTAAAATGCAATTCCACAGTACTTAGAAGAAGTCATGACACAGAAGGAATGCCGTGCATTGCTGGGTTGATTTGGAACGGTCTTCCCAATAAATCCTCATCTGTGTGTGACAGAGCAGTCACTGAGACAGCAGTGGGCGCTTCTTAAATAACTAGTAAATACTTGACTATTCTCAAGTATTGCAGAATTGGAAGAAATTTCATTTTGTGGTCTTGCTGCAGATTAGTTAGGATTTATTTTTGTGATAAGACTCTTCAGGGAAGATCTTTTTGTTAACCTGAGATAAATATTTTCTTAGAAGAATGACTACACGAGGCTGGAAAAATTCTCTGTCTTATATATCAGAAGTTACTGTATTCCTTCTCAGAAGGGTTTGCTATTTCCATTAGAAACTTATTACAGAATTAAATTGGGAACAAACCTCTGAGTTTCTCAGTTTAAATGCATTTGTGATTGTTTCATACCCATGTTCTTATGTGAATATTCCCATTTTTCTTATTTAGCCACTACCCCACCTTTTTTCTCTGCTGTATTTTATAGATCAGATTTCATTTTATTTAGTTTTTATTCTGTATGTGTTTATTTTGATTTGCTGTACTGACAAGTCACACTTGTAGTCCGACTTTGAGGCTAGTTTCTCTGTTAGGGTAGATGAGAGGAATAACCTTTTTCTCTGCATGGTCCAGTGTCAGTTTTTTATGAGTTCATGATAGAAATTCATCTGCTTAACCTGGTTGATCAGCATTTTACAAAACTCTGTAAAAATGCTTCCTTTCCCTAACCTTCCCAACCGTTATGGAAGTGCTTGTCACACTGTTGGAAGTGCTCCTTAGCATTGTATTTTCTTTCATGATGACTCATCCTTCTGTGATTTACTAGGTTCTTCTACTACCAAATAATAGATTCTCTACTTACTGGAGAACTTTTTATGCCATAATTGCAAAAGCTTGCATGTTTTACCTGGAATTTCAAGCATACAGTTCTTCACATGTAACATGCTGATCTACAGTGATAGAGGTGCCCCTGCACTTCGTGTTGTCATTGTTTTACTAGCTTATTAGTCACAATACTACATTGTTGGTTTCAAGATGGAGAAGCTCTCTCAAAACTTAACTAAAACCTAACTTTCCCCTGTTTTACCTCCAAATTTTGTCTTCCTAACATACAGTTCTTTTGTAAGCTTGCACTACCTCAATTTTTTGGAAGTAGTTTATTACAGCATCTTTTTTTTTGTTGTTTTTTTAATGTCTCCACTTGCATGTTTGAGTAGTATGGTTGAGAGGTTTGTAGTGGCTGCGCATCGGGGAAACACAAGGCTACTTACTTTATAAAAGGGTTGTTAGGATCTGTCATACTGTGAGTAACAAGTTCTGTAGATAATATTGTACACCCACTTACAGGTTGTTTTTTATCTCTAGGACTGATGGCAAAGGAGTAAACCAACATGGCAGCTATGGTCCCGCCTGTGAAGCTGAAATGGCTTGAACATCTAAACAGCTCCTGGATCACAGAAGACAGTGAATCTATTGCAACAAGGGAGGGAGTTTCTATCTTGTACGCTAAGTTAGTCAGCAATAAAGAAGTAGTGCCATTGCCCCAGCAGGTTCTGTGCCTCAAAGGACCTCAGTTACCAGATTTTGAGCGGGAATCACTATCTAGTGATGAACAGGACCACTACTTGGATGCCCTTCTTAGCAGCCAGCTGGCACTGGCGAAGATGGTATGCTCAGACTCTCCATTTGCTGGAGCACTTCGAAAACGTCTTCTTGTGTTGCAGCGTGTCTTCTATGCACTTTCTAATAAATATCATGATAAGGGTAAGGTGAAACAACAGCAGCATTCACCAGAGAGCAGTTCTGGATCCACAGATGTGCATTCTGTCAGTGAACGTCCAAGGTCAAGTACAGATGCACTCATAGAAATGGGGGTTCGGACTGGATTAAGCTTGTTATTTGCACTGCTAAGACAAAGTTGGATGATGCCAGCGTCAGGACCTGGCCTCAGTCTTTGCAATGATGTTATCCATACTGCAATAGAAGTTGTAAGCTCTTTGCCACCTTTATCTTTAGCAAATGAAAGCAAGATTCCACCAATGGGGTTGGACTGTTTATCACAAGTAACAACATTTCTTAAAGGAGTAACAATTCCAAACTCTGGGGCAGACACTTTAGGTCGTAGATTAGCTTCTGAATTGCTTCTTGGTTTGGCTGCCCAACGAGGTGCCTTGCGATACCTTCTTGAATGGATAGAAATGGCTTTAGGTGCTTCAGCTGTAGTAAACACCATGGAGAAAACAAAGTTGCTACAAAGTCCAGAAGGGATGATCAGCTTTGACTGCTTTATGAGCATATTAACACAGATGCGACGATCTTTGGTGGGTATACCAGCTTTGTTTTTTTTCTATGTTGAAAATGTAGTTTCATTCTTAACTTTAAATAGTTTCTCAACACTGAATGCTGGTTTGCTGAACAGCTTGCTTAAAATGTTAAAAAGGGGGTTTCTTCTGTAAAATGTTTTCTTACAGTATTTCCTGGGTTACTCACTGCCCTCACTTCCCTTCACTGCCCTCCCATTTCCTTGTAGGTAAAGATGAAACACAAACGCAGTCATTATGTTGTCACTTATGGTGTTATGCTTTAACTTCAGGAAAAGAATCAAGGATGTACTTGATCCACTTTACGTATAAGTTCATAGCAAAAAAGTGAGAAAATATGGAACCATTATAGGCTGAATTTGCTTAGAAATCCAAGTTTTGCAGGCTGCCTTGTTTCCTAGTCAAAGCTACTTCTGCTGCATGTTCTTGTTCTGCAGTTAGCCTGGACTTCTCCTTTATGTGTTTGAATGATCAGTAAGAGTTGAGATGTTTAGTGGTTTTGCTACTGCTCAGAAATGAATACAATCAGCAAATGAGTTGAATTGTTTGGAAGTATGGCACACTGTTTGTATATTGAGTGCTTACTTCTAGTCTTGGATGGATATTCTTTTGAAAGCTATGAAGTTAGTGCACAGTATGCAATCAGGAGCTGTGGCAGGCTTCTGCCTTGTGCTCAGACTGAAACCAGGAATGACATTTTCCTCTGACGTAATTCTTTTCGCTCAGGCTTATGTTGGCCAATAAACATAAATAGAAAAACCTAAAAAATATAAAGAATAGGGACCATGAGAAGAGCATGGCAGCGGCAGGATCTGAAGTGGATTGAAAGTCCTTATGGGCAATTTTATTTGGTGTTGGTTCTGGACTAGGTATACATTTAGACACTAAAACATGGAAATTACGTAAACACAAAAATGATTATTAGTCATTTTTCAATAATAATTTCTTTAAATACCAATGATGTGCACTGCAGAAAAATGTTTAGGAGAAATTAAACTCAGGTATTTTCACAGAAATGACTAAATAAGAATGTTTAACTAGCACTGGTGACATTTTTGTTATCCCAGAGTATATGCAGATATTGCAGCTCAGGGGAGAAAGGTAGTGTACTTATGCTTATAGGAAAAGCTTTAATTTTGCACAGCTATCGGAACAAATCCCTGATGTATTTTCTACAGGTGCACAGTTGCTGTATCCATTTTTTTTTTATCATAATAACAACATTTAAAAATTGTAGGGATCCTCTGCTGATCGAAGTCAATGGAGAGAGCCAACTAGGACATCTGATGGCTTATGTTCCCTTTACGAGGCTGCACTGTGTTTGTTTGAAGAGGTATGTCTTGAAATGAACCCTGACTTCAGGTAACTGTAGTTACACCTCTGATTGGTGTGTGCGTGTGGGTATGGTCTAGTCTCTGCTGAGTTATTCTGGAGTAGAAGAGGAGGACAAAAAATGGTGAATAATTAAGATGTAGAGAAACAAAGTAGTTTGGGCAACCTAATGATATGGTGATGAACGATTTATGCTTTAGGCAAAGAATCATTGAGGGGAAATTAAAGTTGCATTAAACATTGTGACTATATGGAAAGAAATGAAAATGCTGCTATGTAATAAATCTCTTTTTTAATAGGTTTGTCGAATGGCATCAGACTATTCAAGGACATGTGCCAGCCCTGACAGCATTCAAACAGGGGATGCTCCCATTGTATCTGAGACCTGCGAAGTGTATGTTTGGGGTAGCAACAGCAGTCATCAACTGGTAGAAGGAACTCAAGAGAAAATACTTCAGCCCAAGCTTGCTCCAAGTTTTTCTGATGCACAGACAGTGAGTGACACCTATAGTGGTATACTATGTAACATTTAACAGCTTCATAGTTGTAGCATAAAATTGGAAACTAGTTACTTTATTTCTGAGTGTCAAGTTGTAATGAAGGTATAATACTCTGCACTCATCACACAAGTTATTTTATTGAAAGAATCTCATTATTTTTATTGATGGCTGGAAAAACCACTCTGTTTTGTTTTTATTGGCACACAGAAATCAATATCATATAAAAAGAACAATTGAATTACCTTAACTTGCTATGAAAAGCATTTGCAGAGACAAATTTGTTTGCCTCTATTTTTTGTGGGCTTTTTTTTTGGCTAACTGCTGGCACAGCAACCTTAATTAGCTTTCTGAAAATCCAAATACAGGGTGCTCTTTCTGCTCGCAGTCACACATTCTGCAGTTGCAACTGAGTGCTTTTAGTGATGCGTGGCACAGAATATAACAGTTTGCTTTTCTGTTGCTATCCTGGCTTTGCAGTGTTGACTTAAGTAAAAGCATTTTTTTGGCCCCAGACAATTTAGGTGCATACTCTGAAATTGTTTCTGTTGATGTTACTGTCTATGTTATATGGCAGTGGACTGTGGGCATCATAAAGTATGTTTATGTATTCAGAAAACTTTAACACAACCCCCTAATATACAAGGGTGGAATGAGCCATCTCAGTGGGTTACACTTTAAATACTACTGCATACACTCATGCAACAAATTCATGTCATTTCCCATGGGGATAAAGAATTTTTTCTTTAACCTTCATCAGCAATCTTGTAGGATTTGTCTGTATGAAGAAGGTAATTCCCAGTAAATAGGGCTGTCACAGTGCAGCCTAGTGCCTCCTTCAGGCCAGTTTGTGATGTGGGTATGCAGTGTATTTATGCTTCAGATTTGAACCTGCTTTGCACTTACAGTGCATTGAGTCCTATGGCAGGTTATTGCAGGATTAGTTGGCTTGCTGTTAGGTCATTCTCCAGCTCTGTGCTGACTTTCCAGTAGAGACAGTTCTTACCTTCAGAAAAACTTTTGTTTTTATTTCTTGGTGTTTATGTAATTAAAATAGATAGTCTCAAAAACAGTAGTGGATTTAGGTAATCTTACCACTTGAGCCTGGTTAGAATTAAGCAAAACCTGCAGTGCTTTATGAAGCTGTCGCTTTGTCCTTTTAATCTTAAGAAGTTAAGGTATCTTCAAAGATTGTCTATCTCCATCCATGCAACTTGGAGATCTGAAGGCAACTTGAGTTCTGTAGTCTTTAGAAGAAATACAAATCAACCAGATTCTTTTCTTGAAGAAAAGACTGTAAATACTGATTAGATTTACTCATATTTTTCAAGAGATTCAATTTTGCTTCTTGCTGAGGACTGAATTTGCCTTAATTTTTACATTATGTTATATGAAAGGGTTATGTGAAGCAGCCTGTCATTCTGTTTAAAAATCCAGATTTCTGGATCCATATGAGAATTCTACATTTATCTAATCTTTCTTTTTTACTTCTTTAACCTTTCTGTTTATAGATTGAAGCTGGACAATATTGTACCTTTGTTATTTCTACGGATGGTTCTGTTAGAGCCTGTGGTAAAGGCAGCTATGGGAGACTGGGACTGGGTGACTCCAATAATCAGTCGACATTGAAAAAATTGACTTTTGAGCCTCATAGGTCTATTAAAAAAGTGTCATCTTCCAAAGGATCAGATGGTCACACTTTAGCGTTTACCACAGAAGGGGAAGTCTTCAGCTGGGGTGATGGTGACTATGGAAAACTGGGACATGGAAATAGTTCAACTCAGAAATATCCCAAACTTATTCAGGGTCCTCTGCAAGGAAAGGTATGTTTTAAATAGTAGAGCGCCTGGCTTTATTGTGTTCGTTGTGATGTTGTGTCAAAGTTGAAACATATGAAATGTTAAGTAAAAGTTCTGTGTTGTTTCTAACTCCTCTTTGAAGCTGGGTCTGCTTTCAGCAGTGCACTAAAACAGTTGCCTTTAGGCATGTGGTTTGGACAATGGCATTGTCACTTAACCTTCTCATAGTCTTAAGAGTAAAACTGGCTCACGTGCTTTTGCTGAACTGTAGTGACATGCCAGGAGAGGCTGCTTTTGTTAGTTGTAACTTTAGGACTTTTCATATTCAACTTTACAGCATCTTAATTTGAGAAGTGGCTTTGTATTATTCTGCAAGGCCTTCTCTTCCATATCTGTCTGCTTTGGTCAGTGTTCTAAACATTTGCTGATACTTCGTTTTGCTGCAGTAAGATTAGGATAGCATTCTGTTAAGTTTCCTTGATAAATAAATTGTGACCAGTTTTATATATAACCTTGTTTCTTTGTGTACTGATTTCACTTAGCAAATACTAAATGGAAAAGATTGCAGAAATTAATTTGCGTGTGTACTTGTTCCACATGAGCAAATAAGTAGATTTTACATAGCCTGCTTTTAAAACTCGACTTTCGTAAGTATTCAGACTTGCTCTTCAATTTCTGTCAAAACTTCCTTTTCATTTTTGGATGTCATGTAGGTTGTTGTGTGTGTGTCAGCTGGGTACAGACATAGCGCTGCTGTTACAGAAGATGGAGAGCTGTATACATGGGGAGAAGGAGACTTTGGAAGACTAGGTAATTTTTAAGTTTCATGGGATGCTTTTGAAGGAATTCCTGTGTCTGGTAATGACAGTGCACATGTATTTGCCTTGTTCTTTTATAGAAAGAAAATTCTCTTCTAAATGCACATTTGTACACAGGTGTGTGCATATAGGTGACTGTATTAAAACTAGTGCAGGTACTCTTAAAATACTTGAATGCAGTTAATATTACAAAGATTCTACTTTACTAGATTTTTATTTGTGGCACAAGTTGCCTTCATTCATAAGACTGTATGTGATTGCTACTCCCATCTGAATGTAAAGAGTAGGCAATGCACTGGCATGCTAGATAAACATGATCTAGTGATGGTAGGATGGTTCTTGGAACAGTCATGAATAACTGGCTAATAGTATCAAGGATCTGATTCTACTGTGATATTCGTAAGGATACTTGACATTAAGATCCAGAAAGGCTTTATGTCCTTTTAATATGTCTAAAAAGTTACATTTAACTAAAACAAAACCCACAGTATTTCTGTTGGCTTAAAGTTCACTTGTCCATTTCACCATCTTTGCTGTACAGCTGGTATGCCTATTACAAGCCTACCCTTCTCCGGCAGGTTCAGTTGAACCAACAGATCTTGCATGGAAAATTGTCTCAAGTTGGACTTTAGTTCCTTCCTGCTGTCAGTTCCTTTTTGCTGTCTTTGCTTTGAATGTCATGATTGCCAAGTAGAGGGAGGGGTAAAAGCAGGTAATGGACAGGGGCAGAAGATGTGGATGATGTTCTACATCTTTTCAAGGTAACGAGTAGAAAGAAGTGGTGAGGCTTTCCCTGCTGTTAAGAACAGAACACTGGGTTAGAAGTTTAACCTACAGTTTGGGGGGGAATTGTGGAAACTTGCTCACTGAGTTTTAGGTTAATGGAGGGTTTTCATGTGCTTTGGGGAGTTTGCAGTTTTCAGTGCTGAGTTTCAGTGCACTGCTAACAAGTAGCATTTAATTAGGTTATAGTAATTTGTTCACATTTAATCTGTTATGAATACCATGTAGTAATTATTTTCCCTGTGTTCCCCAATTTTTCTTCTGTATCTGCAGAACATGTAACTCATGGTTATTAAGAAATAGATGATGCTGTAATGAATTGGGCTTCTACAGAAGGGACCAGTTAGAATTGTGACCAACTAGTTTGCTGGTTTTATTTGTCTGTGCTTGTATTGACTGTAGTGAGAGTGTCCCATGCTGTTCAGTCTGTCTGCTGCCCAGTATTAGGCGGTATAGCTGCCTGATCAGTTAGTATTAAAAGCAATTTTACTAGTAATTCTTTTTATTTCTTTTAAACTAGGCAGAAAATAGTTCTATTGTTTTAGTGGCAGGAAGGTATGAATAAGTGTTCTGGACTATGCCTTACAATAATGAAACGTTTGTTAAACTGACTGTGAATGTCTTCTAAACCTTACTACAGATCTTTGCAGAGAGTAGACAGAAATTGTTATTTGTGGCTATTATAATGTGTGTGGGTTTTGCAAATCTTACTGAAATTCAAACCCATAAATAGAGTTTAAATCCTCACAGAAAATATCTTTCTTTTCTCCTCAGGTCATGGTGACAGCAACAGCCGCAACATTCCGACTTTAGTAAAAGATATTAGCAATGTAGGAGAGGTTTCCTGTGGCAGTTCACACACAATAGCTCTCTCCAAAGATGGGAGAACAGTATGGTCATTTGGAGGAGGAGACAATGGTAGGAAAACCTAACATTTTGGTAGTAATTTTTGTCTTATTCCATCTACCTCCTTGCAGTTTGTTTTTGTCTTTTTTGATCATTTGTTAGCTGTTCAAGGAAAGGTAAAAGCAAAGTAAAATCTAAATACAGTTTATCTGCAAGAGTATAGACTCCAAAAAGGATTATCAGGAGGAAGAGGGTTTTCACAGAGCAGAAAGCTCAATGAATGCATAAACAGTTCTGGGAAAAGTGATTTCTTTTTTTTTTTTTTTTTTTTTCAAATAAACTCATTTAATACAGCAGTAACTTTATTTATGCACTAGAAACAGTTGCATTTAAATTGCCTCTTGAAGAGATATCTCCCATCTCAGAAATGAAGGGTTTCTAACCTTCATTGCCTGTAGCTGCTTTGTCAAACACAGGATCATTAATTTTCTGTTATTGCTTTATTTAGCTAAATTTGGTGATGCTGCTAGAAGAAAAATTACAACTCAGATTAAAATTGCTATATTATTGCTCCCTAGTCTAGTGTGAGAAGAGAAGAGAATGCAGACTACAGAAATTTCATCATGAAGTTGGTGGTTAATGAGATTGGTAGGAATTTGAATTTCCTTCGAAAGCTGGCTCTGACATGCACAGATAGAATTGTTCCCATTTCTCTGTCCCTTCTTTCTCTAATTTCAGTTGAAAACAGAGATCTTAGCAGGACAGGCATCTTAACCTTCACAGAGCATTGGAGTTTGCTCTTCTGTTTCAGTAAAGTTCAATCAATTTGTCTTTTGGATATTATTAATGTGCTACTAAAATACTGTTATGGAATCATGAGGCTTGCGGTTCCTTTATAGGAAAGCTAAACCAACAAGAAATAAAGCATAACCTTTGTAGGAATTATTGGTCATTGTAATAGATTTCACATTTGATTTGGTGTTTGTCCTTCCTTTTGGAGCTTGTTTTTCTGTCTGTACGCTGACATGGTCTAGTGGCAGTCCTTCCTTTTCAGGTCATTGATTGAAAATAGTGAAGTTGTGGAGGTGAATAGCTGTTTTCAGAGAAACTTAAAGGAGGAATAAGGAAATTACAATGTTAATGGTTACACAAATGCACACAGCTATTGGGGAAAAAAAATCCAGAAAATCTGGGGTTTTTTTTCAAGCCACTTTATAAATTAATCTTTTTTGCCAAATATGAAAAGATTTAGTGCTCTGGAATGCTTTAGTAATTAACCAGCAGGTGATGAATATTGCAGATATATGGAATTAATATTTCAAAATTTAAGTAACTATAATAAATATATGTTTCAATAAGTCTGTAATTCCTGCAATTACAATATATGAGGTTTTATAAAAATTATAGTATGTTTTGATTTTAAAAATACATTAGGATGTTTTTGGAAATCCAGAAAGAATCTTCGTGGGTACCTGTAATCGTCATAATTTATGTACTGAAAATCCCTTCCACTTGTGTGTCCTCCTTTTTGTAGGCAAACTTGGTCATGGTGACACAAATAGAGTATATAAACCTAAAGTGATAGAAGCCTTGCAAGGAATGTTTATTCGAAAAGTTTGTGCTGGAAGCCAGTCTTCACTTGCCTTGACGTCAACAGGGCAGGTAGGCAAACCCAAGTTTTCACTCCAGTGATGAGAGCTGGGGGAGATGGTGTGGGTTTATTATTTTGAATGCCAAGAAAGTATCAAGCTAGTACTTAAATTATCAGTAAAGTTCTGGTTTAGATAATGACTGAAGTACTGAGATGCCAATGTGCTGGAGTAGTTCAAAATGTGCTGAAGTATGTGAAAGTACCGTGCTCAAGAGCCTTGCTTAGCCACAGAAAATGAAGTATTTTTAGGTTAATAAATGTAGCTGGTGCAAAATCAAATTGAATTCAGGAACCCAAGTGGGTTCTAGAAGTAAAGAGCAGTGAAATGCTTGTAAATTTTAAGGCATTAACCAGACTGAGTGGTGAAGTGATCTAATATTTTTTTTTAATGCGTGTGTACTTCAGAATACAGGTGTTAACTGAAAGTTCTGTTTCAAATCTGAAAAATCATAGAATAGTTAGGGTTGGAAAGGACCTTAGGATCATCTACTTCCAACCCCCCTGCTGTGGGCAGGGACACCTCAAACTAAACCATGCCACCCAAGGCTCTGTCCAACCTGGCCTTGAACACTGCCAGGGATGGAGCATTCACAACTTCCCTGGGCAACCCATTCCAGTGCCTCACCACCCTAACAGGAAAGAACTTGTTCCTTATATCCAATCTAAACTTCCCCTGTTTAAGTTTTAACCTGTTACCCCTTGTCCTGTCACTACAGTCCCTAATGAAGAGTCCCTCCCCAGCATCCCTATAGGCCCCCTTCAGACACTGGAAGGCTGCTATGAGGTCTCCACGCAGCCTTCTCTTCTCCAGGCTGAACAGCCCCAAATCTCTAGAGAGCTTGGAGATAAATGTTTAGGTGTAAATGAGGGCTCTTACTGGCATTATGTCTATACATGTGATACAACAAGCATTTCTGTACAGGTGGCTCACCGTCACCCCCCTGTGATTCAAAGGCAATGAGGTTTTAAAGTATGGATTAAGAATGTTGGTATTTACTGTAGCAGTTTCTTTTCTTGCAACAGCCTCCTTATTGATGGGCTCTTTGGCCAGTGATCTGAGTGGGTAGGGGGAAGAAATAGGGATTATATGAAATATATGTTAGATACATCAAAGTACTGTGCGCGTTTTGTTGAGAGCTCAATTGCAAATCTTGTGCAAATGGTTATCTGGTGTTTTGTTTGTTCATGGTCACCAGTAATACAGACTTGACCTGCTGCTATTCTGTGGTGTGTTTGCTCTAGGTTTATGCATGGGGCTGTGGTGCGTGCCTTGGCTGTGGCTCCTCAGAGGCAACTGCTCTCCGACCCAAGCTTATTGAAGAACTGGCTGCCACAAGAATAGTTGATATATCGATTGGTGACAGTCACTGTTTGGCACTTTCGCATGGTAAAAAGAATAAGATGTTAAAATACATATCTTCCTCTTGATCAAAAGCAATTGTATCTGTATTTTCTAACTTCTTTATTTTTTTAGATAATGAAGTTTATGCTTGGGGTAACAATTCAATGGGACAGTGTGGTCAGGGGAACTCTACTGGTCCGATTACTAAACCGAAGAAAGTAAGTGGGTTAGATGGAGTTGCAATTCAACAGATTTCAGCAGGAACATCCCATAGCCTTGCCTGGACAGCTTTGCCAAGGGACAGGTAACAATGGCGTTTGGGGACAAATGTTTGTACAAGTCCACTTTGGGATACTTTTAACTCTTTACAGAAGGTGCTCGCCATGTCCTGTATTTTCAGTGTTCTGCTTGTTGTGTTTTGGACTGGAGAGTCCCCTCTCGCTCCTCTTTTCCCCCTTCCCTGCATTTTAAATTGTTACAGATGACAAGCGAAAACAGAACAGCGCCAAGGTGTTAGTTCTTCCTTTATGAAGATTTTGTTAGACAAAAATTACCTCTCTGTAGTAAAAGTTGACAAAGTTAGGCAGTGGGAGGAAAAACAAGTTGGGATTTTTTAGTTTTGCTTCTGACAGGTCAGTACTATTTTATGGCTTAGGCAGTTTCCTTTAGGGTATCAAGGAGCAGACTAAGCAGAACACTTTGGGAAATGGAGAAGTTTGTTTAAATCCATATAGTAATTTTCTAATCTTAAATGTCTGAATGATGGTTATGTGTTAACCTAAACTAAAAACCTGTACCGAAATGAATAGCTTGGTAATATTAATAACTGAAATAATACTTTGTTAAACCAAAGACATGAGCAAGTGATTAAGGTGAACTGCTAAACTTCAGATTTATATATGGCTTAACACAAAGGATTAGAAAAAGTTAGTATTTGGAAGATAATTCAGGAAGAATTTCAAGTGCCACTTTTTAAAGGGAGCTAATTTACAAAATATCAGTTAAGAAGATAGTGGACGCAAATACAGCGCTGTATCAAAGTCTCTTTTTTTCTTAGCATTTGTACTAAAAGCAGCTTTGTGAGTACTGGTCAGCTTCTGCACAAATTAGGTTAAATACATATGGCATTATATTTATGACCTTGTGGTTTTGTTCATAAATGAAGGGTGTTTGATTTATAAAGGACTTTACAGAAAACAGAACAGAAAATACCTTCAAGGATCAGGAAGTTGGTCTGCCTCAATCATAGTGCTTTGTCCTAACAAAAATGAGTTCAGTCAAGCGTATACTTAACCTGCTGACACTGTTAATTTACTGAAGCACTTAGGATATTTTCAGTAGTTAATTAACTTTGATGTTTGATTCCAGGCAAGTTGTGGCATGGCACAGACCTTATTGCGTAGACCTTGAAGAAAGTACCTTTTCGCATCTTCGTTCTTTTCTTGAGCACTACTGTGACAAAATTAACAGTGAAATTCCCCCGCTTCCTTTTCCTTCATCAAGGTATATACTGCATATGCATGTTACAGATACTTACAGATTTTTTTCTTTACAGCAGTGTTGCATGGCTTAGTCCTAAGTCTTCCGAGAAAAGATTGCATTTATTACTACTTCCCTTCCCCTCCCCCCCCCCCCCTTTTGTGAGGAATATCTTTTTTGGTGTATTTGGGGATGATTTGCCTCCTAATTCATGGGACTATTTTTGTGAACTGAATTCCTCTTGGAACCGTTGTTCACAAAGACACTTTTCTGTATTCTAGTTTTGATTTTTTTGTTCCTATAAACACATTGGCAGTAGGTTTTCAGGGGAGTTTCTTTAATGTCCCAGTTGGAATTTACTTACCTTTCTGGTATGCAGAATCAAATGAGAGTTAAAAGCTTAGAGCCTGAGTAAGTGAAAGGGAGTAAGGCTAAGAATGGGAGATATTAACAGGGATATATTTCTTTTTACAGGGAACATCACAATTTTCTTAAACTGTGTTTGAAGTTGCTTTCTAATCATCTTGCACTTGCACTGGCTGGAGGGGTAGCTACAAGCATTCTTGGCCGGCAAGCTGGTCCTCTTCGAAATCTGTTATTTAGACTGATGGACTCCTCTGTCCCTGATGAAATTCAGGAGGTAAGCTATGCTTTTTTCGGCACATGTGAAAATTCTCCTCCTTTCTTTTCTATCTCTCTTTGTGTAATTTTATCCAACTTTCTGAACTTGGCACTCTGAACACAATTCTGACTTTCCAGTTTTACTCATGAAAGTTAAACAATTTTCATCACCATCACTACGTTGTTATGATCTGGAGGCAGAGGAGAGTGACACAAGAATTTCAAAAAGCTGCTTTTGTAACAATTTTTTGTAACAATTATTATTGCTTTTAATAGTTAATGTGGATTGAGGAATTAACTTGAGTAGCTTCTCCTAAGGTGGCACTCTTACAGGAAATAGCAACTTACAAAGAACTTTTTATTGCTTTGACAAGCTGTTTGTCCCATTTCACTCCTTCAGTGTACCAGATATCTTTGCACCACAGGACAAAAGATTAACGTGCTATTGTGCATTAGAATACTGATGGTAAATTAAGTGGACATTTGGATATATCATGTGTGGTATACTATCTTTTTTAAAGGTACAGTTGAGTTGAAGGTGTGTGTTTCTCAACGCACACTGAATAAGTATTTTCTGCTACTTTGATTTTAGGTCGTAATTGAGACTCTCTCAGTAGGAGCAACTATGCTACTTCCTCCATTGCGAGAGAGGATGGAATTGCTACATTCTCTTCTACCCCAAGGTCCTGATAGATGGGAAAGCTTATCAAAAGGACAGGTAAGGTCAAGACAGATATGCTGTGCGTTGAAAGCAGCTGTGTATTTCATTACTTTTTTTCCTGTCTAAAACATTTTGAACAGTGAGGTGAGCCTCCTTTGCAGAGTGCAAGCATGTTATTGGTGACATGCAGTGCAAAGCCCAGCTTAACAGAATCTGTAGGTAGCCTGGCTAAATGAGAATCTAATGAGGCAGGGAGCAGTACATGTTTTCTGAAGTGAAGGCTGACTACAGAAAGGTTAAAAATTGTTGTAGTAGAGTAGCTAGACAAGTTTAAAGATTAGATATTTTTGAATAGTACCCTGATTTAAAAAGTATTGGTAACAGAAAATTAATTATTTTCTGGGAAGAGTACTTGTATAATGCTTTTCTTACATGGATTTCACCCTCCTTTGCAAAGATGACTGGGATGTACCTTTTTTTCTGTTTGTTGAATGGAAAAAATAGGAATTAATGCAATTTGGAATTAAGGAATAGGAATTAATAAAGTTCGGAGACTTGCCCAGTATCCAGCAGATGGAAGGAAAGGAATTCAAGGAACATCTGTTCCTGTACTTGAGAGCAGTAGGAACTGAAGCTTCAGCAGTAGTATCAGATTAAAAAATGAGAAAAACTATAGCTTAGTTCTGTACACATAGGATGCTGGTCCAATGATGTATTTTATTCAGTATGGAATAGACCAGTTTACACTGACACTATGAAGAAGGATCTTCTGATTTTCTAAAGCTTCCTGTAGATTAGTACAAGTACAAACTAAAACCCCTGACAAAGAGCAAGTTCAGGATTTTCAGGATTTTCAGGATTCATAACCAGCAGTAGTGGGGAACACTACTGAAATTGGAGGTCATTGCTCTGCATCTGCCAACTCCTTTTGTCTAATATATGCTTGTCCTGCTTTTTGCCCTTTTCCTTTTTCCTATGTGTAGATTAGAATAATTACCCTCTCCTAGCTCCATGTAATCAGACAACTGTAATATATTGTTATAGTAACTATTATCAGAATAAACTGGGGAAAGCATTTTGTCCAGCGTCTAATCTCTCTTAATCTCAAATTTTTAGTGTAGGTGTTGTCATCTAATTAGGTATATTTAGCTGTTCTCTGATGCTACAGATCTGTAGGAAAAACTGTTAGGATTTTTTTTTTTTTTCCTTGAACTCCTTCATCTTATTTGAATGTCTCATTAAAATATATTTATTGCATTTTTTACGCATGATGCTTTTTTTCTTCATAGCTCATTATTTTATCTTCATTAACAAAGAGTGTTTCTGGTGTCTAAATGTTTTTCTTTAGAGAATGCAATTGGATATTATCCTGACAAGCTTGCAGGATCACACCCATGTAGCTTCTCTACTTGGCTATAGCTCACCATCTGATGCCACAGACACTTCCTCATTATGTATAAGCTATGGAAACCTGTCTGATCAAACATACGCTGTCCAGAGCAGTCATCCGGATACCCATCTAGCTGAAATCTTAATGAAGACTCTTCTAAGAAATCTGGGATTCTATACAGTATGTATAGGCTTTGGGTGGTTTGTTGTTGTTGTTTCTTATGGTAATGAATTTTGAAAACTTAAAAGGTATAGAAGCTTTTCCCAGCTTTCAGAAAATGGCACTCTTTTATTTAAAGTAGCAGTGCCACATGTATTTGTCCTGAAGTGGACTAAAATAATTTAAATCATGTCTTAACGTTATTGTTCTAATATTATTATAGTGGTATTTATTGTTTAACTTAGCTTATATAAATGTAGATGGGTTTATAGCAGACAAAAGTATTTTATTGCTCTTGCTTTGGCCTCAAAAATGTTTTGGAAGATAGAATGTAACACATCAAGTACGTAGATTGTATGGTATGCTTTTTGTCAGTATCATCTCAGCCACCAGGGCTGCTTTTTAAGGCGATAGTATTGTAGAATCTGAGGACAGACTTAGTTGTTCTCTCCTCCCCCCCCCCCCCTTTTTGTCATAATAGGACCAAGCCTTTGGAGAACTGGAAAAAAACAGTGATAAATTTTTACTTGGTACATCATCATCGGAAAACAGCCAACCTGCTCATCTTCATGAGCTCTTATGCTCACTGCAGAAACAGTTGCTGGCTTATTGCCATATCAACAGTGTTAGTGAGGTGTGTGCCCTCATTTTTATCATTTTGGGGAGAAAAATAAATTTGTGCCTGAGCACCAGAATGTTGTAAGGTTTCTGTTGAAAATCTTCTGAATATTTGAGAGCTAAACTGATTGAAATAACGGGTTCTTTAAATACATTTACAGATTTCTTATGTTTGTTTGTTTCCTTCTAGAATTCCAGCAGTGTGGCCCTGCTTCACAAGCACCTTCAGCTTTTATTGCCTCATGCTACAGATATCTATTCCCGTTCTGCAACACTGCTTAAGGAAAGCTCTTGGAATGGTAGTGTGGGGGAAAAACTGAGAGGTAAATATTCATGGAATAATCAGTAATGCTGGCTCTGTAAGCTTAGGGCAATTCTTGTTTGTTTAGATTGAATAATAAAATACCTTATTTTCCCTACGGTCTGCCAAGCTTCCCCAAAGGAGGAGATTGTCTCCCCAAGGATAGCATCTGTTTCATGATTTTGATAGAATATTTTGCAGGAAAAGTACAGAATGGAGAGGACATTGTTTCATTATTCAGTGTCATTAGTTCTAGATTTCTTTTTAAAAGTACTTTTTTGGGGGGGGATTGCTAAAAATATATGGAAGTAAAATTTGGGATGGATTAATAATTATTAAACAAACCCCAGTTCACCACAGTTCTTTCTGACTTGTTAAATAGTGCTTGGAATATGTAACTGTAATTCAGAGTATTTATTTCTTTCTCTGTAGATGTAATTTATGTATCAGCTGCTGGTAGTATGCTCTCTCAGATTGTCAACTCATTACTGTTACTGCCAGTATCAGTAGCTCGTCCTCTGTTGAGTTACCTGCTAGATCTGTTGCCACCTTTAGATCGTCTCAATCGACTGTTACCTGCTGCAGCCCTTCTGGAAGATCAAGAATTACAGTGGCCACTTCACGGTAAGTGTAATCTGAACTTCTCCTGATGTAGCTAATAGATAAATTAGTCATGATCTATTTAGTTTCAAGTCCGGATTTTTCCATTTGCTTTCCATTTCATCCTGTAGTAGAATTATAACTTACAATCACGACTTACCTGCTAACTTTCTAAACATGTGCCACCAGATTTTTCTGGTGCCAGTGAAATAGAAATATAAAACCAGAGGTGAAGTGACTGAAATGAATGGCTGTACTTATTTGCCATTCATTATATTTCTCACTGATATTTTTGGCAAAGTATTGTGGTTCAATTGAGTGCTGTTTCCCATCATATAATTTATCTGTACTTTTTACCAGAATGCAGATAAATATATATTGCACAAAATAGGTGTTTGAGCAGAATTCTTTTCAATGTCTGGGCAACAGTGTCTAATTCGTGACTTTATTGCTAATACCTGTAGGTGGACCTGAACTAATTGATCCTGCTGGGGTGCCCTTACCACAACCTGCCCAGTCTTGGGTATGGCTTGTTGATCTAGAGAGAACTGTAGCTTTGCTTATTGGCCGGTGTCTTGGTGGCATGCTGCAGGGACCTCCTGTGTCCCCCGAGGAACAAGATACAGCCTATTGGTTGAAAACTCCACTTTTCAGTGATGGAGTGGAAATGGATATTCCTCATTTAGGTAATGATAAATACAGATGTTTAATTGTCAGTGTGAATAGTTATGTTCAGTTTTAAAATTTCTGATGATTTCTTAAGAAGCCTGTGGACTTAGAGTTTGTCTTTCAGCATTCTTGTCTGTTTAGGTAGTGATATAAAAAGTTGGAAAATGGGTGTTTATATGCTGTAGTTTAAAAAGGGTCATGGAAATGCATACAGAAGAAAAGTAAAATCTGCAGTTTCTCAGTGAAAGAAACAACACAGGCTTCACTGAGTTAACTACTAATGTTTTGCTCTTAGGTGCCCAGAATTTAACAGACACACCAGGGGCTCCATTGTTCAATGGAATTATTAAAAAAGTCATTTTGAAATGTATTCTACTTGCATAGTAGAATTTTTATTCATTAGAAATAATATTATTAATAACAAACTTAAATTCTTCTGATCTACCAGAAGTGGTCACAGGACTGAGCATTAGTATTTCTAGTCATCCCTTCCTGTCTGAACAATGAACTTGCTTCTGCTTCTCTGTGTCCTGTTTGTCTTAGTTCCTATCTCCTCCTTCCTCTGATTCTGAGTAGACTACTTCAAGACTTACGTACGAGACACAGTATTTTGAAATGGGTCCATAAAATAACTGCGAGTGTTTGGCTATATAGATCAGGTAGAATTGATACAGAATTATTCTATTGAAGCAGAATTGGATAATGCTTCTAAATTTATATAGATTTTATGTAAATTGTAACTCTTAAGTCACTTTATTCCTTATCTGAGTTTTTAGGCAGATGACAAGATCTTACGTTCTTTTTTTAACAAAGTGGAGAGTAAAAGGTGTTTTAAGAACTTTTAGATAGATGCATGTGACTATAAAAATCTGCAGAGTTTAATTTCTTAGGTATTTCCCTTCTGTTAGATAAATGCATGAGCTCGTTATTAGAAGTGGCCCTATCTGGAAATGAGGAGCAGAAGCCATTTGATTATAAGCTGAGACCTGAGATTACAGTCTATGTTGATTTGGCCTTGGGTTGTACAAAAGAGCCAGCAAGGAGTCTCTGGATCAGTATGCAAGACTATGCTGTTAGTAAAGGTAAGAAGTTGAATATATATATATATATATATATACGTGTGTGTGTGTGTATGAGAAAGGCATATTGTGTGCTTTAGCTGCATCTTAGCAGAATCCCATACTTCGGCAATGATTTTTAGTTTTGTGACATGATAAACTTGCTTTGTTGTCATGTTCTGTGATTTTTCTTTTGCTTTTACTGTTACTAATTTTTGACATTGACATTTTGACAGTGTTTGGCAAGCATATGTTTCAATGTTCTTTTTCCCTCCCATCTGGAAAACAGACACTCTTATTTGCTTACTCAGTTACTGGTGTTTTCTTTTCCTAGTAGAACAGGGTGAAACTTGGAATTAGAAGGAAAAATCGATGGGGAGGAGATGGGGAAAGGCAAAGTGACTTGCAAAATATGTTAGGAATGGGATGAAGGGTAAGTTATTTTTCAAGTCCATGGGAGGCTGGCCTCACAGCATTAATGGTTCTTCATGCTTATGGCCTTAAAGTTGGGTTCCTGCGCAGGCTTCCTGGGTCTGCAGTTAATGAGATCCACTAAGTATTGCAGTTGTACTGTAACACGGCTGAATCCAGAGAGTTTTCTGTAGCTCTGACCAAACTAGGCCAGATGAAGAAGACAGCAGATGGTATCATGTGCCTGTTGAAAGCAACACAGAGTTCTGTTGCAGAATTCCACAGAAACAGGAATTCCAGTAAACAGTGCTGGTTGTCTGCAAAATCTGAAGTGACTGGGCTAGTGTGGATGATTTTGGTTCTGGGCTTGCGTGTTATAGAAGTTGATGGGGTTCTGCTCTGTCCACAAAGCAAGCTGACTGAAGGTTGTATCGTGACAGTTAGCATAGCATCGAATGCAAAGTAGTGGAACTTGTATTTTAGACTAAACTCTATGCGGCCAGGTAAGTTTTTCTGATTTTTAAAGCAGTTTTCAAGGATTCATGGATAACATTTGACTGAGAACAAATTGTTACAAATATATTTTATGGAGGTGGGACAGTAATACTGGGGTTTTTCACCATGAAAAATGATGATGCCTTGTGGAGGTTTGCTTGGCAGTTTACTTATTTTATAGTAAAACAATGTATTTTTTTGTATTTTCTTTTTTAAATGGGGGGGAAATATTTTGAAGTGAAAAAGTCAGTTTCTGAAAACACTGGACAAACTTTAATTTTGAGACCTGAAAATGTTTCTTGTTAATATTAATAGTGAAGCTTGTGCTTAAGCTTGTGCTTGTGTTAATGGTTGGCTCTCCTGCCAGAGGTAGGGCCTTTTTATCTTAAGTGAGCCTGCAAAATAATTTCTGAATGTGGTTTTAATCATGTGTAAAAGAGCAGAAAGTCTCAAATATGGTGTGTTTCTAAACAAGTTCCAGGTAAATCAGTTTCTTAGTAAAAAGCTCCAATTGTATGTCCTTGCTTGAAAGAGAAATTCCAAGAGAGTTTGAAAGCGAGTTCAGCTCTATGTCTGGTGTCAGTTTGTGTGCATGCTCTTGGCTGAGTCTGAGTGAAGTATCTTGAGAAAACTAAAACACCTTTGTCCGAAGCAGCATATTTATGAGTTACTGATGCTAAACATATTTCTTAAGCATTAAAACTACTTCTAAATATAAAGATTTAAGTGGATGAAGATTTTTCGTCAGTTTTTTTATGATTAAAAATATATTTGGTTGTTGGAAAGGGTAGTCAGTTTTGATGGATTACTTTCTATTTTCAGATTGGGATACTGCAACTTTAAGTAATGAATCGCTCCTCGATACGGTGTCTAGATTTGTTCTTGCAGCTCTCCTGAAACATACAAGTCTACTTAGTCAAGCTTGTGGTGAGAGCAGGCAAGTAATTTACAGCTGCGTTTAAAAGTTCCATCTTTAAAAGAAGGGTTACATGACGTTTTACAGTTTGGGTGTCTCTTTTGTAGGTACCAGCCTGGCAAAGCCTTGGCAGAAGTATACCGCTGTGTATATAAAGTTCGGAGTCGCTTGCTTGCCTGCAAGAACATGGAACTTATTCAGACCAGATCATCCTCAAGAGACAGATGGGTAAGACTGTAAATCTCTCTTCAGTTCTTCAGGCTTTACTGCATATGAAGAAAATATTATATGATGGTAGTTTCATATATGTTGCCTCACCTGTGGGAGTTTTCAACTGAAATGAAAGGCACTAGGATGCTACTAGTCTGCTTCTGAAACAGCAGCATATGGTTGCTAAAGGCTTTGATGCTGAAGTGTCAAGGTTTGACAACAGAGCTTAGTAAGCATTGCAAAGAGGCATTTTTCTTCAGTTAATCTGAGTAACAGTTACTAAAAAAAATAAATTTTGCTATTTCTGTATTTAAAGCCTTGAATGTAAACAGCTTTGTTTATTTCACACAGTATCAAAGCTATATTTTTGATAGGATAAAAGCTTATTAAATGACTGTCCTTTCTTGTATGTTAATCTTTTATATTGGTGAGAATTAATTTCACTTTATTTTCTTTAATCAAGATGCTAGATAACCAAGAATCTGCTGATGTTGATACTCAAGAGCATCCTTTTACTCGTACAATTGATGAGGAAGCAGAAATGGAGGAGCAGGCAGAACGTGACAGAGAAGAAGGACACCCAGAACAGGAAGATGAAGAGGAGGAAAGAGAACATGAAGTTATGACAGCTGGTAGTAAGTACTAGTCACATGTGCCAATAATGTGATCTGCTTTGGAAGGACAGTATACTTCCCTCTCCAAGATAAAACAGAGAAAGTATTTGAAAGATGATAAAAGATTTGTCTGCATAAACAGAGAATTTGGGCTTTAAAAAATGGTGTAGTGCCTTTATTGGGTGAGAGTCATCTCTTGATACAAAGGATTGTGAATGCTAGGCAAGTGGACTGCCTTTATGGGCAATTCTCAGGGCATCTGCCATATACCAGCACTGTCTACAAGACTAGTAAGTGTCGTATTGTTTTCTAGAAGTGTCTGTTCAGTAGATCCCTGAGCTTGTATCAGTATTCAGATACAAAATTTTTGCTATTTGTATGGGTTGTTCTTGTATGTAGTAAGCTTTGAAGTTTTATATCTTTCTGAAGTTTGGAAACAAAAGCGCTGTTGGTAACAATGGGCTGACTGAGTTGGAATTCACTTGTATCTTTGAATATGTCTTCCTAAATCTATTGAAACAGTGGATGTTCTGGTGAAAATTTGGTATGTGTAACGTTATTTGCAATGCTGTCTCATGAGTTTTCTGAAAAAACTTAATTCAGAAGCTAGCTTGAAAAAGGTGAACTTTGCAAACTGCTGTTAGACTGACTTGGGCTTGTAATCAGTCAGTGGGACACTTAATCCTTAAGTTTTCCAATTTTAGTGAAGCAACATCCAGCCACACACGGTTGTTTTTCCTGTTGTTACCCTGGTGTTCTCAGAGACTGAAGTCATGTTAGTGTTTGAAAATTACTGTAGTATGTGAGGGTTTAGAAGCTGCACACATGTTCAGTAGATGCAATATGCTTTTGCTGCTTGCTCTGCAGTTATCCTGGGCAAATGTTCAGTATTCTCAAATCGTGCTTGGATATGGTTTCTGGGCACAATAAAGGAAATGTATCCAGAAACATCCAGACAGTAGTCTTCCATGCACACATAAGTAGGAAGATAATGGCTCTTTTACTGGAGGTCCTAAGGGAAAGCTCATCCTGTCATGCAGGGTTCTGTTTGTGTCCTTGATGCCTTGCTGCTTCTGACTTATAAGCAGGAAATATTTAAGTTTACCTTTGCCCTTCCAAAGGGGATCTGAATCTTTCAAATTAAAATTATTAAGTCAGGAGAGTTTTTGGTCTTTGGACAATAATGTCACACAGCGTCTTTAAAAGAATCTGACATGGTAGACAGCAGCAGAATTAAGCAAAGTGAAGGCTAAGAATTTTGGTGGGATATTCATTGTACTGAACAAAGCTTATAAAAGCCTGAACCTGTTTCAGTATTGAATTAGAGATATGCTGTTGTCTGGAATACACATGTGCAGAAGGGTTACTTTATATATGTCTGCTTAAAGGCAAATATGAAATAATCTCTTTGATGCTGTCAGAACAGGAGTTGGGTTGCAGTAAGACACTGAAAGAGCATTTAGTGTTCTGTCAAACTGCTTTGTCCTCTTCATTTAAACTTAACATTGTGTAAATGCTTCATTTAATCTGTTTGCATGACTTCTTTGTATTAATAATGTATTCTTTTGCTGTTGGAAAAATACTCATTTTTCTTTATAGTGGGGCAGTTTTGGGACCAAGATGTAGATGAATGTTTCATTCTGTATAGCTTCTAGAAAATTAATATCTAGAAGTTAAGACCTTCTTTTTGTGTTGCATGTTACAGAAATATTTCAATGTTTCCTATCAGCCCGTGAAGTAGCTCGGAGTCGGGATCGAGATAGAATGAACACTGGGACAGGGACTAGGCTTGATGATCCACCTCCTCAGTCTCAGCAGGAACGGAGAATCAGCACTGATCTGACAGAAGGTCAAGATGTGTATACTGCTGCATGCAACTCTGTGATCCACAGATGTGCCTTGTTAATCTTAGGAGTGAGCCCTGTTATTGAGGAGATCCAGAAACGAAGGGAGGATGGACAGTTACAGCAGCCTCCCTCTACTGCTTCTGAGGGGGTCGGACTCATGACAAGGTGGGGTTTCATGAATGCTTAGAATACTTAACTCTTCTCTGCTTCCTTTATCATTGGTTAAATAAGCTGGGTTTTCCTCTGAGGATTCTCAGACATTTTTAAAGGAGTTTTTTGCCTAGAGCAATGGTGTGCTTTTGTTGAGAATAGCGATTTTGCTCAGTTTACTTTGTCTACATTAACTAAATCTTAGTAAGAGTTTTAGTCTGTGTGGACCATACTGACTTTTTGAAGCTGGGCTTTAGTACTGAAGTCCAGATCATCAGGTATACAGGTAATCTGAGGTAACTGGAAAAATTCCTTATTTTTTTGTAAGATTGTGTGTTTGCATTTTTAATTTCCATATTTGTATTTTCTTGAACTTTAGCAATGCCCTATATAATAGTGTCTGAAAGACATTTGTAGGATATGTTTAAAAGCAATAGTTTCAAAGCCTGTTACGAAACATGTCATTTGTGATAATTTTCATGAATATTCCTAACATATTGGTGTGTATTGATATTGACACTGTTGTTAGGTATAGGAAAATAACAAAATCAAGCCAGACAGTTCATTGAATTGGAGAAGTATATAATTTAAATAGTACAAGTACTACATAATGTATTTTAGTTTTCTTAACCGGAGATACTCTTGATAACACAGTTTTATTCTAAACTGGACCCATTTAAACCTTTATTCTAGAGGTCTTTGTGTATTAGGATATAATAGACGAATTGTGTACCTGGTGCTACTAGTTAACTCCTGAGTCTACTTAAAATTCTAGTGTACAGAAACCCTGCTCTGATACATTAAATCAAGATATTAAGGTGGAGTTCAGAGGGAGATTGTAGATATTCAGTACTTGTATTATTTTTGCTTCTTTTTGGAAATTTAACCCCTAAAGCATGGGTGGTTGTCTCTGTTGTCAGGGTGGCTTTCATTTCCAGCATATCAACTTTAGGATGTGTTTTAGGGGTGGTTGTCTCTGTTGTCAGGGTGGCTTTCATTTCCAGCATATCAACTTTAGGATGTGTTTTAGGGGTGGGTTTTTAACAAGTTTAGTGCTTTTTCACCCGCTTACTTTGTCTCTGTTTTCTTACCCTCTCATCTCAGAAGTGTTTCTGTATACTGTATGTAGCACTTAGCAAAGCACTTGAATGATCAGTCATTTGACGTTGTCATTTGTTCAGTTGACTTGTAAGGATGTTAAGAGATTAACAGTTTACTAATGCATTTTATAAGCATAATAACTGAAGCCATCAGACCACTTTTCTCATCTTTGGTGTGGTCTTGTGATGTTCTGTGATAGTCTGCTCCCAGATAAAACTGTGGTACCTGCTGAATTTGACTGTCAGCTCTCCCTTTTGCCTAATACTGGTATTCTCTTTCTCTGTGTGTGTGCATGTGTGTGTACATAAAGCAGAAGTGAAAGTCTTACTGCTGAAAGTCGCTCGATCCATGCAAACTCAAGCTACAGACTGATTAAGTCAAGAAGTGAATCTGATTTGTCTCAGCCAGAATCAGATGAGGAAGGTTATTCACTGGTAAGTAAACTAACATTATGTACTTGGAGATTGTCAATATAACATTTAGATGGGAAGTACATCATACACATTTGTTTAGTTCTCTGTTTAAGCACTTTAGCTTCTCTTCTAATAACACCAGTTTTTGAGAGAAAGTAGTAGTGGTAATAAAACCAGTGGAAATGATAACTTTCTCATTTTCATGGGCAAGGGATGCATTTTAAATGCTCAAATACTGTGCACCACGTATGTTCACCTAAAGAAATAAGCCTTTTATTCATTTTTTAATCTAGAGTGGAAGACGAAATGTTGATTTGGATTTGGCATCATCACACAGAAAGAGGGGTAAGTTCTAATGTTTACCTAGTGATTATTGACCTGATAAATATGTTAGTATTTTTTAAGGTAAAATATGTTTGCAGTGAAATACAGTAAATAATGGCAATCAGGATGTTAAAACTGTTTAAAAAGAACATTTTATATAACTAGTACCTACTGCTTTTTGTACTAAATTCTGTTGCTTTGGTTATAGTATTTCCTAGGTTGTAACTATTTATTCTAGTTTCTAGAATTCCAGTGCTCTTTTGAAGCAAGTGAGGATTTCTGTGAGGTGAAGTTAAGTGAAGAATGTGGAACTTTTCATTCTGTTTCCACTTACATGACTTCAGGAAGGACAAATTGCCAGGGAAGTTCAAGTGGAACACTCTACCCTTGTATTAACAATGAACATTTTTAGCGTAAAATGTACTTGAACATAGAAAACTCATATCCAGTGAACACTTCTTCTGTTTTTGCATCCCTTCAGCAGCAGCACATCCACAGAACCAAGCAAGTGCTTCTTCCATTGCTGCAATACAAATCAGATTTTTAGCTTTTGTACTGCTTTCTGTTTTGCTGCATTATGGGGCATCTCAATGAACTTCTTCACAGAAGGCAGTGTAGGGGGCAAAGAATGTTTGTTCACACAGAGACCGAAAAGTGTCACTTCATGCTGGATGATGCAGAGTCTTTGCTAGAATCATGACTTGTATCTATTGTATCTGTAAAAATCTTGGTAAGAGGCATTAGGTTGAGTTGTGGTATGCTGTAATTGCAAGAAGCCTTGATACTGTTAGGTCACCTAAGAGTTCTAGTTTAATAGCCTTCATCCTTAAGCAGAGTACTGAGAAGCTGCTTTCTTTTTTCTAAAGTCTTTTGGAATTATAAAGCAAACCATCAGTGGCAGCACCCATTACACTTCAATTTGTTAATGATGTGGAAAGAAATTCCTTGTCCATGCACAAGTAAAGAAATATACTAGAGCTGTTCGTTCTCTAACAGCAGGATGTGTGTTGGTGTTCACAGTGTTACAAGATGGGATAGCCTCTGTCAGCACTCTGGTCTGCAGTGTATTCTTTGAAGCCACCATTTTTAGCTTTGATATTAATCTGACACAGAGCTATCTGTGTTTTCCTCTATATCCTAAAAGTAATTCAGGAAATCATCGTGTGTTAGATCAAAGAGCTGTTGGTTAGAATTTTAAGGTTGTTTTGGTCACGGGCTCCAGGAAATCAAGAATAATGCAAGAACAGACTTTATCAACCAACTAACCCATAGAAGCTTCATAGTACATAGAAAGATTCTGCACTAGATGTGTAACACTGAGGAGAAACAAGTAAATGAAGTTGTCCTGTCCAGAACCTATAAAGAAACTCGTGTAGCTCATTTGCAAACTGAACACTGAGACATGTACAGATACCTGTTTTCTGGTACTAGGGGTCTTATTTGGTGTCCCCATAGTACTTGCAGATTTTTTTTGGTCTGGTTTTGGCAACTGCAAGTTAGCGTATAATAATGCAAACTGTTCTGCTTGTGCCATGTGATATATCGGAAAGTTTTGGCTGACACTTTGTACCAGACTCAGCCAGTGAAAGCATGGTGCTTTTATAGGTAAGCATTCCTGATACTTACGTCAAGGTCAGGAAAAGATCTATAAAGATCTATGTTATCAAGTGGATGAGCTGTTCAGCTTGGTGCTATTTAAGGTCTTTGATTTGTTGTGAAATGTATCATTTTGTGAATCCTAGTTATCTTCTGAAGCTATCCTGAGGTTCTGTAGGGTTAATTTGTCCTCAGCTGAACTCTTCGCAGAGTATTTGATCCTTGCAGATTTGTCAAAATAGTATAGTGTGTATAGGGTATTGGTGAGTGGTTCCTTTGTAACAGGCAAGAGGTTCCCTCTGCAATGGATTGGCTTCTTTTAGAATTTGTTTGTTGAATGCAGCAATTCATTATTCAAAATTCAGATCACATTTCCTTAATAAATGAATCTCACTAGTGGTTATAGTCTAATTTTTATGGTATGGACATTTTTCCTATTCATAAATGGCAATATAGAAAACTAGCAGTAGAAAGACTAGTATTACTATAAGCTGTTCCTGTGGTCTTGCAGATGAGCATGGAAGGAAAGCTTTATCTTTTTACTCGATTAACATCTTAACCACTCAGTCCATTCATTAATTGCATTTTCCTTTGTTTATTGTATCTGATCAAAAGTATGACTCTGGTATTCCTACTTCAACTTGAGGATCCTTTGAGTAACTTGTTCCTTGCTGTTATTTAGTTATTCATGAATTAGCAAACTTTTGCCATAAGGGGTGATGAGCACATTGTTATTTTCCCCTCATATCTAAGCCATTTGGGGGTATTTTTTGTTGCTTAGATTAATCTTCTTCAAATTTGCAAATCTAGAGAGTGTGCCTCAAAATGTTGTATCTGTCCTGTACGGTACCTGCGGGCTACTGTACGCTGCATTAGAGACTTAACAGTAAAAAATGTGTATTTAGCAGTGCAGCCATAAGCATAGTTACAGAGTTCTCCTGTCTTGGCGTGTCATTAAAGTTAAATCAGTGAATTTCATCGTGCTTGTGTGTACTGTAGTACTTCACTAACACAACTGTGCAACTCTGAAAAAAGCAGCAACTTGAATGAAATCCAAATTAAATTGGAATTATTTTGTGTACCTGTAATAAAATGAGTTCTGCATTTTGAAATTGAAAGATGGTGTTTGAGTAAGGGACATAGACATGTCTTGGTGGATGCATAGGACTGTGTTAAGAGGGATATATACGAATATATTTTTTTCTTTTCTGAAAAAAAGGTGGAGAATTTGGAAGTCTGTTATCTCGGCTGTACTAATTCAAGAGTTAATATTTTTTCCCCAGAACTTTGCTGCTTGATATGGTTGTATGGATTGAGATGAGTCTGATCTTTTAAGTCTAAGTCATTCTGAAAAAGAGATTTTATGACTATGTTGCCTTCTGTTTCAAATGTCTGCTTTTGTCTTCTGATTCTTGTGTGGTGTAGTGTATTTACTCCTTTTTGGCCAGTTGAGCCCCAGAAAAAAGAAGAGCTTCAAGCAAGTAACTGATGGCATGTTTATATTTTTGTCTCTATAGCTTCCCTACATATTTTATGTTTTCTCAAGTGTGCGTTGCAGCTGTGCCACATTCATTTAGAAAACTCATTGTTACAAGCGGGCTTATAAGGACAAGTACACTTGTTTTCCTTTCTTTTCTGTTTTTTCACTGTAAGCTTCAAGTTTATTCTTATGTGCAACTGTTCATGTGATTTTAGAGGCTTATGGAAGTGCTAAGCTGCAATCAGTTCTGTGTAATTGATATTATACAGAATCATGCTAAACTTTAATATACAATCATACTTCTGATTCTTCTATTGGTATTTAACATCTTCAAGGGAAAAAAATCCTTTCAGATTTCTGTGCCTTAATTCTTAATTGTTTTTAATTCTGAAGTTTAGTCCTTTGACTTCTGATGTGTTTCTTTTTAAACTCTATACATTTAGTTATAACTTCTCTTGGTTTGCATATTTCAGAATTGTTGGACTTTTCTGCTAATTTGAAACAATTTTAAATTGTACTTACAATCTTGCATTTCATATTGAAATGATTAGCTGAGATCTCATCTTTTTTTTAAACATGAAAAAAGTAGGTTTTTATTTAATATGGTGTGGGTTTTTTTACTTATAAGATTTGACTGTCAAAACTAAATTTTCTTCTGATGTTCTGTAACTGAGATGCTTTAAACTCTCCTGCTGTTGAAAGACTGTAGGGCTTAAGGAGGGTTTTGATGAGGAGGCTTGGTAGTGATTTAGCTATGCTTCCTATAGGTAATTTGAGGCTTCATTTGTCCTTCCTTTGGGCTCTGTTCACCATGCATATGCCAGGAAACTCCATTTACATTAAAGTGGGTATTTTACCACCCGCTTATTCTACTCTGTCCTATTTACCTTATGTTTCTCACCTCCTACTTTAGTCTATAACATAGTTTTTAATAGCTTTAAAGCAAACATTAGAATTAATATTAAAATTAGAGTAAGGTGGTATCTGTCTTTACCTTTGTTTTTAGTATTGTCACCATGTATAAACTGTAAAATTGAGTAACAGTACTTCTTGAAATTCTTTCATAGTAAAACATCACAGTGCAGGGTGTTCTCTGTAAACCAGGTAATATATTGCTGTGCTGCATAAACCAGCAGAAATTAGGAAATGAGACCGCACTTTGAAAAGTAGTGTTTAATCTTAATTGTTGCATTATCCAGAATAAACCTGTGTGTGTATATTTCTGTCAAAATCCTAACATGACCTAAGTACTGTGATGGTTTTCTGAAGCCATTGCAATCCTTTTAGTAGCCAGTGTGAGGAATACCATACAAATGCACACAAATATGGTTTACAGGAAAGGAAATGGGATGTGAACAGATTTTCATAGTTCACACACTTGACAGTTTTTTTGGCTGTGGGGATTAACTACCTAATTTACAAAGGAAAAGCAAACTTTCACTGCATTCTGAATTTGTAAGTTGGGTGAAAGTGCAAATTGTGACCTGCAGGTTGGTTGGCAGATTACCATTTTGCCTTTACCTTAGGAAAGGAATGGTGAGGAATGGTTGCAAGGAGTGTTGTCCTAAGTTCAAAACCTGATGTGTCTGCCTATCCTTGTTCCCATGCGCAGCTGCTTACAGGGCTGCTGCAGGTAGGCAGTGTTTAAAGTTGGTCCTGAAGCTAGTACCACTGGAACTCAACCTCAGTGATGAAAGCAAGCTCTCAGCAGATGAATTCTTCTGAAGTTGAGTGACTTTTTCCTGGAAACAGAGATGATAAATAATGTTTGAGGTCGATGCCCTGCAGACAGGTGTTAAAAACTGAGGTGTAAATGTCGTTTTGTACAAGTATGGTGAAGAGGTTGTAATTCTCCAATTGGCATGTGCACAAGAGAGATGAATATTTTAAAATTTTATGTAGCTTATTTAAAGATAATTCTGACTAAATTTCAGAGGGAATTTAAACATGCAATAGGTTTCCACATAGGTCTGTAGAATTACCTGTCTGTGCAGCTGGAAGGTTCTCTTGAGCCGGGTCTGCCTTCATGCAATGCCTTGCATAGCTTCAAATCAGCTAACAGCATTTACAAAAGTAATAAAATACCAACTCCTGTGTTGATACGTACATTTAACTGCTGATGAAGGTATGACTTTAGTGGCATTGCACTCGTTTGTGCCAGGGAGAGAGTTGTAGCAAAACTCTTCTGGAAATGAGATCAAATACATGGTGATAAGTAAGTTCCAGTGCTGCAGATTGATGACTGATGCTCATTTGAAGCAGTATATTTATTAGTGATGGTAACATTTCAGGTAGCATAATGACACGTAGATGTAATAATACTTGGAAATAGACCTGTGAAATTGCCAGGTGACAGCTATAGATCTAATACATGCTGCAGGTGGTATTAATGATACATGTATCTACTTATCTTGAGTAATAAAGTAAATGTTCTCTGTTAGCTTAAAATAAAAATTCTCTGTTCCCTTCTGCCACCATGAATTATGTAAATACTTCATCCAGAATAACATACTTTTTCAAAACCATTGAATCTATAGTGGCTTGATTAAAACCAAAGCATCCTCTTGGTTTACGGTTAGACTTTAAAATAAATAGCCCAAGTGCACAGTTTCTGTTGTAGCAGATCTTTTTTTTTTCTTTACTCTTTTGTCATTTAGCTGCAAAGCATTTTTATTCAATGTTCTAGCTTTAAGCTGAGCAGTTTGAGTGGCTTTTATCTTTTTGTTTTCTCACTTGGCAGCGCATTGCAATACTGCTTAACATAATTAAATACAGCCTTTCCTGCAGGGAAATTGCTGTAAATCAAGTGGTTTGCTCTGAGTTGCTTAATGCATGGTATAATTAATATGAATATTCATTTCCCACCTGTAGCAGTTCAGTCTGCTGTCAAAATGTGTTACCTGGTGATTTGGAATTTATGAGCCTTCATTACGTGTATCTTTAGGAGCAATACACAGTCAAGTGGAACCTTTAAGTGACTCATGGGTTCGACTAAAACACAGCAGAGACTGGTTATACACATCCTCCTACTCATTTGTCGAGTCCGATTTTGATCTCTCAAGATCCCTTGGAGTACATACTTTGATTGAAAATGTTGTCAGCTTTGTAAGTGGCGATGTGGGAAACTCGCCAGGATTTAAGGAACCAGAGGAAAGTATGTCCACCAGTCCACAAGCATCAGTAATTGCAATGGAGCAGCAGCAGTTGAGGGCTGAGGTAAGTTTCAGTTTAACATCTTTTCTTATTCTTCATAGATTATGCTCATTTTATGGCTTCTTTAAAATCATAGTCCAAATTCTGTATATTTAAGGATACTCTCTCTTTTTAGTTAAAATAACTGGAACTGGGAACTTAATGTAAATAAACTCTGAAATGAAACTAAAAAAAATAAGTCAGTGAGAAAACAGCTGCCTCAATTCATTCTCCCTTACAGCTGGAGATGATCTAATTTCTAAGGATATTTGCTATTTACTTAATACTGTCTTTTGCCTGCCTTTATTTTTAGCTTCGTCTGGAGGCACTTCATCAAATTTTAGTGCTTCTGTCAGGGATGGAAGAAAAAGGCAGCGTGCCTTTAATGGGAAGTCGTCAAGTACCAGGATTTCAGTCTTCTTCATTGCTTACTTCTGTTAGACTACAGTTTCTTGCTGGCTGCTTTGGTTTGGGCACTGTAGGACATGCAGGCGCCAGAGGAGAGAGTGTAAGATTGCATCACTACCAGGTAAGTACTTCAGTAATTTCTGCTATTTCAATAACTGTGTGATTATAATGTATCAATTCTTATTCTAATTTCCTTGTTTGAGCCAGGATGGTATCAGAGCAGCCAAAAGAAGTATTCAAATTGAAATCCAGGTGGCTGTGCACAAAATTTACCAGCAGTTATCTGCTACGTTAGAAAGAGCTCTGCAAGCTAATAAGCATCACATAGGTAAGTAAAAACCAGTTTTGCAAATTATTTAATATACAGTACAACAGTTTAACAAAGCAGACTTTGATATTAGTGCCCAGAACTCACTGATGTGTCTGACTGACAACTTTTCCTGGGAGAGAGAAGCTTTTTAACTTTGCTCTGTTGTAATTTTCTTCAAGTGTTAGGCCTTTTTATTTTAAGACTTTTAAGTGTTGTCAGCCTTTCTGTTCCATGTGCCTCAGTCTTCTATAGTCACCTGTGTCTTCGGTGCTTCCAAGTGATTTTTAGGTTTTTCAGGGATAAGCAGTTTTCTGAGGAGATCAACTCTCCAGTCTTTTTTCCTTCAAGTAAACTCTCTTTAAATCCGAAACCAAAGAGCAGGGCATTTTGTCTGTTTCGAAAGCTCTTTTCCCTGTCCTTCTATACCCAAATATTGCAGTGTGCTTTTCTGTCCTTAAGGGGTAACTGGAACTCTGCCCCTCTTTGTGCCTTTGTACATGTACTGGCTGAGAGCTTCTGTACAGAAGAGAGTTCTGTAATTGTTGGTAGAGCCTTATGGGCATTCTTATCTGAATTTTTTTTGTTGTTTCACTAAGAAATTTCATGAGAATACGCTTTAAGTAGAAGTGAAAAATGAAGCATTTCACCCAGTTATTATTATCCTAGAGAGAAGATTCTGGTTTGAGATATACCCTCAGAACATTTACATCACAAACCAGTTCTACATCATATTCTTCCTTGGACAACCTTGACATAGAGGTTGCATTGACTTAAAGGGTACATCAGAAAGACTACCTTACAGTGACGGACAAAGAATGCTAGCCTTTTCCTTGATAATTTATTTCATTAAAATTTATTAAAAAATAATCTGCTGTTGCTCTGTCCTGGTATTACTCTAAACAGCTTATTAATTAAGACAACTTTATTTTAATCTTAGAAGCACAGCAGCGTCTTCTATTGGTAACAGTCTTTGCTCTAAGCGTCCACTATCAGCCTGTTGATGTCTCCTTGGCCATTTCCACTGGTCTGCTGAATGTGCTATCACAGTTGTGTGGCACAGACACCATGCTAGGGCAACCACTGCAGCTGCTGCCCAAAACTGGCATTTCTCAGCTCAGCACAGCTTTGAAAGTAGCCAGTACAAGACTGCTTCAGATCCTCGCTATCACCACGGGGTAAGTGTCACATGCTTCCTTTCATTTGGAAAACTTCATTGTTCAGCTTTTCAGTGTCCTTTAAAAATAACTTTTCTTTTGTGTGAGCTTTCTTTAGGACAATAAATGTTCAGAGGTATATAGGTGAAGTGGGGGAAGAAAAGAGTAGTCACATTCTTTGTAAGAAAGGTGCACATAAAACTGATAAATACTTTTAAAAAGTGAGGAGTTTTGGACCAAAATAGTTGGAACCTTATGGACTATAAACACTGTATTCTCATATTCCCCATTTTGCTCATTTTGCTCTGTATCTGTATCTAGTCAGTTGATACGATGATTCTTCACATTGCCGTATAAAAGTCATTTGTGTAAAAGCGATGCTGATGGGGTGGTGGGAGTTCTTTAGAGCAGTACATTGTGCCTCTTTTCAGAATACACAGTATTCTTCTGAGGAATACTGGCATCTGCCAGACCCACAGAACAACATTCAAATTCCTGTCAACACTTAAATATTTAGTTTAACTTAGTGAAGAAAAAAACAGTAGAGAAAGTAATTTCTACTTGGAAGAAGAGTATTATTTGATATCCTGTATGTGCATCTTCATTTCAGTGTTCATACAACACATTGTGTTTACCTGCTAAATATGTTATGTAAAAAACCCCCAGTAACATACACAAAAAAAACCAAACCAACCTAAACCCACAAACCCTAACCCCATCTCTGGAAGCTGCAATGGGATCATGGTTAACTGAGTAAACTGTTTTTTCCCCTAGGATGTACTGGAAATGTGTCCCTTGATTCTGAAGATTAGACAGTTTTAAAGTGTCTTAAAACCAGGGTTCAAATAAGAATAACGTGCCAAGCATATGGTGGAGGATGAGGGAAAGTAGCCTGCTGCAATAGAATGAATTAGAGTTAGTGCTGTGGTAGACCCAGTTGTCACTGGCTCTGCATTTGCAGTTTTGTATTTATGTTCTTGTTCCTTGGGTCAGCTCTGAAATACTCTTCATTTTACCTTTCTGTTTTTTGTGGGTGTGTATAGAACCTATGCTGACAAACTGAGTCCAAAAGTGGTCCAGTCTTTGCTGGATTTATTATGCAGTCAGCTGAAGAACTTGTTATCACAAGCTGGTGTGATGCTTATGGCTTCCTTTGGAGAAGAGGAAGGTGAGGAAGATGGAGAATCAAAAAAGGCAGATTCCAGTGGGGAAAACGAGAAGAGGGACTTCAGAGGTAATTATCTGGCATCATTGCTGTTAAAATTTTGAAATACTAGAAAATAATAATGAAAGAAACCACAGAATGCTGAGGCACTCACCCACTTTACTGTATTTTGACTATTGTTGGGTCATTCTTAACTCTGTAAGCTAGATTAAGTCAATTCATCAAATAACTTCTTGCTCAGTTCAGATTTACATAGACACAACGCATTAAGTAATTTACAGTTAGGAACAGGCTGAGAATAAGAATTACTTCATCTGGTTTGCAGTTAGGAGGAGAATACAGGTTTCCTTGAAAAATGAGTCACTGGTAGTGGTGCTTTCCATAAATGAGTTCATAGGAATTATCTAAATTTCAAACTGCAAATAAATATAGATTAGTTAAGGCATTGGTTGCATTTGCTTTGTATTATGCAGTTTTTGTGGTCTTAGTGGATAGCAAAAGGTTAACCCTACCCTGTCATCTTAATCTAACAAAAGGTTTTCTGAAATCTTAATATCTTTATATAATTTAGTCCCTTAATGAGCATTTTGAGTTTCTGTGGAAATACGTGTTTGAAGAAATTTTTAGTTGTAGCTTGGTTTTTAGGTGTACATACGTTTTTGATAGCGCTTATGATTGTCTTACCTTATAAATAATCCAATGGCTGATGAATTCATAAGATAATTAATTAGAAGTTAGAATCTAAGGTCTTTCTGCAAGCATTTCCTGGTTAAAACTGCCTTGAAATATGAATCAGGGGTGTGAGGTGGTATAGTGTTTAGTATCAGAAATCCCCATAAAGCAAAAACACACTTAGAGACCAGTGGTTACATTTTATATTAGAGGGACATGTATAAATAATTGTGTGTGTTAGATTTATGTGGCAAGATTTGGGTAGTGGGAGGGAGCTGCAGGAGTGGCTTCTGCAAGAAGAAATCATGAGCTTGCCCTCATGTTTGGAGCTTCAGCCATCTGCAAAGCAGACCTGCTTCTGCCCAAATCTGAGCCAGTTGTTGACACTGGTGGTGCCTCTGTGGTAACACACCTAGGAAAGTGTATGATGTGCCACACAGCAGCTGTGTGAGAAGGTGTTTTAATTTTTTCCTACTCTATTTTTCATGGGAAGATTAATTTCTTTTCTAAGTGGAGTCTGTTTTGCCCATGTTGGTAACTGATCAGTAATCTTCTGGCCCTTATTTTTACCCATGAGCTTTTAGTCTTACTCTCTACTGTCTTGCTGAGGAGCAGAAGTGAAAGAGCAGCTTGGAGGGCTCCTGTCATCTAAACAAGTTTTAACAGCCAGCCATCCTGTCATAACTGATCGTTGTATTTTTACTTAGAGAACAGTTTGTTGCCAGTAACAAGGACTGCTTCTAAGGTTGTCATAATAAGATTGTAAATTAAAACTTTTAATTTAACTTCCCAGCTGCCCTCCGAAAGCAACATGCAGCAGAATTACATTTGGGAGACTTTCTTGTTTTCCTGCGTAGAGTTGTGTCTTCAAAAGCAATTCAGTCAAAAATGGCATCTCCAAAGTGGACAGAAGTACTTCTTAACATTGCTTCTCAGAAGTGTTCCTCAGGTATGATCTTTCTAAAGTGTGCTTAATGGTTGCTTGCATTTCTGTAGTGCAGTTCCTAAATATAAGTCCTGTTAGAACACGTTACACAGTGAGTAACTAAGACCAACTTCAGTAGATGTATGCAGGTTACACTTGAGACTTGTGCACTGGTGGCATGCCGCTGGCATCGTGTGTGCCTGATGCAGAAGTCACTTTCAGATTATTAACATCTTGTTCCATCTTTAGGAGTTCCATTGGTTGGCAATTTGAGGACTAGACTTCTTGCACTTCATGTATTAGAAGCTGTATTACCTGCTTGTGAATCTGGTGTTGAAGATGATCAAATGGCTCAGGTCTTTATATTTTGTTATAAGCTTTTACACCTATTTCTTCAAAAAGTCTCTGTAAACTTCTGAGTGTTTCATAGGTTTGCTCAGAATTCAGATAAAGTGAGGCTCAGTGTGGATATTTACGTATCTAAGAGCACTGAATATTTTGAAATTTATACCTAGAAAGCAAAGTAAAACAATGTAATTGTTTTTGTTGTCCTTGTCTTGGATTTGAAATGATCTGAATTGTATTCTAATATACCAGGTTGTTGAAAGGTTGTTCTCACTTCTGTCTGACTGCATGTGGGAGACTCCAATAGCTCAAGCTAAACATGCAATTCAAATAAAGGAGAAAGAACAAGAAATAAAGCTACAGGTAACGATGCTTTTACCTTCTCTCTTGACTAAATGTAACCGAGTTACATTTACCACAGATATTTTGTCCTGTTTCTGGTAGAAGCAAGGGGAGTCAGAAGATGAAGATGAGAATCTTCCCATACAAGAAGTGTCATTTGACCCTGAGAAAGCTCAGTGCTGCATAGTGGAAAATGGGCAGGTTCTAACTCATGGAAGTGGAGGTAAAGGATATGGTTTAGCATCCACTGGAGTTACTTCCGGGTGTTATCAGTGGAAGGTAGGTTGCATACTTTTATTTTGGAAATACACTGTGATTTATGAACAAAAGCTGCCTGGTTTTTTTTCCCTTATGGCAGCATTCTTGAGTAAATGACATTTTGGCAGTGTTAGGTTTCTGGTTGGAGTCAATGTTTTAAGGGTCTTTTCCAGCCTGAATCATTCTAGGATTCCAATTTTTAACCCAAAGTGAAGAGTTTGTGGCTGCTTTAGAGCATTCAGGTATTTCAGTACACAGATTGTACTGTGAAAGTGCTTTGTGCATTTGTAGAGGTAGTGTTGCTTGTCCCTAAGATCCACAGTCAGCACAAATGTGCATTCTCTTGCAAAAGTTATCCACTGAAATACGTAGATTTTGACTTTTTTGTCCAGAAAACTTCACAAAACAGTTTGTTTTCTTGTAAAAAGACACATCAGCCTGTCTGTTAATTCTTCTTCTGGAGTGATTTTTTTCAAGAATATAGATATGTATACTGTTGTAGTCCTTGTAAGTACCATCTTTGAGCATAACATTTTTAGTTCTGTTTTAACTTGAATCTGTGTATATCACTCACTGTTAATGTAAGGAGTACAGCTTATTTGTTTCTGGAATATGACTTTTAGCACTTGTAACTCAGCTTCTGAGTGTGTATGTTTTGAGTCCAGAAAAAAACCCAATTTGTTTATGCATTTACTTGATTACTAGTAATTTGTGTTTAAATGACTGACCTTAAACACCAAGATGTCATTTTAGGGCATAATTTTAGCTTATTAGTTTTTACTTATTTAGAAGCTTCTGAGTAGAAGTAGTGTACATAAATCTGTGTACAGTAAATTTTTATTGCTCTGTTGTATAAAAACATCTGTTCTTGACTTTTTTCCCCGCTTGTTTTGTTTTGCCTGGTAGTTCTACATTGTGAAGGAGAATCGAGGCAATGAAGGAACATGTGTAGGAGTTTCTCGCTGGCCAGTACATGATTTTAACCATCGCACTACCTCAGATATGTGGCTGTATAGAGCCTATAGTGGTAACCTTTATCACAATGGAGAACAAACTTTGACTCTGTCGAGCTTTACCCAAGGAGATTTCATCACATGCGTATTAGATATGGAAGCAAGAACTATTTCCTTTGGTAAAAATGGAGAGGTATTTAACATAAAATGTTTTGTTGTTTTTTTTTTTGAACAGTGATTTGGCATGGATATTTTATATAAAGCGAAGTGTGATAGTTAATTTACTGTTTCAGTACTTACAAAGACTATAATACAAGTATAACTTTGTCACGTTTCATGTATTTGCTTGTTAAGGTGTTTGAAATTTAAGGGATTTTTTGTTTTTTAACTAGGAGCCAAAACTAGCTTTTGAAGATGTGGATGCAGCAGAGTTATACCCTTGTGTTATGTTCTACAGCAGTAATCCAGGAGAGAAGGTAACTTTAATGTTCATCTGCATAGGTGTACTGGTTTGTGCTAGGATCGAGTCAATATTCTTCATAACAGCCCATATGATGCAAGGTTTTGGGTTTATGACCAAAGCTGTGTTGATAATTCACAGTGGTTTAGCTGTTACTGAGCAGTGCTTGCATAGCGTCAAGGCTTTCTCAGTTTCTCACCATGTCCCTCCTAGCAGGCAGGTTGGGGTGGCCAGGAGGCTGGGAGGGAGTGCAGGCCATCATCTCACTTAAACAGACCAAAGGAATATTCCATACAATATAAAATCACACACAGCAGTAAAACTGCTGGGAAATTTGCCAGGGGTTTCTCTTGCTCAGGGACTCTCTGGGCATTACCTGGTGGTAAGGGATTGCATTTTGCAGCACTTGTTTTTCTTTGTTTTGTTTTATTTTGTCTTGTTTTATTTATGAAACTTCCTGACCTCAACCCACGGGTTTTCTCACTTTTGCCCTTCTGATTCTCTTCATCCTGTTGAGGGGGGTGATCAAGCTGCTCTGTGGGGCTTAGCTGCCTTACTGGGGTTAGCACTTAATAAGAGGTCATAAGTTTATCCTTTTCCATCTGTTCTTCTGGGTGTCAGGTTTATGGATGTTGGGGTTTTTGCAGGGTAGGGACGGTAGCTAGCGAGTGGCAAGAGCATCACTGATTATTCATTTTGGTTTATGATGTGCACTGTCTTACTTGCACGCTACCTAGACTTCTCATAAATTCCTCTCTTGTGCAATCTACTGTAAATTTAAAATGTATTTTATTTACAATTGATTTACAGACAGTATTCTGCACACAGTATTGCATTCCCAGTGAGAATGCAGTATTAGGGATTCCTGGTAGTATTAAATGAGAAACCATGAACTGTTGTAATTTCAGCATCCTTGAGTTTGAAGGGATGCAGGTTTTGATCAGTGTTGAGGTGGATTTCCTAGGGATCCTAAGCAAAAAAAGGCAGTGATAGTAATTTTTTCTCTTCAGTAGGAGACTCCTGTATTTAAATAAAATGAGCTTCTCCAGGAACATTGTGAAGATAACTTTTAAAACTGTTCTCCTTAAACATGTAGGTGAAGATCTGTGATATGCAGATGCGTGGAACACCTAGAGATTTGCTGCCTGGTGACCCCATCTGTAGTCCTGTTGCTGCAGTGCTGGCAGAAGCCACTATCCAACTCATTCGTATCCTTCATCGCACAGACCGTTGGACACACTGCATCAATAAAAAAATGATGGAAAGACTGAATAAAATCAAAACATGTCTTAAAGAAGCAGGCCAAAAGCTGAAGAAGAGTCGTTCAATTCAAAGTCGAGAAGAGAGTGAGGCGAGAGAGGAGAAGGAAAATAAAGAGGAGGAGAAAAGCAAACACAGTAGGCATGGTCTGGCTGACCTTTCAGAACTGCAGCTAAAGATGCTCTGTGTGGAAGTGTGGCCTGTTCTAGCAGTAATTGGTGGAGTTGATGCTGGTCTTAGAGTTGGAGGTCGATGTGTACACAAGCAAACTGGACGTCATGCCACCTTGCTTGGAGTAGTGAAGGAAGGCAGTACATCTGCCAAGGTCCAGTGGGATGAAGCAGAGATTACTATCAGGTATGCTCATTTCCTACACTTTTCACAGTCTAGGGGTGTTCTGTGCTTCAAAATCTTCAGAAGTAACATTTTACACTAGAGTCATGCTGATCATTTATTTCAAGCTTAGACTGCAAAATTTAGCTTTTAAAACAAATATAATATTTAAGCTTTTATAGTATTTAGTAATAAAATGTCTTGTGTATAAAAAATTAAGTCGATAGGTTTGCACTGATTAAAGCATCATTAGACTTCTTAGTTTTGGCCTCTAGATTTCAGAGTTGGCATGTGACTAGACTTGCCAGTTTTCCTAGATTTGAAATGAGGATTGCTTGGTTTAGAATTGATATGTATTGGCTAACTAAAACATTATTCCTGTCTTAATTTACTGCAGCGTCTTGATTATGTCTCTGAATAACAGATTTTTACTGGGGGTTAGTGCAAATGGCAAACATGATTGTAAAGAGAGCCCTGATTTGATTTATCAGAGTTGAGAACTGAAGTCTACTGCGTTGTCATTCCCTTCTTAGGGAACTGGAAATTGTTCTGTGGGGCTTGTGGGGTAGTTAAAGTCAGAAAACGGGAGGATTCTATTCTTTATGGTGGGTTGGATGATGGTATTCAAATACAATGCAGCTTCATCATTCTGTGACCTGCCTTAGAGAGCTGAAAGAGTGCCCCTGTATTAGGTGTTAACACTGAGGTTGTTCTGCCGATGATGGTGAAAACTGGGGAGGAGGCTGGAAGGAGATATTCCTTTTTCCACCGATCTTGCAGATGTGCCTTCAAAGGGAAGGCGCTGGGAGGGAAACTGAAATGAAGCTAGTGACTTCTCTGGGCTCCCTGGTGCTCTCACAGGAATTGCCCGTTTTATGTGGAACAGATTTGATTCAGTAATTTTCTTAAGCTCCTTCTGGCTATAGTTGAAGTGTCATCTTCTGGAGAAATTGAGCAATAAGCATTTTTTTTGCCACCAGTTACAATTATATTCTGACGCAGCTGAGGTCAGTTCACCTCTCAGAACTGTTGCATGATGCCTAGTTTGTCTTTCTGCAAAGGCTGTCATCACTTTAACAATGTATGAAGTGCAGTTGATTGTTGAATTTAGCTCCAGATACAAATGTTCATGTATGCCCATGTGACAGTATAGCCTTAAAGTAAGCGTCTTCAAATAATTTGGAATATTAGGTGAGTGAAGCACTTGAACATAGGCAGGCTCTTGGCAATGCACTGAATTAAGTTCAGAATGTGCCTTCTTAATCAAAACAGGGATCAAGCTTGCTTTCATTTTAGGTAGAAGTTTACATGAGAGGGGAAAACATTTTGGGATAATAAAAGGAAGATTTAGAAGTCCTTTATGTGGTAGATGTGTAGAAAATACAAGATATGTGGAAGTTTAGGCTGTTGAATTTTTATCCTACGTGTAGTGAAAATTAGTCAAGTGTAACAGTGCTAAATGTTAACAAAATATCACTGAGTATAGATGGACAACATGTATTATGTTTGTCTCTTGGGTTTTCTGACCTGTTTTCAAGAAGTCACTGTCGTCTCCATGTAATCTGCCCTGGCATAACCAGAGACGAAATTATCAGAAGCTATCAGTAGTGTGCTCCTTGTGATGAATAGTTTAAACAGGAATATGGAGTCAAATCAAAGCTTTTCCTAAATGTGAAAAAAGTTTTGGAGTGTTTTCTTTCTAAGCTTTTATACCTGTTCACAAATTCAGCTCAGGTATGATGATAAAATTTGGCTCAGGGTGGTTCTTCATAGTAAGAGGCTGTTACTTGTTTGTAAATAATTACAGAAGCCTCTGTCAGCACAGCATTGATAGCTTCTGTGGTGCTTCTGGGGTTTAATGCTTGCTGTTGAAACCCTGCGCATCCGTTCTTGCCTTTACTCTGATACCATATCTCCCTGTTTTTCTGATCATAACCTCATTTTCCCCTGTTTCCGTTTAATTTTTAGAGGTGGTTTATTTTACTAAATATATTTTACATCTTACTTTGCCTACATTATTTCCTGTACTTTCCTCCTGTCTCTCCCTCACTTGCTTTTTCCTGTGTCATTCTGATCTTTATTAAAGCTTCCCAACTTTTTGGTCGCCTAGTGATACTCCATTGTATAATCTGGAGCCCTGTGAACCGCTGCCTTTTGATGTTGCAAGATTTCGTGGGCTGACAGCTACGGTGTTGCTGGATCTGACTTACCTGACTGGTATTCATGAAGATACAGGAAAGCAGAGCACCAAGAGGCATGAGAAAAAACACAGGCATGAATCGGAAGATAAAGGGGAAATGGACCAGAAAACCGAGGGTGATATTGGATCAGATCCACGATTAGGACAAAGTGCTGATGATAACAAAGGACATAGTGCTACGAGCTCTAAGTCAGAAAATGAAATTGCTTCTTTTTCCTTAGAACCATCAACACTAGGTATGGAATCCCAACACCAACCTCCTGAGGGAAGAAAAAAGAATCACGAACATACTCCAAGAAATCATGATATTGTGCAGTCGGAAATCAGAGCAGTGCAGCTATCTTATCTTTATCTTGGTGCCATGAAGTCACTTAGCGTTCTTCTTAGTTGTAGTAAATATGCTGAACTATTGTTAATACCAAAAGTCCTGGCAGAAAATGGTCACAACTCTGACTGTGCAAGTTCTCCGGTTGTTCATGAGGATGTTGAGATGCGTGCTGCCCTGCAGTTCCTCATGCGCCACATGGTGAAACGCGCAGTCATGCGCTCTCCAATAAAGAGGGCTCTAGGACTGGCAGATCTAGAACGAGCACAAGCTATGATCTACAAGTTAGTGGTTCATGGGCTGCTGGAGGATCAGTTTGGTGGCAGACTCAAACAAGGTATGTTTTAAAAACTTTGGGGGTATATGCTTTATTATTTTTATTTCTATTAAAATTAATAGTAATGATAATACAAATAACAGAAATACAAGATTTTCTCATTTGCATTTAATACTTTTTAAAAAGGAGCACTTCTGTATATAGTTGTCAGAAGGATTTGCGTGTGATGTAATTATGTTAACTGTGATTGTATGCAGTCACAGCAACAGATGATGCTGAGCAGGGTCAGGGTGTAAGTAACCTGTGTTTCTAAGAAAAAGCTTTTTCTTAGAAATTGTAGGTTTGTTTGGGTTTTCTCTGGGGGGCTGTGGGGTGGATGTTTGTGGAAGGTGGTTTGGTTTGGTTTTTTTTTCCCTTGGTTTTTTTTTCTGAGATACTTGTCTGTTGTGGGGTTGGGGTTGGTTTGGTTGGTTTTGTTTTTTCCTGAGATATTTGGCAACGTACTAATAGAAGCTAAAGAGAAAATGTGTGTAATTCCTTTTCTTCTTAAAAATTTGTGTATTACAGCCTGCATCCTCAGGGAAGCCATTTTAATCAGTTTAGACAAAGAAAAAAATATCTGAAATAGTAAAGATACTGTGGTATCTGATTCTTTACTGTCTTAAGCACTTACAAACCAACCAAAAAAAAAAACAACCCTACCTTAAAAAATCAGTTACTTAGCTGAATTCAAAACAGCTTTATAGTTAATCAACTCTGTTTCCATATCTGAAATTTCCTTTGCTTTTGCCTAAGACATTAATCCTAGCTGTTACAATCATAAATCTAAATATCATAAGATCTGGCATAGAATCATAGAATGGTTTGGGTTGTAAAGGACCTTAAGATCGTATAGTTCCAACCCCCTGATGCCTCACCATAGACCATGTCACCCAAGGCTCTGTGCAACCTAGCACTGAACACTGCCAGTGATGGAGCATTTACTACTTCTCTGGCCAACCTGTGTCAGCACCTCACCAACCTCACAGCAGAGAACTTCTTCCTTCTATCTAACCTGAACTTCCCCTGTTGTAAGTTTAAAACCATTACCCCTTGTCCTATCGCTGCAGTCGCTGGTGAAGAGTCCCTCTCCAGCATCCTCGTAGGCTCCTTCAGATACTGGAAGCTGCTCCGAGGTCTCCATGCAGCCTTCTCCAGGCTGAACAGCCCCAACTTTCTCAGCCTATCTTCATACAGGGGGTTCTCCACCCCCTGATTATCCTCATGGCCTCCTATGGACCTGTTGCTCCATGTCCTTATGTTGAGGACACCAGAACTGCACACACAGTACTCCCAAGTGGGGTCTCATGAGAGCAGAGGGGCAGGATCACTTCCTTCGACTTGCTAGTCACACTTCTTTTGATATCATCTGGAAAGCCTTGTTTACTGTTTGCCTTGTAGGACAAGAGCAAGAGCTGACAGACTGATTTCTCTGCAGAAGTCCATGACCTATTGGCTGCAGTATTTGTGTGGTGTGCATTTTTAAAATTCCCCCTTGCTCTGGGGGGGATTTTAAATAAAAGTTTAGCCACATCTACTGTTTTGCTCTACACAGTGATATTACTGATCCTGTAATGTCCTTTTCTCTGTTGCAGAAGTAGATCAACAGGTAGAAGAAGGTGATCAGTCTCAGCAAGCCCAAACACCAGTTACAACCAGCCCTTCTGCTTCGAGCACGACATCTTTCATGAGCAGCTCTCTGGAGGATACTACCACTGCTACTACTCCAGTAACTGATACTGAAACAGTTCCAGCTTCAGAATCACCTGGTGTTATGCCTCTCAGTCTTCTTAGGTAAGATATCTTTATTTGCAGTATGTATGATACTGTGGGTATGGGGAACCAGTTGTGTGGTTTATATAGGTGTCTTTTGAAAATGTTAACATTTGTATTGCCTGTCAAGAACTGCCTCTGCAGAGGACAGGGTTTAATTTGGTACTTTGCCTTGTAGCACATGTATTACTAGAAATAAAAAGCTGATAATAAGCTTTTAACATAAACTGTGTATAACATCTGAATTCTTCAAGAAAGGAGAAATTCTTTACATTGTCCTTCAGTTCTCATGGCTTCTTGGGATAGTCTAAATGATAAAGTTCTGTATTTTTAACAGATAGTTGTTAATTCTCAAATTGAAGTAGATCTTAGTTTGTAGTTAACATCCTGCAGGCTAAGACCTTGTTTCATCCTACCTTCACATACTGAAATGGAAGATAAACCTCATTAATCTGTAGAGGCTGTTTGTGATGTAGAAGGAAATCTGCTTTACACTGAATAGAGTCCTGTCCTAAGTTTATTAATTTTGTTGATGTATCTGACCTCTGTTCTTAGAGGTTTTGCAGATAAAATTTGACGAAAGTCAGAACAATATCTTATTACCAGGACAGTGAAAGTAAAATAATCACCTGATGTATTACTCAAGGTGAGTTCTGAGCAAAGTGGGGAAATGGGAAGAGTGTTTAATTCTCTTTCATTCCTAGGACAGCTCTTGGTCTATAAGGGATGCATTTAAGTGCACGCTTAGAATTTAACTTTCCAGGCAAACGTGGGTAGGAACAAGCTATTTAGACAGGGTTTTCTGCCCATCTCAATGCATGCTTTCTGCCTTATCCTTACAAAAATCAATTGCTGTAAAGTATGCTTTACCAGGTGCACTCTTATTTGATATATTTCTTGTGTCAGACCTTTTACATCGTAGCTCTTTGTAATATAAATGTATATTGTTCTTTTTTAAAGGCAAATGTTCTCCAGTTATCCTACTACAACTGTACTTCCAGCACGACGTGCTCAGACTCCTCCAATATCATCTTTACCAACATCTCCTTCAGATGAAGTCGGAAGGAGACAAAGTCTGACTTCTCCTGATTCCCAGTCTGCAAGGCCTGCCAATCGTACAGGTAAACTTGTAGTTACTACAGGTAGTAACCTCACAGAAGTTCAGTGTAGTGTTTTAAGACATTGAAAGCCAGCAAGATTTCTTTTTAATGCGATCTAACACGCAAAGCATTTTCAGAAACCTTTAGATTACTATCTTGGTACAAAAAGCTGTAGATTTGCCTATCTGCAGACTTGATCAAGCAAATGAAATCAGCTTTTAAAAGCTGTGGAGTGGATTACATGTATAAAACGAGAATGGTGATATAACTGGTAATTACTTCAGAACGTTAGTCTGGTTTGGGCTTGTTTCCTTGCTTGTGTGCCACTGCTCAGTGCACTAATTTTCTAGCTTTTGTTAGATTATGTACCACATGGGAAACAAGAATTGGTACATTTTATGATACGTACACCAGTATAGATTGGCATAGCTAGGAGGCTGAGAAAATTGTTACATTACAGTCTTGAGTTTCTAAAGAGCACAAATGAGTATTGTGATAACTTGGTTGAGGTCTCTCTGTGTACCTGAAAAAGAAAGTGATCTCATAATATTTGGGAATCTCGATGGTTCAGTCAAGGATAATTTTATTTACCTAAATATAAATAAAATAAATAATTTTATACAGTTTTAAATGGTAATAAACTTCTTAGAAATATCTTCAAATAAATAGTTCTTTGAATATCATCAGTATCCTACTTCTTTAAACAGAAGCTTAAATAATGTATGTCAGTAAGAATAAACACTGGTTTCATTACAGAAAATAGTTTGTAGAAAGTAGTAGAGAAAAAGTTGTTAAGGCCATTATTCCCTTATTTGGAGCTAATATATCAGCATATCTAGTAAAATAACACGAGAAAAATTTATGCACTTTACATTTAATGTTTTCTGTCTTTTAAGCCTTGTCTGATCCAAGCAGCCGACTTTCGACATCCCCTCCTCCTCCTGCTATTGCTGTTCCACTGTTAGAAATGGGGTTCTCCCTCAGGCAAATAGCAAAAGCCATGGAAGCTACAGGTAATTTCTAAATATAATATCCCTTTAAATTGAAAAAAAAAATAGGTAAATATGGAACAATTTTTCCCAGTGGAGTATTTAATTTTTAAGTTCTATAATAATGGAAAAAAATATCTATTTTTTTCACAATGAATGATAGAATACATTTCTGAGTTGTGATTTTTCTGCTGGCAGGTGCCAGAGGAGAAGCAGATGCACAGAATATCACAGTGCTGGCCATGTGGATGATAGAACACCCTGGAAATGAAGACGATGAAGAGCCCCAGTCAGAAGGGACTGCAGATTCACGACATGGAACAATAGTCTCTGGAAGCAGTGGAAAATGTAGTGATCATTGTTATTTGCAGTCACCAGGTGATATTCCTTCTGCTGATGCCACTGAAATGGAGGAAGGCTTTAGTGAAAGGTAAAATGTAGTTTTCTTTTCCTTAAGTCATCTGTTGCTGCAGCTGAAAAGCTCGTAAGTTCATTGTTGCTGACAGAACATGACTTTGTAATGCCACTTTTGAAGCAACATGAGTGAAAGTGAAGACATAAATTAGGTGTATGTGGTGCTTTTATTTTCCAGTACTGGTTGTGCACAGAATTGGGGAAGAATGTAACTTAGCATCCTTCCTTCAAAAAAAAAAAAAAAGGAGGAATGAAAAAACATTGCTCATGTTTTACCTAAAAGACCTAGCAATAACACAAAATTTCATTGGAATGGTACTTATTTTTTCATGAAAATGCATTTGAACATGAACATGTATTTTCTACATTTTTCTTGTAAAAAATGATTCTTGGTTTGCCCAGAGAGGATGAAACTGAGTTGAAGTTCATGCTCTCAGTCGCCTTCATAACCTTAGATCTAAATGGTATATTAAACAAGGAGGAAAGATCTCTGTTTCTCTTCTGTTTAGTTTTTAATCTTAAAAGCGATAGTTCTTTTTTTAAGTGACACGTAGGAATCCTACCAGCTCTTTTGTTAACAGTGAGGGGACAATTACAAGATGTAATTTTAAGAACACTTCTGTGTTCAGATCCTTTGATCCTACTGAGATAATGCATTGTAAAATTTTCTCAGTTGCTTCGTTCCATGTAAACTGCCATTTCATGGAGATCTGATAGATTTCAGTTTCTATAAATAAAGCAACAAGTGTTACTGAGTAACTTCATGTTTTGGAAAAGATTTTGGGCATGAGTGGAATGACTGAGGCAGCGGTAACAGAAATGTTGAATTTTTTTTCTTTCAAAAAGAAGAAACCTAGTTTGAGCTGTAGCTAACATTGGTAGCATAAAATGAGTGCTCTCCCAAAATTTCTGCAATGCTTAGGCACTGTGGAAGCATCAGTGTTGAGATTGCAGCATTTAAGTTGTTTGAGGTGAATCTCACGGTACCAGTCAAAAGCCTGTGATACACAGTAAATATGTGCTGTAGTGGAACTGAAAATGCTTGAATTCCAAATTCCTTTTTTTCTTTCCATGAAATAAGAAAAAAGCAATAAATATGATTTTATTATTTTTTTCCTTACTTTACTATGTGTGGCTGCTTAAAATTTGGTTTAATTTACGTGTAAATTACCAATTCTTTTAGCCCTGATATGGATCATGTGGATAATGCAGCTTCTGCAAGTGGACCTCCTCCTAGGAGTCGGTCAGCTGTAACGAGAAGACACAAATTTGATCTAGCTGCACGAACATTGCTAGCGCGGGCTGGTAAGTATCCTGCAAGACTTGCTAAGGTCCTTGCTGGTCCAGTAAAGGAAGAGGAGGGGGATTGGTACCTAGCATCAAAGTCATAAAACTCTCCTTCATATATGTGTATCTGTGGTTTTGTTTTATGTGGTAGTAAGTCGATTATATTTAGCAGAAGAGTTAAAAACAAAGCAAAAGGAAGTAAAAAATAATAGTAATCTTTATTATATGCGAGGTAAAAGGATGGCTTTCTTGGTCTTTTTTTAATTTTTTCTGTGTTTGTTTTTGTTACTTGAGCGGGATTATACCGCTCTGTACAGGCCCACAGGAACCAGAGTCGAAGAGAAGGGATATCTTTGCAGCAAGATCCTGGGGCACTTTATGACTTCAACTTGGATGAGGAGCTGGAAATTGACCTTGATGATGAAGCAATGGAAGCTATGTTTGGGCAAGACCTGGCTAGTGATAATGATATTCTGGGAATGTGGATCCCAGAGGTATTGGATTGGCCTACCTGGGTGTGTGTGACTGCAGCGGGGGCTGCTTTAACTTACTGCTTTAACTTACTGCTTTTTGCATGTTCATGTTTTTAAATTGAAAGTAACATGCATATGCTTGTAGGCTGTTTGAAAATATCTTACTAAATGCCATCCGTGTATCAAATCTTCTTGTATTCTGTTGCTTCAATTTTAGATTAAGAATAGTGTTTACTTGTGTTTCTTGCTTTGCACTTTACATGTACAGTTTTTCTTCTCCCTCCTCTGAAAGTTGAGAACAAGTAGTATGTAACAAATATGCAAATAGTATAGTTGTTGTTTTGATGATCTCACTTAGAAAACAGGTTGAGGCTTCAGATTGCTTAGCTGTGTAAGATAACACAGTTGTAAATGCTTGTTCTGTTTGAAATAATATCTGATCCGTAGCAACATAATTTGCACTTAAATCAGTTTTTCTTAATTTAGAGATTTCATTCTCTAAAAATATGTTTCAGGTGGAAAAGAAATAGAGTAACAGCAGTTTATTAATCTTTATATTATCCATGTCAAATTAGACAAGCAATACACAAGACTAAGTTTTGTTTCCTAGTTGTTACCTGATTCTCATATGGAAGCAAGTTTCAGTGGGCAGATAGAATTGATCAGAGAGCTTGTTTCACTGGGATATTACCATGATATTACTGATATTAGGACAGAAACATTATAGAAAAATGAACTTTATATTCTGACAAAACCTCAGAAATTATTGTCACAAAAAATATTTTTTGTTGCTCAGTAAATAGAAAGTCCAATTGTCGGGGTAAGAAAGGATTTTTTTCTTTGTTGCATCTAGTTTCTGTCTAGTTCTGAGGAGAAACGGGTAACTTAAAGACAGCACAGAATGTGAACTAGCAGAGTTATACTGCCAGGAATTTTGGGTCAGATCTGAAATGAAATAGGAAAATCTCATTACCTGAAACTATACTATGGAATGTTTTTCCCATTCTGAGGGGGTCTGCTCTTTCTTATTGTCTATTTCTGCTTTGCTTTTGTGCAAGTTAACCATAGAAATATCACTCCTTGTGTGTAACAGAAATGGACGGGAACATCCACCAGAGAATATTGCCTTGTTTTATGTCTGTGTGAAGATATTTATTCTGTACAAATAACATGTGAAAATCTTCCTGTGCAGCATGTTTGTGAATCTGAAGACCGAGAAGAAGTAGTTGTTTGTGAGCTGTGTGAATCCAGCGTGGTTGGCTTCAATCAGCACATGAAGAGAAACCACCCAGGCTGTGGTCGCAGTGCAAACCGCCAGGGCTATCGCAGCAATGGTTCTTACGTGGATGGGTGGTTTGGTGGTGAATGTGGTAGTGGGAATCCTTACTACTTACTGTGCGGCATCTGCAGAGAGAAATACTTAGCCCTGAAGAGTAAATCCAAAACGTCAACTTCAGAAAGGTACAGTAGTACAAGGTAGTGGACTACTCTGTGTAAAGAAGGGAAGCGAGTTAGAAGTACTTACTATCATCGCATTCCAACAATTTGTTTGGAGAAGTCAAAATTCCCAGCAGCGTTTGTTTATTTTAACTGAGGCTTACAATCCTTCTTTGTGTTCAATCTTTAGAAAAAAGGTTGTCTTGATATTTCTGTTTTTTCATGAAAAGCAAAGAATTATTTCTTGGTATGTTGCCTATTCTTACTGACTTTTGGGAACTTCCTTTTTCAATGTTATATTGGCCTTTGGCCTTTCTCATATTAGTACTTTAAAGTTCTCCCCCCCCCCCCCCCCCCCCCGAAGCTCCTTTATTTATTTCTCTGTTTTAATAGCCATTTCCAGAAGTCACATATGTATATTCACCTAAAAGTCAAGTAATTTATTAGTAAACCAAATTGAAAATTACTGTGTGTATATGTAAAATGAGAGCCATTCATTTATTTTCTTTGTTATTTCTTCTAGGTACAAAGGCCAGGCTCCTGATTTAATAGGTAAACAAGACAGTGTCTATGAAGGTATGCTTTTAAGTTGCTGAAGATATTAAATGCTTCACACTTGTCTTATTTTTCTATAAAAGTACTTCCATGTAAATAAACTTGTCATGAAATGGTACAGGAAAGTATAATTTAGAGTATTCTTCAGATTAGGTGTACTATTTTAAAACTTTTTTCCTTTTTAGTTCATATGAAAGAAAATATCAGTGACATTTTTTCCCATGTCTTCACCTTAAGTAGCTGAAATGGCAAATACCTAACACGGGGTGAAGAGGTCTTGTGGGTAGATGTTATACCAGAATTGCACATGCAAATCCTTGTGTTCAGATACACTTCTTTGGCTGCATTTATAGGAGAAGTGAATTAACAGAAGTTAGAATCTCAGAAGTCTGCCATTAGGCTGCTTTTTTGACCATTGTACTAAGTGGGAGTGTCCTGATGATGCCTTTCACTTTAAATAGATTATTTCTAGTGACTGTAGAAAACCTTTCTCAGATGATTCTTTGACTCTGGGTCTTTCTGTAGCTTGTATAATGGCAATTGTATGATTTACCATGTGATCCAAGACTGAAAGAGTGCACCAGAACTTAGCAGCAAGTCCGTCTTCCAGTAGGTAAAAAGTGTTCAGATACTGTATGGGAAGTGAGGTAGAGCAGGAAGGATCTGTAAATACAAGTTGACTTCTTGTCTAAATGGTTGAGAAAGCCTGGGTGCACAAATACAAACTAAGAAGTTGAGCATACTTTTTTGATAAATATGCAGTCCAGAAATTTCTAGCATCTGTACTTACTGTTCAGTCTTTTGGAATGTGCACCTGTTATAAATAAAAGCACAGCTGTATGTCTGTGCTTTTCATTATACTCCAGGTTTTTGAGTTGTCTTGCACTGGATGTGATGACCTCTTATTTCTGTGTTTTTAATAACCCAACTGGTTTGACACTTCAGAGAATCTTCCATGAAACTTCTCTGCAGTAGAAGATCAAATGTAATGAACAGGGGCAAGAGTGGGATTATTATTTTCTGATTTACTATGTTGTGTCTGTTAACACCAGAAGATGAGTTTTTAAGATGAGTATGTTGCAGATTGCAATCTACATTTTAAACCCTGTTATTGTTTTTTTAATTAATTGAAAATATTTAACATTTCAGCTTTTATAACCAAGTCTAATTATATTTCTCAAATTCTAGAAGACTGGGATATGTTAGATGTAGATGAGGATGAAAAGCTAACAGGAGAAGAGGAGTTTGAATTATTGGCAGGACCTCTTGGGTTAAATGATCGACGTATTGTACCTGAACCTGTACAGTTCCCTGACAGTGATCCTCTGGGTGCTTCAGTTGCAATGGTGACAGCCACCAACAGTATGGAAGAAACATTGATGCAAATAGGTAATTTTGAAATTAGTTTCATTCAAAAAACAAATGCCTCCCCTTTGGTGTGATTTTGCAGGGGCAATGCAGAAATGTTTCAACAGTCTTTCCTGCCTCCTGCCCTGAGGAAGTGAAGACAGGTTCTGAATTGTCTTTTTATTACAGGGGAGTTAGGGAGAGGAGTGTGAGGCATTTACACTGCCAGAAAGCTTGAAACTTTGATTTAATAATAAAACTGTGACCATAGTCCTTCAGTGGATGCCCGTAGCATGTTTTGCAGAGCCCAAAGATGGATTCGTGGATTTAAGTTGGAGCTTACTGACCAGCCTGTTGAAATGCAAGATCAGTATTTAAGTTGGTAGGCCCCTCTAATGGAAAAGGGAAACAGGAGAATTAATGTTGAATATTGTTAAGTTGTGCTCACCTGTTTTTGAAAATATGGAGTAATTGATTTATGGAGTGTATTTCAGGAGTGTATTTTCCTCTCGGTCATTAGCACTATAGTTCTGTATGTATGAAACTTCAAAAAATTGAGGATTTATTTGCAAACTTAGGCCAAATTCGCTTCTGTGACTATTACTTATTACATTATTATTATAATGTTTTATCTTTAAACACTGATGCAAATCATCATTATTTCCAAGGTTGTCATGGCTCTATAGAAAAAAGTTCTTCTGGCAGGATAACCTTAGGAGAACAAGCAGCTGCCCTCGTAAATCCACATGACCGTGTTATGGCTCTGAGAAGAGTGACAGCTGCTGCCCAAGTCCTCCTTGCAAGAACTATGGTTATGAGAGCACTCTCACTCTTGTCTGTCAGGTTTGTGGCATCCTTGGCAACATTTTTACCTTTCCTTTTGGAACCAGTTACCAAGTTATGTTTGATAGGGACGCAGTTTTAAGCTATCTGGGAAAGCGATTCTCATTTTTTGTGTTTATAGACTATTAAGTGAACAAGTTTGGTTGATTTTGTTCTTTTGAACTCTATTTTCAAACTCTGTGGGGAAAAAAAGTCAACATTTTATATAGAAAGTGAACTGCAGTAGTATCAGCCATCCAGAACATAAAGATACTGCGTTTTCACAGTGAGGTTTTGTTCCAAGTTGCCTTTGTTCACAGCAAGTAGCATTTTGTTCAGGGCAAGGGTGTATAGTGATAGGACAAGAGGAAATGGTTTTAAACCAACAGAGTAGAGATTTAGATGAGATTAGGAACAAGTTCTTCCCTGTGAGGGTGGTGAGGCCCTGGCACAGATAGGGATGTGGCTGCCCCATCCCTGGCAGTGTTCAAGGCCAGGTTGGACAGGGTTTGGAGCAACCTGCTCTAGGGAAGGGTGTGCCTGCCCATGGCAGGGGGTTGTAGCTGGGTGAGCTTTAAGGTCCCTTCCAATCCAAAGCATTCTATGATTCTAAGTATTAGAACTTTGAGGTAAACAATAGAGGAAAGAAGAGTTTCCCTATGAATGTTTCCCAGTAAACTCATGGTATTTTGCTTGGGTGAGTCTGTAATGTGTTTTTGTCTTCAGCTTGAAAGAAAAGGAGGGGAGGGACTGCAGCTTCATTTCTCTCTCCAGCCCGTCCAGCTAGTCAAACAGGCAGTGTTCACTAAATGGTGCAGTAATAGTTTTAAGTGAACAAAACTTTGGTTTAGAATATACTAAGAAAACCAAGAGCATTTATGTTCATTTTTGACAGTGGTTCCAGCTGTAGCCTGGCAGCTGGTCTCGAGTCCTTGGGCTTAACAGATATCAGGACGCTGGTTCGTTTGATGTGCCTGGCTGCAGCAGGCAGAGCAGGCCTCTCCACGAGTCCAGCCACTGCAGCCACTTCAGCAGAGCGATCCAGGGGAATACACAGCAAAACAAGCAAGCCTATATCTTGTCTTGCCTATCTGAGTACAGCGGTAGGCTGTTTGGCGTCAAACACTCCTAGTGCTGCAAAACTGCTGGTACAGTTATGTACACAGGTAGGACTGTTATTTCAACATAAATATTCAACTATTGATACATGAAATGAAGCAATCCATCTTGTACATGTTGATAATTTGTGCTTTTATCTTCTGAACTGTGATGAGACTCCCTCAGTTTGAGGATCTCCTCACAAATGTCGTTCAGGACTTTGCACTAAAAGGGTATGTTTTACTGTTGGTAAAAATCAAGTAACTTTACATTTTTTTGCTGAGCACTCTTTTCAGGTGGAGGCAAGCACATGTGCTTGTTGTATTGATACAGTTTTTCTGTTAAAGTTTTGGATTTTTAAATTGAGTCAACTCTGTGTGGAACACGGATTGCTTATATTTAGAAAGAGATGCTTACAGCTGGGGACATGCAGCAGGATTTCATATGTATCAGTAATTAATTGTTCTTCTGATTATGAAATAGAATTATGGCGAAATACGATTGTGGGATGGGATGATGTATTATATTCTGTGTTACTACTTTTTATCCTACCACCAGGTGCATAACTTTATAAGAAGTTCTTTTATAAGCCCCTTAGTTCTTGCCTGGGATTCTTGGTTACTTGATGCCTTCTTTTTCCTTTTTTTTTTTTTTTAATCCCTGGATCTGAATAGTTGCTTCCATTAAGACCAGATATTCCCCAGGGATTTAGATTACATACTGTATGTGATCTTTGCCTGTTAAAATGAAAGTGGTTGGGAGTAGAGAATTTCTGCAAAGAGCAAACAACCAAACAAACCTGAAAATCTTTAAAACTCTCTATGATTTGTTTGACCAAAACTGTTTTCTAAACTTGATCTTTCTGGTTTTTATTGTCTTTAATGATTTATTTTTAGAATTTGATTTCTGCAGCCACTGGTGTAAACTTGACAACAGTCGATGATCCAATTCAGAGAAAGTTTTTGCCAAGTTTTCTAAGAGGAATTGCAGAAGAGAACAAACTGGTCACATCACCGAATTTTGTGGTTACTCAGGCACTTGTAGCATTGTTGGCAGACAAAGGGGCCAAACTGAGGCCAAACTATGATAAAGCAGAAATTGAAAAGAAAGGTATGATACAGCTTTGGTTTTGAGTGTTAATGATTAAATCTTCAAATATCAATTTATATTTAAGGAGAGACTTGCTAAAATAATGTATTACTAAATATGCTCTCAAAAATGTACAAAACTTGTTTTAATTGAAGTCATCTTATAGTTTAGTAAACAAATTTTACTTAGAAATATGATCTTATTACATCATTACATTTTCTGCTCTGTGTGTGTATGTGTCTGTACTCAAAGCCATATAGCCAAGACATTCAGCCTCGGTTGTGCCACATAATGAAATAAAGGGGAGTAACAGTGGATTAGTGCCACCAAAGTACTGTGCTGTCTGTGACACAGGAAGTTGTGCTGCTTCTGCTATGAGAGGTCAGGGAACCAAAAAGCAACCGCTGTGCCTCAACACCAGGTTGATGCTGTGATAAGGGGAGAGAAGGACATAGCAGTGACAGCAGCTTTGTCAGAGGAGGTGTTTTCTTGTTCAGAAAGCCCTTGCTCTTTGAACAACTGTTTTCCATATGATGGGATTAAGGCTATTTGCAATAATATTCTTAAGGGGGAGTTGTGACATTTTAAAGGGGGTTATTTTTCTCTTGATGTCAGAAGAGTGTTTTTTCTCATAGTTAACACAATTGCAACCTTCTTGTAAAATGTTGGTTAATCTCTATCTTGTTCTGGAAATTATGGCTAATGTTGTGTTCATTTGTGTACTTGTTTGGTACTCATCTAGGCATCGTATCATTGTTTTGTTTAAGCAGGTTTAATTGCCCATTTGTATGCCCATCCTTCCTATGATCCTTCTGCTGTAGGCCCTCTGGAGCTGGCTAATGCACTAGCAGCTTGCTGCCTCTCTTCAAGGTTATCTTCACAGCATAGGCAGTGGGCTGCACAGCAGCTGGTGAGAACTCTTGCAGCACACGATCGAGATAATCAAACTATTCCTCAAACCCTCGCTGATATGGGGGGAGACTTACGAAAATGTTCCTTCATAAAGTTAGAGGCTCATCAGAACAGGGTAAGCATCATTTCTTCCCACTTGCATGGATGTTAATAGTCTCTTTTGCAGAATACTGAAAAAGTCAAATACTACTAATTTACAGATGCACTATATTTCTGATTTCCCAAAGAAATAATTTTTCAGTGATAAAGTAAGTTATTGCTTACCTCTGATGTAGGGAATTGCTTAGCTTCTTTGAAGGTTCCATTAAAGGGAACGTGAAGTGTTCTTAACGTACATGAAGTCAGCAGAATCACTCTAAATCTTTTCTTAGGCTAGATCTTAGTTTGCGTTCATTTTTCTATCATAGTAGTGAACATCTTTGTCCGATATTCTCTGCAGCAGTGGCCTGTGGAGCCTGGGTCTGAACAAAGGATAGATTCCTCATAAAGCACATTCTAATTACTGTACACAATGCTGTTGGAGTAGAAAATGCATTTTGTTTGATTATTACAACATATTTCAGTAATGTAGCTAATGCTCTGTCCATTGGTTGATGTTTGCTTAATATTAGTGAACAAACATACTGAAGCTTTAGATTTAAATTCCAGTTTTGCCATGATGACTTTGGTTTTGTAGGTCATGACATGTGTTTGGTGCAATAAAAAGGGACTTTTGGCAACTAGTGGAAACGATGGCACCATAAGAGTATGGAATGTTACAAAGAAGCAGTACTCATTGCAGCAGACGTGTGTGCTCAACAAGCTGTAAGTTGATTCTTTACAATAGTCAGATATTTCATTTAAACCGTAATTGTGCAAGATAATGCAAAGAGCCAACCCTGCAGTATCTCTGCACTAACATGCTCACATTTTTTCTGTGGGACTGTTCTGTGTTTATGGCATGCAAAGTAAGTTAAATACCTTAAAACTGAAAACAGAACTTAAATATCAAGCTGATAAGATTTAATATAAAGAGATCATGTTAAAGCTGTTTAAAAATACTGTTAATTCATATAAGAGAAATAGGTGAAATAAAAACTATAATGGACTGTCATACAAAAGAAATGGGGCTATCCCTTCAGTGGGATAAAAAAACGTGAATATCCCTTCAGTGGGTTCCAGAGGACAGTTCCAACACATAACTACAGGTGTGGTCATTTGGGTCAGGTGTCAAAAAATCTGTGACTTGTGGGATTCAGGAGCTGAGTACTTTTGTATCATTGTAACTACGTCCAAAAAAGAAATCAAAAGGAAAGAATATAACCTAATTCTTTAGTACAGCCTAAGTGAGTTTAACTCAGGAGAATGATGAAACAATAGTGAGTTAGGAGGCTGTTTCATGATGATTTCTTACTGATCATTCTAGTTCTTGTTTGCTTCCTATTGTTAGATGCTGCCTCAAAAGGAATAAATGGAATGACATAACCTGACTTAAGAAGATAGCAATAAGAGCAGCATCTTCCTTTAACGGAGATCTTCTGTTAGTCATATGGCAGAAAAGTGTGCTGTAGATTCTGAATTAAGTACTTGCATGGGCTTCATTGCTAACAGTATCAATAATGATTGTAAATACAAATGCAACACAATTCTATTTCTGTTATTTATTGCAGTGGCTAAGTGCCAGTTCTTCTTTTAAGGTAGACTCAGAGCTTAGAGATGAAAAGGCATTATCCCTTGTTTTAAGTAGAATGCTCTCCTCTTTCTGTGAGAATATGGAGGAACATGATTGAACTTAGGTTACGATTCCCCTATATAGTATTGCTACCTGTTAATATTGTTACACGTGTTACATTAGTAAGTTAATGTTTTTTCTAATAGTTACAATGTCTCATTATGTGTTTTATTCGCAAATTAAATGTCTCCTGCTTAAGCAGGAACGCTCTCCCGACATGGCTCCTGTGTCTTCAGAAATATGGGGGTGGTACAGTCTTTGGCCTACAATATGCATCCTGGCATATTATAGCCTCTCTTTTCCTGCTGCTTAAATCGGTGAAAACTGTGCCCCTCCTGAATGACATTAAGGGTAGTAAAACGTACCAGTGGTTCTGTTACAGTTAGCAAAAGTGTAACCACATTGTGAGAGGAGGAGTTTAACCTGGAGCTCAAAGTGTACCTCTTCTATTTCTTTTGTCCAAGCTATTCTGCTTCACTTGATGACTTCCCTGAAAGTTTTTCTCCACCAAAGTTGTTAAATTTCAGTTACAAATAGGTGAAACTAATGAAAGTTGTTTTCCTAATTTCTGATTGTTTTTCTAACTTCAAATTCCTCACTGTGGAAATAACTATTATGTCATTCTGTAATTTGAAGTGGTTTTAAAGAGAATATGGATCTATGAGCAGAAACATTTATTATGTAAATCCACAATGATGGCAGGAGAACTTCAGATTTTAACTCGGGTATTTAATGCATTCTATGTTTTCATGTCTGCTTAAAGGAAATGCCCTTTCAAAATGGCATTATTTTATCCTATTACAGAGAAGGGGATTCAGAGGAAAGTCTGGGGTCACCCAGTGACCTTAGTTTCTCTCTTGTCTGTTGGAGCATCAGTGGCAAGTATCTGGCTGGAGCTACGGAAAAGATGGTGAACATCTGGCAAGTCAATGGTATGCTACCTGTGAAAACGTTATAATGCAGACTATTTCTAGGGAAGGTGCTATGTTATTGATTGCTTGTTTACTCAAGTATTAAAGTGTGTGTGCTCTCCAATTTAAATGCCTACCATCTTCCATAGTGTCTTGTAAACAGTTTTAATTACAGGTGGGTACCAACCACATATGGATGTGATTTAAAATTAGTTCACAAGAAAACTGAGCAGCATGTGAGTCCTTGTTGAATCAGAAGTATTTAGGTGTGGGGCTTGATCACTCTTAGCTGTTTTTGTCTGTAAATACTGTCTTCTGTACTCTGCAAGATTTACCTTTCTACATGCAGCAGGGAGAATGAAAAAATTGAAATGGAGGGAAGGATTGCTAAAGTGATCAGCTAGCTGGAATGCCTTCTAATGGGACAGAACGAGTGAGCTTGGTTTACATATTTGAACAAAAGTGTCTCAGAGGAAGAAGCTTATAAATAAATGCATTAGGAAGATAAACTCTAGGAGAGTCTTGGGGAGAAAAAGCAGCTATGTAAGCAAAAGGATACAAGAAGAAACGTACATAAATTGGCAATGAATAACTTCAGTAAAATTTCTAATATTCAGAGGATTGTGATCTTATATTTTATGAGGAACATCAATTGTAATATTATTAAATTAGCCAAATTTATAAGATTGCATTGTGATAGAGGATTCTCAACCTTGTCCAGGAAAAGCTTTTGATTCATACTGCTTCATAGTCTTGTAACTCCCATGAATTTGTAGTATACTTACCTGCCTCTAAACAGGAACTCCTGATACTTTCCCATGGAAAGTAGTTTTGTTGTTTTCTTTACAAAGATGAAGTAGTTTTAAAAGACTTTTTGGACTCCTAGGAGGAAAAGGATTACTAGATCTTCAGCCTCACTGGGTATCTGCTCTAGCTTGGCCAGAAGAAGGGCCAGCTGCAACATGGACAGGTGATGCTCCAGAACTATTATTAATTGGTCGTATGGATGGATCTCTTGGTCTTATTGAAGTTGTAGATATTTCAGCCATGCACCGGCTAGAACTGGAACACTGCTACAGAAAGGATGGTAGGTGCCTGTGTCAGTATTTAAGTAGAAATTTGAATTATGAATCCTTTCCCTACCCTCCCCCCCCTTTTTTTTTTATTAATACTGTACATGGGACATGACTTCTGGTACGTTATTTGCATCATTCCCTTGTGTTGGTGGGAGGAGAAAAGTCTGTGGGATCTCCATCTACACCCTGATTCCCCTGCAGCAGGGACAAAGAGTTTCTAGCAACTCAGTGAAATCCTGACATTCTTTGCCATTGTAGAAAATCAGTGTAGATTCCCTGCAGCATCTGCTGTATCTACAGATAACTTGTAGCCAGTGTCATTTGAATTACTGAATTATTGCTGGTTTTCCTATATAGTACCAGTCCTAGGGGACATCAAGTAGCACATTTTTGGTAGCATCATGTAAAGCAGCATATTGCTTCTTCAGGGAATTTGCACATTTTTTTGGTAGAATCTAGTGAGGCAATATCTGCATCCTAAGAAAGGCTCAAGTTGCTTTTCTTAGAAGCATCCCTATCTCAGGTACGTGTATAGGATTCAATCTACCTTTTTTTCTTTTCCGTAGCATATTTCTTTTCACCATGTCAGGAATATAAATGCAATTATTTTCATTAAAAGAATTTTAAAAAACTCTAGAATCATAGAATAGAATCATAGAATAGTTAGGGTTGGAAAGGACCTTAAGATCATCAAGTTCCAACCCCCCTGCCATGGGCAGGGGCACCTCACACTAAACCATATCACCCAAGGCCACCCCAACCCCTCTTACAGAATAAGCTCAACACTTGTCATTCCAGTGGCACTCAGTTTTATCTTTATTATACAAATTCAAGAAAATTTTCAGGCCAAAGATATGTTAAGTAGCTGGGGGGGGGGGGGGGGGGGGGGGTGTGGTGGAAATAATGTGCACTTCCTGTTTTAGAGGATTGCACTGCCAAACCTCTTTGGCTGGGGTGAGGTTGAATTTAGTTGATTTAATTTTTGCATTGTCTGTTTATGTAGTGTCTGTCACATGCCTTGCCTGGTTCAGTGAAGACAGACCATTTGCAGTTGGCTATTCAGATGGAAAATTGCTCATAGGTACAAAGGAGCCACTTGAAAAAGGAGGAATCGTTTTAGTCGACGCACATAAGGTAGAGTTCATCTTGTAAAAACTAATGGTGATTTCTGTAGGTAAAGATCTGTATAAGCCCTTTTTTCTGCTTCAGAGCTGCTTATAAAAACGAGTGCAGGTTAAGAACACATGCCTATTAAATATTATATTAGCTCTGAGAGTTAAATTCTCTCTGTTCTTACCATGTTACTTCATGCTGACTTCGAATTTATTTTTTAATCCAATAGGATATGATTGTTAGTATGAAGTGGGATCCAACTGGTAAGATTCTTCTGACATGTGCCAAAGAAGAAACAGTGAAACTCTGGGGATATATGGGAGGATGTTGGAGACGCCTGCATTCACTGACCCATCCAGCCCTTGTGAATGGCATTGCCTGGTGTGCTCTTCCGGGGAAAGGACCCAAGTTGCAGCTTTTACTAGCTACGTATGTAATTTATTTTTCATTGCTTCTATAGCAGTTTTGCAGGTCTTTTCTACCAGTCTTTAGCACCAGAATAAAGAAAAGGTTTGTCTTTTTATTTAAAAAATGTTCATTGATTAACCCAGTTGCCATGAGACCCATGAGGCTTCAGAATTCGAATGGAAAGAGTGGTGCTGGCCATGTTACCGACTGTATTCTCCATCCCACAGGACCTGTGTGTGGTGGTCCTGCTTGAATTTTTTTTGCTTCATACAAATATTTTTTTCTGAGGATACGTTGTTAGTAAAAATTGAAAAGTGGGGGGAAGAGGAGAGAGGAAGGAGAGGGGAGAATAATTAAAAATCCATTTATACATTGGGAAATCAGATTACTTGGTACAATATAGTTTAACAGGAAGGTGGTGAAGACTACTGATATTTTAAGTTGATACCACACCACTGATACTTTGTCAGCTAATACATTTATGATTTATCCTGACTTCCTTTAGAGGATGCCACAATGGTTTGGTGTGTGTCTGGACCGTTCCCCAGGACATTGTAATCGCACTGCAGTCCAGCTCAACTTGCTCAGAAGGATGGTGGGACCAAGAAACAAGTGCCAAGGTAAAAGGAGTAAATTTAAGAAATTCTCTTTGCTCATTCCAAAACTGGGGGAGGAGAAGAATGCGAGCGAGGTACCCAAAATAGCAACATGGCCTGGGACATTTGCTAAAAAAGGGCTGTGTTGCATTTTTTGTTATCCCTCATCCCTAAGAATGATCAGTGTTTATTCCACAATATAGAAGCTGTGATGCTATTCTGATTTCTGTAAATAGTTCAGTGTTCCATAACTCTGAAATAATTTGCAGGACGGCTACATGAAAGCAGTAGAAGTCAAGTGTGTATTTCAACTGAGAGGACATATTACTCCTGTTCGGACTGTTGCATTCAGTCCTGATGGACTGGCATTGGTCTCTGGTGGACTCGGTGGGCTCATGAATATTTGGTCTTTACGGGTAAGATCATCTTTAATGTGCCCTGATTCCTTCCTTAGTATGGGTATCTAAAGCTTTCTCCCTTCCCTCCTCCCCGTATGTTAGAAACATTAGAAAAAGCATTGTATGAAAGAATGGTATACTATTATAAAATATTGAAATAGTACTTAACATTGAAGCATTTTGTGTTTCATTTCTGCTATTCAGTTCTACTATTGATTCATTCTATAGGCTTGGATATGTTAGGTGGGTTTTACAGAAACTAGCTACGTAGTTGGGAACAATATTCTCTTGAACTTTTCCAAAAGTCAGATAATGTGGATTATCGAGCACTTCTAAATCCTTAGTTATGTTTTTTCCTTAATATGATAAAATGCTAGGTATTTTTTTTGCTTTTAGTATAAACATTTCAGTTTTTAAATAGTTATTGAATAGTTTAGGAGAATATAATCCCTTTGGAATATGCCTGTATGCATTTAAACAGAAAAGTAGCTGTGTATACACACTGACTCAAACCATTTCTTTTCTTAGGATGGTTCAGTATTGCAGAGTGTCGTGATAGGTTCTGGAGCTATTCAGACTGCAGTATGGATACCTGAAGTTGGAGTAGCTGCTTGCTCTAACAGATCAAAGGTGAGGTGACCCTGTGTCTTAATGTTCTTTCAGATTTGTCTGTCTTGACCATCCCTCTCCTTTTGGGTTCAAACTCTGAACTCCGTTGGATTTTTAAGGCTCATTGTTTCAGCTTTCAGCTCTCACCTGACCCTGGGAAGACAGGGTTTGTTTAACAGTCTCCCGTGTTTAATGTGGGGAGGCAGGGTGCAATCCATCTGAGTGGTGGTTATAAAGGATGCTGCACACCAGTTAAATCAGCTTCTCTGTTTAATGGCAGCAGCCGTAAATAGGCAACAAAAATTGGCAGAATAGATATTTTTTTTCTTCTTTCCTTTATGCAGCATGAAGCAATGTTTCCTTTTCCCCAGCAAATAATCTTCCAGTGATCTGACTTAAGCTAAAGCAGCCTTATCCTCAGAAGCTTTTCAGGAGCAGCAGAATTTACTTCCATGTTTGCTGTGTCACTGACTGCTGGGATCTGAACAGAAGTTCCCTAACAGTTTATTATCCTAAAAGATAAATGAATGAAGATAAACATGACACAAGTCATGACTCCTCTTACCAGAGTTATGTTGCGTGTGGCTCCAAGTATTCTGGGATTCCTAGAAAGTATTTTCTGAATTCAGACTGAATATTGTAGGTTGTATTACAAGGCAGATCCTAAACTAAAGTTACAGCATTCACTGAAATGAACTCTGCTTGTCACCATTACCATGTTTGTATTTTTCCTTGGAGTGATAATCGCAGTGTTGCCATGGGAATGTGAGCAAGGGGCAAATAGAGATGGCTGCTCCTTAACATTTGTCATCAGATTATTCACTCATTTTTCAACAAGAGACTAAAATGTTAAAGCTTGTGTGTTTCCTGGCCCCTATGGAGTTTAATATGATTAGTGATAAATTGGTGGAGCTGAATAATCCTGTTCTATGAATTTTTAATTTCTGGTGTGTCTTGTGACTGCTGTTAAACAGGACGTGCTGGTAGTGAACTGTACATCAGAGTGGATATCTTCCAATCACATCCTTGCAACATGTAGGACTGCACTGAAACAGCAAGGAGTTCTAGGATTAAATATGGCTCCTTGCATGCGAGCTTTCCTGGAACGTTTGCCAATAATGCTTCAGGAGCAGTATGCTTATGAAAAGGTAAGAAGAGCTAATGTGAACATTTACAGATTTGTCTGACACATGGTCACTGTTTGAATCTCAACTAGTTTCAGTCTTTTACCACAGAGAACCCAGAAGACTTTCCTACATCCTATGTGCCAGTGCCTTTCAGTATTCTCAAAGCTGCTTTGCTCCTATTTTGGGAATATTTAAAGTGTTAGACAAACTTTGATAAAGCATGAGGGAAAGTATTTTTCTCCAGGACTAGCTTTGAAGCACTCCTGTTTCTGAATTGGAGAAGGTGTATTTCTAACTTTGCTCTTTCAATCTGTCTCTCACTCTCCTCACCTTTAGCCCCATGTGGTTTGTGGAGACCAGCTTGTTCATAGTCCTTACATGCAGTGCTTGGCGTCACTTGCTGTGGGCCTTCACCTGGATCAGCTCTTGTGCAACCCCCCAGTACCACCTCATCACCAGAGCTGCCTCCCTGATCCTGCAGCCTGGAACCCTACAGAATGGGCCTGGCTGGAGTGTTTCTCTACTACCATCAAAGCTGCTGAAGCCCTGGCCAAGGGAGCACAGTTCCCAGAATCCTTTACTGTTCCGGACCTGGAACCTGTTCCAGAGGATGAGCTTACTCTCCTAATGGTAAAATGTGCTGTATTGTCTCAGTGTGGTGGTTTTGAGCATATGGGTTGCTGCAGTTGACATCTCTGAACTGCAAAGATTTATATTCATTAACATAAACACCAGCAGTAAGTGTGAGTTTGTTTTTTCATTACCTGATTAGAATATACTGTAAAGGTTGCTCTTTTTGTGTGGAACGAGCACAACTCATTTGCATGTTAACAGCCAAACCAAAACAACCCAAAACTGTGATAATAATTTCCCTATGTGATAAAAACAAGAAGTGTAGAGCTTTACAATGGTATTTTTAGAGTAACATTTTGGCATGTTTCTACACCAGATTATTTTGCTCCTGTTGATTGTCTCTTTACGACAGTTACAATATGTAAACCGAAATAGAAATTTCAGATTAAGACTTCTTTTATCAGCAAGCTTATCACATTTTAAGCCAAAATAAAAAAAAGTAAATAGGGAAAGATTACTTCATCATTAATTTTGTTTGGTTTCCCTTTTTATTTGGATCGCAAGTTACGGATAACAGTGTGATTGCTAGATAGGTGTAGTAAGGAAATACGCTTGGCCTGCGGATGAAAATAAAGCGTTTGAGTCTGCACATACTCATTCTTATTGCTGTACCATTTAGATTTATTTGAATGTCAGTATTGTTCTCAGAAAGGAAAATATGTATTACATCACAGAAAAACTGTGCATCTTTCGAACTGAATGCAGTAACTGTGGCTTTTGTTGTGTAGGATAACAGTAAATGGATCAATGGTATGGATGAACAGATAATGTCTTGGGCAACGTCAAGGCCGGAGGTCAGTATAATTGATGTGGGTTTTTTTTTTCTCCCCCCCTCCTTTTTTTTTTAACTTTATAAGCTATTGGAAGTACTGTTGTTCTAAAGCCTGCTTTCATGTTATGCCATAGGATTGGCACCTGGGAGGTAAATGCGACGTGTATCTCTGGGGAGCAGGAAGACATGGACAGTTAGCAGAAGCTGGTAGAAATGTCATGATTCCAGTAGCAGCACCTTCATTCTCTCAGGCTCAGCAGGTGATCACCATGTGTTGTTTGTACAGTTTGACAAAAGTCTTGCGCTTAGGTCTGTTCAATTTCTTCTTTGAATTTACTGTAAAGTACCCCCAAAACACGTGTTTTCACTAAAGAGGAAGTCTTGAATTATTTGATAAAGTCACATGAAGAGGCCACTGAAATCTGATAAAACAAAATTGCTTGATATGAGCATGAGTTGAAAATACCTGTACAGCTTTAACATAATACATGTGCCAATTTTGTTTTCCAAAATAACGTTGACATGCAGGATGGATAGATCAAAACTAAATCTCAGGCGGGAAGACATTGTGATTTCTCTTAGTTCTCAGGATAAACGTTTGCCAAAACTAAGAGCAAATATCACTGAAGTAGTTTTTATTACAGTGTGGTTTGGTAGCAAAACTGTTAAACGTGGGGTGAGTGAAGTCTTCTGTTAACAGGATTATCATAAAGATATTTGCAGTGTGATAAAAGTCTGTTGTCTTGATATAATTGCAAAGAAAAAATATTGTAACACAGTTATTGCAATGTTGTTGCATCCAAAAATCATTAAAACTTTGTGTCTTTCTAAATTAGGTTGTTTGTGGTCAGAATTGTACTTTCGTCATTCAAGCTAATGGCACGGTGTTGGCTTGTGGAGAAGGGAGCTATGGGCGTCTGGGACAAGGAAATTCTGATGATCTTCATGTGTTAACAGTCATTTCAGCACTGCAAGGTAAAATTACTGGCTTTGAAATGAGTCTCTACAACACAACTAAGCATTTGGGTACTTAATGTAATTATTTGCACTGATGCTAGTTTTGCAGATTTACACATAAAATATTGTAATCTAATTAAAAAATTGAAGAAATGAACCAAATGTAAATTTTGTAAGATTTAAGTAGTAATATGGTGAGACACTGGCACAGGGTGCCCAGAGGAGCTGTGGCTGCCCCATCCCTGGCAGCGTTCAAGGCCGGGTTGGACAGGACTTGGAGCAACCTGGTCTAGTGGAAGGTGTCTCTGCCCATGGCAGAGGGTTGGGACTGGATGAGCTTTAAGGTCCCTTCTAACCCAAACCAGTCTGTAATTCTATTATTCTATGTTAAAATTACTTGCTTCTAAGAAGGCTTCAGGGTCAAGTGTTTGCTCAAGATAGGAGCATTGCATTTTAAAACTAATGGCAAGCCAGAAGCGCAGTTTGTACACGAGAAAATTATGGATTTGTTATAGCAGTTTATTTTTGTTTTCAGCAAGCAGTCTGTGATTGTGCTTGGTTCCTTTCCCCAGACTTAACTGGCTACCACTAGGAGCGCTCAGATAAATGCATATTAAGAGTTGTTACAATTTATTCAAATCTTCGTTTTCTCATTTTGCTCTAACAGGCTTTGTTGTAACACAGCTGGTGACCTCCTGTGGATCTGATGGACATTCCATGGCTTTAACAGAAAGTGGCGAGGTCTTTAGCTGGGGTGATGGAGACTACGGCAAACTGGGACATGGGAACAGTGACAGACAGCGCAGGCCTAGACAGATTGAGGCTTTGCAAGGAGAAGAAGTGGTGCAGGTACCAAATTATTTGTTGTCTCCTACAAGCTGCAGGCCTGGAAACCTAGTGCTAAGAATGTTCCAGAACTATTGTAAGTCTTGACAGTTTGAATTCAGGTACTGAATAAAAACCAGTAACTTTTCACTCCTCTGAGCATGATGAATCCAGCCGATCATTTCCAGCTGAAGGATGTTAACATCACAAAGCTCACTGTTGATGTGTGATGTTAAGTGACAGTTGTTACTGGAGAAGACTGAAAATGAGAAAAAACATGGGAAAGAGGGATGACCAAAAGATTGTCAAAATACAGACATGATTTAGAAGTTACCCTTAGTCCTTTTTAGGTGACCTAACCCTAACCCTAATGGAGACCTCCTCCTAAGTACTAAAGGTGGATTATAACAGTGCACCAAAACATATTTGATTTTGACTTGGAAGTTTCTTTATAGAAATAGAAAATAGAGCACAAGAGCATTCTGCTGGCAGAAAAGAGTATTTGGTAAAAATAACTAGTAAAACACCTGAAAGCCTTTCTTCTGCAGGTATCCAGTTGCCCTCCTCAGTGTTACCATTGAGAAGAATAAGAGCTAGGTTGTTGGAGAAATCATGAATACTAAAATACCTCTATTTTAGCTCTTTGTAAAGTGAATATTGTTTAGGGGAGGAAAAAGCATTACAGATTTCCATACAATAGCCAATATAATCCCCCCCCAAAAAAATAAATCTAAAGTGCATCTAAAATCATGTTTATTTTCTTTCCAGATGTCATGTGGCTTCAAACACTCAGCTGTGGTGACAGCAGATGGCAAACTTTTTACATTTGGAAATGGTGATTATGGTCGATTAGGACTTGGAAATACTTCCAACAAGAAACTTCCAGAAAGAGTGACAGCGCTGGAAGGTTACCAGATTGGACAGGTATGGTTTATCTACAGCTAGCAGTGTATATTTACAGCTGACATTTATGTTTTCAACATATTTAAGTGTTCTGGTTTTTGTTTCTTTTTAACCATGGCTTTCAGTTTGATTATGATGGCAGAACTTAACTAGGCATCATTTTTTAAATAATGACTTCCCTGACTGTCTTGATCCTTTTTTTGCAAAACTTGCCCATGTTTTTTAACATTTTAAAATGTCAAGGTTTAGGCATTTTTAAGCATGAATTCGTTAGCTATTTTCTATCTTAAACAGTGAGCATGTGTAGCATAATACTGTTCTTTGGCTCTAAGAGCTCAGAGGAGGCAAATGCCTTAGAAATACTACTGTGGTCCTAAATGTCTTGAAAACACTGTGATAAGCAGTGGAAGCTTTAGTGGCTTTAAATGGATACTTAATTTTAAGAACTTGATATTTCTTTTCTTAAATGTAGCTGGGGTGTTAGTAGTAAGTTAGCAAAAACTGTGCTAATAGTCTGTTTCTCTCAACCAGGTGGCCTGTGGACTCAATCATACTGTAGCTGTGTCAACAGATGGCTCAATGGTTTGGGCTTTTGGAGATGGAGATTATGGTAAACTTGGTTTGGGGAATTCCACTGCCAAGTCCTCACCACAGGTTAGAATTCCAAGAGAAATTACTCTTTGTATAAATTTTTAGTGATGTTACATGTATTGCTAGTGATCAGAGCGTAATTTTCAGAGGTTAAACTATGAATTCCATATACTATACTGTACTGCTGTAATACACCCTGGTATAAATGATTCCGGTGTGTTATGCTGAGCCTGACACTTGAAAGAATAATAGTGCCCTTATCTCAGTGGCAATACAGATAGGGAAAATCTTAGGATTAACCTAAAGAAGAGAGCTTTCTTATTTTGGAACTTGGGGGGGGGAAGGTTGTTTACAAACTCACCTACTTCCTCCCATGCCACTCCTTGCTCACTTTCGGTAAAAAATTGGTGTGTTGAATCATTGTATGTAGAATAAGGGTTTAGTTCCATAAAAAAGAAGACTTTGTCTCAGTTTCTGTATTGATTTACAAGCATTAATTAGAGTAATCCTACAATGTATGCATTGCTGAGTAGGAATTACAAAATTTCTTTTTGGAAGCAGGAGTTGCAGATGAAATTCATGGTTGCTTTTGAGTTATATCCTCATAATCCAATAGCTCTTTTTCCTTTCACTTACCCCTTAGAAAGTGGATATTCTTTGTGGAATTGGAATTAAAAAAGTTGCCTGTGGAACCCAGTTCTCTGTTGCGCTGACAAAAGATGGGCATGTATATACTTTTGGACAAGGTAGGACAATCTGGTGTTTAGATCTCTATCTGTAGTTTGTGTGTATTGCAAGTGAAAAAGAAGAATATTAAGACACATTTTTAAGACTAACCTAATGCTACTTGTTCAGTTTGTGCTGGCCTAGCCTGAATTTTGGAACTTCAACATTGCCATTTTAATACATGCCTAAAATCCAGATTTGTAGCTCTGGTTTGATCTAGTTTGATCTCAGGACAGCCTTTCCATTTACTGATTTACTTTTTGAAGAATGTTTTCCTAGAACTTCACTGAATTTCATGTGTCCAAAAACATTCGGTTACTTAAAGTTTTACTTTGTGTAATACAACATATGCCTACACAAGCCGTTTAAAAACCTGGACAGAAGAATTTCCAACTGCACTGAATTAAACATGTTCAAATTTCTCAAGTCAGTTAATACATATGTGTTATAAAACATATATTGTGTTATGTGATCAATATTTAGATATTTAGGTTTTAATAGAGATTGATTGAGTTTCAGACTTAAAGTGAAAATAACACTTTTAGCAATATTAGCGCTGTAGGGAGCACTGTTTTGTAGGAAATATGTTAGATTTCTCCCTAATTACTCTTGTGTCCCAGCTCCAAGGGTATTTAAAATTGCTTTTTGTCCCTGACTTCTACCTGCAAGTGAATTTCACTTTTTAATGTTCTTTACATTTATAGACATAAATGTGCTTGCAATTCCAGATCGCCTGATAGGTTTGCCAGAAGGTCGCGCTCGAAATCACAACAGACCCCAGCAAGTTCCTGTACTGTCAGGAATCTTCATTGAAGACATAGCTGTAGGAGCAGAGCATACCCTAGCCCTGTCATCTACAGGGGATGTGTATGCTTGGGGTAGCAACTCTGAAGGACAGGTGTGTACTATTTTCTGTTTATTTCTCACCTTTGTAAGGCTAGAATTTTACTTTACAGATGTCCTCAGAATGTCTTTATTTGTGGGGGAAAGAAGGCTTTTATTTTTGTTCTCCTTCCTCCCCCCTCTCCTCACCTCCCCCCCCCCCCAGCCACAAGAATATTTTGGGCATTTCCATTATATTATTTCCTATGCTATTACATGGCAGCGCTGAAAACATTCTACCCAAGTTATTCTCGTTAATGCTTTCTATAAAAAAAATACAAATTTTTACCCAATTCTTAAACTCTTACCAGGTTTTTTCAGCATTATAAAATGCATGATTGGTGTCAATCAGATTTGTGAACTATTTTATTGATTTTCATAAAGAAAATACAAATTAACTTTATTTAGAGACTCATTTTTTCAAGTCAGAAAAAATGTTGTCAATAAGTCCTCTCTTTCCTTTGGGACCCTAATTTTATCGCTGCTCTTAACAAGTCCTCACGCATGTATAGCTCATTTTCAAAAGCACCTCAGCTTTTAGACAGTTCTGCCTGTTACAAGTATAGCAAAGACCCTCTTGACCTCGTGATATGTTAGCTCTTGGCATGTCAAGAAGATTGGGCCAAGTTCATCCTCGGGTATTTCAGAATTGAGATTTTGAGAAGGATTGTTGATCAAGTTGTTTAGAATACTTTCTGAGAGGAATCTCTGTGGTCTTTGCTTGGTTTTCAGTTTGGTTTGATTTTGTTTTCGTAGGGTGTTTACTGTGTGTTTCTGGAAGAGAAAAAACATTTACAATACGAAATTTTCACTTTAAGAGTATGATATGTACCTGTCAAAAATCAGAACAGCTTCAGTAAGCTTTCTCTTTACACAGATGTTGTTTTCATGAACTACTGTAGGGATTTACACAATAGACATATGAGCGTTGTTTTCTTATGCATGAGAAAGACTGTGCAACATAGGTGACCTGCAAAACAGATTAGTTCCTCAGTCTACAAACAATTTCTACATGTTTTAAGGTTTCTTAGACACCTAGGTCTGCCACTCCCCTTGAGTACAGATGCAATAGTCTGTTGAAACTAAAAGGCAAATGCTAACATGGTAAATATTTTTTGTCCCAGTATACACTGTAGATAAATACCATTTTTTACAATTTGCTCTGAATTTTTGCTCAGAGAGTTTTAGAAATATCATCACAGTTGTTGATTCTTCTTTGTCCCTTTTACATCTGTTATAAATTGTCAGCTTGGATTGGGCCATACCAACCATGTCAGAGAACCAACCCTCGTAACAGTCCTGCAAGGGAAGAACATTAGACAGATTTCAGCAGGACGTTGCCACAGCGCTGCCTGGACAGCTCCACCAGTTCCACCAAGAGCTCCAGGTAAAGAACAGGCCCTGTTTGTAGGGCATTTGAATCAGCCTTAGTGTTTCCTGGGGAATGGGTGTAACAAGAACTTTGGAACGCTGGGACAAAATTTAGTTTATTTTATATCCATGCAGGTTTTTAAATCATTTTAGTCTCTTAATTTTGCTGGTGTCGTGGTTTATTCCGGTAGGCAGCTAAGTACCACATAAGGTACTGCAAAGATAATCAACTCCACCCCAGGCCAAAGAAGTACAGGTACTCTTTATGAAATAATGCTTTTTTTCTGTTTCTGTGGTAGGTGTTTCAGTGCCTTTACAGCTTGGTTTACCTGATGCCATTCCACCACAGTATGGGGCACTGAAAGAAGTGAGCATTCATACAGTAAGAGCAAGGCTCAGACTGCTGTACCATTTTTCTGACCTCATGTACTCTTCATGGAGATTACTTAACCTCAGTCCCAATAACCAGGTAAATTCCATTTGGAAAAAAACAGATTAGCTGTGCTGTGTTATGTCACATTGCTAGAGAGTTTCTGACCAGATCAAGATGGATCTTAGTAACAGGTTCTGTGAGTTTTCTATAATTAATCAGAAAAGATACAACTCTAGATTAAAGCAAACCTAGTCAAAGGATTGTTTCGGTTTCCAGAAGCTTCCTGGCCTCAAAGCAAAACCCACAAAATGCTGACCCATCTGTTTCCTGAAACACTGAAGTGCTAGTTATCACTATGAAGGGTTTTACGCTGTAAAGAACAGAATTAATATCCTCTATTAATATGTTTATCCTCACATTGCTTTATTGCAGAACAGTACATCTCATTACAATGCTGGAACATGGGGAATAGTTCAAGGACAGCTAAGACCCTTGCTGGCACCACGCGTTTACACGCTCCCCATGGTGCGCTCCATAGGAAAAACTATGGTTCAGGGCAAAAACTATGGGCCACAGATTACTGTGAAAAGGATATCAACCAGGTCAGTATTGTTTAACAGGCGTTGCGTTGCACCTCAGATGAATATTTGCACTCATACGTTTTCCATAACTTTTCTTTTTTGTGTCTTTGTCTGTTGGTTTGATTTTGGTTTTGTTGAAAGAGGTCGGAAATGCAAGCCCATTTTTGTACAGATAGCAAGGCAAGTGGTAAAGCTGAACGCATCAGACCTTCGCCTACCTTCCCGTGCCTGGAAAGTGAAACTGGTTGGAGAAGGAGCTGATGATGCAGGTGGAGTGTTTGATGACACTATTACAGAGATGTGTCAGGTATGAAAAGTCTGTTAGTTCAAAATGTCTGGGTAGATGTTTGTTCTCTCTGGTGTCTTTTCGTATTTCTCTAATTGCCTTTTTGCGGCATAGCAGATACTTGTTCTTCAGTCTTGGGCAACAAAGCTAGAGCTGCCTACTTAGGAATGTCTCCAGGAGTAAATAAATCTTCTAGATTATGGCAAGGAGATGCCATAAGGCCACACTACAGTAGACCCCTTGGAGTTTTGATATGGCCCGTACATGTTTTGAAAGCATCTGAATCCCTCCATTCTGTCCAGACAGTACCTTTTGCAGGAGGTGTTGTACTGTGTTCCATGATTACAGGACATTCCATGCATACAGTACAGAAGCACCTGAGGCTTCCTCACGTACCCAAAGATACATGTCACTTCTCAGATTCAGTGCTGGAAAGATCAGTAGCAAAAAGTGCACATTTCTATATATATATTCTTTTATATATTAAATATATATTTCTGTAAGAGGTTTGTTATCCCTGTTTCTAAGAAGGCTTGTTTGTTGTTGATTTTTAAGGAACTGGAAACTGGAATAGTAGACCTGCTTATTCCTTCCCCAAATGCTACAGCTGAAGTAGGCTACAATAGAGATAGGTAAGCTGTCCAGGATTTGCTTTTATTGCAGATATTAGTGGGTGAAAAGTAAAATGTTCCATTAACTGTTTTATACCAAATGATGAGACTTCACAATTGTCTCTAGTATATTTTTTCCTTCGGGTTGTGATGTTACTCGATTGTGGAAGAGAGGGCATGGTTTTAACATGAGCTTCCTGGATTGCTGATGCAATGCAGAACATCAAGATTGTCAGCCTTTGGGGTCAGGATTAGTTCTGCCTATCTCAGCTTCCACTATTTTAATAGTAACAGATAACAGTAATCTTCTGATCTGGACACTCCTTGCTGATAATAATGTTGACAGTTACTACACTCTGCTTAGAAATGTTCTGTCTTTTACTTCTAATGAAGTAGCATGGAAGTGATACTAGAGCATTTTAACTGCTTCTTTGTTCTTTCAGGTTTCTCTTTAACCCTTCAGCATGTTTAGATGAACATCTAATGCAGTTTAAGTTCTTGGGCATTCTCATGGGTGTAGCTATTCGTACAAAAAAGCCATTAGATCTTCATTTGGCTCCAATGGTCTGGAAGCAACTTTGTTGTATCCCACTCATCTTGGAGGATTTGGAGGAGGTAGATCTGCTCTATGTGCAGACCCTCAACAGCATTCTTCACATTGAAGACAGTGGGATTACTGAAGAAAATTTCCATGAGGTAAGATATGAAAGTTAGAGTTTTTAGGTTTATTCTGAAAGCGATTACTTTATCAGATTGACTTTAATTTAGGTGTTTATCCCTGTAATTGGAATAACAGGGACTTCCTATGCTTTTGGAATCCTACAGTTGTTACAGTTCTAGGTGACAGATAGTAAAATACTAACTTCAGATCACTAGTGGTGACTTACACTGAACATACTTTTCCTGTTTTGCAGATGATTCCTTTAGATTCTTTTGTTGGCCAAAGTGCTGATGGTAAAATGGTTCCCATAATCCCTGGAGGGAACAGTATCCCACTTACCTTTTCAAACAGGAAAGAGTATGTGGAGAGGGCAATTGAGTACAGACTCCATGAAATGGACCGTCAGGTAAGACTCTCATGGCAACCTTATCCTCATTGTTAATGCAAATAGAGTTTTTGATTTATTTATGCAAGCTTCCATTCCAGTTTATTGGGGCATAAGACAGTCTTGACTTTCCACATCTCACTTGGGTCCCTGTGGCTTACACACACACAAGCCCCCGAACTGCTTTGGGGTTTTGTTTTCAATTAGTCCTATTTTTCTTAGTAATTGCTCAGTTGAGAGAAGAGCATTAGAAATCAGGACCTGTCTTCCATGAGAGTAGCCCCACTGCCAACTGTCAGCTCCACTTGAGAAATGAACCTGCAGTTGTGTATGCTGTACGCTGTCATTAGGCAGGATGACAGCACAGATGGGCTGAAGTAACTGTTTTGTTTAACTTCAAGCTATTTCTCATGTGCTTTAGTACAGAAGCTACAACTATTTAATGCTATCTTTTGAGAAGTGTTAATTGCTTGTCGGCATGCTTTGTGTATTTTGTCAGTTGTATAGTGAAGCTTGTGAATGCAGTTTACTAATTACATGCTAGGAAGATTATTGTCCTTTTTTCTCAAGATGCAGATGCATGTGTGATATTGTCTGCATTAAAAAAAGTAACTTTCTCATCAGAGGTACCAAATCCTAAGTCTTCTAGAACAAGTATGGACTTCTTATAAGTATGACTTTGGTCCAGCTCAGATGTATGATAGCTACACAGTTTTTCAGTTTAGCCATCGTCATTTGTGCTGCTAACTTGCACTTTTTTAAGTTCTTCTGGTTTGCATCAAACCACATTTTTTAATATGCAGTTGCAATCAAAAATGCCTGTAATATTCTATAGGATTTTGAGAGGGGATACAGCTCTTACAGGGGACGCGTGCATGAGAGGTTGTATTTGGCAGATATTCTGTAATTCTCTATCCCATTCCTCCGCTGATACATTGCTTTTGCATTTAAATGGCACCATAAGTGGCAGAGGTAAGGAAGTGGCACTGCAAATGCGTCTTCTCTTTTGGGCAACAGGTGGCTGCTGTAAGAGAAGGAATGTCTTGGATTGTTCCAGTTCCTTTGTTGTCTCTTCTGACCGCCAAGCAGTTGGAGCAAATGGTCTGTGGAATGCCAGAAATATCAGTTGAAGTTCTGAAGAAAGTTGTGCGTTACCGAGAAGTCGATGAGCAGCATCAGCTTGTTCTGTGGTTCTGGCACACTCTTGAAGAGTTTTCAAATGAGGAGAGAGTCCTTTTCATGCGGTTTGTGTCAGGAAGATCTCGATTGCCAGCCAACACAGCTGATATATCTCAGCGATTCCAAATAATGAAGGTTGATAGGGTAAGATGCTGCTTTCAGGTGCTGTTTTTGTTGATGTTGTTTGTTTGTCTGTCTGTCTGGTTTTTATTCCTGTCTGGTATAATCTGTCCTTTAGCAATAGGAGACAGGTTTCCATAATTGTAAATTTACAGGGAAAGTATGGGATTGGAAATGCTCTGAGCTGTTAAAAGCAAACATTTTAATTGTGTGGAAGGTCGTATACTGCATGAATTGCATCGTAACTCATTTGGTGCATTTACTATAGTTATATAATGGGAGGTCAAAATAACTTCTTGCCAAGAAACAAACCTTCTCCTATTGTAACTTGTTCAGTGTAATTTTCTGTTCCAATACCTTTTTTTATTTGATAATTTTTACACTTTTTTAAAAAGTTTTAAATATGTGTAAGTCGCAACATATGACCACCAGCGAATGGCTTAAAACCACTGTGATGAGTTTACAGAGTGTTGCTCTATGTACAGGATGCATTCATTTGGCATTACTTTTGGGTTTTGTGCAGTGGAAGCATGTTCTCTGTGAACTGCATGAGTCAAAAACTTCGCAAAATCTAAGATAGCAGGGTTTTGACTGTCACCTTTGGTTAGGTATCACTCCAGTTGCCTAATTTTAAGGCCCACTGTGGTGTGTACTTGGTATCTTCCAATAAGCTGCTAATGTTGCTTGGTATCTTCCAATAAGCTGCTAACTAATAGTGTGATCAGCTTTTCCATTTCATTGCTGGGTTGAACTACTCACAGAGCAGGTGATACAGCAGTCATTTTGCACCTCTTTAAGGATGAAACAGCTGATGTAAACAAGGGAGGCCAGTCTGTTGCTTATAAGGAATTTCAAGATAGAATGTGAAAATGCTGACTGACAGAGGCACGGAAGGGAGGGAGCAATGGAATATGGATAATGTTGCGGGTTTTGCTTCATTCACAACTTAACAGTGTCCCACCTTTTATCCATTTCCACAGCCTTACGACAGCTTGCCTACCTCACAGACTTGTTTCTTTCAACTGAGGCTCCCACCTTACTCCAGTCAACTAATCATGGCAGAGCGTTTGCGCTATGCAATCAATAATTGCAGGTCTATAGATATGGACAATTATATGCTCTCACGGAATGTGGACAATGCAGAGGGCTCAGACACAGATTATTGACATTCTGTGAACAAAATCATCTTCCTTTTACTACAAATAGTGCCCTAAGTCCAATTCATTGTTGACATAATTTTACAGTAACCATAGATGTTTTAGGAGCATAAAACCAGATGTTAATAGACAGTGGCCACATTTTAGTTACTCTAAATGTAACAAAAATTTAGATGTTTTTATTTTTTTGTGATTGTAAAAAAAAAGGAAAAAAGGAAAAAGAAAACAAAAAAAGGATGATGGGTAAGTTTTTTTCCTCCTTTTTTGGTCACTTTTGATAAGTTTGCATGGAGACATTTTGGTGCATTTTTGTTGGGAATAGTACATTTGTAAGCCCTCCCAGTAAACATGAAGAGTTGTACATTGTGTATAATTGTTCATTAGCAAGGACAGTTTTACATGAATATTCACATATTTATTTTGTTTTAATTTGAATTGCCTGTGCAGGGTTCCTTACGCAGAGAAAAATAAAGCAAATTGAAGAATCGGTTGCTTGGATGCGTTTGTGAACTGTGGTTGGTTTACTCAGTCTTCATACTTCTGTACTTTGGCTCAGGAAAATTTTGTGTTCCAGTGTTTAGACAGGGTGTGACATTTGAAGCATCTTAAAATGTTTACCTTCAACACATCTGATGTGCTCTGCATTCTGTGTCTGTCTGAGGTACTGGCTTTTTCAGGCGTACCATTTATTCCTTGTACTTCAAGAAGGAACCAGGTACAACGTTCCTTCTTGATGTTCACTTAAACATTTTTCTCCTCCACAGTAGTAGTTGTTGCCAGTCACGACATACTGCCACCTCGCTCAGTAACCTTGACATCTCGTCAAACCAACCAAAACCAAACGTCTTTTGTAATGTACAGATTGATGTCATTGATTCCTGATCAGAGTGCAAAACAATCAAAATGGAAGTGGCAGGGTAGTAGTCAAGGCTGTAGATTCTGTACATGTTCCTGATTATGCCTTTGCTTCAGTAAATGTTATGTGTTTGGTCTTGTTTGGTTGCTGCTGTGATTGTACTGTGATCAGCAGAGTGTGGCTTACACTGTGATGTTCATATTTGGTTGGGCCAGTGATGTACTGTACAAAGACCTTGTTGTTCTGTGTCTTAAGGAAGTGCTGAAGAACAGATCTCTGTTTTTCTTCAGCATCTGTATCAAAACTGTATCAAGCTATAGGTGCTGCTTGGTGTTCAGGAGCAGGATTTACCTGGGCTGAGGAAAAGGGTCCAGTCTGTCTCCCGGTGAGTCACTGCTGCTCCTGCCCTAATTCCCACTCCCATCCTCACTGAGCCTCCTCAGTAAGGATGCTATGGGTCCTGAGGGCTAGAGAGAACATTCAGTAACTTAGTCTCACCTGGGACCAGACTTGGCCACGTGAGTCTGGAAAAGAGGGTAGAAAATCCTGCTGTTTTCCCTCCTGTGGTCTTGTACGTTAGCAGAGATGGATAGGGAGATTTCCCAGTTGTCCAAGGCTGACCTGGTGTATTGCTGCCAGCTGAGAGTGTTCAGAGGGCTGGGTCGAGGAGATGTAAAAATGTGGAGGTCTGGATTTTATCTGGTGAACTTCTTTCAGTTAGGGCTAGTTGTTGGCTTATGAAGCATCCTAGGGGGGTTTGGAAAAAGGAGGGACTCAGGGCTCTCACTTCACGCAGACTTACCTTCCTGCCTCTTTATGCTCTACTGTTCTAAATTGGACTGAGACTTTGTGTCCCAGCACTGTTGTGGGGGAGTATATCCATTTCTTGGTCTAAATGTATAAGTGCAATAAGTAAAGAATAGATGATTACAAATAAAAGGGGAAACTGCTTTGTAAAGTTCTACATAGACTTCATTTATGCCTCTGAATTCCTGCTACTAATTTGTCAGCCTGTTCCAATTGGGCACAGAAAATAACAGAGCTGCGTCTAAGAAGATAGGTTTGTGTGGGCTGTGCAGTTGGCTGCTTGGATAACACGGACATTTTTGGAGGAAGTTTCCAGTGAAGGGAAAGAGGATGTTATATTGGTAAATGTTGGTTAAAGGGTTGTGTTTGATTGCTTCAGTTAAGACTTTTTTAATAGGTTGTGCTTGTCCTTTGAATAGTCTATTTTAGCATCATTAAAACTATCGAGTGCTGAATTGCTTTTATATTATCCTACTGCTTTTCCCCCCAGTAATTCCATTGTATATACATTCCTTTCAACCTGCTGATTGACATTTTTTTGTTGCTCAGGCATCTGAGAGAGACTGGAATCATGTTCAGCTTTCCTGCATAATGCTTCTTAGACATAATTGCATACCAAGGTAAAGAATGTGCAGCGCTGATTATGTCCTGCTACTGAAGACCATCAGAGAAAGTTCTAACTTACGTCAGTTTGAGAGTATTTTATGTAGGGAACCCTCTCACTATGCAGAAAGGGGAATAAAGATTGCCAGTGTAGTTCTGCATTCTGTAGTACAAGTAGGTCGTATATGCAGATAGTTAAAGAAAATAAATGTGCAGCTCAGTCTTTCAGCATTGGGTGGGACATCTGTGTATGACTGGAGCAGGGAGTGTCAGTGCTAACAGATGTGTGGCATTTGCAAGGTGTGTGTGGCAATGTGTTTATCTAGACCCACTGCACATAATGAGAGATGGAGGCACAGTAAGCTTAAAGTGTTAAATTATAAACATAACGAAAGAAAAAGCTTTAGCTACAGAAATAACATATAAGGCTGTTGTTTCTCAAAGCCCATAATTTCTATTGCTTATCCTGGTTTTGCCCAGGGATAAGGTAATTTCTTCTCTACTACCCCTGGTATTTCCAATCATTTTTTCCTGCTTTTTTTCTTTCCTACCTAGGAAGTACCTCTGTAGCCTTTTGGGCTATCAGACAGCTGGGTAGCCCTTTGAAACAGGTAGGCACACTACAACAGAGAAGAACAGCCAGGCCCTGTGACTAGAGGTAGGCAAGTTACATGAGTTTGAAGCCTCACTCTTGCTGGAGCTGGTGGTGGTAGTGTTGGTTCAGCTGGTGGAGGTGGAATGTGTTGTGCTTAGAGGGGACTGGGAAGAGCAGAATGTGTTCTTCAACAGGAGTATGTACTCTCCACGAAAGAGGTGAACAGGCAGTCAGGTCAGTTCTGGAAGCTTGATTTAGATCTGTCCTTTAGCCGTTTTGACTGTGTGATGAAGTGCAATGGCAAAAAAAAAAAGCCTCAGTTGGTAAGTAAGGAATTTGACTGTGCTACAGGCCTTTGTTGAATTTCTTTTTACCTTATTGCCAAGCTCAGATATGTTGTTACCGTGGAAATCTGAAGGGTCTGCTGGCTGTTGCTTTTACCCTATCATGTAGGAAAAGGCACAAGCTTTGGAGGCACAAAACTTCAGGAAGCCTTGTTTGCCACTTGCATCTGATAACCTGCTGCAGCTTCCAAATAGGCATCTCGGTTTACATCACCTTTCTCTTAGTACTGTCAGAAAATGATAAATAACAAGTGTCCTCCCTCCACACCTGGGAAGTTAGAGCTGGGGTCTGTGAAGAGTAAAAAGGGTTTCAGTAGAGAACTCTGACAAAACTCAAATGTCTTGGAACAGAAAAAATTACTAACATGCATCCATCCTTACATAATACCCTAAATAAAATGTACTCATTATATCCTCACTTTTCAAATTGGGTTGCTAAGCAATAACATTATTATGGGTGCTGAGAAAATATATCAACACAAGTGTGTTCAGATTTTCACCTTGTCATGAACCAATATCCCCATTCAAGGAGAGGATGGGCAAAGTAATATATGACTTTGAGCATTTGTACACAAATAGGCAAAGAAACCAAGTAGGAGAGTGTTCTAAGGCCCTCTGTAGCTCTGCCAAGTAAAAAACCCACACTACCACTGCCCCCCCCTCCCCAAACAGTCCTGATAGAAAACTGGCAAAAAGGCAGAAGTAAGATAGAGGCAGATGCATGCCCGCTCTCACTTCTTGTAGCTACTTGAAAATCTTTTGGGTGTCAGGTCTACAGAGATGCATCTTTCATCAGTGCTTGGTGAGCTGGCATCAGGAGAAGGTCTTTGGTTACGGATGTGACTGTACAGAATTCCTGCCTTGTTTTGGCTTGTCAGCAGTATTTGAAACTGGGGGTTTTCACCAGTTGTGTATTCAAGGTAAGAATTGTGTCACCATCCCAATTTCCACATCACAGTAAGTTTGTTCAGTCCAGCAATCTCTTTTCCAAGTTGTAATTGCTAGTTTAGGAATGCTGTTTGTCCTTCCTGTCTGGGCTTCCAGTTTTGTTCTGTTACGTGCTTAATTAGATTTTAGGAATGAGTTAATGGAATAACAGAGTATTCCAGTGGCATGCTGCTGTGATGAAATGATTGGTTTTTTTTGTCTTCTGGGTGAGTTTCTTGTGGTTACTCATACCCATCAAGTATTTCTGTAGAATTTCAGCTGTGTTTAACTGAGTCTGTAATGCTGTGATTTATTTCTTAGCTCAGCCAAATTAGAGAGTACCAAAGGATATCTGTGGATCAGTTAACCAGCATGGCAAGAAGTAAGTACATTGACTTCTGCTGAGAGCTGTAAAGTTCTCTTTCTATTTTTGATGCACCACATAAAGAATGCTTTCAGGAGTTCCCGGCTAGCTCATCAGTTCCTGCAGGGGGAAGAACAAGAGCCCAGGATGCAGTCTATTAAAATATTTCTGCTGAGATTGTGTTAAATTTACCTTTCTAGAGAAACTGATTGGAAATCCAGTTGTACGGTACTACTCCTGCAGTAAGAAAACTGGCTTCAGGTGGAATTTTGATAACGTTTCCTCTGCTTCTGTTCAAACATGAATGAAAGACAGTGAGTCAGTTGAAATCTTTCTTTCAAGACTACCTCAGGCATCAGAGCCAAGTTCTCCATCGTGACACCTCAAGCTGCACGTAGCTTTAATGAAAAGAGAGACAGCATGGGGAAAAGAACACATGAGAAGTTGGGAAATCAGGCCAGGTATTCCTGAGTAATTGAGGCCCAACTTCACAACTCGATTCCACAGTTTAGATGCCGGGGCAGGAGAAATGTCTGCTTTAATTCAACAGTCATTTGTCACACATTCTTTTTGGTTTAGCAGAGAGGTGCTACAGTCATGCTGTTCTCTAATTCTGAAGAAAAACATGTATCAGGTTAGATATTTGTGGCAACCTTTAATAAGTTGTTAAGTAGGAATTTAAGAGGTTACAAATTCCATTCCTTAGAGGAAAAGCTGGCTCCTGTGGTCTTCCAGTTACATAAAAGATGCAGACACGTAGTAAGTCTGCAGAGCTCTGTGTGTAGATACGACTGTTAAAATGCAACAGAGATCAGGTTGTTTAAGCCTTGATAGTCTGGATATGCTTGAATTCCAGCGATAAAAGCTCCAGGTTACATGTCTGTAACTAGTATATTTCATCTGTGTTCTGACCAGTGCAGGAAGATTATCAGCAACTGCAGAGCCTGCCCTGTCAAGGAGAAAGAGGCTTGCCTGTGGTATGTGCACAGAGGTTGCTGTAGTGACCAAGTTTTGGGTGATTGTTGTCAGTTGGAACAGAAGGCTGACTCTCTCCATGGGGCTGAACAGTATTTCCAAAAGTTAGTGTTTCTAAATGTGCTTTAATTTTCAGGAGACACACACTCAGGTATTTCTACTCTATGTAAGGCTTGAGTTTAAAATGAAATCTTAACTGCTGTTGACTTCATTGTGATTTCAGCTGGAACTGTTAGTTTCCATAGTCTGTGTGCAGCCTTCTGTTTGATGTCTAAGCAGAACTGACACCTGGTCCTCCAGGGCAACCAAGTTACCTGTGGCCTGAGTTACCCCTCTGTCATTCTTTGTAAGTGTAAAGCTCTTCATTGGCTTGTGTTGAATGGGAGAGAAATTTCAGGTAAATACAAGGTGAGCTGCAGAGTCAGCAAAAATGGGCAGGATTCTAGATTATGGTGTGCTCTCCAGGAGCTGGAATTCTGAATTCATGGCAGAATCAGTCAGCAAAATGGACAATAATGGAAAGTGGAATTGGAGGATGTGCCTGCGCAATAAAGCACAGGGGAGGAGACAGGCTGCTTTGGAAAATAGCATGCTGGAGTTGAAGCAAAACCCCTGAGTAATTGATGCTAGGTGATCACACTGATTGTTCTGTATGATTACTGAGCCAGACTCAACAGGCAGAACTGCTGACAGGTACCTGCACTACAGCTGACACAGTAACATTTGTCTTGAGCAAATCTGTATGTGCCTCAAGTCTTGGAACAGTGTTCCTGATCCCAGCACTCACTACCCCGACCAAATCCCAATGTGTGATTTCAAGACAGGTTTTATACAGCAGAATAAAACTGTCAGCCTTTGGTGTCAGATTTTGTAGGAAACACCATAGGAACCCTTGATGAAAAATGTTTCACTTCCATGCAGCAGGGCAGCACTCAGGAAAGGAACAGCCCTGTGGTTTGGGATGAAGATGGATGTTGGTTTTGTACTTTGCAGTGAGAAACAGGTGTTTATACAGCTCTGTACTGCAGTGTGTTTTTCAATTGGCATTTAGAGCTACAGTCTGGAAGTCACTGTCTTGTCCTGGAGGTAAGTTCTGTGAGCTAGCATTTTGTTTGTATCATACTTCCATTGATGTCAACTTCCAAACAGTAACCTGGCTTATCTGGTCAAAGTCCATAACGCGAAGGCTCAACCTTTTTTGTGTACATTGCCATGCAGCCTTCATTTAATAAACAAGCCTGGCACATCAGCTACAGCCATTGATCACTGAGGAAGTGATGGTTGTCAGCTGTTCCGCTTTTGCTAGATCTTGGCTGGTGTGGTTCTCACCGTGCACGGGTGGATGAGCATATGGGTGTATCTTTTAACAGGAATTGGTTAATCACTCCTCCCCTGATACCTGTGTAGGTTGTGCAGCAGCTTTATGCACTTTCCTATTACCTGAGGAGCTCAGAAACCAAGAAGGTTCACTCTCAACCTTGGGACTTAGCAGGAGTGTCCTCCTTACTCTTTGTGTCTCCAGGCTTTGTCTCACTCATTCCAACTCAATTCAAATTCCTTTGAGTTTGTATATTTCCTTTGTATATTTCTTCCATGCAGTGATTAATAAGGTGACCTTTGATACTGAACTTACTGAACCTTGTCAAACCACTGTTAAACTTTGTAATGTTCCATTTATCTCCCATTATTGTTTTAACTCATAAAACATACCACTGCTGCTCTCGGAGTGAGGTGCATTCCCCTCATTTGTGACAAGAGGGTATCAAAATCGCAGGTTTGGGCCTTAATTAGGGCTAGCATTTTGAGGCAGTAATGCAGGGGGTTCCAGTTCCAGAGAATATGAGAAAGCAAAACAGGTTTTCTTCTTGAGGCTGTCCAGGTGGAGATGGATGCCTTTTCCTAGGACAGCTTTGTTGGCACTCGGGCAGAGTGCAGGAAGGTCAGTGTAGCCAGAGGTCAGTGTAGCACTGCTGCCCTAGAGGAGGGCAGCAGTGGCTCCGACACCCACACTGGCTGAGGGCACGTTACACAGTTTGTGCATTTAAAGCTGAACCAATTTTCTTGATGCTTTTTCAAGCATCAGCTTTTTCCCTGGCTTATTGTCTGGAATCATGTTAGCGCTCCTCTCTGCTCTCAGCGTTACGGAAGGGCACTTTTCCCTGACTCTCTCTAGACCAGTTTGTGTTATGTTCCGGCAGAAATCCACGTGGAGCGTTTGCAGCGAGCTCCCATAGAGGGTTACAGCTTCCAGGGTCTGGTCAGTGATCCGCACACAGTTTTCCAGTTTGAGTATCCTGAGGTTTGGGCAGTTCTTGAGAAGCAGCAGGATGCAGTCATCTGTAACATGGCCACATCCCGAGAGGGTCAGAGACAGCAGGTTTGGACACCTGAGAACAGGAGTGTTAACAGGTGAGACAAGGGGAAAAACAAATACTAGAGCTTGAGAAGCTGGGATTGTCAAGAATAAGGGTGAAAGGGAAATGCCTCCTCTTCCATTAGGAGGGCTTAAGAATGCAAGAGTAGGTGGGGGCACAGGCAGCTGTTTACTGTCACTGCAGCCATGCTGTCTTGTCCTTAAAGCTGGTACACAGCATGCTCCTCTTCCTCTACACCCTACCCCCTCCCCCTGCTGCTGCTTCACTTTTCCTTTTGAGCAGAGGCAGTAAACTGGGATCATGTCAGTGGCATGAGCTTTGTTTTTACTTTTCCACTTAGGAGCAGCTCGAAAACACAGGTGTGTTAAAGCAGGCAGGGTCAGGAAAGGCTCCGACCTGCCCCTCTCGTGGCTTCCTCACCAGGGTAGAAAAAGTACTGTGAACTCCGAGGGGAAATCAGGATCTCTGTTTAATTTGCGTTTCTCTTTGCAAAACATGCTCACAGTTTTGTCTGGATGGAAATGCTCGCAGTGGGCTGCTGCTAAAAGGCACTGGTCTTAGGAAGGCTAAAATGGAGGGGGGGGGTGTCAGTATAAACTGTCCTTTTTGAGTTCAGTCTAACTTGTGTGCAGGAATCCACACAGGGCTGAAGGGCATCTGCTGGCCTCTAAGGTTGGTTACTGCCCTGCGGGCTTGGCTTTGAGTTTTGCCCAGCAGCTGGTTTGGGGTTACGGGTTCTGCAGAGGAGAAAGGCACTTAAACCATTTCAGCAGAGCTGTGGTCATGTGTCCTCTGTCTGCATCCCAGTTCGTGATGGCAGAAAGAATGGAAATAACAGTGAAGTGTGGCTTTCTGGTAGGCACTGTAATGCCATGGTGAGAGGATGGTCTGTCCTGCGCCCTTCTCTGTAGGCACACACGTGCTTCCTTCCTTCCCCGTGATACTTTGCAAAAGATCCGCAGTGCGGAGCAGCTGTTGTAGAACGGTTACTTCTGAAATTGTATTCGCAGCTTAAGGCTCCAGCTGGGAGACGGCTCCCTCACCCTCCCCCTCCCCCCAGGACAGTGCCCGTCCTTGTCCCGCACCTTGGTGGGGTTTCACTTCCAAACCGGACTCTGCCCGCAGCACAGGGCCCAGGGCGCGGCCGTTAGCACACGCTGCAGGGCAGGCTCCGACTGCCCCTTCCAGCCCTGAGCCAGGCCCGCAGCCAGCCGGGACTGGCGCTACCCGCTTTGCTCCTCCCGGGGGAGCTGAACTTTGTTTTCCTTACAGCTGTTCGTTCGCAGTGAAGCTGTTGGAAGCAGCGTTGCGCCCAGAGCTGCTCCCGTAGCGGTATTTGTTTCCTTTCCTGTAGTTTACACAAAGCTGGGAGGGAGTTAAACTTCAGAGTAAAAGCAGTACCTGCTTATTGCTAAGAATGAATCAAATGTGGTGTTTGTTTGACAAACTTGGGCTTGTTATGACAGCTTTTTGAAATCACATCTTTCCTCTACATCCCTTCCCCCCCCTCACCCCCCCCCCAGTGCTTTGCATTGCCAGAATGGCACCTTCAGTTAAGCATCGGTTTAGCAGCATTGCACTTTCCTGTATTCCTGTATTAATTATTCATTCTTCCCCCCCCAAAAAAGGCAAAAACGGGCTTCAGGAAAGTCAGCGTGAAGTACCCACTGCTGCCACTGTAAAACCAACTGAGCGCTGTAGTACAACTGCAAAGTCAAAGCGCTCTCCATTTCAGGCAGGATGTATGGAGTAAACCGTTCTCTCATTCCAAGTTACCCTTTACAGTACACGTAGCGTCTCACACCCAAAGAACGTACCTGTTGCAAACTTCTAGTAAAAAGTCAGTGACAGTGTTCTCATGCCTGTTACAGAAGTCTTTCTGGAAGCTGTTTTTCATCCAGTCCTCAATGTTACACACCTTGACTCTCTCTGAATACCAGCAGATGGATAAGTATTTTAAAGCAGGTCCCAGGAGGAAATTATCCTTCTTTAGTTCCACTGGAGAATGAAAGTTCAAGAGAGACCACAGTAACGGATCCTGGAACACTTCTAGCAGCTTGTGACATGTTTTTGCTAAACTTTTCCTACTGTTTTTGTCCAGAAAAGAAAACAGATGTAAAAGGCACTCCCGATTGAGCTGGGTTATATGCATAGCCTGACGGAGCCCCTGTGGTAGGCAGAACAGTCCCTGGCCCTGTGGAATTACCAGCAGGCAGTGCTGGAGGGGCTCACAGGCACCAGAAGGCTGTTGCACATACATATATGGTTGTGGAATGGTGTTTATTTTTGGCAAACAGCTGGTGCAGCAGCTCAGAATAGGGACAGATGAATGCATGAAACACTTGTTGGGTTGTGCGAGGGACCGGCGGGGGCGTGTGGAGCAGCACAGGATGGGAATGCTTCCTTAAAAGGGATTTTGGTTTTCCTTTCCAGGCCCCCTGGAGTCCAGCAAAGCTCCAGCACTGGGCAGTGACTGATGGTATTGGGCTTTTGGAGTGGAAATGGGGGGGTTGCAGCACATGACCGGTTTAACCTTTATTTGTTCAGTGGTTTCTCCAAGGTTGCACTTCTGGTTCCTGCTCAGGTACAGTAGCACCCTTCACCCAGACACACCCACACAGACACTGATAAGCACAGACACACGCACTCACAGACAGATGTGCAGATACACGTACACACACAGCCATGCACAGGTAAACACGTACACTCATGCAGACACAGTCACAGATGTAGTCAGGGGTATGCAGGCGCACACACAAACGCATGCACACAGACTGACGTGCTCACACAGAGACACATGAACACACAAACACGTGCACACACCAACTCACATGCAGATACATACACACACCCACATAGGCTCACACTCAGCTGTGCACAAACACACACATATCCACAAATGTACAGACGCATGTACACACACGGAGGCAGACCTATGCAGGCATGCACGAAGATACACATGCACACAGACACATGCACAGAGAAAAGCACACACACAGCTGAGCACAGACATGCAGCCACAGCCAGGTACAGATACCCCCCCATAGGCCTGTGTACAGACACATCTGGAGATGAGTACCCAGACACATACCCACAGACATAAAAACATACACGTGCAGAGACCTCCACACAAACACACACACAAAGACAAGCAAATGGAAGGACAAACGGACACACAGACAAAGCAAGGACAGACACAAAAACAGACAGCCAGACGAAAGGAAGGACAGACAAAAGCAAGGGTAAACAGACACAAAGGACAGATGGACCCAAAGACAAAAGGCAGGCAAAAGGGGACATAGAGAGGGACAAATGGACCCAAAGATGGACAAAAGGAATGATAGACCCAAAACCGGGCACACAGAAAAAAACAAGATGGACAAAAGGAAGGATAAACAGACACAAAGATGGACATACGGGAAAAAGGAAGGACAAGTGGGGTCACAGACAAAAAGGAAAGAAGACACCCAGACAGAAGGGCAAATGGACAAGGAAGGACAAACAGACAAGGAAGAACAAATGGACAGAAGGATGGACAAAAGGAAAGACAGACTGAAAGAAAGGACAGATGGACACAGACAAAAGGAATGACAGACACACAAAGACGGACAGAAGGACAAAAGGAAGGACAGATGGACAAAAGGACAGACAAAAAAGGACAAATGGACACAAAGGACATACAAAAGGAAGGACAGACGCAAAGACACACAAGCAAACAGACACAAAGATGGACAGAAGGACAAAAGGAAGGACAAATGGACACAAAAAAGATGGACACACAGAAGGAAGGACAGGTGGACAGAAGGAAGAAAAAATGGACAAAGACAAGATCCCCAGAAGGATGGACAAAAAAAAAAGACACAAAGACACACAGACAAAAGGAAGGACAGATGGACAAAGGATGGATAGATGGAAAAAAGGACAAACAGACAGAAAGATGGACAGACAGAAGGACCCAAAGACAGATAAAAGGAAGGACAGACAGACACAAAGACAGAAGGACAAAAGGACGGACACAAACAAGGGCAGACAAAAAGACAACAGGAAGAACAATCAGACACAAAGATAAACAGAAGGATAAATGGACAGACAAAAAGGACAGATGAACACAAACACAGGCAGACACAAACACAGATGGACACAGACAAAAGGAAGGACAGATGGACAAGAGGAAAGGCAAACGGACACAAGGACAAAAGGAGGGACAAATGGACACAGACAAAAAGGACGGACAGACATAAAGGAGGACGATGGACAAAAGCAACAACAAATGGAGAAAAGGAAGTACAGACACAGAAACAGACAAAAGGAAAAATGGACAGAAAAAAAGGACGCAGACACAATGAAGGACAAATGGACACAAAGACGGACAGACAAAAAGATGGACAGATGGACAAAAGGAAGAAAAAATGGACCAAAAGGTGGACAAAAGGGAGGACGGACAGAAAAAAAAAGGAAAAATGGACACAAAGGAGGAGAGAGACAAAAGGGAGGACAAACAGACACGAAGATGAACAAGCGTAAAGAGAAAAGGACATAAAGACGGAAGGACGGACAAAAGGAAGGACAGGCAGACACAAGGACAAACAGAAGAACAAATGGACACAAAGATGGACAAGGGGTAGGACAGATGGACAAAAGGAAGAACAAAAAGACACACAAAAGGGCAGATGGACAAATGGAAAGACAGACACAAAGGACATACAGACAAAACAAAGAACAGACTGACAGGAAGGACAAAGTGACACAAAGAAGGACACAGACAAAAAGGACAGATGGACACAAAGACAAAAGGAAGGACAAATAGACAAAGATACACAGACAAAAGGACAGACGGACAAAAGGAAGAGCAAATGGACACAAAGATGTACAGACAAAAGGGCAGACGGACAAAAGGAAGGACAGACGGAGAAAAGAAGGGACAAATGGACATAGAGGACACACAAAGACGAACAGACAAAGGGAGGAGAGGCAGACACAAAGATGGACAGAACAAATGGACACACAGACAAGGGGTAGGGCAGAATGACAAAGATGGACAGACAAAAGGACAAACGGACACAAGGAAAGACAGACAAAAGGAAGGACAGAGGGACACAAAGATGGACAGACAAAAGGACAAATGGACACAAAGGAGGACAGGGACAAAAGGAAAGACAGATGGAAGGACAGAGGGACACAAAGATGGACAGATGAAAGGACAGACAGACAAAAAGGACAAACGGAATGGAAAGACGGATATAAGGAGGGACAAACGGAAACAAAGACGGACAAAAGGAAGGAGACACAAAGAACAGCCAAAAGGAAGGACAAACGGACACACAGACAAACAAATGGAAGGACAGATGGACACAAAAAGAAGGAGAAATGGACACAAAGATGGACAGACAAAAGGGAGGACAGGCAGACACAGGGACACGGAAAAACAAATGGACACACAGATGGACAAACAGAAGGACAAAAAGGTACAAAGATGGACAAACGGGAAGGACAAACGGACACAAAGATAAATAAAAGGAAGGGCAGACACAAAGATGAACAACTGGCATGACAGACAAACAAGGACAAAGGGACAGATGAAAGGAAGAACAAACAGACATAAAGATGGAGAGACAGACAAAAAGAAGGACAAACGGACACAACAATGGACAAATGAACACAAAGAGACTGATGGAGTAAGAGACGCAAGGATGGACAGACAAATGGAAGGACAAATGGACACAAAGATGGACAGACACACAAACACAAGGACGATCAGACAATGACATATTAACAGAAAAACGGATGGACAAACAGATACAGACAGACAAATGAAAGACAAAGGGACACATGGATGGACAGTCACAAAGATGGACAGATGAACACAAACTGAAGCATGGACAAGCAGGCACAAAGATGGACAAATGGACACAAGGACCCGGAAGGACAGCCAGCCAGCCAGCAGGACAGACATACAAGTGGAAACACTAACAGACGGACATAAAGACAAAGATGGACACGTGGATGGACCAACACTAAGACACAAAGCCAGATACACAGACACGGACACATACGGACAGAGACCTAGACAGCAGACACAGATACACAGACATGCACGTGCACACATGCAGCTGCATGCACAGAGGTACTCATTTACCCACCTTGTGCACAAGGGAAGTGATGACACAGGCAGCCCTGTGTGGACAGAGCTGGTCTGCGTTTAGCTGTGTGTGTGGGCTTTTGCTTTTAATAAATCCCTTCTATGAGCTCAAGGATTATAGTGTTTATTGTGTCATTTTTGGGTTTGCAGTTTTAGTTCTGTTGCTATAGTCTTGCATGTGGTGGTGGTGGAAGGCTGTGTAAGATTGGGTTTAGGATTCAAATGTTTTCTTTTCAGTAGCAGGAGAGACTGTAGCAGAAAGGAGAGAAAAGCTACAGTGAATGGCAGCTTATAATTAAAACCAGCAGTGACCAACAGCCCTATGATCTCCATGTGAGATTTAGGTAGTTTATGCTCATCTGACATCTGGTGTTAATACAAGGGAACACACTAACTCAGCAGCAGATAACAACAGCAGAACAGCACTGCAGTTTTTCAAGTTATAGCTGGGAGAATTTAGGTACCCATGTGTTTTAATGGGGTTTGTGTCAGCATGTGACAGGGCAAAAGGGAACAGAACTCATCCTCTCCGCCTTGCCCTGAGAATGCGGTAAGAAATGCAACTCTGGAAAACAGCATCTAAGATCAGTTTGCGGTGTGCAACCACTACTTCTTACCTGTGTGCGAGTGCTGCGCCTACCCACAGACCTCTGCGGCCGTGATTCCGGGAAGCAGCACCAGTGTACGTGGTGTGGGGGCTGGCGGTTGCTGTTCTTCCTGCTCAGACTCTGCCCTTCATCCTTTGCAGAACTTACCTTCAGTTTTGAGCAGGTTTAGCTAGCTGAGGTGCTCAGAGTTATCATACACCCAGGATTATTATGTATGTGTGTATACATATTCATATATACATGTGTGTATATATATATATATATATATGTCTTATCTGTGTGTGTGTGTGTATTTTAAAAAACCCAACCCCAGCAAACTTGAATGAGAAGGTTACCACTGCTAGGATGGCCACTTACCACACAGAGGACAGAGCCCATAGTCTGACATACAACCAAACAGCTGTTGGATGACAAGGCTCACCACTGGGTAACACTGAACAGCAGATCCTCCTTTGAGTTTAGATACTGAGCCTTGGTAGAGGTGTTAACTACTGAGAATGCTTCAATTTGCTTTATTTTGCAAGAACAAGGTAAAATAACTCCAGCCCCTGTGTTTCAGAAGATTTGCACTAATGATATTCTACAAGCCTGTAGAAGGACAAGAGGAGTTTCACTGTCTAAGGAAAGGAGACACTTTAATGGCACATTTTCCATAAACACACTGTGTGAATGAGATATAATTCACATTCAACCTGGAAATGCTCCAGAAACACACAAGATGAGCACAGTCAGTAATCCTCACTGAAAATTACACACTAGATTTTAATGGTAAACAATTACAACTATGGCACTACAGTACTCGAGGATATCCTAAAGCACATTGGAATCACTTTTCAAGGTGCCGATTCCCTCATCAGTAAGACACAGACACATCAGTACTGAAACATTGCTGGGGAAACCTTTGACCGCCACGTGTTACGCTTTCCATTTAGTAAAACCCTTGTATGAAAGGCAGGAGACCACTTTCACATCCATTGTCCTTGCCTGGCTGAAAGTTTTAAACTAACTCTCCTCAGGCTGACATCTGTTCGCACCTGGGAAGCCCTTCCGCCTGTACAGTGAGAAGGAGCTCTGCTTGCAAGTGCCTTAAGAGTTTCACACAATGCTGCACTCAACAGCTCACTCTACAAAACACTAAAGCAGAAGCATTCCATGAGCTGGACATTTTGCAGGTTTGTTTTACATAACTTTTGTCTCCAGTTGTATACGTGGCTAAACTATTACTAACAAGAGGACAAGCTTCGCTCAGACAGATTTTGGTGAGAAATATGCAAGCCTTTGCACTGCAGGGAGCAGTTGTGGCTTGCAGCGCCGTCGCAGGCAAGAAAAAAAACTCCTTGCCGGTTAGTGTATACTATAATCAGCAGTAAGTAGAAAAGAAACATTTGGCTTAAATGAAACGAGGTATCCCCCTTCCCCAAGCTAGTAGATAAATACAGGATATACAAGTAAGGTTAAAAACGTGACAGGAGGCCAGGTGCAGGACATGTTACTGGTTCAGTGCTCAGTTGCCTTTTTTTTTTCCTTTTTTGTTTTCTGACACCACACTGAATAGAATACAGTGGATAAGCAAAGTTCTCCACCAGGAAGAGAAATACTTGTGTTGCCACAACAAACTGTTCATATTGTCCGTCTGGGTTTGCGATGGGAGAAAGTTACATTAGGAAAGGGCTTACAGTGTGCTTGTTCCAGCAAAGGATACGGCTGAGTCCTCACCACCACCTGCTGCAGAACAAGCCTGACAGGATCGTGCTGTGTTCCCAAAGGGACCATGCTGGGCAGAGAGCACTGCCCATGACCTTGACGCTACAGAGCAAACGGTACTGAAAGGAAACATGGAAGTGAGAACATAACCTGACCCAAAAAAGAACTGGAGAAGTAGAAGCTCCTTAAAATAAGTGAATGTTGCTGAAGATTACAAATTTAACTTTCTAAAAGTACAGAAAGGCACATTTACATCACTGGTTTGTGAGAACACTGCCTGTACGCTAAACTGCCGCTGGCCCACAGCTAGCTGTGTGGTTTAAGCTTTGTATTCTCAAAACTAAACTTCTAAAGGAAACAAGTCCAAGTAGCACACAGACAAACACAGCTACAGATGGAACCTACTTAATTAATTCCCCAGCTAACTGTGAGCAGTAAGGCCCTCCAGGGTAAGGGTATGGGTAGGATACTTGGCTTACCCCACACACCAGTGAGATCTGTCAAATTCTGCCTGTATGACAGCTACCTATTCCGGTGAGATGAAAGGCTCTGGCTGCAAGGAATGGAAAACAGGTGACAAACTACCTGCAACTGAAAGCAACAAATAGTTCTATTTATTGTTGAGCTACAGAAGACATCCTTACATATGTCACGATGTATCAAATAATAATCACTGCAGGTTTTAACTAGGATACAGCTTACATCTTCATACACCATTAGCAATGTGGAATGCTGTCTGCAGTTTTATATCACGCCAATTTCTCTCTTTCCTGGTTTAAGATGCTATGACAAAGCTACAAAAGAATGGCATTTTAAAAAAACCATCTGATGGTGATTTCTCTTTCTACATGTCAGTGTACAGCTAGCAGGTAACCCATGGCAAGGAACATATATAGCCAGGTTTTAGACTGTGTCACAGTTCCAGTCTTGATCTAGAGACTAAATAAAGATCCCATACTGGGACAAGTATGTAACCACTACAGCTGTAGTCAACCAGCAGTCTTGTCTCACCATCTCCCATTGGGCAGGCAACAGCCAGGCTGTGACACTGAGCATCCTCCCTAGTTTGCATCTGAACTGACAAAACAACTGACACACAGAGCATCTACAACACCATCAGCTTCCTTTCAGTTTTAAGTGAACTGCAGGCATTCTGTAAACAGGAGCTATATGTGTAGACCTAAGACTGTTCTCACAAAGCCCAAATGCAAGGGCTGTACTCCCAGTTTTCAAGCAAGTAAGTTTTTATGATCAAATTCCAGGGTGACAGTCTAAACCAAGAGATGGCAAAGGCATTCAGGTTTGGGGAAAACAACGTAAATCAACACAATTTAGACATGTATATATGTTTTTAAGATAACTTTTTAGAATTTGAAAGGGGGGAGGGCAGAGCATATGTGAGGAATACTTGAATTAAACTGCAGTATTGATACCATTGAACCAACTGTTTATTTACAATGATTCCTGAAAGTCAGCAGCCTGAACACACACCAATATAGCAGCAATTACCTGGTCTACCTCCTGTGCCACATCTCCTCTCTTCAGCAGACAAGAGATTGTTCAGAGGTCACTATTTAGTTTCTTGCACGAGGGAAGATAATTCGTGCAAACAATTCTTTGATTTAAAGAGATTAAATCATATCTACATAACAGCTGTAAGAACAGCATGAAGTTGTATTACTCTTCGTAATCAGAAGCACATTGATCTTGCTTGCAAGGAGGACAGAAAGCTTCTCTGATGTAAATGTGCCTTTAGAAAGTGAGGACTGAAAACATTAATATAAAAAAGTCAAATAACTATTTCATGGAACTATAGATATAAAAACTGAGTTATCGCAACTAAAGCAGCAAATCAAAATCTGCTGAGGTTTTCTGGTATAACTACAAAAAAAGTTAGTCTGTGTCCAAGTTCAGTAAGTCGAATGCTACCATTGACACAACGAAACTAAAACCCACGAGAGGAAATTGGAAAGTGCACAATGAAATTAATAGTCTTGGATCAAGTATTTATGGAGAAATGGAAATGTTTTGTCCTGTGGACTTGATAAGTAAGAATTAAAAGGAGGTATTAAAGTTTATCTGATCCAGATTTGGCTTGGCGTTCCACATAGAAGAGGATGTAGGCCTTGGCTTTTACCACAGTCTCCTCATCGGTCAAGGTTACAGTACTGTCGTTGAAATGGAACCAACGGCCTTCGTGGGCTGCGTACGCGGTGTAGTGTCCAGAGCCAACGCTGCCAGCACGGGAGCGGGGAAAGAAAGGACAGTCAGGAGGAGACACACCACCTCATCCTCTGTGCATCTGCTGTTGGGGTAAGAGCCTCCCACCAACCAGAGGGAGAAAGAAACTGGCAGCCCTCTGCAACAGCTGGGGAGATTCTTCCCTTCTTAATCTGTGGGGCTCAAAGTTCTCCAAAGTAAAGTGTTATGGTAAGTAAAACAATCACTCACTGGGATGAGCTGAAAGGGGGGGGTTAAAACAACTTACTAGCATCCCATAGTTTTCATGCAAGCAAGGCTTCTTAAACATCCATGTTTCACCTAAGACTTCTTAAACATCCATGTTTGCCTACATGAACATCATGTCTATAATCTGTTACTATTCAAGCATTTAGCTATACACATTCCACTATGCTCGACTTTCAGAAATCATCCCCATTTAGGTCTAGAGAGACTCACATAGTCTAATATCTAATATAATCTAAAACCCTTGAAGCAAAACTAGTCCCAGAATACCAAGAGGAAGTTTCTCAAGTTCATCTTTAACAGTTTGAATTTAACATACCAGAGCTACAAACCCACCAATTTTCCTTACCCTGCCACCCCAGCATAAGGCCTGCTTTCACTGGCTTACAGGTTATAACACATGCTCAATGTTACTCATTCCAATTCCATTCTTATCACACCCCACTCTTCTTTACTGTCCATGTACTTCTCCTAGGACTTGGAAGCACCAGTCAGATGGCACAATGGTGCTACAGAGGCTGCCTTTAGTAGTCAAAACTTCCTAAGAGTTGAGATCATTCCTCTAGAGAAGCAGAAGGAAGGGCTTCCTGGGCAGAACTTTTGGGTTAGTACCTTTGAATTAAATTCAGGTATCAGCAAGGTTTTGAATAATGGAGTTTAGTTTCCTTAAGAGAACTCCTTTCACCGCTCACACCCCTAAATCACTTCCGGAACAAAAAGAACACATTTCTGTCAGGATAAACAGTTCTCTTGTCTCTATTACTGTCAATCTCAGCAGATCTGCCCAGGGCTGGGAGAAGGAAAAGAAAACCCAAACCAACCACACCAAGTAACTTCACTAGCCAGCCAAGGGACATGCCTGTTGGTGTACACTCCTGTAGGGCAGAAGTCATACAGGATAATCACTTTCACTGTGCCAATCATTAAGGCTACAGTTGTTCCAAAGTGAACAGAAGAGGAAAAGGTATTTCTGCTTTGTACTAAGAATTTCAAAATGAGGTACTAAGTTCTGGAAGGCCCCTTGCTTCCCTCTGTTGGTTTAGGGCTTTCCACTCCTAGAGGAATTGGACTGTTTTCATGCTGTCTCACACTTCTAGTCATTCCCCCCAAGACTGCCTGTGGGCATTCATGGGAATAGTTACATAGACCTCGCTGAAGTTAGTTCACCTTAGGGCCATGTAAGTCTATAAATTACTGCTTTTTCCACCAGTAAAAATGCAGACCTTCACCAGGGACAGAAAAACCTTCACTAACTGTGTGTACTTCAAGTGGGGAGAATGTCTGGCCAAGAAGCAGGCTTACTCCATGTACTCACCCTGAACCATGATGCACAACAACAGCCACAAGGTCATACAGGCAGCTTTCTGGACCACTGTTTTCAGGCTGTGGTTAAAAAGACAGAAAGCTCTTCAAATCTCACTAGCACCTCCTATAATTTGTAATACAGATGTGCTGTGTAACAACTTTCAACAAAAAGTATCAGTGAGTTTTCGTACCTCTAACAAGTAGCATTTCATGTCTAGGCCTCGTAAGGGAAACTCAACATATGTATCAACCTTGTTTCTCAGATACGCTGTCCAGTGAAATCTTTTCAAGTGTAAGCATAGCACCTACAGGATCAAAGAAAAAAGGACACGTTAGAGGAAGAAGTTGAACTCGGCGCTCAACATCTGCACTAGCCCGCGAGAGGGTTAGGCATTAGTAATACTAACAGCTGAGTTTTTATTACCTTTGACATCCCGTCACACTGTTACTTTTCATACTTATACAAACCTTTGGTAGTTTCTGAATCCAGAATTTTTTGGTGGACTTCTGTTTCTTTTTGCATTTGTGACACATGTACAGCTCTGTCTCATCAAGTTCTTCCAGGTCTGTAAAACTGCGAAGACAATCTAAAACCAAACAAGATTCACAAAACACCCACAGAAATCAGAAACATGATTCAAGATGACATCACGTGATTTTTGTAATGTGAAATACAATTAGAGCAATACAGAAAAGGTGTGCCTGTCTGCTGCAGTCATTCTAGTGATTATATGTCTGTGTAGCAAAAAGCTGTGCAATAATGCTTTAATACATTAACATGTTGTAACATGCTGCATTCCCTGTCCTGAAAACAGCTATAAGCAGTTCAAGTAAAAAAGGCATCCACAAAACCTCTCTCTTTCAAAAAAGATTCCATCCAACATTCAGCACAATAAATGACTTTCTAACAACAAGTACTCAACTGTAAAGGTGATTTGGGTTTAGGTACAGAGTGAACAGAAAATCACAGGGTTTTGATTAATACGCCACGATCTGCAGCACATATATTCACACATCTGTAGAAATTAACATCTTTGAAACCAAGGTCAGTAACAGCACTACTGCCCAGCTTTTGGGGATTATATTGTTTAACAAGCACAACAGCCAAGGGTCATCCTTACGATGACTCTCAAGTGCACGTACTTCTAAGCACAGAGCCATAGCAAGCGCCAGTAGGCGACAAGGCAGATGAGGGAGGACTTGAATATAGGACTTAGAAACACTCTTGGCCACATAACCCCCCTCTGCTGGAAGCCTCCTTGACGCTCAGCTGACCTCCTGAAGCACTTCTCATCCCCAGTTCATCACAGTCACACGTCAGTACACAGTGACTGGGGTAGAACCTGCATGGAAAGTTCTCTTCCCACCTTCTGCCACAGCATCTCATAAAACAAGGTGGCACGTGCCACCAAGTCCCACCCCCAGTGAAAGCCTGGCTCCTTGGGAACACGTGCTCTGAAGAGCAGATACTCTTTAGTCCTGATTTCATCATCCAAGCACTCTTACCTCGTAGTGTGCACATTGGTCCGCCTTCTTGATTTTTAGTACGTTTATTTCTGAACTGACTTGGAATATCTAGCGAAAGGTCTAGAAAAACAAAGATTAAACATTAGAGCCTACTTGTTTCAGACCAAATTCTGGTTCAGTCATGTGACTAAATATGTGAAATGTATCTAAATACATGAAACTTCAGATTTGTTTTTCTGCTTCAAGTCAACCAGAATTCTGAAAGCAAGAGGCACCTTACCTAGGAATGGATCAAACTTTCTAGATTCAGTCCCACAGATTAGGCAGTTGACTTCATTTTGAAGAATGCCTCCAAAAATCGCTGTGACAACAGTAGATGCTCCATTTCTAGACAAACCACATCAGGGAGAGGAAGTCAGTCAGAATGTCTGAGCTTCAGTTCCAGTACCTGCTTCACATTTACTCTTACAACTCGCCACCGCTAGGCAGAGCCATTTTTTCCATGTGTATAACAAAGAGACTGAGTTCATCCACTCGGCATTTCATTCACCCCACAGCTGCACTGTGCAAGTATTTAGCTGCATCAATGCTTTTGCTTTACCTGGTACCTAACAAAAGTGTGAGCTGCTCATGCTCATGCTAAGCACATGCTTAAAATTTCAGTGTTTGAGGTACCTGGGTCAACTGCATTCCTACAGAGGAGAGCTGCTCGCAGGGGGACACTCACTATGGCTGTTTATGGAACAAGAGTCTTCCCTCTTAGGTAGGCCAAAAATGTTTTAGTTTTAATTCTACACCCTTTGTTACAAGTAACTTTGATTTCCTGAAGTGTATTTCTGCACTTCACTCCCACAGACAGCTTAAGGGGCATTAACAAATGATACACATCATGCATCATCACCAACATTGTTCTCTATGCTTTCACTACTCTCTTAATATTTTTAGCAGGTTACGTAACTGACTGGCTTCTCACAGTCCAATTAAAACAAGTAAGTTTTAAGTTACATATTACCCATCTCCTAAACATGCTAGTTTGCACTTGCAGCTCTGACACAAGCTTGCTACAACGCACGGTCCTTATCTGCACGCCTGGTACTCCTTTACAGTTAATTCAAATGCTGCAGTTGAGCTGAAGGACCTGGCTACCCAAACAAATCAGGGAGAGGATTCACAGTGGATTTATTACTTTACTGTAGGCATTTAAGCGTACATGACCTTCATTTGCCCTCCACAGAAGGCAGCTAACTCCACCCCACCATGCATTTCAACAGATGTTCTCAAGACAAACTTACAGTAGGTACTTGAACAAAGCTTACATTCTCCTTGGGTTAATTTTGACAAAACAATTGGTTTTGTTTCCAAATACACTTCAATACTAAGAACATCTTAAGATTACTTTGTAGGATTTTCAAACATCAGCACAGCAACATGCGTGTGGTGAAGAGCACAAGCTGTACTCTAGGCTTTTCCTAATGAAGCATCTATAAAATCCTGCATCTCAGAGCGGCTTACTGTGTCCTGATTGGTGTAGGGAGGGGAAACTCACTCAGCTTTTACACAGGGAACCCAAGGATTTAGGGACCTAGTGTGCAGGCTGAACTGACTTTATGTTCCTCCCTGAAACAAACGGTCTTCTCTCTATGACAGTTTTAATCTGAGAGAACACACACCTGGGACAGAATTAACAAACAAGATTTTGAGAAGCACAGAAAGAGTGAAACACATGGATTACCTCTGTTTTAAGACACAGTAACCTGAAAATCCAAATTACCATTGCTAATGAATTAAAAGGTGTTTACAGCTTAGCCTGTATGATCACTCACACCTGGCAAAAGCTGCTCTAAGACACTTCCCTTGGAAAGTGATTAGGACGCTAATCCTTTAGAAGCTGCAGCTTCATAACTGGTAATATGACAGACACTGAAGAAAACTTATCAAGGAAGCCCGAATTTGAGATCTGAGCTCCTCTGCACACAGACCATACAAAGGCATTATGGTTTGGAAGATCAGAAAAACCGTAACACTTCTTACATGCAACATTTGTTGCTGGCAGCCAGGCTGGAGTTCTCTTGCAGAATTACTGAACGTGAGACGCCATTGAAGCCACCCTGAAGTTCCAGGTGTAGATGGTCCAAAAGGTAACGCATGAACTCGTGGGCATCCTGTTGCTGGTATCCTCTTAAGAGAAAAAGGAAACAACAGCACCACAATCAGAAAGTTGCTTTAGTGAGAACATCAGGGTCACCAACAAGAGCCTTTGCTGGTTTGATAATACCGACCAGACTTTATACAGACAGACTTATTTTGTACCAAGAACAGTTCTCCAGGAAGCCTTTGGAAAGGTACAGCAACGTCTACATGACACAGTTTTGGTCCTTTGCAGCTCACTTACCCTCTGCGTGCCTCTTTGGGAGGATGGAGAAGCATTTAAGAATATACATTTTAGCTAGCAAGAGACTGGTTAGAAAACAACAGGGAACAGCAGAGATGTAACAACTGCTCACGTTTGCTTAATGTAGCTGCCATATTAACTGGCCCCACCAAACTCAGCCTGCACTAGTAACATCCGAAGTCGCATGTACATGTGAGTTAGAAGTACACAGTAGGAACCTCCCCCTCACTCACATAAAGCATTTCTCCTTTTGTTATTGACTATATTTGATGAGTAACCTCTGCAATCACAATTCAGACAGCACAGTATTCATCCCTATTTTGAAACTTCTATGAAGTATGGTTAATAGATTGAAATCTCCAACCTGGCAAGATTCAAAGCAAAGACACCACAGAACATAATTTTCACCTGGGACTGAGAGTCAGTATTGCAGAGTGGTTTGCACTCAGTTACTGATCCCACTCTCTCTGCAGCTCCAGATGCTTACTTGCCTGTTTGTTCCCTCCCCATCGAAGCCTAGAATTTAATCTTTGGGTTTGTTTTCCACAGGCATCTCTCAGCAACAACTGAAGTATGAAATAATTAGGAGGAGAGTTTTCTTTCCTCTTCTAGGGTGAGATCTACAATTGTGCTCAGAACTGCACCTCCCCTGCATAACCCACACACTATTTGTTGGGGGGGGGGGGGGGGGGGGGGGGGGGGGGTACCCAGAGCACCTCTTGAGCATTTGGATCAGGTGGGATAGGCATTCACTCTCAGATGTGTCATACTATCAGCAGCAATGCTGCTCAAAGAGTCACCATTATTATTTCACCACTATCTAACCTAATCAAAGGGAACAGAGAACCTGTCAGGGTAAAATATGCCTTCAAAGTTATTTAAGCTAAATCATGCATCAAATTTACCAACCAACAGCTCTAAGATGTATACTGAGCTGAAGCAGAAAAGCATACACAGTGAAACAGTGGAAGGTTTACGAAACACCGATGTAAAGATGTGCAAGTCGTTGTAGGCCTAGTTTCAAAAAAAATCCCTGCATAGTAGAGCTGGCTTTCCCCACTTCCCATTATCCAATCTTTTAAGCTGTTTTACCATGCTTCTCCTACCCCTTTCCCTCCTCACTACTCCATTTCAGTACTGGCAATAACTGTCACCTAGGAATGCCTGGGAAAGAGCATCAGAAACTTTTTTAATGCAAAGTGTCCATAACACTTATGGCACAGTGCTTGGACAGAAATGAGAATAGACTCAGTGCAACAGAAGTATGCAACCTGAGGCTGACATGCATAGGGAAGAACACAGCTAAGTCCTGCAACAGTATTGCTAAGAGGTAACAAAATAAAAATGAAATGAAGCCTTTTCCTCTTGTCAAATTAACGTTTTCTTCCAAGCCAGCAGCATTAAAAGAACGCATTGAGTTTGTATGTAGGTCTGACAGAAACCTGAAAAATACCAGCAGCACTACCTACCTTTTAGACAGAAACACTGCTGTGCTTCAACAGGCCAGAGTCCTGAACAGCCAAACCCAGGACTGACTTAGTCTCCCAGTCACACAATAATTATACAGTATTATGAAACAAAGTAGTAAAACAGAATTCAACTTCAAAGCTGCATGTTAACTGCGCACCCTGTAAGATCATTTTGAAGTTGCTGAGGTAACACAGGATTATTTACTCAATATAAGACAGGTATCTTCTATTTAATAAGCACAGAAACAATCACAACAGCTGAAGATTAAATTCATGGGAAGTCTTTGCTTCAGATACCTTCTCAACATTAAACTCTTCATAAAAGAGCTCTGAAGTACATGGCACGCTGGCTCTGCAACAAATTTAATGAATTAACCTCTGGAATCATTCCATGTTGTTGGCTGTACTCCTGGTGCATGAGTTTATACTTGCATACAAGTATGTTAATTGTAGATGAAAAAATTCTTTGGATTTGTTAAAAAGCCTAAGTATAGATACAGATCTTTAAAAGAACATGAAGATAGGGACAAGGCACTGTTTAAAATAAACTATGATCTTAAAAGCCCTTCAGCAAAAAGCATCGTTTCTCTGACAGTCAGCTTGTGCAATAAAACTGATCTCCATCCACCTGAAGCAACTCAATTTAAGCCCACCTCTGACATTCCTTTTCCTAGTAGTAACATGATAGGATATAAACAGGAAGAGTTACTATGAAAATAGAGCATACTGTTTATACAGCAGTAAATCTGCAAAATACACATCTTGCAGCTCTGCAAGAGCCTACAGAACTATCTTGGCATGCAGCAGATGACAGCAGGAGACTCTGGCCAACAGTGAAGGAGCAGGACTTCCACAGCAGCATTAGAGCTCAGAGGCACTCAAACTGTGCTTACCATAACTATACCTCATACACTGCTCCCTGTGTGCAACACAAGGCAGAGGGCCATTTCTACAAGCTGAAAGAAGAGCAGCACTTGCAGTCCTTGGAGGCAGGTGTGACCTGCCTTTAATAACTGAAAACTCCTCAGGCTAACACAATTAAACGACATTTCCAGCCATGTTTCCTCCTCCTGACCCATCACTTCAGGCTTCATAAATACAAGCCAACATGGCTGGTTTGCTGTTAACACAGTACTCGCTCTGGCCACCATCTTCTCCTCCCAGTCTCACATGAGGCACTCACAGTAGAACTATTTATATACTGTAACATCATTAGCTTTACAAGGTAAAATTAAGCACTCAACAAATTCAAATTTTCTCCCTGGATCATGTGGGAACAGGGATCTATTGAGCAGCAGAGTCTATTTTCCACGTGATTAAATGAGTTCTCTTAACAATTAATCATGGATGCGCTCCGAGATAACTGGGAATAAAAAGGGAAGGGGAAAACCCCAATTTTTTATTTTAAAAGCTGTGACAGAACCCACAGTGCTGAAAATTTGCTCGAGGAACTTTAATGAACTGGTTTCTCATTTAGTCTAACAAGAATTACAGTGAAGACTGTAATAGGGAGACTGGTCAAGGACATTATGGATGATGTTCATTTGCCTGTAATGTTTTGGTCGCTACTTACAACTACTGGTATTAAACTTCCTTGATTCTCGTAAGCCAAGTGAAACACATTTGGCCGTGTGGAAGAGAGGATGAATAGGTTTGTGTTATTTGGGTTACTTAATGAGCAGATGTTTTCACAGCATCTTTTCAGCACTGCTGGAGATGTAACAGATAACAGAACATCTTTACTACCTGAGAACACGGAGCAACTTACCTTCATCACAATATATCCTAACAGGTTTCAGTGCTCCTTTGAAAGAGGTTCAGGGGCCAGGACAGGGAGACCTTGGAGAGGAACGATACTTCGATTTACTTGGGTAACCGCCTTGTTCCCTTTCTTTTTATCGTCTTGTTTGTCAGTAAGGGCACAAAACGTCTATTATCCATAGGACTTTTTTTCTCTTATAGCCCTTATTTCATGTCCAGCTGGTGACTACAATATTTTGAGAGAATCAAGGAAGTTTCAGCCAGTATGTTTATATCTAGGCCTGTAAGTGCTGTAACTAAATATAACTACATGTCCTGGGCATGACACTACACCACCTTCTTACTGCAACCAAGCCTGCATTCTGTCAGCACCATCCACTTGGCAAGTCATTATGTTGATTTCTCTGCCCTTTGAAGCAGTGGCTCCAAGGTACAACTACTATTATTTCAGTACTTGAGAAGTTTGTCCTCTCCAACAATGTAGCATGTGGTAGAAGGGCAGGGGGGAAAAAGCACAAAACTGTAGATCAAAATGAAGATCCTTTTCAAAGCATGTTTGTGGGCCTACGGGAAAGCTGCAAAGTGCATCCTGCAGACTCAGCACATTTTAGAGTAGGACACCAGCAATGCAAGGATGCAATCAAGAACATTGCTGCTCTTTACAAAACTTACCTAAAATTTGGCATGATTTTCCAAACAACGTAGAATAAAGATTCTGGACTAAATGCAGTTTGGCTTCCTTGCCATAAAGCACAGAGCGTCTTTCTGAATTCTTCCACCAATGAACTTGAAAGAAAGTAAAAGCTTGTGATTAATATGCGTTTCTGTTACAATGCTTAAAGGTGTACTAGCTCAACACTACATTACTTTGGTTAAGATTGTAACGATTGGGTAAATATACTTTCAGGTACTTCAAAAATACTACGTCTAAAATCCTACCCATAAAGTTGAGGAGAGACACAGGTCAGGAAAATTACATTTCACATCTTGAGGACTCACCTGGAAATCTATCCACCTTTTGCCATTTTACTGGAGACTGCTAACGTTGTCCCTTCAACACATGCTCAAAAAAGCTACGCTTGTGAATCACTTACTCTGATTTTCATTTTATTGTATTTATTTTTTTGGTAGTATGTTCACATGCAGACACATCCCCATGACTATTTTAGCTGGAATTAAGTAACATCATGCCTGGAGTACGTATAACTAGCGCTTCTTAACTGTACTTTAAATGCAGTTACGCACCATTGCTTTCTGATGCCTCAGACTGTTGCCCTCGGCAGCAGCAGACTTACATAAAAGCAAACTGCAAGTGATACAGGTTTCTTTGTTGGCACAGTCAACTGTTTTTCTGTGACTCTGTTCCCCCATGAATCATTTTTCTATGACTCTGCAACACTGAAAGCCTATAGTGACTCTGCTGCCCAAGCATTTGCTGTTTTCCATTCAAGCTCCGTGCTAAAAGGAACGTGAAGCTTACACATTGTTATCCCCCTGGCTCCTGGTGTGGTAAGTTCGTCTGCCTGCAGTCTTCCCATTCCTCAGCTCCACAGCAGGCAACTCTTTGAAGTAACAGCAAAACTGTTGAATGTTACTACAGAAAAAGAAAAAAATTAATTAAACCCTTAAAGGGCAGAGAATAAAGAGAATATTAAGGATTCTGGAGTCTGTTCTTTGAAATGCATAAACACAACCTCGTGCAATGGTAAAGACAATGCAATCAATTCAAGAAATACAAGAAGCTAATATTCAGCTTCTATAAATACCATTATTGTCCCAACTACCTGAAATAATTACATTTTGGCTCTGCTTTGACTAAGAGATACCACGACAGACTGAGGTATCAGAAGGTTTCCCCTAACAAACCAGACTGCATCTTCTGAGTCTGTGTCTACCTCCACCTACCACTTTTAATCTCTGCCACCAGTCCCCATAACATAACATAAGAAGCAAGTGCCTGAACACATTGAACACACTGTGGTTAATGGCTCAATGTCCAACTGAAGATCAGTAAGTAACGAGTGGTGTCTCTCAGGGTTTGTTGTTAGGTGCCCCTGCCCATGGCAGGGGGGTTGGAACTGGATGATCCTTTCCAGCCCTAACGATTCTATGATTCTATGGTTCCAACTCCCAAGAAGGAATCCTGAATGATGGAAAAGAAAACTGAGACCAACTAGTCTTGCTACAGCCCGACCAGTAGCCTCCCAGTGAAGTAGGCAAACTCAGAAGTGCAAAAGGACAACTAAAGAGCAGCAGTGGTCTTGCCAACAGCAAAATGAAGTCTCACATCTCAGCACTGCAGAAACTGTTCTCCTGCACACTTCCATGAAGACCCTGTCCCTCAAAGCACTGTCTCTGCTTTCAGTGACCATAACCATCAACATGTTTCATCAGCCTCAGCAATTAAACAGCAGCCTCTTTTTCCACTGAGGATATGGCAGGCTTCCTCTGGAACCCCTTCACACTGCAAAACACAGTTTTATGGTACCTGCACCCACCCGCTCCTGCAAATCCAGGTACACTTTCATACAGTGGTAACGTGCCAAATTCACTGGCTCAATGCTGCAGCACACAAGCACTCTCACAGAGGTGTGGTGAAAGCTTTGCAGGTACCTGAGTGACTGAAGGATTGCGTTCATGAAACACGTATTCCCCAGGTTCCGAAGGCCTGTGGCACAAAGGGCAGTGGTGCTTCCCTGGAAAGGAGAACAGTGAAGTTAAAGAAAGACTTAGCACTGCTCCCTCACTTTCTCCTCACAGAACTATTGCTGTTACATCAGCACAGATTTCAACAATAATAAACTACACTGTTTGAGAAGTTCAGTTTCAAAGCCAAAGCAATCACCTCACCAGCTCAAACAGCCTTGAAGCTCCATCTTGATGTGAAACCTGTTCCTTACTCACTCCTGTCAACACAAAACTATACTGCATCTTTTCTTACGCAAATAAATCAAGATTAGGACAAAAGAGACTTTTTATGGTAAGTATTTGTGTATGTTACACATTTACACTCCAGTAATGTTCAGTGAGAACTGGACAGCAATTTCCCAGAAGTGCCTTTGCAAAATGAAAATACCAGTCCTTATCCACCTGATCTCATGCCTAATATGCACAGTATGGCAGCCTGCAGGATGTTTTTAAGTCACCAGCTGTCTTGGTTGAGTTTTGTCATGGCCAGAAGGGTTTGGGAAAGACAAGCAACAGAATTTATTTGGGAAAGAAACAGTCAAGTTAGACTGCTCAAGGAAAACAGCAAGGTGTTAAAGAGAAGCAAAAGACACACCATTTACAGCCTAGGAGTTTCAATAGGTTAGAGCAACATTACGCTCAGATGAGCTTCCTTTTTGCCAAATAATCTTCAGGGTGGGCTGGGAGGAGAGGGAAGAGATATCTGGACAGCATTGCACTTATGATTTCTAGAATGCACAACACTTGGATGCATTTTGTTGTCTACAAAATTATTACATTGGAAGTTCAAAGTTTTGGGCAAAGTTTTGTCTACAGAAGGATCCAGGGTGCCAACAATAAGAAGATTCTCTGCTGCAGTGGGTAATATTCAAGTAATAATAAAACTAAGAAAACAGCACAGACTAAGAGGAATTAAAAGCAACATTAAGTTCATGCGTTCTAGTTCTGTCTTCTTACGCAAATGTTGCTAGAATTTTCCTTCTGGCTTTTACTGGCTTTGAGTTTTCTACACAGTGATGCTGTGTGTTGTCATAGCAAAAACACTCCACTATTTTTCCTGGGCTTCCTCAATCACCCTAAGATTGGGGCAGTACAGAAAGCATACACAGCACAGTCACAGCACCCCAAATTGACTGGAGGAAGTGCATTTTAAAGTGACTAATCTCTCTCTCCCCCAGCTTCGAAAACCAGCGACTGCTTTGTTCCCACCACTCTTCTTTCCATTTATACTCCTCTCAAGAACTTTTCTTTGTAATTAGGTACCCGTTTCTCATAGCTGAAGACAGCCATTATTACAGCTTTACCCTTTGTAACTATGTTGCTGTCCTACCACTCCTCCCAGCTGGGGGGTGAAAGGAAGCAGTTACACACAGGATCTCCCCTCTTCCCCTCCTACAGTCTGAGGGAAATCATGAAGACTTGACACTCCCTCATCCCAGCCTGTGGATAACAGACATTTAGTTGGGGACATTCTTTGTCTGGAAGAAACTGTGCAGCCCTTCAGCTACCTAGCAAGGGTGGTTCATTCTCCCCTGGGTGGTATTCTGCAGATCTGGAGTTAGAGCAGGAAGACGAGAGTGAAAAGCTTTCAGAATAGTCCACAGTTCCTTTTGAAAGCAAGTTTTAAGAAGCTCCTAAAAAAAAACCATTGGGGTTTATTTCTCACTTTCCCCCCAACATCTACTCTCCTATCCCCTCAAAAAACTGCACCTGATTGTTATTTTTTTTAACAGTGCAGAAGGTAAAGAAGCAGCCCCTTGTCTGCTCAGGAAAGTCTTATGTCTAGCCCCTTCCGATTTCAATGATCTCACCAAGTTCAAACTGCCCTGAAGCTCCACCCTGACATGAAACACTCCTTAAGCACAGAGAAGTTCAAAGTATAGGTCAACATAAATGCAGCAAACTATCAAATGTCCTTTTGTGAGAAGGGGCTCTCCTAGCAGCATGGTCAGGAAATGAGAAAGATAAAGTTCACAAGCAGAATTCAGGTAACTGATCGTATCGATTTCAAGTCCAGGCTAACTATTAGCCTCAACAGGTTTAAAAATAAACCTCTTACACTCACTGTAACCAACCTGTCATACTTACATTTACTTTTAATAACTTGCTGTTCAGAGATGAGTTTTCCAAGAGTTTTCTTTTCCTATGTCTGTCTGATGTAAAGGCTGAACTGGTGGAAAGTAATTAAAAGAGGTTACTTACTATAAAAACCAAATACGGTGTGAAAAAGACAACAGATAATCATCATAATGCTTAACACAGTGATTACATCTGCCATTAGCTGTCATTAAGACAGCAAAGAGTTTCCTGATTGCAACATGTTTTTCACAGCTGTAAAACAGACTGCATCTCCCTCGGAGTACAGACGCACATCCTGTTTTCAACACCAATGTCCAAGTTAATTGCCTTAAGTTATGCATGCTACAGTAGGAACCCTCAAGAGCGGCCTTATTAGCATGCTATTTTTCCTCTAAAACATGAATACTTTTCCTTAATCAAAGGAATACTTAATACAGAATTTTCCAGAAAATACTTTTATCAGAAGAATCGAAACTTCGAAAGATCAGGAAAAAGTTACAAAAAATCAGAAATATCCCAAGTGCTAGCACTTCGGTTTTATAGCTGACTTCTCTTACTTCAGTAGAAATACGTGATGTTTCTGTAACGTTAATACAAATTTACAATTAGTAATTCTTTTCCGCATCACTGGAAATTACTGCCCCCTCAATTCTACCCCTTTGTGGCTGCTCTCTAATCCAACAGCAAAATCCTAAACTTGGTCCAGATTTCAGGTTTGGGTTTTGTTTCTTTTTGTTAATTAAAAAGCCCTCCAAACATTCAACATCCTCCACGTTGTTACACCCAACAAAAGCCTCCACAGCACCATGTATATCCCAGTTACATTTCCAAAATACTACTGAGCACTTCTCATTACACTTAAAACATCTTTATACCTCCTTACATGTACCTGAGAGGCCCAGTAAAAAGAGAATGGAAAACAATGAAAATATTACCTGCAGAGTAGGTATTAACATTACCTAGAGAGTAAGTGGCATGCTTAACTCAAGGAGGATCCAGAAATTTCCCCCAAAATCACAGCAATTTCTTCACAGGAGTCCTGTTTGAACTCTGGGGCATTCAAACCTATTTGCAAGCACTGCATGCACATGTACTTCTCCCTAGTCTTACATAAGATTTCCAACCAAACTATGAAAAGACTACTTGCTATCTAGCCTAGCACTGGCCACAGCATCTGCCCCACATATTGTAATACCTGCTTTTCAGTGGAACAGCACCAGATAAAGGCAGAGGAAAAACACATCTCTTCTGCACGATTTCAAGTTCATAAGCCTTCTTCACTTTTTGGTTTGGAAACAAAATTACACAATTAATAGGAAGACTGCTTGTACCTGGATATTTGCTTCCATTTCTCTGCTCCAAAAACTTACTCATTTTGAAAAAAAACTATGATTCTGTCCTGGAAATTCTCTCCCTTTTAGATGGAGAAAGTCAGTAACTATTGGCTAGTTAGCAACAAATCTAAATTTCTGCATCACCATACACTGCTTCTGTAAGATTTACTGTATAAGAAAAAGAAGCAACAAGAACAAACCCATTTGTTCAGGGATGAAAAGGATATTTAAACATACATACATACACAGAAAGACCAGAATATCTGTATTAAATAACATACATACCCATAAACCAGAAATACCACTTAAATGATGCGATATTACAAGGCCACTGAATGCAGTCTGGATGTAAACAAACTACTTACTTTTCCAAGTTCTGTAGGTGCTCTCTGACCTTCTGTACCAGACCCAGCTTGGTGTCATTGACTACAAAATCATCACAGCGGTAACTGCAATAAAAACTTTTATCAGAACATGTAAAGGATTTCAGAGAATCGTAGAATAGTTAAAGCTGGAAGGACCTTAAGATCATCCAGTTCCAACCCCCCTGCCATGGGCAGGGACACCTCCCACTAAACCATGCCACCCAAGACTCTGTCCAACCTGGCCTTGAACACCACCAGGGATGGAGCATTCACAGCTTCCCTGGGCAACCCATTCCAGTGCCTCACCACCCTAACAGGAAAGAACTTCTTCCTTATATCCAATCGAAACTTCCCCTGTTTAAGTTTTAACCCATTACCCCTTGTTCTGTCACTACAGTCCCTAATGAAGAGTCCCTCTCCAGCATCCTTATAAGCCACCTTCAGATACTGGAAGGCTGCTTCAGTGAAGTACTCCAGAACAGCCATGCAAGCCTTTGTGCAGGAAGCACTGAAGTGATTCTGTGGAAGAGGGGAGCACAACACCTACTCAGCTTGGTTCCCTCTGAAAAGTACCCTATAGCAAGGTAAAGTACAGGCACTGTCTTATGAGATGCTTTTTCTTCTAGCTCAATTCTTTATCAGAAATCAGAAGCATCATGTACTGCTTGTCACAATGCAGAACTGCAGTTCAGCAAAAATTCAAACACAGGGTGTAACCAAAAGCAGCGTCAGGATACAATCTATGGAAGATTTATCAGAATAGATCAGCTGACAGCAAAGGTTTTATTAACGCAGAGCATAAATCTATTTATTATAATACCACAAAGCTATCATTAAAGCTTGAGGTGCTGAACAGATACATACATAATGTAAGTTTCTGCTACAGAAATAAGACCAGGGAAGATGAACTAAAAGATTACGCGGTTTGTCAAAACTCACACCGGAGTCTGTGGCAATTCGCACCTCATGCTTTAACCACAAATATCGCTCAATCTCTCACACAGTCTTTATATATACAGAAACTCTCCTGCAACTTAAGGTAGTACATTGAGCTTTTTCAGGGTAAGTGCAAAAGGAAGTAACTGAGCTGAAAAACAAAGCTGATTCCCCCAAAGCATCAAAGCAAATGTAAAGCCAAATCAAAACGTCCTCTCAGCAGAACCAAGGATTACAAAAGTCTACAATCCAACAATGTTCTACGAACATCTTGCGTTTCCTAAGAAACAAAGATGTTCATTATGATTTAATATTAAAACTGTGGGCTTGTAAGGCCTCATACAGTGCACAAAAGCAGATTATTGCTAAAGGGGGGAGTAGGATCTTTAAGGGAATGCTGAAAAAAAAACCACACCTTTTTTCACTATTTTCCAGAGTACATGTAAATCCACGGTGCATGACAGCTTGTGGACAGTAGTAAAGAAAACTGTCACAAGGAAAACACTGCTGCAAGGTGGCATTAACTTCTGCTGCCTTGCTGTATTCTAAATCCCTTGCATTTCTTGCCTGATCAAACTGCAGCTTAAAATTGTGGCAGGTAACTTAACACTTCCTGTGAAGAAAATTAACTCACTCTGGATATATTTAATAACAGAACTGCAGCTAATTTCTCCCCTTTCCCTTTGGCACAGGACAGGTTCAAATGTGGAATACATCCGCATCATCTCAAGTTACTCTTCTGCTGGAGCAGATCCATGCTTTGGAAGTTAATGAAGCTATCGACTTCAGGCACAACTGGTATTTACAACATGCTTTGTTGCACAAACCTGCAATACATTTCAAAGGCATTAATGCTACTGTTAATTCAAACACTGAATTCCTGGGAAAAGGCCCTTGCCACCGAAAGGAGTCTGTCAGACCAATGTGTCCAGGATCACTACTGATTTTTGCCTCCAAGAGGAGAAATTAATACAGCTCTCCAGATTTCCAAACACTGACCGCAGCCCTTACATAACATCTCGAAATTATTCAGACAGCTACTGCCAGTATCAGATTATATTATTATTTTGTTAAAGATTGCCACAGACCTAGTAAGTCTGGAAGAACGAACAAGTCTGTAAATGTACTTATTTTTCAGCCATGCTTTAAGTAGTCCTGTTCAGCTTTATCAGCCACCTACAATTACCTAATGAAGTGTTCCTGCTTTTGCCACTCTCACAGGACACCACACCTCAAGGACAATCATCAGAGCAAACTGTCCAGGCCAGCTCTGCTGAGAGGTAAATATGGTGCAGGTACATACAGTAGTCCAACCCCACTTTAATACCAAGCCTGCCCACAACCCCAGGTATACCAGCACAATTACATTTATAAACGCTTATAAAGAGGAAATGAAAGCAGATGCAAGTTCACCAAAAGCCTCTAAACCAACTCATTCCTGAAAGATTATTTAATACTTGCTCCCATGTCCTAAAGATCATGCTAACATCGGTTTTAGTCTGATCTCACATACCAGTTTCACATGTACATACAATTGCGAGTTACCACTTTCCCCAAGATGGGGGAATAAAACCAAACAAATCATTAAATGTCAGGGTCCTTGGAACAGCGGAAAAGTGATTTAAAGACTCATTTTAAATAAGACAACATTTTCCTATTTTTCTTTTTAATGGGCAGGTTTTTTTAAACCACTTCCCTTGCAACACTGAGGAGTCACCACTACTACTAGTAATAACAGCACTACAACCAATCTCTTCTGGGTAACAGAAGTAATCAGCTCAGGAAGTAGTTTATGCTTCAATAGCTTAAAATTTGCAAAGCCCACACACCTTAAAGGTAAACTGCTGAGAGATGACCTCCTGTATGTGAAGCTGACATTCAAAACATGTTTATTTGTGATCCTCAAGATTATCACAAATTAACAAAACACCTTTTTGCATACAGCAGTTCTACAATACGCTTTTAACAGCAACTGTATGGAACAAATCCTCTGTTTCAGGAAGGGTCCCTGGTATGGGTTAACACAATATTTTCTTTTCTATACATCTTCTATTTTTAGCACCTCTGCTACCTCCAAGGCCTGGTCTTTTCTGGCCTCCTTTGCTGCTAAAATGGCAGCAAGCCAATGAATGTATGCGTTGCTCTGGGGAACACTTCAGCTTAGTGCTGGTGCTGGCTGTTTCAGTAGGCTACAGAACTCCATGCTATGTTTTAAAGTCCTCATCGGATTTGAAGAATTACAGAACAGGAAAAAATAAGAAAATCCAAGTTTCCTTCATTGTGCTAACACTATATATGAGTGAACTAACTCAAGTTTACTGTCTTGATAAAAGGCTTTTTATGTTCTTTAATTTCCACTGACTATAAAACACAAAATAATGGTTCCAAGCAATTTAGTTTTCAGATGCCCATGCACTAGCCCAGTAAATGTTTTCTACATAGAACCACCATCACAAACAACGACTAATAAAGAAATCCTTTTAAGTCCTTGGCACTTAGTTATTTTTATATCAGCTTGGGGGGGGGGGGGGTATGACACGACACAGGACATGGATGGACAAACACAGGAACACACACACAAGCACAACCATGTCCCTTTAAGAGATAACAAGGGGGTTAATGGGTCAGAAATCTGACCTGCAAATTGGGTCTGGGATTAAATGAACACAGGAAACATATTATGCAAATACATAAAGAAGGCAGCCTTTCTTCTTCTGTGCTAACCAGCTGTCTGTGCACTAGCACAGAGAAAACCAATTCACAAGAGTTCTCTTTCAGTAAAGGTATTTCTGAAAGCAGATTTCTTACACATATAGTTTTACCTCTTGCACACTGAAAAACCACCACTAACACAGCAGGAGAAAGCACCATAGGATAGCTTGAAGATAAAACAGATTTGTACTTCTTGTAAACTCTTTGTGCTTAGAACTAACTGAAAGGCTGATTATCTCCAAAAAGTGGAATTTGAGAGTCTCTTTGTCAGTGCTTAGGGTACCAAACATAATTCAGGCTGAAGATTGAGTATTGCATCTACTGTCTCAAAAGTAATCAAAGAATCAAGAAGAGAGTTGTATTCTTACAATAGAGATTAACCTTCTCTCAACTTTGCCACTCTAAAGACTCAACAGGCAAATAAGGACACAGAAGAAAGACCAAAACACTCTGGAAAGCAAATCCCTAGTTTCCCAGTACTCAATGGTATCTCAAGCATGACTCTATTTTTCAAAACATTACCAAATTCATAAATACAATAAATACCTTATCTCAGATTAACAATACAGAAATTAACCACGTCTTAACCGGAACCGAAACATTTTCCTTGCAAAGCTATGTTGAAAGCTTGTCTTCAAAGAAAACATATGCACCTAGCCCTACACACCTAGCCTTCCAGGCTGAAATAGAGTTACAGCAGATGGCTTTATCTGGCTTTGGTTTACAGCAAGATTGCATGCGAACTAGAAACAATATTCAATAAACCTCAGTAGCTTTAACAGTCACATAGTATTTCTTCCCCTTGGACTGACAAGAACAGCTAAGGCAAACCCCGGGCTGTGTTATCATGACTGCATGAAAGTTTATGACACGGCCAAATAAAAATCTAAGGATTAAATGCCTTCTGCTTAAAAAACAGCCCAAAAGGCCTGTTCACTGCTACTATCATGCAAGCTAAGGAACACGGGCAATTAACAAGGGCATTCTACTCAACTCTGTGTGGTTAACAAAACTGCAAAGAAAAGCGTAAAAGCCAGCACTACATCAAAATACCTCCCTTGTTTTTACAGTAGAAGTAAAATTCAATTAAGTGTTAGAATAGTATTTACTTGAATGTCCAAATTATTGTAAATGCTAGCATAAAACACTAATCTTTTAAAAGTTTACTCCAAAGAAACGTCATTGCATAAACATACCACCTACTGGATTCCTATAGAAAATGAAGCAGCTACCAAGTAACATCTCAAAATTCAATCTCCACAGTAGCAAGTCACTACCTGAATTCACCCAACTATTTGCTTTAACTGGCAAGCACTGTTTGATAGCAGCCCACACTGTACTGTCTGAAATAAAGGGGCAGAAGTTGGTCAGAATCCTTTCTGCTTCATCTTTACGCATTCAAGCTCACTTCCACTGAACAAACTGGGTGCAATGACAAATCCAGGTATCTTTTTCTGATGACCAGCTAGGGAAAAAAATAAAAAATAATTTTAAAAAGCCTAATTGTAAGCAAACATACACTGCTTTTAAAACCTGTTCAGCTTCACAGGAGAGTTATAATTTGATAGTGAATTATACACAACAGGAATTCCCCAAGGCAAAGCTCTCTACAATTAGTTCCAGTTCATCCATAGATGACTCAGCCTTCTACTTAGATTACAGCAGAAAAGACATCACATGCTAAACTACTTCTCATCCGCCCTACCACAGATATGCCGTGAAACATCAGTGGGCTTCCTAAATGTGCGCCTACCTTTCTTCACAAGCATAGTTTCTTTCAGTAACAGATCCTGTAGTTCTTAGTTTGGCTGTCATTCTGCAATACCCGTGTCATGTTTGGGATACGACTGGCTGGGTACTCTGACCTGCTAGTGTAACTCATCAAGCCTCAGCAAGTTGGCCATACTATTTGTCATAGTAAATGGAGATGCAATCAAGACTTCAAATACCCTGCTAAAACTCCTCCACACATTACTACCTTCAGAGTGACTAGAAGATAGGTCATACTTCAAACAAAACAAAAACCCACAGCACAGAACTCAGTTGTTAACAGCATTAGAAAGTGGAATTAGCTTCCCACAGCTGCTTCAATGCTGTTAAACTGCGCATATACATCACTTGGAAAGAATCTTATGTTTTCACATAGGAGCAGATAAAAGTGATGGTCATCTAAATAAAATACAAATAGAAGCAAAATCCCCATACATCACAAAGCTGAGTGCACCATCTGAGTAATTCCCGAGTTGCTCCAAACAAAATGTCTTCAGGTGAGACCACTTAACTGTGATTTTACTTGAAGGGGCTAAAAACACTTTAAAGAAATATTCCTGATAAATCTAGATTCCCAAACTTCAGCAAACAGATTCTTTCCTGATGAAGTACACAAAAGATACCCATCAGCGGAGCTACACACTCCGTAATTGTACAAGACCATAACACGCTTACCACCAAGGTTCGCCCTGCTCCAATCCTGCACTGCTACACCACACAAGTAATGACATACATTGGAAACCATGAAGCTAACAGGAAATGGGGAAGTAGCTGTCAACAGTTTTGCTATGGGATGAAGAGGATGGAAGATGATGAATGCATAAAAGCATTGATTCCAACAGTCTTCCAGCCTTTGCTTTCCAAGGAACAAGGAAGATAAGGAACCGAATATTACCAGTCTAACTATTAAATCTCCATAAATAGTGCTCATACCACAATCTAAGAAACTGCTAGAATGAACCACTTCTGTGATTCTGCTACTTAATCTTGCCAGAGATTTGATGTTGCTTCCCAACACGATCCATCACTTTCTTAAACTCATACAGGTTGCATTAAATCTCCAATAGAAAGAAGCCTTTTTTTCTGGAGTGAAGACAGAAAACAATACCAGAAAAAAAAAAAAACAACAAACACAACACACCCATACACACCTCAAGGTCACATCTCTTGGGGAGGAACTACAGAGTATTACTTGCTGACATTCTGACAAATAAAGGATATATAAAAGGCTCACCCATTTGATGGAAAGAGTTAACTACAACCAAGCAGCAGCTTTTGCAATTAAATATGCCCAAAAGCAAACAGAAGCAACTCCAAACCACATAAATAGCATTTATTTCAAAAACCTTCTGCTAAACCATTTGAAATGCAGGGGTTTAGCTGTAACCAGTGCTACAACACACTTGCAAAAGCAGAAGGTTATTTCATAACCGTTTTTAAACAACCAGGTCTGGAAATCAAGAAATGAAGTGCTCAAAAATGTGTGTAATGCCATATACTTCACAGCAGTTTTCACCTTCAGGATGTAAAAATGTTGTCAAATCACAGTGTTTAAACCCTTACCAGTATGTACTGTAACTACTGCAATCCATACACACAGTATGCTGAACTTTCTCTTGTTTTTCTGTTTTCTTATGATGGGTCATAGGAATCTGTGCATCTTCATAATGCTTTTTTGCATGGCCATTCACATATCTAAAATAAATGAAAACCAAACATAAGTCTTGTACTTTTAAACAGTTACTTAACCGACATTCATAGAAAATAAGGAGAAAATAAGCAGCCTAATAAACACCCAATATTTACACAGACATTAAAACAGGCAATTCACCTGTGTGAAAACTCTGGTTACATTTTCTAGCTTTTTACCCCTTTACTCTCCCACAATGTCAAAATTAATCTTTCCAGCTCCTTCACAGCAACCACAGTCTGGCATCCTTGTACCAAACCCTGGGATCTGGACCCTTAACAAACTGATGCAACTTCACAATCCCTTTTTCCATAGCTTTAATGCGGTTAGTTCTCCATATTGCTTTCCCATCTACCTTTCTTATGGTTCTACTTTATTTTCCACACAGCACTCATCATGCTTGAGATCCCTATACAGTCTGCTGACCCCTGTATGAAATCACATCTATTTTAAGCTTTCCCATTCTACAGCACAATTTAATATTAGAGCATTCTGTATTTTATGAAGTTCAAGAATTTGAAAGGTCACATTAACTGAAAAGGAAATCTAAAATCCTACAACTCTTCTGCTGACACAGTGAGCACTGTCATGCTCAAAAACTGAGATCCAGAAAATTAAGCATCTTTAATAAAAAAAGTGTAAATAGAGATGCAATAACCCCAAGAATCAGCCAAAAATCACAGACACACAGGAGTGCATGGCCATACTTCAGGCAATTCTCTTCTCCCTCATTTCTTTCTTGTTGAACTCAGTAATACTAATGGACAGGAACTCTGTACATGCTCCAGACGAAGGTCTTTGTGTTCTACACTTGTTCTCACATGCAGGTGTAAACAGCTCTGCTAATGCACCTGTGCTGATTAAGGCACTGAAGCCACAGGGCTACCAACACTGCTGTGCTGGCAGAATCCCACAGCCTCTATGTCATAACCCAGATGAGACAGTTGCGCTGCAGGAGTTGGCTTTTCTGCCTATCAGTGCAAATGCCAGGTTTAGAAAGCTATGCTCCCACCAGAAATGCTCTGCTGCTGTAACATGGTCGATAACTCTCCCAAATAACTAACCCAGAGGAGGTACTTCAAGCGAAGACCTAAAAAGCCCTATTCTTCTTCCTTTGATCTCAAACATTATCTGAACAGAAGAATATTCCATGTGATTTCACGATCAAAAGGGATCCCATTACAAGGTGCGTGTCATTCCTTATTTTCCATTGTAAGGACGGGAGCAGCTTGAAAAGCCAAAACAAACAGCACCAATAACTGACTCAAAGTCTAATTGCACAGCAGAAAGGTTGTAAGTGGTCAGTGATGTTGTTTCTTTTTTAGTTAGTAAAAAGTAAAACATTCCAAACTATTCACTTCATACGTCACATACCATGAAGCAGCATCCCCTCTCTTAGGTCTAAGTGCAGATTTAGAAAAGAAATTAAGAGAAAATCATTGTCTGTGCTGGAAAAATGAAAAAAGAGGGGAAGTTGCGATCAAGGAAAGGGGGAGTTGTGATAAGAGAAACAAAACCTGGAGTTTATTCAATCTCCTTTAAAAGACAACTTCTCTAAACTTAATGCTGCTTTTCCAGATTAATAGCGCACCAGCACAGACGAAAAGTTCACATCTCAGCTTCTGGCTGAACATCAGCATTAGCTGCATTCTCATTCACAGGTACGTAGCAGCCAATTTTCTACAATTATCCTGACACAGAAATAACAGAACTGACTGTATCAGTTCTCTACAAATTCTTCCATTGTACTTCAACTAATACAGACAAAACACAAGAGTACTCTGAAGGAACTTGGAGAGTAGCTACTCCATTTATGGTATGGCAGTAACTTTGTGCCAAAACTACACTACAGTACATTTAAGGCATTTTCTGTCTAAGCTGGATAGTTGTTGTTTTCCCAAAAATAAGATGTGCCAGCTCTGCGTTTGTGGGCTTCCAAGTATTCTCACTGGTTTTATCTTATTACAATAGAAATACCTTTTACAGAATGGAGCTAGACAATAACACACTGCAGTAGCAGTTCTCCAGGTGCTTTTTGAGCTGAACAATCACATTCACCATCCACTTTTCTTCTGGGGAAAAAAATCATGTTGATTATCACCACTGGACTCTCATAAGGTAACAAAGAAGTGTGATTAGTATAAACATAACGTTACATGAGATCATAAAAGGTTTATTTCAGGGAATTATACGGCATTCAGGAAAATTCTGAATGAAGGCCCTCAGAGTCAAACAACAAAGGAAAAAGATAAAGGTCTGGTTAAAAGATCTGCACACTAACACTTTGTACCCACCTTCCACAATGGACACTGGAGCATGTCAGACAGACCCACGGGCTTTTATTTGACCGGCACACTGTAAAAGATTAAAAAAAAAAGAGTGTCAAATGAATTGGCTCCAATACTACAGTTGTATAATGCATGCTGAGTGCTATCAATAGCTTTGCTGACTCCATCTTAGCAGCACAGTTATATAAAATAGTCAGCCATGTTCATTAACCTCTATTAGGGACTAAACTAACAGACTGCAGAGCTATTGACAGGAAAGCACATGAGCCTTCTCCTGGCTCAGGTTCTAGTTGCAGGCGATACATTTACCTGTTAACTTTCCATGCAAAAAATGTCATTTTGTTAGCATTGCATCCACGAGAGCTATGCTTGAGTTTGAAATACAACACAAATATCAGAAGCACAAATAGCAAAACCACTGGTAAAGTACAAAACCCTTTATGTTTTAATAAGGCCACAGCACTTCTTTTCATAAAACTTGTTCTACAAGAAGGCATTTGAAAGAGGCATTGCTAGAAAGCCTGTCAATCTGATGAGATGCACACAGAATAAATTACTGTGCAATGCATGCTAATACACACCATTTATACAATACGTATTCCTACGCTGCAGTGCTGGTAAAGGCTTTATCCATAAAGATTTTGCCCTTTCAGTCATGCACAAGAAGCTGAGAGGCTATAATGCTAACACAGTGCTGCGCTTCACAATCCACTCAAGACATCAGAAGATGTTACCTATGGTTTTTAGCTATCTCCTAAGACTAGAAAACTTCAATATGGTTGTTTTGAATCTAAAGGGCTTAAAGTGAAAAAAAAACCCAACAGATACTAAAAAATGATGAGACACCATCCCAAGCCAGAGGCCAGCTCCTATCCCAACCTGGCAGCAAAGTCTGCAAATTCAGATTAGAAACAAAAATCTCAATATACCCCACGTAGACCAAACACAGTAAAACAGGCAAGTAGAGCAAAATTCCCATTAGTCAAGTCAATAAAAATTATATGCGTCTTCATAAACAATCACAATTTTGGAGCTACAGCTAAATTGATATTGAAACCTCAAATTTTAAGAGGAATTGCAATCTGGATGATGTCATTGAATGAGGGATGCTGAGATAGACAATGCTTAGATTTGAACAAAGTAAAATTGTTAACTATCCATTAACACAGATTTTACAGAAATAGCATTGCACTTTCAAATACTCCACTGATATGAGAAAAGACAAATTAAATGCTAAATGCACTTCTGCAAGGGCAGAAAACCATGAAAAGATTACTTCAATTATCAAAAAAAAAAAAATACAGAGCGTATGATGCCACCTATTTTTCCTAGACACTACAACTAACTGCTTCTTGGAGCAGTCAGAGAGTCAAAGAGTTAAAATAAGACCTCAGAACCATGAGGGTCTGTGAGGCCAGGGGGAAGAAGGGGCAAAGAGAAGAGACTGGCTTAGCTGCTTGGAAGAGCTAATACACTTCACCATTAGATTTTGCCTTTTTTAAAAAAATAAGACAGAAAATCAGAACTAGCTAGTACTGCTTCTGGAGGAACTGGGGTTTGGATCTGAATTCATTATTACATAGAGTTGTTGTACTCCAATTCACAGGCCCAATCCAAGGAATGTTTTAAGCTAAGAATTTTGCTATGTTCACTGAAAAAAAAGCACATTCCACAGAAATATTATTTGAAGAAATTACTTGAAACTCTTTACTAAAGACTCCAGAACCGTTTTCTTCAACTGCTACAATTATTATTTTACTTGAGAAACACATTTTCTCACGTCTCAGTTTTCTGGGTTTGGTTTTCCAAACCCAAATGTTCCTACGTCTAAAGTTGGTGAGTTCCCACTGTTGTGACCATATTCTTGCGACAGACAGGAGGGCAGCTAGGTAGAGCTGTTCTGGCTTCCATTTCAAGTTAGAAAAGTGGAAGAAGTTTGTCTGATTTGACCAAAATGCTATTGAGAAAACCAACATTTGGCACTGGCAAACAGAAGAGGGGAAGACCCTAAATAGCCCATGTTTCACTTATGGTGGCTATATAGACCACCCATCTACCCTGATACAATTTTACTTTCCTGCATTACAAAAAAACTAACAAAGAGGAAACAGAAACCAAAATCATTCATGCACTTAAACACAGATTAAGTGCTGCATGAACAAACCACTACTCTACACTTTCCTTGCCAGGAACACAAAATGGTCTTTCTAGCATTAAAATCCCAGCAGAAATCTCCCACTCTGAAATAATGTTTTTGCTTTCACTATGTTATCATCTGTGAGCAGAACTGGTTCACAACCAGGAGGTCAAAGCATTACAATGCAGACTCTTCCTTTCCACCACGTACCAAGCTATTACAATTTCACATTCAAGCATTTTAAATACCTGCACTGCTTGCTTGTCAAGTGTGAAATGATACTCAAGTAGTGCTCATTCTGCAGAGGTCTGCACAAAGCAACAAACAATTCCACCAGCTCTGCACAATGCCAAAAAAAATAGCATCCACTAAAATTTTCCATCTTTCCTATCAGGGAATAGGAAAAGATGGCTCATTTGTTTGCTTTAACTTTTAGGAAAAACTTTGCTCCAATTGCATCACATTAGCAATGTGTAGTTTATCTTCTGCACAAACATCTCCTCCCACAAAGAACTCAAATAACACGGAAGTGACTCCCACTAAGATTAAACACAGAAGCCAGTATTAAATTTCTGACCTGCAGTTGCTCTGTTCCAAGAGATTACACAATTGATTTTTTTTTTAAAGGTTGCTGAAGATTGCTTTCTGTATTTCTCTGAGGCTGGCTCAGTAGATACTTGCATCAAAGCTTAGCTCTCTAAGCATTCCTCAATTCAGGTCTTGAAGCAGTTACTGTCTGTTCCTTACTATTAATACATTAAATTAGGCCAGGAACTTCAGGCATTACTCAGGACTTTAACAAGGACAGGCACCGTGGAATGTACAGCCAAAATTCAGTCACTGCCCTGAACTGCTTATAATCTAAATTAAACGTAGACAGTTTGGCTTCACCTGTAAAGAAAGTGCACGTTAGTCCTTTCAGATGTGGTACTGACATGAAAACACTAGGCTTAAAAGTAGACCAGAAACAAGAGACAGATCCATACCAAACCCCTTCTCAATTCAAAGCACAATACACAGCACTGGAACCTGGCCCTTCAAACAGATTTGAGTGTTGAGGACTTTCAGGTCAGACAGTTAACACTGAATCGTGAGGAAAAACTCTCAAACCCATCTATAAAGGTACCTATGCCATCCCTCAATAACTGACATTCCAACTGGGATTTGGGGGGTTTGGGTTTGGTTTTTTGTTAGTGTTATTATAAAAAGAGAAGTGTTGCACTACGTTAGTATCCCCTACTTTGGAATAAGATTACATTCAACAGACTTCTTAACCACATTAAAAAATAATATTAATCTGTCTGTTACACCTTATTTAGTGGTATACAGGCTGCTTTCTCAGCTTGAACTGAAGTATCTACTGCAACAGTTACCAACTGCCAGTTTGCTTTATTTTTAGAATAGCTGGTCAGGCAAAAATGATACTAACATGTCATAAGAAAAAAGGAAAGCAAATCTGCAATGGTATCTGAAGCAGTAAGTTATTTGCCATTTTACATCAATATCAGCTCATTCAGAAACTTAGAAACATCATTTTGCATCATGTAATATGAAGGGAAAATACTGTATTTTACAGAATGATTTATCTAAGTGAAATCTGAACACTCATTTGTTATACATCCTACAAAGCTCTCTGTAAATTAAGAGGTGTACCAATCCATCCCCAAGAGAGCAAACAATTAAACACTCAACCATAACTATTCTATGATTCTATGTACAGACTCACACGTAACTATGGGATCATACAGAGATGTCCCTCCAGCTTCCACTTTCTGTAAATCATCCTGATGATGTTCATCAAGTTATGCCAAGTAGAATGAGCAAGATATGGCTAATCAGTTTGGCACTAACATCACGGGGGCCCCAACCACCCCACCCTCATGATCACTCAAATAATATTTCTGAATCTTGACCTTTTATTTTCTTATTGAAAACTGACTCCAAGCGCAGTCTTGTGAAGTATGACTGTTCCTGGCAAACACTGTATTCCCTACAGAACAAAGCTGCAGATTTCCACTGCAGGAAAGTTACAGCTACATAACAGTATACAAACAACCTGTGAAACCAATAGTTTTGTTTAGATAGCACACTTCATAATTTAGATACTGGCAGAAGAAAAAAGCAGCAGGAAGAAGAAGGGACAAACGGGAAGCAGTCTCTGTAAGGCAGCCAAGTTAAGAAACCTGCAAGCTCCAGTGCCCACCAGAGATCTGGCAGTATGCAGCTGTGTAATCAATGCAAACTGGCAACAACTGTCACAGCAGCACGGGTGACCTAAGGCCATAGCTGCTACAAAACTGTGCTTACATCCAAGTTTTAAAATAGTCCTTTATTACATCACCAAAGACCACAAAATATCAGCACAATAACAGCAATACTTCAGTCTTTCTGTTAAGAGCACACTGGATGGAAACAAGGTTAGTGTCATTAATGTAGTTCCAATAGTCTTTACAGCCTTTATAAATTACCTGGACTTTGTTCTCAAAAGGAGCTGTACCAACACAACTATCTTCCCTGTGTAATTATATGGTTAAATTACAATGACATAATGACCGGCACAGACACATCTTTGGACTAAGCGACCATTTTTTCAGTTCTATTCCTGTTGACACAGCAGGCCAGCTATACTGAGCTAAACTGAAAAATGCCATTGTAACTGTACTTGGCGTCTGCACGAGGAGTGAGATTTACATAGTTGTGGCTGCACTGGTGTACAGCACTGATACTGTGCTGAGCAAATTGTCCCACAAACAGAAGTACGTGTTGACAAACACATACATGCCACATATAGTACAGGGCACATATAGCACATAGCACATATAGCAGACACAAAGTCAATTTGAAGACTGAATGAATCAGCTGAGGAGTTTTCTCCGTTCAAGCCCCTTTTGTTCAAGATAATGTGAATGCCTCAGATTTAATGCACACACCTCCTACCCTTGAAAGACCTTCCAGCTAGACTACTGCTGAGGGAGGACTGACTATTCCTTCTGTTAAATATGGCACTTCCCATGAATAAGTAGTTATCCAGGGGAACAGTGAGACAACGCAAGATAGAGCGTGACTTCCAGCAAGCCTGGCATTTACAGCTTTTACCTAAGCTGTAGTCTCCACAGCAATGAATATTGATATTCTATATTCAAAATCTACCAGATGAAACATTCAGTCATCAGAATTGAGACTGAAACCAAGGATTTCCCAATTCAAACGAACTGTCCAAATCACAACATTACAGAACCATGTGCACTCTCCTTCTGGCCCATAAACTCAGTTTTAAACCAGCATCTACAATATAACAGCTTATCAGGCCAAAAATCAGAAGTCTTCCTCATCATAGAGCAGTCAAGACTGCAGGACATCCGGATATATGCATAATTGGACACTCTGGCACTGAAAAAAACCCACTTTATTTGCCTAAAAAAATAATAGGCGTCCTCTAACGTAAGTCGGTACTTTCCCAGGCAGCACGTAAAATTTCCTAACTGCCATACAAGTTACTTAATACTAAGCATTCATGTACTAATAACACAACTGATCGTGTTCCCAGTTTTTGACTGCACATTCAATTGTGTATTTAAAAAAGGCAGTTGCCGCAAGTATACATGCAAGCTTTGGTATTAACTGACTGTAATGTCTGTTTACAGTCAGGAGGAACCAAAAATACTGAAATGAGCATCTCAACTAAACATGTGGGTAAAATCACAAGCCAGAGCCAGCATTCACATCCACAGAAGTGCACTAAGTCAAAGCAGAATGCTAACATTATTTTACGATCTAGGAGTAGGTTCCAGAACTTACATACTGCGTTAAACATCTGTGGTTGTTGACTGCTTGGGGTTTTCTTGGTTTAGTTTGGTTTTTTTTTTGTTTGGGGTTTTATTTTGGGCAGGGAGGGGTGGGGAGTGGTGTGTTTAAACTGCATACACATGTGGTAAAAGGATCTGCTCTGCGTTTTAGGAACTTAAGGCTAGTCAATTCCAGATGAGTAACTATAATGAAAACCAGGTGACTGGAAAGGGAAGCAAATGTTACAAGAGTAATTTTTTTAAACCTTCAAGTGGGCTAAAGCCCCATTCTAGACAGAGAACACAGGAAAAAAAGAACATTACAGGCTTTGAAAACTAGAAACATGTTCTTCACCTTATGTACAAGCCAGCTGGTTTACTCTGTAGGTTTTAAAGAGTATTCCAATTTGTTTTCAAACTTCATGTCACATAAAGCTCTCCTTTCTATCCTACTGGAAAGCCCATTACAAAAGGTTCATAAATAGACCATATTTGTTCTAAAGTGTTTGATATTAGAAAACTAAATATTCTATTTAACAGTATTTCACATGAGCTTCTTTTGTTAGACATCCTATTGCCTCTTCTAGAAAAACAGCATCCTAGTCAAAATGAAACCAGACAGAAAGGGAAACAGGGTTTAATTACACTATTTCAAATGTTGTTTTAAAATCAGCTAACACCCATGCACTAGAGGAAAAAGAAAAGATCAAATTTAAATTACATTTAAATCAAAGCAAGAGAATTCACAAGGAAGCAAGTTTCCTAGTAAGCATTACTAACAATGCAAAAATGTTAACCATTCTTTCGGTGTTTCATACCCTCGTAACAAAGAGCCGCACAATGAATAGAAGTCTCAACGGTATCAGTCTTAGCCTGACTCAAAACACATTCAAATGTACGAGAATTCAAATAGACTCTGAAGAACATTTAAAGAAACAAACAAGCAACCCTCACTCAGAGCTACAGAAAAAAAAACCAAGTTATTTCTTCTGCTATTATCTTTCAGCCAAAACCAGAAAGATTCAGCTTTTATTGAGAAAACAAACAAGTCATTTTGTGATAGTGAGCGAACTTATGAAATCAACTAATATATGCACTCTTGCGTAATGGTACATGTGGTTTCCTCCTCTTTGTCGCTAAATAAAAGTACTGCACAGTCTCACATAAGAAATTTCACAGATGGTTACAATGAACCCCTCTATTTCAAGAGAGAATCATATATAATTCAGACATACTGAACAACAACTGAGTAAGAATATAAAACACGGGTAAGTGAACAGTTTTTCACAGAACAAATAGGTCAGTGAAGTCCCCAGCACATTCCTAACACTGAAGAATGTTTGTCAGAGAACAATGTGATTAGCTTCATCTGCATGTAATTCACCTCCCCACTTACACTCAGCCACACTGGTTTACAGTTTGGTATTTGGATTATGCAACCAGAATTCCACACTGAAAACTCTGAAGTTGAAAATGCATGTGTTTTCTATTTGCCTATATTCTTAATCCAGTAGTGGAAAAGCAGACAAGGAGGTAAGAAAAACTTCTTTCAACCAGCGTCAACAGACCCATTAGCTCCCTAGGAAGTGGTTAAACGAACGACGGGGGGTGGGGGAGAAGGTGCAAAAAGATCACCTACAGCAGCCATACACAAAGACACCAGAGCATGCTGTGCTGCTGCTTTTTTACGGTAAAGAAGGTGGTCACTTAGCATTCCAACCACACACACAGGTGTCAGCTTTCAGGCTACAATACTGCCATATTTTTTGGTAATTTAGCCTTTCTACACACCAACTCAAACTTCAGGTTAAGAAATGTCAGCCATTGACCTTCCTGCACATCCTACATAAATCACATCTTACCGGACAGCAACAGTAAGAGCACTTGCATTATTTTACTAAACAATCATGGCCAAAAAGCATTTTTAAAAAAAATTAATTCTCCTTTACATTCCAAAACCAATTTCTAGTTGTTTGGCACTTTGATAACTGATTAACAACCAAAATTAAATACACCCATACACATGTTTATATATTTAAAAATTACATGGGTTTAGCCCTCAGAAGAAAACAGATATTGTTCCTCATTACAGTGGTAGCATGCCAAGAAAAATCCATTACTGAATCTTTATGTTAGAGTGAGACATGCAAAAACTCATTTTCAAGCAGCAGCCAGAAAAAACACAGCAAAGCCAGCAGTGTAATGTAGATTTTAAACCCTTAAAGAAAGGAATCCTTACGAGTCAGTGGTCAGTTGCAGGTCAAAATATTCAAGCTAGAAATGCGAGAGAGAAGAGGGGAAAGACAGCAAGACGACTTCTTGCTTTCTTTATATAACCTAGTAATTAATCCATCTATTTGCAGTTCCCACTATTTCCTTCCTACTTCCCCAATACTAGCAAAGACACATTAATAAGCATCCCTGAGAAGAAGAAAGAAATCAAGCGTTCAGTGGACAAGAACATTATCAAATGAAAAAACTTCTGAAACGAAGGTGGAAAAAAAACCTTCAAAAAGGGCCATGGCTATCTTGAGAAAATGCACTTGTATTTGGCCATGGACAGTCAGACGCTCACATTCGCACAGAATCCTAAATGATGGACCTATAAACTACCTTGAAAAATCAGTATCTGTCTGTTTGGTGTTGGTAAGGACCTCCTACACCCACCCCAAGCCTGACTGTAACATGCCACTTGGAAGCTGAAAAGCTGTCTGCTTGCAGGACTGGGAGGTGAGCTGGCAGTTCAGACTGCTTAATGGTTAAATGTCACGTACAGTTTAAAACACCCTCTTACAATTAAGGAAACAAATCATTATGGATACAAAACCTTACACTACCCCCACCATAACAAGGACACAGTAAAGCAGTAAATATTTTACCAGCTATAATTCTAATTCACTCTACAATAAAAACTGTTTCCTTTAATCATCTCAAAATACAAATCAGAAAAGCCTTAACTAGTTTTCAAAAGTAGATTTCTGATTTCTAACCTCCATGGAGTATTTTAATTAATGGCCTTTAACCACATTTTACCTAGGCAGTGAGTGTTTGTTAAAAAATGAAGCAGTTACTAAATGACACAAGTAGCACTGATCAAATGAGAAGTGGCTCAAAGCTTAATTTCATTCCCAGCTGGGTCTGAAACTTTAGGAATCCCAAACACAGGTGTGACAAAAACATAACTGGTCTAGCTCTGTGGGCCTCAGCACCTTGCAGCAATCAGTAAACTAAAGAATAGTGCCTTTAACACCTGCACATCTTCAAGGTCTTGGGAAAGGCAGGTGAGAATCAGCCTGATTACATTTAAACCAGCTGTAATGAGATTTGCACTAATCTGGATAAATCAAGAGTCTGCCATGTACACATGAGCCTCTTTCACACACCATTTGTGTTTGCTTCCCACTTCCACAATGCCTCCTTATCGTATCAACTATACAAGAGAAAATTAGGACCTCTATTAATAAAAAAGAGAAAGCAAATGGAGAGACAAACAGTCACAGAGATGAAGAAACTACCAAGGAGAGATTAAAGGGAAAGCAAAGAGGGTCGAAGTTTGTGTACCTGAGCTTTTACAGTATGTTTGTTCTGGCACTGACTGCAAGAGTCCAGTGCCAAAAAATTTTGGCAGAAGCTGTTCCCTACCCCAGCGAAAAGAGAACAGCGTGACTGATTTAACTGAGAAAACACAACCAAAAAGTGAAAAAACATCGAAAGCAGTCTTATCAGTACAGTCATGTTCGTCAAAGTTCTCCTACTCAGCTGAAAACATTTGCTCTCGCATATAAATAAAGCATTTGGTGATGTTCAGGGTTATTCTGAACCGAGTTTCCCAAGTAATTTACTAAATTACTTTAAACACAGAAAAAAAGGCATTAATTCAGCATGTGGATCTCTACCATAATCATGGTTCACTAGGCCTCAGACAGCTTCCTGGTGCGAGCTCTCCTCTGTACTTCCTATGGTCCCTACGTCATGTGCAGATGCCACGATACATGTTTCTGACCAACAGTGAAGTTACAGACCTTACTCAACAGCAGCTAGAATGCAAGAAACAGATGCCAGCCAAACACATTTAGCTTCTGCAGGAAATACCCATCCTCAGCCAGAGCTGCTCTTCAATATTTAACAACATTACATTATTTAAGAAATAGTATTCAACTGACAGTGATCTGAAAAGCAAGCTTGAAATATACCTCAGAAGTTAATTCCCCTTAAAAAAACAAACCCAAACCACCAAATCCTCCTTTCAGCAGACACAATCCTACCTGCCTGCAGCTGTTCTTCTAAAAAAGTAAATTCAAATTCTACATCGAACAATCAATGCACCCATTGAGAACAACCAATGAATCCTTAACCATGCACTAAAAAAGCTGGGAAAACTCTCCAGACTTGCTCAGGTGTGCTTGGAAGATTGCAATCTCTCTGAGGTGAGGCCTGGCTCCTTGTGGTTTGACGAGACTATGACAAGTTGTTGAGAAATACCACATCTGAGCTGTTCCAGGGTGCTTTTCATAATTACATGATTTGCACAACAGTGCTGAAGGTGTGGCACATCACACACATCAACTGATGCAGCCTGTGACACTCCAGTCTTCCCAGTGCCTCCAACTACTCTGCTTCCAACTTCAGCAGAACTTTCAGAAACTGGAGTGCATGAGAAGACTGCACTCTAATCAGAGTTCGCAGACATCTGCATGCAGCGTTTCATGTGACAGCACTGATTAAAAACCATTTTCAGTTCCTGCACAACTTCTACTTTATACATTTGTCTCCCCTCCTTTTAAATACCCAGTAACAACAACCACCGCCTGCCTCTGGATCTGCCAAAAGACATTCTGCGCTCGCTTTTGATAGTCTTAAATCTCCTCAAAACAAATGCATGCTAGTTTCTGCCTTGCTTACTGTACAGAGCACACTTGACCGCATAAAATAACCAGAGGGAAGCATGCCATTTTCTAAACAGGGGTCCTTAAACTCACAGACTTCTGAACTACACAACAGAAACAGAAGTTCTAGAGACACATAAAAATGAGCACACCATTACTCTTTAATTTGAAGCAAACCCATTCACAGTTGGATCAACATACTGTTCACTGCTTCCTCTTACTGCCTTTTTTTTTTTAAAGAGTCTTCCTTCATCACCAGACCTCTGTAACAACTCTGCTAGGTAGCTTCAAGGGTAACTTACATAGGCCAAAAGAGCAATTCAGGCTGGTGCACACGCTTCTCTAATCAGCTCCTGAGCTTCAGTAAACTTAGCTTCTAAGTATCAGCATCAAACACAACACTCCACTTTATAATGGCACAATATTCAATATCAATTAACAATATTCAGAAGTGCCTCCATATATACCTTGTGAAGTTACTGGCACAACCACGAGGTTTTGTGGAGAGAAGGAAAAGGTACTTAGCCACCATGCATTACTCAGGCAGTGTAACAACTCCAGCTCCTCAAATCGCAGGATAATGACAAAAATAGCCCCTGGCAGTCTGAACTAAGAACTCCCTACTCTGCAGCGATGTTTTGCTCTCACTGGCACACCAGGTGGCTGCCAGAAAGCTTCCTGTATCAGTATCTTCACTTACTCTCCTTTTCTGGAAAGGTCAGCAGCAACTCTGAGCAGGACTGACAAGTTGTGAGTCACTGTAAGACAACGTGCTTGACAAGAGGTGCCTTATAATTACAGACTACAGAAAATTACCTTCTAAATGTTTTTCTCCAACTGAGGCAACACCAACAAGAAAAATAACTTAGAACCTTAGAAAACAGGACCAAAAGGAATAGGAAATGCATTAAATTTTAAGATATATTAATTCATACATGGGAAATTTTCTCCTTTTAATTTTACGTTACCGAGTTACAGCAAAACCAGTAAATAAGAAATGGTATTTATTGTGAATTGAAAGAAAACACTATCACTTATCTTTAAAAAATCAGTCTCATTAAAATGAACACCAACAAGAGACAGTAGTCTATACACCATTAGGGAGTACATGTAACAATACTCACATACTGCTAGCTGGATCTGAAAAGGGATGCACTCTTACTAGACTAGTAGAAATGCAAAATTTATCTTTAAAAAGAACAGTTTTCATTTGCTTTAAATCAACAAGAAATTGCTGGCTGTTCATTGGAACGTTTTAAATTCAATGTACCTACCTTCTTCTCTAGCTACTTGTTAAGATTTCAACGGTTATGTGAGTACTGTCTGACTTATTAGCTTGGATTTCCTAAAAAGCACAGCAGACAGACAGCTGCGCTCCCCTAGACACAGTGCTGCGATCAATCTGTGCAGTTCCCCAAAGTGTCCAGCACCGTCGTCCTGCCTCCAGCTGTAATAAATCAGTTGCCTGCCCAGCAATTGGCTCTTCTGATAAGTGTCGGTTTGCGAGAAACAGCTCTGAACAACAAAGAAAAATTCGCTCTACTAGCTGAACTTGCTGAGAGCCAGCACCCCTAACAGGGTCCTGGAGCTGCATTCTGGCTAGTTCTTGAAGTTGGAAAGTTATAATACCAGAGCATATATTTTGTTTTGGCACCTTTATCTTTTTAAAGCTCCCTGAAGGGTGGTTCCCAGCTACCATATGCTTCTGGTTGACAACTTTGCTTACCACTGATATTCTGAAGATAACAAGAGTTAAGACTTCTTGAAATTGAGTAAGAAACATTAGGGACAACAAATTTTCCTGTAATGCTCCTTTCCTTCTAATAATTTCTCCACATTATTCCACTGTAAAGTGTACTCCCTCTAAAATCAAAAGCATTACAGAGTAAAATAACTGGTTTTGCCAAAGGAAGCAGTAGCACTACCACACCTTGGCTCCAGGAAACTGCAATCAGGGAAGGACTCAAGTAAGCAGCAGCCTTCCTACACAAAAGCACGGACACCGCGAGACAAAAGACAACCATCTTTCCTTTAAAAAAAGGAACACCTTACAATATCCAGCGTTTCAGTGCTCCCTGATCACTCATTTCCAAATGAGCCTTTCTCTCCAGGGCACAAGTCACGCTGCTTCTGTAAGTGGGGACTACTTCCTTAAGTTGCATCTACTTTCATAACAAGCTACAGCCATCAAAAAGACGCAACAAAAATTACAGCAACCATCGGCGGTTGTCTGCACAGAAGAACAGCACCTTTAAAGGGAAAGCCCTCTAACAGACCAGACCACGCACCATATGAGGGGCACTACTGAACACATTTGAAACTACATTTCGAAGACTGTCATTTACATTGGTATTAAATCAGCGAGCAAAGTACCAAAACCAGATGGCCCCTACACTCCTCCCGAGCCAGAGCGCAGAGTGGGTGAGCTAGACCACCTTCACTGAGCTGCTCCTTGGCCCCAAGGGGGGCCCAAGCGTCGCCTTCCGCCTCAGCAGTCCAATCACAACTACACTCTCTAAAGTCCTTTCAAAAATGCCCATTATAAAAACCAAAGTAATCTCAGACCGATTTACAAAACACACGGACCCCACAGCAGCCACCGGCTCCTCTCCTCCCCGTCCCAGCAGCCAGGCTTCCCCAGGACAGGGCTCAGCGCGCAGCTCCTCCGGCAGACAAAAGGAGCCGGGAGCCACGATCCCGCATTCCTCCGCGCCCGGCGGGGCGGGGGGCGCCGGTCCCCGGCGGAGACAAAGTCTGCGGCTCACGCCGGCCGGCCGCGCTCCCGCGACGGCCAAACTGCGTAGCAAGGCTGGGACAGGGACCAGGGCTGATGCCCCCGGGCTACCCCCCTCACCGGGACATGTAGCGGCGGCTCCGCGAGGAGCAGGAGAGGTGCGCGGCGCAGCCGCGGTCCTCCCGCACCGCCCGGCAGAGGGGTCCCGCGGGGCGGCCCGCGGCGAGCCGAGGAGCCTCTCCCCCTCCCGAGGCCCCAGGCCCACCCCGGCCGCAGGGCGCTCTCCCGCCGACGGGCAGCGGTCCCCCTCGAGGTCCTCACCGGCCACAGGAAACAAAGGAGCGGCCGAGCGGAGAAGCGCCCGCCCGCCGCGCGAGGGCCGCGGGGCCACCTCAGGGGCGGCCGCCCAGAGGAGGCCTGCGGCGGGGTGACCCGACCCAGCCCAGCGCTCTCAGCCTGGCTCCAGAGCAGAGCTGCTCCAGCCCTCGCAGCATCTCCATGGCCTCCTCTGGCCTCTCTCCAACAGCTCCACATCCCTCTTGTGCTGCTGCCCCAGAGCTGGATCAGGACTGCAGGGGGGGTCTCCCCGGAGCGCAGCAGAGGGGGAGAATCCCCTTCCTCGACCTGCCGGTCACGCTCTAGGGTTGCAGCCCAGCACACGGGGGTGGATGTCTGGCTGCGAGCGCACACGGCCAGGTCACCGGGAGTGTCCCAATGCTCCCGTCCTCCTCAGGACTGCTGTGCCCGGCCTGTAGTTGTGCTGGGGACTGCCGCGAAATGCAGTGCCAGGCCCAAACTCTGCCTCAGTTAACTGCGGGCACGAACCGCAGAGCCGGGTGCTGCCCGGAGCAGGCACGTCCTGTCCCATCCCGTCCCGTCCCACCGCGGGCGGCAGCTCAGGCAGCTTTGTGCCTCTGAGAGACCACATAAACTGTGTTTGTGGCGAGGCAGATGCTGTACTCAAGCAATCTGTTCCTGAAGAGGCACGGTCTATGGCATTTGTTCACTCCCAGTTTTAGAAAGCTCCGTGGTCTAACTTCTTCCTAGAGACAACAGGATGTCGTAGTAACCTTGGGTCTCTGATGGTTACTTGCAAATGCCTTTGCCTTTAAAGAGTTACCTGGCCTCAAATTCAGCCTGTTACTGGACTTCCCACCCTGTGACCATAACCTTTGTGTGAAGTGGCAGTACAAGGACAGATGTTGTATTACAGGTTTTCCAGACGACACAGAATTACAATTCTATATCTCAGAAATGTGCATGCTTAATGTTGGGATCATAATACCAGAAATTCCTGATAATACCTGAAAAAGAGGGGATTTTTTTAAACCTAAGGAACTGTGACTACTCCTGCATATTAGGAGTGTTAGGCCTTTTCCCTTACTGCAACTACTGTGAGAAATACAGTTTTGCCACTGGTTTTGCCTGTGACCAGCACGTTGACACAAAAAGCATCTATCTCAATGTACTTCACATGGCACAGCACTATTTCACAGAAGATTATTTTAGAAACTGACAAGTCTATATGGATTTTCTGATGAGCTACTTGAAATATTCATATGAAAGATGGCTCGGTGTGACAAATCTCCTTGGTAGAACACTGTTCTTTTTTCGCACTATTTACACAAGGGAGGAAATTCCGAACATTTTCTATCCAATTCTCCACAGCACCAGAAACCAACTATACTCACTGGAGTTAGTTTGTATGTGCAGCTGTGTAGTTAAAAGCAAAATCACTTTATCATTACAAAACTGTGAATTAAATGGTTGCAAATGTTATCCTGACACAAAACCATGGAGCTTCCTTACAAACCTGTTGTATTTGATCTGTCACGTAAGTAACAGTCCCAGCATGTACTTTACAGGTTCTACACAAAGTATGTATTTGTATCATTTTCTAACAAATATGCAAATAGAGCAAAAATTAATTTGGAGGACAGAATTTTAAAACAATGAAATGTTTTCACTGTTTTAAAACAAAAGAACAAACAAGTCTTAACATCACTACTTTGACATACATCTAGGAATTACTTGTACAAGTTTAAGGAGCAAAAACGTGGTTGTGTTAGCAGGTTTATATATTAGACATGGGGCTCCCTTGTTTCTTCTTCACTCTGCCACAATGTATAAAGAAGACATACATTACAATAAAGCAGCAGTTTGACTGCAGTTGCTGTCTTTTCTAACCAATGCAGATGTTTAATTTTCTTGTCATTCCCCACCCATCCTTACACACAAACAATGAGAAAGAAACCTCAACTGGATCTGTACTTCTCATTCTCCCCTCCCTACCAGCGTCACTTGGCCTTCTCGCAGTAGCATTTTGCAACCAGAATTTAACCAAAACAGTCAGTTCTTATCTCACTGTATGCATTATGTTAGCAGTACATTTAGTTTTTTAAAAGTAAAGAGCTGGTTAAATATGGTAAATAAACATGTTTAAATCCTTCTAATTATCTACTTTAAATTTAGCACTCCCATTCATGACTTTACAGTTGATACAATATACATGGAGAGGAAAACCAATTATTTTCCTAAGTAAACCAGGATCTGTCTCAAAAGAGCAATCACTGGAATTGAACCCCTGCCTGCACAAACTACATCTCTACCAAAAGCAATGTTCTGAACTCATTAGAGCTATGATACCTACTATTAGACCAGTTTTTCTAAGCATAGCCATGTTGTAAGAGTATCTTCTGGCAAGACAGGACTAGACCCAATTATGAGGTAAGAGTCAATGGGTGATGCCATCTTGTTTCCCCAAGCACCTCATGGACTTAACAGAGTAACAGTCTGAATAGGGTAGCAGATAGGAACGAGGACTACTGGTGTGGGAGTAGTGTCTTTAAGGGAAGAGGAAGATGAAAAGGCATGATGCATTGCAGCAAAACTGCAATGAACATAGTGGCTTATGGAAGAAAGACATCTGCAGACATTAGCAATACAAAGCCTATGTACTGCTTTGTCTTATGAGGTCCCCTTTTTAGTCCAGAAGTCTGCAAACTTGCAGACTTCTAAACAAAGAAACCCCATGACTTTGGTTTAATTTAAGAGGCTTTTGACCATCATCTACCATCTTTATTTCAAGCTGGGACTACTGAACTTGCAATATTACACACAAACAAAAATGTTCTTTCACTCCTGCTATGGAGTTATTAAGATCCCCATAACAAAAGAACAAAAGGTGCTTGGGATTGCAAGGAGGTTGGGAGTGACTGCACAACTCTGCCAAGTACAGCATTTCCCAGAATGACAGACACCAGTTACAACACTGGGCAGCATTTAGGTGTGAGAAACTACTAAATAAAAAGGTGTCAGCTTGCCAAGGTAGGCCCTTCATTTACCATCCCGGATGTTGCATGTTTAGAAGTCAAAACCATCCACACTGTGATACCTTATTCCTTTGCAAGATGATAACAGAGTTTTATTCCTCCTTTCATGGTTAGGTTGACAACCATTCAGCAAAACTTTTTAAACAGTGTTATTTTGCCCAAATGACACTTTTTTTGCATGTTTCTTCATTTTAGTTGCCATGCCCACAGCAAATGTGGTAGCCTTTACATTTTTTACCTCTGGTTGCCAAGATAAATACTTAAGTAAGGATGATTCAATCTGTTAGGGAGTCATGATGCAAAGCAGTTATCACATGTGTGAGGGTGCACAAACACAGTGTAAAAAAGGATATCTGTAATGCAGCCTCTTTGCCTACGGAAAAATAGTTAATAATGCACTATGAGCACTTGTATCTCAAAGGCACCACTACAGAGGCAGTTTTACGTGGCTTGCAGTGAGGCCTACGTGTTGAATGCAGAGGAAAACTGTAGTAGAAGCTCTGGGTATAATTTTCCCTTTCAGATTGCTTTTTCAGTAAGATTTCTTGAGTACAAATCACTTAATTTGGAACTGGAGTCCCATTTCTTGCTCCCATCCTTCCTCAGAGCAGAGTGATTTAGATGATAACTAACATTAATCCTACAAGCATGCTCATTCTGGGTGCAATCAGTGCTGAACAGGAGCCTGTGAATTAGCGTTATAAATTAGAAATTTCTATTTAATATACTGCATAATCATCTCTACTACAACAGAGATATTCTACACAACATCCTCTTGTGGGCTGTTTGTAGTCATCCATATAGGCTCTATCTGAGATTATGAGAGTTAAAATTTGGCACTCAATTGGTATTTTGCACATATACTAACAATTTACAGCAGGGAAGTTTGCCTGGAGGGTTCTTTAGTTCTGCTGTATTTCTCAAAAATAAAATCTGTAGTCTTACATACCTGAAAAGCATCAACTTGCCTCCCTTATGTATGTATTATGACATGGTCTAATAATGCAGTAGCAAAATCTTTCATGTGACTTTGGCTTCCTTCAAAATCACCAGATGAACATCACCCAGTGTATCAAGTGAAGCAGACTGTTGCCTTAGGTGACTTCCTCATTTGCTGTACAAATTGGAACGCATGGAATAAAGAAGGGAGGATGCTGCAGGAGTGGAATGAATGCTACCCTGAAGAACTAGAATATCTCCTCCCACAGCACATTTCTTCTTTACTAAGTGGTGAACTCAGAATATGTGGAATGAGATTGGCAGATGCACTGAACACTCAACTCAGAAAGGATAATAGCAAGCCTTTTGCACTGAACACAAAAAGCAGTAAACACTCTGAAAATACTACATGCCAATCCAGATGTAGTAGAAAGCTGACAGACTGGGCTTTCACCTCTTACCTCCCAAAGGTGTAAAAATGAAACATTCAGATATGTTGATAAGAGCAATGGAGACTACACAGAAACCCACCATAAGGAAATGAATTCTCTATTCAGTGTAGATGCAACTCTGAAGCAGACAACTGGCATGGAAAATATTAACAGAAAGCATCATAATACAGTTAAGTTTTAATACAGGGTCTTGGCATAATAACACCTCAACCAGAGGCTGGCCTAGCAGCCCTGTGGGTTATATGCCACCTCTGCGGCAGACAGAAGCTTAGTGGCACGTATGAAAGCTCGCTACAGCACATGAAATACCACAAGCCCATTTCCGGCAGCACATTGTCTCATTAACAAATCTATTTCCATTTCCTGCACAGCCCCTGAAAATTAAGGTCGCGCAGTTCCGTTACAAGGCTCAAGATTCTTCTCTAAAAGGCAAGACGCCCAGGATGAAAGACAGAAGAGACAGAAGTGTAAAACTAGGCAAATGCCCAGAGCAAGCATCTTTGACAGTATTTAGAATATAAGATTGTGTAAATAAGCATGACTCTTCAAAGCATGTCCACGACACTTCTGCACACACACCTTGAGGGGGCGGTGTGACACCAGGTATTGTGCAAAGGAACCAGGTCGTGCCAAAGGACAGAATACTCTCCATTCCCTCCTGCTTACATCATCACTAAGAAATTACCTGAACTTCCACTTCCACAGGATTAATGGTTCTCCCCAGTGCTAAGGAGGGATCCCTCATTTCTTAATGAGTTGCTTCTTGTAGAGAATAACATTGACTATGGCAGTACAATTGTATTGGGCTGACACAGGTACCATCAGAACAGAAGATTGCTTTTACATATGATCTTCCAGTGATGTGATTTCTGAGGGCCTCTGCTAATTTTACATCACTTCTCCAAGGATTCCAGAAACATCTTATAGGACAAAGGCAACACTCTGATGCAAACTTTGCCTTGTCTGCACTATCACAGCTTGGTCACAATGCAAGGTATAAATAAGGGTGAATGTGACTATTCTGCGGTTTCTGGTTGTGGGTTTTTTTTTGAGCAAACCAAGTGAGATGTGAAAAATAAATGATAAAACTGAATGGTTTTAAAATTTTCCACATCGTTTTCTTAGGGTGTTATCTGTACAGACAAAAGGTTATTTTTAATTCGTACTTTCAACAAATGCCTCAAAGTTCTCACGTCTGGCAGCTTTCCCACCAGATTTATCAATTGTTACACTGTCAACTGGAGTCTGTTCAATAATGCAAGTGCAGCAGGGTGACATCCAGCAGTATTATTTCATGTCACAGCACTTAGCTTTGACTGTATTCAGGTATGTAAATTTTATATTATTTCCAAATGCAGTCTTGAGAATATAATAATGATTCTGTACTTGTGTTTAAGCTACTCTTAAGATCAGCAGGCTTTATCTTATCTTATTCAAAATAGAACATCTTACAGCCAACACTACTAATTTCTCTTCATCACAACTGAACAAGGCTTATTCACTGATTTTTGGCAAACAAAAGAACTATATTAAAAAATAAAATTAAATTAGGCAGCTCAGTTTAGATACTGTCTCAGAGCACAAAGAACTCCCAAGCCTCCTGTTTAAAGAAGGCTTCGTACTACCTATTGCCTGGAATATGTGATAGCTGGGACCAGCCTATCCGCCTACCCGCTTCATCAAGGAAAGGAAAATTGTTCCAAAGCACTTGAGTAATTACAGATCTTAAAACTCACTATTTCTTAACATCACGTGGGGCAAAACCACAGACATTTCTAAGCCACAAACACGGCATGTTTAAATGACATGCAGGGTTTCCATTTCCCTGCTATGATTAGCTTGGTAACAAATTTAAGGAAAATAGACAAGAATCTAGTCACAAAAATTAAAAGAAGAATTACTCTTCTAACAGTCTGGGAGGGCTGAGAAGAGAATGAGATGGCACAGAATTTTACTATTTCAGATAAAACTCAGGAATCAGAATGTGAAATCAATTTTCCTGTAAAAAGAACATGTACAGAAAATACTGCAAGTGTTTAAATCCATTTCTAAAATCCCATTCCAAACATTTTAAAATGTTATGATGGGAAAGTCCCAGGACAAACTGGGTGAATTAATATGACTTTTTTCACCTCTAACATCTGTTATTATATGTATATACCTATTATATCTGTAGAATATTACTACAGTGAAAGTATCATATGTATCTGTCCACTGTACACAAACAGTATCACTCTTCCCTTTACATTAAACAAGACTGTTGATAGTCAAAATACGCTACAACCTGGTTTTGCTTCTTTGTTTGGTGTAAGCTGCAAAGGCATCCCACCTGACTCTGTGGCACGTATTTGCTTCTAGTTTTGTACAAAGAATTCTGTACTGTACTACACACATACTGGATCTTGGTTCTACTTTACTGACCACAAAGTACTGTAAATATTAACCCAAAAGCTGCTAATGTCCAGAACATTTTGATTCTGAAGTGTTCTGACTCCAAAGCAAAGCGTCCTGGGGAAAAACCTGCCATTGTACACAAAGACAGTATACACACTACAGTGATAGCAGAGTTGAACGAGACCAGTGTTAGCTCACAAATGGGTGCATTTTATCCTGTTTGGAGATCAGTTCATTACCAGGGAAACAGGAATTTTCTTGCCATGTCACTAGATTACAGTATTTGTTATTATGTTATTCTTCAGGCTCTGTTATTCACAATGTTGAGTAGAATTGTGAGAAAGGCGACCACTGGTTCAGATTTCCTTTCCCCACTCCCTTTGTTTAACATCTGCTAATTCAAGGACTCAACAAGGCCCTCTGAGATTTTTCAACTCTTGCTGGAATTTGAAACTGAGATGGTAAAATACAGAGAGCTTGTTCTGAAATAGGAAGCCACCTGGACACCCTGTGAGCACTACTACTTCTTTCAAAGCAGTCTTGCTAAGCTGGAAACACCAAATGCTTTACTCATTAGAGCAAAAGACAAATGTGCCATAATCAAAGAGCTTCTATGAACTGCTGACACGGGTAGCCCTGAATTTTGAAGATCAGAGATGTAGCTCAGTTTTCTGCGATGCTGATTTGCTTCACAGTAGAGGTCAACACTCAGTATATATTTACTCATTAAAATGCATGGCATTCTGTAGATGGGGAGGATCAGGAAGTTAATATGGAGCATGATACAATTTATATTCAAGCAAACTACCTGAAGACCCCTTACAGAATTTCAAATCTGCAATGCCTGTTACTTCTTTCACTTAGAGCCTCACACAATTAGACCCAATATAACCAATGCAGATATTTAAAAACATCTACAGGGCTACATTACTACTTCTCTACCTGCTGGCTCTAGAGTTTACCCAGGCTGGTTTCTGTAATGCCTGTGGGGCATTTGTGGAATTTATAGGGCACCATGAAAAATGATTTATTGGCATTCCCACGGGAAGTGCTTAGTAACTCATCCATTCTCTTATAATGCAACCATCCCCAATTCACTGTGTACCACATTAACAGGCATTTCTCTATGTTCTGAGATCTGTGTGTCTAAAAGAATCTAAGATAACACATAATTGCAGTAAACCCTTTCATTTCTAAGATTCCCTTTTGTTAAAAGGGTTCTCTAACAGCAGGGACCAGAATAGATATTCCAGTCAGCAAATGAGTAAGCTTGGTAAGACTTGCTGCATTTTGTGGTCCTTCCTTGCCCCATCAATAGTCACTGAAAGATAGTTAAGCAGCAACTGCATAACTACATTCTGCTGTCTTCACTGATTCACAAATCCCTATCAACATCATTCCATGTTTCATTTGAACCATGGTTCAAACATATAAGCAATATAAAACAAGCTAACTAACAGGATAACTGATCACCATCTACCCCTATTGCACGTTAGCACAGTTTTGTAAAGTAGCAAACAGCTGGAAAAATTATAGAGAGATCTCATCACAGTGATTCTCTCATTAAATTATTATTGTTTCAGTAGAAGATCACTTTGAATGTTCCACCATGTCCTAGAAATGTGAGACAGACTTCATTGCTGTATTGTCTCTATCTTAAGCATGGTATTTGAAGTAGGTAGAGATTGCCAGGCCTGCATTTAGAGCATAATGAGTATTGACTTTTGTAAAAATGACTGTGTGGTGTGTAGAGTAGTTTAAAAACACAAAAAGAGCTTTTAATTCAGGATACCCAGTTCTCCTTTGTCTCACTTAATGCCACTTCATGCAAGAACAAGGGAAAATGGCAGGCTCAACATCTTCCAGGTATGTAAGGGACAAAACTCTGAAGTACAGATTAACCAAGACATGCTTGCCAACCATAGGATAATTTTCTTTTGATGTAAGAGCTGTAGTAGATCAAAAGGCTGAGCTAAATAGCCAGAGCATTTAGGTACTCATAAACATGGCATGTAATAATGAGCCTTGCTCCCAGGTTCAGGTCTTAAGCTATCAGTATTCCTGCATGAAAGTAAAGCTTCTCATTGCAGTTCTTCTCTGAGGAAACAGAGGCTAACAAGCCTGACTTGTCATTAAAGCTTCTCATCTGCCTTGACAATGCTGCATTTTGCCATTTCTAGGATAAAAGGCCAGTTCTCTTTCACCTTGCCATGTGGGAAAATGAGCAGATACTGTTGGTGCTGCAAAACCATGAGCCATATGCAAACACAATATACCTATGTACAAGAAAATTAAGAACTAGCACTACCTACAGAGTTTATATCTTCCTACAAGTATGTGCACTGTGTGTTTTTTCTATGTGTTGTTGGCACATGCTGCTTATACTGTTCAGAAAGTATTCTGCTCTCAGACTGACAAACATTGCAGGGTTATAGCAGTTTGAGGTTCTATTTACTTAGCTTGTTGCAAGTCATGAGGGATTGTGCAGATGCATCACTAAGGGCTGAAATGAAGTGCTTAAATTACAAGTGAAATTAAAAATCCATTTGACTTACCATCATCTAGGCAGATCTATGCAGATAATGTGGAAAAACTTTTCATGTGTTGCCTGTCAGTGAAGAAGTCATTCCCATTTCCAGCAGCACCTCTGGAAGCAAATGGTCTGCAGCAGTTCACGGTTCTGTAATAAAAGAATATTCTTCAGGAATGCTCACAATTTACAGTGCTGTGTGATGCTGGTCTCCTTTTACCCTCATCATTTGCTATTATAACGTGTTTATTGCTCTATATGAAACATCATGTTGCAGCTCTAGACACAAGACTGCTGCAGTTAACAAGCTGGTGGGAGAACTCCCATAGCTCCATGTCCCAGAGGCTGCATGAAAAATCCCCTTGTGGGGAGGTTCCAAACCAGCAGCTGCACCACTGGAGCACTGCCTTCCCAAAGGAGTACAGGCCACAAGATGTGGACTCCCTGCATTCCTGGATGACAGCTAAGATTTTTTCAGAATTTTACAAGATATTTTTAAAATATAAGCAGAAAACATTTCATTTCATACACACCATTTTTTCATGCCTTCCTATGAAGAACTAGCCCACATTTCCCTCACCCTCTTTCCCCAGCCCTAGTTCCCTGGCTTTTACAGTCACTATTAAGAGATTTACATTTCTGGAAAACTACAACACTGACTTCTTTCACATTGGCTTTTAAAACCAACATCTGACTGGCAAAGTGTTTACCAGCAAGACAAACCAAGCAAGCTTTTTTATGCCTCCAAAGCTAATAAAATACTGCTTGGAGCACAGCTTGCCTTGCGTTTCTTCAGAGCAGAGCTCATTCTGCAAGGCCAACATGAGGAGACAGCTATTTTAATCGTCCCATAGTTGGTTAAGCATAGGCTCTCCTGTTGATTTAAAACAGTCTTAACTCAGAACACTAAGCCATAAATACATCTGGAGCTGAGGCTGAAGAAGAGTTAACTCATCTCTTTAGTTTTATTTTAAAATATACCTTTAGATCTTCCAATGTGTAGCAGACATTAGTGAGTCACTCCAGACAGCTTAAAGATATTTTGGAAAAGAGCTGTAAAGTGAGATTTTGGCTTTGTTTTTCTTTTCTTTTTTGTTCCATCATAAGCAGCCTTGGCTTTGCTATTTGGTTTTGTTTTGTAACAGAAGGAGAATTACAGTTGCATAGAAGTTTATGAGCACGTAACATTTCTCAGCCACACAGACACGAAAGGACTTCTGGTCTGACTCTAGCCAGCCATCCTGTGTTGATGAAGCAAGTGGGGTGGTGACAAGGGGCCTTTGCGTTCATCCTCTATGCAGCTGCATCAGCTGCTCAGAGCAAAGAGCACAACTGCACCAGTGGAAGCAGAATACTAAGCAGTTTCACTGTGTTTTCAAGCCTCCCTGGTTCATACTGCTTTATGGGGTTGGCTGGCTGCCATGTGGAAAGTATGCAGCATCTACAGGTATTTATAAAGGCAGAGAGACAGAAATTAAGCAGAAGTTAGTCAGTCACACAGACAATAACTGAAATCCAGCACAGGGACTTCTGGTACCCTGTCCTGATCACTCCCTTCTACCCTACCAGCTTCAACAGTTCTAGATGAGGCCAGAACTGATGTATCTGAATGCCTTTCTTCCCTATAGCAAGACTTTTGTCTGGTTACTTTTCCAGTGTCCCACAAATAAGCTCTTAAGCCAACATCATGAATGTGTGTGGTGAATAAAGCAGAACAGAGGCCAGCAACAAAAATGATCCTGTTATTCTGAGGAGTATTTCTGTCAGGATCCAGGAGTGCAAGGCAATGAGGAGAAAGCTGTGTTCCATCTTTAGCAGAATGCCTGTTTGCTGTACTCTGCTTCTTGACTTGTTTGCTTGAGCCTTTTTTTAACCCCACTTTTGGGCTTTCCAGTGTGTGCAGACAGGACAAATATAGTGACTTGCAAGTGTATACCTATTATTTAGTTGTTATATAAAGCTCACCTGAGAGCACCATGAATTCACAGTTTAGGTCTGCTGGAAACCTTGGCTAGAACTCTGTTATGGTCTGTGGCCACCTTACAGGGATCCTTTCTCATCACCCCCCCACAAGTATATCCTCAACATGTTTTTAAATGAGTAAAGAGAAACCATGTTAGTCACAGCAGTGACCACAGAAAAAGTTTTGCCTTTGGGATTCTTTTATTATTTCATGCAGCTTCACTAGGTAACCTTTTATAACTCAGGATACCATTTGTGCTTTTCTTGTGGTGGCAGGGGTCACCATCCTGGCAGGTGACACGGAAATTTTCTGGAGCCTATTTTAGACACCAATTCTTGTTGCACATCATTCATACAGTTGCCACTTCTCCTCCACTCCCCCACTCAGTGACTTAGGTCCTCAGCTCCACTCTAATGGTGCGGAAAGACCTGAGCCCCTGATACAGTGGAACCTAAGACAGGCTGAGAAACCAAAGATTGTAATGAAACAAGGTGAGGGATCTTTCTCTAGAGGAGTAATGCCACTATTCAGATAAACGCAAGAGGTAAAGAGAGCTAGCATTTAAAGCTTCACCTCTACTTGCCTTACAAACCCCATTTTAGTGTGCTTCAGAACACAATCAAAGAAAAACGCTCCCAACTTTATATACCCCATCATTATTCCTCAGCCAATACCACTGTACAGCATCTCAGAAGAGGCAGTGCTCTGAGCCAAAGACCAAAACAAGATGCCTGTGCTTTACAGATGACCTGCATTTGGTTTAAGCTGACCAGTTCCACCTTAGTGTTCCCCATCTACATCCAGGCTTTCAGCAAATCTCTCATCTTCCTGTTTTCTTTGCCAGACCCTAAAAAGGCAACACTGCAGGGTGTAGCAGAATATTAAAACACAGATTTCAATAGTAATGACTCAGGCTTAATGGCCTGTCTGCAGAGCTCATACTCCTCCTGCCAGATACCTCTACCCCTGCAGTTCACAGTTCCTAGAAGGTTGAATGGGTTTAGGAATCAATAGTGTATTCAAAAAGGAATACCTTGACTACAGAAGTCTAGAGAGGCTATTATAATTATTCCCTATTTTTCAAGCAAAAAATAATCCCCAATATTGTTTACTGCAAACAGAGAGCCAGCGGTTTTCCACAATCTTTTGGAAAATTCCCACAGCCCCACTGCAGAATGCTGCTGTCCCAGGGACTGACACACACAGGACCAGTGTCAGGCACTGCCCTGAGTGGGCTCCACTCACCTATGAGGTTATTCTCATACCTTAAAAGTTACATAGCATAAACCATGCCCTTGCAGAGCACACTGCAACCATGGCCAGTCCCTACACCCACAGTTGATTATAAAGCAGCATCATACCTGCTTTATAACATAATTTATAATGTATAATCCCTACTTCACCCCTGTGACTAAGAAGCTCTGTTAAGTCATGTTACCTATTAGCATCAAAAAGGTTAATGTTAAGCTTTGTATATACCCAGATTGTTATTCATCACATATATTTCCCACATGCAACCCAGTGCATGATCTTTTTCTCAGAAAGTGAACACCATGCCTTGAAATTAAGAGGCAATATATTTGGATTTCTGACTCACATGCCATGATTAGAAATATTTCTAACTGGTTATAGTTACAGCCACTGTAAATACAGCATTCACTCTACTGCCTTCATTGGTGCTGCTTAACCTATTCTAAGCATCACAGTTTAGTCTCCTGTTTAAACACAAGTTGAGTTTTCCCAGCAGCTGGGACCCAAGGCCAAGCTGCTTTGCAGTCATGTTTCACTACTTTGAACAGAAAGAAAGGTTGCAGAAATGGATGTGAATTTGTGCAGGTGGCCACACACAGTAATGCCTGGCCTCCTCACAGAGGAAATCCTGGAATGCTGCTCTGCTCAATCGGCCAGTTCCCAGCCCATTTAGCATACACTTCAGAACATGCAAGAACCCTTGAACTGGACTTCACTGGGGCTATTCATTATAGCCCTGCAGCAGAAATTTCTTCTACAAGGGTATACCATTTTTGGGAGTATTTATAATTTCTTGCAACCTGGAATTGCTGGAAGTATCAGCTTCATTTCCTTTTTCCAAAATTCCTGAGCCCACCGCTGTGGAATGTGTCTGTTTGACAAAGGCAGTTTGATTTAGTAAGTAAATATAAAAATGTGCATGTCAGAAATATTCCTGGCAGCTGGAATCTCAACTGCAGAGCTCATTTAGCTTTTTCCATACAGTGTGGAAAAATTGCAGGTGTTAATAACTATGCTGATATAGGGGTTATCATCCCCTAGGTCAGCAGGGTAAGCAAATCCACGAGGCCCACAAGGTCAGCAGCAGCTGAAATTCTCTTTTCAAGTAGCTATGTGCTCTATTTAGCATAGCTAAGCCTGAGCACTGCAGAAAGCAGCAGTGATCATCTTGGCTGGTGGTCATAGCACCCCCAGTGTACTACATTCAAGGGAGCTTGTGTATCTCCTGAACGAAAGCACATGTTCAGGTGTACCATGGAAAACAACGAGTAAATTTTCAAACTAAATCAGTATTTTGCTGACCTAAGTTACTCAAAAAGGTGGTCTGCAGCGAGATCACTTCATATGCCCTGAAAAGAAACACAGAGCTCTTGAAACAGGTGTCATAGAGGGTTGTCTTGGTTATGGACTTGGTTATAGCACTGCCCAGGTCTAATCATAAATGTCTCCATGAAAGTGTGTCATTCTCTAATTTTCCTTACCTAATGACCATTTACCCTATCATTGTCTAATTTCTACAGCACTATGCCCCGGGAAGCAATGTCCCACCTATTTTTCTGTTCCCAATTCTACACTGAGAGTGGGAGGAAAAACTGGTACAGAGTAACTTGACTGAAAATAACTGTGCTGGTAGCAGTGCACCTTCTGCCCTTTGAAGTGTACCTTAATAGAGGGAATGATCTTTTTTTAAAGCAGTTCTGTTTGTACACTGTGAGGCTGAGGTAGTGTTTACTACTTTGTGTCTGTCATGTTGAGGTGCCTCAGAAGCCTAAGTTTCAGTGTAATCTGGAGAAAATCAGCCTGTACTGCAAACTCCAGGTTAGCTGCATTGCAGTTGGATGGGGATAATATTTCGGTACCTTTGCTACAGGGAACTCTTGTAGCATAAATCAGCCAAGCTCCACCACTGTCTCAACTGAGACCAGCAAAAGTGAAAGCTTTGCAGTCATCTGCTCTGGAGAAAACAAGGTAGAAAAAAACAGGAACAGAAACAAACAGCACGCAAATCTATAATCAGGCCAGACAGCACCCTGCACTTGCTCTTGCTTTTATAAAGGATTCCTGATCCTTAATTGAATCAGGTGGGGAGTGCTGCCTGATAACTGGGTCAGGGCCTCAAACTCTGGGAACTCTATTTTTCCCCAACATTGGGACATTAGGCAATCTATTATACATCCCTTGCATTCCTTTGCCTCAGCTTTAAAATGTGAAATCACAACTAGGAAGAAACAGCACATGGAATCATCTTATACTACAGTCCAATTGCACTTCCATTCAACAGGGAATCTCAAGGCAACATGGAGGCCATCTGAAGCCTGTGGTCCTGCTGGGCGGTTGTGTTTTGTTTTTTTCTCCATTATCCACATGATCTGTTCTTAGTTCTACTTACTTCATGCAACATTATAAACATGTATTTTAACGTGGCTAACACCCACATTCAGGAAAGACATTTTTGAGCATAATGAGTTGCATTAAACTTGTCCCATGCCCTTTTCAAGATGACTATCACATTAGTCTGTATGTTCCTACTGCCTTATGACTACTACTAACTGTATGTTAGGAGACAGTGCAAGTTAATGATTGATAAATCCCACACCACGAAATTTCAACCTGACCTTTCACACTGGGGATCCAAATCAACTGCTTCTCATGAACCCTATGAAAACCTTGCTTTGTCTCTGCCTTGGACTGATGCTGAGATGAAACCCAACTGCTAGCAACCTAAAATGTTTTGAAGATAGAATAAAATGGCAAGCCCTTGTGTGGTGTGTGCAGAATACAGGCAGGTAACTGTGTCAGGGAACTGGACTTTTTCTGAGGCTTGCGTTTTGCAAGCAAACAGCTTTCTATCCAGCCAGCCTTGAAAGCACAAGCACTGTCTGGAATTCAGCAGCTTGTCAGAGAGGTTGCCAGTTACGTGAAGGCTGCTGACAGAACAATTTCTTCTACAGCAACCTACAAAATTCTATTCCCAAAACTTCAGCAGGTTACAGAAGATCCTGCATGCAGCAGCAACCATGTGCTGATAGATCAAATGCTTCCACACACTCAGCATGCCTCTCTGTACAAACGTGGCAGACAGCATCCTTGTTTTTTAGACAATGGCAATTAAAAAGCCATGTTAAAAATATTTTCACTATAGCTCATGCTAGATTACATCTGGCTGAACCGAAACAAGCAGAATTACAATCTAGGTTTACAAAATACTAAGGAGAAGTATGAGCGAGGACCTGTGCTCAACCACAGCTGCTTCCCAAAAGCTACAAGACATGTATTAGTTGCTGCTGCTCTCTGCAGCCTAACTTGAGAGGATGGAGCTACAGATGAGTTGCAGCAGTAGGCCAGAATCAACCTCTACAGCAGGTCCCTGCCTGGGATCTGTACAGAAGTGAGCCATGCTTCAGTCAACTTCCCTTTATTATCCTCATCAATTATGGTAGGAAAAAATAAGCAAGTCGGATAACATGGAGCAACAATAAAGCAGGTGATAAATAAAGATGCTGAAAATAAAGCTTGACCAAACAAAATTAATGCATGCTTCAAAGCTGTTACCAAGATGCAGTAAGCAGTTAGTAACAATTATAAATAATAAAGTACTCATCTAAACCTAACAGGCTCTCCAGTCCCACCTTCTGCTCCTCAGCTACCCATGGTGTACTCAGTTTTAGAAGTTCTTCCTCAATCACTTTCAGAAGAGGACATTAACTTATACCCTGTGCTCCTCTACCCTTCTCCATGCATGTCCTGAACACAACATTAGACTCTGGGCTGTTTCGTGATGAGTTTTCCCTCCTCTCAGCTTCACGTGTTCTCCCAGTTCCAAGAGCTTAAAAAAAAATACCCCTTCTCAACAAGTTGGATGGGTTTTGTCTGAAGTGTCCATGGTTGCTCAGTTATTACTAATCCCACACACAGCCCCAAGTCTCTTCCCTCCAGTCCTCACAGAGCCCATTATGCTAAATGACACTGATCCAAAAATGGGAATTGAGGGAGACACTCTGAAATAGGCTGGAAAACCTCTGCTGTGGTATGGCCTGTAAGAAGACAGCTTTTTTAAGCATTTGTGTCTCTGCTAAATAATTTTTGCAGTTCCACATTTAAATGCTCTCTCTAAGAGCTAGTCTGCCCTGTGAGGAGGTCACTACAGCTGAAGTAGTGAAGGGTATGATCAATTTTCAGAGGGTGCTGTGACCCAGAGAGGTCTGATTACATCATTTGTTTTGGGTTGAGTCTCAGGAGCTTTATAAAAGGCAGTCCTAAAAGCAAGAGGAGACACAAGAGGAGAGAAGAGCAGAAGCTCTTCTTCAGCAGCACCTCTGTATGTATGCATTCTGCTACTTGCCACATATCTACAAGGGAGTTTCTTCAGACTGCAGAGGAACTTGTGAACTGTCAGAATATTATAAGTCTTTCCTTGAGATGTCAGCCAAGAGCTTCAGTGTAGTCACAGTTGCTTCTGTGCTTATTTTCTTCCTAAAGACACCAGTCTCAATGCAAGCTCCGTTGAATGGTAAAGTCTTTCAGCTTTCTTTTTTATTGTCGCTTGTAACTTAGGGCAGCTAATGTATGCAGAAAACTGGCATCTACTAACTATTACTATTTCAATAGCATGCTTAAAGTTGTATACTGTTGTAGACTGCAGTTGTTTGGAGTTGGTATCCTTGTTTCAATTTCTCATAACAGGTATTCTGATATATACAGGAAAAAGCAATTTGTCCTCTGATGTAGTTTGTGTTACAGACCTCTTGCATGCTCAGTGTGCCTTGCTTTGTGATCTTTCTGTTTCTCACAGAATGAAGCAGACTGGCCCTTCTCAGAGTAGTGGAAGTATCACACCTTTCCCTCTGCCCTCAGAGGGAAAAGAATGCAATCCCTGTGAAGCACCCCATATAGTAGACCTCATTCTCTTATATCTAACAGAACAGTTTCACAAAGTTAGCATTCCTCGCTCTCTTTTTAAGAGCTAATGTTCATTTATTCAAGCAATTATAATAGTTTTAAATCCATTCAAGCTAATTAGAATCCACCTAGTTTGATAACAGGCTATAAGGGAGAATCATTGTAAAAGGTTGTGTGAGAAGACTTACTCAGCATGTGCACTTACGTGACAAAAATCCTGAAGGCTCAAGTGTAATCCAGAGCTGTCAGCTTCATGCAGAGCTCTGCCAAGACAAGACTTCACCAGGGTTTTCACATGAGCTACAAGAGAGGTGCGATTCAGACTTTCAAGAACCCCTTCTTACTGTGGGCATATATCCTCTGAAAAATGGCTACATTCCCCAGCAGAATCTCCCACCTGAAGGGCAGAGGTTCCTACACCTTGGAGCTCTCCAGAATAACAAATAAAGCTCCATGCTTTCCAGGGGCTTTCCCTGACAACTCAAGACTCAGAAGGGAAAGATGTGTTGAAAAGATACATCTTACAATACATGTTGAGGGGAATGCTGGAGAACCCCTATTTTAGAATTAAGAACCCCAGTACCAAGAAATGGCAAGAGCTGTAGCATTTGCCTGTCCCTGACATCTTCCCAAGTCAGAAAAACAACTAACATAGATTATCACAACTAAACTAACATCACTTTCCCAGCTCCCCAGTGACATTGGAAGTGCACTGGTTCCTTGCAGGTTGACCGGTGGAACACAAATACACTGTCTCCAGGAATCTCTTCTGCCAGGCAGAGACATGTAACTGTGTTACTCACCAGCACTCACCCTAACATGAGGCAGGAGAGTGCTCACAGGTACAGAGCTGTTGATAGTTGTGATCCCTTCTAGACGTGAATCAGACATCTATTGGCTCTCCTCCAAATCTGTGAGCCTGTGTGACAGTCTGCCTCTGCCTCATCCTCATTTCATTATCAAGAAGAATAAGGGTAATGCAACCTTGTTCAGAGTCTGAGGATAGCAGCTCTACATGTTTATTCAGGCAAAATCAAGAAGATTCTGACATCTGCTCATCTATTCATCTCCTGATCTAAGGGGGATGAAATAAGCATTAAATGAGCCTCAGCCCTACCTACACTTGTTGCTGTTACTGTGCTCATCAGTGAAGTCTCAATGGTAGTGAACTGCAGAGCATCAAAATGCTCTCAAGCTAAGGAAAATTTCACTTGGCAGAAGACTTGAAGCTTTCATTTTTATTTCAATTGCCATAAATGCCAAAATATTGAAAATATTTGAAATTGACTGTTTAAAGGTTGCTGTAGAATAAAAAAAATCATAGTTTTGACACTTTACACACATTTTAATGGGAAGCAGGATCATGAGCAGAGAGTAGCTGCTGTAGTTAAGCCACTATTTTTTCAAACCTGGTTCAGCTGAGGATGTGGCAATTTCTAAAACCTGCTGATGGTCAGTTGCTTTCTCCATGCAAGTTTTACCTACAGAACATTCTGACCAGTGGGCACAAACACCCCAAAAACAAATCAGAGAGAAGGGGAGAGGAGAAGGAGGTTTCTCATCCTGAAATATAAGACAGTGCATGAATTCTTCTACATGAGGAACATGGGGATGTGAGCCAGGATGATTACAGAGACCTCATTTTGAGAATTCCAGTGTAAAAGAACAAGACACACTGGTCCTAATGAACTGGAATCAGAGAGCTCAGTGTCCCCAGCACATATCACTACAAAAGAGCTAAGAGCAGATATTTTGCACATCCCTATGAATTAATCCCAAATATTTCACACAACATTCTCTGGAGAAGAACTGTATCTGTGACCACACTCCAGAGTACAAGAAATGCAGCCAAGGATCACGTACTGAGCAGACACGTGCATGTAAGGATAGATACCTGCCTACCTGCATGCACACATGGGCACTCTGAGTGTTTGCAAGACCTGTAATTCAGGACTGTTTTCTAAGCAGAAATTAAACAGAATTTGCAGAGAGTAAAGATATCCATTATCCTGACAGCCAAAACTGTGCAGGTCTGTCAGGACAAGCACCTGCAATTACCCAGCAAGCTGAATGACTAGGTAGGTTTCAGGACCAGAAAAAAATAAAAGGAGCATTTAATAAGTCAAGACATTTCCAAAGACAAGCAAAGACACCGTCCCAAGTTCACTTCCTTAAACCATGGATGGGTACTGGTCACTCCACCTCCCAGGATTCTCTGAGTTGTATGGGTTCATGGATCATATTCCCTTTCTTTCAAGTCCATCTATTTCTGTTTCAGTTGGCCAGTCCCAGAGCCCCTGTACAGAAATGGCTGTAGCAACTGGCAACCCACTGATGGTTTTCAAACTCCCCAACTAGGCATGAGGGGGCTCATTATAGCTACACCCCATTTATATTTCTTAAGTTTCCTGACTGGAAAAATACCAGGGATGTGCCTACATACCCAGCCTGTGGCTATTCCACACACACAAAAAAAAACACCAAAACCCACATCACCAGAAAGCCAACAAAAGTTTCACTCCAGCGTCTAAGTAACCACAAGAAAGTCACCCCTATGGGCAGGAACACAGCGATAATTATAACTTGGGCGAGAAGTGTTCATGATCTTTGAAAGTGTCTGCGTTTTTGCTCAACATTTGGGGACAGTTCAAAGTATTGCAAAATTCAGTACATGGGTTTAAGTGGCAATTTGTTTCTCTGTAGACTAAGATCAATTTCAAATATTCACAGTAATATTTTCTTTGTCTTTAAACAGGGTCAAAATGGTCTTATATTGGTAAGTACAAACTAATTTGTACATAGTAAGTAATGGCTTTGCTCTGTGTTTTAATGACAACATGCCAAATGTATTCTGGTGAGAACATACTCGGTTCACTACCTTCACCCAGGTTTGGATCTGTCCCATAGTCTTGAAATCTGTTATTCGGCCATCAGGTTTCGTATCTGGATGATTGAGAGTCAGTTAGAGGGTTCTGAATTGCCTTACAAAGCAACAGGAACTGCAGCAGGAAAAGATTGGCTCCACAACTGCAGCAGCTCCCCAAAGGCCTCTCTATCCCCAGCAGTCACAGACTGGCAGCACATTTCAGCCTGGTTCTGCAGAGAACATACCTCTCCCTACCCAGATGGGTCTTAATTTTTAAGTAGCATCAGAGTTCAGCAAATCACCTGTATTGCATTACTGGAGACTCAGCACCCTGAAAACCCCAGCACTCACAAGTAGAATAAATCATGCTCAGGAAAGCAGTGCTATATTGTACAATAGTCCTTTCAGTCAGCTACTAACCCAGAAGGGTCTGACGGCTGCTCAGGAAGAATTATTTAGAGATTTTCTTTCAAGTGATCAAATCATCTGGCCATTCCTCATTCAGAGTAGTGTTTTACATGCCACATGCCCACAGAAAAGTGGGCAGCACTGAGAATCTCAGCAAAAAATTCTTGTTCTTAAGCCTTTGGTGCTGCTCCAAGACAACACAAAGAACCTCTGAGGTTCAACTTGCTGCTAATAACTACTCCCTTTGGCTGTGCTCCAGTTTACCTGACTTGCTTCACATAAGCAAAAGGAAAACTGTCAGCTGCCTGTCTATAGGTATTAATCTAACTGCCAGTATGCATGCATACACTTCACGTTCTCATTAGGAAAAAAGAAACCTTGACACAGTCTGAATAACAAAAGCCATGGTTTTCCACCCTGCCAGCAGCCACCAGATGAACCTAACCCTGCTGGGTAGTAAGGAAAGCAAAACTTGCTTTACTACCATCAAAGTGGAAGTTTTGTCCTCCCTCCTAGGGTAACACTTATTTTAAATTAGTTACTTCTCCCTTTCCAGGACTTTGGGTACCAGTGTTTATTTCAGAGTATGCTATTCTCAGTGCCCAACTTCCTCAGTTCCTGCTCTGGCACAGGCTTGCTCTGTGTCCTCTGAGGGGCTGCTTCACCTTTTGTACAACGGACAAACTGTATGAAGTGTATCATCAGAAAAAATATTATCTTAGTTAAAGAACTAAAAGAATTGTCCTGACACCCGACAGCTCAGGAGAGCACATGCATGCAGCTTTTGGCAATGCTGCTGTGTGGCTGGGAAGTGCAGGCCTGAAGCGAATTGGGAGAATGGGAGACGTGGGCTTCAATTCTTTGGATTCTGGCTTTCTGGTTCTGTAATGTAAGAGGGCTGGAATGAAATCAAAGAGCCAGAATCACTCATTGAGAGTGGACAAGCAGCTACAATGGAGAAAACTAGCTTTACAGCCAAGTTCAAAGTAATAGCGCCAAAGGAATTACTAACATGCACACGAGGGAAGAACTTCGTGCTACAGCACAAACACAAGAATTGTTGGTACCAGATGTCAGGCTAATTGAACATGCAAACTCTTTAGTTTTACTGTTGCCAAATGCTCCAATTCAGTGAGGTGCTGAGAACCTGTGCTAAGACCCCTCCACTTCCCCTTAGGAAATGCCAGCTTTAGCGAACATACCAGAACATGCCCAAAATTTCCCATGCAGCACTTGAATGGAGTAGCAGACACAGCTACAGCCCTTGGCAAGCCTTCTACTTCACAAGCTTCCCTCTGGACAAGCACATGGAGGATATACACGCAGTGGCTATGAGTACACAGAATGATATAACTGAGCTCTGCCTGTGCTCTGAGCAAAATGAAGAACATGCAGCCATGTTACTGTGGCAGGGAACATGGACCCCCAGCCTTCTCTGCTAACTCAGCCCTGGGCTAACAGCAGCTATACAGCTTCCAGCTGGCTGAGAACAGGGCAGAGCGCTCTGCCTGGCTGCAAAAATACCACTGACATTCGTTCCCTGTGTTACTGACCCAATGCATTTTACTACATTAGTTTAAAGAACTCGGATACTCAAGTGAGAAGCATGAGCAACATGAATATTCTTCTGCTTAAGCAAAGTCTGCTGGTAACACTGGTGTCTCATAGGCCTGCTTCCTTCTTAAATCAGCCAATGTACACATCCAGGGAGCGGACACCACTGTTGTTCTTAGAGGAACATCTGTCCTGCATCACCCAGCAGCTCTAGGGCTGTGGGGCTGGCTTCAGGCTTAGGCATGGGAAGCTAAAAGCTATGAAGGGAGGTGACACAATGGGTACACGCAGCCATGGCGCTGAGAGTATTTTGCTCAGTTTACTGCAGCTGGGCAGCAAGACTATCCAAAAACTACCACTGATTTATTGACAGACATCTCTTACAGAACAGCCATGAGGGCACAGCCAGGGTCAGGGCTATTTACAGCATGGCAGGGGCATGGGATCCTCAGCAGCAGACATCACCTGAGCTGCCTGGGTCTTTCCCTTTGTCACAACTGTGATCACAAAAGGAGGAAATTAACTACTAAGATATTTTTGCAGTACTTCTTATGTTAATACCTTTTGAGACTTGTAGTACAGGCCAGTCTTAATACACTCACATGCTATTCTTTATTCACAGTGATCAGACAGTCTTTGTAAACACAATGTGATTTCCACTGGATTTATCTGAATGTGCTGGCACAGAAAAAGGAAAATCTGGTTCACAATCAATCATTCATTTTCAACAGAGCCAGCTGAGAAATGCCTTCCAGCTGTGTGGTTTATCTACCATGGAAATCTCAATTTCACATATGCAAATCCAAGCTGCAGTGAGCTCAGCTCTTTGAGACAGGAATTTTGTGGCACTGAAATTAGGAATACTACATGACAAAAGGCAGAATTTCTAGAAAAACTGGTTTGTACCAAAAAAGGTTTTTTTTTCTGTTTGGATTGGTTGTTGGGGTTTGTTTGTTTTTTTTTTCAATGGAGCAGGAGTGAGAAACAAGCAAAAACTGCTGTAGCCTAGAGGCCTGTGAATGGAGCAGAAGATTTATGCCAAGGAAAGGGTAACTGATAGGAAGGATCAAGGTACCTAAAGACTTCAGTAACTATAGCATTTCATAGAAAAGACAGAATTTTCCCCTCTGGACTGCTGATGTCGGTGTGGAAGTTCCCACACTCTGCTGCCAACCCCTAAGGGCATTCAATTCAGCAAAAGTGAGGGGTACTTCATGACAGGGTTTCCACTGGCTGGGACTAGACTTCTATTTTACGCATCAGTTAAAAATTACCTATTTAATTATCAAGTCTCCAGACCTACGATATGTAATACACATCTTCTTGCAAACTCACTATCTTAGCAGTGCACAGAAACCTCAAGCACTTTAAAATTTCTGAAGTCTTTCTATAACAAAGGCTTCTCATCAATTTTTCTGATCCTGCTGTGGCCTTGGCTTCTTGGAAAATGTTATATTTCGGTGTCATTGTCTTATACATCACATTTCAACCTCAAGAAACCATCATTTTCTCGTATAACCTGATACGTATTTTCCTGGGAAATATTCTCAAGCATGTATATCCCATAGTACAGAATTTATGCTCCTCTAAATGGATCTGTTATTTGCCAAAACATATGGAAAGGATAGAACACCATCTTCTACAACAGCAGCATAACATTTATTAGCTTTTAAAAAGAATTTCCGTAACTTTAAGATAGCACCATGAAGATCTAAGAGGAGAGAAATGAATGTGATTGGCAGCAAAATGGAGTCCAAGTGTCAAGGCCTGTTTACACTGAAAAGCACCAACTGAGTCTGAGTACTCACCTATGTCTTGAATAATTTTAAACAGCTTTAACAAGGAAGTAAGTCTGCCATTGAACTTAACTTGCCAATTCTGTGACATGCCCTAAGTCAGATTCACCTCCACTATCTATATCCTTGGAAACTGTCTTTCATGTAAAAAATGAAGCTCTAACAACATTCTCCTGACTGGTAATTTTCCTTCAGAAAAGATCTCAACTTGCTTTGCTACTGATGGCCCAATCTAACACAGATTCTAGCAGCCATGATTCATGCAAGATGTCATACTTCAAGGAAGCCACAAGAAATATTATAGGTTTGGAAAAGAAGCCTTCTAACCAGACTCAAGGAACTCAATCTGTTTAGTTGAAGAGAAGTGAGAAACTATGTCCTCTATAAGTACTTCAATGAGAAACAAAAGTATGTTAACAGGAGGCTCTTCAATTTCTAAGCAAAGGATTAAAAGCAATCACTATCTAAATGAAGTCAAACCTAGACAACTCACAGTGAAAAGCAAGTAATTATCCACTGGGCACTAATGAAATATCTTTTACCTGCAATGCTTAAAGAAGAGTAGATGTCTTTTCCCCTCAGAAGAATATGACCTCAGTGAAGCAGAAACTAACCCAGGGGGGTCCAATGGCCTGTGTTATACAGATCAGGCTGGGTGATCCCAAAAGACCTTCCTGCTTTAGAAAGAATCATGAGTTGCAAGTATCTCTTTTTGTATTTAAATCCAAATGGTCTCAACTTAGAACTGATGAACAGCCGCTAGCAATTAATGTGTAAGTAAATATAAGGCACAATTAAAAACCTCTTGATATTATCTATTCTTTGTAGATCCTACCTAGGGCAAAGGACTGTGATGAAAGATTTCACCAGAGCTCGAGCAAGTTATTGCAGGTCAAATTATTGTAACACCTTTCATTTTTGCATGTTAGCTTTTCACTGCATGTTATTCAGTGTTGCTAGATGGAGCCAGACAGCTTGTATGATAAGGAAAAGTCCATTCTGGTCTGGTTTTCTGTGCAATGAAAAAGATGGAAACTTCCTTCTGTCAACATCAAGTCACTTCTTTCAGCAATGCTCTTTCAAAGGCTGGCATTGCTGCATATGCCTGTTACTTCCACGGGGAAAAGTAATTCATGTCAGTAAATAATACAAATACTGTCACAGATCCAAACTCTACTTGTCAGGCTTGTGCCTAAACAATTCAGAAAAGGCTGCTTTTCCGAATTTTGGGTGAAGGCTGAAATGGGGGAGTTTTTATATTAATTGCATGGTTAAGGCTTGACAAATGTGTCTTTTTGTTAATTTATACAGGTCCTGATGGAGAGAAGGCCTGGCCAAAGAAATACCCATTTTGTGGAGGAATATTCCAGTCACCGATAGATTTTCACAAAGATATTCTCCAGTATGATTCTAATCTCTTACCTTTAGAATTCATAGGCTATAATGTGTCCTCCACTGACCAGTTTACATTGATCAATAATGGTCATTCAGGTAAGGAAGCTCAATGACAGCATGTGATTGTGAAAGAAAGAGGGAAAAATTGTTGCTGAAGCTTGTGATTTTTTTTATTTCATGGGTGAACTACTTTGATTATCAGATGAAATTAAGCTGTAATGATGAAGGCTTTACATCAGCATACCTACATCTACAGAACATTTTTTTCTTCTTTCCTGAAACATTTGAAGACATAGAAATAAGAACAGTTATAAGACCCTCCTTCTTTGTATCCTCCTCTACTGCATAAGCACCAAAAGAACGTGTGTTATAAAATGGCCTCTGCCTCTGCTCTTCTCTGGCACACTTGGTTAAAAGATACAGCACACAAACATTGCTTTTTTTCTCACTCCTTCAGTGGGGTAAACCTGCTCTGTACACCACCATAAACCCATTCTTCAGTATGGGCCAACCTCTTAGGGCACACTTACTGGATTTCCTCTTGATCAATTTCTCCATCAAAACTAGGTTGCTCTAGACTAGGAATGGCTGGAACACCCTTTCCTTGTGAACCATCTTTTCCTAAGAGCTTTTCTCAGTCCTGAGTAAAAGATTGGACTGTCACAGCTGAATGCATTAGGCTGATGTGACAGGGAATAGGCAGAGAAGGAAACATTCTCATTGTGGACTTCGGCTGTGCCAGGTAACAAGTGGAGACAAAAGAACACTGAGAGGCTGTCCCTCACAGTCACACAGGTATAAGCATATTCCTCATAGAGCCCTCTCATAAATCACTAACACTGTTAGATCTTGCCCCTAAGAAGTTCAACAGTTTCCTAATGTAAGCCAAAACTAAAATACATCGCCCCCCTCAGTAAAAAGGGGAATTCGCTTCTAAGGTCAGTGCCCTCCTAGAAAGCAGGGGACATGTGACCCATGCTAGTAACCTCAATCAGATACAAACCTGAATTGCCCCGAGTAATGAAAAATTAGCCTCTAAGTGATCATTGCCACATCTGCTGCTATATTCTCTTATGGCTGGAGAATAAATCAGTAAGATGCTTAGTACTGTGGTGATACCACATTCGATTCCTAGTTATAAGAAAACAGAAAAAGGTTATAAATTCTTCTGAATTACCTAGAAAGGGTTAAAGACAACTTGAAGTGTTTATCTCCTACCACAGACTGAGATGGATACGAGTTAAGAATCTGCTTTGTTCATGTTCCATATGTAATATACTTAGACAAACATACATTTGCCCTGTGCTTGAAAGCTGTGGTATCATTTGTTTCCATTTGGTTTTGGTCTGCTTACAGTGAAAATGTACCTGTTGCCTACTATGTACATCAGAAACCTCCCGTTTGAATATACAGCATCTCAACTTCACCTCCACTGGGGAAACAGAAACAAGTCAGAAGGCTCAGAGCACACAGTCAGTGGGAAGCACTTTGCAGCAGAGGTAAGCCAGGCTCAGAACAGGGACAGAAACAAAGGCAGCTGGGCAGGTCCCACTGTCCCAAAGTGGGAACTATATCTTGGGCATATGACTGTAAAAGGCTGCAAGGTTCTAATCCAAGTATTTATGACCTGGGTATATACAAAGAAAACACATTTTGCATTGCAAAAAAGTATGGACCCTGACATACTTTCCTGAATATGCCAAAAGTCAGGGAGTTAGAATTCAGGTTCTGAACTCAGGACCAGCACTGGGTCACTTGAGTAATTTCAAGCAAATTGCTAGATACTCAGCACCTTGGTTCTTCTCTATAAACCATGTGTATCTTTTAGCTGCATGACATTGCTTCTGCTTTTACTTGCCTTCTATTCAGTGAAGAACTATTTGTTATCTTTTCAATCCTAAATTATGGATTTGTGAAGAGATTTTGAAAAGCCATACCCATCAGCTATTTACCCCAAAATTATTAAAAGAGAAATCAGAATAATTTCATAGAATCACAGAATAGTTAGGGTTGGAAAGGACCTTAAGATCATCTACTTCCAACCCCCCTGCCATGGGCAGGGACACCTCACACTAAACCAGGCCACCCAAGGCTCTGTCCAACCTGGCCATGAACACCGCCAGGGATGGAGCATTCGCAACTTCCCTTGGCAACCAATTCCAGTGCCTCATCACCCTAACACGAAAGAACTTGTTCCTTATATCCAATCTAAACTTCCCCTGTTTAAGTTTTAACCCGTTACCCCTTGTCCTATCACTACAGTCCCTAATGAAGAGTCCCTCTCCAGCATCCCTGTAGGCCCCCTTCAGATACTGGAAGGCTGCTATGAGGTCTCCACGCAGCCTTCTCTTCTCCAGGCTGAACAGCCCCCACTTCCTCAGCCTGTCTTCATATGGGAGGTGCTCCAGTCCCCCATCATCCTCGTGGCCTCCTCTGGACTTGTTCCAACAGTCCCATGTCCTTTTTATGTTGAGGACACCAGAACTGAACACAATACTCCAAGTGAATAATTTGCTTATTTTGAATAATCCATTTCTTCTCTAGTTACATTTAATCCCAGGTTTTGCATTCTAAACACTGCAGAACCCCAAGAGTGCCAAGATGTTACTTGTTCAGAAAAATTCCCTAGTACTGCAGTCAAGACGCCTTGAAACTGAAGTGACTGATCCTCTTCCTCCCCCTGCCCAGTATGTAGAGGAGGGAGGGTGTAACTCAGCTGCAGCAGGGCTGGGAGTGGGAGTTCCAGGACCTTCTGCCTTTCTCTAAAAAGATCTTACCGCGACACCAAGAAAGCAGTGAAGGATCCCATTGTATTGTCTTAGCCTGAGATGGCTGCACTGGTCCTTTTTAGCTGTGAAACAGAAATGTGAGCATGCCCCAGATGTCACCATAACATACCATCTCCTTCCTTGTAGCTGCATATTGTACATTATAACTCTGAGAAATATCCAGATGTAACAGCAGCAATGGACAAAGCAGACGGACTGGCGGTTTTGGCTATTCTTTTTGAGGTAGGATCAGGACCTTTTTTTATTTGGCTTAGAATATACTTTCAATCATTAAACCATCAGAGACCTCTTATGTACAAATTTCCTAGATTATTTAACAGTGCTGTAGCTAAATCAAGCCTCTTCCTTTTCGCTTTCAGAAAAGGGCCAGATTCCAGCAGCACATACATAAACAGGAATAAATTTTAAGAAAAGAGGGATTCTGAATATTTCCTCATGTTTTTCAGTAAATTATCTTCAGCTATGTTGAATCCATCTTTGCATTCACTTACAAATTAAGGATTAGTAGAGTTTGTCAAACAACAGTGGATTTCAATTACTGAAAAGTTGCCTATTGTAGCACAAAGCAGTTTTAAGACAGCAGAGACACAGGCAGACACAACCCAGGCTTTGGCCACTATATGTAATTAGGATTTGACCACAGTCTTCAGGTTGCAAACTTCCCAGATTCTTTGAATCACATATTACAGTAAACAAGAACATGCAGTGCCCTTTTTCAGATCATGGAAGGACAGCTTTCTAATTTTCTCCAATTAAAGCGAATAATGATCTTAAAGAAAAACTTTTAGAAGCTTGTACATATATAATTCTTTTTCTTGAGGATTAAAGCTTCTCAATAAGATAACTAAGAACTAAGATTTCATACTTTTCATCAAAACCATGAAAGTGTCTAGTTAGCAGACAAAGCTCTAATTCTCCAATTCTTACTATTATCCAAGCTCACCTCCTAGCAGCTCTAAGACTTTGGCCTATTTTCTGTTAAATTTCAGCTCATTTGGAAGTTGCAGCTGTGAAAAGTGTCAGAGTATTGTGTATTATGCTAGTGAATAATACTGGGATTCTGCTTATTGCTAAGTAATAGCGTTTAAAAATCAAATAGGGGAACAATGGAGATTAGATCTTTGAAAAGCTTTCAGACAGCTGGTGTCCATTACAGTTGATCTAAGGACACCAGTATACTATGTCATCAGAGAAACTGCTAAGCACCAGCTCTAAAGGATTAATAAAAAAAGGCATTGATTATTAGACTGAAAAGCTGCTGGTAGCAGTTGAAAAGCGTGGTCTTGTTTGGTAGTTGACTTACAGCCCTTGCCAGTGGCCCTGCAAAAACCAACAGTGTCATTCTTTATCTTACTCACTATGAGGAGCAGCAGACTAAAAAATGTTTGTGGGTGGAAAAATGTGGCTTTGACTAGAAACCACTAGATGATCCAAGAAATCTGTCAGTTGAGAACTTATGCCTGCAATGTTCTCAGAGGAACTGGTTTCTCCTCATTTGCATTGCATGCTGAACAGGCGAGGGCACTAAGGCCTTTCAAGCACACACAAGAGGTCTACAGTGCACCTAAGATAGTATTATAACAAAGAAGCTCTAATAGCTCTCTGGAGTAAGAGAATTATTGGGGTTCTGAGGGTAGTGTTAATGTTTTGCATAAGAAAAGTACTTAGGCCATTCTAGTTTATGAGTACCTGGATAGTTGAGACACCTGCCTTACGATAGAGGCTGTGAAATACTGCTGCCTGCTGTGTGCAGAAGCAAAGACTCATATTCAGCCTGCAGTGATTTGCACAGCTGTTAATAGTCTGTTCATTACAGATTGGACCCTTCAACCCATCCTATGAAAAGATCTTCAGGCACTTCCGGAATGTGAAATACAAGGGTGAGTGGCTAATAGCCTGCAATGGATTTAGAATGGCCAAGAGTATCAGAGGTCACCCTGAGAGGGACTGAACCACCTGAAGAAGCAGCCCAGAAAAACAAAATTCCAGGCCAACCTGCCACAGACTGTGAAAGACTTAAAAACACAGTGGATTTCTGTGAAGAGTGTAGGGCTAACATACACATAACAACCACGTGTTTCTGACTGGGTCTTATTTCTTGCACATGGTGTTATTTGGTTAAAATGGCCACTCTTTATCTTACAGAATTCTGATTTGGAATCTAAGACATGATTTGTACAGAGGAAACCTAAAAAGCTGTAATCCTGATTTAAACTGGGATCATCTCTGTTAAAATATATTTTTCTTTTCCTACTGATATGTCTGAAAGTATCCTACTTATTGAAAAGCAAATTCACTTCACTGGTGCACTACCTGTGTAGTAACAATGCAGCTTTTAACATGAATCCCCTATTTTAGATCAGCTGGTCCAAGTCCCTGGTTTCAATATCCGAGAACTGCTTCCTGACAGACTGGATGAGTACTATCGCTATGAAGGATCCCTGACAACTCCTCCCTGCTATCCTAGCGTTCTCTGGACAGTTTTCCGACACCCCGTTAAAATTTCACATGAGCAGGCAAGTTTAAACCCAGCACATGTTCTCCTGAGCAGTGTCTGCCCAACAACAGTCAACACACATTCCCATTTCCTGGATTTCTCTTACATTCCTGTAAAACTGAAATATGTCCATTGCTAAAATCCTTTAAGTAAGAAGAGTAGCACAGAACTGACATAAATCACTATCCTGTTCTGTTCGCAGTTAGCACTTCTCAGTTGACCAGAATAAATAAAAGGACAGACAACTGCATATAGTATACAATAGTATAGTATCAGCTTGAAAAAATCACAGTCAAGTGAGATTAATTTGTTTTCACCATGTCCTTATTCCCCGCTTTTAGTCTTTCCGTAAATCACTTACGGATTTTTATCCAGGTTTCAAGTCTGAACCCTATTCACAAGGTATTTCAGTGCTGCTTTTATCTTGACTAACATAGGCATGACTGGCTAGATGTTAAGTTTCTCAAAGGCATGTGATAAGTCATTTGTCAATTTTGAATCTCCTAACTTTTCTCCAACTTACTTTTTTGTGCTCTCCCGATTAACTTCTTTTGTTCTTAGGTAGCCACTTCCATAGACTATAAATTGCCAATCATTATCTTCTGATTCCCCTCATAATAAACAAAGGAAGAACATGTTATGATTAAAATTTCTGGTTAAATTAATGCATGCTCCTTGTTACGAAAGTCCATTCTAACTATGTCCACTTGTCGTGGTTTAAGCCCAGCCAGTAACTCAGAACCATGCAGCTGCTCACTCACTCCCATTTCTTCCTCAACCCCCATTCTTGGATAGATGGGGAGGAGAATTAAAAGAATGTAACTCCCCACTGGTTAAGACAAGAGTAGTCCAGTAACTAAGGTATAACACAAACCACTACTGCTGCCACCAATAATAATAATGATAAGGGAAATAACAAGGGAAGAGAATATAACCGCTTACCACCTGCCACCCAATACCACCAGCCTGACACGAGCAGTGATCTAGTCCTTCTGGGTAACTGCCCCCAGTTTATATACTGGGCATGACGTGCTGTGGTATGGAATACCTCTGGCTAGTTTGGGTCAGGTGTCTTGTCTCTGCTTCCTCCCGGCTTCCCCTCCTCCCTGGCAGAGCATAAGACTCACAAAGTCCTTGATGAGAGCAAACATTACTGAGCAACAATCAAAACCATCGGTGTTATCAGCGCCGTTCCCAGGCTGCAAGTCAAAAACACAGCACTGCACCAGCTACTGAGAAGGAGAAAAATGACTGCTACTGCTGAACCCAGGACACCACTCTACCAGGTCATGTCTTTACCAAAGTAGAGAATTCCTTCATAAAGTAGCTTCTAGGACTGCTAAGGAGTTAGACTGTGCTAGGGAGAACATTGTTGCATGTTTCCCCCCATGCAGTTTTCCTGGCAGATAATTACTAAGCAGGATTACCAGGTATGAGTTTGGAGATATTACACTGTTTACACATCATTCTGTATTTGGCCTCACAGTCCACACATGGCTTAAGTATTACTTATTGTATCCTCTTCCCTTTGATTACCCCTTTGATTTCAAACACATACTCTCAGTGATCATACACTAGCATTGCTTTTTCTGTATTCTGGGAGCTGAACAGGGTGTTTCTCTTTTTAGTTACTGGCATTGGAAACAGCCATGTACTGCACAGAGAGTGATGACCCAGAACCCCTGGAAATGGTCGATAACTTCCGGAAAGTTCAGGAATTCCAAGAAAGACTGGTGTTTATCTCATTCCATGAAGGTGAGTTGTATGAATGCTTCTATGAAAAGAAACAGTGCACAGTAGTTTGTGTAAACCTGAAACACTGAAGTGGCAGTCCTGTTGCACCATATCAGTACAAAATCACAGCAATCTCATTTCTCCACAGTTCACTTGGTTTACTTTTCTTCTCTTACTGCAATATTGCATGGCTGACTGCACAAGAATTAGGTATTCAGAGTATATAAAAAGGGTTTTTTTCCCCAATGGTATCAGGCAAGCCCTGCAACCCTTCTGATCAAAGGTGAGGAGATAAAAGACCGAAGACCTGTTTGGCCTTGTCACACTTAGCAGAAATATCTGCTGTCACTTCAAACACTGAACAGTTCTCCATTCAGTGAGACAGAACTTCACTGAGCTGTTTCAGTCAGTGGAAGTGCTTGAGCTGACCTTGTCTCACCAGTGACATTTGCTGGTTCTCAGCAACTTCAGGATTGTTTTTATGCAGATTCAAAGGGAATCACAACTTCGCCTTTCAGGGAGACTATGTTTTGGGGAAATCACACAGAATCAGAAGAGGCCAGTGAGGAATTAAAACTTGACAAATTAAAACAATTTGTAACACTGGATTGTATGTTCTAGTGTTACAAATGAAAAAAGATTTGCCATCTTACAAGGAAAACTGATTTAAAGGCTTAATTATGCAGTGTGACACAATGACAATGCATAGGGGCTTTTCTGGGGGGCGGGGTGTGTGCAAAAAATCCTGCATCTGTGGCGAGAAGCTCAGCTGTGCTCCACAGTAAGGCATCTGAGCATATTGTCTGTGCCAAATGTATTGTTCCAATTTCTGTGTTGCCTTGCAAACAAATACTCTTAAGCAGTTGTGAAGCTGGCACATACTCTAAGGCACATGGATTTAGGCAAGCCACTAAGCTATTTGAAACACAGAATAAAAGATTTTTAAAAGAAAAAGCAGACTTTATAAAAATGATTGGCCAAGCAGTAAACTTCCAAATTAATACAATGTGTTAGCACATCAGCTCAACTTTGCCTGCTAGGTTCTTTACTGTTTAGATGAAAGAACAGAAAACACAGTCCCTTTCATAATACATCTTTTCTAATACAAAGCTATAAAGGAGAAAAGTGAAAATTAGAGATCAGCCAAAACAAATCCCAGACAAACCACTTCTCTGAAATCAGAGATGATTTAGATCTGTCACCAAAAGTTGCCTGGTCTCTTTGCCTGATTAGCTGCTACAGAACTCCCAAGCAGAGCAGTGTGGGGCTTCAGAAGCACTGGGCCGTTATTTGAAGCAACTCTCTCTGAAGCAAATTCGAGATAAAACCCAGAGACAATTTCATTCTGTGGCTGGGGCCATTTCAGTTCGCATGGAAACATTTTTTCAAGATTCCCGTAAGAGGAACATAATTTTACCATGAAGTTTATTTTGAGTGCCTTCTCCGGAACTACTGCACATCAGTAGGTACGATGATGCTACTGCCCTTGATACTTAAGTGTGCTTCTCTCACTGAGTTGTAATGTTTTAGATCTTCATTTCTCTGTCTTTTTACTGGAGTGAAAAATAGTTAACAGTTCAGAGCTGATTGACTATGTGGCTTGAACCACAAGCCATGAATTCCCATTCTCCAGCTCTGCATTAAATCTCTGTATAATCTCTGTATATTCCATTATCTCCAGAGCTCCAGTGACAAAGGCTACACCCCATTAACTGCTGCATCTCCTGACTTTTGTTTTATAAACCATTCTGTCTGCAGACAACATGGTGGGTCCACAGGAGAAGCATTATGGACCAGATGTATAAAGAGCAGGCTACAGTGCTGCTAAAGGCAATGCACAGTTATATTGCCTTTCAGGGATCCAAATTCAGGGATCCAAAATACCTCAGTTTCTCACTTCTGTACACTCAGCAGAAAGCTACTGAATAGAAAAACAACTATTTTAACTTGCAGTAAGGAGCAGGAACAATGATTTAAGAATTTAAGAAGACATGGGATACTTCCCAGTTGTGAGGTGCAGAGAAACAGCATAATCGTAGAATAGTTTGGGCTGGAAGGGACCTTAAAGCTCATCTAGTTCCCTGCCATGGGCAGGGACACCTTCCACTAGACCACACCTTTAACATAAGATTCAGAAGCAGAAGATGTTATGCTTTATGAGTGAAGTCCTCACTATATGACTTCGTTTTTACTGAGCATCTTGAAAAGTGCTCAGGTTCTCAAGGACCCTCCTGTCTGTACACAGTTTGTAAACACAGGCCTAGAAAACCAACTTTCCCTCAAAATAGCAGAGCAGTTTTCATCTGTAATCCTCATTCTGGAAGCTAGGAATGAATTAATTCCAGACACCTCAAAAAAAGGGCCCCAAGCCTGTTGAGACTCCAGTGCTTTGTAAACATCCACACTAGGTCTTTCCAGTCAAGCAGCTGAAGCATTTTTCTGCTTTCATTGTAATTTCTCCATTTAGTTCTTGCCTCCAAAGGTATCTTACCATCTTTCCCATTACTAACAGCAGATAGGTAAATATTTAAGTCTAAACTAGTTTAGTTTAGTTATATCTGTCTCCTATTTAAAGCTATCATTTCTGCTCTTGAATTACTGCTGAGAGAAGTTACTCTCATCAGCCACCTCTTTTCTCATTTTAATTTGTTTAATGTTTGGAGCCCAAGAAGTTTGTATTACGCTGGTAACAAGAGAAAACCTTGTTTCTTGACTGTAATATGACTGCATTGGACAGAAGTTAATTCTCTGACTATACACATCACACTTGGGATTTTGCTGGCTCTGTTTCTTGATTTCTCATTGTATACTATATAACGCCATAATTTTACTTTTCTATTCTGTCTTCATGCCTCTTACCAAGTCCCAAGGCTGCCACTTGCAGAGAATAATGGTTATAGAACAATGCCTCAATTTAATGTCATTTTTAAATGAGAACTACGCTAGTAGTTCTCTTGTTGCTGATCCTAACCAAATATATAAGAAAACTGCAAGTCTACCAAATCATCAACAACCTTTAATAGTTCCATGACAAACTGGAAGTATTAGTTGCAGAAAAGGTATTCTGAATAAACTAAAAGCTGGGTAAAGAGTGAAAAAGGGGAAGAACCAGAGTATGTCAGTCCTTCAGCTTTTGTGAACTGGACAACTAGAAATACCCCTCTCCCCCATGGCATATAGCCAGGAATAGGGTTAAAACTTTTCCCTCAAGCCCCTCCATCTCAAATACTGGCTGCCACCTAGACAATTAGTTGGGTCCAGAACAGCAATTTTAGTAACCTCCTTCAAATCTCTGCTCAAGTCAGATTATGTACAATGATTTTAAACAGCAGAACTGGGATCTGCAATATGGCTGCTGAGTTTCTGAGACTACAAGGCTTCCTCTGTAGGGTCCTTCTTAAATCTATGCGCAAACAATCCAGCATAGCAATGATGCTATAGAAACACTTACGGAAGTAACAGAAGTTCTGGGGTGAGCAGCTCCCTTATGTTTAAGACCAGTTCACCATGAAGTCCCAGAGACCCAACTTATACCTTTTTACCCTCTCAATTTATCAAGAATCAATACCTGGTGGACTTGGCAAGGGTCTGTTGCTGATTGCTAATGACACCTATGAGCTAGTGATTTTCTGGTCAATCAGAAGTGAGAAATGCCATTTTCCATCTGTTTCTTATGCTGACCTTTCAGCACCTGACTACTCTCTCTCCATAAATCACACTCAATACTTAAAAGGTAGAGAGTTAGAATCCATGATCCCAGTAACTGAAAATCAGATACTGTGCTTTTCATCCAGGAATCTCTAAACACTTCACAGAAATAGTATCAGCATTATTATTTCCATCTATGGTGGAAAATTTGACCCAGATGTGACTTTCTCAAAACTGGTGCTGTCAACCAGTGCCAAACCCAAGAATACTATTTGGCTCTCCCTCTGCTAAGCCACATTATTTGGCTCCCATGCAGAGGTTACACCAGCTACAAAGACATTTTCAATGTTATCTTTAAAGCTGGCATGCCTTACCAGAGTTGTATTATCTGGGTTATTGCCCATCCTGCTGTTCTCACCCAAGAACTGGCCTTGGTGGCTACAAAAGGCATTGCTCAGTGCTACTTTACTAGAAACCTCATTCAATCTAAGTACATTTAATTACAAAAGCTCATTGACTCTATCAGTGAACCATAGAAAAATGCTCTACCCACTTCAAAAAACGTATTCATCACCCCTGTAATCTCACATTCCACCAGCCTGGGTCACAAAGGCTCCGTCACAGGTGCAGCCCCTCGCCCCAAGGGGAAACAACCAAAACAAGAACAAAAATGAGAAAACTAAGGGTCCTGTCAAAGCACAATTAAAGTGCACCTGGTTGCTGCTGAAAATGCACAGGCTGATGCAACTGCAGGCAGGAACAGAGCAGAAGGGAAGGAGAGGCCATACCTAGAATCATGGCTTGGACCATGCAACCAGACATTTGTGAACGAAATCCTGTCGTGCACATGCTAGGCCCCTGCTAACGCAAGTTCTCAGCACAACTTTCGTGCCTTTTTAGTTTTAAGACTGAGAGCTGCCATCTTCACCCCAGCACAGCCGCCACGAGATGGGGACACTGAGCTGGGCTGTGTGTCAAAAACGCAACCGAAGCGTCCGGACATCCACACTTTGATGTTGACTAAAATCTAAATTCACGCTCACTATTAACAAGTACCACATTTTGAAATGTCTCTAATCTTAAAGGATTACTCAGCAAAACTTACATGTGTTTATAATGTCTCTTGCCTGTCAGCAGTCTATTCCAATAAAATCAGCTTCACATGTGTGCAGCTGAAATTTATTAGGATGTTCAAACCTTCCACTGCCCACAAGTTAAATGGGAACTGGTGTCTCGTTTTGATTACAGCACCATGCTGAAATACTATCTAACTACATTTTACAAGAAGGTCTTCTCATCAAAAAGAAATGCCCCCTATCCTTCCTCTTCAAACTAAAAGCTTTTTTCTACAATTACCTATTTGGTGATTTATTTCATTGCCCATTTGACCCCACCTTTACTATTAAAGAACCTACCCTTCTTTAAAACACAGTTTTTTCTTCACCTGTACGGTTTGCAAGTTTCTTCTATGCAGTTGTACTTAAAATTAATAAAGCATCTAATGTGTAAAATGGGATAAGGTTAAACTCCAGGTATTACATTTCTGTTTCCTCAACAGCTGATTTAGTAAGTGGAAATATTTACATGGTATACATGAAACCTCTCAGCTTCACTCTGAAGCTGATGGTGCTTAGAAAAAAACAGGCATTTGATAAAATATACAAACAGCGGGTGAAGGAATTATGAAAAGGCAGTTAAGAAAAGAGTGCTCACCTTCAGGATCTTTGGGAAGGCCAAAATCAGTATTGCCAAAAATACGTATGAAGGTCATTATCAAAGACAGCATTCCTATGATAAACCTTAAAGTGTCAAGGCAGACATAAGATCACTCAGCTCTTTGTGCTAATAGCTGAATTCATTCTTACCTTCTTAGATGCCTTCAAGCAATGCTCTCAACAGCAAAGCGTATCACTCTCCAGCTGTCCACATTCAAGTGTTCTGCCTTGAAAAAAAACAAAAGGCATCAAATTTAACATTCTCTGTGGCTCAGATTTAGTTCTTCAGTTTTGCTTATGCTCTCTTCTACATGAGAGCAGTGAAATCCACAGAGTTTCTGATCTGCTATGCCTGTGCCTGCATGCTGGCTTTGTGCCTTTGGTGGGTATCTAAATTCACAGCATTGTGAACTGTGGATACAGCTGTGGGCTCAGAACTTTCCAATACGCATCTATGCAAAGTTATCCATTCCATAATTGCAAAGTGGTATGAGCAGGCTGCAGGGAAGTTGCAGATGCAGAATGCAAATGTTATGACAAATCAGAAACTAACCTCACAAGTGAATAAAGTTAACAGGTTTGTATGCTTTCCCTCCTTTCCTAGGTTTTGTTGTTTCTGTTGTGATAGCCTGTGTTCTGGGAGTGCTCATCATTCTTGCAGTAGTCTTATGCCTATTGAAGAGGAAAAGGTAAGATGTCTGGCTGTCACATCACAGGAACAGAATCAAACCAAATTTTGTTTCTGACACAAAGAAGTGCTTGTGTGTTCAAAACCTTGCACATTTTTTATAGTGGTAAAGGTTGATGTTTTATAAGATACAATCCCTTCCTACGAGCTTTGATTTGTTTTTTATTTCTCCTGTATCAGATACTCCAGAGTAACTCTATTTGATTGCCATCAAAATATTTTTATATGCCACAGTGGTCACCATTCTGCCATTGTAGGAACACTGTTTTTTTTGTGAAAAGCAACCATATAAGGCCTTTTTTCCACAAAATAATAATTACTGGAACAGTGCTTATGTAAACCCTTAAAGATACAAGGTCAGGAAACAGTGCTCTATGTGAGCACTGTGGAGAACACAAAATGACTTTCCAGTCTAAGTACTGACTGCTCCCACAAGTTAGGAAATGAGACTCCCCTTCCAGACAGAGCAGAACAAGCATGCTGGGTCGGTAACAAACTTACCCTGTTTTTCTGTTTCTCAATTGCCATTTGTTATTTTTCTTGTTCTCTTTGCTAGCACTGCTGCTTCTACTTGCTTTTTGAATCCTTTCATTTCTTCCTAGAACAGTCAGTGAAACAAGAGGGGAATGGAGTTTTAGGAAAAAAAAACACCTCTCCCAAAGGTCACATCATTTGAGGAGAAGAAATCTGTACTGACAAGAGATCATTTAGCAGAGTGCCACCAAAGCCAAACTCTGAGGAAAAAGACTAAGATTACAAACATTCCTATAGCCTGATCCCTTTGTGATCAGCACTGACTCTGCCTCACAGAATGCATTCTCCTGAAATATTTGTAACAACAAGTTACATTTGCACCAGTACAGAAGAAAAAAATCTCATGCACTTATGATGGGCCATTTTAAGTAACTAATGGTGCTTTTCTTTCACAGGAATTACAAGTATTGAATATATTTGTTTTATTTTAGCTGCAAAAAGGAAGGCAAAGACAACAGAGGGGTCATCTACAAACCAGGCACACACAAGGAGGAAGATATCTCCAAACTTTGATGCCTTGCTCTGTCCCAGAAGACCCTTTTCATTCATAGCACTGACTTATTTTGTGGTGTTGGAACATCTCTCTTGTTCTTGGCTAATGACAGTACCCAAGAGTGTTCTAAAAATGTACTGGCCACAAGTTTTCTGTATCCCTTGAGCTCTTGTTTTCCAGGGAGACAGGATCAGTGAATACTCCTGAGCTGAATTCCTCACAACATACTTTTTACATTTGCTGCTTACTGAGTCCTGCTCTTCTAACTGATTTCACAGTTAATCCTAAACTTCAATGTTATGGTTTGTTCAGCACAGATTTTCTCACAGGTGTTCAAATCTTAAGACACTTACCCAGCTACAAGCACTCTTCCCTGCTGAATCAGGTACTGGCTTTAGCATCATGAATATAAACCAAGATAAAGGACAACGTGTATTGGAGATCAGACTTTGAACTCAGTGGATACAGTTTTTAAAATCACAGCAAATGATGTTAGTACATTCACCGGTGGCTTTGTAACAAATACTAGAGGAAAAGACAAGTGTAAATGCAATGAGAGCCACATGGATTGTTAATGGCACTTAAACCCAGGAACTCAGTGCTGAAAAAACACTACTGCCAGAGGAACAGCTCACTTTCCAGTTATTCTACAGCTCACAAACCTGCTATGGAGGTCAGCCACTGGAATTAGAGAAGCATGTTGATGTCTTATTCTGCTCTTATTTATAGTGTGGGTATGAATGATGCAGAGATAATGCAGCTGCTGTCACTTCTAAGTAGACAAGCCATTTAATCATGAAATATCTACTGACTTTAGAATATATATATTACAACTGCAATTATACAGTAGATAATTTTGCTGATTTATTTCTCTGAATTGAGTGTTAGAAAGTAATCAAAATTATTTTTCCAAATCTCATAAGCTCTTGAGTCTTATTTTTGAAAGTGAAAAGCATAAACCTTCTGTTTCCACTGAAGACAATGTGAAATGTCATTGACTTCAGGAAGAATAGTGTTTAGCCAACCTAGCCTCAGACGCATACAGAATTCCTCTTGAATTTGACATATGAAGTGAGCATCTGTCATGCTTGTACTTCAGTACACAGGCAAGGAATTGAGCACAGGATTATACCTAAAATAACTTCAGGTCTGAATGCTGCTAACCACCACCTGGGAAGTTCTAAGCCAAATTTTACACTTAGATCTGTTCTACATTGAGTAGCACCAGCATATATGTGATTTAAAATAAATAAGTTGATACTTATGTGTTTTCTCTTTTATCAATGGTAGATGCACACTTAGGTTTTAGATTCTCCCCCTTCCACATCTGAGAAAACTGTTTCATGTCAAAAGCAAGCTTTTGAGTGAAAGGAGAAATAACTTATTACTACTTACTGTACATGAAATTTAGAAGCAAGAAATTCAGAAGAAGCGATTTACCTTACAACTAATTACACTGCAATTGCCACGATTTTTATCTTGCACAAACAAGCACATAAAGATCATCTTGTTGAAATGTTTGAAATTTACTTAAAAAGCATCATTTATGTGCTCTGGGAAACACTTATTCTTTGAATGCAGGTGTTTAAAGTCAAGAAACGATAATAAATTTTTATGGTGTTTCTTTGGATTTTCTTATTTCTTCTAGAAGAGCAACATTTTCATTCAGCTCAGCTGACTGCAAACATGGATCAATCACTCTCTTTTGCATGCAACATCCTGGGTATCTGTAACAAGAAGCATACAAACCTCGGCCAAGTACTGGATGCTAACTGTGAGAAAAAGTCTGTCATTACCAGCAAAGAAAACACATTACACATCAAACAAAAAATTCTCCCTCAGATCTTTTTCTTAAGCAAAAGAATAAACTGAAGAGGGATTCACACAAATCATATTCCTGCTGCTCCTGCTTGTAATACTCTCTAATTGCATGGAGCCCTCCAATGAAATTTATGCTTCCTTTGAAAACACAAGCACATGGAGATTTTTGTTTCTCCTTAATACTGTATTACCAGTTTGCACAGCCAGTGGTCCCCGAGCTGAAAGAATCTAAACCCAATACGTCTTCTGGGATCTTCAGCCACCATCATTTCATAAACCTACTGAAGTACCATGCTTTTTTAATACTTTCCAGGCTGTTTCTGTTGTCATTCTTACATGCCCAACATTTCAGATGTCTGGGAAAATCAAGCACAAGTAGTTAACACTCTACCAAAATAAACTGAAGAAAATCACAATTCCCTTCTTTTTAAATAAAATTACCCATTTCTGAGGCTAAAATCGCAGAAATGAAGCCTCAATCACTTAAGCCAGAAAAGAAGTGAAAGTCAGATGCCACAGGGGATGTAGAGCTCTCCTTCCACTGCCTGGTGATAGGAGGAAACCCATTCCTTTGTGTTACAATGCACCTATAGTGTGACTATATAAATCTCAAGTCCAAACTCAAAAGTATTCACTTCCTGTAAGCAAATATGAATATCCTCACAGAGGTGCTTCACTGACTGTCTTACTTCCTGGTTTAGTAAAGAATTTTTCCTCTCAGGAAGAGGTTGTCAAAATAGCAGCTACCAGGTTTTCTTTCTTTCTTCAGAAAGGAGAGAACTGACTTCAGGACATCCTATCATAGTTTATCTAACAAAGTTTGAATTCAACCTGGTACAATTTCTTCCAAGCTGGTTGATCAGTTACATGACTATTCTGCTAAAAGATGTGTACAGTGGGATCACGACCAATACCTTAGGTTTACATTTTCTCCATAGTGAACACTGTACAAAACCACATCTTGCATAACTAAGTGTATTTCAAAATTCGCTCAGGAAACACTGAGATACAAAAACTTCTGCAAGTATCATACCCAGTGTAGGAAAACAAACTCCAAATTTTAACTTCCAAAAACCCATATTAAATATACCTTAAAAAAAAAAAAAAAAAGGCTTTTTGACTTCAGCTAAAATGGTAGAAGAAAATGAAGCTGGTTTGCTATTGCAAAGCTTACAGTGTTGAAGTAAAATGGTGTTTTCATTAATTCTGTAGCAAGATCAATACATTAATTCTCATTTAAAACCTACTCCTGGAACTTGAAATGTTACCCATAGATAAACATATAAATTTAATATTGATTCATTTGTCTTATTGCAGTAAGCTACAACTGAACTATTAAGTTCTCAGAGGTGTAGTATCCATGAGGATGTTTGCTTCAAACAGCTGCCTGACAGAAGCCAGGTTATCAAGTAAACAAATATTGATACCAATCTGAAGGAACACAGCAAACTACAATGATACATGGGAAAACTAATTATATCCCGCAGCTGGATATCCAGAATTGGACACCTGCTGGGTGGAATATTACTGACTCATAGAATGGTTTGGGTTGGAAAGGACCTTAAGATCATCCTGTTCCAACCCCCTGCTATGGGCAGGGATGCCTCACACCAGACTATGTCACCCAAGGCTCTGTTCAACTTGGCCTTGAACACTGCCAGGAATGGAGCACTTACCACTTCTCTGGGCAGCCTGTGCCAGTGGCTCACCACCCTCCTGGTAAAGAACTTCTTCCTTATATCTAACCTCAACTTCCCCAGCTGAAGTTTAAACCCATCAGCTCTTGTCCTACCACTACAGTACACAACTTGTGACAGTGCATTAAATTACCACGTAGATTTTTAGGATGAAATTACGAAATAAAAGCTCCCCGGACAACTTGTAGCCTGTTACATGAAACTGCACAAAGTTATTTTTGTGGTATCCTGGGACTACAGTAATATACATAAATGTATCTGAGTAAGTCATAAAGAAATATAAAGCAAATCTCCATGGATAAAAACCACTACACCTCAACTGAAGTAATCCAGATGATAATTCCCATTAGGTGCAAGTGCCTACCTAGACCTCATGGAAGAAAAGGTAAAAAGACCCTCAAACAATTCTACATTTAAAATGTGTTTTTATCAAATCATTATAGAAGTCAGTAAAAAAGATGTAAACAAATGTCAAACTAAAAGTTTATGACAACTTGAAAGAACTTGGAAATTTTGCACATTCTCATTAATACATCAGTTTTAGTTGAGCAAAATACACATACTCCATGGTCATGGAAAAAAGCAGTAATTCCAAAAAAGGACTCAAAAGTCCAATTATTTTGCTTTCTTTTAGAAACATGATCAACAACTCTTAACCTTTGTAAGAGTTTCCAGAGAAGTGAAATGGCACCATCTAGTGACTGAGAGATGAAACAATCAAGTCAGGAAAGCAGTCACTTTTGCTCCCTCACATCCATTCAAGTTTGGAAACAATAGCAAAAGGAAATGTGAAAATAAACATGAATGCTGGAACACCTCTATGGAACATGGAATTTTAAAGTCAAATAATATTACTCAATGATTATTTTTCTACCAAACTCGGTACCTACAATTGTTAGTTTATTAAAATGTTTTTGGAAATGTTTATGATATAAATTTAATAGTCGCATACTACTGACTCCAGTATCTTCCCAGGAAAGCCAGTGCTTTTAAAGCAATGACCACTTCAGCTTATTAAGGAGTCATCATCAACTGATGATAACACACAGTCATTTATAAATAAAAATCAAGCAACTTTAAATGCATCAAACTCTTCACTGATAAAATCAAGTGAGGCAGCAGCCCCTTCTCTTCAGTTAATAACAACACATCATATTTGCACAGGCACCACGATCCTATGTGTAGACGTTCACTGATTCACACTTCCAGCAGATCACCTCAAAGCTGCCAGCACAGAACATTTCTAAGCTAGTTTTACAGAACTAAACTTTACTCCTCCTGTACAAACTGCCTTTATTTTATAACTCCTTCTAGGAATTCACCCACTAGAAGAACAAAGGCAAAAGCAGAACGTTTGCTGCTTTTTATAGTTTTTCCTCTGGGCTTTTCTTGAAAGAATATATTGAAAAACAACTTTTTCACATTTTCTCAACAAGAAGCATTATGCCTTTAGAGGACGATGCAGGAGGGCTTTTCCTTTAGGAATTGCTACACAAGAAAAGTGAAGGAGGTTGCACAGTGGAGATTCTGTAATCTTCAGACATCTTTCACCCTTGTGCCCCCTTTTGTTCTTTCTTTCTGTACATCACACAAAGAACAGCTTCTTGCTTTGCTAGAAAGATTAAGTCTCTAGTGACTCAAAAAGCCCCACCAAAATGCACACTCTCAAGTTTCAGGGTGTCCCACCCTAAAATGGGGGACAGGTGGGAATTACAGCATCAGAGAATTACTGTTTTTCACACACTGAGAGACTGAAAATACGTTGTGAAGAACATCACAGTGATCTCTAACTCTGCTGCCTTCTTGCTTATCTACAGCTCTATGGCAGGGCAAAGAATACAATCTCCTCCTAATAAAATAAATAAGATTAACTGTTTATTACAACAGGGTCAAAAGCCATTAAGACAAGCAACAGACAGGAAAGCTGGCATTGCTCCATACTGCTGCAGTCTTCACCAAGAACAATTAAAAAGTACTCTTCAGGGAGATCACAGAACAATAAGCTACTACAGGTATGGACCATATTTCAAGAATAAAAGGATGCCAGAGGGGGACTCTTCACCACAGACTGTAGCAATAGGACAAGGGGTGATGGGCTCAAACTTAAACAAGGGAAGTTGAGATTAGAGATAATGAAGAAGTTCTTTACTATGAGGGTGGTGAGGCACTAGCACAGGTTGCCCAGAGAAGTGGTAAATGCTCCATCTCTGGCAGTGTTCAAGGCCAGGTTGGACAGAGCCCTGGGCAACATGGTCTACTGTGAGGCATCCCTGCCCATGGTAGAGAGCTGGAACTGGATGATCTTAAGGTCCTTTCCAAGCCAAACCACTCCTGGATTCTAGTAAAAAACTTTCTGGTTAGACCAAGAACTGGGTCAAACAACATAATCTTATTCACTAACTTCAACGTATGCAGCTGGCCCAGATCACATTATTTTTCTATTTCTAAGAACCACTCCATCACACATATGCCTATTTTAGCTTTAGCAAAGCACGGAAACATGTATTTTAACAGACTACCCTTCCTCTTTCAAATCTGACTTCACTTCAAGCTGAAATGTCTGCCTGCAAGAATAGTTTTCAGCTGACACACAGTAAAAATGGGCCTCTTGTAATGAGACATTTAAGAACACCTGCAGAGGCCACTTCAATGAAAACATGTATGATTCTCAAAATAAGGTTTAAAAAAGAAATCACATTTGCAAATATGTGGGGGTATTACTTGCAAAAGTTAACTGTCACTTGGTTTAGCCATCATGGAGACAAACACAGTAGAAGTCCACAGACTCACATTTGAAATCATCATTTTTCCAGCCTATCTCAGCTACAGATACAGTCATGGGAGTAAACCAGCAAATAATTCTGTCCATAAAAGGGAGTAAAATAAGGAAAACACATGTTACAGTATCTTCTGATTCTAAAATTTTATATGAAAACCCTGAAGGAAAAGGCATGCAAATAATTCAAAGAGAATATATGAAAAAAATATGCCTTTTTAGGACTAGCTGTTACTGTATTTTGTCTTTAAGCTGGTTGCACTAAACTTTTGATACTGTTACTGTATTTTGTCTTTAAGCTGGTTGCACTAAACTTCTGATAAGCTACTGTTCACCCACTGAATTAGTTGCATAATTAAAAAGAGGTACACTGAGCTGCTCCCTAAAAGGAAAAAAGTGTAATTTCTATTACTCAAAGTCTTATATGGGACTTCACTACCATTTAAATGTTAGGACCCTGCACATCTCAAAAGTAGCAGAAAACTTCCTGCTTGCACTCTAACCCTCACTTTTGATGTAGGTGAACCTCTGCAGGCAGGACTGAGCTCACTTGTTGGAAACCACTGATTCAGTGCTTAAGGCACTCTGACTGGCTTCATACTTCTTTGCATGCTATAGACACAATCATGTCTCCACACAATATATGCACACATATACAGGCACACATATCTGCCAGGCACCAAAAGTCCAATGAAATCAGGTACTGAATTCACCTTATGGAGAAGCACATGCTAATCAAAATCGGTGTTCCTCACCTTTTACCCAAAGAAAGAAAATTTTGGAAAGATTTATGGAACACACATCAAACGTTTTCACTTGTTGTTTGGAAACTGAATAGAAAAATTAAAATAGTATTTTTTTCTTTTACTTAACATCAGCAATCTGTCTTCTGAATGATAACTGGAAAAAAACTACCTCAATAACATTTTGCACTTATTACCTGAATTATAAGAAGCTTTCCATAAAAGACATTTACTGTTTGGGCTATTAAAGATTACATTTCAGTCATAAAATGGTAATTACGGGCTAAGGTAAGTATCACAGAATGCTATGCATGCAGTTCCAGGTCAGTGAAACAAGCTGTTGCTTTTGCACTCAACCACAGTCACTCCTCTGGCATTTTATATAGCAGTCACAAGACTTTGATATCATGATATCAAAGGCTACCATACAACACTGCAACCCACTTCCCAGAAAACTTACCTGACTCCATTAATTTTGTGTTCTCATCTGGGTGGAATTTAAATAAAGGGAAAAAAAAAAAAAACCTTAGAAGGTGAAATTAAATATTTCATGCTATGTCCCTAAGCAAGACACAGTTTGGAAAGTTTATTATTGTTTAATCACTTTGATCTTTACATAAAGAGCTGCAGTGTCACAAGCTGAAGAAAACTCGCAGGCAGCAATAACGTAACTTGTGAAAAATCCCAAATCTCTGGTTGAAAGGGAGCTTGCTCTAACTAATACTGTTAATGAAGAGCAGTGATAAATGAAATATAATCTTTGTTTTAAATGCACTTTCTTTCCAAGAGGTGGCCCTTCCTAAGGAAGCAAGTTCAAGGGTTAATGAAGAGGGTTAACCACATTAGCTGTGTTTGATCTCCAATTTGCATCAAAGACTCTAATTTCAAAATTAACATTCCCAAGTTTTATTATTTGTTTAAAGGCCGCAATCATTTTACTTTCTATTATTAAACCTAACTTTTAAGAAAGTATGTTACCGCTAGAGAACTACTGATACCGAATACTGCCAGCTCTTTGTCCAGCATGATGCCATCCTTAGGGAACCTCCAGTGAACGGGAATTACCACATGACTTTCTGGTAAAGTCTGCCACAGGTACATCGGAATGGTCCCTGGAGCGGAACAGAAAACACCACTCCAAAGATGAGCGCGTTTTTCCATACTGATGCTTAATGGCTACCACCAATCTGCACAGCAGCAAAGCACACAGGGGAACAAAGCAGCAGGGAGACCGGCCACATGAAAGCTCTTGGATCAAAGCCAGTGGGGAAGCAAATGAATTGGTTAGAGCTGCAGCGTAACCACCACAGAAGAAACAGGTTCTGAAGGAGTGCATTGCGCATGTCAAGAAACTCTTTTTTAATGTTGAGAAAAACTAAACCAGAAATTCCATCTCTGAAGAGGCCGGGGTGGTTTAAAAGTTAAATAACTCCACCCATTTATGCAAATCTCAACTGCTGAAGAACTTAACTACACTGCGTGAGAAAATACAAAAAAGTAGGACCAGCTTCTAAGGCCACTTCTGACGAAGTCTGTTCCCTAACGCAGGTCCCCCTCCTGGGAATACCCGCTAAGCGCCAAAACTTAAACAACAGTAGCTTGAAACTAATTACAGACTGTGTGAAGCGGGCGCCGCCCGGGCCTGCGAGGCCACGGCCAGACCAAGCGAGGGCCGCTTTCTGTGGCCCCTGTGCCCGGCCCCCATGCCCGGGCCCATCCCCGGCAGAGCTCGCTGGAAGCCCCGGCGGATCCCCGCGGATCGTGCGGTACCGCGAGTGCGCGGCCGCACACGAGCGGCAGAGAGCAAAGGGACCGCGGGTGAGCGGCCGCCGCCATCTCGGGAAAGCGCAGGGAGGACCCGGCTAGGCGAGGCGAGGCCGCGGCCTGGCGCCGGCTGCCCGCGGGGCTGCAGCGGCCCGGGCTGAGGGGGAGCGTAACTCGGAGCCGCTGGGGTCTCCCCACCCCTCACTGCTGCTGCGGGCTCGCCCCTCCACCGCCTGCGCCCGCCGAGGAAGGAAGGCAGAGCGGCGGGCCGAGGCACCGCGCCCGGGAAGGCGGGCCCTGTCATGGCGAGGCGCCCGCCCCGCCCCGGGCCTTCGCTGCGCTGAGGCGAGGGACAGGCTCGGTCCTGCCCGGTCCCGGGAGGGTGCCCGGCGCCTCTGCCCCTGTCCCCGCCGCCCGGGAGGTCTCCCCGCACCCGGCACCCACCTGCCACCGCGGCGGGCTCCGGGTCGTGAGGGGAAGGGAGCCGCCGCCCCGCCGGACGGCGCCGGTCCCCTGAGGCAGCGCGCGGCCGGGAGCGTGGTCTCGCGCACCTGCACGCGAGGGGCGATGGCGGCGCCGCCGCAGCCCGGAACAGGCCCTGAGCGGTGCCCGTCCGGCGACGTGCGCCGCAGAGCGATGTGCTCGGCCTACGCTTAGCGGTGGTGCGCTGCACAGCTGCGGGTGCCTGGGCCCTGTGCTTTGTTCACAGCATGAACGTGGTACAAAACCATTGCGTTCCCGGTGGGGAAGTTCAGAAGCGCTGTTCGGCACCATCAGACATCCATCTCATGGACAGAACTTCCTCAGGCTTCCATTCTTCACCTGGAACGCAGACCAGAGCGAGTTAGTGCCATGGTGCCTGCAGAAAACAGAAACCCAGTAAAGTAACAATAAAGATTTGCAAACAGCTTTTGACAAAAGTTTAACACTCAAGTGCTTAAAAAAGCAGTGCCGACATCAGAATTTGCGCTTCACTGAGCTGATTTACCATTACTGCACTTGTCCTTAGGGACGGGCACATTGCCAGTGATCCAACACAACATGCAAATAGATGGAGTCTACTGCTGCAAGTGTCACAAACTGTGAGTGTGTGTTCTGGAGCCTTCCCTTTCCTGTCCCAAGTACGTCCACACTAGCATCGTCTCCTTATGCTGCTCTGCAAAGGTAGTGGCATAAAAGGAAAAGTCACAACTGCACTAAGGCATCTCAGTCACCTATGCAAGGAAGGTACTGGAGACTATTGAGGTGAAATTCTCAACACTTACTGAATGCTTATAGAATCCTTCAATCTGTACAATGTATTCAGTAGCACCGTTCAAGCTACACATGCTTTCCACAATTCATTAAATGTTAATTCCTCAGATGAGGAAAATGCTTGTGTCCTGCTCAGACCTTCACAAAGAGTACTGAGTATGTACTGAATTTATGTAACAGTTTTCACACCGCAAGCTTACTGCTCATGTGCTCTGCTGAAGACAGTAAGAAATATTTGTTGCAACTACAAACCATTCTAGAGCACTAAAAATCCTCTTCAGTATGCTTTGCATTCCATTCCCTGCCCTTTCTTTAAACCTCTAGCCGGCAAGAACGACATTACATGACATTACGTGACACAAAAGCTTCATTTGTCTATCTCTTGAAGATTAGAATATTTCTAAAGAAAAAACACTTTGAAGTCCTAAATTATATCAATTACTTTGGTCAACCAAGTTGGATAAAGGATGATTTAGGAAAAATGCAATTTAACAGGTTATAAAAGCTGGATACATTCTACATGGGTACCAACAACTCGCTTCTGGTCTACAAGTGTGCACTCTTATAGCAATTGTTAGTCTACAAGCAGAAACAGAGCCAGGAACTGTTAAAAAAGTAACATAAGGATGCCTGCTATTTCCTTTTAACAAATGGAGAATGCAAATGTATTTAAAATGTTATTGGGATGTAGATACATGCCACTAACTTCTGTGGGAACTGAAGGACTTGCAGAAGTGATTTTAGAACCATTGTGCACCTACAATCAGTTAAGATCAAGGGGATCTGCAAGATAATGTTTAAACAGCTGGTCCTGAAGCAGCAAGCTTGTCTGCCAGAAGCAGTCTGAAACAAAACAACAAAACCCAAACGCACACATCAAGTTGGGTTACATGAGAAGAATGTGACTCTAGCTTTTTGTTAGTTAAGGTAAAGACACAATATATCCTTTCAGCGAAATACAGCTGAAAGTTTTATTACATGAACAGGTAAAAAGCACAGACTTTAGAAAGTACTTGTCATCCATGCATTTCCTGTTCATTCCTTAAGGTGCCCACTTGGGTGCCTCAATTATTAATCTGCTTTTGTCTTGGGGAGACAGAACCATTCTTTCCTTAGATTCACTAACTTTCATATCAGTTGTGAGTTACTGCCAAAGCACATGAATTGGAAAATGAAGCACTATTGCTGATTAAATAGCCAACAAATATTTCTGTTCAATCCAGCAATATTCAGTGATGAAGCTGGATAATCAATATTTGCTGTATTAATTCACGGTATTTGTGCCTCGGGTTATTGAGGTCCTTTCACATAATGCTGATTTAAAACAACAACGAAAAAGAAAATGTCAACAGCTTAAGTGAGTTGTGTCTTCTATTACCTTTACTGGCATTACTCAGAAGTTATTTTGGAAAGGTATTTCATGACACTTGATGTCTGGAGAAATGGTTCCTTATGAAGCTGAAGGTCACTGAAATAATGCTTAGCTTTAAGCAATCACTGCAGGAAGAGAGGGTATTTCAGGAGCAACCTAAACAACAGTCAAGTTTAGGAACAACCAAAGCCTTACAAAAACCTTTGTGGTTTTCCACTGAAGCTAAGCAAACCTTTACACACGCAACTCAGGTGGACACCTTTCCACAACAGATGTATGGAAAACAGATGGGAAATGCCAACAGTATAAAAACTACGTGGAATATTTCATGCAAAATACTCCAAATACTTTTCATTATGTAACTTTTATTTGAGACACACATTGTTGTAAAAAAGTTCACATGGAATAATAAAACCACTGGAGTGTGAAGGTTTGGGGTTTTCTTAGGGGTTGGGTTTGGTTTTTTGTCTATACACATCAATACACAATTACTGATCAGGTTTACAAGTTAACCACATGACAAGTTCACTTTTATCCGCAGGAGCTTTTCACATTACACCTTTATATCAGAGATAAAATGTGTTTGAACATACAGAGTAGAACACTTCTATTTCAAAATTAAGCATTTTCTCAAGGACTATAGTTTTTATTCTGAATTTAGTAGCTATATAGCATTAAAATAACTGTAATTGAAGTTTTATTTGCAAAAACGTCTGTAAGGCCATAGGAATGCACTAAAATAGTTAAATTCACCAGAAACAAGAAAAATCAAATCAATGGAAAACCTGCTTTTATGGAAGAAAGAAATACAAGTTTTATTTGTAAGAATGAAAATGACATAAGCAGTTCAGTGAATGGAGGAGAAAAAAGACCTATTATCACCTACAGACCAATCCTTAAGGTTAACATTGCAAAATTTCAGTTACATTAACAGGTAACCAAATAACAGATGCATTTTCACAAATAACACATTTATGCATTTTACACATTATTCATGTACTTTCAAATCATTATCCATTCACAATATTTTAACGTGATATGTATACTGAAGACTCCTTTATTCACTTGTGAGAATGATCAACTTAATTCACTTGACTTCAGCAGACTCGTACGGGAAAGGTACTTACGATAAGAAATAATTTCTGTAAAAAGAACTACAGGTCTGAAAAGTCAATGAGCATTTTAAGACTGTCCCCCCAGTAGAAAAGTGAGTGCGTTAAGTTTCGCGAGTGGTTTAAGCTTTAGCAATAATAGAACTTCCAGGCAGTAAGTAAATCGGGTATTCTGTACACGCTCAACAAAACCTCCTTGTGCACATTTTGCTGAGCGTAGACTGAAAGCTAGAACTGCAGAGCACTGAGAGCAGTTTGGAGTTGGTTTGGTGATTTTTCTCTTTTTTTTTTTTTTTTTCCCTTAAACCATTTAGAAAAACACTGGTCAAGGTAATAGTGCACAGACATGGGGCGGAGGAAAGAGTGCCTACAACTCCATAGCACAAGCAGCAGTTTTGTTTTAGCGAAATCCACCACAAAACGTCTGCCTTTCCTGAAAGGTTAATGGCAGTTTCTGGAACAAAACAAACACATTTACTGCTTAATGAATAATCATTATATGACTTTCATTCTAATGGCCATTAGAATACTAACTACTTGACTGCTACTGCTGAACCCAGGACACTGAGGTATAGTTAAGAGTCCTTCAAAGTTGAGATTATATAGTCTTGAGCGAAGTAGCAACAGAGGCTGCACAAAACAATCATAGTGATATTAGAAAAGCCCGTAGTACCCAGCATCTGATGCGTAGGCAGAACATACCATTTATCATCACCCGCCTGTCTAAAGGAAAATACAGCTAAAAAAACTCCCAGTAAAACATACAGCTGATCTGCACGCTAGGATACAGCACGTTTCTCAATGTCTGACAAGTCAGACTGTACACAGAAAGGTCTACTGACCAAAAGTTAGCACACGGATAAAGTGCAGCCACTCAGCCATTTAATACTGCTGGAGAAAAGGGGTGAGGGCAAAACAGCAAAAACAGAGAGAGAAATCTGCATTTTACCTTATCCATAAGACCACATGAAATTAGAATTCTTCAGTTTCAGCAGGGGACAACAAAATTGCATTAAATTCTTCTACAAATAGAAAAAGATGAACTTTACATGAACATTAAGCAACGTGAAATATTTACTGCATTATTTTATCATGCATAAAGTGAGTTTCCTATGGTCTTACCTCACATTTATGTACAGTTTAGCACAGCTAAATGTAAGAAAATAGCAAGGTTTTTTTCTCCCCACTCCCACCCCCCCCCCAACAAAGCAGATACCCCAATTCGCTGCTGCTTCAAGAAGCATTTCATAGACTCTACTACTTACAGGCTCTTTCAAAGGGAAGTTCATGGAGACTAATATTGAATGAACATTTTAACCACACAGCGAAGACAGGAAAAACAATACAAAGCATTCTGTAAACGGTGCCAAACACAGAACATGTCAGTTTTGGTTTGCAGACAACCCCTGAGATAAAAATCAAAGTATTACGACACCAAATAAGTCAGAGGTAAATTACTGAAAATAAACAACATTCATAATTGGTGTCACAACACTTTCTGTATAGAAGCACTTTTTTAACCATACAGAAAACATAACTGCTTTAGCCCGTCCAAGAAAAACATCAAGGGTAGACAACACAGCAGTTAGGGTTGCTTTGTTTTTTCACTGAACCTTGTTGCCATGAAGATCTTTCTGGTTTAGTGCAGCAACAGCAGTTTATGAGATTCACCACCTAGTTACAATAACTATTTCTATTAAACCACACGCGGGGACAGGTCGATAACCACTTAAAACTTTATGGAACCAGCTACTAATAGTAAAGACTTTTGATTTTAAAAGGTTTAAGTCTTAACGCTATTGGCCATTTCACTTTCAAGATATTTACAACAGACCCAGAGATGACAAGTTCAGTACCTGACACCACAAAAGGAAGCAGTTATCTGTGCTAACAACCAGCTCACTGTTTACAACCCCAGACCATGTAAGTGAAGCAAAAGCAAGCACATCAGACATGAACTTAGACAACGACAGAATGCACCTATCCCCTAGTAACAAACATGCTGGACACAAACTTGTAGTTAAAGCTTACAATGGTCCAAGTTTGGCACATCAACAGAACTAAAGCACCTGTTTTAATTGCTCATTGAGGAATTTTTTTCAGAAGACAATAAAAAAGTAGTAGAACAAAGACTAGGTTATACAATGCTCAGTTGAGTAAAAAAAGGCAACTATGTTTGAACTCTGCCTCTAACAGTCTAGGTCACTGTACCAGTTTTTGATGAGAAAAATAACTGCTTGAGCAGACCAAGGAGGGCTTCACACATTCACCATTAACTGCACAACTAAGAGTACATTACAGCCCTAATGTGACCATTTCCTTAGTGCCACAACTTGATATACTCTAGTAACTGCACAGGAAGCTAGTTTTTGGACACCGCATCAAGGGTTGATGCTCACACACATTAACGAACTATGCTTAGAATTACAGTAGAAATGGAAGTCACCTTTAGAAGCAGTCATTTCTGAACAAATGAATCCACAGAGGTTACTCAAAACTCATGCATTCAGCTTCCACAAGCCACTTAAGTGATAGTGATGAGGCTAATTAGTGACCATGATTTCAGCTCCAGAGTGCACTTCCTCATCAAAAACAAAAAAGGTGCAGATGGTTTGAGCTAACAAAGGGAAGCTAAGTGAGGAAAGACACTGTGTTTATTCAAATAACTGAAAGGTGCATCTGTGAATCAAACAGTGACTGGCAATTCAGAACACAACTTTGCTAAGTCTGGTAAAGAAAGAAAAGCAACATACTACATTCAAAATAGAATGTCATCGCTTCTGCATGAACAGATTTGTGCATCTAAGACAAAATGCATACAAACTGTTAAATGCCAATTGTTCTGGTAATTCTAATTACTAGAGTGTTGACATCCATACTGCAGTCATGGCCACAGGTATACAGCATAGGAAATAATGGAAGTGAGATAATTTTACCCCTGGCTCTACTGCTTGAAAATAAATTTGTTTAAAAAGAGAAAAACCTGCACAAATCTGTTAAGAATCTTACAAGTCAAACTGTGCAAATACAAATGTAAGATTGTGCTGTAACAGGCAGTAAGAGGCCAATATGGATGTGCAAAGTTAAAAGAAACATAGCAGCTTTTGCAACAGGCAATAAAACAGAAAGTAAAAAAGAAAACAGATTAACTCTTGCATTTGTGTCTCCACTTCATAGCTTCCATATCTGAGAAAGAAGAGCCTGACAGGTCAATAGGCTTAGTGAGCAAAATCCACTTGGTATTTTGTGTATCGCAGTCTACGTTCAATGGAGCTCTCAGCAGCAGCTTGGTGGTATTATTTCTGAGGCTTTGTGACCCTGTGCTTTCAAAGAAGCAGAAAAGGTTCTAAGTGTGCTGCAGTCTATCATTAGAAGTTCATCAAAGTAGCGTGCATCGAAAGAAGCTGCTCTTCTTAGATCGATTTTCTGTTATTTTTACTGGCCCACCTGCCCCTGATGAACTGTTGTCATTCTGAAAGACACAAGAGCATCAACATCAGGATATGCAGAAAAAAGTAAGTCTGGCTTTCCTAGTCTCCCTCCCCACTTTCCCTTCTTTCAAAGCAACAACCAAAGCAGAGGCTTGTTGCAACCCACAATTATCCACTCTTAATCACTCAGTAAAACTGCCTTCTTTAAAAAGAAACATTTAACAATCCAGATCTCAAGGATTAGCTGAAGGAGTGACTACATGATTTGATGTTTAATAAAGCAAGGATCACACTGGCAACATTTGAAAAGAACACATCAGTTCCAGCCTGCCCAGTGTTAATGTCAATGCAAAATAAAGAGGTTACACACTGATGTGTAACAAAGTGTGATAAAGCACTGCTTGCTCAATTTTGATCTATCATCCCCACTGTAATCCCCAGGAGTATCGTGGTAGGGCTACTATTCAGCCAATGATTATAGCAGTCACTGCAACCTAAGTAGTTTGCATGGCAATTTGAAATACAAACCATTTTTCTGTTGAGCTTTGTCATAATGTCCCGTGCAAGTGTGAAAAATGCCTGGTGGGGAGCAGAAATGAAAAACAAAATGAAAAAAAGAGTTACTCACAGGACATGAAAGACAAGATAGATCCGAAATAGCCAGACACATTAACAATACAGTATGCTGTAGGCCACCGGTAGCACTTGGAGTTGCAAGGCACTCGCTCTGTGTACTAACAGGTGTTTACTTAAATTGCAGTCCGCACGCTTTAGAAGGAAAAAACTATTTCTTTTTAGTCTCCATTCCTCAAATCTTTGCAGCAGGTGAACAGACTTGCCCGTTGTGTATCTCTTGGGCATTAAAAAAACATGATCTGCTGAAGACAAGGCTACATACACTATGTACGTATAAAGTTAGTTACACTTCCAATACCCGTATCAGAACAAACCAGAACAACCAAAACCCCACAAACAAAAAATAAAACCACACTCTGGCAAAACTCAGCATCTCAGACCTCAATGTACAAAGGAACAAAGAAACTTCTGTAGCAAAAAAATTCTGACATTCTCCAGTTCTCCAGAAGCAACCTAAAATCTTGATTTTCCCTATCTGGAGTTACCAACAATCCAAGGACAGTTCCAGAACGTAAAAAACTAAGTATTTCCCCTTTCACTGTGTTCAGAATATATCCAAAGACAGAGACTGATTTAATGCAAATAAATCACAAAAAGTAATAGAAATTAATTCCCTTCTGATCACAAGATTATCACAGTGTGTCATTTCCCACACGTTAAGTATTTGGTGGAATGACGACTAAATCATTACTTGCTCAATGCCTGCATCAGCTGCATTTTTTAAATGCTTTCTTCATTATTCATGTGACAAATAGCCATGTTGTTCAGCGTAAGCACAAAGTAATGCTTAATTTAGTGACCTACAGGAGTTAAAATGAAATTGCAAGACATGTCACGAAAAAGCAAGTCAATCATCTGAAGGAACTAATGAAGATGACTGTTGGTACTTTTTATTAGGAGACTATTGCTATGCACAGTGGTATTAGCTGTTAAGTTCACACTTCTATTGTCTGTTGTAAGAATCACAATGACACTGTGAAAATCAGGTCAAGCACTTTTCCAGATGCAAATAGGTTAAAACTAAATATATTGTATAACAATCATCCTGCAATTAGAAAAAATGCTTGAGTGGCATGGCACCGCTCATGTTATTTTAAAGTAACAATCTCTTTAGTTTCCAGTTAATTTGTTAGCTGCATGATCTGTACTAAGTACGTTTGGAGGACCTCTAAAAGATATCCAGTCAATGCACATGGAAAAGCTTTCAGACTGTTAGATATAGGAACAACATTTAAGAATAAGTCTACCCCTTTTCTGAATGAATGAATCCTGATATAGCTGATTTTTGATATCACATTATATTCTTGTTCACGCTTTTCATGGAGTAAGATCCTCCCCCCACCCACCCCGACATGACAAGAGTGATTCATGGCAAGACAGACTGGAGCTGAGCCACTCTTTCATCCAATTTATTTCCTTATGCGCTCATAAATAGGGGTCTTAGGCTTTTAGAATAAAATTCACTTGCAGGAAAACAAGTTTCAAGTCTAGAGACTTCCTCTTCTAACATCAGCTTATGACAGTCTATGCTGATGTTCCAGGTTAACTTCAGTCTCATCTGCACAGCACACATCTAGTAGTAACTTGAAGGCTCGTTGACACAACAGCAAGTTATTCTCAAATCTTGAATCCGATTTCCTTCACAAAGCATTGTTCTACAATTACACCCATTACATCCATTCCCAGCCTTGAAATTTCCTACTTGAAATTTAGCAGCAAGGCACAGAAGTCTAAAGGGACTGTTTCCTACCATGATAATAAACCACTGTTAACGCCCACTTAACAACCAATTCCAGACATTACCAGAAAACAAGAAATGCTGGATTTTACAGCAACTCTAAATATAACAAGACTGCTGACCCTGGAGCACAGTAGGAACTTTAGGTCCCAGATCAGGTCAGAAAGCCCAATAGATCATGAAACATGTCTCCATAGCAGTAGTTCAACAAACACACCCAAGTGTAACACCCATCTCTTACCTCTTCCACATTTATGCTGGATTTCGCACTCGTCTCCAAAAATTTGATTCCATAATCAATTGCTAACTGGAAGAGAGGTTAAAATCTTTCAGTGTTATTGAAGTTCCTTTGTAAAACCAGTGTTTCATATGAGTTCATAATACAATAGATGCTGTATACAGCAGCAAGCTTAAAAAACGAAACCAAACAAGCTCCATTTCTGCTTTTCTCTTGCAAAAAGATTACAGTTACTGGACAATTAGACAGAAATATTAGAACAGACCATACCCTCATGTAAATTCAAAACAACAAAGAGATGAACTGCTCACAAAAAGACTTATTTAGCACCTAAAAAACCCCATCAAGATAAAATCTTCATTAATGTGGATTTATGGACCAGATAACTACATACAATCATCCCATAAGCAGTATTACTAGCAACTACACTGCTTTAGCTGTGTACATAATAGATTATATAGTATTCTTACTTGTTCATTTGTTCTGAAGAACTGCTGATTACTTAAATTTTAATAGCAGGAGTAAGTAATTACCATGGTGAATTGATTAGACTATATACAAAGCTTCAGACTGAGATTTAGAATACTTCATGCTATAGCAAAGGTCAACATCCTTCACAGGATCTTCCTCTCAAGACAACAGTATCATTAAGTTTATTCAGACTTTAAGACTGTCAAGTGCTATTTAAAAACAAACCCTCCCAAACCTGGCATCCCATAATATATAGAAGTTTCTGGAACAAGAGGTTTGAGGCCCATTATCTCTCATATGCCTAAAACGTCCCAAAATATCCAGCAGCCAATGTCCCAAGAAAAGGAGGCTTCTAGATCAGGTAAGTCACCAAAAGCTCACCTTCTCCCCTTTTTCCTTGGACACTTGTCTTTTTTCATTCATATCACATTTGTTACCCAGGATCATTCTTTCTACATCTGAAGAGGCATGCTGAAAGAAGAAACCATAATCTCTCAGAAACAAAGTACATCACTGCTTAAAAGAAACCAACGTGCCATGCTCATGCACCAGTGACTATTTTATTTTTCAGAAGTTATCTAATGTGAAGGCATTGCTGAGGAAGAGACTGACTTCTCAACCAGCCAAATTAATACTTACATGATAAAACTGGTTGGAATAAATCCTCCTAGATTAAATTTGCCTGAGTATTAAAACAGACCAAATACAGTGCCACAAGCTCTGTACCAGGCTGCACACATGCACAGGCATTTGGCTGTTCTGGAAATACAACAGCACTCACTTCAAAGCAGTGCACGGACATCTGAGCTATTTGGTTGCAGAATAATTATGCAATACAATTGCACTTTTTAAACAGATTGTTAATACAATACTTTAATAATCACTTCAGCAAGAGAACTTTTCCAGCCCTATCAATATAGTATCAAACTATAATTTGATATACAGGAATTCGGCTTAAGAGCCAAGTAATAATACTTAAGAAAAGTCCATGGGTTTTATGTTTAAGGAAAAAAACCTAAACCAGCAAGATTATGTTGCCTAACTATAGCTTCACTAAAATTAAGGTTTCTCCTCTCACTTCATAATGTCCTCTTCCTACTGGACAGCATGTCCCTCTAAATGATTTATAGTAAGTTAGTAGGAAGGAAGTTTAACCAAGACCAAATGAAAAGGTCAAAAATCTCTAATCAGACAAACACACAGCACAGTAACAACCAAAATTAGACAGATCTGTCATCACCTCAGCAAAAGGCAGACACCCTAAGATCTTGCTTCTTCCCATTCCTCAGACACACCCATAAGTAAAAAAGACCAATGAGAGCCACATAGTAAAAGCAGCTTTGAAACACTTTACGGTTACTTTTTGAACTTAAGTTTTCTACCTTCTACCTCTAGCTGAATAAGAAAATCATCTCCCCATTAATAACCACTGTTGCATTCACTGTACAATCTAACTTGACCATATGTTTTAGCTACTATAACAAAAGTGAATCATTACTTGGTTATTATTGGTCCCAGGAAAATCCTAAGATGAAAGAGTTAAGAAATACTTCCCAAAGCACCTACCTCCTCTATGTTTCTTATCCAGTTTTTTATGTTGTCAAAAGACTTTTCATTTGTGATGTCATACACCAGCATAATTCCCTAAACAACGTTAAGAAAATCCAGTTAGATGAGCTAGCACTATTGGGTGGCTTTTGATGTATGCTGTTGGTTTGATTATACTTGCAAGAAGTTCAACAGAACTTACAGACCTACAATCTTTTCTCAAAACGTTATGGCATTGCTGAGAATTTACCCAAAATATTACCCTTTGTCACCTTTCGCCACCATCAGAGGTAAAACACACCACCTATGTGAACTTCTAAATTATTAGCCTAGAGTCAGGAAAAGCGTACAAATTCTACAACAGTAACCACGACTCTATGGTTAGTCAAGTTTAGAAGCAGCAGCTTTAAGCAGTTGAAGATGGCAAACCTGTGTGATCCAGTCTGCTGGGGCCAGTAGATCCTTACAGCAGAGCTGGCACTAGGTACTCTCCCAGAAGCTTTAGCCCTTTCAGACAGTTATGTACATGTACTAGAGTGGGCTCTCAACAATGAGCAAAGCATGGGAAAACACGCAACAGCTGCATTAAGGTCAGATTGCCAGGTTCATTTCCATTCCTTATTGTCTTTCCGACCATTCCTCATAGGACAAAGAAAAGTCCTTGCATGGACTGGGAGGTGGGGAGAAGACCATGTCACTGCCATAACCTTTTTAAGTACTAGAAAGCTCTAACACAGAGCCACAACCATTACTGTTTCTCCCCATCTGTATTCCCTAACAGTGGCATTATCTGGACCCAAAGCCAGCCCATGAATGGAATGGATCTGTTCATACAAAGTGATGAAAATATGTAGCAGCAGCAGCTAGTAATCAGCAAGTTGAAATTAACAGTGTTCCAACACAAAGTATCTCAAATCATAGCATTAATTAAAAGAACCATTACGAGCAGTTGCAACACAAAGAGTGCAGGCTCCAAGTCAGTTATTTGACCCCAAGTCATTCTCAATGGCGGACAAAGTAACAGTAGCTTTTGTACGTGATTACGTTTCTAGCCCAGATGTTGTATTCTCTACTGGTTGAAGGAAATCAATTCAGTGAAATGCACTTTGAATATTAAAATAATCCATTAGCTATTTTTCAAACATTTCAAATGTTGGAAGGGGTTGACTGCAGTAAACAAGCCGTGTCCCATTAGAGCTTGGGAACTTCACCTTTTATTATAATCTGCAGAAGTTTTAATTATGTTTCAAGAGACAGTAGGACTTCAAGTTTCATCACGAGAACAGGACTAGACAAAGTACCAACAGGTTTAAAAAATGAAAACCAAAAGGAAGCACAAAACAAAAAACTTCAACCAAACCACAAACTTAATTCCTTGCATCTCAAGCCACAATTATCCTATCCTCCAGTTGAAGACTTACATGATAAAACCTTCAGAACAGCAAACCAGTTACACTAGTTGTGCCTAATTGTTTTGAATTGAGAAGACTCACCATGGCTCCTCTGTAGTAAGCTGTTGTGATTGTGCGGAACCTCTCCTGGCCTGCTGTATCCCTAAAATGCAGTGAAAACAAGCATTTGTTTGAGGAGATCTTTACACTCTTCTGTACCTAACAATACAAGATACTCACTGAGAAAAAAATACCATTAAGAAGCTGTTTGCACAGTTTTTTTCAGCCCTCAACATCTTTCTCATTCCCAAGCTATCCTACATACATCCGTGGTTATAGCAGCACCATAAATATGGCACAAAAGCATTTAAATATGCATGCAAGCATCAGAACTCAGCACTACACAGCCTCCCCTACAATAATTCAAAAAGGCAGCTCTGATGCACCCAAGTCCTGCATTAAACAAAAATTAAAACATGCAGCAGTACAATACTTTAGGATAGTGCATTTTCACATACAGTTAGCTATGAAAATCAGCCACTATACCTTAGTGTGCTGACATTTTATCCTAGATGACTTCAAAGCAGTGTCTGTGAGTGAACAAGAGGACCAGAGTGTTTGGCTACTAGTCACACCTAGGGGGAGCTGAACCCCAAAGGCCTGACAGAAAACAGCTTTTTGACTTGTATTACAGATGGCAAACTTGCACCAGCCACTTCTGGCACTTCCTTAGTCACAAGAATGCTGGCATGCATGCAAATCTTACATCTTTGTTAGAACCTGAAAAATCAGGAGAAGCCCTACATTCACCAATAGCATTTTAAAGAGTTTGGCACAGGTAATAATGCTACTCCAGAAATACTCTGCTGCTATCAGGAGGCTTGGTGTCTACTAACACACCATGTAAGGAATAGGAGCATTATCACTACTCTGTGCCTCTAAGTACAATTAGCTATCAAAGTAGCAGAGAAGATTATGTTTTGTTAGGTTGCGTGTTTTAGTTTACACATACTGTGTTAATGCTTCCTTTCCACAGGGAATAGCTAAGACAACGTTTAAGAGGACAGGTTTCGACAAAATGGGAAGTGGCTGTAACGTTCGCATGTGAACAGGCTATTTCCTGTGCTACTGAAGCAGAACCACTCCAAGATCAAGCTAGAAGAAAGCATAAACCTCATGGACAATCAGTGAATAAAAGGTATAAAACTTTAGTGCAGCAGGCTCAAAAGCTATGAAGTATTTATTCCTGATCAAGGATTAACTCGGTGCTCACCAAAATCTTAAAATTACTTGGCAATACTTACCATATCTGTAGCTTGATTTTCTTTCCATCTAATTCTATAGTTCTGATCTTAAAGTCGATTCCTGCCAGAGAAAGCAATAGTCTGAGTTTTGCAATAAATGAAAAGGAAGTGTTCAGTTTTGTTTTGACAATTTGGTATGAGCAAACTTGGGCAAAAGAATTATTCTGAGGTTGTCATTTCTTCCAAAAGCAGGGAAGGGCTGAGGATGCACAAAGATTTGCAGCTGCACCCGAAGTGTCAAGGATAAATTAATCTGAACAATGAAATAGACCAAAGTCAGACTCACTATTAGGGTTAGTCAAAATTAAAAAAGGAAGATTTAACATCAGAATTCTTCCATTTTACATCAAATCAGGTCAGGAGCTTGAATGTACATTTTTCTCCACTTTTGACAAGCCCCTGCAGTTTAAGTCAATTCCCTCAGCTGGCTCCAAGTTAAAAACACGTACTATGACCCCTTAGTTCCTTTTCAAAGCTGTCATCTACTTCTGAAAACTTGTGTTTCATACAGTCTAATCAGACATCACAGTAAATGGTAAAGCACCAGGAGATAAAAGCTATAGACATAGCTGCTGAAGCACACCACACATGGGACTTTTTCAAGAACACCGGTCTAGGAGTAACTTTCCTAGGAAGCTCCAAAAGGTATCCAGGAAACACTTCTCTCCTTCCTCCCCACCCCTTACACGTCCACATGGCACCCAGCAGTTCCAAGACTGGTTTTGAAGACAGATTTTAAGCCATGGGTGGAAAAAAATTATAATTCAGAAGGGCTTAATATCTTTTAAGGTTTAGAGGGACCAAACGACTCCATGAAGCAAAGCCAAGATTTCCGAACAAACTAGCCTTTACCCTGGACTGTTTCAACTTCAGTGTCTCTAACCTACACTATAACACAGTTACCTACATATAGTGACATATAACCTACACTATAACAAACTGAGACTGCTCAAGTCCCACCGTGACTGCCAGATTTGTGTGTCCCAGGACAGCCACCCTGATGTACCCTCCAATTAATCTGTCTTGAAACTAATGGCCCGTTTTTTTGCTTCACTGAATGTTAAATAGTTACTTGATATTTAGTCACAGTTTGCAAGATTTGGGTGGGTGGGGTAGGGGTTGGGGTTTTATTCCTTCATGTGTAATTTAAGTGACAATTATCAAGAGTATCTCAGTTGGGAAAATGCCATTTCTAGCTTTATGAATTCATCCATCACTTAAACAGGAAGCCAAGGGACTTTATTAATATACTACAGTAACATTTGAATATGAAATATGGACATTCACTAACTATTAGGGTTTCATTCTCACATGTGATATTAACATTTTAAAACACTGAAAATACCAAGTTTCAGCCACTTAATCTTGATGCGTTATGGGTGCGTCATTCAACCCATTAGTTAGAATACAAATTACACACAGAAATATCACCTCAGCACTTTTAACAGCATATGAAATTAACTGCATTAATTTAAACTGCTATGACTACTGCTACGATTGCAGTTTCCCAGGACTCACGAGCAGATTTACAGGCAAAAAGATCCTCTCATTAATTCACATTCTTCTAAAAATGACATAAGAATGACGTGTACTTTAAAACCCCTCCCTATTATGTGTATCAGGAGTTTGGTAGCATTTCCATTTCACACTCAATAGGATTTCGTGTCTCCCTCATTGTAAAGATTTTTCTCCTAACTAGGTGCAACACTTGCTGAAATCACCAACGACCTTTGCTCTGAATAGATTTTCTTTTGGCCCCAAAGGCTATAAAGCACAAATTAAAGGTTCTTCTGGGAAGGGTATTGCATCACAGACAACAGCAAGTTATATCTGTTTTAAAAGCTCCTCTGTGGCTAGGCTTGAAGCCTTGGAATTAAGTCCACAACTATTGGGAAAACGGGGTTCAGAGACTACTGTGGTTTAAAGATAATTCTGTATGCACTGTCAGCTGCTGAAGCTAAGACACAGCAGCAGCAACAGTGAAAGATTCCTGTAGGAATGTTTTTCGGAGTTGCAGTCAGGTATCTATGTGCACCAACCCATGCCTTGCACAGGCTGGTTTCTTGTGGTTAGTCGTTTCCCTTGCAGCACTAAAATGATTTGTACAACCACCCCTTTGATTACTGCTAAACCTCCAGATCTGCATCAAAAGATACCTTCTTGGAACTTCACATTTCTAGTAGGAACCTCCACCGAAATTCTCAAAAAAGAATTTCAAAGCTCAAAGAAGACTATAAAAAGGAAAGCCATAAATACCCCTGTTACAATACTAAAAAGTTTAACAAATGCAACTGCAACTTTTTAGAGGCTAAAATGAACTAGAAACGAGTGTTTCTTTTGTTCTTTCACTTCAGTAACAGGAAGTGGTGAGCTGCAAACATTCGCAGAGCAAGCCTGGTGACATGTGCTACCACTTCCTGCCAAGTGCACTTGCAGGCTCAGTACAAGCAATGTCCTGCTACAGTTAACTTTAATTACACCATGTAAAACACTCCCATGACTACATCATTGCAAAAGTAATTACTGATAGAGAGTTTCCTTTATCAATGAATTCTTATTTTGCAGTCACACACTGCAAAATACAAAACTTTAAAAAGATAGCTGGGGCTAATAAAGAGTCATTTGTGAATCAGAAGGTTTCACTGCAAAGGATCACACAGCTTTCACAGCTTTAAAATGCAATGTGCAAAGTTGTTCTCCCCAGCAGGGAGAAACAGACCAGAAACATCTGGATGTCCATCTTAAGTTAAATTTCAGAAGCTTTTAGAAAGCACAGACCTAGACTAATTCTCAGAATGCAAACGCTAACAGGGTAATTATTCTCAACCCCTAAAGTGGAGTTGCCACACAAGTCTGACACACCAGTGTCAATCTAGCAAGTCTGTTATGTATTAGATACAGATGCAAGAGCATCTCTTGCAAAAACCACAAGCTTACAGTCTGCAAGGATGAAGTCCAAGCTGGGACCTCACTTGTGCCTTGGTTAGGAGTGTAACTGCTGGATTCCCCTTGCAGCACAGTAAATGCAGCTGAGGGATTATTCTTCAAAATCCTTTGCAGATCCTATAGGCCAGGGATGCACCCTCTCACCTGAGAGTATTTTCTGCCATAGCTTCCAACAATGACAAAGAACACACCGAGCAGAGAAATCTGCACACTAAGGATGTCAGTGTCCTTAGTGCCACAGAGCCATATACACAGAAAGCCATGAGTTGCATGTTGCCGTATCTGCCTTGCATTGCTACACAAAGCTAAATAAACTTGCCAGCTAGGGTCTGTAACTGCCCAACACCACACAGCCAAATATTAGAAGCCAGGGAGACCAGCCTCACCTAGGCCTCTTTTAGTTTAAGCCAAGAAGTTATGTTCATCTTGTACAGCAAGAGCTCTTCTGCTGCTACTACTTCTTCTTCCACCACTCCACTCCTGAGTTAGACATTCCTTCTTATTCCAGCCAACCTAGGCAGATTTAACCTGTAATTACTCAGTAATGCAATCATTTTAGAGAGACATTGGGAAGTGTTCCAAAGAGGTACTTTACAACACTAAATATACAGGACTGCCCAGCAGCACATATTGAGAGGTTCCTTTTCCAGCTTTAGTACCAATGGTTTTCTACTACGGACCTCCAGAAAACTACTCTGACACAATTCTCACTGGAATGCAAGGACAAACCAAGCAGAGATGCTGAAACAGTTCATTTTGCTACTTGAGTTCTTAGAACAGTATCTTACTCTCATGGCATCACTGTTACTCTTTTGTTCTCACCTCATCTCGGATTTTAACCCTGTAGTCACCAGAGCTAGTACCTCAGGTTTTTCAGTGCTACAGTACTGGTTTCAGACAGGTCTCCACTACAACTTTTTCCTACATAGTCCACTGTTTGGACTTACAGATCTTGTTTCTCCTTTTAAACAACATTTCTGTTGCAAAAGATGCTACAGCACAAAGAAACCAAACCAAAGTATTGTCTGGAACAAATCAACTGTTAACAACAGTTCCAGAAAATACTTCCTGAAGGTAAAGGTTTCTCTGGCCTTCATCCTCCTCAGCAAAAAGGTACTACTAGAAGGGCCATGTTCTTCAATAATACAAGCAGTGAAAGACAGAAAAGAAACACATAAAACTAAAGAAGAAAAAATTCCCTTAGTCGCTACTGGCAAACAAATATTGCAATTGTTAACATTTAGCTAAATTACACAGTTGTCAACCAGGATTTTAAGTTAATCTTTCATGGGGCTCAACATCAGTTTGCGGCAGCTGGACCTTACATTTGAGAAAGCTGTATGATCAGGTGACAACTCCTGCTGATTTTAACTCCAGGTGATTTAACAGGTTTCCCATCACTGAGCTCACAGAATCTGTATATTAATAACATTTCTCTGGTGCAGCTGAAGCAAAAGATCAGCCAGGAAATCAACACCATTCAGGATGCAAATAAATGTCAATGACTGATAGAGTACACTGGCCTCTGTATCTAACCACAGTAGATTATTTCTCCACCTCTGGCAAAGCAATACTTCATTTAAAAAAAAAACCAAAACGTAGCACTCCATGTACCAGCATTTTGAATGGTTCAGTTGTTCTTTGTTTGGTTTTAAAATATACCAGCCAAGGGGATTTTAAAAAGTGATTAAACACTAAAAACTGGCAAAGCCGTGAAAACAAATTAATACCTGGTTCGCTTGCTAGGAAGAGTCTCGTTTTAGACCCATCTATCAAGGAATGTACAAGAGGCACCACAGGATCAGATCTTGTTTATCAAACTAAAACCTGAGAGATCTGTTTTGCATGACCTGCAAAAAGCAAACCCCCACCCTCCCAAAGAAGTTATCCTCCTACTTATCAAACCTCACCTTACTCTTTTGAAGAACAGAAGAAGAAAATTGAATGGAAATTTCTTTTTTCCAGTGGGATTCCCTGATAAACAGAAACTTTATGGCACTTATCACCACTGGACATAGATCACAATAAAAAGGAACTCATTACAAGATGGGGAAAGGAGTCAAGGTTCAAAGTCTCGTTACCCTTTTGAGCAATACAGTGTCAGAACAACTGAAATTTACACATCAACTTTCAAGCTGGGCCTTCTCCACCTTCACGGCACTGGTCCTTCTATCCCGTTGCGTTTTTATGTGAAGTTGGGGGGGTTGTTTGGTTTTGTTTTTTTGAATGGGCAAAACTGGAGAGGGAGAAAAGTTTACAACTTCTTTACTGCAAGACACAACACATGAGAGCCTTCAAGATATACAAAAGGAGAGGAAGATATTTTTCTGCAGTCACTCAGAGTTAAGGCTCAATTAAAAGCAACTTGGAAATGACAAGCAGATTTGTAACCTACCTTCAAAAAACAAAGAAGTGACTGAAAATTGGTACGCTTCACCTTCAGTTGGCTGAAGTCTGGGAGAGAATTACTTGGAAAATGCTCCCCCCCCATCGGCTTTGCATCTTGTGAACAGCAAGCAACTGAGTTGCACAGGTGAACATCGAACCCAGTGAGCAGTAGTAATTCTGTAGCACAGCTGTAACAGCTGGTATTGTTCCGCTGGCTCTCCAAAGGATGGGTTTGAATTTGGGAGGGCTGTCACAAGCCTGTCGGCCCCACACACTGCAGCAAGACATGCTTCGCAATCAGCTGCTGCCACTGCATTTGCTTTTCATTATACTTTCAAAGAGTTGTAAGCAACTGGTACTGAGGACACTGAAGCCCTCACTCACACACATTGCTCCCCACAAGGTGACAGGCATGCAGATACCAGCACTGATCACACATTTGAGTTTCATGTGGACACGTGAACAGAACTGAAGAGTTTTTAAGGGAATATTTTCTTGCACTACATCAGTATATTGCCTCATCTGTAAAAGCAGATGAATAAACCCTCAGAAATCTGCTTTTATATTAGATCTTTCTTGAAGGATTTCAGTAAACGTAAGAAATGACCAAGTAGGAAACATGAACAGTGTAAAAGGCAGGGTGGGGAACACTTGCAACACAGGAGTGTGTCATACAGCCTCATGCAAAAGAACAAAGTCTAATCATTTTGAACTTGACCATTTGGCTTTAGTCCCCAGTAACATCTGCAGTGCATTTTCAGATGATCTCAGCAATGTCTTGTATCACTATGCAAATTAAAGACATAGTAGTCTTTTATTGGGACCATTCAAAAATGCAGCAGATTAACACGAAGCAATGCACCAAGGTGAAGGTCAATGGTGTTTGAAAGTTGAAAAATAAATTTATTTTAGAGTCCACACAAGTGCAACCAGTTTTAGTCATCCTTTCCCAACTTGAAGGGACAAAGCCCTATTCTATTCCTTCAGGAAAGCCCATAAGAATCCACAAAACGTTTCTAAATTCAGAGTGGACTGAATAGGCTTCTTCAGGTTAACTAGCCTTTCTTTCTTCATCTTACTGTTCACCAATACAAAGAACCTAATACCAGTGTCCTACACAATGATTCCCAGAGGAGTGTCCTGCACCTTGAAAGATATTAATAACATTCTCAAAATTTAAATACACTACACTGGCAAACTAAATACACCCAAAGAGGTCAAATAGGTAAGGCAATAAAGATATATGTAACATAAGGTGGTTTCCTGCTTGTAAGACCTTGAAACTTACTACCAAGATCAGCTCAATGCTCATGATCCTAAGCAAACTGCCACTTCCTTCAGCATGTGTCCCCTCGCCCACGGTACAGCTACCACTTTAAGCTTCCTTTCTTAAGACAAGCTACTTTTTATCTACAAGAGAATAAGGGATTCAGAATACAACTTACAGTCATCAGAATTAGACCACCCTACACATTGAAACATTCAGGTTTCTGGCAGCTCAATAACCTATTGTGTAATCTAGTTATCAGATCTGAATCCAGTACTCTTCAGCCACTTGCTCCTAAGAGCGTTCCTATGAGTTCTGCCACCCCAAATGTGCATTGCAGTGCTTCAGTGTGAACACTAGAACATCCTGCAAAGTGAAATTATCCTCCCACATCTTAAATTCAGAATTTACAGACTGCTTTGAGCAGCCTCTGAATTGCATGACTTTAAATACCAAAAATACTCAATCCAAATCTTAAGACTATAAAACAACACAGGAATAGAAACTTACAACTGTTTGACATGAGTAAAATTACCAACTGTCACAATAGACCAACTTTAAAAAGAGCTGGGTCCCTGCAGAACGTCTTACAGGGTTTACAACACGAGTACTACAGCTCTTTGAATGTGCACAGAAATAAATCTATGTTTACCTCTTGTTCTATTTGAATTTGAAATAAGCTACACTTGGTGGTAACTCAGTTTCCTCTAAAATAATTTCGGAAGAGATTAAACTACACTACTAATACAGACAGCAAAGTTTGTTTATTGTAAGGACTATTTATAGACCAAGTGCCTCCAAGAGGAATGCACTAACTTAGCTGCTCCGAGAACATATTCCTTGCAGGCCAATGTGCAAATGGAGAGCAGCAAATGTTAAAATTGGCCACAGACTTGAGCTGAGGCTACGGTTTCACAGCTAACTGAAACTAGGGTAGGTGCTGCCACTGAAGAGTCATGACCAAATCCTTTTCTCTTTTGATCAGGTTAGGTTTCCTCTGGGCGAGTTCCATGTTTCAGCTTATCATCATCCGTGATGGCACAACTTAGAGGACAGGTACACACAGTCACAGGTCTCCTCTGAGTGAAGACCACAGACTCCATTGAACCAATTATTAAACTGAAGCCCTGGTTAATACAGACCAAGGTGGCCCATGAGTAACTTGCAAGCAGCTCCAGTATGGATCCTACACCAGGATATCACCTGACTAGCTGCAGGTCCATGCTAGTACAGGAATTGCTCTGTGTTTCACCCTCCAACTACAGCTAGATATGGAACAGAAATGGCTGCAGCCATCTCCCAGGGAGCCAGCCCCACACTCACTGAAGCTGTAATTCAGCAATGTGAGATTGGAGGATCTGTTACCTACTTTGAAGTTCTTCTTTTCCTCAGGTCTCTGGGATGTGCAGCACATGGCTTTCTACTGCACAAGACAAAACAAGTTTGGCACATGTTTTAATGGGCAAGAACACCAGATTTTCACATTTAGGAGATGCCTTAGGAATACAAATATTGGATTATTCTTTCAGAAGAGAGGACATGGGATGAGTCCTTACCAAAAGCATAATTTAATAGGAATGAGGGGAAAAAAAAAAAGAAAGTGGAACCTGCAATTCAGATATGCTTGTAAATGTAGAAAGCACAGAAAATGCAGTCTTTAACCAAAGTTACGCTAACGGAGTATTGCTGTCAGGGAAAGAAGAAAAAAAAAAAAAAAGAAAGAAAAAGGCCCACTTCATCCAAAATCTAGCATCTTAAGCACCCAAAATGTCAAGGAAATGCCATTTAAAAAAATCTTCTATAATCAAGACTACTTGACACCATGATTTAAAGTTCATTGTTCACTATTACAGAATCACAGAATAGTTAGGGTTGGAAAGGACCTTAAGATCATCAAGTTCCAACCCCCCTGCCATGGGCAGGGACACCTCACACCAAACCATGTCACCCAAGGCTCTGTCCAACCTGGCCTTGAACACTGCCAGGGATGGAGCATTCACAACTTCCCTGGGCAACCCAGTAAATATTCTATTCATATATTGTCCTATTCTATTCATATACTACACTTCAGTTGAGATGAGGAGAACAGGCCAAAAAGGTTAGGGTTGTCTATACTGAACTGGTTACTCAGAGTGACTTTTGTGGGCCATACCACTGTCTGATTATAAGAGAAGAGATGTTACCTGAAAAGCAAGCATACAGTGTGTCCCAGAATTCATAAAGGAAGGGAAGAATTGGTAAGTCATTGATCACTTGGAGGTAAAACACCCTTGCATGGTACAACCAATGCACTTTGCATCTTCTATTCCAACAGTACCCGTGATAGGTACACATATCCTTCCAGCTACAGATTTAAGACAGATAAGAAAGACTACATACAGTTAGTATGTACGGTTAAACACTGCTATGGGCCAACAACTTGGACTGCCAAGCACCTCCTTGAGAGATTCAGGGATATCACGACAGGATCAGAAGCAGAAGAGAAAAAAAAATTAAAAACATTGGAAAATGCTGAAGATCAGGCCAAAAATCAAAGCTGAAAGTTTGAAGTCACTAGAGTTATTTTTAAAGATGGCACTCTCAACAGCCCTTGGGAACATCATTTTATCAGAGGTTCTTTAAACCCATGTTCTCACATGGGGGTAAGGGGGAGGGGTGTCTGAGAAGCAAAGGACACGAGGGAAGAAGGGCTGCTTTATTTAGCTTCTTATATAAATGACAAATTAGGCCTTTTTTGAAAGATTTTACCACTTAAATTAACAGGCAAACCCACATAACTTATTAACGAGGGCCATACTTATGTCTTTCTAGCAAACATTAACAGTTTTCTTTTCCTACATTATGCAAAGTTCTTTTAATGGCCATTTCATCTCCTTTTCCTGCATTGCATATTCAAAGTACTCTTCTCTCGTCACTTCTGCTAAGCCACAAGTTCTTCCAGTCAGCAGTTCCTCTGACTTACTGTATCTTCCTCCTTCCTTCCACGCTTGGGTTGACACAGATACCTTACTTCATCTTTAATCCCATCAGAAGTCACACCATGCAGACAAGACATTCTGCTTCAGTAAAGGGAAGCTCTTTCTCTCTAGCAGATAAGGAAAGGAGGATCTTACTGGGGGTGGGGAAGCAGTGTACGTGTTCCCTGGCTGGCAGCCACGTTAGCTTTGTCCAATTTCTGATACTCAACCTGTTCTTCCCGAGTTCCAGATTTGTTGCCAGACTCCTGTTAGCGAACAGTCTGCTTTAAGTGCTCTTAGATGCTGTCATACACGTAAGAGAATGCCACTGACATTCAGCATCAGGCTTTTTTCTCTGATGCCCAAAGCAGTACAGTCTGCACAGTAGCTGCAAAGCTAATACAGATCATCTTAAACTTGGTCCTCCCTATCAGAAGTCTTCTGAAACATGCAGTGCTTCAGTTGCCTTTAAAACTTTGAACAGTTTAATCAGAAGTGTCATGGTTTACATTTAAGATGAAAGTTTATAGTAAACCACAAGATTAAACTGAAACTACATGCAATTTCTGGTCAAACACCCTTTAAGAGGCACTAAAACACAACCCCTTTTGTTGACTTAAGTTTTGAGTTGCAAGTCCAGCAACTAAAAGCTTCTGGATCAATTCTACTTGTACAAGAGTCTTACACAGTGAGACTCTGTTGAAGTTACTACTATTCATTGCTTATTCACATTAGAAAAGGATCAGATCTACTTTATATAGCTACAGTCAGCTTGACGGTCTGGGCACTCAAACTACCATAACATCCGATTAAAGATAAACAGTAGTATCATATCCCTTGCATTACAAACACCTGATTCCTATCACAAAACATGCAATAAAGCATCACTATAAATACCGAATGGATTCTTAATCACCTGTTACGAATTTCAGTTAAATGCCAAAATAAGTCAGTCCAAGATGCATTTCTAGTAAAAGGATATGCTACTGCAGAAGGACTAGTAGATCCTTCCAAAAAAAGTAAATAATGAATTCCTAAAGGCCAAGTGTTCAGCACCTCTCTCAAAGCCTGTATCAATCAATATGTTTGTTCTTACATTCATTCAGGGTCAGCCTGCATTCTTAACTTTGCATTCGATCCAAGTCACAAAAGCAGGTCTGAGCTGCCCTCCTGTCACTCAAATAACCAGGTAAGACACAACCGAGATAGACCTCCATCTGCCAACTAGGAATAGGCATAGTCAGACATCTGTCACACCGTTTCAGACTAACACGCAGCAACACAGCTGCAACAGCATTTTTAAGAAAAGCCAAACAACTTCACTTACGTTGCTGGCCTGTTGCTGAATACAGGAAGGTAACACAACCTCATGGGCAGACGAAAATCAAAGTCTAAGATGTCTTTTGTTACCAGCCAGGTGTTCGAATCAAGTTTAAGGTCACAAGAGATACAAACTTTAATGTTTTTAAGCTACAATGTCTCCAACTAACGCTTTCTGATCAACATGCGGTAACATCTTGCTGACCACCCATCACGCACCCTGACTGCGGAGTCATTCTTCCACCTTCACATTTGTCTCCATAACGCTGGCTGCCCCTATTCCCATGTAAACCCTTGATGTCCTTCTCACACTGGACTGAATAAATACCCAAGCCCCAGATCCTACAAACCTTGAACATTCACTTCCATTCTGCAGATACGAATAATGGTGCCACCTGAGACACAAACTAGCCTCAGTCATTTTATGCATGGCAGAGAACACTTACAATTCATTTATTATAATGACCATTAATAAAGACAACGCCTTCCTGACTCTCTCCTCCCTTTGCTCATCTGTCATTGATGTGTGTTTTCCTCTACAGCTCCTGTCATCTGGAGAAGGCCAGAAGAAATGGATTGAAGGACAGTAAGGAATGCTGAAGCTTAATGAGAAGGTGGAAAAAACCACAACAACCTGTCTTTTGTCTTATCTAACAAGTAACCATGGGGAAGAAGAATAGAAACATTCAGTGAGCCATAATTTAACTTGAGTAAACCAAACCAATTTCCATTACATGTTATAGGCATGGAAATTTCACTCCAAAAGGGAAGTTGATAATTTTGCTTGTCAAGGATTTTCTTTAGAGTGTTCAGGGGTCAGCATCCACGTGCTTGATTGCCAGTCATGACCTATTTTGCAAGATGTAGGCTAAGGAAAAGTTACTTCTGTAAAATCAACAAAGTGTTTGAGCTCTGGGATCCAGGACTCTCTCGTGCGGGCAGCTTTCTGCCAAACGCTGATATCATCTTGGATTCAAAAGAATAAATACAACAAACTTTGTGTCAGAGTCAGCAGCCGTTGTACCAGGTCAGAAATGCTGCCGGCTAGAAGATCAGAGTTTGCTCTCATAGAAACCAGTTTAAACAGAAAGTTGAAAGGAATGCAAAGAATATACCTTCTTACTTGCAATGATAAACCCAATCCAGTTTTACCAGACAGCACTACTTGAACAGCAAGTTACGGTACTTGGAGACTGCTAAATTAACGCTTCTTATTCTCGTACACCACTGAAATGACTAGCAAAATGCACATGAGATACTCCGAGATAAGTTTTGCTTTAGGAGCTGTTGAAGTGTGAAAATGAGCTGACTCAACTGCATTTTCCTTTCCATGTACAACTGTGCAAAAGCAGAAGTTTCCACTCAGGAAGCAAACTAAACAACATAACCTTACGTAACACATTCCTGCTGTAAAAGCTTTATCCTACATTAGCAGTGAAAAGCTGATCCCCACAAGGGACCACAGCAGCATCAGGACTTGCCCACTCTGTGAGAAGTTTTCCAAGCACAAATACGGAGCTCCGTGTAAAAACTTTCAAGTTACTGAAGGCCAAGACCTGCCTTGCCTAGAGCTGATGAAATCCCATCTGTGCTTTCAGACTGAAAACACATCACCTTGAATAACCAAGGGGATCATCCGAGAGAAAGATTGCTGGTTCACTTCTCACAACGGGCAGCAAAGTTTGCTGAAGGTATGAGTTGCACCAGGTAGTCAAGACAAAGACAGAAAAACTCTTGTACCAAGAGTCACCCAAAACAGAATTAAAAGCACAGTAAGTTATAAACACATATGCACTGCCCTTTCTCCCGCTACTCATGCAACTGCTGCCCACAAGACACCAGGCTGGAAGACCTTACTGTCTGCATCAGTACAACCATCATTAGAGCATGACCAAAAGTCTTCAGGAGAAAAGTCAAGGGACCATTGGCAAACCTCCAAGCAATCCACAAGGATGCAGCCTTACAGGCATGTTTTGCATGACAGCAGAAATCTGCCAAGTATAACACAAGTATATCGTGCAAGATGACAGAGTAACTCCAATTAATTAACTGATTTCTATAATAGAGCAATGTCTCAACATCCCCCTCCTAATTTCCTTTTTTTTTTGGGGGGGGGGGAAGTGCTTCCATTGCTCTAGTAACTGCAGTGTTGTGGTTTAGCCCCAGTTAAACTACTAAACAACAACAGAAGTAGGAAAGTATAAGAAAGATAGCTGGTGCTTAGACATAATGTGCACCCCTACCTCATGGCAACAAAGTCTGTTTTAATTTCTGGATGTAGAAGCAAAGGAAAAAAGTTGAAATAGAGGCTTAACCCCATGTATTTAAGAAAAACCTATAAATGACTTCACTCATAAGCTGCATTTGCATACATAAAATTAAAGAATAAAATTTTACTTTAACACATCTCAAATATATGCCTTCTCAGATATCTTGTTAGGAAACAGACTAGAGGATGAGGGTACCACTAAGGGCACATAATATCATGTGTTCTAAGTAAAATCATTGTGGACTGAACACACATTGTAACAGGAAGTACCATCATACTGCAAAATCCCCTTTTTGGAGAATGTATACACAAAACAGCCTGGCAGCTTATACTTCAGGAAGACTCAGTGCACTCAATTAGGAATGCTAATCTGGAGACATTAAAACTTCAACTGGCAGGTGGGCCTGTTTGGGAAAGCATGGCATCCCTCTGTCTCCTTCCACAGTAGGGTTGGTTTTGCTTTATCGGACAAGGGAAAAAATCAGAACTGTTATAAGTGGAATGCCCCCTTGCTCATCAGATGTGACAACACAACTGTATTAGTGACGATTCTAAAACCGACTAGTACTGAGCAGCCACCATGCACTCACAGAGAGAGAACAGATTAGATCTACATGACTGACCTAAAAGTAATACAAGCAATATACAAAAGAGACTGAAAACCCCCAAGTACTTTTATTGAAGCACACATCAGCACTTTATGAACAGTTTCACCATTTCCTGCATTGTCAACTTCACTGTTTGTAGATTCTTTGCTGATAAATGAAAGGGACTGGAAGAAACAAATTCTAAGATGGAAAACTGAACTGTAAAATCACAAATAGTGCCTATAGAATCAGAAACATGCCTCAGTTATTAGTAAGCCTCTTCAGGTTGAACAGGGTTGAAAATACTACCCTTGTGAAAGCAAGTGTAAAGGAAGGAAATGGCAGAAAATCTTACTGAGTAAGGCAAGAAAAGAACCAGCATCACATTCAAAATCCTCAAGACTTCAAAGTGAACCAGTGAGAACAAGAAATATCAAGGGGCTATGCAGTTTAGGAAACATAAGAAAAGGGCTGGGAGTCAGACACACCCATTTATGTCCGCTATCTCCTCAAAAGTATGAAGAGGTATTTTATATTTAGCACACTACCAATGTAGGGTATTTCTTTTCTTTAACTATACAGCATTTATTAATGTTTATTAAGTCTTTCATTCTACCACACATACAGCAGAATAACTTTGTAGGGGCAATGTTATTCAGGTTTTGATTAGCCAGCGTTGCTGATACAGCACTTTGAAAATGGTTGCAGAGAGAAGAGGAACATGCCATTTTAATTCTTCAGAAATATTTTGTTGCAATGCAGGAAATCTGTTCTCAAAGTGCTGGAAATGCCAGCCATACCTCATGGAGTCAACAGCATTTGCCTCCATCAAAATTTGTTTCCTCCCCGTGCACCAAGTTCAGCATAATAAAGTGTTTAAAGAGAATATGGCATTTGGGCAACATAAAACAAGTCACATGTTATTCCACCCCATCTTTAAACCAATTTCCTTCCAATAAAGAGTCTACTCATCTTTTCAGTGTTATTTTCCAAAGCCAGCATTACTTTTGTCTTCCTAAACACTAGCAACCTCCAGTGCAGTTTACCCCTTCATCCAGAAAATAGTGTACTCTATTTTAAGTGACCTCAACTACAAGGGGCTAACCATAAATCTCAAGTCTTGCCAGACACAGAATCACAGACTGATCTGCGTTAGAAGGGACCTTACAGCTCATCCAGTTCCAACCCCTGCCACAGGCAGGGACAGCTTCCACTAGAGCAGGTTGCTCCGAGCCCCTGTGTCCAACCTGGCCTTGAACACTGCCAGGGACAGGGCAGTTTCAGTGAATTACTATCTCAGTGAATGTTGTGGCCTAAGCCGGGGACAGTGAAGAACTTCAAAATTTTGCTTGTGTTTAGTTCAGTGGAAAACACTTTAAAGCTCATAAATCTCACAGAAACACAAGACACAGCAGTCTGTTTCAATACACAGCATCCTGCCATCATTAACAGAAATCAGCTGTGCTTTAGAAACTCCTTTTCACCACCAAACTTGTGACCAAACTCAACTTTCATCGAGGAGGTTCCTCTATCTAGTCACTAAGGAGCTTCTAACTCCAGTTCACTCAAGAGCTTGAACAGAACTACTCCAGATCTCAAACCCATGAGCTACACGTACACGCATGAGTTTATAACAGTTGAGAAGAGATGGTTAAACGACCTGCCGAGAGCCGTGTGGTCCCTGTCACTGCGCAGCTGCGCACGACCCACAGCTAACATGAGCTGCCCGAGCCTTCTGCCACCTTCTGAGAAGGCACATCTAGGAAAGGACCCATAACGAAAGCGCAAGAAAACCGACACAACGATCACCCCGCAGCTCACCTAGCGCGTTGTTCGGGACGTGGGTCAGGGCTGGCCGCTGCTGCAGCCCCGCACACGCCATCGCCCAGGCCGCCCAACGGAAACACCGTTCCCACGAACAGCACGACCAACAGGCGAGCGGCCCAGTGGCTCAGCCGCCGAGCCTGGGCCAACTGTTGCTGCCGCCGGGCCCGGTCCGCACCCTGCGGCTCCCCGGCAGGGGCCGCGCCCTCGAGGGACAAACCCTGTCCCGCACCGCAGCCCGCCGCACGGCGCCGGCGGGAGCGGCGCTCCCGAGCACGGCCAGACCGGGACACGGCGGCGGCGCTTCCTCCCGCACACGGCCCGCAGCGGCCACGCACAAGCCGCCAAGCGCGGCCCGGGACCGGGCGGCGACATCTGCGGCGCTGCCCGCTCCGCTCCCCGTCCCGCCATCCCGGCCATTCCTCTCCCGGCGGGAGGGCCCCGGCCAGGAGCCCCCCTTGCCCCTGGGATGGCGGCGCAGCCGCGGCGCCTCACCGATGGTGGAGATGAAGGTGGTGTTGAAGGCGTCCTCGCTGAAGCGGAAGAGCAGGCAGGTCTTGCCCACGCCCGAGTCGCCGATGAGCAGCAGCTTGAACAGATAATCGTACGTCTTCGCCATCTTGCCTCGGCCCGCGCCGCAGCGGGAGGGGGCACCGCGCGAGCGAGGAGAGGAGAGGCGAGGCACCGCGCCGCGCCCCGCCCCGCCAGCCCAGCGCCCACTCAGCGCGGCACCGCCGCCGCACGTCACGGCGCTGCGGAAGTGCCCGCCCCGGCGGGCAGAGGGCACGGCTGCGGGAGGCGTGGCTTTGCTTTCCTTAGCGCGTTCCTTCTTCCGTTGCTGGCCGGGCCTCCCGGGGAACCCAGCTGGATTTGTAAGCGGTCACACATTTATCTGCTCAAGTGACACAGCAAATAATCACAGAACCGCAGCCTGCCTTGTGTTGGAAGGGACCTTAAAGCTCACCCAGCTCCAACCCCTGCCACGGGCAGGGACCCCTTCCACTAAAGCACCTTGCTCCAAGCCCCTGTGTCCAACCTGGCCTTGAACACTGCCAGGGATGGGGCAGCCACAGCTTCTCTGGGCACCCTGTGCCAGCGCCTCAGCACCCTCACAGGGAAGAGCTTCTGCCTAAGAGCTCATCTCAGTCTCCCCTCTGGCAGGTTCAAGCCATTCCCCTTGGCCTGTCCCTACAGGCCCTTGTCCCAAGCCCCTCTCCAGCTTTCCTGCAGCCCCTTTAGCCACTGGAGCTGCTCTAAGGTCTCCCCTTCTGGAGCCTTCTCTTCTCCAGGCTGACCCAGCCCAGCTCTCTCAGCCTGGCTGCAGAGCAGAGCTGCTCCAGCCCCCATAGCACCTCCGTGGCCTCCTCTGAGCTCACCCAAGCAGGTTCAAAGCTGTCATACATGGTTAGCCTGCACATTCCAAACACACAAAAAAATCAGTCTATGTCATTAACCTACAATTTGATGGGGTGAAACAGGGCTAAACTATTCCAGCGCCTGGCTACAGCTGTATTTGTGCAAAGTATTCCAAGGAATCACAAAAAAAAAAAAAAAAAGGAAAATATTTTAGCCATTATAAACCTTGAAAACTCAAAAGCTATTCTGCTCCTAGTTATCAGTTATTCCAAACCTTTCTTGTTAAGGGTCTCAGTTTGGTGGTGTTCCTGGCCAATACATGTTTGTCATAACAAACCATCAAATATCCAATGACGGAGCTGGTGTAAATCTCTGCAGAAGACGAATATCATGAATGATAACCAAGCTTTCAGTTAACTGTATCAAGATCTAATTTTACATGACAGAGGCTGTGTTGTGATTCAAGTACAAATTTCATTGTTTGAGACCTCTGGAGACCAGAATATCATCTGACAGAGCAGGATCAAGGCAACAAAACAAGGATAGGGGGAATTGCCAGTTCTTTTTTTTTTACACACTTTGAGACCTCTGCTGAGCTCAAGGCTTTGGAAATGTGGCTGCTTGGTTCATTTTTGTATTGTATAATTAGCAGCGGGGCTGTTCAGATGTTAAGATGGGTTGTTAAGGTACTCATTACAAGACTAAATCTTATACACGATAATGGCAACCTGGCACTGTAGCAGTTAAACCAAATCGGTTAATTCTTTCAGACTGGCATGGATCATCATATTATAGGAAATGGCAAATAAAAAACTAATCTCTGAAACACTTCCCTGTATCTGTATTTTCAGAGACATGAGTTGCTACATATTGTAACGCCCATACTTAAGATTACTCCACAATCGTATGTCAGCATTGAAGAGAGTAATTTTGGGGTTAATATTCACTCTTGAGTTTTATGGAACAAACAGGCTTCCATATGTCTCTGGAGCAATATGTTTGCGATCACCATCTGTTACACAAGAGGAGTTTTATAGAAAAATAATGCAAATTACTTCCCTCTTCAATTACATGAGGGCTTTGCAATACTGCGCCGGGTTTGGGAAAGTGCCAGTCTTCCAGATTCAAGGGACAGATGTTTACTTAGCCATGAACTTTAAAAACAAGATATAAAAATTAAGAGTTACATTTTTTTATCTTTTAGAACATGGAAAACCCAGAATTGTACAATGTACACTTTGAATATCCTAGTAAAACCCTGAGGAGTACTATCAAAGCTGTTAAGGCTCAGTAACCAAGGCACTATGATACCTCATCATGAAAACTTGTGACTATTTTACCAACACCTACATTTTTAAGGAAAAAAAACAAACCAAAAGATTCCACTGCTACTTCATTCCCACTCTCATTTTCACTCTCTCAGATGATAGATGTCATTACCTTGAGCTTTTAAAAACCTCTTTTCCCCTCAGTTCAAAGGTGAGACTGGTTAAGTAAAGAGAACTGTGTGGAAAGATGTCTTTGATCAAGCCCTTCTGTTCAATGCATACAAAATTGTAGGAAAATCTACATCTTAATTGCTTAAGTACAAGGTTTCAAAAAAAACAGTCGTGTTTAAAACCTGTGGGTAGAACCAGAACCGTGTTATTTTGACGTTAACTGGAATCCACAGGTCCAAGTCCTACAAAAGTTAATCTTATAAGGCATGTTTGTCCCAAATGCCACCTCACTGCAAATCATTATCACGAGCTTTGCTCTTTAGCTTTTGGACTCTGCTAACTAATATCATAATATTTTTGATGTATATCTATAACAACTCTGGTTTTGGCAGATGCCTCTGCAATTTATTACTGTTTGATGACCATCATGTGACACCCCTTTAAAAATAATGTTAACTTATTCCCCAGTTGCAGTAAATAAGTTTTTCACTGCAGGTGGATACTTCTGTGCTCATTCTACACTTTGTCTTACTGCATTTGGTATGTCCATATGTCCCGCTTTTAAGTCCCAGTTTAGGAAAGATGAACACATAGGTTCAAGTCTTGTGGTCTTTACAAAGAATAGTACTCTCCCTTACTCTCGTGATCTAAATGTCTGAATTTTCCAGATGTATATGCTGTAGAACTTTATATAGGAGCGGTTAAATCAAGTAATTATCAGGTGAAGAAAAATTTCTTAAAATATGTTTAGTTCAGTTCAGAAAGGAAAAGCACCGTAAGACTCTTAGAGAATCATAGAATAGTTAGGGTTGGAAAGGACCTTAAGATCATCCAGTTCCAACCCCCCTGCAATGGGCAGGGACACCTCACACTAAACCATGTCACCCAAGGCTCTGTCCCACCTGACCTTGAACACTGCCAGGGATGGAGCATTCACAACTTCCCTGGGCAACCAATTCCAGTGCCTCACCACCCTAACAGTAAAGAACTTCCTCCTTATATCCAATCTAAACTTCCCCTGTTTAAGTTTTAACCTGTTACCCCTTGTCCTGTCACTACAGTCCCTAATGAAGAGTCCCTCCCCAGCATTCTTATAGACCCCCTTCAGATACTGGAAGGCTGCTATCTGTAAGTTCCCTTAACTTCAAGGTTTGCTGTAGTAGTGCTAAAAGTTGACCTTCTTTAAGTTCCAGAGCTCATCTAAACTATCTCAGCATAAGCATATTTAAACCAAATGAATGGTTTACACCATTAATGCCACGGTTTACACCATTAATTTATAATCCATTAAAATTGTAATACTTAATGCTGCAGTATAGGCAAAACCACAGGGAGACTGTGCTGCACATCAAACATACCACTTGAAGTGAACCTACTTATTCTGAGTGCAGCTTAGAGCTGGCTAGTGCATGCAGATCTAAAAGGTCTTAATGACAATACTCTGTGGTAGAGACAGCATTTCTCTCCTCCTTAACTTGCAACTTAAACTCTGCTGTGTTTCTGTTTTCTAAAGAGTATACTTCAAAAAAGCTTCAGTCATTACGATTGAAGGTAATGCATTACAACTGACTCGTCCAGCAGGTCACTGAACTACAAGCAGTTATGAAAAGGAAATGAATCTCCAGTACAACCAAAATAGAGAACCAGAGGAATGTGTCCAAAACACATCCTGTTTTCAGATCATCCTGTGTGCCCCTCCTTCCACAGAAACCAATTTTTAATGTAAACTGTGACTCTAAAGTCTTCCTCACGCACCAGAGGCTCCTTGCAGGAAAGATGTTAAGAAGAGAAAGCTGGGAGGAAGAGGGGAAGAAGGGCGGCACTTTAGAAGTTGTCTTTTTTTGTTGGTGGTGCTTCATACATTGCAAAGGTTATTTTCTTAAAGGAAAAATGTTTTTCTCCTTCAGATTCTGAATTAAGAGGCTTAAACAGATGATTCCCCTTTCCTTCTGCTCGCAGATAAATTACATGCATTTGAAGAAGACTGAAAGGTAGTAGGAACAACCAAAACTCGAGAACTGACTGCACTGACAGCTGGTTCGTGTTCCTCGCGTCACATGACAGCATGCAGAGGAAAATATGAGTCAGAGCCTTTCATACTAAATTCCCCATGATATAACAAAAAATAATTCCAAAATACCACTATTTGTGTGTCATCACCACTCCAGCCCATAAGGAAGGTATGCTAACATAGCATTACAACGTTACAAGACAATGGTTGCGATGATGAGAAAAGGGAAACCAATGTAATGGCTTGGAGCACTACAACACGGTGGTCTGCTCTTGGGTTTTGGGATGGGAAGAAAGCGTTGTGAAAGTCACGTACAGTGTCAGCACTGCAGAGGCCATTCCAGCTTTGGGAGTATTGTTGTCACAAAGATATGTTTCTATAAACTTCCATCTCCACCTGTGCTCATGGCAGACTTTTAAAATACTGCCTGCTAAACGCATCAGTTCTCTCCCCCAGATGGAGAAAAAGGAGGAGGAGGAGGAGAGCTCAGCACGCTGCCTCTTGTACATTTTAGAAGACTTTCCATACCGCCCACTTTCATGCGTCCCAGGCCTATTGGTGCCACTTACCGGGCTTGTAGTGAATTACACCTTTAAATGTTGGGACTTGAGATCCGAGAGTCTTTACAGATGATATTTGTGATTATTTTCACAATTTGACTTATGGAAAAAAAAACCACTCAGGCTCTTACTAAAAAGATTGATGAAAATTCTGTTGTTTTTTTTCCTTCCCACTATCTCCAACATTTTGATTTCCATGAGGGTCTCCAAGTTGACCGGAGCCCATAAATGGGAAGTAGAGAATTTCTTACGCATTTTGCTTTTCGATTGGGGTGGCAAACTGAGAAAAAACCCCCCACCCCTGCACATGAGCACAGCTTCACCCAACGTGTCTTTTACTGCGAAACACCACAAGTGACAATGTAGTCAGCATCTAATATAAAAGTAGATGGGACTTCTAGATCATAGAATCATAGAATTACAGAATCAGCCAGGTTGGAAAAGGCCTTTGAGATCAAGTCCAACCGTTCCCCAGCACCACCAAGGCCACTACTAACTCATGTCACTGAGAGCCTTGTCTACAAGGTTTGTGAACACTTCCAGGGACGGTGACTCCAGCACTGCCCTGGGCAGCCTGTTTCAATGCGTAAGCAGCCTTTGGGGAAGGAATTGTTCCTAATTATACCTTTGTTAGAGGGGAAAATGAGCAGACTTTTTGAAAAGAGAACTGGAAGCACATTAGGACTATCATTCTCTGTGCTTAACCAGTTTCTGACTTGCAGGTAGAGCGAGCACTGCGGCACTGCCCCACCACAAACTGCCATGGCCATCCCAAAAGGTCTCCCGCTGTCTTTTCCTGTGATTTTGTGCCATTTTGTCGGCGCGGAAGCAGCGGGCGCTCGTACAGAGGTGCTCTGCAGGAAGCCAGTGCACCGTGCACACAAGCTGCACTGATTTCCTGGTCAACTAAAGGGACACGGGTGACACGCAGGGCAGTGACCCGCTCGCAGTGTGGCAGTCCCGCACACCACATCCCCAAGAGGACGCAGCGGACCCCTTCGCCCCATCGCCCCCCGCAATCTCTCCTGCTCCCGCTCCTCCTCCTGCGGGAGAGCCGGGGGGCCCCGCCCGCCGGAAGCAGGGGCGGCAGCGGCAGGAGCAGCTCTGGTCGGGGTCGGGGTGCGGGTCCGGGTCCGGGTCCGGCGCCGCTGCAGGCCGAGATGCCCGTAAGTTGTTCCGAGCCACGGCCGGAGCCACCGCGATACCGCGCCCCGAGGCCGCCGGGGCCGGGGCCGTTGCTCCCAGTGCTGCGGCCGTGCTCGGGCACAGGCTGGAGGCGGCTTCGCGGCGTCCAGCCTGTGCGTTGAGCCCAACACTTCTGTGCTCTGCCCTCCCCAGCTGGCCAAGGACCTGGTGCACCCCTCCGCGGAGGATGAGAGGAGAAAGCACAAGAAGAAACGGCTTGTGCAGAGCCCCAACTCCTACTTCATGGATGTAAAATGCCCAGGTAAGTATCTAAATTATATCTTACAGAAAGGATCAGAACTAATTCTGTACACGGGTCATCTCCATTAAAGGTCTGATTTTCTTTTTTCCAATATAAATGTCGTTTATCTGTTCTGTACAGAAAAAATCAGTCCATATATTGCTCTGTTTGTTTAACAACGAGTGTTTTCACCCTTTTTCAAAAGTGAATGTAAACAACAGGGTTTTTATTTTTCTTTCCGGAGGTCTGGTGCGTTTCCGACCAAGTAGGCACACACACACACACGCACCTCCCTTCAGATTTACATGTATGGAGATGAAATTACAGAATCCCAGCCTGGTTTGGGTTGGAACAGGCCTTAAAGCTCATCCAGCTCCGACCCCCTGCCACGGGCAGGGACACCTTCCACTAAAGCACCTTGCTCCAAGCCCCTGTGTCCAACCTGGCCTTGAACACTGCCAGGGATGGGGCAGCCACAGCTTCTCTGGGCACCCTGTGCCAGCCCCTCAGCACCCTCGCAGGGAAGAACGTCTGCCTAATGTTTAATCTAATTCTTCCCTCTCAGTTTAAAACCGTTCCCCCTTGACCTTTACAAGGACATGTGCTTAAATGTCCTTGTAAAAAGTCCCTCTCCAGGTTTCTTGTAGTCTTTTTTCTTGCTTTAAAGCATCCGTGGCTCAAGTTTCAAATGGAAGACAACATTGTTTTCCTCCTTCTGCAAGCTGATTGATTCTGGAAGAGCACCCAGAAAAACTTTTCACAGGGATATATGCCGGCAACTGTAATTTTACATAGAAAGTGAAACATCTACAACTGCCTTTATCACATGCTGCTGTCAAGAAGCAAGGTGACATCTAGCACACACATACAGGGGTTTGCTTCTGCTTTGCAAAGATTTTCACCAGTTTGGCTCAGAAACATCAGTATAACCATCTTCTCTTTTATAAACTAAAACCTGGGGTTTTCCAGCACAATCAATGGAGGATGTTCTACCAGCAAACACCTTCTTCTGTCAGCACAGCTACATCCATGTGTAGGCACAGAAACTGTCAAGTGTGCTTAACTTATTTACTGTTTACTACTGTAGCAGTCAGAAAATGCATAGACTTACTTACAGGAGTGATCATCCCGACTAGAAGAAGGGAACTGTTGCTGTAGTCAGGTTTTCTAATTATCTTATCTTTTCTTAGTAGCTTAGATTCCTAAGGAGCTCTGAGACATTGTTTTCCATCTAAAAGTGATGTGAATCCATTAAAACAGATTGAAAGTACAGTGTGGTTACTTTTAAAAAAACATGGTTGAAGGCTAAGCTACTGATACTGCTTCTTTTTTTCAACTTTCTTCAAACCAGTGTGCATGCACACACATACTACAATACAGTTAATGTCAACACAGGCCCATAGGTCATTGCTTATTTTCATTATTGTTGGATTAATTGGTTACTGAGTTTGAGGGGCATACAGAGCAAAGCAGGAGAACTTCGATATTGACAGGAGCCTTAAGCAAGAGGCGCCAAGAGCTTTCTAAGGCCCTTCCTCACAACATACATTCTATCTTATTTTTGGGGTCCGAGCATGCTGAAAATGGAATCTGTGCTCACCTTTATCTGTCTATTCTGTACATCCACATCTAGACAAAATCTTTTACAAATTTTCTCCCTCCAAAAATTCCTTGTGGGTAATTAAAAACACTTTTTAGGGAAAAGAATGAAAGCAGTGAAATTTGCTTGTCTAAGCCATGTGTGACAGTGATTTCATTCTTTTATAAGTCATATAATTTAGAAGTTGTAGACAAAGTGCTGCTGATGCCTCTTCTTGCATCTGGAATTAGTGAAGTTATTCTGTGCAAGTCTTACTCGGATATGATGCTAGCTTTATAGAATGCAACTAAGCACATGCCTTATGGGCACCGATTATTAACAGAAAGCAAACATGGATTCAAACATCAGTGTTTATATTCACAGCTACCAGACTTTGCCAACAGCAATGTTCTATTATTACAAGTTAAATATTTCCCTAGGTAGATGGGTGGTTCTAATCAACAGAGAAGGCTAGTCTAGTTCTCCTTGACTCTTTTGCAGGAGACATATCACAGGCTAATTAGGGCTTTACAGCTATCAGGCTATGTTGATTTTCATCCTGGGTTCAGTTAACTAACTAGCTTTCATACGCATGCCAGTAAAAGCAACTAGTTCATATCACGGTAACCACGTTTTGCTTTGTTTTATTTGGTTTGCTGTGGAATGAAATAGAGATGCCTTTTTGGACAAGTGTATTTCAAGTACCTGGTTCAATTACACATACAAAAAATCATGCTAGAAATGGTCAATGGAAATTTTAATCGTGCTGTTTTCCAGGATGCTACAAGATCACCACTGTATTCAGCCATGCTCAGACAGTTGTTCTGTGCGTAGGGTGCTCAACTGTCCTGTGTCAGCCTACTGGGGGTAAAGCCAGACTAACAGAAGGTAAGAGGCAATGTTCAGTAGCCTAAAACTTCCACTTATGTAAATGCATTTATGTATCTAGAGCTTGCAAACATTTTAGCTTTGATTTTGAAAATGGTACTGGAACACTTATCTTGCAAATTGCTTAGAGTTGGGGTTTGTATGACTAAAGGGGTGGAACAGCAGAATGAAGTTTTAAAAGGCATCTGGAAGAAAAGAAATAGTATTCCTTGCCCTTATTTTAGTAAGAATTATACAACGGCTGTGTTGCCTGGTTGAGTCAGAGAAGACTTGAAGTACTAAATCTTCACCTATTATGGTACCTGAGGTTTAAATTTATCGCATGAATTTTCCTACTTAGGTTGGGTGGGCAGTTTTGCAAGGCAGCCTGACAATGCAAGGACTATTCATCCCTATACTCATTTGATTTGTTCACAGGCTGTTCATTTAGAAGAAAGCAACACTAAACACTTGAGCATGTGGGTTTGGATCTGTGCTCCTGAAAGCCTTACCAGTTTAAAAATGCCTGTTAATACAATGTAATTACAATTGATTTTGTAAAGATTACATGCACTAGTGACTAATGAGCTGCAATCTCTTTTTCAATAAATAATTTGAAGTGCAATATTTTTCCTGCAGGTTTGCATTCAACTGAGCTCTATTTTTATAGTTTTATTTTTAAACAGTATATTGTTAATTGGGAGGTGTCATTTAATATGAAAACCTCGGGCTTGCAGCTTCCTTGCCCTCATTTATCAACTCCAGCAGTGTGATGCATATGGTGACAGAAAACTGCTGTAAGAGTGCATTTTGTATACTTCACTACTGCAAGGGTTGCAAAGGCTAGATAGATTTAAAATGGCTCGCTTGCTTTCAGCATTACATTAGTCCCTCTATCACCACATAAGTAATGTGGTGATAAATGAAAATACAAACTTACTTATGTTCAGCTGCTTTTCTGTTTTGTTTGGGGATTTTTTTCCCCTTCCCTCTAATCTGGTCTTGAAACTGCATTTGGTATTCTGTGCAGAGATTTCTATACAAGAGAAAAAAAGGAGTCTTTTGCAAAACACGGAAAGCATTTAGTATAGAGAAGGCATATGGTGTATAACCAACAATAATGACTTATTGTTGTTACTGCTGACACAAAGTACGTTAACAACTGTGAATGGTATCATCATTAAAAAAACCCCAAACTAGTACAGCAAACACATGTACACTTTTAGTATTAAATACTGACATTAAATGATTACCTTTTTGCAGCAAGGTTTTTAAAAGCCATTACTTTCTAAATGGCTGATAAAAGGCACATTTTCTTTTTTAAACCATGAGAAAACATTCAAACTAAGTTTTACATGTATCTTACTTTACTAGATAATGGCTCAACATCTCTTTCAAAGTATCTAGTGTCTTGTGAGCTAATTATTTTTGGGAATTTCTATTTAGCATGCATCCTTTTTATGACTTACAAAAATATGTTTCTAGTAAATAAAAAAAACTAAACCCTAAACCTGGTATTGCAATTCATTGTATTAAGTTTTATTTAATTTAATTCAAACAGCAGTGAACACATAATTACCAGATGCAAAAAAATAGGTGTTTGATACAGAAACAGATGCACCAATTTAATATACATGCCTTTTAAGAAAAGCAGAGTTTTATGTTAGTGCCATACCGTGTTTTCTAAATAAAGGTTAATTTAAGTGCAAGTTTGTCATGAAAGCTGCTCTTAACTGACCAGTTTCCCACACTTAATGCCAGTCCATCAAATAACTGCTTTCAGACTAAAGATCAAAACAGTAATATTAATTCACTTGTGACCTCAATATGTATGCTAAGGCCAGATTGAATCTTAGTCTCCTGTACCTCTGCCGTCTCTTCCTCTACATCCAAAAGGTAAGAATTCATGATTGAGTAAATACCAAATCAGAAAAAGTCCATGACACATTTTGTTCCAGGTACTGGAAGATGAAATTCAGACATCATAGCATCTCTAATACTGTGTATGTGTCAGAAGGTTTTTTAAAACCAGAAGGTTTTTAAGCTACAATATGAAGAACATGATATGTATTTAAAAAGTTGGTGGCTAAACAAATTCCATCAGGGGAGTGAGGCACTGTCATTAATATCTTGGTGTTAGAAGTGCCTTAGACACTTCTTACCTTTATTCACTTTTGTACATAAAATGGCTTGGGTTGGAAAGGACCTTAAGATCATCCAACTCCCTGCCATGGGCAGGGATGCCTCACACTAGACCATGTCACCCAAGGCTCTGTCCAGCCTGGCCTTGAACACTGCCAGGGATGGGGCATTTACTACTTCTCTGGACAACCTGTTCCAGTGCCTCACCACCCTCATAGTGAAGAACTTCCTTATATCTAACCCGTACCTATATATATATATATTAGTGTTTGGTCATATGCAGACAAGTATAACAGTAAACCTGTGCTTTCTAGGTTCTCAGTCTCTATACCCAAACACAACGGTCAGTGAGGGAAACTTGTTTTCTCTCAAGTATGCAAAATGACATTTGCAAAACAGATGTATCATACAAGAAAAGATGTTCTAAATCCTAAAACAAGTACAGAAACTACTTTTGCAGATTTTTTACATTTAAAACGTTGTATTTGGTCCATTCTATTCATGTATTCTTTCAAAATGAAAACAACTCAGAACTACTTACTCTTGTTCCCCATGTAAAATGGGCAGTGACTTCTGCCACTGCAGGTTTACCGAGCTAGAAGGTACTAAAGATTGGGAAAAAAAGTTGCTATTGAAGGTACTCACCTCCAGTACTTCTGTATTGGAATTGTCAAACAGTATCAGTAACTTCAGTGAAAAAGCAGCTGATTTATTGCCTGACCAAATGAAAGTTTGTTCAGAAAGGTTCTCTCTGTTGTCCCTACTGATCTGATATTCTAGAGATAAAGACAACTCATTATTAACAAATAAAAAAGTGAAGTTTTGGTGAGTGGGCCAGAAAACCCAAGCAAATAGTTTACCTTTTATTGTTTTAAGGCACAAGAACGATAATACTTAAGAGTACTAAACCAGCCTTACTACCTTCAATTAAAAATGTAGGTAAAACACTGACACCTCAAAAGATTAAATTTCATGTTTTTTCAGTCTTGGGTAATAAATGGTATCACAGGCATACTGGGAAGAGAGATGACAGCATGTTGTTTCATCATAGGGCAGATAGCAACTATGAAGTCAATATTAAAAGTGCTAACTTGGGACAGAGGCAGGTAAGGCTAGCTTCTGGTGGCTGTTAGCTAAGACACCTTGCTCATTAAAGTCAGAGCAGCAGAGCTCCTGAACAGCACAGGGAAGAAAGTATTCAAACATTTCCCAAAGGCTATTTTGTTCTGTCTCAGCCTGGAAATACTGTCTGATGTAACTGCAGGGAAAGTGGGGTAGGGGCAAATCTTGAGATAGTAGAAATTTTCCATGCTGTTTTGGAATATATAAAAATATAATCAGATGTTGTTATATTCCTATAGTAAAATTGAAGATTGGAAAATGCTTCTTTGGAACTTCATCACAATTTCTTCTTCAACCTTGTGCAAAAGTGAGGCACATCTACAAAACCTCTCAAAGTTTCACTCTCTACAACTACCTGAAAGGAGGTGGTAGTGAGGTGGGCGTCAGTCTCTTCTCCCCAGTAACAAGCAATAGGACAACAGGAAACAGCCTCCAGCTGTGCCAGGGGAAGTTTAGATTGGATATTAGGGAAAATTTCTTCATAAAGAGGGTGCTCAGGCATTGGCACAGGCTGCCCAGGGCAGTGGAGGAATCACTCTCCCTAGAAGTGTTAAAAAGCTGTGTAGATGAGGCACTCAGTGACATGGTTTAGTGGTGGCCTTGGCAGTGCTGGGGTTGGACTCAATGACTTTAAAGGTCTTTTTCAACCTGGTTGATTCTGTGATTCTAAGAATGGGCTTTAAATTTTGTTGAGTTCCCGATTCCTGTATCTCAAGGAATATCTACATTATAGAATACAGTGTCATTTCTGGCTACCCAAGTCAGCATGTGTATTGTTCAAAAACAATGAGAGTTTGACAGCTCACCATGTTGTGCTATTCAGGTACCTCTGACTGTGGAAACAATACCCTTATTTCATGTTAAACTAGTTTCACACATTCCCCGTCTCCAATGAAAGTGGAAGAGAAGACATCTAAATACCAAAAAGACTTTTTTACTTACATTACTCTATCCTTATTCTTTCCTAATTCTAAGCAATGCACAAGCTCTGTCAGAAGCACACTTCTGGTGTAAATCTGCATTCTGGAGGTAGCTTCAAGATTTGGGGGTTGTTGTTTGTGTTTTTTTTTTTCCTTTTTGATCAAATACAAAATAAAAAAAAAAAACCACAGTAAACCCAGTTTTCTTTCAAAAGTAATACTGACCAGTTTTGGCAGACTGGAACATTGAGAAAGAACAGACTACATCTTTGTGTGCTCAAATCAAGACGCGAAATCTTTCAAAAGTTTAACATTTAAGGTAGATCATCTGTCATTGTACTTCTCAGTGTGAGAAACCAGTGCTGTTGGTTTTAATCTTGATCAAGTGCTTGACTGATGAGAAAAAAACCTGCTAACATGATGATGATTTACACAGATACTACAGAAGTCAAAGCTGACTGTTACATTCTCCTTTCTGTAAGTCAGGAACTTCCCTGAGAGATTAATTCCAGCTAGAGATAAGTTTAGCACCACTAGCAGAAGTTAATTAAGCGAACTGTTGATGCTTTTGCTTCATGTATTCTTAGTGATCTTAGAGTCAAATTACACCCTTCTCCGTTTGTTTTTCCCGTTTCTGTGCAGTGAGTCCAGTTACACATTACCTTTTTCCTTTTTTTAACCTGTATACTGTGCCCGTTTTTCTTTATCAAATTCCCTTGCAATCTTTAAGGCCGTGCTGTTGAGTGAAACCGATTGCATATTACAGATAATAGTAACAATTACTCCTCTAGGTGGTGCCACTAGCCCAGTATCTGTAGCTTCAGAGTCCAGCTCTTCAGGAAGAATGAGGAGGACGCTACTTGCCCCCACTGCACCACCCGTATGAGATGCATAGTGTCTCTGCTGTCTGCAACAGCCACACTGCTGTTTTTTCTCTACTACAGCCCAAGCCATTGCATATTTACCATCCCTGTCCCATGATACTTCTGTTTTTGGCACTGGGGTCCACATCATTGTGACTGTTTCTGGTTTGAGGTACCCAGGAAGAAGTCTGCCTTTAGTGTTTTTAAATTGTCCGGCTTGATAACTGTACAACAAGGCATTCCCAAATTTCAGCAGGTCACCTACTGATGAGAGAAAGCCACCACCAGCCCACTTGTAAGAGTTGTCCACATACGGTGCATTCACCAGCCGTCCCTTTTTGTTGTAAACGTAACACCTGGAATTCAAGAAAATTCAACTCGTCATTCTCTGACACTATGCACAGCTATTTTAAGCTGCTCTACCTTAAAAGAGCAAACTGCGCATGTATCAGCTTGTGCTTGTGGAACTTGAGAACTTAATACATTTTTCCTGCAGAAAAAGCAACAAGAAATTCAGATGGGAACATAAAAATTAAGGTGACATCATCACCATCATTATTATTATGTTAGAAGCTTACTGTCAATAAAGTACTGTCAAGCTTTTGTTAGAAAGTTATTATGTTAGAATCTTACTGTCAAAAGTACTAATCCTTCTACTAACTCTTTGATTTTACTAAGCCTAAAGGCAATATACAAATAAAAGGTGCGACAGAAATCTATAGGTCAGCCAGCACAAGACTTTTCTTAAATCCCTATACTGGATTTAAAGTGTTTTAAGAAAGAGGAATCCTACCACTAGCCAATGATTATCAGACACTGAGCCGAAGTCTCAAGTGACTGCTTGAAGACAGTAGCTTCCATTTGTGATTGATTTCTTTGAGAGCATTTTAGAAGACAAACTTTCAGTAAGTCTGAGTCTCATTTTTATGAGACTTTTTCTGTAACCTGCTTTTGTGATTTAATCAGAGTTTTTCTCCCCCACCAAAATTTAAAAGGTCACTCAATAAATCCATTTCAGAGCCAGGTCAGGCAGATTGATAAAACATGACTGGAGAGAAGGGCAAGAAACTCTACCCTTATCCACTATATTGGATGCACTATATGCATTATCCAGATACATAAATTTATCTGGGTGGGGTTTTGTGTGGTTTAAGTTAATAAGAACAGATCAATTGGTAAAGCATGTTCGGCGCTAATCAGAACTTCAGTTCTGGTTAAAATTGATACTACGCTTTACGAAAACCTCATGTTACTGTGAGACCATTACAATTCCATGGAACTCTTAAAAAGTCAGTATATTAAAAACCCCAAGGTAACTACATATTCTAACATAATCTCCTAGTTACTCCTCTAGTTTACTCTATTATCCACTTACCCAAAATGAATGCAGACTTCACAGTCACCCCTCCCACTCCCCACATATACACCCTTCTAACAGGAAATACCTATTTCCTATTCTGTAATTGTACCTGCTAATTACAGAAACAATGCTATAATGGTCACACAAAATCAGTTACATGACTAACTTTGAAATAACATAAGCCACTTCATTTACAAAACAGGGAGGAGGGATAAATCCCACATTCTTAATTCAGTTGGTTTAATAAAGATAGAGCAACAATTGTGGAAAAAAGAGGTTCACCCTTGCTTACCTTGCTCTGTTATATATCATTGCTTCGTTGTCATCTAGTACAGTTGACAGCATATCCAAATCACGAAACATTTTTAACATATAATCTGTAAATTTTTGTCCTGAAACTCTCTCCACAACAGCACTTAACAGAGTAAAGCCGTAAGTTGAATACAAGAACTGACTACCTTGAAAAAAACACAATGAGAAAGGGGGTGAAAAAAAGAAGTTAGATGCATGATGCTCAGATGTAATCTGAAGGATAAAATGTATGTAATCACGTGCAAATAAAACTATGTATAGCAATGAATAATCAACTGACAGAGTCCCCCTGCACCCCCATTTTAATAGGATGTGAATCACAAGTTTATGATACTGGCTCTCAGGAATTTCTGTACAGCAGCAGACACAGATGCTTGCTAAGTGCAGGTAGCTCTGAGAACAGAGCTAAAGTCTCTCCAGGGACCTGCACGTACAGCCAGGTTTCATGCCAAGATGTGAAGACTGACATTTAACATCCTTTCCACAAGATTTACCATGCCCCTGCTAATAAGGACATCTGGATTTGGAAAGCTGGAGCAAACCGTAAAATTACTTCTTAGAAGATGCTCACCTACTGTGACTTATTTGCATGTCTACACCCTAGAGATGAAAAGACAGGAGTAGAACTCGCTCAAGGTTTTCAAAGCTTTTGATAACTTTTAACAAGTGTTTTTAGTTCTGGTTTTCTAGTTCAAGAATATCCTGTAAGATTATATGAACACTAACGTGTATTATTTAAGATAATATATTTTATTTACAAAACAATGTTTTTTACTTCATTCTTGCACTAAGAAATGTTTGGCACCAAGCTGCCAAACTGCCTACAGTCCAGACAGATCTCTTACCTGAAGGGTTTCCTAGAACTCTCCAAGATGGTTATAAGGTTAACTTCTCCCCCTTCATACTCCCTTCCCCTTAAATGCACATTTGCTGTTTATTGGCAGTGCATATCCTTTGCCTTTTAACCTTTAGAACTTACAACTGAAACTCCTCAAAGTTCTCTCTAGAACTAGTTCCAACAATAAATAACCTCAACAATTCTGAGATTCTGTGATCTTTCTGTAGAATTTTTTAGCTCTGGATTAGTGCCTCATGTCGTGGTTTAAACGCAGTCAGGTAAGTTGTTCACTCACTCCCAGTGGGTGGTGCCGAGCTGACAACAATCGAGGTCCGTGTGTGTCCCCCACCCGCACCGGGGCTCTCCCCTTCCCCGCTCCCAGAGGAACGGGGAGGAGGATCGAGAGAGTGCAACTCCTGCGGGTTGAGACAAGAACAGTCCAGCAACAAATCACCACCGCTACTATCAGCTAAAACAATGATAAGGGAAAATAACAAGGGAAGAGAATACGATACCACCGGCCAAGAAAGCGAATTCCACCCGGAAGCCCCTGTCCTTCCGGGTAACTCCCAGTTACCCCTCACCCCGGCCATGATGTGCTGTGGTATGGAATACCTCCCCGGCTAGCCCGGGTCAGGCACCCCGTCCCTGCTTCCTCACAGCTTCCCCTCCTCCCTGGCAGAGCATGAGCCTCACAAAGTCCTTGGTCAGGGTAGACATCACTTAGCAACAACCGAAAACATCGGCTTCACCAACACTGTTCTCAGGCTGGAAGTCAAAACACAGCACTGCACCAGCTACCATGAAGGAAAAAACATGACTGCTACTGCTGAACCCAGGACACCTCACTAAAATGTTTGCTTTAGAATTGACAAATTCAATAACTGGTATGTTTCATGGCACTTACTGCATTATTTAGAAATAAGACTTTTCTCCCAGGAGCTCTACCTGAGGTCCCGCTTTCTCTTCTTATCTAGGACCCTCTTGTAATACCTTTTAAGTCTTGGCTACATGACTGGCTGGATTATGGTGCAGATACACCATTAGAAGGTTCTATCATAGAATCCTAGAATGGTCAGGGTTGGAAAGAACCTTAAGATCATCCAGTTCCAACCCCCTGCCATGGGCAGGGACACCTCACACTAGACCATGTTGCCCAAGGCTCTCTCCAACCTGGCCTTGAACACTGCCAGGGATGGAGAATTTACCACTTCTCTGGGTAACCTGTGCCAGGGCCTCCCCACCCTCACAGTAAAGAACTTCTTTCTTATATATAACCTGAACATTCCCTGTTGAAGTTTAAACCTATCACCCCTTGTCCTGTTGCTACAGTCCCTGATGAAGAGTCCCTCTCCGGTATCTGAATCTATGTAAGCGTAATTCTTCAAGTCAGTAGACTGGTAAAGGTATCTTTATAACAGTGTTACCTAAAGTTGAATTGATAAAATCCTGAGCACGTTTTGGTCTAAATTAATAGAAACTCACCTGGTTTAAAGAATAAAGGATCATTTTTAAATATCTTCAGTGATTCAATCACACTTTCAAATTTTTCCTTCAAATAATACTCTTCTTGCTCAAATTCCCTGTCTCTCCTGCCAGGTTTTGAATTTCGGCTTTTTACCTCACCCTCGTGTTCTTTCCTTGGTTTGACAGAATCAGTCCTTTCAACCCCTTTGCCTTCTTTTTCTTTTTGTTCTTTATCCTGACACGGTTTTGTTGGTTTCAATGCTCTGTTTGCCTTTTCCTTTTCTTCCTTTACTTTTGTAATATCTTTTTCATAATGACGAATCCCACTCAAGTGCGAGACTAACAGTCTTGTAGTAATAGTGACCTAGGTAGAAAAGACAGCATTTAAATGTGAGCTCTCTTCATTAAAGGCATGATGCACACTAAATCACCAGAAAAGTAAAATTCAGCATGATGATCAACAGACAAAGGTGGAAGGACTTTCAAATATCATGTATTAAACCCAGTTAAAATAGATACATATATATGCACACACTACACGTCATATAGAACTGAAGATCCCAATTTCCAGCATTGTTTTTTCAAGCAGCAAACATCTGTTTTGTGGGAATGGGTCCAGATACAGGCATCTGTACACATATGGCTGTGCAGTGACAGGAACAGAAACCCAAACCAGTGTTACCAATGAACAGTCACATACCTTTTCACCCTCGTAGACTTTTTCTGGAAATTCAGGGACGTATTTCTGCACTGGAGCATCTAAATCCAGTTTCCCCTCTTCCCACAGTTTAGCAACAGCCATCATTGTAAGACACTTGCTAATGCTAGCAATCCGCATGATGGTCTCTGGCTTACATACTACACGATTCTCTACATCAGCATAACCCAAACCTTTAAGAAAATAAAAACACTGCAAATATTTTGCACAGAGACATGCTGAATTAATTGCTTGTAATGAATAGATTTACTGGCTTCTTACCGTGTTTTTTCTCTAGCTAAACTGGGACATGAATTGGATTATCCCTGCTCCTGCTTCAATGACATTAACAACATTTTAATGTAGTAGGAACATCTTAATGTAGTAGGTTAATCAAAACCCACTGTATCGGCCAATGGGCATCCCAAATTACTGATCTAAGATTACAGAACAACCTAATGATAAATGAAATTGAAGAGCAAGCCAAAATTTATACTCCCTGAGGTCAAATATTCAATGTAGAAAAACTAGAGACCAAAATATAGACTGTACAATAACTGAAAATCATAAATATTCCTCCTATTGTTCTGATGTAATGGTTAAAACAGTAAAGGGTCTTATTTTATCAATATGGATATTGAGAAAGGAAATCACTCACAAACTCCCAGCAGTTACCTATGCTGTAAAGCTTCACAAAACAGTCATGTAATGCACTTTGTTTCAACATCACTCAGCATGACTTCAATTACATGACAGCTTAAGAGTCTCCATACCAGTGTTTTCCTGTGTAACCAACCCACAAGTCTAGTAGCAAGAACTGGAATTAATAAGCTCCCATACTAGTTTTCAGTTTGAGCTAGGTTTGAAGAAACTGTGCGAGGGATGTTGCAGCATAAAAAGCAATGAAATGCAGTAACAACATGAGCAAGGCCTGCTCATACTGCAGTTCATGTGGATGCCCCCTCCTTGGCAGTGTTCAAGGCCAGGCTGGGTGGGACTTGGAGCAACCTGCTCTAGTGTAAGGTGTGCCTGCCCATGGCAGGGGGTTGGAGCCGGAGGAGGTTTAAGGTCCATTCCAACCTAAAACATTCTGTGATTCTCTGATTCTGTGTCTGTCTACATCAAAGTGTAGTGTAATAATGAACAACTCATGCAAAAAAACACCTTGCCAAAATACAAGAAATAAAACAAATGACATGTCAATTGCAAGAGACCCTTTTATGCAAAGCTGACACTCAAGTGCTTGCATGGTGCTTGTGAATGCAGATACTGCATGCCTCAGTGAAAATAGCTTCCAAATCTGAAATTTCTCCCATCAGTTTAGCAAGAAAGCAGGTTCAGTGTCATGGTCACAGAACACATGCACCTTAAACCTCCTCCTGTTTTTCCCCCATGAAGAAAGGAGGGCAACAAAATGAGCTGTGTTAGAGCAATGTTGCCCACCTCCCAGCTGCCTTACTCAAGGCAGCATTGTTCTCTGTATCCATAGGCAGCAGGGTACAGAAAGCTCTGCCAAGGCTTATCCTCCCACAAGTAGCTGTCTTGCTACTGGATCTGGCAGTCGTGGTGATAAACCACAAACCTGGCACTAGTTCTCTCCAGCACTTTCCTGCATGTCAAGGAAGGGATTGTGCAGAAGTAATAGGAAAACTTCTGTAATCATTGCCACATAATTTGAGACCAGAAAAGCCACCTGAGTTGAGAAAGTTTGGGATTAAGTTTCTAGTATAATTTTCTTATTAGGCCACAGTACAAAAGGTACTAGAAGCTCTCCAACTCACTTCAGGCATGAAAGAGAAATGAAAACCTGTAATCTGTTTTATACATATATAAAAGTTAATACAACAGCTGTCAGAAAGTCATTATTACTTTAAGTAAGGTCCTGCAGGGAGAACAGTTCATTACCTCCTATTCACAATTCTACCAGAGCACTGTACAGCTCTATGCCTGGAGTATATGAAAAGACTCATCTGACAAACAACTAGAGAAAGGTACTTAAACAGAACCATTTGATATATACTAGCACAATCAGGAAGCTAATAAATTACCAACTCCTGGCAATTACTGAAGTTTACTAAAAAAATTATCTCTTTATGCTCCCAAGGCTCCTGTTTCTGCCCCCTGCTCAGAGATAGGACATGAAGTGCATTAAAACCCTTTGTCTGAACTGCTCATTCCTAAAACTTCCATTGCTTCCTAACAGCATGCACAACTGCTACTCCCATATACTGACCTTCTGACCAGACTTCCTGTCCATCTACTGAAACTCCAACTAGTATACCTGGGATTCCTGCTTCATCCTGTCAAAAAACGCACAGAAGATATTAAGGGGAACCTTTACAGTTAAAAACACCATCTCGCAATCCCTACAAATACAAAAGCAATCCCACAAATACACCTGCACGTTACTGTTACCTTAACTGACGTTTAGTTAAGCACTAGTTGGGCTGAACTGGTGTGAACCGCCTCCGAAAGCTCCCCCCTCACGGGTGAGAGCCGGCTCGCACAGCAACAGACACGACCCTCGGGTCCCCGCAGCCCCCCTCGCTCCGCACCTTAATCCTCCGCACCAGATCCCTGCCCCTCTCGATGGCAGCGCCGAAGCCCCGAGGGGACGGCAGCGAGTTCGGGTTCGGCTCCGCCTCGTCAGCCTCGCAGCCCGCCGGCACCTTCACCCCCAGCGCCAGCCCCAGCGCCAGCCCCCAGCCCCAGGGCCGCGCTCCGGCTCCGGCCCCGGCCCCCCCTGCCCGGGACAGCGACAGCCGCCCCGGGGCCGCGGCCCGCCACAGGACGCGCGCCAGCCCGTTCATGGCCGCCCCAGCGCTGCCCGCCAGGCAGCCACAGCCGCTCCCGAGAGCTCGCTCGGCCGAGCACCGAGCGCATCGAGCGAGGGCAGCGGCCGGGCTCTCCCGGCGCATCGGGCCCGGGCCGCCCGCACTAACGGGGCTCTCGCTGAACAAGCTGGTTTAACCAAGGCCGTCATTGCACTGACGCATGGGAACAGGGCAGAAAGAAGACGAAGGATAGGTCAAACCATGACATAACAGCTAATCTTCACTCTGCCCTCCATAGCAAAGGATTGCAGAATCAAATGAAAAAGCCTGCTGTGAAACATATGCCAGGCAGAGGTAAAGCAGGGCAAGATAGGCTAACACCCAGACAAAACCTTTTATAACTGCAAGGTGCGCATATTTGATTAGTGAGGAAATGCCCAAGGCTTGTTTAGAGTTAAGTTTCTGCGCAGAGCAGCGCTGATGGCATAGCAAGTGTTCGCTCACAGAAATGTTTTTTCCATGTAGTTGTTCTCTTTAGACAGCGCCTGCAGAGCCATGACGATGCCTCCAACTGATGTGTTTAAACTATCTCAAGACCTTCCATGTACTTGGTTTCCAGTAGGTCTTCTCTAATGATTTGTTGACTGAGCAGCAAGCTAGAGAGACAGAAGAGGCACCAGACAGTGATATCATTACTCAAGAAGGCAGAACGAAAGGATTTTCACTGCATCACAAGATTCAGATTGACAGGTAGGTAGCATGTCAACCAAATCCAAGTCCGACAACCAGGACTCTTGTGAAGTTTGCCAACCAGATGGGTCTGCAGATTTGGGATCCTTACATCAGCCCTTCATGACAATTAAAGAGATCGCATATGCCTAATGCAAAGGCAAATCCAGAAGCCCTCAATACCATCAGCAGCATTGTTAGTCCAAACGGCTAACTAGAGCATTAAATTTCTTCATTATGATTAAAGTATTTTCATTACTATCCCTTTCCTATATGTCATTGCTGTGAAGTTACTAACTGCAACGATGCAAGAGCAGATGATGTTAGGTCCAAAGACGGTTAAAAAAAGCCCTCATTAGCAGTTTGCTTCAGTCTTTTTCTAGCACTCTTACTGCTCTTCTTTTGGACTTCAGACTACCTAGTTCCATAGTCCAAGTGCAAGAGGGGAGGACAGGGAAGGACTAGTTTATTTGAGCTAAGCACACCATGGTCCATGAGCAGAAAACTGTAGAGGTGATACCAAAACCAGCAGAGCCCTTGGCATACCGTGGAGAATACAACATAGTCCAAACAGCTGAGAGATGCTCATAGTCAGCCCTCTCAAGGGAATGCCTCAGACTGGACTGTTCTAAGGACCTTAAACCCTGCAAATCACAGGGGTAGTTAGACAATGACTTTAAACCCCACGTACGCATGTTGAAGGATTCCTGAACAACAGCTAACAACCTTTAATAATGGCCACTCCATAAATGTTATAGATGTTGGGAGAGAACACAACAGATTAAAATTGCAAAAAAAAAAAAAAAAGAGCCATACCTGTAAGCCAAATTGGAGAGTCATTGCTTCTGTCCTGTCCTTTCAGAACACTGCCTATGCTCTGCTAGGAGAAAACTCTGGGATGCTAACATAGGAAGTTCAGTCTCCTTCATGTCCCATGACCTTAAAACCTGCAGGATCTGGCAGGAGGCCAGGCCAAATAGCTTTCATACATGAAGTCAAATGCAGACCAGATGGTGCACTTTTCACTGCAACCATTTATTTCTCATTAGTATTTTCTCAATAAAACTCCATTGCTTATTGCAGTACTACTTCATACCCAACTGGTACAAGATGCTGTATTTAATTTCTCATAACTCATTTTCACTCTGTTAAACAGCTTCTGGAAGTGTTTTGCAGCAGGATTCTCCGCATTCTTACATTAACCTGCTCGGTAGGAACACTTTTTGACATCACACTTTTGAACAGGCTGAAGGCAGAAACTCATCTTGGCATTTTTATCTGATTGCCTTAATGAAGAGCTTTGTGTAAAATCCAGCAGCACAACATCACCTGCTGTTACCTGTTATGACTTCCTTTAAGCTGCTGGTGGTGTTAACTTTCAGTTATCAGGCTTATAAGATTTGGAGATTTTTCTACTCCACCTGACAGCAACAGAAAATGAGGAGAGCAAGCACAATTCTGAATTTAACAAAACAACCCAATGTTTTTTCCTCTATCCTCATTTATCAGTCACTCAGAGGTACAGGCACAGACTCTCAGCTGTAATTCATCTTCCTTAAGTAGCACAGCCAATAAAGTCCATCTGGAGACCCTTCTGGCATGGTGAAAAGACTTGGCATGGTTCAGCACTGAACCAGCTGACTTTTCCTCTCCTCTGCCTCCTTGCCAAGTTGTTCTTACTGGATTTGAAAAGCCTGTGTGGGGAGATATGCCCTATTCAGACAATAAAGGATGGCATGACACAATGGGTCTCTCAGCAAAGCAGGGCTGTGCTCACCTCAACGTGGGACAGCCTGAGAGTTTCATTATCAAAAAATCTTTAAGGCTTTGTAAACTTCGAGTAAGATAAGACTCAATAACACGAGACCTTTAAACAAAGTCCTCATGTATCTTCCTAGTCATCTTGCTCTTGTAGGCTACTGTGTTCACAGGCTTTTTCATAACAGGGTGACTGTGTGAGCTGGGGAATGACAAGGTGGTCAGTAGCTTTTATACTCATTTGCAGTGGTGTAGCTCATTGTCAAAAGGTGCAACATGCTCATTCTGCTGCTGGTGGTCAGCAGGATGTGGGAACATCAGGCAAATCTTGAGGCTTCATCAGTATTTCCTAAAACCTGACTCTGTACAAACAATGCCATCACTTCTGACAGTCCTCCTCCATTTCTGCAAGTCCTTCTGTGGATCCTGATGTCTCAGCAAGGTTTAACAGATGTTATTATGGTTGCTTCTGCTTGTAGGCCTGGTCTCTGATCTCAGTATTTTTCAGATGCTCATCTAATCTGCTTTTCTGACTCACTGACATGAGAAATGACAAAATCTATGGCGACATGCATGAAAATTTAACATTTCCATTGAAACTGAAAAGATGGGCAATGTTTTTAGCAAACAACATCTGAGATTTGAATGATAGGAAACAAATGACAACTGTTAGTATTCCCCTGATAAAAAGCTGCTGAGTTCTGAAATCACAAGTCCAGCTCTGCTCTTTCATCCTATTAAATACCTACTAATTACCTATGTAACTGCTACAGACCCAGAGTGAAGCTTGGGGGTTAGGTTTGTAGGAAGGGGCTTTAGAAAAATGTAGGAAGTAGCAGTATAAGGACACTCCTTTGTTTTATTTGTTTGAATTTATTGTGAAACAATGAAAAGTCCCATTAATCCAAAGGACTCCAATTATTCCAACTGAATTCCAATAATTAAAGACTGTAACTTCTGCAAAGACTTCTGGATCTAAAAATGTTGAATCTAATGTAAAATAATTAAGAGCTAAAAGATAAGGTTGTCAAAAAGGTCTGTTGTTTATATTTGCACTAGATAAAATGAAGAAAAACAGGAAAGCAGTGATTAAAAAAATACTATGTTTGCATACATTGGCATAGGGGAAGCTCCTGTTGATGGAAAATGCGGAATAAAGCGATAATGGTTCCCTTGATCACACTCGAGGTTTCTACTTTCAGTAGAGGAAAGATTTTTGAAAACACAAATTCTTTCTGAATTTGAAAAGAAGACAAAGGGAATGTTAGAGATGGAGATGAACCAAGGTCTGCTTTCTCTCTCTCTTTTCAGAAGCAAGCAGTAGATGGCAGTAGGAAACCTCATCAGTGCAGCCAGCTGTTAGCAAAAAGGGTGGTTCCAGCAGTGGAATCTCTCTCGGTTATCACAGTCTCACTGAATGGAGTTGATACGACAGATTCCTCACCCATGTACACTTTTGGCTTGGCCTTGGTCAATATAGCAGCTCTCAGTATTATTATCTGTTTATCAAATAAGATACAACCTGAGTGATTACAGTAAATGTACCATTCCCCTCCTAAACATCCCTCCAACATCTTAGGTGAGAAACATTAATCAAGAATAAATCTGCAAACACGTAAGATGTCTGGACCAGGAGAAAAAGTAGCATTAAAAACTGTGGGTCTTTAGACACTGAGATCAGCTCTGCTTGAATTATGATTCCGATACCTGTTAAACTTCCTGAGGGATTTAGTTAAACATCATGGGACTTTTTCTACATTACATGGAAACGCTGATCCTGTTGTGGTCACACCGTGCCCGTGTCCCCATTACCAGTTAACAGACAGAGCACCAGTGGTGGTCCTCAAGCTCAACTAGCAGCCTGGTCCTGTCCTCCAAGCAACAGCGCAGACCTGGAGGCTTGCGCAGCACAAGTTAGTCACCTGTTAGTTCCCCCCTGCAACAAACACACCATAAATGGGACAAAACTCTCCTGAATTCACTCCCTTTTCCTGTGTACTTAGGATATGTCACTGGGAATCGTATACTTCCAGTAAACTAGAATATGAAAGAGTTTTACAGTGCCACATTGTTACTGCCTTAGCTTTACAAGTTGCATGCAGTCTGACACAGTTCCTAGAAACAACAGGATGAGAGTTTGGGAAATATTTTGCATGCCAGAGGAAAGAATGCTGGGAAGACCATGCTGTGGTTACAGACCAGACAAAGGGCGCACACATTGCTTTTTCTTCTCTGCAAAAACATTAGTTTTGAAACTTGTTTCTCAGTGGTGATTTCCTCATACTTTTAATGCAGGGCCTACTCTAAACCTCTTGGACTCAGAGGGAAGATAATTGTCACCAGCTGAAGGTAAGTAGTGAAGGAACATTTGTGAAATACATCAGTGCAAAAAAAGCACACACCAATCCCCTCCCCCCCCCCAAAACACCCCAAAGCCCATAACCAACAAAAAAAAACCACATAAAGAATTATTTCCTGTTTTTCCTAAAGTTATTCCCCAAGCAACAATCTCTTCTTGTAGAAAAACTGAGCAGACAGAGGACTGGACAATTTTTACCCTGAAAATTGGCTTCACATCTATCATTAAAATTCAGTTGCTGTGCGTAACATTTTTGCCCTCTCCAGCTTTTCTCCCCGCTCAGTGGATAGAGGTACAATATACCATGGAAAATGATGGCTCACATAAGCACTACACACAATGCAACAGGTTCCAGACAGCACCAGTGTCTTTGACGTTTCCAAGTCTATCATTTCACACTTATATATGTTGTTTCAAAGCAAAGTAACAAATCACAGAAGGTGTAAAACACCTAAAAGATTAAAACTATTAACCATAAGGTATCATTCTGAAGCTCATATGCCCAAAGATAGAATTTGGAAGTGCAGGCACATGGGAAAGCTTTCTGGTGTACTTTAGGAAGAGCTCCTCACAACTGGGCGACAACTGCTTCTCTTTGCACCCTTCCTCCCACATATATAAAGCTCAGTGTGGTAGTGAGAACTCTTGACAGTCTGACACTGGTGTGTTATGAGCATTATGCTCAGACTAAAGCTAAACCACAGCTACCAGGAGGAAAATTAACTATCCGAGCTGAAACACGGACATGCTGACTTACTCTGGAGAGCAGCAGACCAAGCAACTGCTTTCAGTCATCCTGAAGTGCCGAGGTCAAGGGCCACCTCCACTGTAGGAGTCTACAAGCCAGGAAGAAAATAAACAGGCATGTTTGCTTTGACAGATTCAGCAGCAGGAGGAAAAATGTTTTCCCAGGTTTTGTATGTGAATGTCCAGGCACATTTCTGTGTAAAAAACACAACCCTGATTTGCATTTACTGTCTGTATCTGCTCTTCTAGATAACAAGTCTCTAGACCCTTCTCAGTATCTATTCTTTTTTTCCAAACCATTCAACATTATTTGAAGCTCCTAACACATGTTTTTACTGATAACTATTGTCACAAGCAAATGATTCTCTGCAGTTCACACCAAATACTCAGCTACATGCACATGCTGGGTGCCAGCCCCGTTTCCCACACATTCACTGCTATTCTAGTGTGATCTCACCTACCTATGCTGCAATTACACCTTCATTTTGCTCTGCAGACACATTCAGAGCCACTAAAAATGCTCCTTGTGAGAACTGAGCACAGATAGCTTGTGAAACTGTACAGGCTAGTGAAAAACAGGAAAAGGCCTCTTATCAAATTAGTAACATCTCGGGTATTTGGGTGGAGGCATTTGGCACTGGGCTTGGGTATTCTTATGGGAGTGAGTCCATGCATACTACAAACTCCATTCCTTTGCTTCGTATTATTGTTCCCAAGTTGAGACATGTTTCAAAAGAGCCTCTCTAAAGATGTGTAAGTGCACAATTACTATATGCTACACAGATCAGTAAGACGGGATTTTACTCAATCCCCTTTCCATACATATAAAATAAATCAAGTTGATGGCATTTACACAGATGTGTGCTGCATTAAGATCACTGCAAAACTAAAGCAGGCATTTCTTTTGTACCTTGGCATGCAGAGCTATGGGAAATAACTAAGACCATCTGAAAAGCTTCACTGCTGAGGGAAGATGACTACCTGGGATGACTGACTTCTGCAGTAAGCACCAAGTGTGGGACAGTTTTGCCACTCGGAATAACCCATCAACTGCTTGAGTGAGAAATACTGTCAGGTTTTTCTTTGACCTTGAACCAAATCAAAACCAGTTCTATACACTTTGCGATGTACAGCAGTCTATGTTAGGTATGCACAAACACACTTAACTTACTGTTATACTATGTAGTGTGTATACATCATTCAGAACAGTTTTGCTACCTGCACACTCGTCTTAATGTCTCCCACTCAGCTTGGATTCTTGTCATTCCTTCATCTTCAATTAAAACAATAATCTTGTAGTGAGAAGGTAAGCAAGGTACTGCTGCCTGCATCAGAAGGGGCTCAAAGTGCACTGATGCTGGAGGGGAAGCTGGCATCTACTTAATGGGTGACGACATTTTTCCAGGTGGTGTAATGAAAGCCAACAAGTTCCTACTGGACTCTGTGCCTGTCAAATTCAAAGAGCAGGTGTGAGTAAAAAGCATTTCTTACACAGACAGCTGGTGTTCTTGTAAATTCTCAAACAGGAAAATAAAATAGAAACTAAGAGAAATCACCACCTTGTCTGAGAAATGTGCCTGTAGCTGAAATGGAGTGACTCAGTTCTATTCACAGAGCAGTAGAGAGAATAATTTCTTCATTATTGCTTCAAAAGCAAAACAGACATGGGGGAAAGAGGAACTGGGAAAACAGATTTCAGAGCTTTCTGGGTTTATTGTAGTTTAAATAGGGATTTCTGCAATCTCCCACCTTAAACTGTTCAGTGGCTTTGAACATCAGTCTCTTCCTTTAGAAACTGAAACACAACATTGCAATCCTTACTGGGGACAGCCGTCGGGTATTTTAAACCTACATACCCAGTGTCACAGCAGCTGAAGACCCAACAGCTGTGACGCAAGAGAGAACTCATTGTGCAACGACTATAAAGCTTGATTCTACAACACTGAGACTTTGTTCTGATGTAGTTGTTTGTTTGACTATGGCTTAGCCAAACAGGCAGGCCTGAGCTCTACATACTCCATACAGGTGTATGCCCAAAGGTATATGTGGGGTTTGGTATAATGATCTTTAAAACAACTTAGCTACAATGACACAAACTCCTATACAATCTGCACTCAGTTTAAACTTGGATTTTATTGATTTCCCATATTAAATCCAAACCATTAATAGCAAGCAATTAACAAAAATAATGGATCTGGAGTAAACCCTATCAGTTCTTTGCTAACTGTAGTGTTCCTAATGAAGCAGCACACACACTGATGAGGAAGCAGAGGGAAAAGTCAGCAATCTCATTGCTCAAAGGGCAATCTTACATCTCCGCTTCTCCTCCACAGGCCTGTGTCCCTTTTATTTCTATTTACAACAGTAAGTCTCAGCAAAGAAAGCCTCCCATGGACTAACAACCAGTTTGGGTCCTTTGGGCTGCCTCTTGTATCCACAATCATTTCCACCCAGTTATTAATCTCCAGGAAATGCCTTGTGCTCATACATGGCTGCATGTGAGTGCAACAAAAGCACACACGCATTTGTTATGTGTTTGCTAACTGCTGAAAAACAGCAAAAAGAAAAAGTGATCCTTTTTTTCCTTTTGAAGTGTCATGATTTCCTGGTAAAGGTAATAAATGATACTAAAATCTGAGCACAGAAAACTTTAACCAGACTCTGCTAGTGTGGCAAGAACCACTGAGAGGAAGGGTTTCTATTGATTTTTAAGGGAAAAGCTCCTGCATATTGTACTTTAAACCCAGATGAGGGGTGACAAAGAATTTGCTGTTACCTGGACTTTGCCAGCCACCACCCTCTGTGGCAGAGGAATGCTGTGGCACAGGAGCAGGACAAGGTAAACTATGCAGCAGCATTTAGAGCAGGAGGCTTTATTCTCCTGTAGATCACCTTCATGCTCTCTCTACCCTCCTGACTGGCCTTTAGTCCTCATGTGCAATTCTATCTTCTTTCCTTTTTAACTGCTTTCGTGCCTAGTTCACCTTCTAGATACACTTTTCTTCCTGAACAGCCTGCACAAATGACATCATCCCTTTCGCCTATTTCATGGTCTCCATGCGTCTAAAAACAAATAAGGAAGCAGTACAGCAAGCTAGATAAAGTGGGAAGAAGTCTGGCAGGCCCCTCCTTGCTGGCTACAGAAAACCACAATCCAGGAAAGATTCGGAAGCATTTTCACAGGCTGTTTCTCCAACTAGTGTTTTTGTCAAGAGAAACACGCAAACTATTGGTGGACTTGCATACAAATGCTCTATTTTTGAACTGGAAATGTCAATGCCAATGTGACCTAAGCAAGCTAAAACAACTTACCAGAGCTTTGCAGTTTCACCTTCCTGATTCTTCTTTCACAAATTCTATTTGTGGAGACACCAGACCTGCATGATTTCCTCAGTAGCATGGACAACTATCACTACGCATTAGACCTTGGCAGATTTTATCCAAAGAAACAGTTTGCCATGAGCTTTGGCAGGGCTGGATCACACAGGTGCTTCCTTGACATGTGGGCAAAAAATGACAACAGTGTTGATGCAAGGAATAATCCTGAGAAGTAGCTCATGGTCAGGCCCTGGAATAGAAGGCATTCAAAATACTCTGCATGATTGTGGCCCCAAACATGTTTCATCCCTTTATAACCATGAGCTATATATTCTTGTTGTACACAGATGAGAGATGTTTAGGTAGGATTTTGTGGTGGCTGTATTTTTTTAATGACAATATGCTGTTGAATCTTTACCCAGCCATTCCTCAAACCAGCAAAGAGATAGGAAGAAACCAGTGCTGAGGTACCCTCAAAGGCCATTAACATTCATATGCAAAATACTACATCATGTCCTTTCATTTCAGCAAATTACGAGTGAGGCAATAACAAAGGGTCTTTATGCGTCTCCAAGACTTCTATCTGCTTCCATTTCCCATTGCTTCTGCTCTCATATAAATTAACTAACTGGGACATGCAGATTGCTCACTAAGCTGTTGTCATCGTGGGGGTATCCTGCATTTATGCAACTCCCAGCAACAGCATACAAATTAGCAAGGCTATGACTTACTAGACAGGTTTGCAACCAAAGCCAAGAAGATTATGTAAACTTGCATAGGTTTTCCATGGAAAGAACACAACACACACTGAAGAAAGTATGTTACACACCTTCCCTCTATTAAAAGGAACTATTCCTGTGTTCATTTTCAATAAAATTCCATGAAGATAAAAAGCATTATCCTTGGTTTTCTGCTGCTTTGACCTTTTTCCTGTAATTCTCACCTAATCTTTCAATGATGCTCCTACTTTAATATTAAAAACTCAGAAATCAGAAGAAAAACAAAAAGACCACACAAAATGAACATCTGAGGATAAAAATACTCTGATTTCCTAAGTGCTGAGCCATTTAAAAAGTACCTCCTATCATGGTTTTTAAATGTTTTAGTTGGCTAATCACTTTATTCTTTTGCTGCTATGGCATGGCAGCAGTTGTAGACAGCCCAGTGTAACAGCATTATTCCTACAGCATTAGCAGTATAGCAAAGTTTGCAATTTAACCCTGATTATGAGTAGCATCAATGACAGCAGCCACTGGTTAATATGCACAATACCTTATAGGTTCAGATTTCTCACTCAGGTGCTAGGGCTCTGAGAGGCTGTGCTCTTTAGGTGCAGGCTACTGCTTTAGTCTTCTTTCTTAAAGAAAAGGGACTTGTATGTCCTTATCTCTCTCTCATCCCATTCAAGAACTCCTGAACTGAACAACTAGTTTTGACCACACAGAACTCTAAAAGGAAACTTACACTTCTGCCAGTTTTGTGAATGTAAGGGAGCATTCAGATAGAAAGAGCCTATGTATGAGTGTACTGGGTGGAAAGGCCAGGCACACCCTGCAGCAGGCCTCGCATATTGTTAGACATCAGAGAAATCCCATGAAGGAGCAAGAGACAGCTCAAATGTCTCAGTAACTCGAAAAAAACCCCATTGCGAGCTCACAACCAACCACAAGACATGAATCGACACAGAGGCAGGTTTTGCCAGTTCTGGTGCTCTCAGAACTACTCATTTCATTGAGACACAACTCACAAAACAACCAAGACAATTACATAGCCAGGCTGCACAATAATGGTGTATTTCAAACTGCAACTTGTGTTTTTGTATTGAAGAAAAGGGTGAGTAGCTCACACACCTCTTGAGGAATGATGAATGATGCAGGGTTCTGTAATTTTACAAGTCTGTTCTACAATATTTCAGACAAAGTAGCTGCAAGGGGAAGAAATGCCCATTTCTTTGGAATGGAGTCAAGAGCCCAATTTATTCATTTTTACAAGCCAATACTTTCTGCCTTCACTGAGTTCTGCTTGATTAGGCACTGCATACAGAGAATCCATAATGGGCAGGGCTTACGATACATGGTAGAAACAGATTTTCCTGCTCCAGCAAATACATCATTATCCCTATTTATTTAATGTACCCATTGCTAGTCAGCAAAAAAATGCCACTATGTGTAATTCACCATTATGGTCACTGCTCCCTTCAGCTTCCCTTGGAACTGGAAAGCTTTTTATTTATCTATTAAGAAGCTTTATAGATTCACCTGCAACAGCGCACTTGAGGGAAGCCTATTCTACAGGTTTGGGGCTTTTTTCAGATTAGTTCTTATCTCCTTGCTTGCACATACTTGCCCTGTGAACGATGACATGATCTCATTAAGAGACATGAAAACCACAGCCTCCTCCTTACCCTTATACACAGTAAGAGGTGAATTCAGATGCCCCAAACCACAAAGCAGTTTGCGGTCTCCTGGAAAGCAGCAATTCTAAGCAACCAACAAAGGGTCTGACCTCACTCAGACACATTGTTTAGGACCCAGCAGAGATCATAGGACCATAAAAACAATCCGGTGGAGCAGGCAGAACACTGGGCTGTGTCAGACTCAATGGCCAAGTGCCAGGAACTCCTGTTTGGCTCCCAGCACAGCCTCCAACTCTCTGGGTGGCCTTGGGCCCTACCCTACAAACTACGATCCAGCACAGCACTTCCTACAGGAAGCAGCCCTACTGATTCCAGCAGCACCACTCAGAGCTGCAAGCATGTGGAGGCTTCCACTGTTAGAGCCCAATGACCTGAGTTTCCACCCTTGTGCTAAGAAAGGAGAAAGAGATGACAATAACTTACCTCTGCACAACTCGGAGCTTTAGACTGTCAGCCTCCAGTACCAACTTAAGGCACTGCAGGAGCCTTGTGACATGTATTTTGCTTCCCCAAAACACTTAAAAGGAAATGTGAAGTCAAAGAGCTCATCCTTTCCATTCAGGATAACTTGGCAGCAGCCAATGAATCATGAAAAAGCTTGTAATGTTACTAGGTTCAAAACCAGCCAGACATATATAACACCAATACACCGTCCTTCTCTGACTCCCATTTAACATGAAATTATTATGTATTACTTTACCCTATGGCACTACACCAGCTGCTGAAAAGGTCTCTTGGCTTGCTTGCTAAGTTGCTTGAAAGTCAGTTGCTTGCTAAGGGTCCACTAACGGAGATTCTTTGATGATCTGGAAGGTTATCTATGCCTGTCTCCTACTGAACTCCTTGCTTCTAGAAGGGTTGACAGCATTAACTTTCAGCAATGTACTATAGAAAAAGAAGGAATAAGAATTATTCTTCAAGTTCCGAAGTGCTCATTGACAGAGCTTGTAATTCAAATAAAGATACCTACACATGCAGAAATTAGCAACCAGCACTGAAAAGTTGGGTGAAAGGATCTCTTGTGAACTTGACTAATCATTTTGGAAGGTCTGTCACTGTATCAAAGTAAATTAACACATTAACAGGTAAAATACACAAATACATGGCAGTGTTTCCAAGGGCATGGTCTTTAGGGCTCATTTCCTACAGAAGTCTATGTGAGTTCTGCAGTGATCTTACAGAAGAGTTTTGGTCAGTTTTGGAAAGCTCTTATCATTTGTTTGGGAACAGGTAAATTCTGCAGCCAACTAGGACAGGGACACGTTCCTGCAATATGGTCCTCAAAGGGCCCCTCATAGGAGCTGCAGATCCACATCAGTCCAAACTACTTAATTTCATTGCATTTTTATGCATTAGCCTAACAGCACAAAAGAGCCTGAAAGCCCACATGTTAACAGTACATCCCATGGAGACAGATGGCACACATGCCTGTTTGACACACACAGGAAGTGAATGTGGTGAGAAACAAATCACAGGAGAGCAAAATTTAAAAAATGTCCTAAAATGTGCATTTTATTCCATATCATTATACAATGTTTACATACAGGTATACTTTTAAAACTGCTCAAAGAAAGTGTGAAAAAAAGTGAGGCGAATATCGGTTTATAAAGTCCTCCCCCTCCCCAAAACACACACAAATAAAATACATTTTTGAAACAATCTTTTCCAAATTTATGGTTTCCCCTGAATTTATTGAATCTTTCATTTCAACATGAAAAATACAATCGCATGAAAACTCAAGGTGAAATGCTGACCTACACTTCTGTATTGAGTTGCAAGAAGTCAATATTAAGAACTCTGGAAGCCTTCACTTGTCTCTGTTGCTCACATACCTTTGTGTTATTGAATCAGAAGGCACAGAAAGTCCAAATCCTCACAGATCAACAGAATTCTGATAAAAATAAATTACTGTGCTGGACAACTCCTGACTTGTCTGATATGAAACAAAAGGCTTCAGTAGAACCTTTTGTTCAAAATAGCACCATTTCCACCTGATCTCTCTGGAACATATACATCATTCTTGTCATAAGCTGTAGTTGGCACTTGAGGAGGTACACTTCCTGTCACAGCCAGGATTCTTCAAAAGACTGGTAAGCATATTGAGCTGGTGAACTCTCTACAAAGTGTAGGTAACATTTTGGTTGGGAAATGGCACATTTAAACCATAATGTAGTATAGTTTAACCCGCATCTGGCTTGCCCATTTTGGTGTTTCCCTGACCCCTGCCTGGTAATTTAGCAGATGTTCTTGTGACTGTGGTGAAAAAACAAACAAAAAAAAGACACATTTATGGGGGTTCACGGCAAGCAGGTGTAAAAATAATAAACAAATCATGTGGTTGCTGCTAAGAAGGTTTTCACATGTTGTTTAACTCCAGTAAAGTTTGATCCAGCATCTGATGCATACTAAGGTTTTCTTCTTTGGCATGCGCCACTTTCTCTGTTGTGGGATTAGAAAATCAAAACATGAATAGCAGTTCTTTGGAGGCACTGGTTCTCAGAACACAAAGGCATGCAATCCTCATCTCTAGATGAGAACTAGAGAATTCCAAATTAATAAAACGAAGGGCAAGTAATGCAAGTTTAGAACTGTTCACAGCTGCATTTGTTAAGAAAACGCACTGCCAACAGAAACACAATTCTTGCATGTTCTGGAAGCTGTTTGCTCATAGGAATGTGGGATGGAGAATCCCTTTTTTCCCCCCTTGTTCAGTAGGGCAATAAGAATTAAATTCTTTGCAGATCCATGCTTAAAGCTTCATGTACTTCAGAGCTTGCAAAGAACAGACAAAATTAAAACTAATCTCTTCTAATCTCAGTGAAGTGACATTAAGAAATCTATATATTCTAGAAAATAATTCAAATCCAAGTTAGTAGCCTTATGTTGCATGCACACTTTTTATAGGACAGTCATTTAACACACTTATTTGATGCAATAAATGAGCACAATGTTCTAGAGATGCATCCTACCAGAATCCAGTAATAGTAGCCTCAGACTAATGCAAGCATACCTTCAAACTGACCAAGGATTTGCAGATGGAGCTCCCACTCCTAGGGGTTTTGTTGTTGTTTGTTTGTCTGGGTGTTTTTGTTTGGTTTTTTTTTTAAGTCAATACCAGCCCAATTCATAATTATGCAAAATCACTACATTAAAGTCTCCAGATAGCAAACCAGCCATAAGTATCCTTTATGTTCTTCTGAAATAGGGAAATGTGAATCCTGGTGAACATTTTTCTTTCATCCATGTTCTAGTGAAAATCTTAAGGCCAATTCATGATGTCAGGTGAACTGAGTGCCCCTCCACATGGAAGGCTGCTACTTTTTGGATACTGTCAGCTGAATACTGTAGCTGTTTAATGAAGTGGGAAGAAGCTACTATACAGCCAAAGAGCTTACAGCTCCTCCAAACAGGTGTGCATACAGATAATGAAAAGCCTCATCCAGAAGAAGCATTTTCATATGTTTCCAAACGAAACTGAAAATTTCATCCATTAATTTACCACAGAATCAATAGTCTGTAAAAAAAAAAATCAACTTCTACGTTTCTTGCTTATTTCTATATTTCATTCTTAAGGGATTCATTCTTAAGGAAATTTGGAAGAAGCAGTTTTAAAACAAGTTAACAATATAGTCACACTAAAGTTTAATCCTCATTCAATGCCAGCTTTAGTTCATTAGTTAGGCGACTGTTTTGCTCAAGTTGCTGGTAGAGTTGGTCTGTACAGGCAGCAAGCAGGTTAGAAGGGAAAAAAGAGGCAGAATGAAGACAGATTAGACAGAGAAAACAGTTAAGTAAGAGTTAATAAAGAAACTGGTCACACCACAGACAGTTCAGTAACACACAGAGAAACATTTTACCTTTGTTTCTAGAACTCTAGTAATTAAGAAGCTACTCCAATGAACAGCTATTATAAGCTATGAAGAATTGTCTAAGATTCCTGTTGTGGGGAACAGCAGTGAGACAGGTGAGTGGGAATAAAGACAGAAGAATTGCAGCTACATATTCCTAGGAGAACCAAATCCTGCTTTAATCTTTATGTACAGTGTGTGGAAGATTTGTTTTCTGGGTGCCATTTTTCTTTGTTAACTATTTAAGACCTAGTAAGACGAGGGAGAACCTCATCTGTCAGTGGAGGGAAAACAACTGTGTCACAACCAGGGCAAGTAAACAGCAGGAGAAATGCTAGTAGCCACCTACCACTAGGTCTAACTCAGCTCCTGCCCTTCCCTGAGGAATCTGACAGCTGAAATGACACTTTTAGTATGGAAGCATACTTCTGTTATTTGTATCAACACACTTTGATACCTTTAAACTGTACAGTTGCACTTTGCAAGATAACAAACCCAAACATTCAGTGAAAATGAAATGGAAGCATGAAAACCTGTGTTGCTCAAATACAGCAAATGGAGAGGACAGTTCACATTCAAAGAGAACAATCACAGCTATGTTGTGACAGTGCATTTAGTGAGAGTTGATCTGCAGGGTGAAAGAACATTCCATGATGCTTTATGGCTGTCTTGTTTTATCTAACTGTGTTTTCTTCTCAAGAGTCAAACTGCACTCCTGACCTCATGATTCCAGCTTGTTCCCCTACAGGAAATGACTGTTTCTGATTCTTTTCCACAAGCTTCCTAACAGCTTCCACTGAAATCCTCTTCCCCTGGAGGCTCTGGACACAGCAAAGCTGTGCAGTGAGCTGGTCTGTAGGTCATACTTGTGCAGTGAGCGGCAACTCCTCACAGCGTCTTCCCCAGCCCAAACACCAACAGCCAGATCAGTAAAACCAGGGCACAATTCAGAGCTCTGACGCTGGACTGGTAACAACCAGGTCTTGCCTCTCTTACCCAGACAACGGCACATATATGTGGAAATAATATCAAAACCTCAAAGTAATTAAAATTTCACTTTGGCAAAGTGCATTCAGTTGTTATTCAAACATGACAACATAATTTGAACTAAGAACTTGATGCTTACCTTCATTACAGAAAACTCTCTGGGCCAGAGACTTACAGTATTTCTCCATGTACAAGATGAAAATCATGGAAAGCATTACCAAGTGTACAGTCAGCCCTTGTCTGCCCACAGGCACGATGCCTGGGTTGTGCTTTACCACAGAGGCAGAGCCAAGGGCTGGCTCTGTCAGCAGCCACCTTAGGCCAAGCAGGGAGTTCAAGCTCTGGTGCAGGCCCAGTGAGGCTCAGCTCAGCACAGCAGAGCACCCAGGCAAACAAGACATCAGAGCCAGCCTTGTGCTTCTGTCAACAAGCCTCATGCACATGACTAGCTACACATGGCCAGACCTGGTGGGATGTACAGCAGAATGCACAGGTCAGGTACAACAGTGACAAAAGCACTGAAATATCCCAACAGTGGAGACAAGGTGAGTGGAACAGGGCCAGCTAGGAATTCTGTATGCAGCTACCTGGGTATCTGCGCTGCATTGCCCATTTCCAGTACTCTGTCCAGCAATGCATCACCCTAGAGTGCAGAGAGCCGACTTTTGTGTGTTTGAAGGAAAAGAGAAGATTTAAATACTGATGGTCTAAATTACTGTGTTAAAAATTACCAGGTTCCTACACTGGATTTTGCCTTTTTTACTTCTCTTAAGAAACAATAATATTGCAATTACTGCCAATACAATAAACCAAAACACACAATAGATTGAGGGGTTTGAGTTGCTGTAGCATAAGTTACTCTGGCTCAGCTGACAAGTGATAGCTGACCCTTACACTTGTGAAGCTATCCATGTTAGCTTCAGCCATTTTACAAACGCTCATCCCATTCTATCCGGTTAATCTTCACATCAGACATTTTACTTCTCAGTTGCAACACACATGTTTTACACACCCACTTACTGCATCTCAATTGATGACTATTAAGTTATTGAACCTTATTATCCAAGCTGCCTATGACTGCAGATAAATATCCTGTAGTTGGGCTTCTCCCCACAGCCAATAAAATAAGGACATGTATCATGGCATCAAAAACTGGAATGAGACAAAGTTAACTGAGAATGGCAGGGGTAGGACAATGCACCCATTTGCAAGCCAAGTAAAGGAGGGGAGTTAATCTAGCCTAAACTGCACTGATGAATAATCTTGAGGTTTAACAGAAAGACACATTCACATTATTCTACAAGCTAAAAACTAAAAGTCAGGTACACTATGATGAGCTTACTTAGCTGTGGTGACTTCAGAACTTGAGCAATATATACAGTGACAGGTATGATCGGAATCAATCCAGTTTAAACTGATTCACTTCAACGTGAATTGGAAAATAACTTCTCTCATTGTGAAGAAAATTAAATTAAAACAGCACAATTAACTCTGTACTTGCAATAACAGTACAAAAAAAGCAAGGTGCCAGTAGTTAATGCCCATCTTTAATTAGGGACCATCAAATCAACTCAGAGCCAAAGCTTAGGCTTTCAAACAAATCTGTGTATTTCACTTTGCAGCAGAATTATTCCATTATCAATGATGAGAGTTTTCCTACTCTGGTTCTGAAACATTTCTCCTGAGCCTGCAATTCAAACTTGCAGAACTAAGCATGAGAATGGAAAAACACTGAAATCTCCCTGCTGAACTTCCAACCACGGCTGAAGTCTCATGCTCTCACGCCATTCAAGGGAAGTAAAAAAGAAACAAAGTTAGCAAGCAATGTCTTTGCTAAATGACTGAGGTGTGAAAGCAGGTAAAACTTTCCTGTAAGACACTGAAAGGGCTATTTTGGTGTAAAAAAAAAAAACAAACAGTTTTTTTATATTGCTCCTTTAAATGTGTCTCAAACATTTAAGTTATCTCACACATTTGTATAGAGACAGGAAGTCTTCAGCACCAAGCTAGGAGAAAAATTTCAGACTTCGAAGTGAAAAATCTGGTGCCAAGGACACATCTGCTCTCCAGCCACACTCCCATGACCAAGTGACCCCAAGGGAGCAGTGTCCATGCAGATTTTGGCCTAACAATAACAGCTGAAAAAATTCCCATTACGTCTATTTGTTGTTTTATCTACATCAGATTTTGAAAAAGACTGAGAACATAACTGGTCAGTTCTGACTCCCATAGACTACTAGCACTGGCTTTGCATTGTCAACACCCAGGCAAAAGTGTTTGCAGAAAGAAAACGGAAACACCAAAAAAAATTTAAACCCTAATGGCAAAAAAGCGCAAACTTTTATTAAAACTGAAACAGTTATTTAAATAAATAAAAGGCAAGGGAATAGCAAAGGGAATACAGCTGGGATGTTTATTTTACATTGAGAGATGTAGAGTTTCTGTACAGCAGAGCACAAACAGAGCATGTTCTGAGACAGGTGCTAGAGAAATAGAGTCAACTAAGCTAGAAGACAGGACAATGAACCCATGAAACATCCAAAGCTTGGAAAGATGTTTTATCCAACCCGATGAAGATGTCTTTGCAGAAGTGAAGCAAAGAAAATTATCTGCATGAAAAGAAAAAGTGAAATAAGGTAGGAAATAAAAAAGGTGCAGTAAAGACTCCCAAAAAAGCAGTAACAGCACAGCAGAGCCCAGCATGCCAAGATGACTACTAGGGAAACACCACACCATGCTGGGACTGGAATGTTACAGTCACTTCCTCATGTACCAGTAGAGTACATAATAAAGTCTGTTTTCCACTTAGAAAGATCCCAAATTGAATAAATACTGTAATCTCTGTACACAGAGGAGGAAGAAAGAAATCCATTTGCTTGAGAAGCCACTGAGCAAAAGCAATTTTGGGGAGAGGAAGGGGATTAAAAAAAAAAAACAACCCTAAAAATAAATCAAAGCATACAAAGCATACAATGTTAGAACCCTACTAACAAGCTGGGAGAGAGAGGGAGGGAAGTAATGAATGGATACAGGGATGAAAAAAGCAAAAGAAGCATCTAAAATATGGGTGCATGCAAAATACATTTCAAGTTCTAAGCAAAGCTTATGCCTGGCTGAAAGCATGCTGGCTTCCAAAAGAAATGCTGGGACTAAACATTGCCCCTCACAAGCACCTGAGAGCCACAACTCTTCCTCTTTCCCATGCCAACTTTACAGGGCTCATGCAACTGGAAGGTATGAGCATGGGAAGGTGGATTTAGCATAGCTGACCTCTGTTCAGAGCTTTTGGCTGATGGAAGGAGAGTCAGTTTGTAAGCTGCAACTGGTCCGTGCAGTGTTTGATACAACTGCTTTCCTGCCACCTAATACACTCTTTATCTTCTCCTTATGACTGAAGTTGATACTACCACATTTTCAGTATATGCAAAATACACCTACCACTACATGCAGAAGCAACCTACAATTCAAATGTCACTTTGATATGGTTTAAATGACAAAGTGTTCTAAACCAATTTCTACACTTGGAATTTAGTGATAACAGCTGAAATTTTCAGAGCTGTTAAGGAAATTTAGATAAACCCTTTCCACTGTCATTGATACAGCTGATACACTGATACAGCTAATTCTAAACTTCTTTGAAACTTGTGTAGGAACTTTGCCAGAAAAAAAACCTGTGACTTCAGAAAAACACACTCTGAATGCAACAAGTATAGAGGCAGTTTTCTTTGGTAAACTGAATGTGACGGGCCTGGGAGGCAGTGCTTGAACAGAGGTGAACTGAAAGGATAAATGCAGAGCTACAAAGGGCATCTACACGACACAAGTATTGCAGATATGGAATGAAAGAGTAAGCACCACAAGCTTATCAGGCAGCTTACAAAATCACCATGAGTATTTACCAGGCTCTGCACAAAACTCACCCACACTCTGCCACGGTAAAGATATTGTTCATGGTATTTTGTACACCTAGTCTCATTAAAAGAATGCATCTCCCGCTACACAGGGAGTAAAATTTCACAAGGCTGGAACTGCACAATCAATGAGGGCAGGGAAGCAGGTGCAGGCACAAGCTGGGAAGACATTTACATGGAAGTCATATCGTTGAGAGCGTGGTCCAGCTCCTCACTGATGGCTTTGTACTTCAGTTTCTGAGCATATAGCTCATCTAACATTCCCCCAGGGGAAGGCAGAGGTGTGCAAGGAAAGGTAGCGTGATCACAGGATGGAAGGTGGAGGTGGTGGCATGGGATACCATCCAGAGGCCACAGGGAAGGGGAAGAGCGAACAGAAAGAGGTGTTGCGACAGACAAAACAAAAATCACAGCATTAGAGAACAATAAAGAAATCACTACTGTATAGTTTTATGTGACAAGTTCATTAACTGCACTGCCGGTGGGGCAATCTGCGATACAGAGAAAACCAAGGCAAGAAAGCGTACAAGGGGAGCGAAATCCATGTTTTACTGCCCTGGATTTTTGTTTTAACACACATTAGGAGGGCACACAGGAGCATGGGAGAAAAGATAAAAAATGGGCCCCAAAAAGGACACTACCATTTATTTTCCACCATGTTTTGTTGTGGTTTTTTTAAACCCCTCTGGTTTGTAAGATGTCATAATCTCAGTTTCTTACAGCAATTTCTGTTCCTTCTGAACACTTATGATTTCTTCCCTTCCCTCCTTCCTGAGTCACTGATCATTATTTTTCAGCAGCTACCTAGATATTTCATACCCTTTATGTAGAAGTCAGCCTGCCATGTCAAGCAATCAAGCTTCTTAAAATCAACTTAGTGTAATGCATCTAAATAGTAAACTCCACATAACTTCTAATTATGAAGCACATTCTAATATTCTATTGCAGTTCTGAAAGATTTATCAAAACCCTAAACCTCTCTGAAGTTAAATAACTTGTCCTTCTGATTATGTATACAGCCTAATAGCTTTACTGAAAACCAGCAATGGGTTTATGTCACAAAATGCCTGCCCTGACCCACAACTTACCACAGTAATAAATCAGGTTAGCTTACCACATTCCCAATCGTTACAAACATAACTCAGCTCTTCAGTAAGATAATAACAATACTTATCTTCTCATTTACCCTATACATTTATATACCTCCAAGTAGAAGACTATAAAGCAAAAAAATGAAAGGAGTCTTGAGAACATGAGAGAAAAAGGAACAGGCAAGAGCAAAACACTTCACCTGAAGCATCTGAGTGACCAATACATTTCAATCAGAACCATTTTGCCTATTTTAATCTTTACGCAGACACATTTATATAAGCAAGACAAGTTAAGTGAGTAGAGTTGGGTACTGAAAAAAACCCAACAAAACAAAACCAAGAGAAGAATAAGAGATCTGTAATTCTATAATAAGTGAGAAAAACCAAAAACTCCATACCTTCTAGATCATCAATGCTCTTCTCCAGCTTGGTTACTGACCTCTCAGCAAATTCAGCACGGGTCTCAGCCTGAAGTCAAGACAAATACAGACTACTTTAGTCTTTTACACACAGTAATTATGAATAGAGGAGCAACAATTCAAATGAAAAAAGTGCAATGAAAGGAGGCAAACAATAAGGTGATACTAATCTTCAGGTGATATTAAACACTAAACTGTCTCTAAATTACATGCTCATCCTTAAAGCATCGAAGTAGTCTTTGTATTAAAAGAATCAAAGTTACATTGTTATAAAGAACAGCTCTAATTTTACCTCCTTCAGTTTGTCAGTCAGGACTTTAATCTCCTCCTCATATTTGTCTTCTTTCTGTGAGTACTGTAATTAGAAAGAGAATCACTGATTTTAGACAAAGTATTCTATATATACACCACAAAATGCCACTTTCAAGACTTTCTTGTATAGACCAGCTGCATACAGGAAATTAATATAACTAGGGGATAACTAAATTAATTCCACTTACCAGACTATGATAATACACAGTTTATAAACTTCTCATGAGTTATTTTCCAGTGCTATAGGGTGGAAACTCTCGAGTAGAAATTTGTACTACAGTTTTAAAGAGGAGAGGCATTTGGAGAAATTTAATGTTAGCACACAAGTGCCATTTTAAGGGACATCCCATAAGTAATATTTAATCCTGTCAGACTACTTAACAGAAGATGTGGTCAAATATACTGACCTATTTGAACCAGAAGGAATGCTAGGTTCCACTAAGTCCAAATACTTGACAATGGCCTTGCTGAAAGGCTGCCAAGTGATCAGCATATAAAGAAAAACCCTCTGGCCAATCCAGATGACAGTGTAAGGGACACATTCTCACATAAGTCTCTAGCCTACCTTCTCAGCCTGAGCCTCCAGCGACTTCAGGTTGTTGGTCACAGTTTTCAACTCCTCTTCAAGCTCAGCACATTTGCTGTTATTTCGGAAGGAGGGCAGGAAAGGGGCGGATGGAAGATTCAGTCAAGCAAAAGAAACAGGAGAAAACAGGGGGAAAAGATAGAGAAAAATGAAAACAATTAAAGAGCAAAAGAACGGCCTCAAAAGCAGCTGAATCCATCACAGACTGAAAGCAACTCTTTGTGATGCCAAATTCCATTTCAAGTGTACATTAAGACAACAACCAGACAATTATCTATAGCATTTGGCTTACACAGAAATGTTTACACAGCCTTTACACGTGAGACAGTTCAGCTTCTTTTTGGCTGCATAAGAGATCAGTTTTAAAGGTAAAAATGAATAAACAAAAAAGAGACCAAAGAAAACCACCAAAGCAAGATGCAAGGAAAGAGCGTAGCAAGGACTAATTTGTTACTACTGAGTGAGCTAATCGGCTATGGAAGCTGAAAGACCTTGGGTTGCAGTTAAACCTAGAAACTGTTCATTAGTATCAGTACCTTATCCTCTGCAGCCATTAATGCTTTCAAGGTTTGATCCATTATTCTTAATTGTTCTTCCAGCTGTCGGACTTGGCTGTTAGTGAACACATGAAATGCACAAAAGCCATTCACAAAATCAGTGTGCAGGTACAGCATGCAGTGACAAAACACACGCGCACACACAGGTATGAACACGTTTACTTTGGCGTTGACCATTTATTTCGACCAGTAGAGTAAATGAGCAAAACATAGCTTTGAGCTGAACAAACGGTGAACTGCCACTGTTTCATGCTGTTACAGCTGTCTTGTAGCACCTCACACACATCTTGGGGCAGTTCAGCACTTACCTTTCTGATAGTTCAGCACGCTCCTCAGCCCGCTCCAGGTCACTCTCAATGATCACAAGCTTACGAGCCACCTACAGGAAAGGGCAAATGACAGTCAGGGATATCACATTGCTGCAGCACACCTCACCAGTTTCTACACCTACAAAGCAGGGAGTTGGGTGTCTTCCCATTTTTTGGTCAACAGGCAAGGAAAAGCTGGGGAGGGGAAGTGGGAGAATTACAGGCACAGCTTAAAGTGCTCCAGAAACAGATGACCTGCACTCAAGAAATCACCTCTTCATACTTGCGGTCAGCCTCTTCAGCAATGTGCTTAGCCTCTTTAAGCTGGATCTCTTGGATTTCCATCTTCTCTTCATCCTTTTGGGCTCTATTTTCAATGACCTTCATTCCTCTGAAAGATGGGACAAATGGGAAATACAAGGTTCAGGACTTGCCAGTTTATCTCCAGCTCTACTATGAATGGAGTGTGACTTTCAGATGAATGAAGCACATCAGACATTCGATGCTTTCGACTATAAGATACAGTTCTATGCATCACACTACTGAAGTTCAAAGGAAAGAAGCATGTCTTCAAAAGACAGAAAATTAAATTAATTTTGCTCTTACCACAGTTCAGCTGTATTATCCTTTTTCATTTTAAACTGAAGGAAAACTGATCTTATGGAATGGTAAATAAAGGGTCTGGCTTCTAAAGACCTAATAAGATGGCTAAAGACTAAAGACATCTGTGCTTTTACACTCACCATGAACCAGCATGTTACAACCCCTGCAGGACTGACAGGCATTATGTTTATACACCAAACAGATTCCTGTGAGTTTTGCCTTGTCAGAGCCCTAGAGCACTGAAGCTCTCTGCTCTGCATAAGAAAAGTTTAACTCCTTCACAACACAAAACATTGCTTACTGCCCCTTCCATGCACATTTGTCCCCGATGCTCTTAACTATTTCACAATGCAGAGACTCAGGCACTTTAGCTTTTCAATAGGCTGCACTGTTCGTGAGACAGAAATAGGTATGCAGAATACACAGAATCACAGACTCATTTGGGTTAGAAGGGACCTTAAAGCTCATCCATTTTCAACCCCTGCTACAGGCAGGGACACCTTCCACTAGAGCAGCTTGCTCCAAGCCCCATCCAACCTGGCCTTGAACACTGCCAGGGATGGGGCAGCCACAGCTTCTCTGGGCACCCTGTGCCAGCGCCTCAGCACCCTCTCAGGGAAGAATTTCTTCCCAATGTCTAATCTAAATTTCCCCTCTGTCAGTTTAAAACCATTCCCCCTTGTCCTGTCACTACGTGCCCTTGTAAAAAGTCCCTCTCCAGGTTTCTTGTGGCCCCTTTAGAGGCACTGGAAGCTGCTCTAAGGTTTCCCTGGAGTCTTCAGACTAAACAAGCCCAGCTCTCTCAGCCTGTCTCCACAGCAGAGGTGCTCTAGCTCACAGAGCATCTCCGTGGCCTCCTCTGGACTTGCTCAAGCAGGTCCTACAATACGTAAGATCCTTTCACAATAAAAGGTACTATCACAGATATAAAATACTATTTATAGAAGTAAAAGAGGTCTTCCAAAGCCACAAATGTTATGTTGCTAACTTAGGTTAAGTACTTCTGGAAACCCCAGCCTAAACCTGAAGGAATTATCATGCTAATCCTTTGCTCACCTTCATGTACCAGTCTTGCCAATGGGAAAACTGTGTGCCTCTTCCAGCACTTTGCTTCTCTCCCCCTGAGACTTTCTACCCACAATGAAATCAAGAATTGCCCGACAGCACATCACATCACCCTCAGGAGGTTGTCATCCAAACACAGAAATCTGGACTGGGCCAAGTAGTTTTCCCAGGATGTAGCAGGATATATCAAAAGCCCTACCCCACTTAAATCTTTACAACTTTGACAGGAAAAGAATTCAAGCCTACAACATTTTGGACATCCCTACAGACAAGCTTTAACCAAAGTCCATGTAGGGAAGAGTGGATTACACATACTTGGAGACACAGGAGTGGTTTAATTTATTTCCCTAACCCACACCCTGGCAATTATCATCTTTATCATGAGGGTAACCATCCATTCAATAGTGGCCCCACCCACCTTTCACTCTCATCTGCAGCCTTCTCAGCCTCCTCCAGCTTCTGCAGGGCAGTAGCCAAGCGCTCCTGAGCCCGATCCAACTCTTCCTCAACCAGCTGGATGCGTCTGTTCAGAGAAGCTACATCGCTCTCAGCCTAAGCACAGGAAGAACAGAAATTAATTCATAATAAGGCACACATCACCTCTCATAAAAGATTATCCCACATACTTGCCAGCACCATTTAACAGCGGCATCCAGTAATTTCTGACTTCACCCACTAAAAAGCCCATACAGAGATGTACACACCCTCATTGAATTCTGAAGCTATTACTTTAACAGAGGAAAAAGTGATTAATGCTTCCTCTAAATGAAGCACATTAAGGAGTTAACAATTTGTACCAGAAAGTACTGCACTGGAAGAATTAGGTATCCTTCCCCACACATTTTCTGTTACTGTATTTGCAGACATTAACAGTTCGTGCCCCCCTGCCTTTTTGTCAGTCAAATCAACACAAACTAGTTACTCGATTATTCTGTGTTATCCCAAATCCTTTATTTATGACCTCTTGCCATATTTTAAGAACTGCTGCAGTATTTCCTTGAGTTCCATAAGAAGGGCTCAGAATAAACATGCAAAAATACATCTACATTGATACTTGCAATGAGAGAGCTAACACAGAGAGAGCAAGAGAACATGAAAGAAATGCCTGAATACCCCAAGTTTGTGTACAGGCAAGCTGACAGAGAATGCACCAGCAAAGGCTACATCTCAGAAGGGCCCTGGTGCAGGCAACAATCACTTATAACATCTTTCTTCCCCACTGCCATTCTCAAGCTTCCCCCAGATTTGCCTCTCTTGCATTACCTGTTCATTTCATCTTCTGTGTAACACTTGCAGCTCCTCTGTCTCTTATCATTACAAACTTTTACTTCTAACCTTCTCAAATGTACATTTAAGTCGCAAAGTAAGTTCTGTTACAGCCTTCTCATAATAACCTCATTATTAAACCTTATTTTTCTCAAAAGGCTGCTAAGCACTAAATATATATACACAATAAGGTCTTTATTCTAGAAAGTTAATTACTTCCAAGAATAAGTTACTTTTAATCACTACTGAAAACCATGTTGCTATAGATAAGGAAGTACACATCTCAACTTCCTATGCTGTAGGGGTGGGGGGAACAATCCTCAAAACCAGAAACCAAAAGTATCAGTTTGGTATTTTTAATTTAATTAAATATGTAAAGAACTGTTCTTTGTTGCTTTCACTCACCCCACGCAGCTGGATGCAGTTGGCCACAACTAAAATTTTGTTGTACGTAAACCAAGTAATACTAACTTAGACACCAGACAAGTACAACAACCTTTGACATAACAGTCAACAGGGAAGCAAGTATGTATCTGAACATTAACGAGTATTGACAGTGATCATGTAGATCCACATTAACACGAATATAAAATCTTTGGCTATGTAATCAAGCAGTAGTACCCCAAGCCTGTATTTCCAGACTTCTGGTTTCAAATAGTAAGAATCTGAACATCCTCATTTGGGAAATAAAACAACCCCTCACAAATGTTACCCTTGGGAAATATGTAATGTTACAAGTTAATTATTATCATGTCAAGACTCCTCATCATGATAAGAGCATACAGTATGCTCAGAAAACACTGGGTGACTAAAGTTCAAATTTTTACTTCCTGCTCAGTACCTCAGTCAGGGTTTACCAACCAGCCTTATATGGCCCAAGTTATTCCCCTGCAGAGCAGGGCTTGTCTCCTTATTTGGTTAGAAAGGAAAAAAAACCCAGTGACATTATGGGGCACTCCCACAGCTAACAGACAAACACAATCCTCTGCGTTTTTGCCATAGCACTTATACACCACATACTTCCACAATGAGCAATGACAAGGATAAATTACCATCGGGTGTTAATGATTACTGGTGTAAGGCAGATTCTGTTCTCCAGACGAAGGAAGAAAAATGCACTCTGAAAACAGGATTACCAATAGCCCCTCGAGACACACACACTCAAACCAGGAGAGATTCTTTTTTAAGGCAAAGGCTGCTAATCAGAGCCTTGGAACGTTTAACAATCTGGTTTAGCAATCAAACACTGTAAACTGGGATAGGTTTTGGCCACAGCTTTAGCTTTTTCATTGTTTGTGTATGCGTACCTTGCACAGGAAGAAAGAAAAAGCCAAAAAAAACCACAGGACAACTGTAGCTGGTCACATGCTACACGTGTAAGGCACTGCACTAAGGGAAGGGTCAGATTCACACCTCAGCTTGCCTGCTGCTATGTTCTCAAAGTCTCCCTTCATCAAGCACACAGGAATACAGCTGCACACAATACAAGACACAAATCAGTACACAGCTAACACTACAGAAGAGGTACAGGTCTGCAGGTGCCTGTGAGTTCAGTTTTCTGCCTCTATTCATCCCAGCACTGACCTCGCAAACAAAACCTTGAATACCGTGTAAATGTGCTCTGCAGAACTTCACATCATCCACATAAACCAACATCAGGGAGGACAGAAACATTAACCTTTAGGATCCTAAGTCTTACAGCAACATGGCTGAGCTCTAACAAGATGACTTCACCAGATTACCGCTGTAAGGCTGTAATCACTTCTCCAGCAATACTCCTTCTGACACAAAAGGTAAGAGCAAAGCTTCCCATTTTAGTGGAAATCCCTTAATATATGGTTTAGAACAATACATGCTACTGAAAGTCGGAAAATCGGTGTCCTTTACTACACAACAAGTAGGGATTTTTTGTTTTTTTAAGACAGAAACCCTTATGAAACAAGTTCATGACTGTGACATGATCCCTCACTGGAAAAAAATGAGGTATGTGAAGTGATTTGCAAGAATGCTGCAGTTACACAAGTGCAAGAAGCCATATTTTGCTTCTTGGGATGATCACCTGCAAGTAATGAGAAGGCTCTTCCTTTGAACTTGCTGCCCAAAACATGCAGAAAGCCCCTTATTATAAAGAAACCTAATAGTCACTAGTTTTTCTACTGTAATAAACTACATGAATAAGAAATATTTTTCGCATCACTTTTACACAACCACTGAAGACGCCAAAACCACCACAAAGAACACTGTACATTTTACAGCTGGTAGAACTGCCCAAGGTCAGGGGCAAGGCCAACAGCAGCACTATCATGTTTTGCTGTAATTGCCTCCCATAACTGCTTCTTCTGTGCTGACCATACCTGCTCTTGTCTCTGCCTGAAACCGTATCTACTGCTCCTTTTCCATCTTAGCCAGGGGTTTTGACTAGTTAAACATAATACAGATAGCCACTGACAGGGACTGTATTGTGGCGTTTTTTGTGGGCAAGTACCTGGACATGGCCCTCTCAGGTTCAGTCTTAAGGACGTAACTTCTTTACAGTTGGTGTGCTGACTTCCCACAACTGAACTCGTTTGGATGAAGTAAGAGGACAACTACCACTTAGGGGGGAGGGTATCACTAAAGCTTGCTGAGAACCTAACACAAAGCCCCGGTCTCAAACATCTCACCTAAGTTTAACCTCACACCAGCTCAGCGTTGCGCTGTTGGCAGCAGCAGACCTACTGCGGTCTAAGACACACATCGCAGCTTTACGTGCCCCCCGCGCCGCTCGGGTTACCGGGCCGAAGAGCGCAGCACTGCGGCGGACACTGCAGTGACCCACCCTCACCTGCGGGCCCGGGCCTGCCGCCGGGAGCCGCGGCCTCCGCCCTCCGCGCCGGCAGGTAACCATTTTGTCAGAAGCGGCGGCTCAGGGAGGAGCGGCCCGACCCGACGACAAGAAAGCAGCGAGGGTCGGCCTCCCACCGGCACCCGCATCCACCGGGCCGCGGCCTCCGAGCCCAGCCGGGCCGGCCCTACCTCCTCCCGCAAAGCCCGCTCCTGGTCCACTTCCCGCTGCAGCCGGCCCGCTCGCTCCTCAGCGGCGTCCGCCTGCTCCTGCAGGCTCCGAATCTTCCTCCTGACGGCCTCCAGCGAGCTCATCGCCGCCATACCCGTGCCTCGCCCGGCCTGCGCCTGCAGCACCGCCTGCCTCAGCCCCGGAACTCCCCCCGCAGCGCGCCGCAACGCACAGCGGGGCGGGGCCGCGGGCACGGAGCTGGGAGCGGCGCGGCGCACCGGCGGGGAGGGCAGGGAGGAGGGCAGGCCCAGGGAGAGGCCGACCCCGGCCGGGAGGGGACTCGGCGGGGCCGGGCCAGGCTGGACCACGCCGGGCGGCGGCCGCCGTCGCCAGGTGGGCGGGCTGGGGCGGCAGCGCCCCCTGGCGGCGCAGAGCGCGAGCTGCCGCGAGCCGTCCCTGGTCGGGGCCGGGGCCCGGGCCCGTTTCCCCGCCCCTGAACCGCTCCAGTGCGAGCAGTGGAGTGACACCAGCTCCTGAGACACGGGGTGTCCCGGGTGAGGTGGCTCCAGGGCTCAGGGGATGCGCCCGGCGTTGGCGAGGTGAGGTGACTAATACCGGCGAGGTGAGGTTTCCTCACTCCCACCGCGTAAGGCGAGGCCACCCCAGGAGCCGGTGCTCCCTCCCCTGCTCCTTTTTCCTAAGGCTTGGAACTATCCAAACTAGTAGGGCAAATACTGGGTCAACTGCAATGCCCTAGAGATACTCTGCATCGCCAACAAGAAAGACATCCTTAAAGCATCAGATGTATTCCATACATACCATTAAATACAGCATTTACCTCCACGAAAACAAGACAAACGCTTGCCTACCCTCCACCTGAGGGACAACTGCAAATACAATTGCCTTTCACTCGCTTCCAAATGCTGTTTCCCAGCAAAGGAAAATGGCATTGGGATTGGTCAGGAAGCTCTTTCGTTTCAAAAAGGGGCTCTAGTAGGATTTCTCCTGCCTTCATCCTAGGCGAGCTATTTCCAAATAGTCTGCATACTTTTCCTTATAAGGAATATCTCCCCTGGATCTATATGCGGCTCCTTTGAACAAGTTAAATAAACGTCCTGCTAGGAAGCTGCCTCTCATCTATGCAGCCATACACAGACGATGACAGACAATCTGATCCACATTTTACACAGAACCTCTCACTCCTGTTCCTATGTTAACGCTTATGTTAAGTTCTTGAGTTCTCTTTCAAAGCTATACAACTTAATTGCCACACTGAAGTTAAACTTTTTTATCCTTCATTCATTTTAGAAGTAAAATAAGATAAAAGCAGCTTGTCTTTCATGCAAAGTTGGGGCTTGATACATTTCCCCTTCTAAAAGCATCCTTACCCCCGAAATACTTTACTTGCTTCATCTGTGGCAACTCCTCTTTTTATTATAGCTTTGACAATTTTCAAAGCTCAGTTACAGGAAAAGGAAGGTCATCGCTTTGGAAATACTGTGCTTTCACCTAAGCCTGTAATTCAGAGCTGAGATTTACTTGGAGGGAACTGGATTGTACAGCAGCAGCCAGACAGCTGGACCTCAACAGCAGAGACAAGAAACTCACATGGTTCCATGCATGCAATACATTAAATGCATGTCAGGGGCAGACAGGTGGGTGGGATGAAGGCCTGGGAGACGCACAGGCTCTTGCATTATTACCATATAAAGTGCTGAGCTATATATATCTCCTTGCGCCCAGGGTCCCTGTCCTCTGAACAGCAAGCCTAGCAAGTATCAGCTTCTGCACAACTTTCTCTCACATGAGACTGAACTTTTCTTTGACAAGTGAAACAGTTCCAGTGATTTCCAGGTTAAAAGGAAACAAACAAAGTAGGAGAGAATCTTTTATCTCAGGGACCAGTGAGTGAGCCAAACTCGTATCTAGCAGCAGGTCTAACACATGAGTGCCTAGAAACAGCGCTCTTGAAGACAGACCTAGCAGCCCTTGCTCTTTTGGATCTCCCTCTCCTGGATCTACTATTAAATGTCTGATTCTGCTTCACTATCCAGATTGTGTTGTTCCAGCCTGAACCATTCTCCCCATCACCTGAATGGACAATCTGCCCTTTACTTTGATGCCTACAGTGGCAAGTACACAGGAAAAGCACATATCGAGTGAGCAGAAACCCAACCAAATGCCTCTGATAGTGTGCAAACCTCATGCAAGGAGGCAGTGCTGTGTTTCCCACCTCCCTGCCCAGGAAGGGCCTGGACCCTGCCCTCAGCAAAGCTTTGGAGCACTGCTTGGTAGGAGTCCTGGCTGTCCTGTGCAGGAGTGTGTGGTTTCTGTACGGGATGGGGGGTGGTGGTGGTGAAAGGGATGGGGGTAACTTACATCTGTGGCCTTTTTGTCAGCCAGTTCCAACTTTTCCTGTGCATCTTTAAGGGACTCGGAGTATTTGTCCAGCTCATCCTCAGTGCCCTTCAGCTTCTTTTGCAGAGCCAACAGCTCGTCCTCCAGCTGTGATACGGGTGGAACGTGGTGGAGAGGGGAGGGCAGGCAGGAAAAGGTGCAGCAGGCAACGTGATCGTGCAAAGGGAGAAGTGCGAGTGCAGAAGAGACAGAAAAGGACAGACAGACAGAGAGAGAGAGAAGGAGAGACAGTTAGATTCTCTTTGCTTGTGGCAAGGGCACGATACCTTGGCAGCTTTCTCCTCTGCGGAGAGGAGACTATCCTCTGACTTGTGCAGCTCTTCCAGCACTTGGTCCCTTGCATCCTCCGTCACATGCAATTGCTTTTCCAATTGCACAATGTCATCCTCTAACTAGGTGCACAAGAGGAAATACAACGCACAAGCATGTTTCTCCCTGGGCTTAGAAAAGTGGGAAGTTTAAATCCCTCTCCCTTCCCCCCTCCTCCTCCAGGATCTTCCAGAAATGTGCAACCAATGTGTCTCCCTCCCCCAAAAAAATAAAGCCCCAGGTGTAAAGGAGGGGGATTGGAGAAGACCAGGAAAATGGGATACACATCTGGGAAGGGGGGCAGCTGCAACTGGACAAGTCTGCTGGGTGGTGCAGGAGGGGGTGAACACAGCTTTAAGTGTCCTTTGCCAAATGGCAGCACGTCTGTCCATTGCTAACACTGCTCGAAGAAGCCTCGGTAGCCCTGCCCCTGTGACAAAGGCACAAGCCATGCGGCTGTCCCAGGGCTCCGCTTCTCAGCTAGGCTGCTGGGGCCAGGGGAGGAATCCTACCAGGGTGAAGCTCTGCCTTAGGTCAAGTTCTGCTAGTTCGGGGGGAGGGGAGCAGCATACACCAGGGAAAAAAGGAAAAAAAAACAAAAACAAAAACCAAAAAACCCAGGAGAGAGGAGTCGTCTGGAAAGACTTGTGCCGCGGCACTCGGTGCAGACCTGCTTGCTTCTCTCCTCTGCTGCCTTCTTGTCTGCTTCGGCTTGCTCGGCTCTGTCCAAGGCGTTCTCCTTGTCCAGCTTCAGCATCTGCATCTTCTTCTTGATGGCATCCATGGCGGCGGTGGGCTAAGGCGCGTCCCCGCGCGAACTGCACCAGAAAGCAGAACTTGGGAAGTTGCGGGACAGCCCCGATGGAGTCCGAGACCGTGGCGCGGCCCCGAGGCGGTGCGGGGCTGCTCCGAGATCCGAGCGGGACGGCGCCGGCGGAGTGCGGGCGGGCGGGCAGCTCCTCACAGATATGTACCTTCCCAGGGGGCCGACTGCATTCCTCAAGACATCCAATACTTTTTTGGAAAGGGGTTTTTTTTTTCTCCCCTCCCTCCTCCGTTCGTCCCTGCCCTTTCCCTCTCTCACTCCCTCTCCCTGCTTTTTTTTCTTGGGAGGCTCAGCGCTCCCATTCGCTGCTGCTTGCCATTTGACCGTAGATCTGACTATATATGGGATGCGATGGGCGCGGTGAGGCGGGGGAGCAATTTGTTCCCGTTTCCAAATCGGCAGAGAGGGGACGTTTTGCTGCTACTCCTGGGAAGGGTGAAAGAAAGAAAAAAGAAAAAGAGAAGAAAGGAGTAGGGGCATCCGGACGGCCCTAGCCCTGCTCTGGAGCCGTTCCCACCCGTGGAAGTCGATCTGTTTTGAAGCAGGATAGCGGAGGGGCAGAGAGGGGTTAACTGGATGCACGGACCGAACGAAGACGTTGTAAGACCTTCCTTCGGCAGCCAGAGGCAGAGGACGAGGAGGAATAATGGGAAGGGGCATCTCTGCCGAGAAGTCAGGCTGCAGCAGGCTCGGGTGCCAGAGTCGCGGCCGGGCAGTACAGCGCGGGGCACGACGAGCACCGAGGCTGTGGTCAGAGCAGGGTAGAGCTTCCCACACCAACGGGGAAGGGGTTGAGAAGCGACACAGACCCCCGAGGAGGTGACCATCGGGGGCACGGGATGGCTCTCCACTCCTCCCAGGCCGTGCCGGGGCAGAGAAGAGCTGCCAGGGCTCTCAATGCTCCCCACGTCCAGCACCCTCGCTGGGACTCCCGGCTCCCCATGGGGAGGGACATGCAAGGGGCCAAACACTGAACTGAAACAGAAAAGGCAGAGGAGAATTACAACACCCCTCAGCTGGGACAGCGGTGGCTTGGCTGCCCTCCTGGGGGTAGCGAGAGCTGTGAGGGGTGGCGCCCAGGAGAAGCTGTAACAAAGAAATGGGCTGGAGAAGCGGTTCTCACCCTCCAACCTGCAACACCAGCGAGAGACAGGCAGCAGAGAGAGAGACAGCTAACAAAATAACATGTAATTAAGTGGAGACCTATTTTTGCTTCTGGTGGGTCTCTCAAACTCAGCACAGTGAGCAAGACCCAACACGCTCTGTCCCCACGCCACACGCTCCCTTGTACAGTGCAGAAAGTACATGGACGTGCACAAGCCCCAAAGGATTTGGGTTACACAAAAAGAAATTAGTACTTGCAGCAGAAAATTCCTCCCTGGTGCTGTCACTGATCCGCTGAACTGATGTTACTCTGCAGCAGGAGGGAATGTTCTACAGCTTCCGGCCTGTTGTACTTGCTAGGGCAATGGGGGCTGGAATTGCAAAGCAGGCCTTGAAGGCCAGCTCCTGGAGAGCTTAAACCCAGCCTGCACCATGAACCTTCAGCTCTACAAGATAGCGAAGCCCCCCGAGCAGGGTTCACACCAACAGGTATCTCCCCCTACTCCTGAGAAAGGCCATACTCTGGATTCAGCTATGAGCTAAACAAAGTTCAAGGAGGCTCGCCACTGGGCGCAGGGATTCACATGCATGGCTACTACAAAGCATGGAAGACCATAGGAAAGCAGAAATTTTCCTTATGCCTACTTAAAGAAAAGATGATTTCTCTCTGCATTGGTTTAACAGCCAACCCTCTATGATAATAATAGTAAAATAATAGTGAGAATAGTAAAAAAAAATGAAGTAAAATATTTCTAGAGGGTGAAAATCTCTTTTCTACACAGTATTATTCATTTATCCCCATCTATCAGTTTGAAAAAAATACTATTTAAGCCCACCACAATATAAACAGCATTGCACCATCACAGAGTATTTAAAAACACCAAACAAGAGAGTATTGGAAAAGTCCACAGATTTAGTTGCTGCCAACTCTAAAGTGTTGTTTTTCTCTTGGCAATTATCTTGCTTTTTTACAATATAGCCAGTTAGAACAGATTAAGGCCATTCTGAGCTAAGTGTAGTGACTATTGAAAAGACACCTGGTTAGATATTGCTCAACAACCTGACTGCATGATGAAATCATAGAATCCCAGACTGGGTTGGGTTGGAAGGGAAGGGACCTTAATGCTCATCCAGTTCCAACCCCTGACACGGGCAGGGACACCTTCCACTAGAGCAGCTTGCTCCGAGCCCCATCCAACCTGGCCTTGAACACTGTAAGGGATGGGGCAGCCACAGCTTCTCTGGGCACCCTGTGCCAGCACCTCAGCACCCTCTCAGGGAAGAATTTCTTCCTAACAGCTAATCTAAATCTCCCCACTGTCAGTTTAAAACCATTCCCCCTTGTCCTGTCACTATGTGCACTTGTAAAAAGTCCCTTTCCATATTTCTTGTAGGTCCCCATTAGGTACCAATATGTTTTGTTCCTAGTTTAGGAAAATTTACTCCTTTGCTACAAAAAAAAAAATCCTAAAGACTGTAGGGTATCATGGCTGTAAATTCACTGAGGTAGCTCTTCTAGCCTTGGGGAAAGCAAATGTCTTGTGAAATTAAACAAACAGTATCCTGTCTGGCTAATTTGGGAGTGGTGCTGATAGGCTCTGAAAGAATTTCATGCAGCTCCATTTTTCTAGAAGAATGTTAGCCATGACATAGGAGCTTCTGGGATACGTGAGAAACTGAGACTTGGGCAGAAAGAAAGGAACTCAAAGGGGTTTCTTTTAAATGCCTGGAGGATGCCATCACCTCTGCAGCAAAACAAAATGTTGAGGTTTCACTTACCTCAAAATGTCCAGTTAAAGCTTTGTTTGTATCAAGATAACCCTGTATTCATAGGACTGCACTGGATGATGGTGATTTCATTTCTTCTTTTCCTTGTAGACAGAATATGAAAAGTAGAGACATGTATCAACATGCTTGCTATACCTTTCATTAACAATTTCAACTGCTTGGAAATTTCTGTTCCAGCTGGCTAAGAAAGGTAGGCTTGGAAATCAACTAGCTTGGATAGTCTCTCCCTCTTTAATTGATACGTGATGAAAGACTGGATACGGGTTGGTTTTGCATACTGAAACAAGGCGGCAGCACAAACTTTGCTTTTCTGACATCATACCAATTCTGTAATGTTACCTGCTACCTTTTTTTTTTTCCCCCACAGTGGCTATCTCCTCTCTCTCATTGACAAATGGTGCAGGTAACTCCCCAGCAACCGTTTGCTTCTGGGAAGTACCTACTGCACTCATCGTGAATGCTGTTCACTTAATCAGACTCTTTAGAAAATCAAGACAGCCAACACAAAGACCAGATAAGGATGCATGTTCTGTTTCTGAAACAAGGGTATTCCTGAAGGATATTCTGATTTTGAAATTCACTGCTTCTCCTATGAGGAGGTGATGTTGCACTTCAGGCTTACTCACAATATGGTATTATTTCCCAGAGCAGGGCTGGAACCCTTTTATTATCATGATGTTTCTGTCATGTCATATATCCCTTGGTATAGCCAGAAATTTGCCTTGAGAAGGATGTGGTTTTTTGTTCATGAATCGGGCTGGTCAAAGGGCGTTCGCTCTGCTGAATCTGGTAACAGACAAAAGGGTAGGTGAATACATTCATTTGGAAAAACTTCAAATGTACCCTTGGAGTTGCTTTTCCTTTTCTTTCTCCTTCTTCTCCTCCCCCCTCTCTTTTTTTTAGGAATATGCAGGAAATGACACCTAACTTTATACTACAACTGGTTCTGCCAGTTCTATGAAACATGCCTCTTAAAAGATGATTAAGGATTCAAATTAGGTCAGGCAGAGTGAACTCCTAAGCCTGTATATGTCATTTGAAAAGTGGAGTGTTCCCTCACAGGGAGGCAAATACAAATAAAATACAAACTAATTTCTCAAAGGTCTCTGAGGCCTCTGTAGCCCTCATAAAACTGGAAGGTTCATTTTGGAGAAAGGGAGCAACAACAGGAGTGTGGCATATCACCAAAACATAGGAAATTGAAAACATCTGCATTCACCTGGAAAAAAAACCAAAACTATAGATATTGATGAATATTGGCAGGTTTTACCACTACACTTAGTGTATTTTAACCTGTACGGATCTCTGGGAGCTTTGCACTGAGGAAGCTGAGGAAGAACATTTCTAAGAAGAGTATAAATGGCCAAATGTCCCCTCAGGGGAACTGGGCATATATGCTGCAGCTCTATGGCAAGAAGAAGCTCTGAAATAGAAGGTAGGAATCCTGATGGTCAGTTCTCTGCACAGGTCAGTAGGCAGCAAATGGCTACAGAAATACCCCTGAACATGCCAGTCATGCTTAATATATGCTGTAACTCTGTAAAAGGCTTTCTATAACATTTATAAGGTAATGGTGAAGAGCATTTTAGCTTATATAATTAAGAACTATTGGATGACTTGTTGGAAAACAAAGCTTTAAATTCTTCTAAAGTTATTTAATCATTTTCCTCTTCAGAATATGTTTCTGCCCCATTTGTCATTTAAGATATCTGTGAACTCCTCAAGGGTGAATGTATTTATAGTAGTCTTCTGCACCTGCCCTGATCTATAATCCAAGGGTCTACTCAGATACCACACCAAATGCTAAGAAGCTTATGACCTAACTCATGACCTAAGATCTTAAAATAGCTCTGAGAAGGTCTTCTTTCCCCCCTTCTCCCCCCAAGACTCCTGTCACGCTAATGCTACTTTCAGCTGAGCAAACATGTCTCCCAAGGTTTTGTGTTGTGTTTCCCTTTTAAATCAGATTTGTTTTAGCTGATAGTTCTGAATTATTAATGTAATTCTCTGAAAAAAATAAACAGAAAAGTAACGGGAACAAAAAGATCACTTTTGGTAAGATATTTTCCCACATCCTTCTTTTTATAGCTTCAGAGAGATTTAGGCCAGAAAAAAAAGGACAAACAGATAATTTAAACCTGCTTGCTTGTATTTATACAGTGTTGAATTTATGTTCCACTCAGTGAAGTCTCTATAAAGTCACTTACTTGAATTTGACCTCAGTAATCTTGTGTAAAAAAAAAAAAGCCTTGTAAAAAAATACCCAATCCACTTTGATTTAAAGCATGCTATTATGAAAGGGAGAACAACAGTGAAGAGGACAAGTGACAGAAAACTGCAAGTAATAAGTAATGGGGGAGGGAAAAAAAACCAAAAAGAACGACCAAAATGAGCTGTACCCAGACACCAAGGTGACAAGAACTGTGAATCAGCAAATCCTAAAGGAAGTGACTCTTTCCTGGTCAAAGAGGCCAATCATAACCTTACCCTTGTGCAGAAATTGCATTAAATTTCATGGATCTACTCCGATTTACACTGTGCCAAATGATATCAGACCCAGTGCTATGGAATGCAAAGTGAGAAAAATACTGTGGAAAGACCCCCTGTCCTGACAAGAAGCAGCCCTATACCTTCAAAAGACATAGTTCCATCCTTGTTAAGCAGTTCATTTGCCAATGCTTAGAGCTATAGATAGATAAATACACTATCTTTGTAACATCTACTGCGACATCTACATGATTACAAGCTGTACTGAAGTATAGCTTTGCAGTTCTGTCAGGGAGTTGTCTTTTTTTCCCCTGGCAGAACAAAGAACAGTTACCATTACATATCCTAACAGTTTATGTTACTGATCTTATTGGTACAGCAACATACAATGACAGTAAATAGTGGAACAGAGCAGGGCTGGCAAAACGGAGACGGGAAACTTCATGGTATTTCTGATGTCTACCCCTTCCCACAAGAATACAGAGGGAGATGCTGTAGAGACATACCAGGGCAGAGAGCTATTTCCCTTCTCTTGGCTGCAACTGAGAAAACTGAGAGTGTTTTAGGAATGTCCTGAATTCATGTAGCAGGGAACATACAGCAGTAGCAACTACTGAAGTACAGAAGGCTATAAAAGAAAAAGTTGCTCCAGGAAGTGAATCAGATGGGGTGTATGAGCAGTTCTGTCAGGAATTAGTTTTTGTTTTGTGGAAGTTCTCAGATGTCACAGAACAAGGCAACAATCTGAATGTGGATACAAAAGTAGGAAAGTATGCACGTTCATGCAGCCTAAATCCAATCTACTTTCCTATGACTGATGATCTAGGAAACTAGGTAACAATCTTCAGGGATTCCTAGCTAAGAAGAAATACCAGCATGGGGAGTTTCTACTGTGTGACTCTAGCTCTGGGAAGAACAAACTTTCTGATCACAGAGCTATCATTACATTTGATCTTCAGCAATTATTCCATTTCAATTAAACTGTGTATATAGCTCCAGAAAGTGAGTAATTAGATCATCAAAATGCACTATGTAAGCCCACAGTGTAAGGAGGTTACTTCTGGAAGACAGTAATCTTTCTTATCTGATCTGAATAGTCACCTTTCCGGTAGGAAGATCCTGAGAACCCAACTGATTGTGCCTTTGCATAGTGTCAATTTTTGTTCAGCCAGGTCCAGCTGAAGTTTTCTAGTGGTCAGCAAGATGATACACAAAGGAACAACAAAGACGTCATAAAAAATAAAGGGAAAAGTCTCTGCTGAAACCTAGGGAAGGTGTTTTTTTCTCTGATCTGTTCAGAGTTCTTTTTCTCTGGGAGGAAAGAAAGAGAAGAAAGATGCATTCAGCCTGATTTTATAAACAATCATTCATCATGTAGCAGAACAAACAATACTTTATCCCCTGCACTTCAGGCCTTATATTTGTACAGCCTGAAACTTGCTGCCACAGCAAGAGAACTGTGAAAGTGTTTAGTCTCGGTTAAGGAAGTAAGAGTGTAGCCCAGGTGCTAATTCTGTCCTTCTGACATCTATCTCCGTGTATCCCATCACTGCAGCTTGTTCTTTCATATCTTCCCTGATAGCAAACATACACTTAATATCACTGAGTTCTTTGACATGTTACTAATACGACAGATGAGATTCTGGAGTAGTAAACACAATAGATAGAGTCCATTGAAATTACAGATCCATATTAATCTGTCATTAGCTTTGTATCCTTTTTTTTTTTTTGTAACTCTGAAACTTTTCACTAGTTACTTGGCAGTTAATGCTTTTCTAGTTAAAGAACTTATTTGATGTTCCCATTAGTTTTCATGATATTTTTCTTTGGAAAGCTGTTTGGACAGAACTCATAGCTCTGTATAATTTACATTTACATGCTCCTCCCTGCCCCAGTCTAATAGAAAAAATAAATTCCAGGATAATTTTCCTAGAACTAATTCCAATTTGAATATACTTCCTCAACCCTCAGAAAACATACTTTTGAGTCTCAACATAAGAACCAAATTACCACATGCAAACAGAGTATCTGAAATAACAAGATGTCAAATTCCATGAAGAATATAATTTTTCTTCATTTTTCTTCATCTTTGAGTTAGTTAAAATTCTCTCACATACCATGATGCCAATGTGAATAGCTTTCCATTTGCTTGGGAAAGATACATGGAATGTTGGCTACAAGGCTGTCATGGGATTGCCATACAACAGCCCTTTGGTAATAGCAGAGATGACAGCCTCTTCATGCCCATTGCAAAGGTACTGTTATAGCTAATGCAGTATATCACAACATGCATATTTCAGCATGCAGATGGTAGTTTCAAGCATTAAGGTCATCGCAGAACATTAGAGCTCACAGCTCTTTTTCGTTCTGAAGGCAGAATGGCTTCTGTATTTCAAATTCCCAGATCAAGTTTACTGAGCAACAGACTGGTTTGAAATCTGCCTAGAACCTGGTGTCACACATCACCCAGCTAATCACTGCCACTGTAACAATGGTCAGAACAGCAGCTTGCAGGTGTCAACAATAAAACCTTCTGAAGTGCTAATCCTCTGCATGTCAGTGTGTTTAACATCCATCTCAACCATCCCATGGTCTGCATGAATTGTTAATCAAGTAGAATTGAAAACTGGCACTAAATGGCATAACTGCTACATCTGGGCAACAGGCTAGGAGCCAGCCAGAAGCTAAAGTTTCATGAGAAGCTATTCTAACATTCATTTGTCTACAGGGACAACAAGCTTAGCAAAGAATTTGACTTTTACTGGAGCCCTCCTGCCAGAGTGGCTCTTCCAAGTTCATAGCTGAAGCGAACATTTTACAAAGAATCAACTGCACACTTTTCCAGCACAGCCAACAGTGAGCTTAACCAGAGGCAGAATCCCCCAGTGGCCTTTTTGTCTTACTTCGGTGATTACAATTTCACTTCAACTGTTTATGAGAAAGGATGATGATTTCTCACACAGGCTGTGTGACTTTACGTTCTGCTTCTGACACCAGGATATCAAATACAGATCCTGATGAAGCTGAAGGCTGCTCACCACCTCTTTAGCATGCAGCTGTAGAGTAAAGGCTTCAAAAATACAATTGCTGAGAGTTAGTGAGATTTAGATATTCTGGACTCACTCACCAGGCTATAGAGATGAGTAGGACCTCACATTCTGACTCCTTTCATCACCAACGGAATGAGGTTCTGCATGCCAACAGCTGCTGCTTCTAAAGACCTTGCTGAGAACTGACAACTGCTATGTGTCTAAGCTGTGTAAAACAAGAGGCAGTTTTTGGGTCCCTGACAAACTGCCAGTTCAACTTTGTACAGGCAGCTTCTAGTTTTTCCTCTTGCCCCTGTGGCAGCCTGAATGGTTTATAAGGCAAGATCTGGCCAGCATTTGCTCGTCTGCTTGAGCTTTTATTAATAAAACTGGGAACATACAGCAGGTCTGTAACGTGTACACTGATGCCAAGTGAACAATAAGGAAAAAAGGGTTAGTTTTTAAACATTTTACTAATATATTTGAATTTCAATGTATAACAAGTAAGTTGTATTTTAAGTCTGTTGATTTGCTGAAATAAATCCTGTGTCAGAAGCTGAGGTTCCTGCTGAGCAGCTAAACCTTAACTTGCATTATAAAAGCCATCCACCATGCTTTTGTCAGTGCTGTTGCACAATACAGAATTGTTTCACAGTTGTCTTCCTTGCAAAAGCAGAGCATTCATTTCATTCTGTTGTTCTCCACAACCTCTCAAATCAGAGAAGTCCATCATACGCACCACACAAGCCCTTCTTGTTCACACTAAGTACTTTCCAAATTCGATAGAAAGTAAGATATAGGTGCCTGTTTCTGTAATACTCTGGGGTACAAATGCATTTCCTGTACTCGAGACAAGGACATATTTAAAACTTAACTGGTAGTGTTTGGTTTGTTTTTTCTTTTTTTCCCCTTCCCACAGCATCACTTACTGCCAGGTTCACTTTGCAGATCCTTCGGGCATGTATGTATCATATAATGAGCACCTAGTGAAAATCCCCAAGCAAGTGTCAGAACTGGAAGAAGTTTGTCTACATTAGTACACAAAAGTATATAGGCTAACTAGCACTTATAGCACTGCCAGGACCAGGCTCTGCTTACCATCTCTGCATGGTACCATGCTGCCCAATGTAGGATCAGCAGCTTGCTTGGAGCTCAACCTGGGCTTGACAATATGGGGCTAACCTCTGCACAGCAGACACAACCATTGTTTTCTCCAATTAAATAGGGCATCTGCAGGATCTCCTCTGTTCTACAGAATACAACCTCAAGCTGGATGTAGAGGATAAATACCTAGTTCTGGATGGCGAGTGCTCCACAAACAGGAGAGGTAATATACTTCAGCACCACATGTTAAAAACAGAAATAATAAAAGATAGTCTGAAATGTTACGTATGGGATATTTCATTTTAGTGAAAACTATATTTTAAACCAAAACCAATAGGATCCTTCTGCTTCCAATCTGAGGTGAATCAATTCTAGTATTAGTGTAGGAGCTTGGTGTTGAGAATAAGCTTTTTATTTCTTTTTGTCCTTTTTGAATGACTCTCAATTTCACTCCTTCCTGCACTCAGTTTCTTTTCTTTAACAACTGGTTTTCAAAGCATGAAGACATTCAGCTCTCAAGAATTCTGACAAAACATTTTGGGGGACAATATTTGTGGGGTTTTTTTTTCCCCTAAATAAATAATTTATTCAATAAATGACAATGCCAAGCTTCATAAGAGCTTTGAATCTTGTTCTTTAAACATAATAAGCAAGGACAAATGTAACTGCATGGTTTGGATTCTAAAAATATGACATGATTTTCTTAATTATAAGTTTTACAGAAACTCATGTAACATTGCAGGGATCAGGAGGGAGGAAAGAACCCTATTGTAAGTGAGAGCTTGTCACTGATTCCCAGTTGGTGGCTTTTCCATGCCACTTACCTGCTTTGTGCTTCTGATTCTGAGTGTGTATACTGTGAAAAGTTTGAAACTGGTTAAGAAAATGCTATTTGCACTGCAAGAATTGTACACAATCTAAGTAGGTACTGTCTTCCACTACTCTGCTGGTGTAGCAAGGTTATATCCTAATTATTTCTAGCAATCTGTACAGCATATCTCAGCATCAGTATCAAGGGAAGAGAGAGAAAATATTAGTGAAAAATTATCATCCACACAAAGTATCTTTAAAATCACTGGAACTGGAAACCATATGGAACCACACCAATTCCTTTAATAGACTCTTGTCTTCAAGCTAATACAGCTGGTGACGAAAGGTTTAGACTAACAAGGCATTAGACTGCAGGCCAGACTCTGGTCAGCTTTGCCACAGACTTTGTCGGAGCAGCCTCTGACAAAGAGAACATACTCTGTGTGTCAGTAAAACAGTGATTACAGTTCTGTTCTTCTTCTTCTTTCATGATTTGAACATGAGCACTCATTCCTCAGTACATCTGTTTTCTCAGATCTTAGCGCAACTTCTGCTGCTGCATAATAAGTAACACTAAGTTCACAGGCAATGCATGAAGCAAAACTCAGACCCAGAATAGTGGATTCTTTGTTACTTCATGGCACATTTTTTGTTTGAATTTACAAAAAAATCTCAGGGTTTATGTTACTCAGTACTGGAATTCAGCAGAGAACCTGCACTGCTTAAAGCAAAACTAGACACTCCAGATAAAAAGAGAAATGAACAAGTCAGTGAGTGATTTTCCCTGCTGAGCATTCTGCAGCTCACAGAATCTTGAGTGAACCATCCATTTGGGGTTTCTCCACTGATAAGAGAATTTTCTAATTTTGCTTTTCTTAATCTCTCTAAATGAAGAAGATATTTTCTTATTTTTCTCCCTTTTCTGAGTTCCCTTATTATTTTAAATGAAGTCATGAAGTATTTGCTGTGCAAAAGGTAAGTTTTTCTTGCCCAGACTAGTAGAAATTTGCAGTCAAAATGTGGTTACAAGAGCATTAGGACCAGATCAATTTCTGTTGTCTCCACAATAGGTTTTCAGCTATTTCTGGAGCAAATGACCTGCCTGTGGAAGACACTTGTAAGGACTGGGAAAGATGGCAATTTTCAGGACATCATGGGATGTTTAATTTATATTACACGTGAGCACAGAAAGCCCTCACTGAGGACAGAATGTATAACCAAGATGTCATTTTCCATCAGTTCCCAAAGAAACCATCCACTGCTATAAAAGTCAACAGGCAGAACCAGTTACAGGCTTTTGCAAATGCCTAAAAGAATGAAAAAGAATGAGGACAAATAAACCTTCAACTACACTTTTATCTGTCCCTATCATAGGCTGTGATAAAGTACATAACATAAAGAACATAACACATAAATACATTTGCTAAAGAGAGGCAGAATGGGCGCAAGGTAGGAGGCAGAGTCCTGCGGCCCTTTTAGTTCCCTAAATATTCCCTCTGAAACCAGAACTATGTCAGGAATCTCTGCCTTCAAAAACACAAAGTATTTTTCCTACTTAAAAATGGCCAAATGGATTAAATTCAAATTTAAGGAAAAAAAATCAAAATAATCCTGGACTGTACCTTTTAATGCCAAGTTTCTGCCTGGAATGAATTTCTGTGGTTGCATATTAATCCCCTAAAAACAGCATAGAAATGGTGACAACTGTAATAGTTACTCATACTGGTCCTTTACTTAAACAAAGTTGTTAAAATATTGTATTTAATTATCCACACCCAATTATAATGCCAAAATAAAAAAATATATATATAATAAAAAGAATCCCCACTCCGTTAATTTTAAGCAAAAGCTCCAGTTTGTGTCTGCAGCACCAACATGTGTGATCTTTGGCCACAAACCCTCAAGCTTTTCATCAGTACAATGCAAAACTGAAGGACTGGGTGAAACCTTTTTAGGTTCAGGGACATTGGTGGCGCAGAGCCATCGTGTTCCACTTGGAGCTACTGGGAAAAGGGGCCTCACTGCTCTATTCTTGCCTTTGAAAATCTGCATGTGACCTAGTTGGGCATCCTGGATTCAAGGTGTTGACTACATCTCCAATAGAAGCTTATGGTATATGAATTAGCCAAAAATACCACTGAAAACAACGATTCAGCAGATTAAAGGACTCAAACACACTGCAAGTTTCTCATTTGAAAAACCCAATCTAAGTCAGTTTTAACATGTAACTGGTGGGGCCAGACGACATTTGATTGTCAGCAGGGAGTTCGCCAAGGTTGCTGACAGGTCCCTTGAGAACAGCGGATTCAGATTTTAGATGAAGGGTTGGTGTTCATCACTAGAACTGCTTTAACATATGCGACTTCTCTATTATGTTGCCATTTAACTACACTGACTGGCAAAACAAGGTATTTCTCTACATACCGTATGTGGCTTAAGATTGGAAAGAGAAAAATGATGGTACAGTGTTAAAGCTATCATGCAAGCAAGCTTACTAAAACAATGTGGAGGGCGAAGAGTCTTTTGTTCTTTATTATTAAGTGATTTCAAAGCACACCCAAAGGAGCAGGGGATGCAGAGCTCACAGGGAGGAACTGCCTCAGTGTCCATTAGTCACAGGGACAGGAATTTCCAGATTTCAGGCTGAGCTGATATGAGAAAGCAGGAGTAGGATAGGGTAGGGACACACCAAAGTCAGATTTTAAGTGGAAACAGGATAGAGTGTTAATGGATAGTTTGACCAAACCAAATTTAACAGCTTCCAGCAGAAACTCAATAATGAGAAGTTAATTTCTTTTCTGAACACAAGTTATTGATGATGCAGTTAAAGATTTGATACCCTGGATGTTATAATTCCTAATTGTAGAATACAGTAGAATATACAGTATTTTAACTTGGTTTTGTTCACACTGGGCAGTTAGAGTAAAGCAAAAGCAAACCCAAAATTAAGCAGCTCTCTCCTGGTGGAACAAAACTTCTTGCGGAGGAGTTCACCACAGGATAGTGCAACTGAAATCCAAAAAGTCTGCAGGAATATACACATTACTGCAAAGTAAAACTGTTCTCTTCCTGTTTTCCATTGTTATTTTAACACCACCAATATTCTATAATATCATGAAAGATCTTTACTTTTTTTAGCTTGAAACTTTTCTACAAAACAAAAGATTCTGGAACGGGGTTTCTGTTGACAAACAGGCAAACACTGATGACGTGTTCAGTTTGACTAAGAAGGGAGAAATCATTAAAAGAGAATTTTAGAAAAGAGATTAGAAAATGAGAAAGCTCATCAAAGTATTGATTCTAAAAATATATGAAGTTATTCTGATTCATAACCCTAAATTCAGAGTGAGTAAAAGGCCTTCAATTCAGCTACTTGAACAAGAGCAACTTCTTCACAGAAGTCATCAGAAATGGTTGAAGATTTTCCCAGTTAAAGGTTCTCCTCTGTAATTCTAACTGGGTAGAAATGAGCCAAGTGACAGACTAACATCGGGCACATTCTTCTCAGAGGGAAGTAATGTATTTCAGAAAAAACATTCTGAATTTCACCTATTGATAACTGAGGACAGCCACTCAAGGGGGCTGATTGTTGACAGTTCGGTTAAAATCTCTATTCACTGGGCTGATGAGGTTAAAAAAGGTTAGTACTCAAGTGGAAAAGAAAATCACTACACTATTAAAGAGCTATTTGAAAGTGAAAGGGGCATCTTCACCTGTATGAGTGGCTTCAGCTCTGGTGAGCAAGTGATTAAGAGCACAGCTGAGGATAGAGACTGGTGAGGGAACTAGACTTCTCTATGGGAAAAAAAGCACGGATAAAAAGAACATAAATGTTTCTTTTAGAAAGGAGACTAACAACAATTAGGCTATATAAAAATAACAAATGGGTCAGGAAAAAAGTCAGGAATTTCTGGCTACTCTGATGTTAAAAGAAAGAGGAAACATTCAGGAAGGACCTGGAAGACAGCAATTTTAAAAAGGATGAGAACTCGAATAAAACATGGTTAATCCATGAAACTTACAGTTGCAGAAAAAAAATGAGACTACTACTTCAGTAGATAAAAATTAGGACCAGTGATGAGATCATCAGAAATCCAAACGGCACGGGAATTTGCACAGCACAGCTTTTTAGCCCTCTATGCTGCCCTTTGCCCCCTCCAAAGAAATGAACACAAGCAGAATATAAAGTCCCATGCTTCAGGGAGAGAAGTCAGTAACTACAAAGAAATCTAAATCACAGGCAGGTCATGTCAGAATTGTACTTTCTAGAATTTGGGTATTATTCTCTTTGAAACATCTGGCTCTGGCTATAGAGACAGACTTCTGGGCTACATTCCTCTGAGCTAGTATGGCAAGTTTAGCTTTTGCCTTTATACTGTGTGTATTTTGCTTTTCTGTCTCCCTATCTGTTAGAGACACAGTCAAAGCTTCCTGTGTTTATGGAATGTCTGCAAAAACCACTAGTTTTTTGGGCAGGGAAAACTGACCACAAGTGCTGAATGTTCGGAGGTTGTCTCAAAATTCATCTGATGATTAAAAACAGGCTTTGGGAACAGAAATCTCTCTCCTCCTTCACCAAAATCAGTGTGCTGATTTAAATGCATGCATTTTTCAAATAAATATAAGTGGTTTTGGTTTTTTTTTTTTAATAAAGGAAGAAAAGGGACACCCACCCACACATCACAGTAGCAACAGCTTGGTTTGTATCAGCTTTGAACTTTGCAAGTCCTGTTTCATTTCTGTTTGGATCTCAGTTGGGCATTTTCTCCCACTGTGCACACACATGCAAATAATCTTCTGCGTTTTCTGTAGAGAAGGAGAAATAGCAAGCAAAAACCCAAACACCCTCCCCACTCTGCCCAAAATACTCACTCACTCTTTCACCAATCCTTTGAAGAACCACCACACCAGCTTGGGTCTCTCCCTTCCTTATATTCTTTGACCAAAGAAGTGAGAATTGAGCGGTCTGGAATAGCAATTGCTAGAACCACACTCCAAGATCCTCAGCAAAAAAAAGTGGAGCATCAGTGCTGCAATGATTCCACCCCAGCAGGTATCTCCTTGAAACCAGGGTGAGCTGGTATTCTCTACAGCAAGCTCTAGCAAGGCATTGCTGTTAGCCTTACTGTAGAACACAGTAGCTGAGGTGCAGAAAACAAACGCTACTTACCTACTGCAGACATTATCCTGAGAGAAGGGACTTAGACTCAGGTCTCCTAAATATGAGGAACACCTCCTCCTGTATGTTTTACTCACTCCCTACTTTGCTCTCATGACTTCTGTATCTAGCTCAAGCCAGACACAGAAAAGCATCATGTAACATCAAAAAAATAACCATTCCTCTTCCCTTGGTGCCTTGGTGCCGTTTTGTTGGTTTTTTTGTTGTTGTTTTTTTGGGTTTTTTTTGATGCAGTAGTAGAGGAAAAAAAGGGAAAAAATGAATAAAAGAGGTAAGCTATTTTTCCTCAGATAAGGACCTGGCAATACAAAGCTCAGTGCAGAACTGCTGTAGGTCAAATGCTGATGAGACCCCGAGTCCAGAAGCTTGCTTTGCTCATGACAGATGATCACTTAGCAAGTCTCAGCTAGATGCTGCCCCCTGTATTTCCTTCTTATTGCAAGGAAGCTGTGTATTGAACCTTATAAAGAGCGTAGGGAACAGTGCTAAAAACTGAATTTATAAGGAAAAACATCCCCTCTCCCCCATTTCTGAGGTTTGTTCATCCAAAACAGAGGTAGAGTTGGCACTTGCCATTTGGCAATTCACAGGCAGCACAATTGAACTCAGAAAGTGAAGAACATGTTTAACTGAACCCGTAGAGGAATTGTAGGCAGGAAGAATATAGTTACTCACATTGGACTTCAGCTAGAAGACCGGAGTTATCAGCACTTGCAAAAAGTAGTAGGTGGCTTATACTACAAGAAACATTGGATGCAACATGAACCACAGTTCTCTTAGAGCCTTCTGTAATGACATGCCAAGGAAGGAAGACGTGGGAATTTCAGCTTCACGTTTGCTCAGTTCAGTTTTCTAACCATTGCTATTTAACTCTCTTAGCTCCTATAAAAACAGAAGAACCTTAAAAGTGATGGAACATAATCAACTCAGCACACAAAATCAGCAGCAACAGTAAAAACTCTGGAGCCGAAGCAGTCTGGTTCAATTGCTCAAAACCGGAAGAGGGGTTTAGCACACAGATTTTACCCTGAGGGTAAAATAATTTGTGTAGGGCCCTCCTGCTAGGATGGTCCCATATTCCCTTTAACAGTCTTGCAAAAAAGGTTGCAGAAGCCAAAAGTATCATTTGTTAGGAGATAGGGTGAATGCATCTTTGATTTGGGGGGGAGGGGTGTTGCTTTCGGTTTTCAAGTAGATTTTAGCCAGTTTTACAAACCTCCAGACTTTGCTCCCCGAGCAGACTGCCTGTGGAGCCATTCGCTAACCAAGGGTATTTTGGAGCTGCTGGTTCCCTTTAATACATGCATATATATATTTCTTTATACATAAGAAATTGGTGTTACTTCTTCCTTTTCCCACTACAACTCATCTTTGAGCTATTCTCACTTGTCTTGGTCAACTTAATTAGTCCAGTCAGGCCAGGCTCATTTCCCTGGCACCAGCATTTGACAGCTCTGGTCAGCAGGCAGATATTTGGGGGTAGGTTTCATGTGGCTTAATTCTGAAATAATGAGAGGGAAATGAAAAAAGGAAGGTTAGCCTGTGGTGCCATCCATCCATTTGAGATGTAAGTACAGTGCAGAGTGACTTGATCCTGTACTTGACACTTTCACTCCTGCAGTGCTAGAGTTAATGTGACAGCTGACAGCAGTAAGGGCTATGTTTTCTTGCGATAGCAAACTGCAGAATAACAGTTTAGTAGATGTGGAAAGAGACAACAGTTATGGAACAGTGTTCTTGGACTACAGAATGCCAGTAGATGCAATACTGATTATTTAAAAGGCATGAGTCCGATACAATAATTCTCCAACTGCATAAGCTACCAATTAATTACATTAATTTATTTCCCATTTGCAATTATATGAAAGGACAAGGCAGAACACACCCTGAAGATCACAGCTGCTCCACAATGGTCATGCTATTTTACATGGAATATGTTGACCTTCTGTGGTGATGGGCAGCAACATGGGCCTCTAATAACTTCATCTTTTTTAACACCTTCCAGACTTCATTCTTACAATCAGAATACAGGCATTCTTTCAAATACTTGTGCTTCTGGAAGGCATAAGGAAAAAAAATGGAATTCTATATTTAAACTGATAGGCCTTCACAACAGGAAGACAGATTATGAGAGACTATTCTTCTGAAAAATCATCAAGGGTAATAGAGAGAAACCCATGAAAGAAGCACTAATGAAGAAGCGCTGGGAAACCAACAATAGGATATATTTGAGGTGATAAATTTTTGAGAGGCTTCAATTAGGTTATTCCAAAAAAAACCCTGTCTGGTAAACAAAATGATTCATAGTGAGATTATCTCATGATAAATTCCCATTGAAAGAAACCAGTTCTGTAACATAATTAGCAATGAAAAACAACAATGATCCTCCCACCTGTGAACTAGATGGGTTACACTGAATCTGTCTTCCAGACACAAAACTGACTCCTTTTGGCTGTTCTGAGAGTGAGTCTGTGTTTCCAAGCCATACAACTAATTTCTTGAAATATCAATGGGATTTTGTGCCAAATAGCTTTTAGAAACTGATGGCTTGAGCAATACAAGATGCAAAATTATGAAGCTACAATATACTAAAGATCTAATTATAACACTTTTGAAATATTGAAGTGCAAAGCTCTCTTTCGAGATTCATAGATTTTTATGCCATCCTGTCATTGTCCTTAATCACAGAATTTAGTAGGCAGAATTAAATCAGAAGACTTCTCATTATTATTAGGATATATACGTATAGTGCAAAGCAAATGCAATCAGAAAGTTTTTGCTTTGACACTGACTGAAGTACTGTCAGCCACTGGATGACATAATGGGGAAGTGAAGCAGAAAGAAGGTGACAGACAAAGGAGACCACAGTGGAGATTTTTGCTAGTAATCTGAAAGCACTTGGAGAAGTTCAGGCAGGGAGATCTCTGTATAGAATAACAGGGGTTTACATTCAAAGGAGAAGCCACAGAAAATGTATATATTTAAAATCCTAGAATTGGTAAAAGATTTTACCCCCAGTGCCTTTTGGATATGGACTGTGTGATACAGTGCTTTATCAAAACACAAACCAGTTCAGATCTTGGAAGTGGAAAAACTTGCATTGCCCTGAACCACACCAGCTAATAAATTCTGTTTCTCACCACAGCTACTCCACCTGGAGGAGCGCAGCCTTCTTGTGGCTATATTGCATCATGCTGTGTGGGTGCATCCTTTGCATTGGACAGGCTGAACTTCCGAAAGGGAGAATAGGAGGTTGGACACCCAGCTGACAGTACAAAGCTAACAATGCCAGAGCTGGGTCTCAGAACTGTACCTCAGAAGAATCTTCCATTTCCTGTGCATTGATTGACCTCAAGCCAAACCCACACTTTGATACCGCTTTTTAACACTAACAGGTTGATAAAGTGACTTCTAAGCACATGAATGTGGTAGCTAGTTAATTAATGCAGGCTTTAGGACAGATAGTAAATTATATGACAAGCTACTGTTCCTCTGAATATTATGATCTACAGAGCCAAAAAGGAGGTTTCATGTGAGCAAAAAGAACAGTAAGAAGATGACTTAGGGCAAAATGCTTACCCACCCCCATCTAAAGTTAAGATTACAAAGAAATCACTTGAAAAAAAGCACAGCAAATGTGCCAGTTGTCTGTGAATCAGGTATCCTAAATCAAATGTAGTAAAACAGCATCTCCTGTAGAAATGTCGCAGCTAGATAAGAAAGATACATCTTGCCTGAGGCTTTTTCTGGCTTAAGACTTTCTGGCAATCACAGGACTCAATGCAGTGATCCTATGAATTTCCCACAGCAGGCAGTGGGAATGACAAACATTCTTTTCAAGGCTAGCCCCAGCAGCAGACCCCCTGCTAAAACAATCCCTTAATCCCCTCCACTCAGTGCTGACCTAAAGCGACAGAGGATCAAAACACAACCTTTGGAATGACCTTAGCTTGCTCTGTAACACCTCACCAAGGGTCAGAGATGTCAAACAGCTCTCTTTTGGGCCCTTGCTGTTGTCTAAGGAATGCTCTTTATCAGATAAACAAGAAAGCTCCTCTAGAAATAGGTAACCCGTGCACAAGGACTACAGGTCATCTGCTTTATGAGATCTACATGCAAAGCAGAAGGCAAAATTTACATGTATACAATCAACTTATCAAGGCCACATTTTCTCCATTATTTGGAGAATGAAATTTAGGCAGGAAGCAATTCCTATTAATTTCTCAATTTCCCCAAACATAGCGGAAGACATTGAAACAATAACTGCACAAATCCGGAACTGAAAAAAATGAAACACCTTAAGTCTGCAGCAGCAGCAGATGCTTAAGTGTACTGTTCTCCATTTTTAAGCCTTAGAGACACAAAATAAGGCCTGCACAACTGCAGAGGACTCAGCCACAGACAGTGATTCAGATTTCCTCCTGCATAGGTCAGAAGAGGAGAGAATTTCAGCAGTTTTGGAATTATAATTAAAATGGCCCTCACAGAAGCCTCTGTTCTTGAAGCTAAAAGAAGTTGATTCACTTTTAGGAGAACTATGAAGTAGCTGCTTCATTCATTATCCTTAATTGGATAATTATGTGTCTCCCTAAATACAGTGACAGCAAGAGGCACATGAATGTGGTGGCAAAAATATGCTTTACTTAGTTCTTTTGAGGTATTTAACTTACAAGCTGTTTATGTCTTTGAGGATAACGACTTCTCTTTTGGCACAGGTACACTATCAGGATTCTCTAGCTATCCACTTTCCTCAACACGAGATACTTTTGCTGAATACAAATCAGAAAACCTGGATCGTTTGAGTCAATTATCAAGACAGGTTGGAAAGGACCTTAAGATCATCTAGTACCAACCCCCCTGCCACGGGCAGGGACACCTCACACTAAACCATCTCACCCAAGGATTTGTCCAACCTTGTCTTGAACACTGCCAGGGATGGAGCATTCACAACTTCCATGGGCAACCCATTCCAGTGCCTCACCACCCTAACAGGAAAGAATTTCCTCCTTATATCCAATCTAAACTTCCTGTTTTACAGAATCACAGAATCCTAAGGGTTGGAAGGGACCTCAAAAGATCATCTAGTCCAACCCTCCTGCAAGAGCAGGGTAACCTACAGTACATCACACAGGAACTTGTCCAGGCGGGCCTTGAATATCTCCAACGTAGGAGACTCCACACCCCCCTGGGCAACCTGTTCCAGTGATCTGTCACTCTCACAGTAAAGAAATTTTTCCTGATGTTCACATGGAACTTCCTATGCTCCTTTTTACACCCATTGCCCCTTGTCCTATCACTGGACATCACTGAAAAAAAACCTAGCCCCATCATCCTGACACTCACCCTTTACATATTTGTAAACATTGATGAGGTCACCCCTCAGTCTCCTCTTCTCCAAGCTAGAGTCCCAGCTCCCTCAGCCTCTCCTCATAAGAGAGATGTTCTACTCCCTTAATCATCTTTGTAGCTCTGCGCTGGACTCTTTCAAGCAATTCCCTGTCCTTCTTGAGCTGTGGGGCCCAGAACTGGACACAATATTCCAGATGCGGCCTCACCAAGGCAGAGTAGAGGGGGAGGAAGTTTAAGTTTTAACCCATTACCCCTTGTCCTGTCCCTAATGAAGAGTCCCTCCCCAGCATCCCTATAGGCCCCCTTCAGATACTGGAAGGCTGCTGTGAGGTCTCCACGCAGCCTTCTCTTCTCCAGGCTGAACAGCCCCAACTTGCTCAGCCTATCCTCATACAGGAGGTGCTCCAGTCCCCTGATCATCCTTGTGGCCCTTCTCTGGACTTGTTCCAACAGTTCCATGTCCTTTTTATGCTGAGGACACCAGAACTGCACACAATACTCCAGGTGAGGTCTCACGAGAGCAGAGCAGAGGGACAGGATCACCTCCTTCAACCTGCTGGTCACGCTCCTTTTGATGCAGCCCAGGATACGGTTGGCTTTCTGGGCTGTGAGCGCACACTGAAGCCGGCTCATGTTCATTTTCTCATCAATGAACACCCCCAAGTCCTTCTCTGCAGGGCTGCTCTGAATCTCTTCTCTGCCCAACCTGTAGCTGTGCCTGGGATTGCTCCGACCCAGGTGTAGGACCTTGCACTTGGCATGGTTAAACTTCATGAGGTTGGCATCAGCCCACCTCACAAGCATGTCGAGGTCCCTCTGGATGGCATCCCTTCCCTCCAGTGTATCAGCTGAACCACACAGCTTGGTGTCAACAGCAAACTTGCTGAGGGCGCACTCAATCCCACTGTCCATGGCAGCGACGAAGATATTAAACAAGACCGGTCCCAACACTGATCCCTGAGGGACACCACTCGTTACTGGAAAGATTTTGATCTCTTTCAGATGGTTTATACCATACAGAGACTCTGACATTCCAAACCAGAATTTATAGGTTGCTAGAGGGAGTCAGGGATGACAGCATCAGAGACAGACAGAAAAAGAGAAGTTAATGCTGAAGAAAAGAGGAGGAGGAAAAGTAACACCACTGAAAAAAAAAAAATCTCATAAGCATATCACTTTTTCTACTGCTTATCACAATAATACAAAAGCACACGTATACACCCAGACTACTGACAGTCAAGGGTATGTAGAAGAAACTCTACAACCTAACTGGAAGAAAAAAAACCACAAAATAGACCATGCGTATGCACATTGCCATGCACTTACTTGAGGAAAGCACCAAACATGTTGAAGAGCACTGAAACTTACAGAAGAGTAGTTCAAATTTAGCTTAATTTTTATCATGGTGACAGTGTACATGGTGTGTGAGACGGTCTCTCTGCTGTTTTCAAAACAACTTGGTGGTCCTTGGCTAAAGAGAAAAGCCTGCCCTGGAGCACTGTTACAGCCTAGTATTTGCCAGCATGATGGGCAGATCTAGCTGTGTGTACCATGTACTCTTAGTGTATGAGATGCCACAGCTCACAGCTTGCTGTTAGTTCAAGGGACCATGGTCAGTTCAAGGGGCCGTGCTATGACTGCAGAGAGTCATCTGCCTGCTCGATGTCAGTCTTTCTCCAGCCTTTCACACGAAAGACAGTAATTGCTGCCTGGATCTGACTGCTGCTTGCCAGAGAACAGACAGGCTGTGGCATTCCTTTCCCTAGTAACGGCATCTCTGCATGATCAAGGAGGTTAAAGCAAATTAACCATGACGCAAGCTGAAGCTTTGGAGAGGGAAGGATCATGGAGGAGTCTTATATACTGTTCATGGCTTACATATTCAGGAAACAAGGAGACAGTGTGGAACTCATTTCCACACAGTCTGGAGAGCAAACCTTTAAGGGTTCAAAAGCAAGTAGACAAACTCATAGGAAAAAAAAGAATAATCCACTATTACTGAACACAAAAGCATTGTCTTTTCATAAGGTAGTATTTACTCCACAGATTACCAGACACTGGGGAAATATATGGGGAAGGATCTCTACCTTGTTCTTCCATTTTCTCCTAGGCAACCAGCACTATGGAGAGGACCTTAGACTCAGGATTGCAAAAGTGTGGCCACTCTGTCACCATTATTACAGCAAACTGCAACTGCTGACCAGAAATGCACTTATAGACAAAGAACAACCTTGGTGGAGTCCAGGGAAAGCAGGGAATGTCAGTATCTTTAGAAAGGAATTTCCTTTCCTGCTTCCATAAAGAGTAAGGATAAAAGCAAGCTGTTAGTGGATTTGCAATCCTGCTGGGACATTTTCATGCCTTTATTAAAACAAGCGCAGAGCTTCTTTAAAAATGGGAGGTAGCTTTATAAGCGCAATGAGCAAATGGTCATAGAACCCACCTTGCAAATAAAATACTTATGTCACGTAGAGAAGATTATTAGATGAAATCCAGAATATGAAACTGCAATAAAGAATGGAAGCCCAAAACAGCTTAGCATCTAATTGTCTGACATAAACTCAATATTCACACAAGATAAAAGGGGGGGAAAAAAGGCACAATTCTAAACTACAACACTATTCATCCCAAAATTTGCCCTGGTGAGTCACCATTCTGTTATTCACTCCGCATCTGTGGGCACTGTTCCAATAAACATCTGAGGAAGAGCTGTCATACTGTCTGGTACAAGAGTCTTGTCCTTGGCCAGTCCCTGGGCATTACGCTTATAGCGCTTCATTTTGATGTGATGGTGTCTTATGAACTATTGCTACAAATAACCAATGATGATATAACACAGCATTAGAACTGCTAGATGCAAACTTTAGCATCAGATAAAGGCCAAAATGCTGCAACAGCTCTATGAACATCATCATTATTGCACAAAAATAAAGGGAATCCCCAGCTTTCCTGCTAATACTGGGAAAGAATGCTTAAGACTTCAGTTCCACCTGTTAAGGTGAAGGAGAATAAGTTTTAACTGTCCTCAGAAATGGGATAAGTGGACAATTCTGATTCTAGTCCATAAGGAGCAACAACGTACGATTATGCTACAGACTGACTGACTGAATCAAAACACCTGCAAGCTTTTCCTTCTCTCCAGCTCAGTTCACCAGCAGCTAAGCAACACACAATCTCAGCACAGAATGTTTGGATCTCTTGATGTCTACTCAAAGGACAGGAGAGCCACACAGCAGCAAGAGCTGTATGGGACACCATACACCAGAACAGTGAGGTACACCATGAAAAGACAATGGGATCAAAGGGAAGTTTCTGCCTGTAAGACTTTATTGCTGTTCTACTGGGGTTTGTAGCAAAAGAAGCCAATTACAAAGCCCTCAGCAAAGCCTACAGCCTAGGATTTGTTTCTATGCTCTTACTATTCCTATCGTTTTCTAGAATAAAACTGGTAGAGATGAACTATATAAAAAAGAGTGAGCATGAAGTCTGTGTCACTGCTCTGGCACATCCTGCTCTCTTCCAAGTATGGATACATTTGCAGTGACCCAAAAAGTCAGAGAATTTTAACCCAGAACGTGGAAAACTTTTAAGGCTTTCAGAGCAATTCCCTGTTCTATCACAGTTTGTTGTCAGAAGGAATGTAGAAACAGGTCACTGTGTCCACTGGACTTGGTGTTTCCATTGGCAGAGTAGCAAATAGCACAGTCTCCAAAAATCAACTTCTGGATCAGATGACAGAATACAAAGGGAGCTGCTGCTTTAGAAACACTGCTGCTTCTGGAGATGCTGCACGGTTCTGCAGAAGGTTGAGCCTGAAGAGTTTGGCAAGATCAAAGTCCAGAAGAATAAGGCCAAGAAAATTCCAAGTGCAACACCAACTAATCACAAAACTCAGCAACCTGAGATGAATCCTGACTGCTGATCATAAGCCACTGGAATAAAGATTCCTATGTTGTTCCTGCCTGCCTGATTATATACCATTTTGAATTTACTGTAAGTCCTAATTTAAGTTCACATCTGCTTCACAGTATTTATTTCAAGTTAGGTTATTTGTTTGCTAAAGAGACAGTTGCCACTAGACTCAACAGATGCTACTTTCTGCCCTTAATCATCCTAACTCACAACAAACAGGAAATGAAAACCTAGAGCTTTTCCTCAGCAACTCCCATATGCCAGACCTTTCTGATGTCCTAAATCCAAAACCAGCTGGTTTATTCACTGACCAACTGTGTTCTAAAGTGCTGAAGAGCCTCAGAAATTACCAGGCCATTTCTTGGGGCGTATTGTCTGATGCATGGAAAGGACACTGCCTCTGGCAGGGAGGAAGCCTCTGGGCTATGCTGCCATCATTCTTACAGCATCAGTTTCCACAAACACATCTGAGATAGCTTGGTAGCACTGTTGCCGTGGCGGTCCAAAGTTAGCACAAGACCACAGCTTATGTATTTAGCCAGTCTCTTAAATGGATTTTACAGCCTATTCCGCCTTAGTTATATTACTCCCAGTGGTAAAATAGCCTGTTTAAGGACAGAGGTATTAAACCTTCAGTCAGTGCCTTCCATTCTAATTATATTTTCTGCTCTAGTCAAGTCTCTGGAAGGAAATGCCTCCAAGAAAACTATTTTCTAGGCATTTTCTTTTTTAAAATACAAAAAGCAGAGCTGGAGAAGCAAAATCATGTGTAAAGCAGCTCAGAAGGAAATGCTGGGATCCCCTGAGAGGCTGGGAAACATGTGGCTTTGGGATGAAAAGAACCAAGCCAAGAGCTAGCTGGCTACCTCCAGCTTTCACACCATAAATCGTTACATTCCTTAATGGCCAGCCGGCTTTCACACATAGAAAGACACTAAACACCATAGGATGTAGCAGACAAGATACAGCTTAGTCAAGAGCACACTGTGTTACGGATCCTTTCATACTGTAGCAAAGGAAAAACTGGCACAAGGCCCAGCATCTCTGTAAATCAATACAGCTGTTTATTTAAACCAAATGGCTGGCAAGGATATCAAGCTTTGATTGTTGTAGCCATTTCCAAAAGGAAATTAATAACATTTCAGGAGATGACAGCAAACTCATGTAAGAACAAAAGAATTCTTTCCAACTAAGTTTTTATTCATTATAGGGCATGCTTTCAGTTCACTGCTTGAAGCACAATAATAGACAGTACCCATTATCAGAAGAATTGATTATCATAAAACCCAACAGACAGCCAGATATTCCTCCCCAAGTGTTCCTGACAGCAGAAAGTTCCTAAATATATTTGTAGTCATGAATGGCATGGGCTTAAGCTTCTTAGTAATGTGTGGGAATCAAATCTCTAGATTTAACTGCTGAGTGTGTTAAAGACTGGCATGGACATGTGCTGCTGCAGTGATACATAATCCATTGGGTGAGAAGCCAGACTTGGCATGTCTCTGACCCAAGATCTGTCTGTGTATAGAGGTAACTGCAGCAAGAACACCCATTTTCTGCAATGTGATATCTCACTCTAATCCATTTTTTCCCCTTTGCGGCCATGATACATAAATATCAGCAGCAGATACATCAATCTCTCTGGTACAAAAACATGGTTAAAACTAAGAGCGAAGGAGAATTGGCATCTTTTAACTTCTCCTCCCACCCTGTTCTGGATCTGGACCGGGGTTTTGTGGTTCATTGGTTGTTGTTTTTTTGCTTGTACGGGTTTTGTTTCCTGTTTCAAAGAGATTGCTTTTCACTGTACAGGTGCCCTTTTTCTAGCTATATTCCAAGGTTGGTTTTTTGGTTTTTACTAACCTCCTAAGAGATGGAAACAGATACTCTTAAAAAAAGCTATGACCTTTGACTTTTTAAGCTATGTTGTCACACTTCATTGGAAAGAATTTAAGATGACAGGGCAGGATAAATTTGACAACTTCAAGTGAACACTGGGAACATGAGACTAAAGTCTCTTCTTTTTACAGCGAGCAACAAAATTGCTTGACTGTGGGTCAGACGCAGCTGGCTCAAGAGGGGAACAGAGACATCACTTGGGTCCATTGTGAGTACAATAACATGAACCTCTCCTTGAACATTCCTCATTAGGGGATAGGGGATTTCTTGTTTGAGCAACACCTAAAAATCAAGAGTGAGAAAGCAGGAGATGGAGCAAGTGTAAGTTCTTCTTTAGCCTGCGCTTTGTCATGGCTGTTGCAGAAGTCACAGATTCTAACTTATTCATTTGTTAAAAAAAAAACCCCACCCCAGTCTGTAATTCCTGACACACAGGAAGCTTTGTCTACAACTAACAAGCAGAACTGTGGTATTTTCACAAGTAGCCTCCTGATCTGAAAGCAGAAAACTTTAGGAAGAACAATTACTACAATAGCAATGGCCAATAATCTGCTCTATAGAGACAGGTTTCCTTTCATGTACTGCTAATGAACTTGATAAGAACCCTGAGGACTGGCTTGCTACTTTTAAGTCTGGTTTTGAAAAGAAGTAAAAACCTGTGGGGCTGAGGATTGTAGACTTCTAAAAGATGGCAGCAGAAAATCTGTCACTCTGTTGTAGAGATTCGTAGGGCGTAACAGTCAAGAGGCGGCATTAGGAAGTATTCAGTAGTTCATCATTCACTCCTCACACATATTGCTAGAGCTTCTCGGACACACTGATTCAGTTCTCAGCAGAAGATACCTACACCTTAGATACAACCCAGACTCATGGTGAGAGGTGCTAGAGAAGCAGTATTTTGCTCTGCCTTTTTTTTTTTTTCTATTACTGTAATGCTAGTGGTAGAAATCTCAGACAATCAGCACAGGCATTTTAAGCAGGATTATTGCCATTGTAATCTAAGAGAAAGATAGCACTGGAGACCTTCTCATTGGTAAGGATGCTCCAGCTGGCATCCTCCAGGACTCTCTAACCTGTCCCTTTCCCTTGCAAGAGATTCCACATTCATGCTGACACGTAGATGCTCTATTGCTCCTGCATGCAGCTAAGACTATTAAACCGTATCTACCACTGCCTCACACAGACTGTAATTGAGGCCTGAATTCCATCATTAAATGATTGTTCTGCCCTACATAACACATAGTCAGCAAACATTTGCACTCCATACCACAATCTTATGTTACATCTTGCCTTCTCCTCTAACTAATGCTTCAGTCATGGATTAATCTTTGTTTGTTTCAAGAAAAAAAGACAGAACAGGAAATAAGGCCTATATTGCTTCAGGCATTACCTGAGCTTGGACTCAAAATCACAGCGCTTACTTAAGTAAAGCCAAAGGTGTATCAACAAACAAAAAGAGATTAGAACATGAAGTGATTAAGAACAGAGAAGAATCTGATTTCAGATACCTCAGCATCAGTCTGAAAACGAATGAGATTACTCCCTTGCTTGGCTCAAAATAATAGTAATGCTAGTCAACATAAACCTTGTCAAGCTTCATGGTAGAGAACATAATACCCTCCCTGCCCAATACAGTACTGCATAATTAAATACATAATGCATAATTACGTCTTGCATTAGAGACAGGAAAGCAGCTTATACCTCTGCTGGGGCAGAAGTTATATCCTGAAGAATCCAACTGCTGCTTTCAGGAGTCTACTCCCTCAGGAAAAATGTGCTTGTTCTGGTCTTTAGTGTGGCTGTTGCAATATTCTTAATCCTGTAATCAATGATCAAGCACAGACCTAACCTTACTGCTGGTCTGAAGATACAGACTTCATAATATTGCACATATGATCAAGCACAGGTAAAAATCTTCTCAATATCCTGAAAAGCACTTACGGTCAACAAAACCAGAAATTATACATATGATACCAGGAATGCTGAGTGATCTTGGCCACTAAAATGCCAAGTAGGTTCTCACATTTAACTTTTTCAACTCTTTTCCTGACACTGATTTTTAGAACACACATGGAAGGTAGTTCTGTTATGTCTAGTGACTGGGGCCCTGTACAACTCAGGGAAAGATCACATCACTCCAACCATTTCAGTCTCTGAAGTCCAAATCTCAGGGTCTGACCAGCATGGTCAGAGTCATGCTGTGACTATAAATCAATAGCATAAAGGTGAAGGACATTCAGTGTTGAGATGGTGCGGTGGGACACATGGCAGGAAATGTGTTACCAACTCACCTTTGCATCCAATCATGTTGCTTCCATTAAAACAAACAGGAGAGAAAAAGGAGGCCTAAAACATTATACACATTCTTCAGCTAAGGGACCATAGGAAATTTTAGCCTGCCTCTTCAGAAAGCTGGTTCTAAAAGTAGCACAAGTATATCCATCTTGATGTACACATGTGCCTTACACTCAAATTTATCTTGATGTTCAAGCTGACTGAGAATATGCTATAACCCATGCAAGACATCTTGTAAGGATTGTTACAAAAACAAGAGCAGAGAAGACTCTTAGTTCAAGTCAAACACTTTTTCAGTGGAATCAAGCTCATTCTTGCAACCACTGGGCAGCTGAAATGAAGTACAGTAGCCAAGAGCAAAAGGACGCTATCAGGTTCTTGACTGTACAAAATGCTGCATAGTTTGGCAAGCTCGCTGTTTCCATTTCTATCACACCTCCCTCTGCTTTCTCAGTCTTTCATCACTTCAAAGCTGAATGCCAACAGTTACAATGGGAAACTCAGAAGAAGTAAACAAACATGGGAATGCAGAGGCACGGGCTGTGCACACTGTGCAAATCACCATTTTGGTAAGAAACATCAAGTAGGGGCCCTGCCTCCTTCCCCAGGCAAGACAAGGAGCATTTGCAAAGGCAGCAGGTGGAAAACTGGGTTTTGACAACACAACTTCTTCATGTACTATGGAACACGTATCAACAAGATACGATGTGGCTCTGCCTTCAGGAAAGGCCATCCGTGCTGAATAGCACAGTGCTTGGGAGGGGTGGGGGGAGGCAGAGGGGAAAAAAGAACAGGAGATAGCTTAGAAAAACAGTATTTCTGGATTCTACACTAAGAAATGCATTAGAAAGGCACAGCTTGCAGAGCTGCAGTACTCTAGAGGTGTGCACATCTGTAACTCTCCAGCTTGGGGGCCGATGTGTGGGAATTGTACAGAAATTGTAAGGACCGATTTTGAAAAAAACAAACAAAAAAAGGAAACATATCTCCTGTCACATTTACACAGTGTAACTGTAAAGTACAGGTATTTTAACACCATTTGACATTACTCTTTATGCAGAAGGTTGTTTAGATCTCCTAAACGTCAGTAAGAAAGAGTTAGGTGGAATAATTGATTGCAATTATGAAAAACACATTTTCTTGCTCATGAAACCAGTATTTCTCAACAGGAAGATTTTAAAATCTGGAGTTAGTTCTTGCACTGGAAATTGTGCTCTCTTTTTCTATTTCCTGCTGAAAAAAGAAAGCAGACTTCTGTAGCCCAGGGCACTTCTATCCCAATTGTTGTGCATTAGTGCGTTAGGGCGATACTCTTGCAAAAAAATTATTTTCTTTTTAGTCAACATTTTCATTGTGCTTTTAAAAAACCCCTGTTGACTTAAAAAACAAACCAAACCCCAGCACTGCTTATAACCCCTTTATCTCCTACCCAACCCCTTTTGCAGAGGACTATTAGTAGGCCATTTACCTGTAGTTCCCTTCATAAACCCAGAAAGCAAGAAGAATCATTTTGAGTTAATGATCACCTAAGACCGATACTGCAAACTCTTTAACAGCTGATCAATGATCAATACAAATGGCATCATGGCTGCTCAGCCAGTAATTTAAAAAACCCCCAACCAAGTAACAGAGGATTCTGTCAGATCCAGTCGATTTCTGAATCTATTCTACAAGAAAACAAATGGGCAGCCACAAAAATAAAAGCGAAGTGCCTGAAAATGGAGCTGGAAATCCACACTAACTAGTTTGAAAGGAAAGGACACAGTAGCTTAGTCACATATGTATAGTTTGGGATCACTAAAGACACAAATACCAGTACATGTCAAGGGGTATTACAAGCGCTACTATAGGATTCAGTATCATACATCAATAAATTTCAGAATTTGTGGACACAGCAGCAATCTCAGTGATGCTGATGAAAGCTTCTTAAAGCTTCTTTCACCACTTCATAATCATTCCAAGCACTTTTGGTTATTGCAAACTACAATTGTAGTTATTAAACTACAATGCCTGCACAGAGAAAAGATCTCTTACATGTAACAATGTTCTGCCTCTTTACTGCTCTGGCTGGATATAATACTATCATCTTCCTGGTCTTCACAATATTCAGTAGAGTCTCTTGTTAACCTGAAGGGTGGACAGTCTAAGCAACCATAATTTATATGACCCATATACACACAAAATAACTCCACCTGGAGTGTGAAATCACTTTTGTGAGCAGCACTGAGGGCAGTCACTAATGCAGAGGCATAGTCTAGGTTTTACCAAACACCGTGCAGTGTTACAAGCATTTCCTTTTGTCTGCAGTGGACAATAATCTCTGTCACATCTGGATATGAAACGCAGAGAGGCTTTTAGCCCTGGTGACCAAAACCCCTATGACCCACAAAAGAGGCCATTATAATTGTGTCTGCAGTTTTCTATCTAAGTTTTAATCCCCTCCATGGACACCATGTATGTGGCAAATAGCAAATATTCCTTAGGTGACCAAAACGCTGCCAAAGAGTGACAAAGTAGCCCCAAGTTTCTTTCTTTCAAGAAGAGTTTTACATTTGTAAAAATATCATGCTTGTCACATCTGAAGCAGTTGACAGGACTGATCTTTCACTGAAAAATTTCAACGTGAAATTGGAGCAGGCAATGTTTCAGTCCGAAGACCCAGGGAATTTTGTCTTTCATCCTTCCAGCCTTGTCACACCACAGGCATTTATTTTAACAACCATCTTGACATACATTTAAAACACGTATTTGCCTCAATCAAAAATCTGGGGATCAAGGCTTCTTATTTAAGGCTGGTGAATGACTCATTGTGCCTCAAATGTCTGACCTGGTGAGGCATTACTAAAGATTTGTAACTATTTACACTAAATAAATACACATATCAATTATAAAAGTTGTTTGCTCTGCAAACGCAGGGAGGGGTCTCAGATTTCCAGTAATTCCCCTTCACCCAGTCCTACATGCTCGCCAGGTCTTTATTATTACAGGTCCAGGGATTCCACACATCCAAGCCTGATAAAAAGAGGATGGGTTAGTGATGAGACCACAGGGAAGTAGAAGCCAGTGTTCCAGCATGCTTCTCTGCTTGGGGCTAATAATAATTCTATGGACTTGGTATCAGTTCAATCATGTTTTTAAACAGTATGGCTTTCAGCTAGCTAACACATAGGTGCCAGCATGCTAATGACTCCCCTCCAGAAAGCTCTTCTACAGTCTCCCTTCAACAAAGGCATTAGTTGACAGGCAGTGTTTTCTTCTCCTCTGATGCTTTTTCCGTACTACTCGAGAACTCTAAGTCTAGGAAGGGGACACTGTATAGGTATCATTTGGAAGTTGCTTTCCTCTAATGGTTTGCTAGATCTTCAGCCTGATGAACTTAGTTCTAAACACAGTTGTTTTCAAGGGTTTAATCAATTGATTAGTATTTGTAATAGGCTCTGTAGGCAGTATGGCTGGAATCCTGACCTGGATTTTGCTCTCTGGGAAGATCTCCAGTTGCCAGGGCTATAAATAACAGTAGTAAATTTTTAGACAAGGATCTTCCCCTTGGTTATCAGTCTGTTCTTATGGAAGGCCAGGATCAACCTGAAATCATCTCTTTTGGTAGCCTGAATGTTTGCACAATGCCTATTTACATTACACCTGGTTCATACCAACACAATGAGCTACTGACTTTCATTATCACTACATTACTAAGCTTGAAAGAATGTAACTGTTAGAAATCAAGGAGGATCCCACAGCACTCCTCTGTTGAGAGCAATAAATTTTCCTTTGCAAAGCACCTGTACTTTCTTAAACCTCAAAACCCAGAGCCAGCCTGAACGGAGATAGGAACAAGGGCATGTGCAACATGAAACCACCACAATTAGGCATTAGCAAACACCTTCACACAGGCCTGTGAACTGGAGGGCTGACATTCATTTACTTGCCAACTCAGCTTTCTTAGCTTGCTTCCACAGAACCTAAAACTCATCTGCCAAAATCTTCTGTAAGGGTTATGTCACCTCCACCCAAACGTCATCTCTTTCCCATAATGAGCTTACAAAATACCAAGACTACCAAATATTCCAAAGTACTTCTTTAAATGCAATTATTATTTAATGAAAATATAGGTTCTAGACAAATAATTTGTGCGTTATGAATGCAATCAGTTTTGTAATTAGTGTTTCCCCATTAACAAGTGCTTACTTGGTCCTCAATATATTTAAAAGGTTTGTCTCCTAACAATCTTACATGAAGGCTACAGTCTGTGACTCGTTTTTACAAATAGCTATTTATGATGAAGCCAGAAAGCATATCTAATTCCTGAGCCTTTCTGCACATGGAGAAAGACACAATATATGACATCTGACACTGAACTGGGCTGCTGAAGATCTGCACTCCCTTACTTGATTGCATGCTAGGGACTGCATCACATTAGAGTTCTTTTGATTATTAAGTAGATTAAATTTACTGGTGTTTGCATAAGCTCCTTGAGGCAGACGCTGTCTACTCAGTGCTTCTACAGTCCTCAAGGAAAGGATTCTCTCCTTTGTAATTAATTCCTCTGCAGGTAACTGCAAAGAAAGCAGCATATGACTAGTGACCTTGCGAAAACAGACCAAGGGGAAGACTTGTAGAGTGTATTTTTTTCTCTCATCTGTTTTTTAATGACTTCAAATACCTGAAGGACAGATTCTGTGATGGACACACATCCTAAGGCTTTCCAATGAATGGAAGAAAGTGTACTCAGTTCTGGTTTTCTAGATTATGCACTAGCTGTGCAAATGCACCCCTCCCTTCTACATTAGTCTCTTAACAGATTTTTTTTTAGCTTAATCTCTACATTTTGTATTATCTGGGTTTTTATTTGGGTGAACATCTGCGTATGCATCCTAAATAAAAGTTGGCTGGAGAGATGGAAAAGAATTAATTGCATGAGATTATGGGGATATTGCTGATGCTCCTAAATAATGAGTGAGACTCTCCCAAAAAGGTGACTGTTCCAGTATCCCAATTTCTACAGTTTCACAGAATTAATAAATTGATGTTGGTTTCTTTCCAGGTTTTGCATTCACATGACACTTCCAACCTTTTTGCCATACACAGTAACTTAAACAAACAACCTTATCCTACCCCTGCAAAACCCATATTACTCTAGGAGCCAGGACTTCATTACACTAGTGGTTGGGTCTCACTGAAAACCATCCTGTAATGCGTGACCCATTCTCAAACTGAGCAAGCTGGCAGACCTGGTACAATAGGGGGAAACAATCTGTGTTTCAACTGTGCAATTTATTGCTCACCAGTCACAACAGACTATGATTCTCCCTGTACAGTTTTATTACATACTGAAGAAACACTATATAGTATGCACTGATATTTCCACTGATTGTTAGTAGAACCTAGACAAAAAAATTGGCATCCTAGAAACAAGCAGATTGTACATTTCCATATCAGAAAGGGGATCTGTGACATATTTACAGCCTGCAAGTGCCTTATCCAACATCTCAATTTATTTCCTGCACAATTGTTTGGGAGATTTTGGTCATGGAAATTCTGCTGTTTGTCATCCCAGGCATGAAGGATATTAAACAAAGTAATCAACTGAATAAGCTCAGAAATACAGGCTGTTTTATCACATCAGAACCACATATTGCTGTTCTTACCTCTCTCAGAAACAACATAAGTTTGTCTGTGAACACTGCAGGTGGAGATAATCTTTTAAAAACTGTGGGACAGAGATCCCATAGGAATGCTTCAGTTTACTGTAATTATTGCTTCCATTTGTTATTATTTTTTTATTATTTATTTTTTTAATAGAAGGTGCTATGAGATTTCATGTGCTTGCTCACTCTTGGCTGAGGTCACAGACACAAACACCGTGGTTAGACTTCAAAAGCCATAAGGTGGCACTGACTTTATTTCCTTTGAACATGTCTGGAAATACATGAAGCATTTTCCGTTTTCTCTGTAAAGGTGAACTCCTGCCATGTTGCTATTCTGAGCAAAACACAATTCACCTTACCACAGCTCAACATGCACAGGAAATCAAGTAGGGCAGAGATAACGTACCAGAAGGACAAGAAGCAACATACTTGAATACCTTATCCACTAAAGTCACAGCAGCAATCGTGAAAACAAGATTACTAGCTTTACAGGCAATTTTACAGCTGCCTGGCTTGCTATCAACGGACCTGTTGTTCTTGTACTAATAGGAACTACTGTGGAAGGCATAGAATAGCAGAAGCCTACTTGCTAAAAGGAAAAATCCCCAGTAACTTTCAAAGGTGTGAACGGGAACTTTAAAGGCCCTTATCCGTACTTATCTGTGAGCAGTGCTTTTAGTTCATTTTACTAAGCATTAGCCTTGCTAGAAACAGTGAAAATAAATAAGATCTTCTAACTGCATTAAGGCCAAATTTTCATTAAATGATTTTATGGATTCTTATTTAACACCCTCTTCTGCAGGGGGTTGGTGTAGCTGCCTTTCCTTGCAAAAACTTGCCGTCACCACATTCACTTGTTTCTGCAGTCCTTGTACCATTACTCTGGAGTCTGCTCATATTAACTAATTATAAGTATTACTGAGTTTTGTAATTACAGTCTTCAGTGTTTCAATTTCTAACCAGAACTGCAGTGTCTGATTCAGTCTTAACTTCCACTGTATGAAACAACTGTGGCTTTGTAGCATACTGCAGGAGACAGTGCCCCATTTGGTTGAGATTAATAAAAGCAGGTATGTTTTCCTGGTTATCTTCATTCACCTGAAGGAATTACAACTTTATTCCACAGTTCTTAAGGTCATCCTCCCTGACTTCAGTGACTAGCTTTACTCAGCATTTAAGGAGCACCATGAATGTTATTCCACAATAAATCAACACCAGTAACTAAAATATTTGCCCAAAAGATTTAAAAAAAACCCCAAAACTTTAGCAAAAAGCAGTCTTCTAGACTTAGAAACATTAAAAACTGTTGAGAATCAGGGAAATGAGGGCGTCCCTCACTAAGTCTGTACTTTGCTGCCCTTACTCAGGTACATGATCAAACTACATCAACTACATTACTTTCTACTCTTCAGCTGGACCGTGGTGACTGTCAGTAGTATCTGGTCTTAGGCTGTGGTACAGATGATAATACAATTTAATTTCAACATTATGTATTGGCCAGGCTTGATGTTGACCAAGTCAACAGCTACAGGACAACTTGTTAACTTGGTGCAGCTTGATTGCAGAGCTAAGCCTTACATAGCAACTGGTATGGGAGAGTTATCAATCTCTGAACTTTGTAGAAGCAGGCCTTACATCAGCTCTAATAACAGTAACAAAATAATACTAATAAAAACCAAGACTATGGACAGTAACAACTAGCACTTGTGTTTAAAGTAGCTTAGATAATGCTTAATCAATGAAGCAATACTCCAAATCAAGGGATAGTTCATGGTCCTAAACTCACCAGAGTACTGGGCTGAATTCACTAAACCAACGGCCCATGGAATTATGCTGACACTGCTCTCTGTGACTATATCCTCCAATTGATATTACCAACATCTACCACATGAGGTTCATTCCAAATCGCTATGGAAAGGTGCTCTGAAGGGCAGAGCCACAATCCTCTCTCCATAGGCTCTATAGGAGAGAGGAGATTTCAGATAAGTTTCCGGACAGATACAATTAAGGTTTTCCACAGAGGGATCTCAGGAGCTTTTACAACATGTGTGTTCCAGTTCTTCAACAACTGCTCAGCAATCCCTCATCAGAATATTCTATTAAATTCAGAATTTTTAAGTAAAATATGTCAAGAACAGTTAGAGTTAGTGGTTTACTGGTGTTTCAGCATTTCCAGCAGAGTCCCTCTACTGCACAGCATGAGCTGCAAGCTTCTATACATTACTTGAGAAGTGAAATGATTCCATGAGATTTTCATTTTCTTGTTGAAGAAAAGGAAGAAATACTAAACGTACCTCAAGAAGGTCACATACTTCTTCCTGTCATGTAGTCAGGTAGAATAAGGATCCCGATCCTTTCACCAGTTTCTGAAGAATGACAAGGAAACTTGCATCCAGCTCCTTAAATTGTTTCTGGATCTGGTTTCCAGCCTGAAAAGAACATTTTATATAGCTTAATTTTGCCTGTCTCTCAAGATCTTTAAGGACTGTTTGTACTACAATAGAAGCAAAGTGACAGAAATTCCACAGTCCCAACTCATCTTCTATTTGGGAAGGGAGTCTCAAAACTATCTCTGATATTGTAGGATCATCAAATCTACCACAACTGACTCCCACCTTCGACTTTACCAGCTACTCAGAAATTCCTGTCTGAACCCCTTCCAGCTGGTTTCCATGCAGCATACAACTTCATTTCCTGCGAAGTACACCACCAAATGCAACTACTCTCATTGCTGGTTAGTCAGACAGCTTCATGTATGATCATGGAACAAAAAACCAAACCAAGTGCAAGTGATGGTATAGCTTTTCTGGAGCAGGCAGTTAGGACAAACGATTCCCTCATTCTTCCCTTGTTCCATCAGCCCTGAAACTGTCTCTCTTGTAGATATCTACACCACTTATGTCTTGGTTTTGCATGACATTCTGATGCAGAGTCACTGTGAGTCACATTTCATCAAAATCTAATGCACACAGCAACATAAAGAGCATTGCACTGAATTCTTTTGGACAAAATGCTACTAATAATGAACTATTAAAATGAAATGCTTTGCTACTTCTTGTTTCAAATAGCGTTCTGCACTACAGGTTAATGGAACATGCAATCTAAAAACCGCTAAGATTGAACAGTGTTTCAATATATGCTTAAGTATCCTTCATAGTCTTCTCTCTCCAGCTTCTCAACAAAACACTGTGGGGTCAACACTACTGGACATAACCTTTGATCCCTAGATATAAATGTGTCTTTATACTTCGAATGATAAAGAAAGGGTCACAAACATGGGAAAAAACAAAGTATTGCCACTTTAGATCCCTGTCAAGAGATGCAGGTATACAATGACAATTTTCCCTTCAGCAGCATTTCAGACATCCTCCTCAGAGCATTACATGTGTTTCTAACTGCTCCATGAGTATGTTTCTTCACTTCGTAATGCTCTTGACATCTAAATTGTGAGCTACTCTGCAGCACAAATTGCTCTCTGAGTTGCTCAATCCTGTTCAGGTTTTCTTAGCATTATTACAACAGCAGTTCAGGAACCAAGATGTCAAAGCATATAGAAGACTTACTTCTAGAGAAGGAAGTTGCTACACCAGAATGACAAACATTTCTTGTTGCATTCCTGGACATGAAGCTAATCCATTGCTGAAAATTGATGATACATTAAATACAACATGACTTGAAAAAATCCTGTTTTCAAATGCAAATTCCAGCAGATTCTGTAAGACTTTAAAATCTATTGTGACATGTAGCTTTCTGCATCTTCTTCAGGGGAAAGGCAAGAACGAAGAACATTTCAAACTCTGTCCAAGCTACTTCTGCTTTTTAAGCCTTTTTAACTTTTCTGGTGCAGCAGCTGAAAAAAGTCATAATTTCTTCTGGGAACATGTCCTGTTTCATGTTGACACTAGCAGATATAAATAGCTGTGAGCTGTACTGATAGCTATTTTCAGAATGGACAGTCAGGCACAGTGGTATTAATTCATGACAGCAGGAAAGGGAGACATTAGCCCAAATGAAATATGAGAAATCCTTCATGCAAGAAGGGCTGGACAATGTCTTGTAAGGAAAAGCTAACTCATGCAACTTCTCCTAGTGAGGTAAGCTCAGCAATCCCATCTGGAATCCCAGCTCTCTGACATCATCAGATCTTTAAATCACAGTGAGCTGAGAGAAAGGAAAATGCTGGCAATGCTTTGATGACATCCCTGAATATGGCTGCTTCTTGCCTTCCCTAGAAGATACAGAAAACAAGACTCATTCCCTTTTAAAAGGAAGAATGCTACCTTCCTACCCATGTTCTGTATTTTGTTTTCTTCCATGAGAGCTACTACTGCTTGATGCATTACTGAATCAAACACCCAAGTAGAGGCCCAATAGTATTTAGTATAAAGCCTCAAATTTCAAGAAAAGGCCTTGAGCTCCTTCCTCACATTTCCCCTACTTCCTGTTTTCCTTTAGACTAGCAATGCCTGATTATAGCCTTGTACCTCCTAGTCAGAACTTGGGAGCACACAGAAGTAAGAGGTCCTGAAAGATGAAAGCTAACTGAACGTGGCTGACTTGAGGTTTTAGACAGGGTTTCTGAAGAGCTGTTTTTTCATAATTACACTCCACTGCTTGTTGCACAGTGATGCCTACATATGCCAGTTCAGAAATCAACATCCCACATTACGGTTGGTGCTGTCTCAGCATCTGTGACCAAGTTTCTGCTCCAAATACTGTTTTTGTTACAAATGTAAGCATCAAGCAGAGGTTTAGTGAGGTTTAGTGATAGCAGCATGCGAACACTAGCACTCTCATGCTACAGAAAAACTGCTCTGTAGCTCCATGTGTATTTCAGATGCATACTCTTTTAACTGCAAAAGCAACAAATGACGCAATAGATTTTCTCTAAGGCCATCCCCAGAAAGCTGGAACAATTATAGAGCTCTCTCTTCAGTCTGGACTTGTAACAGCATTTAGCATCATACAGAGGTTCTTTCTAACCCCATTCATGCAAATTAATGAACTGTTAGAGACCTAAAAAAGATGTAGGATACTTTCCATGCAGTCTCTAGGCAGAAAATAGATACAGCATTCATGAAGTTTTCTGCATCTAGCCAGCAAACCTAACCGAAGGTCTCAGAAGAGCTGAAAGTTTATATCAATCAGGCATGAATTTTTCTGTGTACCTGTGACTATGTTCTGCTTCAGCAGTGTCACTGTAAATTAACTCCTCAAAAGATGAATACAGACAGAGTAAAAAGATCTTCCACCAATACTTTCAAGTGAAATCAGCATCTCATAATGTCATCCACCATCAGTCTAAAAAAGGAATCCCCAAACAAGCTGGCTGAGAGAAAAATAACAAGGGACTATGCCATTTAGACCTTTCAAACATCTTGGAGAACTATTTGACAGAAAACTGTTACAAATGTCATGGCCACTGAGTTTATCTGCTTTTATGTTTGTAACTGCAATAAAGTGGAATTCCCCGTGAGCTCCTGAAGATTTATGTTCTTCCTGAGCCAAAGCAGGATAATTGTTTGAATTACTGAACTGAGGTGCCCAGAAAACAATAGCTACTTGCACGCTCAAAAAATGGCCAGGAAGCAAGTTTCAACTAACAATATCCAGAGATCCATGATGGTCCGGAGAAAATGGTTAAAAAAAAACAAATCACCAACCAACCACAACCCAGATAGATTTCTAAGATGTACCCATAATGTAAAAGACACCAAAAACGGTTATTCAGGTGCCATTTACAGACAATTTTACAGGACTTTGATTAAGGTAAAGCTTGAGTTAGAGTAAAGCTAAAGACTTTAGTCTTTACTCAAGTAACATGTACTGCTTCCATAGGTTTCCTTTCCCATTATTGTTTACTGTCCACATATTAGAAAGGTCAATGTCCTGATGCTGTTTATGCTGATAAATAAATTCCACATGGTTCCTCTCTGATGACCCACACCATATAGGGTAACAATGTCATGTCACGCTTCAGAGAGATACAGAAAAGATAAAAAATACCAAACACACAAATAAGAGTTAAAACTGACTGTGAAGCTGGAAGTCACTCCACATTATACCTTTGGTTACATACTAACCTATTTAGCTATAGCTAGGGTTCCTTTCACAACAGTAAAGGGAAAAAATAACAGCACCCATCATTATCTGGGTGAACTTACAGATAGTCATGGAAATCAAGGTTTTATTCTATTTTATACCAGTGATATATTATATTCTATTACTCTGCAAAGAATATTCTATCCTGTACCACATTCTATGGCAGTGGCCTAGAAAAGCTGTCAGTTCTATTCCCTCACGGCCACACAGCTGAACTCAGGGAGCCCTCTCTTACTTCCACATTCAGCCATAACTTGAAAAGATATACCGAAGACGGCACTAAAAAGGTTCACCAGACAAGGCAGGAAAAAGAAATATCCTAACCACAAACTATTTCCCAGTCGTTTCTGCAGAGTTGCCTTAGAAATTCCATATTCAAATCTAGAACAAGCCAATTCAGAGGGCAGAGTAACAAATTCACTTGTCCGCCCTTCCCATCTAGGAAGCCAGAAAGAAAGGGGAACACCCATCTCCTGAAAACCTCAGCCCAGATCAACCAGGCCATCAGCAGGAATGGTAACTGCTTACTTTCAGAATACCTTTAACTTGCCTGTGGCATGACACAGAGCACACTGACTACTGGTTGTAAAGCCACTGCTCAAGTCCTGAGCAGGGAAACGAATGTGTAAATACCTAGGATTTTTAGCTTAATCATTCAGCTGTGTAGGCAGTGTATCATTCTAAGCAATCCATTTTGGACAGAGGAGAAAGAGAAGACTCAATACTCTTCTTTCCTGAACACATGACTAGAGATGTTCCCTCTCAAAAAATGAATGTTCTTGCCTCAAACTGGAACTAGATATAGTAATTTTTATTCTTTAAATAAATTTGTGTGGTCAAGCTCTAGCTCCGAAAGGAAACCTAACCCATATGAAGTTAGAAAAAATATGAAACAATCTAAGAACTTTTTCCAAAGCAAAGGCTAGATCAAAAGAGAGACTCTCCAAGACAGAAGGAGCCTGTGAGGAATCAGTGGTGATCCATGAAGCAGCTCAATTTAATTCATTATTTATGTATCATAATAATACTTGGCAATTTTAACAAAAGGATGAAATAGCATCTTACAAATTTTGACTAATCAATTTGAAAATATTTAAAGACAACCAAGGCATATTACAAACTGGGGTTGGTTTGGGGCTTTTGGTTTGGGTTTGGGGGTTTATTTTGCATTTTTAAGTCAACTTCCCCAAAATAACCAAGAAATTTCTGGAAGGGAGCTGAGGAGATCTGCTTTGCTGGCCCCAGTTTCAGATGGGATGGCATGCCCTCTGCCTTGTTTACATTTCACGAGAAGAAACAGAAGCTGAACTTGATAGGATGAAAGAGTTCATTTATCCTGTTACCTGTCCCTGAAAAAATTACAGTTTCATTACTACCTTAATTTACACATATATCTCAATGTATGATCCAAAATATACCATGAATAACACAAGAAAAAGTATTCCAAGCAAGAAAACCCTGAAAACAACTCAAGTTCTTACATCCAAAGTATAGAATTGTCTCTGGAATTTGAGGTCTAATTTATGAGTCTATTACCATGCCATGAATTATTGCATACGCCTCCAGAAGGAGGATAGACCTGTTACACCCCTAGTGATAAAAGTAAAGCAGATTAGTAATCATTCTAATAGAGACTTGTCATGAACTATGCACGAACAGAAACAGCTAACCTAACACTGACACACCTTACGACAAATCTATTCTGTGATTCACAGGTGAACTATGATGCAATCCCAGCTGCTCTGCTCCCAATTCATACTGACAATCTCAGGTATACTGCACAAAACCAAAGTCCAGTATCTTGTTCCACTGTTACTTTTTCAGTTCACTGTGGTTTGTAATGGCAGCCATGGAACAGCCTCAGGGCCCAAGAACAGGCTCTTACAGATGATGCTCTGTCTACCATAAGCTTTCTAGGATTTTCAAGAATTTTGTCTTGTCTATCTCAGGAAATCAACTGGAATGGATATTTGAAAAGAGCGGTACTCTACATAGACGTTAAAACAACTCAATTATCTTATCCTAGGATTTGAAGGACAGGAAGAATATCAGTCCAGGAAACACCTAAAAGAGGCTAACCAAGCATAAAGAATTGGCAGCAAGGGGACTAATAATTTTCTTGCTGTGTAGTTTCATCCAATACTTTCCACTGAAGTTTCTCTTTCCCAGGAAATCAGAATGCACATACTTTACCTCCTCTACGAGTGTCAGCAATTCAAGCTGCTTGCACAATTTCCAGAAGCCTCCCTATTTATCCTTCTCGACTTCCACAATACAGTATTGATGTGGTTTGAATTAGACCTTCCTGATAACATTTAAAGTTCTCTTTGATGCAGAGTATGTCTTGCTGATTGTATTTGAAAGACACTTTATAATTTCTCTAAGCAGCATAACTGCATTTTTGATTCATCCATTTGTTTATTGGAGTTTTAATCTACACATGGAGCAACTGAACTACTGAACAGAGTAAATAAAAACATATGCCTGTCAGGATTTAAGGCACCCCTGTGCTCAGCAAATATGCACTGCCTTTCTGCACTTGTTTGATATCTTAATAAATCCTTTAAAACTGGTCTTCTACCTATAAGCTTAATCAAGGATCTGGAAATAAATATTTGGGAAATCTGGATCCATTTTAGGTCCATCTCTGCCCACATTTTACTCTTCAGATGTGTCACAGATGTTAGATATGACATTCTAGGTTCCCCCTTTTTTCTCAGAGAGAGATCCCTGAAGCTGATTCTGCATAGGTACAGCAGCCAGGTCACCACACCAAGAAGAGACACCACCACTCATACCTTCCTGCAGAGCCATGTCCTTTTAAACAGCCCACTCATTTTCAGGAGGGTGGTTCAATTCCTAGCCAGGCAACAATGCTGCTTATCTTGGTAATTTCTCTGCTATTCAGTAAGGCCTGACTCAAACTGGTAACCTTACGCCAATATTATCCTCACCCCTTTTCTTGTGATGCTTATCCTCTGCCATTGATTGGGGAAGTAATCTACACTCCCCACAGGCTGAGGAAAACAGATCCTAAATCACTTCTCCCTGCTGGCAATTTTTTAAGATGTTGCATAGCATAGAACAAGATAACCAGTATGCTGTGCACAGCACCAAATGGACATATCCTTTTGTTATCATTTTCTTTCAGTTTGAGGTATGTCAGAACTCAGAAAAAGGGCTTTACTCCTAGAAGGATAAATCAAGTTTGACAGCAGACCCTGATTCTATGCTGTCCTTCTTCTAGACAAACACCGGATACAGGGCTGCACGTAGCCCACTCTGCTAATTCATTCTTGTCTTGCCTGGGATAATACATTGGGAAGGATATTATGAGGCTGAGCCAACACACAGCCAACAGTCTGCTCTTATCAGAAGTATGTACTTACAGCTATCATCCAGATCCTCACACCCCAGCTTAAGGGAAAAGGAGCTGTTCAAATGGCTACTTCCTAAGGAAAATGTGTAAAACAGCAACAAGGATTCAGTTCCCAGCTTTGGGTTTGTTTTTTGTTCATTTGTTTGTTTGTTTGTTATAATAAGGCACAAGGGAATGCACAGCTTCTCTGAATACAGAGCACGTTATACTGGAAAGTGATGACTGGGATGGGACAGCTTTCAGTTCAGGTCATCACATATTTGCTTTTTAATTAACCATTTGTTAAGAAAGCTGTTTTCTACTCTAACTCCATACACCTCCAATCAGTAATAAAACCTTTCACTTGCCTTTAGCAAACTGACCTCAGCCTTATATGGAATTTAAACAGCTCACAAAGAATGCAGTAAACCTCTTGCCCCTTCTCTGTTTGAGGCAACTATTCTTCAAGTGCTTAGCAGAATGATGCTACAGATCCTTTAAGAAATGCAGGAATTTGAAGCTCAGACTGCAGCCTGGTTTGTAACTATGAATCGAAAATGCAGTTCTACTGTCTAGGAATTTTTCCAAAAGTGTAATTTTACAGTGGTAAAGAAAACATGCTTTGAAATACTAAAAGGACGTTATAATTTTATCAGGGGTCCAGTACAGTGAAGTCACAGCCCGAGTTTTAGCTGTACAAAGAAGATCTTGAACATCACCAGGTTAATCTGTTTCTGGGAAACAGACTGTAGGTTAGGTTTCCTACAGAGCCTGATGCAGCACATGGCTCTTGCATGCTGAATCTCACAGCAGCAAAATTGTGAGGCTGCTCACTCCAGGAGCTTCTCCAGGAAATCCCTAACCATGGAGATCCATTTCTGCTAATAGATGGGGTCCTCAGCAGACTACATGTTTAGGGCTCACCTTTGGCAACAGTGGGGGGTTATCAAGAAAACAGGCAGTCTGAGTGAAGGAGCTGGCTGCAGGCTGGCTGGGCCCAGCAGAAGGACTTGGCAGAGGCAAGTACTGTCTGTTGCCAGGGAAGGGGATCCCATTTCACAGGTCTTTAAAACAAGACCCATGACAGTCCAGCTATGTGAACACACTCTGAAAATAAGTTAGGGGAGCCAAATTCTACACAGACATTAAAAGAGTTTTGACTACAAAAAACTCAACCAAACAACTTCTCCGTCCCCGTCCAGCCCCCCCCCCCCCCCTTCCCCCATATCAGAGATAACTTTTGCAACTAAGTGATCTTTCAGAGCTGGATTCATCAGTACATTCATACAGAGAATATAAGAAATCCTATATTTACCCAGCACTTCTGCCTCACCTTCGCTGCTAAAAGCAAGGTATGGAGTAAGCAAGCCTGATTTAAATGAAATGATGGGTCTTTCCAGAAGGGCATCTCACAGCAGGGGTACTTTGGAGTGCACATTCATAACTACAGGTACAAACACTGAAACCTTAGTTGCCAGTTTAAAACTTCCATATCAAAACAGCATAAATCTGGAGGTGAAAAGCCCCATAGAAAAGCCCCATACATTTGTGTTCTGGAGCAAGAAGTGCACTGCCTTGTGTGACCTTAGATGTATGTTAAAGGATACGTGTGCTTGATCTGTAGATTGAAAATTTCTAGAAATGAAAGGAGGCATAAAAGTCTTTATAAATATTTGAGAAAAACATCTGCCTAAAGCCTCCCCTTTTCAGCCCATTCTTTCAAATGGTCTTTCAAATTGAAAATCTCCTTTGCACTTAGACAGCCTGCCTATGAGACACTGCCCTCTTTTCACCACCTTGCAGTGCTTGGTATGTAGCAAAACGCAGCATGCCTGGCAGGCCATTTTACTGAGGAAGCAAGATACACTTATTCTGGATATCGCATTCTCTAGAGCCCCAGGTTGTTTTGGAGGTAGCAGAGAAAGCTTCACCTCTTTGTGCAACTGTTTGCCCTCCAGGTAAATACCTGATAGGGAAAGGCTGCTCAAACAGTGGATGGAAGAAATAAAGTCCAGGTTTTCTGGCACTGCAGATCAGTTCTTTGTTTCTGCCTGCCTCTTGTTAAACAGGCATAGGCTTTTAGTGCTCTGGCTTATACATAGGGGGCCACTAATAAAAGAAAGCAAAGTAGAAGCTTGACAGAATTTGATTTCAAGACTCTCACAGAACAAACACTTTGCAAAGAACAAGACCCAGCATAGAAAGGTACTTCATACTGACTCACGACTGGCTTTTCTCTTCCCTCGTCACATTCCAAGGTAAGTGAAAGGACTCTGAGCAAGAGTGGGCAATGCAATCTAGAAAATCCAAACCGTTTGGAGAGAGCTCAGTAACAGAGGATGTACAGAAATGCAGTGTGAGTTCTGTGTAATATTAAATTTTTATCCTGTCAAGGCACCCCATCCACAGAACCCCAAAGCAGTATAACAGCTTAAACTAGCACAGCAACAGCAGGCAGAGCACCACAACTCTACATGACACAAGGAAGTAAGCAAATAAACCAGTAAAAAAGTACACTATATCTAGGATAGGGATAGTCTTTCTCTTTCAGAAAACTCTGTACCTTCTGCCAGAAAGCCACTCCTTTTTCACTTATGCAACTAATGTGTAATAATTAAAGAGACACCTGCTTCAGTAATAGTCTGCCAAATAAATTGAACCATCCCTCCCACAACTAGATCAACACCTGTTAAAAGGGTGGAGAATTCCTGATAGCCACAGCCAGCCTGTTACAACTTGTTATATGCTGCTACAGGGACCATAATGAAAGAGCAGGGCTTGTTTCTGTGAGAATTTCTGTTGTGGTACAAATCCTGCACTGCTCACTCTGAAGTATGCTTATACTGTGGCAGTCCAGGGACAGCATAGGCCATCCCTCCAGCGTAGGCACACCTCCAGCACTGGTGAGAAACTGCTCTGTCCTCAAAGTAACAGAACAAATCATAGAGTGGGAAAGGTAGTTCTTCCCATAGCAGTTCCAAGCAAAGACCAGGATTGCTCTGCTGATGCATTGTGTAAGGATTTGTGTCAGAAAAGAGCAGTAAATACCTCATTTTCCCATGGCAAACTAGGCCCCAGTAAACAGCTCTGCATCTCTTAGATGATTTCATGTTCTCTTTTCAATCTTACTTTCCGTATTTTGCCAGTTCGGTGTCTGCTGCGCTCCTTCCTCAGGGGCCTGTATTTGCTTCACTGTGAGTAACACCCAGGCAAGAGATGAGCATCCTCGTGTAGGAACCCTGCTGAGCAGGGTGCTGCTGTTTCTTCATGCTCTTTAGCCTGTAAATTACATTAAAAAAATAAAGCAAGTCATGTATGGGATACCCTGATTAACGGCCTCAGTTCTTCTTGTGCCCTGTTTCTATGATACGGAACTGCCCAGGGATCAGCCTGAGCCTAGGAAAATCTCCAGCCTACACTAATTCAGTAAGTCAGCTCTGCCCCAGTAGCCCGTAGAAGTGTTAACAGCTCCTGCCACCCCATACAGAAACCCCAGTGAAGGATTTTGTAAATCAGAAACTCACCCTGATCCTGACACACCAGGGAGACTGTGGCCAGCCCTGCTCAATGGCAGCCATTTTAGGTGCAGGGCCTCCATGCAGTGAGCTGAAAGGACCTTCTCCCTTTTCTTCTGAGAGGCACCCAAAATCCTGGGGGTAGAGGAGAAGGAAACAAGTCTACTGGAAGGGACCTCTTGAGAGCTGGAAAACGCATGGAAGGCCGGTCTCACAGTGAGAAGCCAGCTTCAGAGCACTAGCACATGCCTGCCCCTCGGCACTGAGGCATAGCCCGGCACTGAGGTGAGGGAAGCGCGATGCCCTCCCGGCTGCAGGGTTCAGCCTCCCTGTCACCTCCCCGACGCGCTGAGGGCTGTGGTACAAAGAGGAACCAGCCCGGTCCCCTCACGGAGCTCACGCCTTTTCCTCGTGTGGTTTCTGTCCTGTCCCCAGCCCCAAAAGGGCAGGAAAAGCCCCAAGCCCAGTCAGGCAGAGATGCAAACGGCGGGAGGAGATTGTGGCCCAGCAAAGACTGGTTTTCACCTCACAAATGGGAGAACACACTCTGGGAGAAGCGGTGCCAGATCTGGTTTGGTTGCAGCTCAACAAGATGCTAGAGGAAGGTAACTGTGCTGCCAGCTCCAGCTCCCCTTCCTCACGCTGGGTGTGGCTGGGGAGCCCCTGGAGCCCGGGTGCTGCACGGCTGCAGGCAGCCGCGTCTCACTGCCCCGCCGAGCAGCACACCCAGGACGCCAGTGCAGGCAGCACTGGGCACACAGCACAGCCCGGGCCGTCAGTGAGCAGCAAGGCACTCGTATGCCGGCCCACACAGTGGGCATGCAGCAACATTGACACAGCAGGACCTGCGTGCCAAAACCCACAAAGGAAGGGCAGTGAAAGCGCCATTTTGCTCAGCAGCAGGTAGGTTGTATTATACAGTATCAGCCACAAAATCTTTGTAATGTGTATAGATAAAGCAGGCTATTGTGCTGTTGTAAAGATCAGAGCTCAGTGGCACAGGGAGATTATGAAATGGCCCCACAGGCTTTGACTGCGCTCCAGAGACTTTGGCCACAGCGATTTGAGTCGTTATCAGCTCTTCCCAAGTGCCCTGCTTTCGTGCTGGACTGGCATCCTCCAGGCACAGAAAGCAGAAGAGGAGAGCTATCCCTACGCTGCAGCAGATCCAGCATGGAATCCAGCTTGTTTTACCACAAACATGAAAGTTGATGGGGCAAAGATACCAACCTATGTAAGGGAAGTGCTTAGGCACAGCCTGTTCCTTTCTGACACCTGGTTCATGAGGGCAGTAAATGTTGGCAGACAGGCAGTGGGCAGTAGCAACAGTCCTGGCTTATGTGGCTACAGTGAGATGAGCTGGTGCTTGCCTGTCAAAGCCCCAGGTCAGGTAAAATATGCCAGGTCTTGCAAAGAGCAGAGCTCAGAACCCAGCTCACCTTGAGTCACCTCTGAAACACCCTCAGGAAAGCAACAGCCAAGATAAGATTCTGAATACCAGACATAGAAATCCCATTCTTTGCTCTGTATAAACTTGAGACGGAGGCTATCAGCCTAGCTTCCTTTCCCTTCGTCTGCTCTGGAATACCTTACCTGACTGTATCTGTTCCCTGTGAGGCAGGATAAACCTCACTTCAAGGGTCCTGAAGTTTCAGAGAGTTTTGATCATGTGTGGCAGCTCAAAACGCTGTATTTAAATCACCTGCTCATATCAGAGTAATGTGATGACCACGAGTGTATATTCACCTACTTGGCCAGCTTAGGAAGAACAGTGATGGCTCCTCAGAGTTGGTAGAAGTTTTGAAACCGTATGAGGTATTTATCTGGTCACTGTGCAAATCTGAGTAAGTACTTGTCTACTGCCAAGACTAACAAAAAATAAATCTCTCCTATAGTATATTAGGGTTACTAAAACCAGCATCTGTATAGAAAATAATTGCTTTCTGGAATCTGCGGAATTATGAATACAAAACCTCCTGCAAACATAGTGTAGGTTTAACACCAAAACACAGAGATTTTTTTTTGCATTACTACATACAGGTTTACAAACAGTTGTGCTCAAACATGCCCACACACAACTGACTGAAGAGAGATACTGTAACTTACAGTGTGCTAACAAGAAGTTTTTAGTGTATTATGTGAAAATAGCAATACACTCACAGACTTCTCAACTGAGGCAAGCAAATACCTCTAACAGGATAAGGGTTTATCAGCCTTCCATGTTCTCTCTTAGTAGCCTCAAAGGGAGCACCACACAAGGTGTTCATCACTGATCCATGCAAACAACAGTCCCGTGCTACATGTACTACTTTTCCATCGCCATCTGAGCATCACTGCTCAGAGCCCCTCTTGCATAGGAGGACAAGTCAGCTTTGGTTTGAACAAAGCTAGGAGTGGATTCAGGGAGGTGCTGAACCGCCGGGAGGATCCCCCGTTGTGTGCAAGACCGAGATCACAGCCAAGGTGCCAGCAGATGGCACTCAAGAATGTGAGCAGCACTCCTGGGCTTATCGGAGCTGCAAGCTCCAAGGCTCTGTGGTGCGCTATGAAGTTCTTCCACGCAGGCTCTCACAAGTCCAGTTTGTTTCTAGACTGAACCCATGCAAAGTAAGAAATAAACGCATTCAATGTTTCACATCTTTCATCAGGAACTAATTCCTGCCTCCAGTTGAGGAAATATTTGTACGTATACCGCATGTGACCAAAGCACTCTATAAAATAGCCTCTTTCTGGATTTAGATAAGGGCTGAGGGTTTTTTTGCCGAGGCTTTTTGCTGTTCTTATCCTTTCTTTTTTTTCCCTCCTTTTTTAATTTTCTTGCCTCTTCCTTGGATGCCACCAATTCGGTTAAGGAAAGGGAAGAAAGGGAACTTGAATGGTTGTAGGTTAAGAGCTCTTTAAAGGAAAGCTTTTGTCCCTAGCCCACTATTCTTTACAAAGATCACAGCAGTAGGTTACACCTACTGGTCTTAGGAAATGAGTCAATCTTCTAGAGCCTGATCTCAATTAACAACACTAGATGGGCTCTGTCCACTAGAATTTTACTATTGGAGTCAGAAATGCTTGGAGGGAAAAATCAGGCTCTGCCTGTTTATGTTACTGAGATTAACTCTCCTCGGTTGTATCAGCTAAACTTCTACTTGCGGAGTGAGCGACTTCAGTTGTGTGGAGGATAAAGTTATGTCTTAGGAGAGAGGCTTTAAGTAAGGAAGGGAGTCTTGTTACTCCATAATTCATGAAGTTAACCTCTCAGTTTGCTGACAAGAATTTTCTTTTATGATTTATACCTGGACTCTAGGGAATTAAGAGAGTTTCTTCCCTTCCTTTATATACCATGACTGGCTTGAACATATCCAACATTCTTACACTCTGGAGTTTTCAGAGTGCCTGAGTCATACTTTTTGCCAGCGTTTCTTTGGTCTAATATGGGCAGGTAAGAAAGAAGTCTGCCAATGCCAAAAGCATTTTCCAGAACTCTCCCTGTAAGGCTTCAGACTGAATATGAAAGTCTGGGCTAAAGTCCAGCACACTGAATCCACAGAGTTTCAAAAGCTAAATGGAAGAATTAAACATTTCTGCAGTTTCAAGTGTATCCATAACACCATGGGGTCGAGTGTGGCATGTGTCTGAAGCTCTTTGAAAGGGTCAGATGCAATTTCCAGTACAAATACAGTTGTACAGTGGTTAATAACTTGGCATTTAAGTTATGCCTACTGAAAGCTTGGTATACAAGTGAACATGACAGTGTTTGTCTTTTGGTTTCAAAAAATGGTTAAAATTGGCAATACCATTTCAAAATACTTCTGTGGTTTGTTTTGTGGGATTCTGTTTGTTTAACAACCCACGACAGTAGGGCTCAATCAGGAAGACAACACTTGCACACTGATCTGTTCCTCCCTGAGAAAGCCGAAGTGAGCTCTCCATACACACACACAAGCATGCAGCAGCTCTTGCTTCCAGCCTGCTGTGACATGTGCCTGCACAGAAAACTTTCTTGCCAGTTTCCAGACATCTCACATGCTGCTTGTGAATGTCTTAATTACTTGGGTTTAATTACCACAGCTGCAGTTGGGATACATTTGCGGGTGGGTTTTCCTCCAAACTCTGCAGCTATCCTGACTGAGGGAACAGTTGTTCAAAACCAGGGACTGAGCTAATTAACAGAAAATTAAAATCCATAGCATAGAATGACACATCCGTGATTATGATTAGGCTAAGAGGTAAGACTGCGGCCTGGCAACACACGTGCAGGGATTCAGCTCCAAATCCAGCTTTCTGCTTGCCTTCTGCCCTGCTGTTCCGAGTTTTCTTTTCCCCATCTCGGTTTTGGCTAGTAGTTGTAGTTAAACCAAATGGATTTAATTGAGGTATTCAAAAAGCTTTTAAGCTTTTCTCTTAACATTTGTTTGTGCAGTACATATGCTTGTGTAATGCATTATGGCCTGTAATGTATGGTGTCAAGGTCCTCACAGTCAGATTGAGAGTTAAAACAGCCTGTGTCCTGAAGGCCTGACCCTTCTTGAAGACTGTTGATCCCTGTGGAGCCTCTAGAACCAGTGGAATGCTAACAGCAGTTTTGATTCAGTGTTGCAGAGACACTCAAAAGGAAGTCTGGGGCCTCTGTACTGTTCAGTTAGTTTTGTCTCCACTACTTCTGCAGGCTTGCGCTAATTTTCCTCTTACAATGAGGGGCTTGGTTGAAGTGAAGGCAGAAGGTAACTTGGGAAGGGGTGGGGAAGTAAAAAAAAAGCCAGGAAAGATGGACTCTCACTTGGCAGATGAAGAGAGGTGAAATATCAGACACTGACACATAGATACAATCTGGCCACCAGAATGGAGCTGTAGACAGCAATGTTATGGGACTCAAGTGGAGAATGTATCTATACTAAAAATCAGAAGCATAAAAGGTTAGGGTTGAAAGTAAGCACCTCATGGCTGTCATGGATTCTGAGAGAAGACCAGACGAAAGAGGGGATGGCATGAGATAACCAGCACAACTAGAGATACCAACTGGGCCAATTGAGAGGCATGGAGAGTAAAGCTGCAGCAATAGGAAGCAAGCAGAGAGGTCTGGATGCTGCTCTTGAAAGGGCAACCAGCTTTCATGTAACAACCGTGATTGTTCCCATTGAAGGAATAAAAGCACCATTCTGAGAAAGACCATAGAAATTCAGCAAAAGTTTGCTGAAAAAGAACACAAGATTTCGTAAGCCATATTGGCTTCTGTGGAAGAGGAACAATACACACAAATGGGATGCAAGTTCTACACTGGCAGGAAAGCAGACCTGAAAGATAACTTTTCCCAGATGCAGTTCTCTTGCATAGTCAATAATCACATGTAGACAATGGACTGATCTTTAAGCATTTAGCCAAAAGGTCACTTAAGGCAAATGATAGCTTGACTGGAACTCATGGTGGAAAGGAAGTGTCCAACATTTGATTCAGAAGCTGACTGTCCCTGGTCTGAGTTTGAAATAAACTCATTTTCTTCCTAAGGTAGAAAAAGAAATCCAAATGCTTCAGGATGTTTGCTTCAGACAGTTTTGCCCTTTGGTTTGTTTTTTTTTCATTTCCTTTCTGATCAGAAGTACCTCCAGTTAAAATGCCTTAATGACAAGGGGAAAGTCATGATTCTGAGCTCACAAGCCATTTCATACCAGGAGGACTTCTCAGACTTCAGCTGAATTCCTTTCAATTATGCTTGGGTAAATGACTTCAGAATTAGGCCCAGGGTGCCCATGACTTCACACTTCCCTGGGCATGTGCAGAAGTTGGAGCATCCTTAGAGATCACTCCCACTTCAAAACAATTGCTGTGGTGGAGAAAGAGTTACAGACAACCGTGGTACATTCCACCTGTGTGTTCTTCCCTCTCTGAATGCTGAAAGGGTGACTGTCTACATTAAAACTGCTGTTGACTGTGTGCGTAATTCAGTGTTTAACAGAAGTGAAACAGCTACCACAAATGGCAACTCACACAGTCATCAAAGTGAGGGAATGGCAAACATGCACACATAAGGGAACAGCATCCTTTGACGGAATTCAGTCTCAGTGAGAGAGCCAGGAGCTGTACAGCCCTCTGTCTTGCCTTTGGGATACCAATGTGAGTGAGAGGTCTTGGCAGGCAGCTTCTGAAGAGAAGCAAAAGCATCAGACTGAGCTCACAGCTGCAGTCAGTCCTGGCAGATACAATTTCATAGCCATACTTGGGATTTCTCACTGGGTCGAGGTTCTGGCTGCTCTCTCACGCTGAATAAGGAAGTGTGAGTGAACACTGTCTTGTGCTGCCCTTCTCGTATTGGGAGTATCTGAAATCTCATCCTAGACAATGGCAGGACAAGTCAAAACTGTAGCAAAATACTGGGATGCAAATTTTCATTTTGACCACTTTCTTTCTTTTCCTGTCTGAAATGACTTTTTGGAAGGTATTTCTCCATAGTAGTCTGAATGGAAGAGCTGTTAAGTATCGGAGCAAGTTAGATTACATCTGAAGTTAAACAGGGATCTTCAAAACATGCTCTTGTGGAAAACTTCAGGGAAAGCAAGGCTGAAGTCTCCTGTCATTCCTGTCATTGACCCCATTTATAATTTGCAGTCTCACACTTTCCCTCATTTACTTATCCAATGTTAACTTGCTTTTCAAAGGACAGTGAATGTGTTCCTGTTCATGTAACTAGGCATTAATGACAAATGTTAACTCATGTATTTCTAACATCCCCTTTTGTGAGATTTTTAATATGTCCCTTAATCTGGAAATACTTTTATTCCTTCTGAAGGCTCATCTGTTATTCCTATGAGAGGGCTTAACCTTGGCTTTCATTTATGGATGCAATTGATCCATTTAATGGGTATTTTTATGAAATCGAATAAACATTATACTGAACTACCCACCTCAGTCCACATGAAAAGGTGGACATCGGCACAATCTACTGGTCATGTCAAGATGGAGTGCTAAGAAGCAATCAGAAACCATATTTCTCTGCCAAATACATTCTTTGAATTTAGTTTTCCTCAGCTTTTGGATTGGGAATCCCGCTGCTTAGAACAGCTCCAGCTATCTATCCTTGGGCTTGCTGCAGCTTATATTTTAAAGAACATGGGCAGCAGCTGACAAAATTAGCTCACTGTAAAGCTAATGCAATATTTAGGAAATACTGTTTACTGATAGTAGCAGGTTTCAGTGAAATGGCACTGGTTTGTGCTAGCTAGATAACCAAGACAGTAAGTTTATAAACATGACCAAGGGCAGCTATTTGTATATGTGCATATACATATTTATATGTCTCTCTGTGTATGTACTGATAGTCAAGTACTAAGTATCTACATTAGCAAGTAGAGTGGCATAAAAGTAATAGAACTGTAGAGCAAATAATGTGGTACTAACGACCAGAATTTGTTCTATATATACTTTAGGGGTTTTATTTCATATTTTTCTCTATTTTTTTGTGGACTGAATGCCTGTTTGTGATCTGACTGCAACTTCTGGTTTCATCTAAAAGGCACCCAGTTTGTGTGCTTCAAGGTCACCCAACAATGCAAACAAAACCACAGGAAAAGAGATTACTGGAGAGATTCACATCAAAACTACAATCCTAATCTAAATTAAAATGCTAATGAAGATACATGTTATGTCCCACTGGCCATCCATAGCACACATGGGTGATGCAGTCAGCGCTGTACCATTCTCCTAATAGCTGTTTGCAGAGAAACTTCCAGTACCATTAGAGGTCAATGTTATCTTGTCTATTTTCCCTTGTGCTTAAATGCTGTTTCAACTTTACTGCTTGCTAGTGTGGCTTTAAATCATATTTAGCTTTCTTGTGGCACCTGAAGTTTGAAATACCACACTGTAAGCACACTGTGCTGCCCGTTGTCTGTGGAGCTGAGAAACCATTTGCTTTCCAGTCTTTTTTATGAACAGTCTCTAAGTCGTACGTCAACTTGGTCAATCTCTGTTTTCCACTGGCCCGTAAATGAGAAGGGAAAATGAAATACACTCAGTCGATGCTAAAATACCACGACATACTTCACTGATTTACTAGGGAATAAACAACAGACAGATCTTGCCTTTTATAGATGCAAGCCTCTCTGTGCCAGAGTCGTATAATCTGCCTTTGCCAAAGTTTAATTACACACAGTGTTTGTGGGGCTTTGGAATCACAATCCCAGTGAACTTCCATAGAAAAATAAATCTGTCTGAAAGTACCTCACCAGAACATTTTTTCCACCACAGGCAGGCTGTCAGAAAGGAATCAACCTTAATATATTTAATCAACAATAATATATTACCTGTGAATACAGATGCTCTGCCTCTTCCCAAGAGACAGTACATATATGTATGCATTTGTGGTCCACCAGAGCAAATACCTTGCTCCATCAATGAGAAGGGCAGTAGGATAACTTCTGATGCCCAGGGCAGGCCTGATTATTTACAAGAGAACAATAAACCTCCAGAATTCAGAACTACCTTAATGCTGCAACAGTCAGGATCCACAGCAGTCAGTAGCAGGAAGACAGGGATCATCTGAAGTTACCCTGTAAGCTCAGGACACAACAAATGCAAAGGTTTAGTCTTATCAACGCTCCTATCAAGCATCCTAGTGCCATGTACCTAGGTAAACTTCACATACCAGGATGCCTGGTTTATGCCAGTATGCCAGAACCCCCTGTTTATTGCTGCAATAGTTCCTGGGAATATTTAAAAAAGTGAAAAAAAATAATAGATTTAATCCTTTTTTTTTTTTTGCTAAAGATATACATCAAAGAACAGATTTCCTGCCCCTTGGAATTAAGGGGGTTTTGGCAACACTTCCCCCTCTTATCACCACTCTGCTTCAGATGCAAATAGAACTGAGGCTGTGGTTCAAATTCAACTATCCAAGCTTCCCAAGCACAACACAAACATTGCCAAAACCTTCACTGAGTTTTCCAGACAGGCAGCAAATTTTTAGGCAATCTGAGTAGCTCTTTCTTCAGCTCCCCGTATAGTCATTTGGTGGCTACCACTAGCTACTGAAGAGGACTGAGGTTTGGCCGTTCAAGGGGCAAGTGGCAACAGTAAGCAGGAGCTGGCAGAGAACGAGGTGATGTAAGTTCTGGAGTGATATTTTTGGCCACAGGAATGAGATAGAGAATGGAGCTTTAATGAAAAGCCACTAGTCCAGAGCTATTTAAAAGCTGCCTCGGCAGCTCACCTGGCAACAGCCTTCCTCACATGTCTTATTACTGCAAAACATGGTATCCCACTGTGTGCTGGTTGTGCCCACAAAATTATGGTGATAACTATCACTGTTGGGTTTCTACTGCTGAGGCAAGAGCCCAACTTGGAATCCTAGCTATGGCAGTACTAATGAAAGACAACTGTTGGGAGTATGTTTTTGTAACCTATCAAAAAGACAATGATTTATAGAATTCCAAGATATTCCTGAATTTGGAAGAATTTAGTTCTACAAACTATGGTTGTGGGATACACAGGCCCCATTACTTAAAATGAGACTCCTGGCTGCATTGCTAGTAAAGCTGAAGAGTTGCTTTTAACACATTATTAACTTTCCACATCAGTCACGTAATTTCACCCAAGCTTGTGCTTATAGGAATTTTGCCACTGAGAAGCTGTCTCCTGCCTTTGTTCACATCAGTTCCTGTGGAGTTTAAGGGTATTGGACTCCCATGCAGGATAGAAGCCAAATGTTACAGGAGCATTGTACAACAAAGGTGGTGATGCAGACTGGATGACTGAGTAGCCCCAAGCTCTGTCTGGTCTATGGACATGAACAAGAAAAAATGTTTTCCAGATTATTTGATGTTTCTTGCAGAATAACACTGTGTTGCTGAGCCCATAGTTTATATTTACATGCCCATTCCTGAGATTCCATACTTACCCAGGAATAGCCGCTGACTTCTGAAACTGGAAATAGTTTCCAGTCTCTGCACTATTGGAATCAGCCAGGAGAAGCAATGTCTCACACATCTGAGCCGACTGCTGTAAATGCAGCGCTATTGACTGTATCACTTAACTGTTACCTTGGGATGCCAAAGTAGCTGCTAACCATACAGGAAGAGTCCCAACCCGGGAAATGACAATGGATGAGGAGTGGGGGAACTTGAAGAAGATGGGAATAAATGTAAATGTTACTAAAAGTGTCAAGAGGAAACCAGCTGCTTGGGAGGAAACTCTGTAGCTTTCAAAGCATTTCCAAAGGCACCACCTGTACTAAAACAGGGGGACATTTGGTCGTCGCAGGAGGCACTGAGGTTTGAATGCTGTGCTGTACCACAAGTTTGCATAGCTATGTTTTCTCTGTTGTTGAAACTGCTTCAGCCTATCAAAGAGCCAGGAGTTACCAAACTTGGCCGAAGGCCTTGCACAGTTCCTCTGAGTCCCACTAACAACATGGGGGCTTGAGCAATTCCATCTTTATGTTTTCCAACATCTGGTTTGCATTTTCCTTATCTCTCTCAAGAGCAGGTAGTAAAAGATTGATTCAGTGGGTCAGATTTCCAGGACTGCATAAACTAGCATGACCTGCGTTAAGATGATTCTAATGAAGCTATTTCAGTTTACGCTGGTTGAATGTTTTGCCAAAAATCTTACCTCAAAATGGCCATTCTTCCGTTTTGGCACCTTTGCTCTCCTGTGCCCTCCAGATAACTGGTGTGAGGAGTTCGGGAAAGAAAGAAAAGCCATCTGGCTATTTGCATGCAAAATTAGATATTCCTGACTTATTTATGTTCCCAAATCATCCATCCTTGCAGGGATGGGGAATTTTCCTTGCTTTGAATTCTTAGCCTTGTAGTCCAGAACATATTGTCTGAAAATTAAAAAGCAGGGAACCAGGAATGTCATAGCTTCTTGCTTGTTAGGACTGGGCTACGCAGATCCCTTAGTCCTGGCAGAAGGCACATATACCCCAACAGAGGGAACATGCAGACAGTCAGAATCCTGTAGCATTCACAACTAGCAGATTAGGTAGTGGTTGCCCTCAGTAACACATTTGAAGCACTTGACACCAGTGAGTGCCAGACAAAGTGCATTACTGAGCTGTGGGTGATAAGCCTATCTCCAACAGCAATAACTGCTGTAATTTACCCAACACATTCCCATACCAATTAACAGCTTAACTGCACACACATTGCCTAAAGGATCTAGAGAATTTGACAAGGGATTAGTTTAGATAACTTGGTGTTACTTTTATGTGATCCTGCCAGTGTTCTATCTTCCCTGTAAACAGATAGACTTAGCAGCACTATCTGGGAGGCAGCAAGCTTCAGTTTGTTACTGCTGCCTCCAGGTTAAGTTTTTAAACCTCGACAAGAAGAAACAGGGACACTCCTGAGTAATACAGCAGTCTGTTCCTTCGCACTGACCTGGCAGACAGCTAGCATGCTGTAGAAATGCTTCCAGTACAGTTGCTTAGATAGTATGGCACTGAGCTGGGATGTCCTTTTCAGTCCAGTTTACCTGCACTTTTCTGTAGAGATAAACACAGGAGTACAAATCAGAGGCTGCTTTAAACTCTCTCAGGAAATAGGGACAAACATGGATCAAAAAGGTGAGTTGACTCTCCAGTACAGTCCACTGAGAGTTCTCTTCACAGGAGAACTGGTTGGTGTCCAACCACTTGGGATAAAAAATATTCATTCAACCTGTAGTGTATTTATTGACTAAAAAAATCAAGGTAATGCTTTTGATCTAACACACTTTGCTCTAGAACTGCTGTGCTAGAAGTGATGCTTCTGACATGCTGACACAGGAAGAGACAGAACGTAGAGCAGCATGCCACACCACTGCTGCTGAGTGGAGGAAGTATGGGGAGAATTAAGAACACAATTATTTAGCGTGGAATTCTGCCAGAATAATACAACAAACAACACCCAGCTTACAAAAGAGAAACTCATTAGATCTTTAGCTGCAAAATGTGGAAAGATTACAAAATCCTAAGACAATAAGCTTTCTGTGCTTCAAGGCAAGGACTGGGAATATTCTGAGAATGCAGTAGCTATGATCAAGACTCATTCGATGTTATTGTTGTACCTTCAGAAGGCTACCCTGTGACATGTCTAGGCCAAGATACAGAATATCCCTCTGCCAGAGGCACCACCCCTTTGTCTCTCACAAAGGCAGGAGAATACCCAAGTCTTACATGTAACAAGCACTCTGCTTCTGCCCTCTCTCCATTCAAAGCCTGACAGGCATGTTGGAGTCTCCTGGCAGAGCTTCATGGAGCTGTGGAGTGCCTGCATCAGGCTGGGTAGCACAAGGCCAGCCCAGACTGCTTGCAGCTCTGTCACCAACTCTGCCTTCTGCCTGGGAACTGAGTGCTGGAAGTTGAAGACTTCTGCGCTCATGCACCACGTTAAAGGAAATTTCCCATCCCTGCTGGGATTTCTATGTAAAGAAGCACCACCTGGTTTCAGATCTATCCATGTATTTATCTAAATAACAAGGCAATCTTAGACATGCCTGTTTCAGTGAAGTGGCAGGTTAAAACTCATAGATGGCCACAAAACCAAACACCACTATGAGTCAACAGGATAACGTGTCAGTCCTTCTTTATCTACAGTCCACCCTTCCCTGTGCCTAAAGAGACCACTCTGTGTGGTTTTTGTTTAGTTTAAAGAAAACCTAAACCAACCAAATGAGAAGTCCCAGCCCTTCAAACATTGCCTTTATAGGACCAGTGCATCTTCATATCTGGTCTTTAAGGGTGCAGAATCTTCTCTGAAAGCTACCTCTAGCATCAGATTACATTGTCTTGGAAGCGGAGGCTTTCAAAACTGCTTTGGGATGTAAAGGCACAGCAAGTCATTAGCCTTTTCAGTTGCATGGTTCACATGAGATTCTATCATGGTTCATACACTCTTCAGGTGTAACACTGAAGCTACCAGAGATTTTCTTAAGTCTTCAGGTTTGTTTTCCATTACGTTTTAGGAGGAGATATACAGATTTATATATGCTTGATACCTACTTTTCTCTGCCTTGTCTCCATCACTTACCCTTTGTAGTATGGGAAGCTTTAGGACTGCTTTAGTTAAATTCTGTTTTTTCTTTCTTTATCAAGCACTTTAGGCCCACAGTATGCTGCTCTGTTTCCTAGCATTCACCCTTAATTTCCTTGTGGATTTGGTATCTCAATGAGTGGCTAAAAATTTTTCCTCAAAACCGTTCAGTATGACATAGTGCTGCTCCAGACCTTCCCCTACGACAAGCTGCTCTTGTTGAATGACTCCTGCTTTTCTTTACACACCAAATTTACCTGGAAAGAGTCCAAACACTCAAACTGATAATTTAAAAAATTACAGCACCTCAGAATAGTTTAGCAAACACTGGGACTCATAATCCAGGGATTCCTGTGCACCAGTCTTAGTTGGAGCAGCCCCTAAAAATGCTAGAAATGCAAGAAAATACAATTCAAAGAAGTTCAAGGCTGAAAACCGTGAGACCATACTGACTACCTGGCTGCGAGAGAAGGGCACAGAGACTGACTTCAGTTGTTTAGAAAGTCTTTTTCAAAACAGGCAGCATCTCTTTAAAGCTGTTTGCCAACTCTGAGGATTGAAAGCAGAGCTTCCTAATGCACGCTCAGCAGCAGTCTGGGGATGCTAGCAGGATGCAAAAGCCTTCTCTACAAGCAGAGAGGAACTATGAAGAGAAGTGGCCAAATATAGAACTGCTTCAGCATCCCAAAATGCTTTCGTAGATATGTGTGCCTGAGTAGCAGCAAGTTTTCATCACACAGGAAGTGGATTTCCACAACAAAGAACCGTTTCGATGCTGCATTTTCACTGCAAAACCAACAAGTAGTCACCACTCCTCCCTCCCCCTTTTCTATTTAGTTAAAATAGTGGCTTGGAAAGTCCCAGTGTGACAGCTAGAGGAGGCTCCTGCAGCACCAGCACAACTGAGCCACTGCCCATTGGTTGGCACATGGGAAGGAGCAGGTCTACAAAGCCATGCTTTTGGAAGGGTTTCACAGCTTGGGCAGACGTCCCTGGTGCTGCAAGATGACAGTTGCTGGCACGCAAAGTTGCAGTTAAAGGTCATTTGGAGCGGCCAGTGCATTAATGTGGACATAACATATAAGTTAAATAAGGACAGAGGAGGTGTATTGTGTGGGGGATTGTAGTCCCACGATTCTGGCAATGGAGAAAAAGGGTAATTTCATTTTTGTGTACAAAATGGATCTCTGTCTGCTTATCAGAACAATGATTTGTAGGTGTTGTGCTGGATCTGAACTGTGGGCTATCCCAAAGTATGTTTAAAGAAGGCAATATTCACTGGTGTATCTCTTCACCCAAATGCCTTGGAATCATAAAATAGTTTGGGTTGGAAAGGACAGGGACACCTCACCCTACACTGTGTTGCCCAAGGCTCTGTCTAGCCTGGTCTTGAGCGCAGCCAGGGAGCATTTACCACTTTTTTGGGCAGCCTGTGAAACTGCCAGTACTGTGAGGTCTTTATTCTCACAGGAAAGAACTTCCTCCTTCTATCTAACCTGAACTTCCCCTGGTTTAGTTTAAACCCATCACCCCTTGTCCTATCACTACAGTCTCTGATGAAGAGTCCCTCTCTAGCATCCTTGTAGGCCACCTTCAGATACTGGAAAGCTGCTCTGAGGTCTCCATGCAGCTTCTCTTCTCCAGGCAACCCTTCTGCAGGGGTTATTAATAAAGAGGAAGCAAAATAAGTTAAAAGATAACAAGAGGCAAAATTAGCATTGAAGGTTATCCCATTTTCAAAATTACTATGCCTTCATTTGTATTTAATAACAGTCTGTGATACCAAATTAACTCTTTGCTGAAGTTAACCCTAAATATCTTTTTCTACTGAGAAAAATGAATGTCATTACCTACACTCAGTAAGGAAGCAAAGAAAATTGCAAAGAGCCATGTAGCTCAATGGCAAAAGAAATTCAGCTCTCAGGCTTGAGAACTATAGATCTTTAGGGGAAGTTTTGCACAATGAAATAGTGAAGTACAATTTCTGCTTTGGTACTTCTGGTACTTGCAGTAGTGCCAGTGAGAGTGGAGGAAAGCTTGGCACATTAAGGCAGACGGATAAATTCCACCCAGCTCTTTGTTCTTTTGTTTCCCAACATTTGTTGAATTCTTCCTACTTTCCATGGTTTATTTAAGAGCTCTTGCAGATGTTTCAGATTTCTGCTAATCACAGCTAAGCACTACTTATATTGTTTTTTTTTTTAAAACGATATGCAATATATAATTTTGTATTAAGCTCCATTTTCCAAAGCCCATGTTCCCCAGGGTCTTTTGTTCTCATATGTTACCCATTACAAAAATGGGTTTCTTAACCAGAAATTACTCCACAAATATTTTCAAGCTTTGATTATCCTGCCTGTCTCTAGACAACTCATCTATCTCTGCAGCACAAGGATGCTGTGTGGAATTGCGGTCACTAGTGCATTTGCAGTTTCACACTTTGCCTGAAGAAGACTCGTGATACAGCTCAGCACGGCTTGCTGAAGAATAGATGAACACGAGATGTGGTGTGGGATCAGGTGATGGAGCACAAGCAGCAGCTTTTCTAGGCACAGGACCAGCTGCCATGGCAAGACGCAAATGGAGGAATCACAAACACTTCCTGGAAAAGAACACTTCCATTGCAAAAGCAAGGAGTGTTTCCACAGCTGCACAGTGCAAACAGCACCTGTGTTAGCTATGCAGGAGCACTGTACATCTCTGTGCTCCCTGCCTAGCAGGATGGACCTAACCTTGTGCTCTGCTGTAGCCCAAACCGTGCCTTGGAAGACTGCAGGTTTCAAACCACCTTTGTGCCAGAGAGGTGCTGACAAACTGAAGCAGCTCTGAGAGGTTGCAAGAAACCTGGGTTAACAGAGCTGATTTGGTCTGTGAGGCTGAGCTGGACTGTGAGCAGCAGCTGGGAGAAAAATCCTCCAGAAATCCATCATATGATGATGAAGTTTTCCTACTTCCTTCCTTCCACATTCCCTTGAGTCTCTCAGCTGCTTTCAAGCAAAGCCAAGAGCAACCAGTATGCCAGAAACACCAATTAGGATTGATAGATGTTTTCTCTTATGGTCAATCCACAGCCAAGGATCAAATGGACATTGAAAAAGTGAAGTTTCACCCAAAATCACTTCCTGTAAAAATCACTTCCTCATCAACTCGCATCTCTCCTGTGGGCAGAGTGCTAACAGAGGAATGTGAGCAGGAAATGCGTTCCAGTCTAACACACCTACAACAGTCAAGTGCAAAGACAAGCAGAAGTGGGTCATTCACATGGGCACACAGGAACTGACAGCGCTAGTAGGCACAGCTGAGTGAAGAGGAGCTCTGTACAGGAGCCTGGGGAAAGCCTTTCAAGCTCAGAGTCAAATTATCACCAGAGCAAGTGGGGAAAGAGCCTGAGAACTGCACAGCACAACAGCATGTTTCTGCTATCTTGCCCAGTATGTGGGAGGCATCTTTAAATCCCAGGATCTATTCACTGGTGAAATGGCGCACAAATTGGAGAGCAAAGCCACTGAATTGTCCTTTATGGTCTGGTATACAATCCAGAGAAAGCAGATACTGTTCTGTCTCTCAAGAGAAAGGACTCGTATACAGCACACACAGAAAATATACACCACTTTTAAGGGAAGAGCCAGTACTGTTTTGCATGAAGTTTCAGCCATACCTGCACTCCAGGGTGCAGTCTGCATGCAGTGAGTGGCTCTCAGAGAAGTTTGCCTGGCATATTCTGGAGGCAAGTAGGATCAAGAAAATCTTGACACTGATTCTTCTCCAGTTTCCACAGATTCATATATTAAGAAAGGTACTAAACTACTAGCAAGGTCATCTGGACTCTCTCTCAGCTGCTTCTCTCCATGGTTCCTGATGTTTATAGCAGGGGGTGTGCTGCTAACTCATCCAAACGGTAGGCCTCCTGCAAACTTTAAATAGGTCTCTGCTTGTAGTAGGCCTTATTTTCCAGACCTTTTTAAATGTTATTCTGGGCACTGGTCTATACCCTTGAGAAATTCCTAACTGAGCAGATTCTGAGGGCAGCCAGTGACCCAATAACCTTCATTTTCCTGGGATGATGCAATGGCTGATTCATGCTCAGGAAGTACAGCGGGCTGAGCAGGACGTGAAATGAGCTGCTGAAATTCCCAGGTCAGCGTTTTGTTTCCATGCCATCAAGGATAAGATTTCAAAGTGTAGAATGGTCCTTTAAGGTCTCTCTTTTATGAGGTCAGGCTAAATGCTTCCCTTTTATATATGAAGAGAGGGTGATCTTTGCCAGAGTCCACACTGGGTTTGCTCTTGTTTTGATTTCTGCTTTGGTTGAGAGCTCCATGTAGCAGGAAATGCAGCTTTCAACAGCAGTTCAGGCTTTGCTGGAAAGCGGCCCCTGCAACAAACAGGGGACTGCAGAAGCATCCAAGCAATTTAGCAGCAGCAGCAGAGAGACTCTGTCTGCAGGCTCTGTCAACTCAAATGCCCTTCCTTTCTACCCAGTCCTCAACTTCAAGACTGTATTTGATTTTGGTCAGTGAATAATATGAATGAAGGAATAAAAGTGAAAAGCTCTCATGAACTGGCAAGGCTGTGAGAGGAGGGTAAAGATTTCAACATAAATAAACCTGACTGAGGCAGTGAAGGGCAGGTTAAAAACACCCTGGATTGTGTGAGAGGAATCCTGTAAGGTATTAAATATCCCCATTTACATCTTGGTTTGATCAGCTACAGTTGACAAGAAAAAACTCCCAGCACAGTCTACAGGGATCTCCAGGAAAGCATTAGAAAATATATTTGAACTGGTATACTGGGTGAAAGCACTGGAAAATGTTCTCTGTTGGCAGTATTTGCAGTAACAATTAACTGAATGCACTAACACTCATGGACTGGCTTGACTGCAGACACAAGCAGGGATCTGAAGATCACTAGACACTAGAAAGAGTGCTTTTAAGATGCAGCAGCCAGCAGAAGCGGCTTAGACACTAGGTCTAGCTCTGCATCTTGACCTTACAGCATGTTTTACATGGTGCATGCTTGACAAGCACGTCCTGGTGGCCTACGGGGGCAAAGACAGCATTGTGCTAGAACACAGCTCCCAGAGAGCTCAGATCGGTTTCCGAAGACTGCAGTAATTTGGGCAATTGTTTAGATTAAATAGCTGAGGCTGATTAACCTGTAACCCCAGCGCTGGGTTCCCATCATTAATTTCAGTACACTTTGCAAGGGACAGAGATGAAAGGGCCCCAAGGCCAAACCCTTACTGTGACCGTATAAGCCTGCTTCTCATGCTTGATCTCAAAAGCAGGTTGATTTCTGTTCCCTTCTAGTAATACATACAGACTAGTCCAGAATTCTCTTCCTGCCTAAACTAACTTCGGACCAATACATACAAATTTCCTCCTATGCCAACATTAGTTGTGAATTTGAATAGCTCCCTATTTTTCCATATCTGCACTTACCTTCTTGCTGTTTCTATGCAATGATCCAGAAGTGTTCTCAGACTCTTAAGCTTAAACAAAACACTTACACTTGTCCCTTTGGCTCTCAGGACAGACTCTCCTTTCCTTTTGAACTTTCTGCCCTGTGAAATGCTGCGCTCTGACAGCTTGAGGTTTCTGATCACACAAGGGTTTCTGCAGGGGAAAAAGAAGTCATCAGGGCATTCAGAACCAGCACCTAGAATTAGCTCCGTGGGAATGAGCTTCTCTTCAGAGCTCCCTGGGGCTCTGTGGAAGCACTCAGGCTGAAGAGAGCTGCCAAGTGGGTTTTGAGATGAGTTTTTCTTTGGAAATCCAAATGAAACAACAGGAACTCACTGCCGATAGAAGGGACTGGAGATGAGACTGGACAAACACTACTAATGCAGTAGAGTTTTCCGGGGACCATGTAACATGTGTGGAAACAAAGCTGCAGTGGGAATCAAGATTTCTCCTTGGGCTGCAACACTAAAAATAATCTGTTTTTAGTCCAGAGGGAAACAAAATCAGAGGAATTTGATCCCAAGCAGCGAACAAAAAATGCCTGTCATTTTCGGGATGTCTGTGTTATTACAGGGACCAGCCAGGGATGAGTTGTTTGTCTTTGAGCTGTACAGCTGTTAAAGTTCTAAGAAATGAAGTCATGGCTTTCGACGTGCCCCAGTTAGAGCACGTATTTCTGTTTGAACTCTGGAGGTGGCCTGGACTCTCAGAAATGCATGAATGTCTTAACAGCCACCACCTACTTGTCTATAAGATCAAAAGGGACCAAAGCAACATTTGAGTTTACCTAATTTTAAATATGATTCTGTAATTTGCCATCAGGAGGGTCACTGCAGGTCTGATTTACCCTTTCAGCACTGCCATTTTTACTGGCAGGGAGCAACTACAGATAGTATAAACCCAGCTTGGAAGCAAATAAGCCTCAAATAGTCTTCTTGCTGTCTCAATTTATGTATTTTTGAGGTTTCACTAGGAATTTGAAGGTAGCCCAGGTACCTGTTACAGGAAAATCCAAGTATAGTCATTGTCGTCCCCTGCCAATCCTTATCCTGTTACCCTTTTGCAACATGGTAAAGATCAGGAGCATCTTTCATTGTGTCTATAAAAGGGTGGAAAGTTCTTATCTCACATTTTGCCCTGCTGCTCTCTCTAACAATGAATCTTTTTTTCTCCAGCATAGGATTTAAACTTGTCTGTGCTGCTGTGTTTGGCCAGCCCCATTTCCAGTGCACATTCACACATATCCAAAGCTGTGCTGGCATCTCAATTCCACTGCAATCATGTGGCCCACCACACTTAAGAGACAAACCTCTGCAAACCCCAAAGCCACTTCCTAACCTGTGCCTGCCTTACAGTCCCAGAAGCTGCATCCAGCAGCTCTGCCTCCATTCAAAGGCAACTAATTTATTGGGAACCATCCATCACACTAAGCAGGGAGAAAGAAGGGCATCAAACAACAAAATAAAAAGGAATACTTGTTGTCTTTGTCAATGGACATTATGAAGCTACTCATTATGAATCGACATGGGGTCCAAACAGGGTGAACTCTGCTGCTAGCGAATACTTCTGGAAAAGGACTATAGGTTGAAGGTTCTCTTTTTAGTGGGTGATACCCTTAAAATGGGGAAGAACATCTGCGGAAGAACATCTGAATAGACTGGTGTCTTCCAAGAGGGGTGCACTGGCAGCCTGTTTTGCTTCACAAAGCATTTAGTCTAGCAGTTATTAAAGACTTTTTCCAGTTTTTAGGAGAGGTACAGGACACCTTAAAGAGAAATTTTGGCATCTAGCTTCTTTTCAGATAATAAGGTCTTGGACAAACCAAAATACGAGTGATTGCATCATGTAATAAAAGCCACTCCTACAATTTGGAAGAGATCCAAGATGACTCCTGAACAGTGAAGAAACTAACCAGGAAATTCTTTCTGTGGCTTGAATTGTTGGGCTGCAGGATCTGGAAGCATCACAGGCATGTCACAGCAGTAACATGGTTTGGCTTGAGAATTACCCTAAATAGCCACTTTATCACCACCAAAAGACTGCAAAGCCAAGCATAACAGAATGACCAATGAAGCTGTTATTCTGTGGTCTTCTTTTTGACCTCTTATTTTTCCCCCTACAGTTTTGTATGTGAAATCTCAGTAACACAAAGTCCCAGATCAGAACAGATCAGCAAGAACATCAATGCCTTCACACTAAAGGTCTCCCTCACTTTCATTTTTCTGAGGCAAAAAGAAATAAGCTCTAAGTTATGCTGGCACACAAACATTTAGCTAAAATCACAACTGATGCCATGAAACAAAAGTTCAGTCTAGGCTTGAAGAATACATCTTTTTTCCCAACACACACCTGTTGGAAGTCATAACACAGATATTTCCACAGTGCCTGGGTTGCTTCAACTCACTAATTTTCAAATCTATTTCAAATGATGTGATTTTTACATATATTGACCATACATATGAGGAGACAAATTCAGTTCCTGCACTGTAGTTTCATGAATTTAAGGACTGAGTGTCCTGCATCAGTGACAGCTGATAAATAACCACTGGAGGATTTGATCTTGATTTGCAGGAGCTCCTGTTCCTGATTTTGGTAGTAAGTGTTAAGACCCCTGTCTTCTCTGCAGATAGACACTATTTGTGACTAAATCCACACATACTGAAACATACTGACTTTCAAGGAAAAAAAGCCAACCATGACCAGATGAAAGGAGGCAAAACCAGATGCAGGCAAAACCAATAACTAAAAAGGGAAGAGAAATTAACATCCAGCTGAAGTCTCCAATGATTTCATGAGACAAAAGTTCAGTCTAGGCTTGAAGAACATACCCATTTTCCTTCCTAACATGCCTCCCTCTGTCTTAGGTCATAACTCAAATATTCCCACACTGTCGGTACTGCTTTAACTCATTAAAATTCGTATAACAAGAAATAACAATCTTTAAATCATTCCTAAAGCAGCATGCTTTTCCCCTCAGTAAATGACAGAAAAATTGTCTCAAGTATAAGCATTTAATATGCACTTGAGCTACGAGAGCTTTCACACCAGCTCTGCCATGCATTTGGCAATTTACACAGAAAAAAACATAATCCTCAATCCAGAGCTTGAGAAACTGTGCTTTTTAGAAATACAGAGTCATTTTAACTCATTTAAGTTTAAAACTTAACTCATTAAGGTTAAAAAATGAAAACAAAAGATGACTATTTGGAAGAGACAAAATAACCGTGCTTGTGTAGCTGAAGGCAAAGAGTAAGTAATTGCAGACAGACTGGACTCATTAGTGTGGTGTTCTTAATGTCTAAGTCTCACGTAGCTGCAGATGACTAAAGGCATCTATCTCTGAGTAAACTTCAGTACTAGTTTTGTGGCTAAAAGTGTCATGCTAAATGCCCCAATGCCTCAGGATTTTCATCATATTTTGCAGGAAGCTTTGGTAAAGCAGGAGCTGATTTAAAGAACCTGCAAGGACTTTGTATTAAAGTTGTCAATTCCCTTGTAGAAAAATGCAGAGAAAAAGGCTGTGTTTACTCCTTATGGGGAGGGCACTGGAGGCTGGAGCCTGAAGTGGTTACAACATAAAGCAAGCCAAGGCACTGCAGAGATTCTTGCCAATTAAATTCAGCTCTGGAAGACAGGATGTTTGTCTAAAGCATTGGCAGTGAAGGATGGTTGTTCTTGGCACTAATCACAGATCACTGTTTAAGTCCCTCTGCTATACAGTTACCAATAAAGAATGCATTGGATTTCTCTGGAACTGACGGAGCACAGAAACATTCATAAAAAAACCCAAAACATGTAGAGCAGTCTGTAACTAGATGGGAATATAAATATTAACCCTTTCCTGGATATGGCTGCTACTGGTCTAGCTAGCTCTTGGATCACAGGAACTTGACTGGCTACTACATTCAATGCAACTTGCTCTGCAACGTTATTTTGCCATCTGTAAAATAGTAGTGAGTCATTTGTAGTGCTTCATGAGCCACAAAGAAGAAATGGTCTCCAAGAGCAGAGTATTCTTATTAATACTTGAAACCCACTATGGTGATCTTGGAATAGTTATGATGGAGACAGCAGTTCTAACTAGTATCATGCAGTAAAGCATTTTGTCCCAGCATTGTCCCTCTGACTGCCTGAAACACTGTAATTTGGGAAATGCTTTAAGCATGTGCTTAATCCCATTTAGGTCAAGTTTAGGTAACTATATTGCACACAGAGTGTGAAGGACTTCTTCTGTTGCTTTTATATATGGTAAGTGCTACAGCATTTGGTGAACTGGGGCAAAAATACCTTCACTGTTTCAGAAGCAAGGCTGATAAAACTATTATCTGGCAGTATCCTTAATAAAACGCAATGTATTTATTGTCAAAGTGGATAATATACAGGACAGCACAAGCACATATTAATGTACCACTGCCCCAAAATCTGACCGCTCTTTCCAAGACTTAATCAGGTCAACAGTTGACTTATGCTCAAGTAAATATTGTAATCAGTAACTTAGCATACACAATGCATTCTGAGTGCAAAGATCATCAGCTGTAATGGTGGAAGAAGCCTCTGTATTAACCTTTTTACTTGGTCAACTGCACCTTACGGAATACAAACGGCGACAAAGATGACCAATTCTGAACCATATTCAGAGAAGATGGAGCATAGTACAGGCATTTCCTCTAAACCAGAAGGATTATACTAAACAGCCTAGAAAGTACTGAACATTGATCTGGGTGGGATTGCAGATTCCAACCAGTATTAATAAATTCAACACTTGGAGACCAAGAACCGCATTAAGAAAATAGCCAGCAACATTTTCTCACTGTCCTAATGCACAGCTTCAAAACGCTTCCGAGACTGCTAAATTAACATCTGATTCAGCACCATGAGTGAATTTTCATCTTCAGAAGTTCTGAACTTCTGAACTTAATGTTCTATGTATATTTTAACAGAGATTTTGACTTTATGGCAATACCAGTTGTGAGTAAACATGCCAAAAGAAAGCCTCCTCACCTAAAATAAGCCCTTGCAGTGAACATTTTAGGACGCTAACAAGTCACCAGGCCCTACTATCTAGTTTTAAAATAAAAAATATACTTTGAGAAAATAACCAGGAGGGAAATAAGATGTTTGTGACATAAGCTTTACATTACCCAAAATACGCATGGATAAACCCCACTTACTAGTATTTCCTCTGCCACACTAGACATAACTGAGTGACTTGCACGTATAGAAAAGTTAACTGTGAATGTTCTTGAAAGATGCTTCAGGAAAAGAGTCCAACTCTAATAAATGCTCAGAACAAAAGAGAAAGGGAAAAGCAAAGAAATCTGCAAGATAAGGACAAATGGGACCCAAGCATATCAAACATTGTGGTTTAGCTTTCAAGTCTTTAGGCATTACCATGCAAGCATAAAGAATTACCTTCCCTAGAGCCTCAAAGGCTAGAATGTTTTCAACACAATTAAAATTGTGCTGCACTGAAAATAAGACCAGAGCAAACTTGCCAAATGCTTTTCCCCTAGTAGTTGAAAATACCTATTTTAAAAGATTTTAATGGATATTTAAATAGGCATTTAAACCTAAAACATGCCTTGGGCCTCTACAGTCCCCATTTAAATATTCAGATAACCAATCCTAAAATAGGAGCTTCTTCAATCTTGTTCCTGTCATGGAGAATACACAGAAGAAATCTATCATATAGTCAGAGACATGATATGTACACCTGGTGACGGAGCCACTTGATGAGCACACAGAACACCAAAAAGATCTCACTTTGACACAAATGCAGTTGTGCCAGAACAGACCCACCTGGCAGCAACACAAAATTAGTTACAGTGCAACTGCTCCAGGGCAAGATTTCCAGCATAGATTCCATATGGAGAAGCAGCCTAATTGTACATACACGCAGAGAGTTATACTTGACATGGTATAATGTTGAATGAATGGAAACCGTAACAAATATAAAAACAAACATAGCCTTCCCCCCAAAAAAACCCAACACCACCAAGCATCCAGCACCCTTGAATAACTGGTGTTTGACTTTTTTATATACCTATGTGTGATTAATGTGCTTTACTTTAAGAATACTGAATGCTCACTGACACATATCACAGAGTAGGCATTCCTACTTTATACTGCAGAGCTTTAAATAGAACACTCTCCTCTGTCACCTGGGAATCCTGCCTCCTCCCTGCCTTGCAGGTAGATACAACTTCTGTCTTGCTTTGCTTAAGGACGAAAATGATTCTTTGCATGACCATGGCAACACAAGCCACAGATACCTACAAGCAGGGGGAAAGAGAAAAGAATTCTTTCAAGGGCTTTTTGTTGGTGAAGACAAGAATAAATTATGTATTTATTCTGTGCCCAGATAAGTACTACACATGACAGTGTGGCAGCAACTCCATTCTTGGGGTTAAAACTTTAACAGGAAGGGAAGACATTAAAGTTAGAGCTTAGTAAATGACAGACAATAATCTTTAAGCAAAACGAATCATGGTATGAGATATAAACTGTCATGAGTATATAATTTTGACACTGTGATGAAGGAGTAGCAAGGGATGTTGCCTCTTGGGGTGCAGGCACTTCAGCAACAGTCACTCAAAGATCTCTGCTTTGCTCTCTGCTGAATGATGCCCTGTGCCCAAAGACAGAGGTCACACATTAAATGAAGAGTGACTCATGAGCTGGATCTAGTCAGTGCATCTGTCTACTTCCAAACCCATCCACCCAACTGCACTGCAGCTACTAAGGTCAGGTGACACAGCGATTTCTAAGACCTGTGACTCACATGACCAAACAGCGTCTGCATTTGATATCATAAACTTTGGGCCACAAAAATGCGTTGTTCCATTAATATCAACAAAACCAACATGTTTAATATATACTACTGTGAATATGGAAAAGCAGGTTTCAGGAATCATGACAGCGATAACTCTCTCTTAATCATGATGCAGTCACATAAGGACAAAACTTTTTACCAGGTTGGACTGATCAAAAGCAACAACATGCTTGTGAGCTAAACATATCTACATTTAGGAGGTTTATAGATTATCTATTCATCCCTTCATTAGGAATTAAGTAATGACGATGCAGAAAACCAAAGGGAAAGGGGCAGACCAAACAGGAATTTCAATTCTTGTTTTAAAACTTTTCTCACTTTGAGACTTCTGATATAGAGAAGTTTAGAAAAATGATCAAATATTCAAATTATTTCTGCACAGTTGGGGAAACAACACCGGACTATTTGTACACAAACAGCTTTGAGGCATTTTGCTTTTAATTTGCATACAATTCCTTAAAGTGAATTCCACATGAAGAAGGGTGAGATACAACAGAGCTTGTTTGTCATTTCACAAGTTAACAGAACAAAGTAAACATCTGTCCTTCTTATTACTTAGCTTCCTTCCTGTACTCCAATTTGTAGCTTCCTATTGCAATTCTCCATGCCAAATAAACGCATGGACTAGTTCCAAACTCCACAGACGTTCATGTGTGGACTTCAGCGATACTGCAAATTATAACAGCAAGAAAAAATTGAAATAGAAAGACTTTACATGAGCTTATATTCTCTTCATGTTCCTCAAACAAAGACCCAACATTCAGAGTAAAAAAATACTTCAGCTGTTCAGCTCAGCTACTCATCTGACCGTGGTTCCTCTATGGAGCACACAGCTGAGGAGAGAAAAGAACGGTGGCTTTCTGTCAAATAAGAGGGAGCATTAAATCAGAAACAGAGAGATCTCAAAATAACTGTGCTAAAATGGACTTCCCAAACTGCTTATTTGGAACACAGTCCGAGCATGCTCTTTCCTCCTACATATTGATAAAGTTTTCTAGCTATACAACTTCCATACATAGTTGCATTTGACCAGGCTTTTGGCTTCTTTCAAGCTGACAAACAGCATCCCGATCAAAATATATTACAACAGTATTATATCGATAATAAAATACTGGCATGATGCTAAGGACAGCATCATCTTTCTTCATGCTTTAATGAGACCAAATAATAGGTTAAACATATGTTAAAAGGGGAGCAGTAACAAATCTGTACGGCAGATCTTTCTGACATGGGAGTGTGAGCCTATCCAGGTAATATAAAAAGAGCCATAAGCTGCAAAGAAGCCAGGCCTCTCAACAGCAGCAGTAACTCCCTATCACTAGAGCTGTCTTTAGTTAGGTCTTAGAGCAATAAACACCAATTTAGCCTTGTTTAGCCTGAAAATTTAGAGGGAGCCTTTTTTTGTTTGTGTAGGAATTCTTAACATCAAGATTCTGTGACACTGCTCACAGCAAGCTGAGTAAGGAAGATGAAACTAATCGTGCTGAAGTGGAAAATGACAGAACTCAGAACTGCAGGTCTCTTGATAGTAAGGGTCTGCATATGCACACAAGCCTACACACCACAGCACATCTGTCAATGCCAGTGATTCCATTTGGGATTTGCCAATTCTTTCCTCTCATGATTGTGGAGCCTCCAGCAACTCTACTGAGTCTGAAATATGTCAGTACCAGAGAAGAGACTCTAACAATAAAAATCTTTGTACACTTTAATATTTATCAGTTCTCTAGTAATTTTTTTGCTATATATTTAATACTAGTGTGACAAAATTCCTGGTAATCATATCTCATGCATGTAACTTAAATGAGGAATTAGCACTATCTAAACTGGTAAACCTACCACTAAGGGGTTATTTTTTGAGTCTACAAGACAAGTATTTCTGCAACAATGACAACTAGTTGGGTATGCATGTAACATAACAGGCTCAGCTGAATGGACCTAGCAGGTATCTAAATGACAGCACAGCCTTCAGAAGGACTGGAGTGGCAACATCCTTTGACCTAAATAGACTTGACATTACTGTTTAAGAGGGCTTGAGTGAAGTTGGAGGCATGTTGGAAATCGTCATTAGGAGAGATGGTGTTTCTGTAGTTAGTTAAATAGTTTACCTTTTGCTGGTTAAAGTTGCTGTAATTTGTGTTCTTTCTCTGACAGGGTAAGATGTGGTATTCACTCTACCCATATTGCTATTGTTTAGATCACAACAGAGATATTGAGAGCATACTGTACCTTTCTGCAGCTGAAGAAAAAGACTGATGACTGCTGCTATCCCTTCTCTGCAATTCCTTGGTGAGTACATTTTCATCAATACCAGCTATGGAAACAAACTCCCTAGAGTCCACATTATTAAAAAATATATTACAGGAAAAGTCTACTTGTAAATCACTTTCTCTTTGCTCCTACCATACCCACAGGTTTCAAAGCAAGATAAGTATAAAAGAAATCATTAAAATAACAAGGGTTGTGATTGTTGTTGTACTGGGCATTTCCCTTTTTTCACTGACATACATTCTAACAGAAATCCCACAGTACGAACAAGATAACTTCCATTAAAAAAAGCAAAATGCAAGCTATTCAGCCCAATGTTAGAGCATGTGTATGTGTGTATAATACTGTAAAAGTAGTCACACATTAGAGGTATATAATTGAAACAGCATTTTCTTTCATGAACTTGCTATTATTGAGGCAGTGACAAGGTTTCCATTTCTTTGTTTTCCAAGCTCTTTAAAGAATGGCTATTGCCACATTTTGTAAACCTAAATATTGTACAAGCAGAAACTTGCTGGTATCAGGTAAGGAATAATACCACTAGTGCAAACAGGTGCAGAGACAATTCCTCCAGTTTTGGGGTGAACCAGCTATATAACACTGAAAAAGGACAGGCATCTTCAAAGCCACACTCATGCGTGTTTCTCCACTCAGACATACATCCTTCTCTGTCTTGGTCTTCTTTTTACAAGAGTAGTTGGGGGAGAACCACCAGCTCGTGTAACATTTGTCATATGAAATACTTCTTGACTGTGTTCCTGTTAATAAGATGAATGTTTTATAACAAGTCAAGGAACGATAAATACCTCAAGCATCAAGAAAGTGACAGTAATACTGACTTAGTATCTTTAGTAAAAAGTGAAACATTCTCTCCTGAGATATAAGTCAAGGAAGGATCAGGAACGATGAACCTAACACTGTACCATTATTTGATCATCATGCACCTCAGCTGCCCAGATGAGAAAGAACAAGTGTTTATTGCCCTCTGCTCATCCAAAGCTATGACACGCAGTTTATTTAGCTAAGTGCTTGGCATACCAGAATGTTGTCAGAGCAGTTCTCACTGTACTGTCCCCCTTTAGCTTATTTCTTCAAAAGAAATGGAAAAAAGGAAGAAAAAGAAGGAAAAAAAAAAAAAAAGAAAAAAGGAAGAAGATCTCAGCAGGTTTAACCCTCATCTTCTCTCAGCTCTGTGGGTAGGAATTTGTATTGCTGTTGGCGAATCTGAGCCAGTTTTTTCCTTGCCTCTTCCAGCTCTCTTTCCTTCTTCAGCATTTCTTCTTGGGCTGCAATGATCTAGAAAACACAAGCATGAGTTATGACAGCAAGGACTAGTGTCCATAAAACAAGATTCCTTTCTCTGTGACACCAGGCACAGGTAGGCCTTGAGCATTCTCCAGAGAAGCACCAAATTTCGGTGACTTCAGCAGGAATAGATCAAATTTTTCCAGCTTCCAGGAGTAGGCCATCAAGAACACCATCATATTCCCACTTGTGCCTTAAAGAGGACTAAAAAAGAAGAATCTATGAGCATAGTTTTACCATACACCCATGATGGATTTTACAGTGCTCATGGTGGTGTGGGGTTTGCACCATGTCTTAACATAATGTTTGAATGACAGTAGAATTGAGCACTCATTACTGCAGGTGTCCGCAGTATTTTCCTGCTTCTCAAAAAGCCAAAGGAAAAACAACAGTACTATAGACATGCAGAAATAATAAATTTCAATATCTTGTAAGTAGTAACCACAATAGGTGGTGTTCCTCATTCACAACAGGATCCACAAGCTGGTAAAGCCTCAAAGCCTTGGAAGCTATTTTAAAATGTTGCTATTATTTCCTCATATTTGTTATGGTCACAGCAATGAACTGTCACCAGTTCTTATCTCTCTGTTTGTTTGATTATATACATACAAAAGTAGCGTTCCACTAAGATTTGTGAATATTTAAAGTACATAAGAGAAATTTGAAAACAGCTACTAACTTCATCAGAACAAAATAAAAGATACTGGACACCAGTAACCGCTATTACAGTAAATGCTCAGTGAAGAAGCTTTAGATGTCTTGCAGCTGTTATGTCAATGGTTACTTAACAGTGAGGTATCAAGTAATTTACTAAAGATTTCTATATCTATTTGTCCAGCCTGCAATGCAGCAGATGGACAATCTAACACTATGATATGTTCCGATGATAGTTTTCCTCTGCTTTGCTTTACTGTACCAACCTGGGCAATGCCACCCACAAACTTCGTTTTGACCACAACGTCGTCATCCTCTGCTTTCCCAAATGCTGCTTTTTGGGCAGCCCTGACCAGATTGTCTGATGCTCGCTTGACAGCATTTCCTGCAGCCTTCAAAAAAGACAAAACAAATTTAGCATAAAAATGCATAAGTAACATAGATTCACCTTAGCATCAAAACTAAAAGATCTCTGCCTGACTACACAAGAAAGGTGTGCTTTGTTTTTCTCAGTGAAAAGTGAATGCACCTTGCAAAATGGATGGTACAGAGAGGAATACAATTCCTTTATTTAAACAGCTGGAAGCTGGAAAAATATAAACAAGATTTTTTTTTTCCCTACAGTTTGCAATAAAACCGGAGATGAAATCACAAGTTGTTATGCACAACACTGCATTTTATTCTTCTGTCCCTCACCTCCCCTCAGTCCCGTTCCATTTTTCCAGCTTCATCTCCCTTTCAACTTATCTCTCTTCCCACCTGAAATGACCCAAAGACAGATTAATTGTAATTTGCTTTGCTCAGTCTGGAGCTCATCCAAAGAGAATGGAAACATTTCTATTTGTTTCATTAAGTTTTGGCATAGGCTTAGTGCATTCCAAGGAAGTATACATGGAAAATGCGGTTCAAATGTCTTCTCTCAAAGCTTGCAGTTGTTTGTAGGGTAGGAAGGAGAAAACTAACAAACTCCCACACCTACCTATTGATTAAAGGTATATGAAAGTGTTTGTGCTGGGGGCAAAGCCAGCTGAAAAGCCTCAGTAGTTTTGGCAAATACGCCAGTAGAAGTAGTTAGTAGAGATCATCTCACTGGTTTTGCTATGATAAAGGACATAATTTCCAAGTGCAAACTGCTTTTCCCTTCATTATTCACTTTGACACTAACAGGAAGCTTGATAAAATGGCCAAGTTAAATTTTTAAAATGAACACCCTTCAACAAGACTTCTGGAGATGTTCTATTTTACCCATCATAACACACTGTTAATTCAGAAACACTTCATAGAAGCTCAGCATGAAATGGATGTTTAATGTAAAAGGGAACCAGTTTCACATAAAAAAGTTAAACCAGACTTGAGACACTGCAGCAGCTTCTGCTCCTGTTTTAGCTTGACATTGATTCTCCATTTTAGAAATGTTCTATCTACAGTTGCTGTCTCTTGATGCCTAGAAACAAAGGAAAGCTGACCATAACCCAGGCTGGCACTAAGGCAAGTACTTTGTTGCACATACGCATAATCTTGAAGAGGTCAGGAGGATACTCATGCGCAACCCAGTAAAGAGTGCTTAACTGTTTGCAGGCTTACTGGGAGACTAACTGAAAGCAGAATAACTGCAGAGAAATCAGCTGTACTCAGTTATTATAAAAATGCACGTAGTAAACATTCCCTGCTCATGTATTGCTGTGGCTTACCATGAATACAAATCTATCAATACTGCACCTAAACCAGGGCTTGGCACAGGCCAGTCAACATTTGCATCTCTCCTCTCAGTGCCCTGTAAAAGTGAAGACTAAAACAAGCAGTAAAGTGAGCTGAAGCTACAGCTGAATAATGACAAATGCACAATCATCCTTGATGAATGAAAGTGTCCCACAAGGGGCAAGAATCCCACAAGGAAGAAAAACTGCACAAAGTGCTGAAAATTCAATAAACTATTCCTAAAATCTGGGGTTTGTTCACACAGTGCTAAAACAGCATTCACACCGCACTATTATGGGTTTTCAGTAAGAAAGAACGTAAGTACCTGCAGCCTCCTCATAGCTTCTGAGTCATGATCAGCCTTCACTTTGCAAGCCACAAGCAACTGGGCTGTAGAAGCTGCCACTTGTTTGGCGGATGAGATGAGCTTCTCCTCACTAGCATGGCCTTGTACTGATGCATTAGCTGCTTCACAGAGATTGCTGGTTGCAGCTGCCACCATTCGGGCCTAGGAGACAGTAAAAAAAGTCACTGTGTATTCTCACAGGATATTATTTCTTCAGGGATGGTGCTAGTTTTCCTCAAGAGTTACTCACAGCAGAAATAAGTCCCTGAGACCACTGTCCATCATCAGCTGCGTTTGCAGGGATTGCTCCAACCTGAAAAATAGTTCATAGATATCTCACAATGAAACAGAAAGTATGATTGCTTTGTTTCAGATATAGACAAACAGTAATCTATGAAAAAAGGAAAAACCTGCACTGTGACTGTGCCCAGCGCATACAGGAGTGGAAAATCCAGCTGAAAGTTAGTTGTCAAAGTGTGCTTCCACCACATGTCTGCCTGCTCATGTAGTGCCAGCTTGCTATGCTGCTTGAAATGCCCCTTGGAGCATGCATAGAAGCCCCACAGTAATGGTTGTTGCAGCTGAGAAGTTGGCCTAAGCAACAATAGCAGCAGATCCCAATCTCCTGATCTTTAAAAAACTTTATTTCTGTCTCCACAACACATTCAGATTTACATCATTCAGACTTACATCATTTATCAGCCTCTTCTGATTCTGGTACTATCGGAACATGCAAACCAGAAAACACAGGGAAGCCCCCTAACCGCCATTGAACCTAATAATGGCATTTGAGGAAAGCAGCCTATTTTTCGGCATGGCTAAGATTAATTTCTTCCTTTAAAGACCACAGTATTATTTCACATCCTTCAAGCAGGCAAGAAACTATCAGTAAAAGCCATTTGCTTTAAAAATTCCTGATCTTTCAGCAAGTTACTACAGAAAAGTGATGGATAAAGCAAATCGGCTAAATTCAGTAAAGTAGGTGCAACAGATCTGCTAATAGGGCACTATATTTGACAGGTGTGCTTCTACTAGAACGGCAAGATAAAGCTTTCCTTGGAAAGATTACAGGAGTTTTAGCAACTATCTGAACTTGGGTGGAACAGGATGCAAGTGCTGTTAGCCTCAATCTGAAAGACACAAATAGAAATGTATCTGTAGGAGCAAAGAAGCCAAAACTGCAGGAGATTCAGGGCTGGTACCAGGTATGTTCTCTATTATTCTATATAACTTTGCAGTGGTGGCGGTGAGGAAAGTAAAGCAAGCTGTATGTCATAATGAAACTAAGTAAGAACAGGTCTCACCACATAAACACACTGCACAATAATCTAAGCAAAGAAGGTAAGTAAGAATTCTCTTTTTTGGGCTGTCTCCAGAGTCAGATTTTTATCACATTAACATCTCACTTTATGCAGTACTGGTAAGTTCCATAGCTACAGCCTACGGAGGGTCTTTTCACACAGTTACATCACTGTTGTTCTGAAACACATGCTCTGTGCTCCTGCTGGAACTAACAGCACAAGCTCTTCAGAAATTCTACCTGAAGCTGAGAGCACTGCACTTTTGCGACAGGATCCACGATACAGTCTGCTCAGAACAAAGAAATGGATGAAATTGGAAGCCATTACTGTATAACAACAATGATCCTTGAACAAATTGTTCTCACAGGGAACATACATACTTGCTATTCAGATTTTAAATTTCAAAGTATATTAACTGGGAAAAAAAACTGTGATGGACAGGAAATGAATTACAAAGCTCTCAATCCTGACCAGACCAAAAGGGCGATGTCTTACAAGCACTCTTTCCATTGGTCCCAACAACAATAACAAGCACATCCACTTAAATGCACTGCACTTGCACACAGTCCTGCATTCTCACTGAATCAGACAGCAAACACCGAGGACACAATTAGTGAAACCCTTTCTATTCTGGTCCAGAATGGTGCTGTATACAGTGACATTTGGTTTGGATCCCCAGGCTGTCTTGTGGGGTACACTGGTACACTACCAGCACGAATGACAGAGCTTCAGAAAATGAGAAAAACAAACCCACATACACAAAACCTCCCCACAGCAGAAAGAGCTGAAAAAGCCAAACACTTCATGACACTTGCAAGGTCTGAATAAACATAATTGTGTTTTCCCTCAATGGAACCAGGCCTGGGCCATGCATTGTGATGAGCAATAAAAACACTGACATTTTCATTAGTCATTCCCAGGTCTTTTCCTTGTGTTTTAACAGAGGGGAGTTAAGAGGCTAGATTCAATTTTGATGCTTTCTCCATCACCCACCACTGTTGCTGCTTGTCCTGTTTACCCACCTTTCCCTGTGCCACCAGTTCTCTCTGGGCTGCTGAAGCTGACTTCACAAGGGCGCTGGTAGCAGCTGCAATGGATTTAGCTGCTTCTAGGATCTGTTCTTCAAAATCCAGAGTCTCATCTGCTTGCTATAACCAAGAAGAAACAATGTCACACATTATTCACCTGAAAGCACTTGTATTTTCAAGATTGATGACAAACACAAAGTGAAGCAAGATGATTTTGAAATGCACCAGTAAATTCACTAAGACCTACAACATGATTTTGTGCAAAGGAATTTCCTGTGGACTGAAGCTGAGAGTCAACAAAAGTGAATTTAAATATTAGGTTGCCCTGTGGCTGCTCACACATGAAACTGAGTATCACACAAGGTCCTTAGAGAATTACTTTCAGCTTTCTAACACATGACCTCCACAAGGGCTACTCAAAACTACATTCGGAAAAGTCCAGGTCTGAAAAGAAATTCTTGGTTTTCCATACCAAGATGGTTTTTGTAGTGCTATCATATTGGCTTTCAGGATTGCTAAACTAAGTAGAGCATTTTCTAAATAGTTCAAGACTTCAAGCAATAAAAAAGAGCAGTGAGAAATGTACATTGTCTCATACACCTGTACTAAGAAATGTAAAGTAGATGCCAGCAAGCCATAGAGTTAACAGCTTTTAGTAAGAGCAGTCATTTCACAGAAAGCGGCATTGTGAAGCAGTCGAGTTTAGTCATCTTGGAGATAGGAAGTTCCAAAGGTCTGTCTGGAACACTTCAGTCATCCAAATGTGTCTTTCAACAAACATACGCAACTAGAGACATCAGCTGTTCCTAATGAGGTTTCTTACTATTTAAAACGCAAATCTGTTGTTCCATAAAACAACTTCGACTTCCTAATCACTAAGCAAATATTGAGAACATCCATCCATTTAAGCATGCTCACTAGCTTCAAAGAGTTAACCAAATAGAGACAAATGTTTTTTGTTAAACAGAACCAGGCCTGGGCTGTGTATTCTGGTTGGTTTTTATACAAAGTAAACCAACAGAATGTAATTTGTTTGTGATCAAATCCTAAGTCTGCCAGAATCCAATGCAGTATGATGAATAGGGCTAGTGGATACAATACCAGAACAGACCACCTTGTGAGACATGAGGCTTTTGAAATACAGGTTAATTCCAACTTACACAACCACAGCATGCTTGTGTCAAATAACTAACTAAGAACACTGGCCAAGTGTCCAGAACACTGGACACTTTATTTGCAGGTCTAAGTGCATCCATCATAGTTTGAGTCTTAGTTCTCCTCTTACTGCACTCTGATGAAATAGTGGTCAATTATAAAATAATAAAAGATAAGGATGAGTAATTATAAATTGTTACAAAATGGAACACCGAGCAGTGTTCAGCCCTACCACACTTCACCTAACTGCCACATAACTGAAAGTCCAGGAGATGAAACTGTAGCATCCACTGACACCAGAAAAACTGAGTGATCTGAAAATAAACACTGATGTGTAGGTGAAGTTGTTTGGCACTTTAAAGACTTTAATTGGAAAACCCCACCTAATTCAAGGAAAAACATTTGTTTTGCCTTGCTCTTGGGCTAATCTCATCAATTGAAGCATATGCCTCTGCAAAAAGAGTGTAAGGAATTGCTTTAAGTGCACAAGTCACGTTCCACGTGAATTTTTGGCAATGCTTGCAATGTCACATCACAACCATTATTACACCTAAGTGGTAGTCACATTGGTCCTGAATTTATGCAACAGGCATCAAGTCTTACTTACAAAACCCTACTTCAATCACAACATCACAAAACCCAAGTGACTAAATGGAATTCAGTATAGTCACAAACAGATTTTTTTTCATTATTAAAATAGATGTGGTTTTGACTTTGATTTAAGTTGACTAAAGACATAAACTGAAGTATCAACAAAAGCACCACTGGACCATAGTACATTTAACAGACAATTACGGCACTTCTACTTTCAACAGACTGTTACTACACTTCTATTTTATTCCAAGGCTCCTGTTATAGTTAATTAGTTAAGTATAAATTATTTCCAACACACCAAAATACATGATGTGTATTATTCTTTCTAGGTCAGCATTGTCAGAAATTCACTTAAGTGATTGAGAATTTCAGTGTCTGCTTCCTTATTGTAAAGGAGCTGTCGTTCTTTTGTCCAGTTAATGAAGTGCCCATGGCCATGCTCTGATCTATGAGACAGATGGGTATGTGCCCCATTTGTTACAAAACAGCCACCAAAAAGAGCTGAAAGTTGTTGTTGGAACTCAGTTCAGCAGAGTGAGCAGATTAAGTATTGCACGCAAGCGCTAAGCAAAAATGACTACTTTCCAAGGGAATGCAGAGAAATCAGATCTTGCATTACTGAGAATGCTGTTATAAAAATCTGGGAGCAGAGAGACAATACAGCCCGAGTTTCTCAGACTTCCAAATTCCACATTTCCTGCCATCTCACAATTTCTTTAATTTCAGGTTGTGTGTGTATGTTCTATTGACAGTTGATCTCTTCCATGGATAATTTATTTTGGAAGCAGCCTTACACAGCACACTAGCTGTGGAACTTCCCTTGAGTTTCCATCATTTCTAATAAATCCCTATTTTCTAGTCCTTTCTTACAGTCTTCCTGTCAGCATTACCAAGTACAACATATCTAAGGGTTCAATCCTCATGTGTGAAATCGGGAAGATGGCAGGAGGCTTGGACAGTGCTGTGGGTATGTTTACCTGTCTGTACTCTCCAAAAAGCACTCCTCAGCAACAGGACATGTTGCACTCCAAGACCGAACACAGCAAAATGTCCTACAAGAGAAGTAATCCTTCTACCCACTCACATTACTAAACAGTGTGTTCCTGAGCTGTTTGAAGATCGCACTCCTCAATAGTGCCCTCAATACGTATCGACTCACAGCCTTCATGAACTGAGTTAGGAACAATAATGAGACTCACGGCAGAAAATTTCACCTTGCAGGATTTTAGTTACTTGAGGGGGTACTTGGGGCTTCTTTAGAAAACCAGATTGATAGGACAAGTGGTAAGTTTCTCTTTCTTCAAGTAGCCCCTATGAAGATCAGCATCTCATTTCCCACAAGCTTAAACTAACAAGCTGTTATTGGCCAAGTACTAGTTTAAATGGATCAGAAAATAAAGTCACCAGAACAGACAAACAAAACTATCATGCTATAGTCTGCAGCATGAAATAGCCTGAAAACGTTGACTGCACCATTAAAAAAATATATAATTTGAGTTGGTTTTGTACTGTATTTTAACCAGTTTTCTACAGCATCTCCACTATTAGGGGTAGCATAAATCAAGCCAGGGTTAACAGGAGAACAGATGAGCCCCAAATCTCACTGCTAAATAACAGAGAAAAATCACAAAAGATAAACCATTTCATTTTGAAGCAGCTCTCATCTTCTGTTTCATAAGAGAAAACCAGTATGGGTAAGTTACTGTGCTGAGCCACAGAAAACACAATAACCAGTTCAGAGAAAGTCAGTCCTTGGAATGGCTGCTGCTCACTGTCATAAAAGGCCCTACACAGCTTAAGAGGCCCTCCAAGAGCAATTCCACTGATAAAGGAGCCCTTCGTGGATATATTTTAAATCAGATTAGATTAGGAGTCTGCAAAAAGTCTTCTAAACCTGCTTGTGAGTGAATGTACTCCTTCATATTGCCTTCTACCATATTAAAACCCCCGGAGACAGGGCAGGACACTGTAGGAATATGTTTGATATATAGTTGGATTAAATAACAACCTAATATATCAAACATATCACACAGAGTCCTGCAGAAAAAGGCATCCAGGTTTGATTCATCTTGGGGAAAAAAAAGGACAAGCTGCTGAAAGCTAACAGCAGGGAACTCTTATTGACTATTAAAGACACTCGTGTTTGAAGGCATAAGCCTGCACAGAGGCATGAAGAGCATACCAACAGACTAGGGTAGGTACAGCAATGCTCTCTGCTGTTGTACCTCATCTACCGCACCTTTTTCCTTAAAAGCATTCTTTTCCTAATAGTAGTGAAGCATGTAGTTGTTACTAGACAGAATGTTTTTCTTCTTCTGAAATTACTAATTTGGGGAGTGGGGGTGTTGTTATTTTAAAGCCAGTGGCATATTTGTGTAACAGGAGGAATATGTGGTTGTACTGCAAGACACCTGATCCTCCAAAACGGAAAACAGAAAAAAAGGAGTCTATACTCTGGAAAAATAGAATTGTATTTAAAGGAAATAAACCAATCAAAACTTGCTTAATAAACAATAAAGATCTCATTGCTTTAGAGAACATTTCCCACCTTGAACACTGTCATAAGAGCACTGAACAGGTTTTGTGTTACGGGGATTAGTAACACCACCTACTTAGGAAAGTCCTCAAAGTGCTTATAAGATAAAAGCTCAGAAGACAGACATATATTAACAGGGTATCAATGGGGCAGGGGACTAGCACACTAAGCATTTTAGGAGCACATTCACCAGCAGCTATATGGACAGAATTTAAAGCAAACAGAGTATGCATCACACAATAAATATGGGCAGCAGTTAACAGGTCTGTGTCTTATTAGAGAATGTTCTCTGAGATGATTCCCAGTACTGGAAAATGAAGACATCTCATACTATTAGTCTCAGTCTAAGACAGCAAAGGGGTATGGTAGGTGCAAAAATATGAAGAGAAAACAAGGAAAAGAAGAATTAAAAAAAACCCAAAAGTATAAAAAAAATTCAGACAGCAGAACAAATGAGAGAACCCCCCCCACCTTCAACTAGGGAATTTTTTCTTTAGAAGTAATAAGACAAACTGGAACACATAAAGATGAAAATTTCAAACCTGAATGAAATGACTCTCACTCCCTGCCCCAGTAACAGAAGCTTACCCAAAAACAGAGAAGCAGCAACCAATTAATAATGATGAAGATGATGGATTTCCTGCAGGCAGATTATTCTAAAATTACCAACTAATGACTTCTCTGCAAGTCCACTTGATGATTACTGTTAATCAAAGCAGAACACTCGACTAGCTGCAGCACTGGTCTGTTGCATTGTAGAAGATAGCTCCTATTCCTGCATTTCATAGACTAAGCATAAGAAAAATCAATTATATCAACCCCCTTACCTAGTCTAGGCGTTCACACTACAACACTAGATATGTTGTCAAAGGCAGAGCCTGTTCAGAAGCAGGAAATCCCACTCTGGGAGGATATGAGCTACAAGTCTTCAGCAGAAAAGGTGATATATGAGCCCTTCTGTGATCTTCCTAGTACCTTTCATGTGAATTACAATCCTTACTGTGAAAGGGATTAAACATCTAAGAAAGGGTATAAAGGCTATTTAAACCCAAAATTATACAAACGGCTGGATATGAACTTTAGTTTCATTTACTAAAAACATTCAGTTTAGTTTTATTTTAGGCAAATAAACAGAGCAATAAATCACAGAGACTGGACACTCAAATCACCATGTTAAATGAGGAGCAGGTGTGAGACCTACATTCATTGTGAAATTACAATGACCCTGAAGAAGCTTAGATGTTGGAAGGAAACCGCTCCATGGTTACCAGGCAACACATATACACTATTGTGTAGTGATTGTACAGAAAAGGTGATGGAGGACTCTTCCTCTCCTTGTACTCAGCCTGTGTCCTCTGCTCTGCAGAATCTCATTAGAAAGGACCACTTTTCTTTATAAATAAGATAGATATACTTGTTAAAAAATGCAGGACAAAGAGCATTTCTTTGTTATGAGCTGATTTATTCCCAGCACCAAGCAGTGTGGGAGGATTGAGGTGGCTGGGAAGTCCTCAAAGAGCAAAGCTACCAAAAACTATTTCATCCGATGTTCATCAATGGCAAAATACCACCCTGTACAGAAAACTATCATCTACCACTGAAAGTTCTTGAGGCCCTGCTTTTAGAAAGACTTCTCATTAGCTTTGAGAAAACAGTTTTGTGCCTACAAAGCAGCATAAACAGGGAAATGGATATATAGTCCTTGACTGAAATCAGTTATACAGCTAAAGCACGATTTTCATTTTAAAGACATGCAATTCCAGACAACACAGTAGTTTCTTCTAAAAGCTGCCTGTTATTCCACACAAGGCAAGAAGTAGCAATTCTCTGTGATCCAGTCTTGTGAGCTATGTATACAACCAGAAGCAGTGGCAGTTTCATGTACTACCTCTATACCACCATGAAAATAGCTGGCTTAATTTTATCTAGTATATTCAGACACACATTTGAAATGAACTTGCAATGTGCAGCACTACCTGAACTGCAATTTATTTTCCTTCAGGAAAATTAAACAGAAATGGTCATACCAGATATCTCATTAGATACTGAGGCAGCTGCTCTTTTAGCATGGCATACAATGCCATGTTTTTAATCTGAGAAAATCCTGAAGGTCTTTGCATTCTCCTGAACCCCTTCTGTGTTGCTACTGCTCTCTCCTGCTATACTACACACTAAAGATGAGAACAAAGCATCCCTTAAAGGAAAGCAAATGTGAATGACTTTTCACATCAGTCAAATGTGACTGAAAAGTAAATAATTAACAGCAGTGATGCTGTAACTCTTAAAAGCATTTTTTAACATTTGGCTTTTCTTACTTTGCTTGCTCATGGCTGGTGCTTGACTCACTCCCTGAAAAGCATCTGTTTACCCTCTTCCGTCAAGGGTGAGTCCCATACAGTGCAATGTCTCATGGCACTGACAGCAAAGCAAGGTTTGACTATTTATACCATTATCGGAGACAGTATCAAAGCATATACCAATATATGGGCTATACACATCTTCTGCTTTCAAAGGAACAGTGGGGATGGACACTCACCTTTGGCTTGGCTCTTGGTTTCAGCTGCTCCAACTTCTTTGCTGCAGCTTCAATTGATGCTGCAGCCCCTAGTAGCTCTGTCTCTGCAATGACTGTTGGGTCCTCTGGATCCACCCACTCTGTCCCTGAAATTAATACAGACAAAGACAATAACTTCAGAGCCACTGTGAGCTGTCACTCAAACAGGGTGATTTGCAATCAAGTGTCAAACACAGGAGGCACATCGTAGAAAGCTGATTTTAGTACCATAATGGCATAAACACAGTAATGTTTATGTCACTGAGAGTGAAATGTAACTCAGAGTGAAAGTCTTTCTTAGGATTACTCTATTATGAAAGTAACTGAAGAACTGTGCAAGCAAAGCAGCTTCAAAAAGGGATACTGCCATATCCTGGGAACAAAACTAGCTGTCACTCAACTTGTGTTTATCAGAGCTCTTACTAACGTGCTTTCTAACTTGGTAAGGTAGATTGAGAAGTCTGACAGAACGGTAAAGATGACATGTTACATGGCAACACAGCCATTCACAGCACACTTTTCAGAGTCTCTTTTTATGGTAGTGGCTAGAGATGAAGCTATTATTGACTGCAGAAAGCATGCTTTTGGCAACGTGTTTCTAACAGCAATGTAGACTTTCTGTAATGTAGCCAAAGGCCAACTTTTTTTGGTTTGGTTTGTTTGGTTTTTGGCATTTCTCTTGGCTCAAAGAAATTCTGGAGGTTCACAAAATGAACACTTGGCTGCATGAATCTCAGATTTCTCTGTGCATTATTATTTTCCATTTCATAACATTATTCTCTGGATGACAAGAGTCAGAAAGCATCCGTGTTCTGGACTGAGGGAAGCAATGAGACAGCCAACAGGAAAATCAGATGGAGAGAGAAAAGGAAACCAGAAATGAAACTTCTAAGTTTGTAACTACTAGAGGCAAGGGGAGGAAGTGGCATCACAGCTGGAAACAGCAGAGTATAGGAAGCAGTGTACACCAGGCAAAGGGAGACTAAGCTAGAACGAAAAAAACAGAACAAAGGAAAACAACTCTTAACACCTTTTTAAAAGTCACTGAAACTGGATCAGAAAGTTTGGGTGAACCTAATAATAAAATCTCAACTGAAACATCAATCATTATTAAGGAACAACTACTGGAGAGAAGGATACTGGCACTTTGCATCAAGAATAGCATAACCCATGTCTGATTCTTCAAACAGCAAGGAAATAACACTGAATGTTTATTGATCACCATTAAGCCAGGTAAAGAATGAGGCAGTTTCTGTTATGGATGACCAAATCACAGGAGAATACAAAATGACTGACTGGCTCCTACTTTTGATGTGCTGGGAGAAAGCTGAAGTATATGGTACTGTAATCCTGCTGAGCTACATTTCATGCTGCTAATCGCTACAGAGTACATATATATGTGTTTTATATCAAATATCAGAACGTTACCAAAGACAACTTATAGTTCAAGTAGTGTACAAGATGACGGAAATCTATATTAAGCTCTAATATTGGCAGATAAGCAGGGAAAGAGATCTTTTTGATGAAGGCAGCATGTATAAACACAGTCAAGCCAAACTTGTAGCAGCTCCTCTTCAAACAAAGGCACTTTACAACTACCTGACAGGAGGATGGAGCCAGGAGGTGCTGGTCTCTTGGTGACAGGACAAGAGGAAACGGCCTCAAGCTAAGACAGGGGAGGTTTAGGCTGGATATTAGGAAAATCACCATGCCAAGAAGGGTTCACAACCCGTGTAGGTGAGGCCCTTAGTGCCATGGTTTAGTAGTGGCCTTGGCAGTGCTGGGGGAACAATTGGACTTGATGATCTTAGGTCTTTTCCAACCTGGTTGTTTCTATGCTCCAGATCACAACTTTCTGAAGTCTCACGGTTTCATTAACATGCTTTGCCAGGGCTGGACCCAGACAGGACTGTGAGCACTTATAGACACGATTGCTAGAGGCTGAGTATTAATTCAGTAATCAAGCTCTGCTTGATGGTTCCATCTTCGAAGGCCACACAGATAACTTATGACCAACCATATTAATTGCGAGAGGGTCAAATATACACGTTTGCCAAGACTGTGAACTGAACACCAGCAATGAAATTTGAGGAATGAAAGTATGTGGTACCAAGACACTGGGAACATAATCAAAAGGGGTTTTGTTAGTTTTTATTTTCTTTTAAACTACAAAAATGACAGTTCATCATCTGGAGTATAAAGCACACTGTATCAAGGCTGCCCAACTCACCTTTCATTGCCTCTGCTGACTGGATAAGCTCTGTAACAGCACCAGCAACCCGCTTGGAGAAAGAGGCCAACTGATGCTTTAGTTCTGGAGTTGGTTTTTGAAGGATCTAGAGGAAAAGATAAAATGTGCTAGTGCATATTAGTAAGGATTCCAGAGAATGCCGGTACATTCCCAAGCCACACTACTGAAAGATTTATTTCCTGCAGCAATGGGCTGAGAAAAAAAACATGAGTGCAGTAAAAGAAATACAGTTGTCAATGAATCACTAGGAGCAAAGGCCCACCCTGCAATGTCTGACACATGCTGGGAAAGTGGCACTGCCTCCCATTTCTACAGGAACTGGCAATATTGTCTGGAAGTTCTCAGCGCTGAAACTAGGACAGAATTGTCCAAAACAGAGGCACATGTGTGACTGTGTGAGGAACACACGTTTTAGCACTCCAATCTCAGACATTATAGTCATTATACTTAGGCACCAGGCTTAGTCTTTCTACACTGCTGGTAGTCATATGAGCAAACTGGATGATCGCTATTACTAAGAAGCAGAATTAAGAGTTCTGCAAGCTAGCTCTACTTGCCTGTTCTGGAAAAAATCACCAATGGTGAACACAATGGGAATGCCAACCCTGGGCAAGACCCTTAAATAGAAGGGAAAGGCAGACCCCTCTGAGCTGGATTTGCATGAAGTATTAAATGGCACTTTTGCAAATGGAAAACAGTCACACATTCAGACAGTAAGGCTGAATTCTTTCCTAAACAGGAACAACATTTGCATCTTTAATTACCATGTTGTAGGGAGAAAAAAGATTAAGTTCTGGAAATTCATATATACTCAAAAACTACTTCTGAGAGGAAAGTGACAGATAAAGAAAGATTTAAGAGCAAAACAAGAGTCTTGAAAGTCACATTCAGGTGTGCATTTTCTTCATGTTTTCAAAAGCTGCTCTGCAAAGCAGCTCAAACTAAATGCACATCAAAACTATATTTTATCTTTCTGTAAGCATGTTTCCCATTTTGCAGATAAATGCCTAACCTTGGATATGAGTAGAGAAGTTTTATGTAGAATTTTGGGGATGCCATGTCTGGCATGAGTTGGAGAGCTCTTTGTGAGGCAGCGCTGGCTTGGGGTTTTGGGGTGGCATTGAGTAGGTGTAACTGCAAAAGGCAGGTTAAAGTGCTTTCCTAAAGAATACGTAACATCTTTGCTCTGGGGGACAGGAGTGTGCCTAACATACCTAATGCTTACAGTGGGCTTAAAAAACACTGAAGTGTTTTATTTTAACTTCTTTGCTGGGGACCATTTTTAGGTCAGGACTCATCAGATCCCAATTCAGTCCCATTTAAGTACTTCTAGTCTTCCTTCTACCTTGCAGCTTGAGCTGAAGTGTTGAGTTTACTTTAGCTTGCTTTTCCTGAGTAACAAAACTGTTCATAACCTTGTGACAAACTGATAAAAGCTTGTCACTAGCAGCTACTGTAGAAAGAGATCAGAGAGAGTATTCTTCCTGGGAGTGACCCAGTGTGTGCATGCAGATGACTCCTTACCAGGAGAACATGTTCCAGGAGTTCCAAGTATCCCAGGGTACATTCTGTTCCAAAGCGTAGGGCTCGCTCTCGAACTTCTCCGCTCACATCTGGGTGATATGATGCTTGCTGAGGAGGCAGACTATTAGTACCCAAAAATTGCTCCCACAAGCAAAAGTCAACACAGAGAACATAAGGGAAAAAGAAGGGAAGAGATTTTTCATAACATGCAAATGACATTTGAGCTTGAGGGCCAACCATTTCTGTTGTAAAGGCATAAGCAAATTGTGTTCAAAGAGCAGCAGAGCTCCAGTTCCAAGAATGGCATTGGGAACATGTTTCCTTTCATCTGCACATTCTCTTGTCTGGGGGTACATCTGCAGTCTTTCTTAATCCTTCATTAGGTATTGCTAGCAGTAGTACTACTTCTTTCTGCTGAATAGAGAAACCCTTGAAGAACCATCTGAAAACGCAGAAGGATTTATGACTTCTTCTAAAGAAAAATACATCACTTGGAAAATACCTTGGGGCTGGAATGGGCTTTTGGGTTGCATTTGTACTGTTTTGCAGTGCAAAGGTTAGAGTGGAGTTTTGCCAGCCACACATGGCCATTCACATCTTAAAGGTTAGGAATATGCTAAACCCATTTTTAAGCCTGTATAGCCTACCATCAAGGAATGAAAGCAGAAATAGCCACCTGGTTTAGAGACCAAAGCACTGGCCTGGCACCAGAAGACTTTGGGCCAATAAAAAGTCAAACCCTAGCCCACTATGTGGGCCAAACATAGGTCTCACTTTTCCTTCTCCACTATAAAAGATAAATATAATAGTCTGGTCCTTATAGAAAACTTTGCCTTAGAAGTGCAGGAAATCATTACTTTACACGAGATACACAAAAAACCCAAACCAACCCACCCACCCAAAACCAGGGTTGGCTGCTTTTTGTTATTTGGTAACATGTTGTAAGTAAAAGCTTGTTAATGGCTTCAGCTTGATGTGGCGATTCAATGCAGCAATGGGCAGTGCGGGAACCATCTGTTTAAATACAGAGGAGCAGCAGCAGAGTCAGTGCTTTTACTTCTTAAGGATTTCCATTAAGTACAATACGTTACATCTCAACAGAAGCCTGACTAATTCAAGCATGCTCTTTCTAACAAAAAGTGAAGCCTGCAGCCTCTTCCAGCTTTGTTTTTTCTAAAGTAAGCTTCCAGGGAACTATTTTTAAACACAAGTGCCAGTATTTGACAAGTTGGACTTCCTAAAAACCTTGAAAAATCAGCATTTCCTCTCTCAGAGCAGCTCCTTCCTCCCCTGCAGCTTCCCGCCTTCCACTGGCAGGGCATTGTCTCACCGCTCGCCCATTTCGAGCCCTTGCTGCAGCCCTTAACATTCCGAGCAAGCGCCGCTGTCAGCGGGGCCCGCAGCCGGTCTATGAGCTCCCTCTGCCGGGAAGCTCAAGATGAGCAGAGCACGAAACTTCTCCAGGCTGTCCGCAAACCATCCGCAGGGAAAGGCGAGCGGAGGAAAGAGGGTAGGATTTCCCCCAGCTTCAAATGAGCTCCAGACGCCCAGACCATCCAGAACAGCCCATATTTAATTTTCAAGCAGGGCAGAAGGATCCGCCGGTGCACTGTAAGCATCCTAATACGCCTCCTTGTGCTCTTAAACGTTATTGATACACATGCAATTAGAGCAAATGTGTAGGAGAGGAATAGAAATTTCCTTTTATGCTTGGCAAACATAGCCAAAACTGAATATTTTGGGAGCATTTTTGAAATTCAATGAGCCTTAAAGCTGTATACTTCACAGCAGACTAAAGAGGTAATAGCTATTTTAGGAAGACATTTTTGTATGCAGAAACATCCCAATAGCAATCTCACTGCACCAAGTTAGTACACAAGTGTGTACACAACAAAGATGTGTACTCCTCCAGACTTGCACAGAAAACCTGCTGAAGCATCTCAAACAGAAACGTGTCCGAAGACCCAGAGTACACATTTATTTCCTCCTGCTGAAGCTTCCCTTCACTATCAGACCCCATTTTCTTTTCACATTCTTTCAGAACAGTAAGGCAGCAAGCAATACTTGGCCCTAGGACCACAACTTCCAGCCCGTCAGCACTGATGAATAACTTGTAGAGGCAAAATGTCCTGAGATAATCATAAAATCAGTGCCATTTGAAGGAACCTGGAGAACTCACATATTCCAACCTCCGGCTTAAAGCTGGGTCAACATTGAATTCAGACCAGATACATAATAGTGATATAATGCACAGGTTACTTAGTGTATAGATATTATTTTGTACAAATAGGTAATAAAGAAATTGTTATTATCTTAGGGCCTGCTCTAAACTTTGCGAAATGTAATTACAGTGTTTCCACTGACTTCAATGAGAGTTGTCTTGGTTCATTATATCCTGCAGTCATCAACCTCACTGTCTTTTAAAATGGCATCTTCTTATAAGCATACAATTAGCAATGGGTGCTGTAAATTCACATACAGCAGAACAGGCACAAGCATATGAGTAACTGCTAGTAAGTCGGATCCCTTACAACTTGCCTTAGGCAGCTGGCAACAAAAAGGAACTTCCTTACAGCAGGGAGGTTTAAGCTATGTTCTATACAATTCTTCCATAGATCATACACATGTACTTTTGTCTTGCCCAAAGGATACCAAATCTGATTATTTGTCAGGGCTTATTGTACAGACTAGCTGAGTCACACTGGAAACTCCCCCAGTATTTGTCAAATATCACAAAGATCAAGTTGCACTCACTGTCTTGCACAGCTTTCATGGCATAGTGAGGCTAAGACTGCTGGTTCCTACCCATAAAATTCAAGAGCTGTAGCTTATCACGGGAATGCCATGTACAGTAACCAATTTGTAGAAATTGATGGCATAAGAGTTTTAAGGCTCTAAGCAAAATTTGTAGAAACAGGATTTGCTAAATAAAGTCTGGTACAAACTGTATATTTAAAAAGCTTTGTTAAATGACATGGCTATTTCGTCATGCATTTTAGTTCAAGTGTATACATAAAATTAGGATACCTGAAAACTTTTATTGCTGCTTGCCCAGTAACCACCTCTGATTTTATGAAAGCTAGGCAAGATAAAACTAGACCTTACTCCTTGTCAGTGTATCATTACAGATAAGTAAAATGATTCCCAGTCATTTTCCTTCTGAGGATTGCTTTCTTTGTGAATGTAATTCCCTGGGACACCACAGATGCTTTTCCAGCATCCCAGAGCTCCACTGTTCCATTTGCAGGAAGTTTCATCCTGTCGGCCAACTTGCAATTCATGAACTCTGAAACCATTAAATTAACTGTGAACAAATGTATACAGAAAAAGATGAATGTTCATAAGTAAATATTCAGAATTACATATTGAGCTATACATTGTGTGAGTGTGTTTATATTATTTCTGGAAAAAGAGGATCCTCTTCCTGAGATTTTGCTGTCTGCTTGGAGACACTGGAACAGAAATGGGGCACTAGCCACTTCCAAAGGACAAAGGATGCTTAGTGCACCTCAGCATCTGAATTCATGCCTGAATTATTTGTTAGAATGTGCCACAACTATGAGCGCTTCTTAGCCTCCCTTAGAAGCTTCAATTAACTGGCTTGGACCTACGACATAATAGGCTACAGTAGTTCTCACGTAAGTGGCACAGTCATTTCATTCTGTGATGCAAATTAGAGCTGGTTTGCTGTGTTGACCTTCCAGGTTTATGAAGCAGAGAGAACAGAATCCAAATTTGAAACATGCAAAGTGGTCAAGAACTGCCAGACTAAAGACCCCGACAGAAAACTCAGTAAAATGAAAGTTCTATTAAGACTTGCACTTGCGTATGGGGATCAGTTTAGAACCAGAGTTAACCCTTCCACCCAGGCAGTATTAAGCTGTGACTGACTTAGGCAGTTCAGATTTGATCAAAGGCTGAAAATCAGACACCTCACAGAGGGCACCGTTATTTTACTGTCATTTTCCACACATGTAAAGGCAAAAGCAAGTAAATATAATTTACTGGCAAAGGTACTTTTGTGTTCCTACCAAGGACCAAAAGGAATGAGATCTTTATAACCCTTTCATTTTTAATTTATGCCTAGATCTTGTTTATCATCAGAACAAAGCCAAATGGTTTAATATGACACTTACATTCCCCCCAGAGATTTTCAGCTCAGTTTTCCAAAGCTGTTTAGCTCAAGCAAACAGGGTGCAAAGGCAAAACACACTTTTGAAAAGCACAGCAGAAATCGAGCAAGCCAACAATTTAGGGGGAAAAGGACTATGAAAAATAGACCAGAGTGATTCCTTTCACCATTCCTTTCACTGTTCTAGCAATACTGAAATGGTATTTGTGACCGTAAGATTATCTGTATAATCTACTACTTGCACAAGCTGTTTGTCTGCCAGTTTAACAGCAGACTGAAAAGTAGGAAATTTCAGGTCAACTAAAACTTCTCATTTGCACAAACAGAAAGACTCGTTATTAGTGCTGCTGCTTTTTTTCTGTGCATAACACAGATAATTCTTTCTGAGAGATGATCCCTTACCATTGAGTTTCTCATCTGAAAAGCAGAGCATTAATACAAAGAAACCAAACAAATTATAACATTTGAGGGATTTAGAGGCACACCACAGGGAGGGGGAATCAAGTCTTAGGCAAGCAAATGAATCTTTACCTTACAAGCTGTTAGCATGTCAGCTACTGCTTTGCGGCTCAGATTCGCTGTAGCAATCACATCTTCCTGTCTGCATGAGTTCCCAGCTGCAACAGCTTTGGCAGTTGCCATGGTGATTCCCTTCGTCATCCGGATTGATTCTTCAGGTGATGATGTCTTTTCTGGAACCTCGCTTGACTGAAACACCTAAAAGCGAAAGCAGAAGGAAAGCCTGATGCGATTCAAGTCAAAGCAGAACATCCATGAGAAAGAGTCAGCAAACGAAAGCAGCCTTCCAACAGCAGGAAATTAGAAACATATTCAGAGTACTTGAATATCATTCTTGCTTGTCATGAGCCTGGTCGTGAAAAGCCTGCTAACCTACAGACAGCAGAGAGAAACAATAAGCTGAGGGAAGCATACAAAAAAAGATTAACCCATCCATCTCATTTGCCATTGCACTACCCAGATGACAGTTTGTCACTGAGCAGCTGTTCAGAGTGTTATGGGATCAAAAGAATTACCATTCCTTTAATTATATCCTTTTTTTGTCCTGACTGCTGCTTAGGCTGGTCTGCTCACATGAGGAGGTCCTTCCTCTGCAAAGGCTGGGCCCTACCAAGCCTTAGTTAATAGCACAGTGTAGGACAGAATGAGAACATCACTGAAACAGTCAAATGTCTCTTAAAATGGAGTGTTGTCTCTTACACTGTACTTGGCCTTCCTTAGAAACCTAAAGGTATAATTTTGCAGGGTGAATTGCGTGAAAATAGTTCAAATTATCTGACAGTACACACTGCTCTCATGAACACTGGAATACATGAACTGTGGCACAACGTAGGCAATAAAAGCTGAGTAACCTTACTTTTACCTTACATTTCTTTTTCCCAAGCTTTAGTCTGTATCTGCTTGCCATTTTGTTACTGTGCAGGGGCAACTTGGAGTGCACAATTCACCAGGAGAGGTTTCCTGGCTACACACAGTGCAACCTAAGCAGTCTAGTGGTTACAGAATAAATATATGTGGGCACACATAAGCCTGGTCTATCCCATGCTCCCAGGTCATCAGTTTTTTCACTTTCTCCCTCAAGAAATGGAAGCAAGATCAAAAAATGAAGTTTAGTTAAATGGGTGAAGGACACCCCTCAATGCCAATCCAGTCCCTGGAGTCCCAAATAAAGCTTGAGGGATTTTCTGGAGCACATACGTGCCATCCTTGGTTCCTCTTGACCCTCTCCTAGTACTTCACTTTTCTCCCTATGAAAAAGATGACATCTCCACAGACCCATTCCTTAGCAATGCTGGCAAAAAAAAAAAGGAGGAGGAGGAATATTTCAAACAGATACCAACCAGATGTGATGCACAATCCTTCAGGACAGGTTTTAGATCAGAGTTACGGGAAGGAATGTAACTCAGCCAGGCCTTCATGAGGATACATGACAGCAAAGTGCACTAGATATCCTTGCACAAAACATTCCTGAACAGGTTCTGAATTGAGTTTTTCTCACTGCAGACACTGTATGATTTCCCAATCACTATGTACAGGTATTTTAAAAACCCTAAATGATCCAAATAAACAAGAGTCATTTCTTCATTAAAACAGCATTGCTCACCCACCGAAACATAGGTTGTTTGTGGAGAGCACTTGACAAGGCAAAACTGCGCTAGCACCATTACGGTGTTATTTTTATATCTTTTAAAGAGGAAGGAAAACAATTGTCATGGTCTAACACCTAATGCGGAAGTTAATTCCTGCTGAGACAGCATATCAGATAGCAGACTATGTATCACTGGTAGCATCATTTCATAATAGAGGAAAAACAGAAACAAGATTAAACTGGTGGTGCAATATAGCTATGATGCTGAGGAGACGTCACCAAAGCCAGGATCAAAAAAAATGGTACAACATTGGACTCAGAAAAGAATACCTGTAGTGAAAGCTTAACAGCCAAAGAGCAAAGAAGCAGCAGTTGCTTCCGGATATGCACAAGATAGTAGCACCTCAAATCTCAGTGTGGGGACTTTTAACATCTGAAAGTAGATAGGCTGAAGTGGCATTGTATTTGTACTTTCAGAGATGATTTGCAACAGGTAGAGAGCACCAAACTGCATCCAATGCACTGCAAGGCAGTAAAGCAGAGCTTGAGGAGGAATGCTGCCTGGTTTGAGTGTAAGAGCCTGCTTCCAAAAACTGCCACATATGGCTGTTCTGATCTGTACCGTGAGTTCCTGTTTGATGTACTCTATTGTGGCCTCAAGAGCTCTTGTCCCTCGAGTAGCTTCATCTTCTACTGCTTTAACAGTCTTCAAAAGCGATGTGACATTGGTTACCATCACCTGAAGGAGACAGAAGTGAAGACAAAGACACATGATTCCTTCCTCCCATTTTTCAGAGATAGCAGAGTATGAAGCAAGGCAAATTGAGCTGGATAGGATTATTACTTCTAGTAGGGCCTAAGAAGCTTCATGAACTGCACTTGTTATGGGACTAAACACCAAATCTCCTGCTGGCCAGTTTCTGAAATAGCTCTGTAAGCTGCAGCACAGCTAGCTGCAGAGTGTCACCATCAATTCACAACATTTCCATTTCTCTTAGACAGATTGATTATCTTTGTGTCTATTTTTCCCCACACATCTTACACTGCAAGTTAAAAGAGATGTAAATTGAGGTATGGTATTTCTTGCTGAAAGGTACCCAGTACCATCTCTGCAATCACATAATCCCCCAGGTAAGCGAGCAGCCAAACACCAGCTTCAAATCCAAATGCAGAAACAGAATGAATGTTTCTGTTGCCAGTACATACAATAGTCCTGATGCAGAATGACCTCATCTTCACTGCAATAACTACACCCTTCTTATACCCCAGTATGTTGAGATAAAAATGATAGCTACAGTGAAAAAAGAAGAGACAGAAAGGACAGTTTCCTGACCATTATGACTTAAAACGGAGAGCTCTTCGAGGCCGGAAGAGCCAAGAAACCAGTTATCTTTACTAGATGAGTCATTTCTAAGTAGTATCTCAACAATATACTGTTATCATTTGCTCTGAAGAGAGGCACAAGTCTTACATATAAGCAATAAACACGAGAGTGAGAATAGCTTCCAGCCAAGCAAGAAGCTACCATGACACTCATAATGTGAAAGCAGAAGTAATATCACCTAAATCTCCATGTCTGGAAGTGTTTTGCCAACACAAAGCCACAAGATCTTTGTGAGGCCAATGTCAAAAAACATCTCAGGTGAAGAGAAAAATCAACATATCACAGGTATAGCGTAATCTGTGTGGGTTTTGAGCTTTGATACCTATATACTTCCTGGAAAGGTCTAGAAGAGAGAGATCAGAAATGCACAATATCTTACTGCAGAGTTATTGAAGGGTTTTTTTTTTCCCCTTCCCTCCTCAAGCCACAAGGTCCAAATAAGGAGGCCCCATGCCTATTCTGAGCATGGTATTGTTTAAAACGTAGGTTTTGGTACCATTTTATACTGGATAAGTTTTAGTCAATAACATTACTAAAGGAGAACCTACCCTGAAATACAGGCTGGCAAAAGAAAGCAGTTTCTCTTCAGTTCTTTCCATAAAATCACAAAAGTCACCTGACAGCCTACAAAACTGAAAGCTACAAGGAAACTCAATAGCATCTTATTTTGCTGTATCATCCTAGGATGCTAACGAAACAAAGAAACAGATGGGATTTCAGGCAATCAGGAACTGCTGAAATCCAAGCTCTGCATGTCTATCAAGTGCAATTGCACAGTTTCAAATAAAATGTAAGAATATGGCTTTACTTTAGCAGCACCCTTCAGCTGGTACATGGATGGATCATCTGCTGGTTTGCTGGCTGCTCCTTTGGTAGCACCAATGAGATCAGAAAGGGCTTTTGCCACATCCTTGATAGCATTGATCAGGACAACCTGTAGGAATGAGACACAGTTGTGAGGCTCAGGCAGGAAAGGGCAGACAGGACAAGGGTATGATTTTGGGAACACAGCTGAAAAACCAAATCTACTACTGGTCAAATAGTATCTCCCTCCCTCTACTCCAGTAAACACGTTGTGTTCTGGATATTTCATACAACCAGTCAGAAAACAAAAGTGACTACCTCCCATGAAGACACTGAAATGCTGACTGCAGGTAGGATTTCCTTCCTGTGAGCTTCCCTAAGAGGACATTTACTTTTCTCCATGTTCTTCACCTTTTGGGTGAAGCGGGACAGGAGCAAGTTTATAAGCTTACCGTCTAATGCTACAGTTATGTACTAATTCTGAAATCACCTACTGAAAGATCAAATGTAGTTGTTATGGCTAGGTGTTAGAGGGAGATGGTTTTCCATCAGGAAAAGGAAGCTGAGCCTCTGAGGATAATACAGAAAAAAAGCCTTTGAGAAAACTACAAAATTAAATGCCGAATAACCTGGTTGGCCTTACAGTCAGGAAAACTCAGACCTGGAGCTACTGCATCCTAAACCCAAGCTTAAAGACAGAAGTCCTAGACAAAATACAGACACTATAACAGGCTTCTTAATTATTTTAGAGTGTTACTGGAATAATGAATAATTCTCTTCTCCAAATCCTTCTCCTTTTCCCTTTCCACTAGCAGAAAAGCAGATGTTTCAAGTATTTTGCTGGAATCAAGAAGAGCTTATTTCGAGGAAAATACTGAAAGACACATAAAAAATGAGAGAGCTTGGAAAGAAAATACAGTGTGGAACACAAAAAAGAGTGATATCTAAGTGAATCCAGAAAAGTCTCAGATGAGACGAGCCTTACTGTGTTGCTTAAAAGCAAAAGTCCCACAAAGCATTATCACTTGAAAACTGTCTCTGGTCTCTTTAAAAGTATCAGAAAAGCATTAAAACATCTCACCTGTGTTTCAGGGTCATCAGATCCCAAGCTAGCTGCTCCCAATTTTACTACCTCAGCAAGTTGAGTGATGGTGTTAGCTGACGACTGAGCTGCTTGGGCCAGTTTGTCCTGACTCGAGGCAGCACCAGAAACCAGCAGTTTTGTATCTTCCACTAAAGCTTTTGCAGTTTTCAGGATATTTTCCCTATAGGGAAAAGAGGAAGCAGTGAAGGGAGTAGAAAAGGAGAAGAGGAAAATAACGTGCTTTACAATGTTATGGTGACTAACAGTTACCAGAAAGAGCTGATATAAGTCATCATGGCAGTGCTCACTCATGATACTAGACCACAGGCTAGCTTGCAGTAAATAAAGTCATTTAGAAAGAAAAATAAGTACTACACCTATTGCAACAGTAGTACGATACTTTGGGCTAGATGTAAGGCAGTTTATTAAAATGACTCTATCTTGAAAAGAAAGGAAGTAAGGCAGTAGTAGAAGACAACATTGCATTGTAGCACCAGAAGACAATCTGGCCATGCTGTGGGGAAAGTAACAGCTGTCAAGCCTCCATCTTCATCAGCATATTGTAAGGAAATGAAAATAATGATTTCTGAGGAAGGCAGTAGCAAGAACAGCAAAAGGAATAGAGAATGTGACCCAGTCAAGGCTCATCCCCCCATATACATGTTTTGACATGACAAGACAACAAATCCAAAGCAATGTCTGGGTAAAAGAAGAAACCATTTTTGACAAGTAAGTCAAATTAACTGAGAACCAGAACCATATTCATGTAAAATGCCAGCCTGGAAATTAATGACACCAGTATGGAAATCCCTGACTGACAGTCGGCAGAATAGTGGCAACTTACACACCACTGCATCTTTCCCCTTTCTTGAGTAACTGGGAAGGCAGGGAATAAATACTGGCCATGCAACTGTCACATAGGCCAATTAGGCTGTAAAGCAGTAAGTCAGTGTCTTGGCTGTGAAGCCTCAGGTTTTACTGCAAAGGAAGTAACAGTAACATGCTGCAAATCTCTTAACATGATGAAAAATACTGTGGGATTAATTTGTTGCAGATGTGACTTGAAGGGAAAAACAGGCTTATCCCTGCCAAATGGGAAAACGTGTGGCATAGCCATGCCATTGCCATCACTGCCGTCCACAATAGCACTAACCATAAGCATGATTTAGCAAAACAAACAGCCAGTCAAGAACAGCTGTTGGAAAAAAGCATACAGAAGATTCCTCTTTAATGACAAGGACAGCTAACACTGGAGTAACAGCACATCTGTGCAGTGAGATGGCTTGAACATGGTAAAACAAAGCCACAACGACAGTTGTGGTCTGCTGCTGGGAGTGCTCTCAGCAGATGTTCCCCAGTTTTTTCAAATTCCTTTCTCACAGAAGTAACCAAGGTGAAGTTTGCTGTACTTCACTGATACCCCAATCCTCCTGTTTCGTTTCTCACTCCACTGACCACTCAATTTTATCCATGGGAATGCAGGAAGGCAAAAATTTATCTTCACATGCTGGTTACTTCTGCCACTTCCACTATTCCCTGTGCACACATTCTTCCATCTTTTCCAGTTACACTGACCTGTGGTCTGCAAATGATTCGTTGTTCTCAGCATTAAGAGTTCCAGCAGTAGCAAACATGATAGTGGTGTCCAGATCTGCAATTATCCCAGATACTGCACTAGCTGCAGTAATACAGGCTTGTGTACCTTTATTCCCTGCCTGAAGAGCGGATAAAACTAAGGAGACCTAAAACAAGATAAAGCAACAAGGTGGTCATCAGAAGAAAGCCTCATTAGGGGACATCAAGCTCAGCAAGCTTGTTAACATGGCTGGAATCAACAATGGAAATTCACTCCACAGTACCATTTTGCAAACTGTAATAAAACTCTTCTCCCCCTTTCCCTAATTGCCCTCTCTGTGCAGCAGTCATTGTGGTGACTAAGGATTGCCTCAAATTAAAGGGGACTTCATCTAGGAAGTCCACTTTTCAGACAGAATGATCTGTTCATCATAAGACGAAGCACATCGGTTATAACTTCCTTGAAATACAGAGGGAATATAGTGAACTTCTGCCAGGATAAAAGTCAGAGCCAAGAGCTGTCACTTTTTCCCTAATGTGCAAATAAACACTGTCCTCAAGCACCCCAGGAGTCATGTACAGTACACCGATACAAACTTTAACATCAGAAAAATAGAACTCTGACAGCACTGACTAAATAAGCTTAGATTTGGTATATTTATTATCCCCCACCTGGGGATATGCATACTGACTTCTAGCAGCACAGTTCTTTCCCGAGGTTCTCTCCACTTTCTATGTTGTCTTACCTTTTCCGTGACAGCACGAGCACATTCTATCAACTCCCTTTTGGTGTAGCTGTCTGTTGGGCAAATCTGCAGAGCTCCAGCTTTTTGCACAAGAAAGATACAGCCATGGCCAAGTTCTTGCACCCGGGTCCTGATCTGGAACCCTATCTAGATGGTAAAGGAGGTACAGGGAAAAAAGGAAGCAAGAGCAAAGTGAATAAATAAACGTCATATGGGTACATTCTGTCACTACAAATGGAAACACAGTCACTCTGCAGAATCTTTATTACCAATATCCTGCCCATTGCTACGCTCTCTGCAGAGATCAGAATAAAAGGACAGATGTGATACTACCTACTCATGTAGCACTACCCTACGAAAGGCTCACTGATGAGAAAGGAGCACTACTGAACCAGACCAAGGACAAGTGTACCTGATTCAAGTGCACACAGCTTCACCCCATTTGAAGAACACTGCTTCATCTCCCAGCACTGTACTGTCAGCGTGAGCTGTGTTTAAGGTCTGTACAATTGGTACCCCAAAGTACACATCTACTCTGCGCTGCTGAAACAGAGTCAAACAGTATATGACTGGTTTTGAATCTCACACAGAGTTTCAAGTCTCCAGAACTGACCACATACAGGTGGAGCACTGACATGTGGAAAATCCTGCCCTTGCCACTTCCCATTTATTAATAAACTTACAGCATAAGCTGCATGGCTCCTGCTTAGAAACACGTGATAGTTTTAGTCCCTACATGCCCTTAGGCATATAAGTGTGTATTGGGATAAGTAAGCAGGAATAACAGCCATTAGTATCACAAACAATTATTTCAACTTCAGGCAGAAAATAACATGCAGAAATGGTACTTCAATTTAACAATATCAAACTGAGAGCAAGCTGCTGCTTTTCACATAGCTACTGAGCATGGAACACCCAAGTAGCCTACCAGTGGTGGAACCTAACTACAAAGACAGAAACTCTTCTACCTAGATAATCTTATACATCTGATGATGGTGAGATACCCTCTTATCCAATCTCAACACAGTCTATCTGTGCTCCACAATCAGAGGCACGCAATGAGAAGAGAGGTGAAAGAATTTCTGTAATTGCGCTCAGAGAATATGCAGCAACCACTGTAATGGATTAATGCAACTGAGGAGAAAAGTCTGTATTCCTCCGTTAGCTGTTACGGGCAAGAAGTAGTGCATCTGTTGGCCCATCAGGCAGAGCACACATAGTACAGACAGTACTTGTGTTCAGAAGGGGCTAACGAAGCAAAGGCAGTGGAAATGTGTTCACTGCAGTCATTTTAGACCACTGCAAAGACACTGGAAAGAAAATTAGTTACCCAATGGTTCAAAACCTGTTATCTGTCTGGTCATACAAGGGATGTGTCACATTTGTCAATGGCTGCAAATGTGTTGCTGCAACTGAGTGAGGTGAATGTCCCTCATCGCTTCATATTTACTGTATGCTCTACCATTAAACAATACCCATGTTGATGCCACCATGTGTAGAGAATAAAGAGGTCTAAAAACTGCAGACCTCCTCTGGTTCTGCTGTAGCTGCAGCCATTCGGCCCTGGAGAGCCAAATGCCCATAGTCATTGGTCATTTGTGATGCAAGTCCTCCCAACTCCTCCGGGTTAGTAACCGACTTAGTCATCTGGAAAAAGAACACAGGCGAGAGAAAAACAAAAATGACAGGCGTGAGGATAATTTGTTAATACACTCCAGCTCAGAAGCACAGTCATTTCTTTGGCCACACTGATGAAATGGGGTAAACCTGTTGCCATGTAAGAGACCTCTCCCCCAGCAAGAATTCCATGAGGCAATTCAAGCAAACATGCTTTATTAGAGTCATGGTAATCAGGCACTTGCAGAACATAGGGAGCAATCAAAGAGCAGCAGTTGGAACAGATAAATCACTCTTTGACGCAGCAGGGTGATGGGCCAGGTACACAGTCACCTGGACTGGGCCAGGAAGCAGGTTTGGTGTCACAGCCAGAACTGAATCTCTCTTCAGAATAAGCCTGACTTTTAACAGAGATACTACTTCTTTCTTCAGTTCATGTTAGTAAAAGTGATGGAATTCTATCCTTGGGGGAGAACTAGTTTTAGAGAAACATACACTGTTTGCCAGTAAGCTGCAATGTCATAGGTAGCAGAATCATCAACCTGTCTTGACGGCAACAGCAACCAATTTTGTAAAAACTGTAGCATACAGCAAAGTCCCCTTGCCTCCCTCAAAAATGAGCAAGGGAAGGTACTCTTCAGAAGGCAAATGTGGTAGGCACTACTGCGAAACATGAGTTAAGAACATCTCCATTCAACAAGTGTCCTGTCTTCTTCTGTGCAATCCAGGCAAATCACAGAAACACAAGAAAAGAACAATGTGAGATGTTGTTCTCCATTCTGAATTATTACGGGGGTCTGAAAACACTGATATTATTTCACACACTAAATGAAACAGTAAGTGTGAAAGAGTAACAGAGTAACCTGAAGTTGTCAGCAAACATGAGGTAGTATTTCAGGGACAATTAAAGAGGCTGATGAAGAAGTGTGTAAGTAAAATGTTTTCCTTTTATTTGTCACAGAAAATGAGCCAAATGAACAGGTTCTGTGCAGAAGAGCCAGAAAAGGGTCCAGCACTCCTCCCGTAGAGGGCCACCCCTATGATCAAGCCACTAAGATCCAAGAGTGAATCTGACAAAATCATCACTTCCTTTGTTCCATTACCCATAAAGAGATATGGGCATTGAAAATTAGAATTACACAGTTTCACTGCACTGTGCAAATCACTCCGCCTTCCCTATGTACACAGAAGAGTTTGTACTTTGTTCTAACCAAATATCTTACCATTTCCTGTGCTGTTACAGCAATGGCTTTTGAATATTTCACCACGGTGGTCTGATAATCAACAAATGTTCCCTTGGGATCTGGAGGCGTACCTTCATCCAGCTGAAAGGAAGAGGGAAAAAGTTTGGCAGAAATAGTAAGGTCATAACCAAAAGCATGCTTTACACTTAATGATGCAATTGTATTATATATTCATATTTATAATCTCCTCTGTCTCAAAATATGCAAGTGCAGAAAGTGCATGAGGGTGTATGGTGAAGCTCAGACAGGACTGTAGCCCATGTTACAAAGATGCAGAAAACTGACAGTGCAGAATAAACTCTCTGAAAGCAGTTTGCCTCGGGGTTGCCCTGCTGATCATTTAGGAGACTAACATGAAAGATAAGTAGGAAAAGGAAGCAAAAATAAGAGGCCAGTTGACGTAAGACTGCACTTGAATGTCAGCATGTTACCGAATAAAAACATGTTGCATTAATTCTACTGCCAGGTACTGTGCAGGTTGTTAATACACCAAACCCCACACATCCATCTGATTTCACATCTGCAAAATCAAAGAACCTTGAGGTTTCCTGCCATAGCGTGTCAGCCATCAACCATCGTTGCTGTCAAGAAGCAGCAGCTCTTCCAAATCCCTGCAATGCTGATTGGCTGTAAAGGGCAAAACAAAAGGGGGTCTGGATTTCTGTACTCACCTTGCTCATTGCCTCTGCTATCGAGTCCACCATGCCTCCGACCATGCCTACTTCACTTGCAGCTTCATTTAGGGTAACCATGATATCATCCACAGCCTCTTTCATCAGCTGAGCAGCCTCAGTGATTGCATCATGAGTATGGGATGCCTGGAAGAGAGAAAAAATGAGAAAACAGTGATCAGAGACAATTCTGTGCACAATCAAAGTGTGACTCAACAGTGCAATTAATGAAGACAGTACAATAACAGCTCTGAAACAACAGAGCAACAAAGGGAAGCAACAAAGACAAAGGAAGACAAAAGTAGCACCAGACCATGACTAAGTGTACTTCCATACCCCCTTCCCCAAAATTTTCAGAAAAGACCCATATAGACATATGAACAACACCACAAAATGTCTGCCATAAAAAGGAAGAAAAAAAAATAGTGCCACTAAATAACATCTCTAAAAAAGTTTGTAAAACCCATAAGGAATTATTCCACAACAAAGGGTTTTCTAAAGCTGCAAAAGGAAAAAATACTAACCCGCCAAAACATCCATCTTTGATAACAACCTACTTATGGGACCTGCTTGGATATTCATGAAAAACTCACCAAAGAAGAAGAAAAAAGCCCAAACCAAATCCTAAAACAAATGTAAAGAAAACAGCAATAAAACCAGCAGGGAGCATGAGCATCCCTCAGAGAAAGACTCAGGAAGAATGCCTGAGGTGAAAGCATTGGTGGTGGGTTTCTCTAGTAGCAGACAGCATAGACACTTGCCGTTAGACCACAACTTTGTGCCTTGTGAAGATGATGTGCACCTGACTGCAATCCTGTCTTCCAGAAGTGCCTGCTTGCCACTGACAGATGTCACAAGAGCTGTCAATGGCATTCTTCACTGCAAATGTGTCCCTGTGCCAGGCAATAGGTAGCAGTTGCTTTCTGTGATGCACCTGCTCTCTCCCCGCACCCACCCACCTTCTCCAATAATCCCTTCATCACACACAGCAACCATACCTTGGGGTTTCCTCCCCCTTCTTTGGCAGCGTACAACATCTGTAAGGCAGATTCTGCTAGTGTCTTGCTCTGGTCCAACACAGTCATCTGTTGCTGATGATCCAGTGTTTTGGATGCCATGCCAACTGCAGCTAAAACCAAGGGTTCGAAGTAACTTGCCAGCTGCATTACCTAAGAAAGCCAGAACAGGAAAGCCATTAACCCTGTTTCTGAGGTGTAACCCTGATTAACCACTGGGCCGTGGGTTAGCTCAAGCAGCACACTGTCCTAGCGCTTCTGCACCGTACAGCATTTAGTATGTTTTATGTGCCAGCGTGATTGCATCTCCTCTCACCTTCACATCCCTCAATGAAGCCATGTGTCTCCTCCCTCAGATGCAGGTAGTCCCTCTTACTCAGATGAAACCCTTTTCAAAATGTGAGCCACATGCTCAAGGGAAGTGCTGTGGACTTTGGACAACATTTATCTAACAAGCAGGAGGAATGTGACTCTCTAACTACCTGTATCTTGGCAATCATGATTTATCGTGCACCTCAAAGGGCCAGGGAAACCGAGAATAAAAACTGTGAATAGTTGACACTATGAAATATTTTATGGTTATCCAAAGCTAAACAGAGTTACTCAAGTCCTGGAGACAGGAGAACCTATGTATATACACAGCTACTAGTTCCAGCACAGCCAGAGGCAGGGAGACCTGTAACATAGCACTCTGCCCTTCCACCCTTGCTTTTCCCTCCCTTCATTTTTCCTTTGACCATGAACATGTTCCTCACCAAAAAACCTCAATGAAAGTATCTTTCCTATGATACAGGACCCAAAATATAAACAGGTTATTTAGTCTCAGCTCCAACTACTTGAAAATCTTTGATTTTTCCTCCTCCACCGTGCTTTCCTCTGGTCTTTCATAGGAAATGAAAAAGCTGCAAGATCATTGTCTTTCCTAACATCCAGTTGTCCAAGACTTCAAATACCTTTGTAATGGTAGGTCAGTACCTTGTGCCCAAGCTGAGCTGCCTCTCCCCGAGCTGCAGTAGCTATGGGATCGATGAGATGGCCAATTTCCTGGACAACTGATGTCAGCTGCTCCTGTAGAGCCTAATATAAAGAGAAATTGTCAGTCACCCTCACAGCTGTTCTTTTATCAAGTTGTACCATATCAGAACAATCACCCTCAGACCAACCAACATACTCGGAACACTGTTCAAATGACCCACTACATCAGATGCAGAAATCCAGCCAGCTTGATACTTGCTCATTTCTTCTCCTTTACCCTGTTTCAACAAGAAACAGGGTAAAGGAGATAAGCCTGCCCCTCTTTAAATCTGTAATGGCAAGAGAAACCAGCAGGAGCTCCAATTTAAACAAATACAGCACAAGAGCAAAAAGCTCTCCTGTATATTTTGAAGCTAACATGAGAAATCCACTCGTAAGAAAGACGAACGCGAAATACAACATCTCTGAGCAACAGAGATGAGGACTGAACTCCTGACTACCGTCTGCGGGACAGGGGCATAAGAAAAGCATGTTAGTGAGCTTGTTGAGACATAAATAACTGGCTGCTAATTCCAAGACACTAAATGTCTTGGCAGCCACTGAGAGTTAGCTCACTCTCTTGAAAGGCAAGAGAAGAGAGATACTATTTTGTCACTTTGTTACATTCCATTTGCCTTATAAATAACTGCTATTTTCAGTAACAGTTCAACATGGTGTCCAAGATGACTTCATCATTGAAATAGAAAAGAACTATACCTATGACCTATTTCCTGTAGTAAATTCTTTTGTATAGCTTCATTTAGTCTGAGATGTTTCTAGTATGTCGCATTACAGCCCAAGAAACTGCTGGAATACACAAGTAGACATGTAGTGTCAGGAAGCAATAGTACAGAAAGACACAAAATACCAAGCTGAGAATCTGATCACGAGTTGCTGACTTTTTGTAAGCAGTCTGGCGCAATGGCCCTTCTTCTATGAGCTTAATAGGACAGGATTGATCTACATTAAACTGAGTGGCAGCACAGGAAGCTTTTTCATGATAACCTATCTACATCAACTTCAGATCTCATTTAACTACAAAATAAGCATTAACAAAAATGACATGGACATAACTGGACTTCTAGTAATAGATCAGTTTCAGAAACATCCCAACTTCCACATTGCAAGCCAGCAGAGAAACACTATCAGTTGGTCATACCAGCACAGGAAATCAGAGAAATATATTGATGGTAGTTAAAAATAACTGCTTTCACCCCTGCTTTTACCTGGTGATTCTGGTATCTTCCCAGAACTGATACACTTCGTTCATCATGTGATTTTGCCTAGAAACATTCCAGTAAGAATACTTCTCCTTTCACTGGCAGTAGACTGCCAGTCTACTGAGCTCTGCTCAGCTCCAGATCTTCATATGGCACAAAAAGCAGCAGGGTAAGCCAGGCTGCTAAGCGTTACTCCCTCTGTTCCTGCGCTATCTCCCGTACCTCAACTGAGATGTCATCCCTGGTGGCCAGACTCTGACTGACAGCTGCAAGGGAGGCTTGCTCGATGTCTCTGATGCATCTGTTGATCCCATCAATGGAGAAATCACACTCCCGCTGGCCAGGGGCCTTGTCCCTAAAAGATAGGGAGAGTAAGCTGAGCATGGTGGGGAGGAGGCAGGTGCTTCAGGAATGCACACCAGTGTACTTCTTTACCTGACAACACATGAGTCACATGGGAGGACAGCACAAGGATAAAAGTTAGCTTTGTCCTGCCTTCTGGATTCTGATATATGTACAGAGTACTCTGCACGCTGTCATATACACACACTGCTCCTCTCAATGATCACACGGAAAAAACAACTGTTGCCTCAGAAGAAATGAGCTCGGGATGGACCATAATGATTAACACCATTAAAATGCAACAGACACCAGGAAAAAACATTTGTGATTCTGTACAGTGCCACTGACTGCCTGGGAAAAGAATTCCTGAAGTATTAGGTGTTATGTTCAGTCCTAGGTTTCTTTCAACCAAGGTTAGTTTCCGAGTACTTTGTCCTGACGTGCAGCTTGCTATTTCAGCACAGTTGTTATCAAAGATCAACACTCTGTGTTTCACTGCTTTTATACCATTTTGATTTAATCAGTAGTAAGAGGTTAGGCATAGAACTACACTTGAAAATTTTCATTAAGAAAGGGACAGGTTTGGCCAGAAAAATACAGATTTTTCACTTCCTGCTACAGCATTCTATGCTGCAGGGTGCTGGAGTCATCAATTATGATTAAACACCCAGTGTAATTTGGAGATACTGTGCATCACAGAGTAAGTCATTTACATTAGTGAAGAATACCACAGTGCTAATGGCCATGTGGTATTATTCTTTATGAGCAGGTACTCAATTATTACTGATCTTGTTATTAGAAAAGACATACCTGATAGAGGTGATAAGACTCTTGATAGAATCTGAGACAGTATGGGAATGCCCAGCTAGTACAGACCATGTAGGAGGGTCTTTTGGATTGATAGCCAGAGAACGAGCAGTTTTGATCAATAAAGATGAGCTCTCCAACATTGTTTTAGCAGAAACTAGAATTGGTTCCTGTGCTCGTGATCCCTGTGGTCAAAAAGGTACAAGAACACAACGTTTTAGTACTTATTCAAGTTCATCCACGCTTCATGCTCCTAAAATCTGTTTAATTAACAGCATTAAAATGGCATTATAATGTCTTGTATCATACTATTACATACACAGATAATCAACATGGAATTGGGACCAAAATCATCATAGTCCAACTGTTTTCTTAAGAAACACTTTGCAAGTTTAGAAAGGCACATCCACAGTTACAAGGTATGGGGAGAGAGAATACAGGAAGTTCTTCTTCCCAAAAAACCTGCTAGTTGTCATCATGACCGTGTCATTTTTGAAGGGAAAACCCCAGTGACATCTTTTCCACCCTTTTCAGATCTAATTAGGTTCCATTTGTTAAAACTGCTCTTAAGGGAAAAAAGGATATTTATTACTTTATCATATGGAATAATCCAGCTACCAGAGCACCCCACACTGTATATCACTTCAGTAAGAGTAGACTGGCAGCACTTGCTGTAGCCTAACTGCTTTTATCCTACTGGTGCAAAACTCCAGGCCAGAGATTAAGGAAAAGACAGCAGAATGCCCTATGAACACCCAGGAATGCAGAGAGAAACTTCGGGGTCAGGCCTTTACATTCACTTTCTCTCTGCTGGCACACAAACTAATTCAACATTTTCAACTTTTTGAGGGTGGAAGTGCCACATCCTGCCTCACCTCAGTGCTGATCTGTGCTGGTATGCTGACAAATTCTGGATTGGAGGCAAATGCTGTCAGGTTTTCCACAGCCTCTATCAAAGGTGCAGTAGCAATTCTGCACTTGTTGCGGTTCTCTTCAGAGAAATCCCCATCCAGGGCCTGGAAATCAAATCATGATAGAGTTCTGCCTGAACAGGTTTCTTTGCAAAACTGAAGGAAGATGGTTTAATTCTTGTAGTTTAAACTTTTGTGTGTTTATGACATTGGAAAGTTCCTCCACAAACAAGGCTGATGCAAAGAAGGTGATCCATTAAGTGTGTGTTTCTTTCCTTAGCTGGTATTGATCCTAAACTTAAAACTGCTGCTTTGTTTCACAGGACTGAATAAAGGTTTTCTATCACTGCACTCATATGACTCATTAATTGTGTCTCAGCACCTCATGCTCGAAAAGGTGGAAGTGGCTAACAAGGTGGTTCTTTCCTATGAACTGATATATTTTTATAACTAATAATTTATTGCTCTCATTTTCACATGAGTCAACTGATCTTTCTGATAATCTCAAAGCAAAGATTTCAATATGAAGGACCTTCTGTGTAATGTAACAGAACCTTCCAGTCCTAAGATCATAATTATTTTAGATGACTTTCAGTAGCAGATCAGCGGCTGGCTTCCAGAGGGGTTTAGAATTGTGAGACCTCTGCAGCTTAACAACTATTATTTCTGCCAGCATGAGGAAATACTACCTCCTGCCAAATTGCAGGAAGGTATCTGGAATATAAAAGATTACTATTAACAGGAGACTATTCAAGAGCAGCAACACAAACAGCTTCTATTTGGTTCCCAGCAATATCTGTTTCATTATTTTTCTCTTATTAATATGGTAAAACTGCCAGAAATACCTCCAAAACCTTCCAGATATCAAGCAACATGATACTAAAAAATCTTCACATTCAGTTATTTGCAAATTATTCTCATGGTGCAAGGCTATTAACCACATCCAAACAGAGATGTCTCATCTGGATGGGGCAGATATCACCAAATTCTTTCCATCTTGAGTACAGTTATACCACTGAACTTGTTTTCCAATTGAGGTCTGCAAAATGTAACTAATGATTCTTAAACCATACATATCACAGAGGGAAAAAGGTAACTCTAACTGGCCTGATTCTGCCTCAACAGGAAAAAAAAGAAAGAAAAGAAATAAAAACACAAAGGAAGAAGAAATTAAGCAGCATTTGTACCTTGATAGTTTTCACCAGGTTAGCAGTGCTGTTTGCAACTTCCTTGGCAGACTGCACAAAGTGTCTCTTGGCAACAGGATTTGCTGTCTTTGACGAAGCAATACGACAAGCATTGCACAAAGCAGAAGTGTGTTTGGCCACAATTGTGGCAGCTGATAGTACCTGTAAAAATAGATGGCACAAAACACACAGACTGTCAAAGGAGCATGACGGTTACTACAGTCAAGTCTGCAAAGTCACAGCTCAAAGCCACACAACAGCTTCAAACCACAACTCTTTTGCTTGCTCACAACTGAAGCAGTCATGTGTCCCAACAATGACAGTCTTGCTGCAATCCACTGGAATCACCTGTGAGGGGCTGCTTGCTGGATCTACCAAGTTCTGGCAGGCCATCTGGATTGCCTGGTTGGCTCTGGCGAATTGAATTGGGTCAACAAGACCCTGTTGACCAGCCTGACTGTTTGGATCTGAGATGCCAACCAGGTAAGCAGCCTAGAAATAAAGAAAGGAAGAAAACAATCCTAAGAAACAATGTTAAATCCGTCTTGGTTCTTTGAGAAGCTTGCCATGTTGTAGCACATGGTGGTCTGAGATTATCCAGAAATCATACCATGAAGTACTATAACCACTTTCTTTGTATTAAATCCCCATAATACTCTGAAACTGAGGAAACTCACCCTTACAGTTGTGAAATTTATTTAGTCAAAATAAAACCTGTCTCCTGTTTAGGCAGCTGGTATCCCTGGAAACATTATTTTTCACTTTTTTTTTTTTTTGCACAGCTAATGGAAAAAGCTTTAATGGGCACAAGAATCAGCAAATTATTTACTAGATTAGCCACAGTGGAGGTAGTGAATTCTGAGCACAAACTCAAGTCATAGCAAATGCACTGCTGCTGAGCATAGGAGCCATCAAATCTGCAGTTGTGGGTGTCACTGCAGCTCAAGACGTCTGATGGCCAAGCTTACTTTCTCAATTAAAGAGAAGTTTCGTGTCTCTGAACAAGGAAGAATTGTCTGAACTGTCTACACCATTTTTCAAGATTTCTTGATCAGTTTCCATCACAGATAGGATGAAGGAGATTAAGTCCATACTGAGACATTCCACATGCAGGGAAATCAAGACATGGTTTGCAGATGCAGAGCATAAATCTCACCAGCCAAGTCCTTCACTGAAGAGGCTTTACCAGCTCTTGAGACTTCAAGTCACCCAGTTATGAGATCAGTAAAACCAGTGACCAGTTCCAGACTCTGATTTGTTGCAATAGCTTAAGAATTTCGGTTATTCCGAGAGTGTCTGAACAGCTGAAACAGGTTGCTTATCATTTAAAATAGCTGAAATTAGTAGTCCTCCTTATGAACTTTTACAAACTAAATCAAACTTGATTCATTCATTTTAACTGCGGGTGTCTTGTGCACTTTGCTACGATATAACAGTTCAGAGCTTGAGCTGCAAACATGAATTCCATATGCTGCAGCTTTGATGTTTGCTTTATCCTCAGAAAAGTTTCCTTCTTGATGTCAATTCCCTTTTTTATAAAATACATACATTATTGTACTCTGCTGCTTCAGCAGCATATAGCAGTGTGCACTGTTTCTGAGGATATACACAGAGCATGGCATGCACTACAAGGTCATCATTTATTTGGCCACAAGGAACAGCATCTCCCATTATGCACCCACAACATGAGCTTGCTTAAAACAAGAACGTAAACTTGCTTTACGAACTTCAGGAGCTTACCTGAGCTGCTGCCTCTGTGAGGCCACAGAGCGCCTTGGATGCAACTCCAACGCATTCTCCAAAGACTAACAGATCCCCGGTTTTGGCATTCTGGGAAATGCCTGCCATTGATTCTCCAAGAACCTGTTAAATTAAAAACCAAAGTTATCTTCCCTGTATGCTTCCCTGTCACTTGAAGGCAAGTGATTCCTGGCCTTGAGCCAGTTCTGGCCCACAAACCTCTCTGATTTGGATACCAGAAATTTTAGCTAGTTAACGACTTCATGGAATCGGGCACATTGCTGTGTGTGCCATGCTGGGTAAGGCATGCAGATCAACACTGAATACACATTAATTCCCACAGTGTCTCCCACTGAATTCAGTTGATTTTCTTTGAAAATTCCAAATAAGGTCTGGCTGCAGTAGAGCATCAGCTGCAGGATAACAGGCTTGCTCTTTTTCTTTTAGAGAAGGAAGGATCTGAGACGATTCCAACACATCAAATAAGAGCGTCAAATGCAAAGCTTCAAAGGAAGATGCATACTATGGTATATTTAAAAATAATTCTGAGATTTCACAGAGTTTCTGATGAGCTGGAATATCTGGACTGCTCAGACACTTCTCCAAGCTATTTTGCACAGAAAAATACAATGGCTTTTCATTGCCAGGCCTCCCATTTGTGCTTTGGGCTGTTCTATCATAGCTGCAGCTGCTATCATAGCATATCATGAAAGTATGACATGCTGTCTAATGCACAGGAGAGGAAGGGAGAACATGGGAAACTTTAACAGCATTGCATAGAATTCACTTCATTAACAATTTCTTACCACAACAATATGACTTTTAAGTGACCAAAACCTAAATTTATCTGTAAGAGACCTATCTCAGGCAGAGTTTTATCAAGGGATGAAGCATACACTGTAGCTATAAACACTGTGTTGTATTTCTAATATGCTTGATATGCAAGTGGAATGTTCGGATTATCAAAACGCACTTTACAACTGTCACAGGGGTGGGAAAAGGAAATTACCTTTGAGTTTTCCATTACACCTTCAATACAATCAAAATATGAGAGGTCGCTCACAGGTTCATTGGGGTTATCCAACATTCCCTTAACTGTCTGTAATAGTGAAAGAAACTCTGATTATTGACAGAGCCTGAAAACCAGGCAATGAACTGGGGAAATAAAGGGAAAAACTAAGAACTAAATGATTGTAAAGAACTAAATAATTGTAAAGAGAAATTGAAAGCTAATACAGCTTTCTGCAGTTCACTCAGGTCACTTCGATGTGAGCCTTCAGTCTGGTTTCAGGACTGTGTGGCTTTGCCTCAGTTTCCCTTTTCTTTGAAATTCATCTAGTTCCATAAACCCAGATTCTTCTCACTAACTGTCCTTCTCAGGCAAGTGTTTCCTGAAGTTCTAGATGCTACAGAACTTGTGAAATGTAGTAATACCTCCAGTTCTCTGAGAGCATTATCACATTCCTTCTGCCCGGGAGCTTGCTGGGTGCACAGTGTGATGAGCTGGTTTATACTCTCAGTTACAGCTCTAGGGAGAGTAGAAGGAAAAAAAAGGTATATTTTAAAATTAAAGCATTCCTCTTATTAAAGCTTTGTTCCATTAACTGTACAAAGCACCAGGATTTAAAACTTTAATATTCTACGGCACTGTTTCTTTCCAGTGTTTGGGGATTAACTGTACCTTAAAAAGCTCACCTGGAGACCTCTGCTGTAACAAGCTTCGTAAGAGCAAAAAACATTCTCACCAAGATATGTGAGAGTGATCCACACTTGAAAATCTATCCCTTTAGTGCAAACAATTGGGAAGTCTGCCCAGAAGAAGCAGAGGCTCCATCTCACAGCAACAAGTGTATTGGGGGTGTGTGGTAAGCTTTTGGCTGCAGGGAGGCCTCTGTGAGAAAAGGCCAAGGGCTGCTCCAGGCAGCTGGGTGCAGACACTCCAACAGACCCACCGCAGGACACAGCTGAGCCCAGCAGACAAAGCTGGGGGCACCTCTGGGAAAACATGGGTGAGAATGAGCAGAACAGCACCTGGCAGCAGGCCAGTGCATGCACTAGCAGCATGACTTAACTTCAGTGCTAAAAGGTACTTTAGCACTTCTCCAGGTCTGGCATTAACTGAATCATTTCTCAGCTGCACCCCAGGAGTCTTAAAAGACACAGAAATAAGTGGCTAGTTTGTCAAAAACTGTTTGAATGCAACATAATAATACACATGCTTTGCTAACAAGTCCTTGTCTGACACACTGTGTTACACACACACACAATCCCGCTATGTATTTCTACAGCCTGTTATCAAGTTGGGTTTTTAATCTTTCACTAACCAATTCTGAGTCTCCCCGAGGTTTAAATCCACACAGAACAAGATATTTTTGCATTATGTTTCTATGGGAGTTCACAGGTCTGGCACTCTTGAACACAGGCGGAATGAGACATACAATATAGTCACTATTTGTGTTTCTGATGAATGCTCTGATACTGAGCAAAATCCATTATAACTACATTCATTTTAGACTAAAGGCTAACCACCCAAGAAAGCAGCTTCTAGAAGAAAAGGCTTTTCAGGAGGAGGAGGAAGTATGCCATTCATTGTTATTAATGGAAGATAATTTCTCTAGCTAGGCATGTTGTCACCAATTTGCAAACGCTTAGCTTGCATTGTGACATTATAGTGCAGTGCAGGTGGTTTTGTGTTGTATTTCAAGGCCAATTAGAAACTGAATGAAACAAGACAGCATGGAGGATATGCTTTCTTCTGGTTTGAAAACTCTGACTGGCACTTGGGCTATTTTCCCTTTAAGAAAATTGGCACTTCATAACATGCTGGATATATCAATAACATGATTACCTAAGATGGATGGCATCACCTGTCACAAAAGGAAACAGAATGTACTTATTACATATACACCAGGTTTTACTTTTATTTCCAGAGCAAAAGGAATGAAAAGTAAAAATACTTGACCTTGACCATGTCATAGCAGGGAAAGAGAACAGAGCCCTGCCAAGCTTGTCACAATCAGGCATGGAAGATTTGAGAAGGGAAAACTGGTGTCCCCTTAGCCTCTTACATATACACACTGAGAACTGGTACAGTATTGACCTTTTATGCTTAACTGATGTCTAGACATATGCATGCAGACACCCATACAGAGGCTAACAGCATGGCAAAAGAGAACATCTAAAGTTCTAAATGCCTTGTCTCCCTTTTTTGCTTGTGCGTTTCTACAGAGGGAATACCAGCCTGGCAGAAACTACCAACTAAGTGGGCTTCACTGGAGCCACTAAATTCATCTATGCTCCAAACAGGAACGCTCCAAACCTAAAGGAAAAATCTGCGGGGAGTCTGATACTGCAGCAGTAACAAAAGCTCATGCAACTCCTTCACCTTCAAGCAGCATGCCTTGGACTACCAACAGTTTTCCTACAAGCTATTTATTTATGGGGAGACAAGATGGATGTCAGAATTTATTTATCTATCTGTTTAACATACATGACAAAGTAAAGCAGCAAAACCCTTTTAACAAGTCCTCTATTAAAGGAGTAGATTTACTCATTTTTTAAATTAAAGTTATTGCTATTAGAAAGGGATGATTACAAGGTTCAGGACAAACATCAACTACATTATCCCTAAAGAAGGAACAGTCTTTACTTACTTCATCTCTAGGCTGATCTTTGTGGGTTTAAACATTTTGGAAGACAATATTGTAAGTCACAGCCTCAGTATCTCAGACATTCATCTGATCTACGTTGGCAGTTCTAGATGTGATATGTACCTGTCCTCCAGCAGTTCCCTGACAGTTTGATATTTGAGCATTCCATTTACAAACTTAAATAACTGAATAAAAACTTAATTTGGAAAAAAATTAATTGTGAAAAGGATTTGACAAAGTGGAGGAGAGGAGATAATCCAGACACTGAAATGCAGTGTTATTTTTCACATAAACATGGAGCATCCTGACTGAGGAACAGAGTCCAAAAAATGGAATTCAGGGCATGGTTGACAGAATACTTTAAATAAGGATATCTTCCACCAAATAAACATAGCATCTAACCCTTGCAAGTGTTCTCGATCACACACACATATGCACTGTTAGTGATAGGTAGCCACAACATGACTGCTAAGCACATTCTATATGAGAATATGATTCAATTTATTTTCTTTGTTAGCGATTGAGAGGCTTAATGTTAACAACTGCCTTGTCAGAACACAGGTGGTAAAAAACACAGTAGATAAAACACATTAGTCCCTTTCAAAAACCAGGCCAGCTCTTCAACTGATAGCTCTTATTTCTATCAAAGGTAACAAGTTATATCAGTTAAGGAATTATTCCAAAATAACCAGTTTTCCTCAGGCCTACTTTCATTTAAATAGAACTGCAGGTTCCAGCCACTCAACTGTCAACAGCAGAAGAATATATAAACACATGACAAATATCACAGAGAAAACAAGTATGTTAGAAAAATCAAAATCAAGCAACATGTCCTTACCTTGCTGCTGCTGCTAAGAGGTTCTTGGCATTAGGAGCTCCAGGATCAACAGAGAGAGACTTGGCAGCTAGTAAAAGCTTGCTGGAAGCCATAGAGATGCTCTTGAGGTTACCTATTACTTGAATCTGGTCTTCTTTAGTCTGGAAAGTGACAGCAGCGTAACATTAGGCGCAGAGTTTGCAATGCAGTGTGCCAAAAGCACATTTGGAAACCCAGCTTGTTTATCCACCTGAAACCACGGACATGCAGGGGACCACAGTTGAGAGAATGACATGAACCAAAGCCTCTGAACCCAGACAGGTGCCTCTAGCTTCGCTTATGTTACAGAAGAAGCAGCCCATATAACAAACAGCTTGGTTTCTAACAATGGCAGTATTCACAAATGAGCAATGGAGAAACTTTACTACTTGTTGAACAATGCTTTTGTTGTTAAGACTCTCATGTGTCTCTGCCTGGCACAACTGATCCACATTCACTCAGTGTAGATTCTCTGCATTCTAGCATCCTCTGAAACCAACCCTCAGGTTCTCTAGCATGTAGCTGGGATTACTCACACAAAAAGATCTCTCCACGTAGTCCTCTATCCCAAAAAAAGGCATTTCTACAAGCTAATTTGGTAAACATTCCGACTTGGATGCTCTATTACTTATTTAAGGCACTGCCTGAAAAGGAGAACTTGCATATACATACAATTACAGGGAAGGGCTGCATTATCACAACAAATAGCTGTGGCTAGATTCTTCTGTCAGTGCTCAGAAGTGAATCTATTCTTTCGAACAGTCTGTTCAGAGTTTTATGTAAAGAGGTTGCATATTACTCGGCCAATGTGAATAGGTTTTACTCAATATTTACATTCTCTGCTTCCTCCCTACCCCAATATTTTGCTGGGCATCCAAAATACCTGTATGGCTTCTGTTCAGACCAAATAGCTAGACAAAGAGAAGGCATTCTCTTTTGAAAGATCAGGCATTCACAATTAGGATGGTTATCATCCCCTAGGTCAGCAGGGTAAGCAAATCCACAAGGGCCACAAGGACAGCAGCAGCTGGAATTCTCTTCTCAAATAGCTATTTGCACTATCATTTCTACTTTTGCCTTCATTGAATTGCCTCAAACAAAACATACCAGAAGCCAGTGAGTCCTGTGGCTAAAAAGATAGTCAGGTACGTGACTCTATTCAGTTTCAGAGAATCAGCTGGCATTTGGTGCCTGCCTAACTTAATGAATCTGGAAATAGAATAATTAAGTTTTGATGCAGAATAATTAGCAGTTGTTGTCCAATCTATCTACTCAGCTCTACCTACAAAGCATCTGCTCTATAGAGACACTTCTTTAAAGACTTCAAAGGAGTCTCTGGCTAGTTTTCTTTTGGCAAGAATTTCTTAGATTTGCAAGTTTCTCCTGCTAATTAGGGCAAAACAGTCTCCAGACTCCTTTCTGCAAGCCCTCCCAGCTCTCTTGGTACCTGACCCTTTTTTATATGCTGGCATTTGTTAAGCTAAACCATCTCCACATGACCAATTAGTGTAATTCAGTACACCTAAACCCAGTAAGATAAAATATCTCCAAATGAGTACTTACACTACTAGGAATAAGCTAGGAATAATACTTGATAACATTCCTTATTGTTACTGAGTTCATCAGAATAGAACTCTGCAGGTTTAAATCACTAACAAGTCAAAGTGCTTGCTGTCAGATACATGGCAGCATGCACCATAGAGCAATATAAATGCATCTTTCCTCCCTCTAATTAAAGCACTTGAAAATTAGCAAAGAAAGGCGCTCAATTTTGAATAGTGTTCACATATATCATGCTCCATGGTAGTTCTACTAAAATAGAAGCAACGCTTTCCATAAGCTTTCAGAGGTTCAGCACACCTTTGTACCTGGAGATACACAGCTCAAATTGGTTAAAGAGCCCAAATTACACAGAGGACTATGAAGTCACATTTCTGATTGGGCACAGAAACAAACAGAAGTATCCTGTGTAAGACTTTAGTCTGGACAACCAGTTAGAGATGGCTGCTCCACAACATCACCTATCATGTCTGCATAGGCTCACAGCAGCACATTGTACTGTGCTACTAGATAACTAGATACTTCACTGCAAGACACTATGCCCTAGATAACCCTTGGTCCCAATTAGCCAGATAAAAAACTTACCTGAGCTTGGCCAGCCATTTCAATACCAGCATCAAGGAATTCATCAAAATCATCACTGAATTTTCCAGAGGCTGCGGCCAGTTCCCCACTTTGGCCCCGTGTAGCATGGACAACTTCTCCTGCTGACTGATTGAGGTCTGCTGCTGCCTGGTTCAGTTCACTCTGAGCTTCTTGAAATGACTTAGAACTTGGAGGTAGCTGTAAGAGACCAAGTGCTGTATGTTACTGTCTGTCCTGTCACACCAGCCCTTCACAACTGAGAAGTTCATCACAATTCAAGAACACCAAATGCAATACAGTAGTGAACTTCACATACAAGCTAGAATGGAGTACTGCAACTGGACTGCTAGTGATTCAGTTCTGAGTGCAGAATAGTCCAACTATGGGACACCTTATCAACGAGAATTCTATACAACCGTAGTCCTAATGTTTCTTTCAAGTACCCAATGTGCCTTTCAAGGGGCAGAGATAATGACAGCTATTTTATGGTTCAACTACGAAATTCAAAGTGATGAACTCTGTGGCAAAAGTTGGAGCATTTTGGTCTCCATGCCATCATTCACTTCCACAAACAAGCTTTCCAGAACACCACACAAGTATTGACAGCTCTTCAGAAGGACTGTAAACTCCTGACTTGGTTTTATCAAAACCTGCACAAACAGATCAAAATATAATCCCTCCTTCATTCATAGGGTAGCAGGATCACTGATAGGTGCAGGAAAAACAAGTTGTTCAAATCATATGACCTCCTGGCAAATTTCCAGTGCACAAATGGCATTTCTTGACATGGATGCAGTCAAACAGAAATACAACAATTCTTCTCCTTGTACAAAACAACCTTACATGCACCAGACATCTTCTGGCTGACCACAATACTCGTTAGACCAAACTCATCACTTTTTGGTGGGAGATGGGTTGTAATTTTCTAATTGTCATATTCTTCAAAATATCAAGTCACGGTTGGCATTTTCAACAGAACAAACTAACGGTGATCCATGTCATCAACTTTACTATTGCCTTCACAAGCCACAGACATATTTCACCTTTCCCATACACTAGAATAACATCATTTCAACCAAAGCAGCAGCTACTTAAAGTTGCATTAGCTTAAACAAAACTTCTATTATGTATACTTAGGGCACATTTACTAAATAAGAATTTGACTCAGATCTGCTTTTCAGTTCTCTGAAATTTATTTCCATGTTAAAAGACATCTCACCGAATCAACAAGGAGCTTCTTGCTAGATTCCCCGATACTCTTCAAGGCCACATCCACATCCTTTTGGCCAGGCAGACAATTCACACAGTTATTCAAGGAGTGGGACACTGCTTTTGCCACCTGCAATACAAGTAAACATATCCACGCTGAGAAAGGCTTAAGTGGTCATTTGTTGAAGAGGAGGCACATTCTGTAGCTGGCAATTCCTACATTCTGTCTTTAACAAGATCCCTTTTGAGGCTTGCAGTTCTCCTAGTTTGCTCACCTGTAGTCTAGCAGTAGTCACTATTCACACTCAACCATTTGATAGGATAGAGTTGGCAGCGGTGCTCCTGGCACCTGGGATAAAGGCTGCAGCACTGCAGGTAAGGGACTGCCCCGGGAGTTAACCATACACTAACTGCAGAAATCCTTTGCATATTACATTGTTTAAAGCCCTTTTTAAAAAGATTATAACAACTGTCTCCTCTAAGAAATTATTTCAAATACAGGCCAATTACGGAACTTTTCAAACAAGTAAAAAAGAATCTGTTACTCCCTGAAGTCTTCAAAAGCCGCAGTGCTGCTTGTCTAGAAAACGGGCATTCACTTTCTGAATGTAAAATAAATACAGATCCTTCATTCGATAAGGATTTGTTGAACAGTCCTTGCAGTCAAGCAGCCTACTCAAATATGCTGTGGATAAAAACATTTAACTGCATCTTTGCATACATTTATTTTTGTAAAAGGTGACTATAACATCACACTTCACACCACCTGCAGTGATTAACATAAGCACGATGTTACTGCCTGAGAGTTGCTGGAAGGACTGGAAAGCTGATATTTGTTGCAGCCTCATATGCAGTTGTTCTCTCTCATTATTTAGCGGTGTGTTCTAAGTAATTTCAGTAGATGTTTGATAACTGATGTAGCAGCTCAAGTTGCAACTTACCTGGGCTAATCTCTGCTGACTATCTGCATCCCCTGGTGCAGCCAGAGCCTGTTTTGCCTCCTGAATAAGCATAGCAGAGCCTTCCATGACATCCCTTGCTGAATCCAACATTGCATGTGCTGCCACAGGGTCGGTAGTAGATGCTGCAACCCCTCGTGCTGCCTGAGCCAAAGTCTTCAAAGCCTGAGCTGTTTCTCTGGCAGCAACTCCTATGTTTAGAGTCCATCAAGGATTCTATCAGTACCCTTAAAGACAATCTTTGTATTTCATAGCAGATGAACTTGCAGGCAAAGATCCCATTGCAAAGCAACATTGCAAATACAGTTTAAAATAAGATCTTCAAACACAAACGCATTTGAAACACACAGCATCATTTGCCTTGATAAATGCCTGTAGTGAAGCTATAAAGTAAATATTATACCCCAAGACCATTTTCTGGGCACAGCTCTACATCAGCGACTAGATCTTAGTCTGAAAAAGAAGAAAACCTAAACCTGGAAAAAGAGGAAAAACCCATACTCCAAGCTATGGGGGAAAGGGATTGTTTGCAAGAACAATTGTACATTTACTGTGCAAGACCTCTTGTTGATCCGTATTTAGGTATTAAAAATAGAATGTTCTAATATCCCTATTAGAAATGTCTATAAAGCTGGGACATCACAACCAAACACAACCCATGAAGTAGCCATGTTATCATTTTAACTCCAGTGCCTTTTCACATCTTCTCTTCCAATCAACTGAATATTCTGAACTGCATAAACGTTAGAAGATAATGAAAAGCAAGTGAGAAAATAGGTCAAAGTAAAGCCAAGTACTACAGAGAAACAGTATTGCCTACGTTGCCGTAGGCAACCTTTCTATCTGACAAGCCACAGACAGCTTTCTAGATTCTTAATTTAAAGACTATTTCAGGAAAACCACCACACCTTCTGTTTCCTTTCATTAGGTACAAGTAAGAATCTTTTAAGTGCAACTTAATCTATCACAGCACCACAAAATAAAGGAGTCTGATTGCTTTGCCTTCACCTTTGTGCCGCTTTCATTCTCTACAATGACTTTCAATACAAAGTGAAAAGAAACTTACTGTGACAGTAGAAGACAAGAGAGAATTATTAAATAGTGGATGTAAGCTGTAAAGAACTTTTATCACATGCAAACAGTAGAATGTCATAACACCTGCAAACAGTGCTTGCTTGAGCACTCAACAGTTTGTGCATAACAAGACAGTATGAGATACGAAGGAGTTATGAGCTCTGAAAATTAACTCCTTGCTTTGTAGGACATCCCAACCAAACAGCTCTTACAGATTGATGTTGAGAGCCACTAGATTCAATTGCTTAATATCAGGTGCAGGTATCTGTATTCCTTTGCCAGATACCCAGTACTAAGTTCTGCATAACTATGTGACAGAAACATGAGCCATCTTAATGCAATTACATCCACTTCAAATGAAAGCAGCTTGAAGTTGTGGAGCCCTGATGCAATTATACTCAACGAAATGGTAATTGCCATAATGCAGTTTGTAAGTAATATTTAACAAAAATCTTACAGTAGCATTGCATCAAGAGCTTACATTTTTTACAGAAATAAGGAGACAAAACATTTTACCATCCAAGAGTAAACCTTTTCTCCCTCCTGCAAGGAATATTTTCCTTATCAAGTCAATTTGGTTTCTAAAATTACAGTACAAAAATAAATTGTAGAATCTCTATGTCCACACGCCCTGTTGGTTTTACCTCAAACTATGCAAATGTGATCAGCGAATCAGAAAGACCAGCTGCATTATACATGTAAACTGGTAACATGAAGTGATAGAGGCAGTTTTAAACGTCGCCAGGCTATCCCAAGTATGTTTGCATCCTGTGCTTCAAAAAATATCCAAAGGCCCTTTTAACCTTCTGAAAGGACACAGCAACATTTCTCATGGCACTGACCTTTAAATTGCATTATATTTTAGTTCTGTCCTTCACAGAGCTTCAGTGGCATATATTTACAAAAAAACAACAGATGTCTCTGTTCTGATTATAGAGACCCACAGCAGATTGCAACACTTCCTTCATGAAGCACAGTATTCACACTCACAAGTCCTAATAATTTGCCACAGTTCACCATCAACATTAAAAAGAACAAGGAGAAATTCCTTAATCTAAGAGTCTGTAATACGAAAACCTTCTATCAAGTACTTTTGTGAGCAGAGGTTTCACAAAGGCATAAATAAAACATTACCTGTGTAGTGCTCGTTGCCTTGAGCAGCACAAGTTAACAACTGGGCCATTGATGAACCAACTGCTTTGGATGTACTTCCCAGGTCCTGAGTGCATTTCTCAAGCTGTGAAAAATTGCAAAGGACAAAATTCTTTGTTTAAGCTCAACTAAAACACACTTATTATTTTAAATACTAAAAAATCCCTCATTCCACAAACCCAAACTTTTATCTCAGCTACAGAACACACACAGAGGTTCTCCAAAATCTGACTAACATGCGTTCCCTGTCCAGGCTGAAATAAATTAACATGTTAGGTAATATGAACAAAAAACCTTGTATAACTAGCAATGGAAATCACGGTCTTCATCTTAGGGGAAGGAAATTTTTGCCAAATAAAACATTTCACTTCCTAAGCCTACCAGGACTGCCAGTATTATAACTATTGAGTTCCCATCTTGGTCACTACAGAAAAGAAATTCTTTTTGATGAGAAAAGACTGAAACATTGATGCTACTATACTGTTATTTCTACAATAAAGGAGGACCTACAGTCCTGTAATTCCACTACAGAACATAAACTCTTTTTAAGAGAATTAGTGCAAAACCCTATCAGCGTCACCATTATCCAAAGCCTCACTACTTGTTTTGCCTCCAATACTTATACTTTTTAACAGGTAACTTTGATTGTTTTTAAATGAAGAACATGCTTCCTCAATTACAGTTTCTCCTGGGAGAGGTTTTAACTGTCCATCCACAGCTGCCATCTTCGCATCTTGCAGTTCATTTTTGAGTGTCTGGACTGTATTCAAAGCAGAATCGATTTCCATTGGGCCACACGCTTCATGAGCCTATTCAGAAATCAGATCAATATCAACGTTAGCAGCTGTAAGCCACTATCAGAAATAATAAATACTTCAGGTATAACTTCCCTCTCCCAAATGATGGCTCTTATGCCTTTAGAGGCCACTGTGAGCACTTTCAAGTGTTACACATCATTGATTCCAAACTCCTGCACGATATTCTTAGCTTGTGAGTAGCGTAACACACTGTTAAGAGCCACCAGGGGAATGAGATATGCTCAGCTTGTGTACATATATCTGCACACTGGTAGTCCAGGCATTGAGAAAATAAGTGCTGCAGTCTGGACTTCACCTTTGACAAAAGCTACCTATGCATCCTGACAAAAGTCACACTGACTCACCCAATAAGGCAGCCCACAGTCATCAGTACCTGAGCTGGGCATTTTGATGTTAGCTCAGATGTAGCCACCTATATGCTATAAACCTTGTTTGGGGCCTCAATGCACACAATAATCAAAGAGCAGACTGTCCACTTTAAAATATGGTAGTTTATTTTAAACCCATATATAATTTAGCAAGCAGTGTCTGAAACACAGATAGCCTCTGCTTCCCTGAACTTTAGAGGTGATAGCTCCAGTTCACAATCACTGACCACAGCTGTGCTCTCACCAGTTTGGCAGGTACATGAGATAGGCTCCCCTTCCACTGCTCTCCTTCAGATGTAAAGCAGCTCAGAGCTTTGATGTGCTGCTCTGGGCAAAGCCTCCCCCTGTCTTTCTGGAAAGGGTAGCACAGGCTTTTCAATTTTCTTGCCATTTCTCCCTCCCCTTTCTGTTACAACACAGAAGTCACCTGTGACTCTGAGCAAACTGTGTACAAAAGGCAACACATAAAGTGAACTCTGCTTGAGCATGAGTCATTCCCTTGGGGGAGACACAGTGGGCCAAGGAGAAGTGAGTCTGTGACCACCATCCAGGGCATCTTGCTTTAGCTGGTTAAAACCAGCATTCACCTACCTTCTGGGAGGCTGTTCGTAGCTCAGCTAAGCTGGTAGCAAGATTCTTTGCACACTGACTTAGTTGCATTGCTGCTGCTTGATCAGTCACAGTGGGGACTGCAGCTTTTGCAGATGCCACCATCTTACTTCCAGGCTGTTCAGATAAGGAAGGGGGAACATTCAAATAAGGAAGTAGGGAACACAGCTGGTTTTATTAGTTCATTTTCTTTAAATGTGGCTTAGGATTCAGTAAACAAACTGCTTTCTCCATTCACACAGTCAGGAGGTTTCCACATTTTCTGTAATGATCATTTCATGCACTTCCCTGCTCCTTAACCACAACCCTCTAGATCCCAGCCTTTTAATCATGTGCTGCACCCTGTCATTATTCCATACGGCAGTGTCTTCTGCAGCAGGAACACATTGTGCTTTACTAGTTCAATGACTTCTTCACTGGTACCAGTGTCTGCGTGAGGCCTTTGAGTACTCATGTTGACTACTTAAAAATATTGCAATGTGCAGTTTTTGCCATTCAGCATCCAGGCAGCACAAGCAGGTCCAGAGGGCACAGATGGCAAATTTGCCTCAATATTTCTAAGTATTAAACTCTGCCAAAACGCTCTATCTTGAAAATTGCAACTCAAGCACCGATTCCTCACAAGGTTTGCTGTTAGTACAATTAGAATACTTCTCTGATTCTTACCATCACTGTGGTACACATACACCCAGAGGGGAGATGTATCATTTTTTAATGTCTCTGGAGAGAATCATACAGCAAAATACTTGGAGTGAGAGCATGGTTTGCAATACCTCTAGCTACATGTGTCCATAAAGAGCCTGTTATCAGCAACCGCATTTAAGGTGGGAGTAACTGGTGCCAAGTAATCATTAAGTCATTATACAGAAAATTGGTTTCTTCTGTTTGTTTCTTGCAATTTCAACATTAAATCCAATAGGTTTGATACCAACATTCAATATTTTATCTTCTTTAAGACAAGTGTCTAAAAAAAATGGTAATACTCTTTTATTTGTGAAGAATTTTGGAGCTGCTTCTTGCACCACTAACTTTACCTTCACCAAGAAAATTATATCCTCTCACATACTCAGACCCCTGCTTAGAAAGATGCTCAATTCTTTCCATCTTGTTCTTTAAACTCTTTCACAGAAGGCAAGTGTTACAGCAATGAATGTTTCTTCTCCACACACTTGACTTCTCTTGTTACATTTATCCTCAATTTTGGTGGTTTTATTTTCCACAGATTCAACACACTTCACCCATCTGACCTGAGGAATTGAATTCTCCTTAGCTATAGCTCAGTCAGTGATGGACTTTTTAGAACAGTTTACTGCTTATTAGTCACAAATGAAAATATACACCATTACAAAATGCTTTTTGCTGTGATGGATTCTAGTACAGTGATTGATTCACTTCACCTGAAGGAAATTCTGGCTGGAATTTATTAAAGCAAGCTGGGCACTGAGGTCTTCTGACTGAGCTTGACTTCCTCTTACACCCTGCACCAACTGAGGAATATGGTCTGCAACATTCTACAAAAACAAAGAGAAAACCTTTTAATAGATAAACAAAAACTCCAAACCCACTGACAGACAAGCAAACCCTCTCTCCACCCCCCTTAAAGACAACCTGTAATATTCACAGGTACAATACTCCTGTGCCTTCACAGAATTCATTTAGGCCACCATGGAACTGGATGAATACACAATAGGATTTTTTCAGAGACTTCTCTTAAGAAATCTTTATTCAAGCCACTGATTAAAGACCCTACAAAACAATCTAAGATTTTTCTGCAAAATTCCATACAGAAAGTATTTTAATTCCTTTGCCAAGCTCAAATGCAAGTACTGGAGGGGACATGTTTTTCAAGAGAATGTCTTGCTTTCAGAAAAACAGTGTCTTCTACACCTAAGCACCTCAGCCTCCTTTTCCTTGACTTCTAACAATACAAACTATATAACGTGGCTGGAGCATGCAACAGTGGGCATTGCTAAAACTTTATTCCTGAACTGCCCAGATTCATGATCCTTGTCCATCCATTCCACAATAAAACTTACTTCAGCAGTGCAGTATGAACTCCTTCCCCCCCCCCCCCCAAAAGTAAAAAAAAATCAGCCTTCTCTGTTACCTAAGAAATGATCATCAAGGAATTAGAATGAACTGGAAACAATAAAGTGAATCAGCTCACCTTTTATTATTATTGTTTCAATTCATACTGAAATAGCAGCATCCTACATCACAAATTTGACATGCACTAGAGTTACCTTACTTAACTACAACATTTTAGGATTACCAGCAAGAAATTGCTGAATGTTAATGTGGCCTTTTAACAATGCCTTCTTTACTGGTTTTGTTCTTGTTACCCACATAGCTGCTCTTCCATCCAAAAGAAAACCCTTCTGCATTCTATTGTCTTTTCAATTTTTTGTTTGAACACAATTTATTTAAAAGCCCTGAAGCAACTCTAGTCAGAGCTAGAAATTAAGCTGCCAAATGTAGCTTAAACACTAAAGAGAACAGCTTCTCAGCAGGCACTGAATTCCAGCTTGGAACTATAAAAATGTGCTTGACTTCAGGCATACCTTGAAATCTGTGGTCTTGGCAGCTTCAAGCTAAGAATCATGTTAACCCCATTGTAAGGTCTAGAATGCTTCTACAGTGACATTTCAGGCTGCAGGTACTTGTGTGCTAAACATCAGAATAGCAGGATCAGTGCTGTTTGTTATCTAACCAGTATATTAAAATAAGAATTTCACTCCATTATAGTAGAAATCACTACTGCTACTCCATTCCTTGGTGTGGAAAAATCAAAGGTTACCTTTATATTAAAGCAGACCTCAGCCCCATTTCACTGTATGTATCATTCAAAGGCCTGTTTTGATGATCACAGAGCTACTCATTTGCTAAAGAGCACACTTGAGCCAGTGTACAGATTTGCTTCTAGCATAGCTCTGCATATACAGCACTGCTGACTGATTTGCAGCAAAGCATTTACTTGAAGCACTTACTTCAGGTGAACTGGTTATTACTCAACAGATACATGCTGAGGTATATCTGCCTGTCAATTCTTTGCAGTAAAGTGTTTGCAGGGGTATTTGTTAACAGCCTAATACTAGTACATGGCACTCACAGTAGCTCAGCTTTCCAAGGCTCTCCGAACCGGTAGGCAGGGAAGCTATGGGTAATTCAATAAATAAGGGTTCTCTAGAATCCACAGATGAATGTATGTTGCTATGCTATTATTACAGCAGGTGATCTTCAGTTCCCCATAAAGCAGAGCCCAAGAGCTATTTCTCAGGGTGTTGTGATACATTTACCTTACAGCTCTGCACAAGTTGCTGGTGGGCTGCTGTGTTCTTATTTGACACCGCTGCATTCTGAGAAGCTGCAATGGTCTGAGTAGCAGCAGCTGCAGCTTGCTTAGCAGCAATCTGTGGAGAAAAGGAAACAGACTTAAATCAGTGGTAAAAGTCTAAGTCATTTAGAGGGTGAAATACATATTTTAGATAACTTTGACAGTAACACCTTTGACAGATTAATACATTGTATCCTTAGATCAGTTTGAATTGCCTTAAGGAAACTCAGAATTGTTCTTCTCTCAAGATGAAAGTAAGCTGAACGCTGCTATCCAGCTCTATCTTGCCAATAAAGAAAAAGGTAGAACTAGGAGGATTCTAACCTCTTACTCCTTCATAACTTCGGATGCAACATGACCAAAAGCAGTCAGTTACAGAACAGAAATGGTCTAATCAATTAGTTCTTTACAAAGAAGGCCACAGAAAACAGGCAAGGTATATACAGTGCTTCACACTGCTACATCAACACTTCTGACAAAGACTCAAGGGAGCCAGCTTCTACTGAGAATGCTCTATGGTAAAACCAAAGACACTAAACTTATGCAAAGGTAGAAAATACCGATATTGCTGAGTCCGAAAGCACTGAGAAGATTAAAAATTCAACCATTCATCCAAGCTATTCAAACATGTTATAACATTCTTTTCTTTAAATGGCCCACTAAATACAACCAAGCAGGAAGCTCATTGTTACCATTACACATTTCATTCCTTTGTAAGGCAGTACGTATTGCAAAAGTAAAACAAGTAAATTATCCTTTCCATAAAGCTTTCTTGCATACAGCCACAAAACTGAGACATCATGGTTTATTTCCTGAAATACTGCTCATTTTTGGTTCTAGTCAGATAAAGTAATTTAAATGCACTTCTGGAACACAGTTACCTCCTTGAGTTCTCCTTGTTTGTCTAATCTCATTGCACTTGAATCAGACTACTGTAAAACCACAGTTGGAAACCAGGAATTATGAAAGGCTTCTTTTTTCAATCTGTCTTTTCTACATTTTAGGCTGCGAAAGGGAAGATCAAACCTTGCCTACAAGACAAACTTCACAGGTATTTTATTCTTATTGCACAGCAAATTGCCTTTCTCCCTCTTGGCTGTCCTATCAGATAGGACGTATCTTTTTATTTCTGCTTTGATTCGCCAAACAAAGTACCAGTTTATTTGGATATGCTGCAACTCAACATATCTTTGCATGGAAATTTACATGAAACTCTGGCAGATACACACCACCAAAAGACAGTGTGTAAATGAAAGATCATAGAGATAAACGAAACCAGAAATGAAGTAATTTCAACTCAGCTGTTCAAAATCTCAGCTATCCTAATTTTATGACTGGGCCACCATCAAATGTCTCCTGAGTCACTTTACTATGTCAGTGATAAGTTGCTCGATTTCCTCAGGACTATGGTATCACAAACTAGCATCTCAAAATCCAAGCCCTGTAACTCTGGAACTGAGCTTGCAGTGCTGTTCTGTGCTTAGCACTTTTCCTGAAATAGGCATTTTGCTTGCTTGAAATGATCTACTGATACTAATTACCAAAATGGAATAAACTGCAAATTCAATAGTCTCTGGTTTCCAACCTCTAATCTGTTGACAATTTTCTTCTTGATGGCATTCTGTGCAGCAGCATTTGTAGCAACCCGCAGTCCCTCTGCTGCTTCTCTCAGACGCTGCTGTTGATCCTCATTTTCAGGATTGGCTGCAGCTCCCTGCACAAGATTTCAGAGCAAAAACCATGAGCCTTAGTAAAAATTCCTGGAGAAAATATAGATGATTATCAAGGCTTTAGTTCCAGACAGTGTCTGATACATCACCCTTTATTTTCCTCATATTGTCTTAACCAGACTTAGAAGAACATTAAAGTGTTGCAAGACTTTGAAGCGGACAATTTATTGTTGGTGCAAGGTTGTTACCATGTATGTTAGGTATTGTGAGGAAGGCAGTTGAACATTTGCTTTAGACACTACTTTAGGTGCTTGGGAAAAAAACCCTGTGTAAACCACCAGATCTGTAACAACATACTTTGATGAATGTAGGCTTTGCAAAGAACAGTTTTCAAATTTTCCAGTTCAATATGCCTTTCAGGAACTGCAGTTCAAACCCTGAGATTTAACCCAGGAGGTTTTCTTCATTTGAAGTCTGAGAAAGTACTTGCAAGTCAAGTATATGCTCTGTAGCCAGGCATATGGGCCTTCTAGAGCCCTAGCAGAATGGCTGGCCCTGATCTGTAAAAATCATTAAAGTGCAGGATCTGGGAAACAACGCAAAGAACTTATTATTCCCTAGTAGATTTAAACAGGTTTCTAGCACAGAGTCCTCTTGTGAGAACAGGAGTGTGGGGGGTGAACAGCACAGGCAAAATTTCCCAAGTGGAGGGAACTGTTCCTAAGAAGCACAGACGCCTTAACAGCTTTTGCAAGAGATAGTTGTAAGTGACTGCTATGGGTTATTTTTTCTCAATGTATGATCACAATAAATTGTTAAATGCAGAACATTTACTGGTTAAGAAGAAACATCTCTACTATCAGCCAGATCCTATGTATGATATCCCACATACCGCTTTGTGTATAACCATAAAGTTTGAAGCTGTCACTTATTTCATTTTCCTGGTACCTTTGCAGCTTCAACCATGCGGGCTGTAGAATCTGCCAGGAGCTTTGCAGCAGCCAGAAGCTTCTTAGAGTTCTCCATGTCGATTTCTGCTTCAGCATCTGACCTCATGGCATTGACCAGATCAGAAGTGGCTTGAGCCAGTACCCTGGCCTGCCGTACCATTTCACCTGCAGGGTACAGTTATACTTTTACTTTCCTCCTCTCTGCATTTCAGTTTCCGTTTCAAAAGTCATCTCAACAAGATGAAAACAGTTACATTTGTCAAAGTATTCTTTTGATGAAGCATTCTTTTGACTTGAAAATGATTTTCAAAGTTCGTAACTTAGGAGCTTCACAAACAAACTCTTGGATTGCAACATAAATGAAGGAAACTGCTATAGTGGAGAGGAAAAAAACGTAGTATTTGCATTCTAGATCGGAAGACAAACCCCAACACTTTAAGGTAATTTTGACTACACAGTTCAAGGAAGCTCCTGGCCTAGTGGAGATTAATAATTTTGCTTTCAAATTACAGCAATAATTCACTTAATAAAAATTATCCGTTTTTCACCTATTTTTCTTCTCTGTCTAATAGAAACTAAACTGTCAGAAGAGAGCCAGCACCAATTAGGTAGGTTTAGCCAAAAACAAGGTGTATATTTAAGATACCAGAGTCCTGGTGAAGCACGGGGATGAAACAGCAATGTTTCTGAAGTGGATAGACACCCTTTCTAGGGCAAGTTCATTTGGTCACCAAAGCATACACTTGAACTCTTTTGTAATAGACTGGAGCCCATAAAGCCTTGGGCTTTCTGCAAGTTATCAAATCAATTAGGATGTATTTGAGCCTAAGGTCTCATTCTTTCCAAATGCTCTTAAAAAATCACGGGAAAGTAAACCAAAGCAGCATTTTTCTCATGTGTTAAGGTGACTTTGGGGCTTCAGAATTAAATCGTCTTCTTACCAGGCTGCTTTGCTCAGAAGCAGGCAAAGCAATTAGAGTTTTCTAGCTTTTATCACCTATTTCCCAAAGTGCCATTTTGGATTTATGATTTTTACCAATAATGGTAACTCAGTTCCAAGTCCAAATATTCCACTTACTAAAAAATCCCTTTAAATGCCCTTTCTTACAGCATTAAGCCAGTAAATCAAATTACTGCTTGGGTAATAATACAGCAGTCACAAGCCAGTCTCTTTGCTGTTAAAACTGCGACCTCAGAAGTGCAGTAAGTTGAAAACACAGAATGGAATCTGAATGCCTTCTACTAAAAACTAAGTACTGCGCAAAAAGATATTTGACTGTAAACAGAAATAAAATGCTATTCGAGATCATCTCTTTCACTGCAGTCTTATGTACAGAAGCTGAATCATAAGTGTCAGCTAAACATAAAACTTGACATGGCATCCTGTGCGCATCTACAGTAACTAGATTCCTTAGTAATTTACTGGTTCTTTACTAAAAATTCATATTGGATGGGTTAAATGTCAGGCATCTCAAGTTTTGGTTAGTTCTAGAAGCTGCATGTTTTAAAAACATCACAGAAAAAAAAAAAGCAGGATCAAGTTTCAAAACCTACAACAAATCTAGGTATAATGAAATCAATCAGTGGGAAATACTTGCCCAGGTACCTGTCTTTATATTTGAAGATGAGAAACTGATACACAATTCTGTGAAGTGAAGCAGTGGTAGAAAACAGACAAAATATTACAGTAATCCTTTAGCATGAGACTCATTGTTTTCACAGAATATTCATTCTACCAAGCACACAGCTGTGTGCACACTGCTGATTTAATATTATGGGCTGAATGACTACCCATGATGACAGCACTAGCCTAGAAACACAGTACACCAGAGAAGTGGCTTTTTACTTGTACTGTTTGAAATGTCCACATCTCTGACTCATGAAAAGCTACTGTTCATTAGAGAAACTTACCAGCATCTCCCATTGAACTGAAAATACTCTCTGTGACACACATGATGGTATCTGTAGCCTGGTCATAGCGTCCAATGGGCTCTCCCCTGCTTGCAAACTGGCGGACATGCTGCAAGAGGTCATTCAGGGCTTGGCTGACAATGCTGGCAGCTGCACTGACCTGCTTCAGTAACTCAGTGTCATCTGTGGCAGCCTGGCAGGCCCTCACGCAGTTCTCCACCGAACGGTCTACCAGTTTCCCTGCCTCAATCAGCTGTTCCTGACACACTGGAGAGCTGATGGTGGGACTCACAACCTGCACGGGGAAAGGACACAAAGCATTCAGAAAAGGTTTATCTGCAAATTTCCTAACTACTAATCTACTACATCAGGTTTTTTTTTCCCCTTGACAGAAAACCCTGAAAGTATTTAAATACGTAGCTTCAGGTATCTAGATTAGGAATCTGGATTCTGCATATTGTTAACTGGATTCTAAGAATGGAAGTCCCTTTCTTGTTTGATGCTTCTTCAACAGCTACTGACCTGAGAAAACCACAGAGAATGGCTCTGGAGGGCAGGCATGGGCCAAACTCCTCCAGAATAACTACATCCTCTGACAGACTCCTATTCCCCTGGAATTCCAAATAAAATGAAATCTCAACTGGAACTGGTCTTGTAAAGCCTTCTTATATCAGCCTTTTGTTTGTTTGTTTAAATAAAGGTAGTGCTTCACACAAGTCAAACCATGTTCTACTTCTGAACGACAAGTAATAAACAAGTAATAAACCTACAGGTTAGAAGGAAGCCTCCCTTGTTTTGTTCAGGCATATCCAGAGAGCCTTCAGCAATGGGAAAAGTTTACATATTTTATGAGGAAAATAGGATGCCACTGGGTGTCTTATGCCATACTGAACAAATTCACTGGCAGTAGGAACATTGAGTCCAAATAATGAAAATCCATATATATGGATTTAAAAAGGCCCTTGCAGCCAGAGAAATAAAGTAGAAAATATATAAAATTTAGTACCTAATATCAACTGTTAATTTTAATAGAACCCTTCTGGCCCTTTTGTTTTCTGCAAAAGATGACCATTCAGACTTTGAAAGCAGCATCCAGGTAGGCAATGAGAACTGTTTCATAATGGAAATGTAAACAAGTAGTTTGTTTCTTTAGTTTTTAGACAAAAAAGGCTGCAGAAGTTGTATTGTTCCAATTGCAGACTTCAGAATTTGAGGTATGAGCTCCACTCCTTTGTAATTTGCTTTGACTGAACACAACTACTTGGCCAAAAGCAATGGATCTATTAAAATGACTGGGCTACTTCAAATTAGTGCAAACTTATTTAAAATCAATGATGACCAAATTGATTTTATTTTCAGCAAGAATACCAATTTTTCATTATTTAGATTTGCATGAGGTAAACCCATCCTAATTCTAGGCTTTCACTGATAACTTACATAGTGATCCCCAGGCAAGATGCCCTTCTTAAGCCAATGTTTTCTAGTTTTTTATCAGTATTAGTAACTCATCAGACGGGCTCTGTTATTTGTGGAAACTTCTCTGGAGATTGCAGCAACACCTCACATACTCAGGGCTCCTGACTGCCACAAGTATGGGTGATGATTCATTAATCAAAACCTTTGATATTGCATAAATCTAGAGCTATGATATTAACACAGCATATTGCCAGAGACTGTTGGAAATAAGGAGAAGCACAGACACAAACCAACACCTTGCCAACTCATGGGCACTGCTAGCCTCACCTTCGCACAAGCCACGAGCTGTGAAGTAGAGAGTGCGCACTGTGTAGCGGCAGCAATGACCCGGTTCTGCAGGACAGTGTCCTCTGCGACCTGTGCTACGTTCTTGGCCTTCAGCACTAACATGGCAGCAGCATTTGCAACAGCTTTCGCCAGACTCATAAGAACATCCTGGTACAATAAAGGGAAAACTCAATCTTATGAACAAAAAAAAGGTATGTTTTTGTTAAGATTTATATTAAGAATTTATATTAAGATCATTTATATTAAGATCAAGTCTTCTAAAGGTAAGAATTCTCTTGTATCAAAACATGAAATCAGCACTTTGTGATTGTGTAATTAAAAACAATTTCACAATGGATTAACCTCAATTAGCAGGGAGAAACTTTCAATCTGGCATTTCCTAACCACACTTTAGGAAGCCTGGTTTTATGCAGTGGCCTCCTCATTAGTAAGCTGCACAGTTCTGACAGTGACAAGCAACCCCCTCATTACCTGGAACCTTTCATCTGTTTCATTCTCTCCAATTTGTCTCAGTAGCTCCCCGCTTGCTTGCCCAATGCTTCCAGCTGCAGTCAGAACTGTCTGTCGAGGCTGGAAAAATAGAAGGGTGAAGAACATTAATTCAAAGAAAATGAGCTTTACTTGAATTTTAGATTTCCTCCAGGAACTTCTGCATTAGCATGCAATCAATATGGCTAAAAAAAACCCCATTACACAACAGTAATACTTTGGAAAATTCTTTACTTTTCCAAATACACAACTGCACATCCATATTTCACGGTTTCACCCGAAGTGCCCCAGAGAACTTGTAAAGAATTTCAAAGAACTCAAATAGACATTGTTGTAATAACTCTATTGAGGATGGACAGTCAATATGCCAACTGATCTGCAACATCATGAAATTTCATGTTCTTCAAAACATAAACACTTGAAGAGATCCAAGGCAAACCGGCTGCTGACTCCAACTCTTAACAAACTGATCAAGACAGTCTACCCTGGTCAATACCACTCTAATTTCTGGAAGACTACAGCAAAGGAATTAACTTTTCATTTTATATGTCAAAGTAGACAAAGATAGTAAAGAAAAAGAATCATGGATGAGTATCTCTCCACTTCCTATTAAACTGAGTCTTACTACTGTTTGAAATTTGTTTCAAAAAGAGAATACAGGACCCAGATAAATGACCTATTTATTATACAAATCAATTAACCTGTGCAAATAACACAGAACATTCTAATATCAAGGTGCAATACTTAAAGGCCTGAAGACAGAGTAAAAAACAGTGAAAAGAACCTGCTCAGGGGAAATTGCTTGGCATGGAGCAGGCAATCTTAGCTTAGAAGCTAAGATGTCTCAAAAAAGCCAAAGCCACACATTTCACAGAGAGAACTTGAGAAGTTTCCATCTACTCACCTCTCCTGAAGTGGGTTGCACAGCCTTCAGCAAGTCTGAGACAGCACTGGCCAATGTTCGAGCAGCTTTCAGGAGGTCTTCTCCACTTCCAACTTCATCATCCATGAGAGCAGCAAGCAGTTTCACACCTTTAGACATCTCAGTGAGGTTGGAAGAGATGGTCGTAATTGCACATCCCACAGCAGTGTAATCAGTGTCAACTGGATCCCCTGGTAAAGAAAGTGTTTTTTCATGGTCAGAATGCTTTACTGGTTAAAAGGGAAAAAGAGGCAGTTACCCCAGGCTACACTCTGGTGAGACTTAAGAGACATTTTAAGATAGCCAAGCAATGCCTACTAAGTAATTTCATTGCCACTTAAAAAAAAAAAAAAAAAAAAAATCAGACTGATAGGATTTTTCTAATTTCTATATTTCTTCTTCTACACAAATTTATCTTCTAATAGAATTTCTCTTCATTCACTACAATTTGCTGAGCAGTTTCAGGTATCTTCCAACATTGAAAGAACCCAAATAGAGTACTGACCCCTTTAAGCCACTCACAGCTCTTCCAATTTGTAATTTGCTCAAGAAAACACCCCAGCATCAATAAGCACATAATCTCTCTCTAACAACTGTCAGATCAAAAATGTTTTTTTTTTCTAACAACCTTGCAAACATTCTCCACCCTACTTTGTGGAGTAAGCAAGCCACATTTTATCTTCATCAATGGTCATATCTTCAGTGTAAGAGAGAAAGTGAAGATACAAAAGTAGTGTTGGGAGGGGCTGAAAGCTCATTTCACACATCAATACACTTAGCTACTGGGGTAATTTCAGCAAAAATTTTCCCCAGCAGCCCCATACTCAGTCCCTGTGTTACTTGAACTAGGTGGAGAAATAACTAGGAGACTGCAAGGAAATCCTTCCCTTTTAAATTTACCTGCTGTAAGGTTAACAACAGATGCGGTTCCTGCAGTGATAGCATCAACCTGAGAGTGTATTTCATGTTTTGATTCATCAACCTTGTTCTGAACCCATACTCTAGATGCCTGAAGAGCAATAACAAAAGAATTAAAGATTGCAGTGAGGTTCTGTAAGAGGAGATACTTCGGAAATCTCTCGTTCCTTCATGAACCTTTAAAAGAGAAACAGAGGACAACAACCAAATGCTTAAGTGACATACGAAAGCAAGCACTTTTTCTTTTGCTGAATCATTCACTACAGAATTGCTACCACATTCCAACAGCTGCCCTTTTGAGGTAAATGCCAGAAACAGTGCCTCTATGAAGGCTAACTGACAGTCCCCCATAAACAATAGTCTCTTGATCTGTCCCTCTGCCCTAACCTGGACCAGGAGTGACAGAAACCTGTTTTCCTGTTTTTTTATTTTTCAAGTGTCCTGGAGGCAGTCACTTCCACCATAAATATTGCCCATAGTTTGTGTTACTTTGTACATATGCACACAATGCTGGCAAGACTCCAGACACGGCTATGCAAGGAATTCTGCCACACCTGATCTCAGAAGACTGATCAGAGTCAGGTGGAACAGTGTACATGAATTCCTTAAAGAGAACGCAAAATTTTATCTCATTTTAAAAGCTTTACCAATACCACTTTAGATCCAGGGATAATGACTGATCTGTAAACACCCCAAAGCATCAAGATCCATTTCCATGAGGGACCAGAAAAGCTCACCATGTCCTGCCCTAAAGGTGGTAGGTTATCGACTTCATTGAGGTCAGCTTGTGCCTGTTGAACAGCATGCATACTGGAATTAATAGTCCCCATCAAGGCCTGCTGAGCTGAGGTCTGAAAGGCAAAACAAGGAAATGGATGTGTGCTACGTTCCAAATAGCCCTTCAAACTGATGTTACACATGCATGGAAAGACAGTGAGTGACAGCAATCCAACACCAGGCCATTTCAGAAAGCTACCTTTTCCCCAGTGCAATGGAGAAAGCAAAGCTTTCTAACACTCTTCTCACAGTCTTGATTCAGCCCATGTCATTTTATACTCCTTGGTACTTGCACACACTCATAAAATGCTGAACTTTCTCAGATCACACAATGCACAACAGACACACAGAAAGACACCAAGCTGCCTTAACTTGCATTCTATGAACATAAGCACGAAAACAAAATTTCCTTCAAGGATATAACATTACTGACTTGCAGGAACAGCCTACCAATGTAATCAAGTACAATTCTAAAACTGAATGGCCATAAATATGCATAAGCTAACGGAAGACTGAAGGGTTTTAGGCAGAGCAGGATCTGTATTGGGTGTCTGCAGCCCTGCAAACACCAATGTCTGACAAGGATGGAGAGGGTTGGCTCCAGGTGGCAAAGTAGAGATTCCCTAGCTCCTCCTGGGAGAGACCACAGTGGAGCAGGTTATTCTGCTGCAGCCTGCAGAGAAGGCCATGCTAGCAGATATCCACCCTGCAGCCCACAGAGGACTTTGCATTGCAGCAGGTTGATATTTCCCTGAAAGAAACTACATCCTATGGAGGCCCCACACTGGAATAGAGTCCTGAGAGAAACTGCAACTCCTCGCTGGAGCAGGCTCTCCTGAAAGCAGCTGCAGCTCATAGGGGACCCACACTGGAGCCAATTTATCTTGAAGGACTGTAGCTCATAGACAGGACCCATGCTGGAGCTGTGGAAAAGCATGAGAAAGAAGGAGCAGCAGAGAGAGGCTGTTATAAACTGACAGCCTGGGAGCAGGGAGTAGAAGAGTTAAGCTGTTTCTGACTTACTTTCAGCACAGACAAGTTTCAAACACACAAAAAAGTAAAGTTTCAAATACAAAACAGGAGGTTTCTCACAAGTGGAGGCATATGTCCTCTGTGCATCTGGCCGATTGTGACTTGTTGCTGGGGAGAAGGCATGATGCCAATGTTGAAAGTCTCTGGGCCACTGGACCCTGAACGCATCACAGCTGGTAGTGCCACAGAGCCATGTTCCACCTTCCCTGTTCGGTTGAACTGCTGCTGCAAGATGGTAGGTCTGGAAAGGAGGAAAAATACAAAATACAATACAGGGCGTTAGTTAGCTCCTGCAAATCAATCTCTGTTGGACGCTCTTCCTTCAGGATTTTAAATTGCATTTCACAATGCTTGGAGAAGCTGGAAAACTTTCCAGTTTTTCTTTCTAACCATTTGCTAACATTTTAGAAAAATAACATTAAATTGGGGCTTTTGACAGATCAAATATTAGTAGCACTAATAAGCAGGCACCAAGCAAGCAAGCAATGTGTTGCTTTGGTATATGTGGTACAATAGCTTTACCCCTTCCAGACGCATGACAGACAGAACCTTAAGGCATAACAATTGCTTTTAGTTGTTTCATAGGCTGATTAACAGAAAACATTTTGCAAGAAATCCCTAAATTTAAGATAAAAAACTAACATTCTTCCCTCTTCATACACACAAGCATACACAGTATTTGCTAATAATCTGGCAGCCTACCAAATAATGAGCTGGGAGGCAGGATACTTTCAAGAATAATAGTTATGTCATCCATGCTCATGAAGCACTTTGCCAGATATACTGTTCATAATTAAACATGGTTCAAGCTTTAACACTAGAAGGTCTAGCTTTAACAACAACTCTACTACGAAAAAGATTATTTCAATTGGGAAAAACCTTGTATTCATCTGTTACAAGTTTTGGGCTTCTTTGGACAGAATTTAGCTAAGAGTATATTCTGGAAGTGATTTGGAAAGGGCAGTGTCAAAAGCAAGCACATCTGAACATGTGCGATTTGTCAAAAGCTGAAAATTCACATAAGGCCACATTAAATATCTAACAAGTCTATCTCCTATAAACCATGTGTTCTAACAGTAAATCAAATAGACTTCTCACATACACACTGCTGACACTGCCATAATCAGAGCTCCAAGAGGAGACTTGAGTAGCTCATTACAGCTTGTAATGCCACAAACCTATTTGTGATCTTTCAGTGCAAGGAAAGATTGAATATTCCTTTCAAGAGCATGGCCAGCTCTGCAGATCTGCTTTTGCTATATTCAGTTACTCTCCCATCAGAATCATAGTCTGACCTACTAGTATCAAAACTACCTTTACCCACACCACACATCTGATTTGTCTAAATCAATTTGATGAAATAAGGCAGCTCTCTTCCAGACTCAGTATACAACTGACAGACATTTAATTTACCTAGCAGACCTAGCAGACACAAGCAACTAAAACCTTGTAAATCCTAGGTATTTGTATGAACATCAAAAATATAGTGTATCTTCACTACTGCTGAAGTACCTTCCCCAGCATCCTACTGAATTACAGCCTCAGTTCCTTTGCTCAAGGGTCAAGTTACTACAAGCTGGTGCCACGGCTGGTTTATTTAACCACCAGTTTTGTGACAAATACCTGCTCTTTAGTCGTCAAATGAAGCTAGGAGCCAGCTGAACTATTTGGGGATAGTACTTCCTTCTGTTGATATAACCTGTAGAAAATCCTTCTTTAACAGTAATAACCACAGTATTGCATTTGAAAAAAAAAGCTGCCCCAGCTAAAAGGCATCACTCAAAGAGCATTTCCTTCTGTTGTATACACTCACTTCTTAGGTGAAACAGATTCTTCCAACATGGTTGATTCCTCATCACCTTCAAGTCCAAATCTATCTTTACTTTGCTTCTGGAGGGGAAATAAAAATAACATTGTTATCAAACAACGTGTGCTGCTTTTTGCTTTCTCTCCACCATTTCCTTGTCATTTATCTGAAACCTAGTCAAATAATCTGCAGTCATGTCTGGTGCCGAACACCATGCTTTTTGGCAGTGTGTGACACAATACCCCCTACCTCAGAAGACGTGTTCTTCAGCATTTAACAGAGCAAGTTCTAAGCCGTGGCAGATTAAGCATTATAAAGGAAAAAAGCCTATTGGTGCTTTTTTGAACAAAGGTATAAAAAAAGTGCCAAGATAAGTCTTTTCTCACAAAAAATATTTAGAGTACTGAGTGATACGCAACAACAGCAAATCCTGGTACAGATCAGACGTGTATCATGTCTCTCCCTGTTCTCTTCTAACTCGGGAGCATCAGACCGCCTCAGATAACTGGAACTCAGCTACAAGTCATATTTAGCATCCTGAAATGTTATTATATGCATACATGCCTCAAACACAGATATCTTCAGCTTGACACCTGGAAACTGCATGCTTCTCATTCATATCATGAAGCTTCATGGGGGTTTATTAGTTAACCTGTTCCTAATTCCATTCATTTTAAAACTGTCTGTGTCAGCAGATTGCAAAGAAGAAATTGAAGACTGGAAGGGAGTGGAAATACATCTGTATTCTATCAAGACAGCAAGGCTGCTTTCGGTTTGCACTAGAGAGTGAAGTTACTTTTGAATCAAGCTTTAAACTATCTATAGAAACCTGCAGTTTATTTAACATTTATTAAACCTGACACTGACTTCATGAGAGAAAAAGAACTGCAGCTTGCACATATTCGAGTTTTTGCACTGCTGTACAGAGATTTTTTACTGCGCTTTTACTACATTATCTTGTTACTTTACCTTCTTTAGGATGATATCAATGTAACCTGCTATTAACTGAGAGATCTGTTCTCCTTCAGTGGTCTGTACCGAGTAATAGCTTTCTTGATATTCCCCAAAATCCTGAAGGAGGTAGAAAAATAAAAATAAAAATTAAAATATCCCTCTCAGTACCAAATATGAGAGAATTCAGGTTTTAAAATTGTTTGTACAGACATATTATTACATCCAACTATAAGTGGAACTGCTCCAAGATTCTAAGCCAGCTTATATATGGAGGGTGAGGCAGAAGAGGAGAAGAATGCTTTTTATTGCAGTTTAATAACAGATGTTTCATAAATTGAAATGCCCATTCTCAGTCTGGCTCTATCGGACTCGGTCACTGAAGGATGGAGAAAAGTCTTCAGAATTCTATTCGAAAGCATTAGTGGTTAGGCACAAAACAGTTTTAATTGGTGTTTTTTGAAGAGATTTATATAGTATTTTTGGGCAACTGGTCCATCTAGAAACGTCAAAATACAGATTGATTTTAGACAGCAGTATGGGCCAGTTAATTAGTTTAGGACTCTGACTCGATATAATGCTAGAAAATTACAGACAGAACAAGTTACAATGAAGAATTTGTTCGGAATGTAAGTCCATCTTCCTTTCTCCTTGCCACATAGATCCCTCTGCCTCTGAATATATACAAAAAGGTTACCAGAGTGAAGCTTTTAGGTGAGGCAGCCCAGCGTTTTACAGTTGTCAGTGGCCATTCCTGCAAAACTTCCTTGGTCCTCTCATCCACACGCATCACCGAGTCTTTGGTAACACCCAGCAAACGAGGAACCAGCTTGTTTTTGCCTTTCATTTTTTCCTAAAACAAAATTGTTTTTCATTCAAATGGAGCTTGCCACAGGAGAAAGAAAAGCATGATGGAATATACTGACAGAAGAAAGCACCTGGCATGCAGACTAGGACAATTTAAAACTCCAGGCTCAGTTTGTCTGGTCACAGGCAGGGATTTTCAAGCAATGCATTAACGTTTGGAAGCCCTGGTCTTTACTGGATCTTTACTATGCAGTTCAAAAGACACTCCCTCTTCTCCCTCCCCCAGAAACAGCAGCATTTTAGGGATTGTGGTAACACATCTTTGGCCTCTGTAAAACCTTATCAGCTGATGAAGCCTTTCTTCCAGTGCAGTTTTTCAGCATGCAATCTGTATTCTCATTAAACTTATAAACGGCAACAACTTATGAGCTCTTTATTAATGTTTTTCTGAAGACAGTACTTTGTTGCTAATCAAAAGAAAAAGCAGAAATATTGATTTAAAGAATTTAAATCATGACAGACTCAACTTTCTGGAAGAACTATGACAAGGATCTACACTGAAATTATAATTCTGTCCCACATGTAATTTACACCTTTTTCCAAATGCTGCTCTCAGACAGAAGGCTAAAAGAACATCTTTGACCTTTGCTTAGTGAAGAATCTAAGGTAAATACATAACCAAGCATACAGTATGATCACAGCAAGATCTACATTACCTTAACAAGAAAAAAGGACACTCCATAGGTCCGCAGGGAGCGGGCTAGCTTCACATACTTCACTTTTGCTTCTATTTCAGTCATCTCACCACAGTTTTTGTGCTCCTGTAAAGAGAGTTCAGTATCACTTAGGCGAAACAAACAAACAAACAAAGGGTTTAGCTTTTGCCTTTTTAAGGATGCTTAGTTAATAATCATTACAACCAGTGTCTGAAAACAATACTGGCTAAAAAATGTTACCTGTATCCTGTAATTCCTCACAAAGGAGGACATAACCTGTGCACCATTAGGCTTCATAAACTAACACTTCTTTCCTCAGCTTTAAAAAATAATTTAAAAGTTCCAGGACCCATATTTTTTCCAAGGAACAGACTATTTATTCCTTCTTTGTGCCCAAACCTTCTGACTCATGTAGGCATCGCATCACACCTTGCAATTGACCATTTCTCATCTCTTGCAGGTTCTTCCAATAGGCTTTTTTTTGCAGTTGCACTGTTAGCTACAATTTTTTCCATCACATGAAAAGAATTCTATAGATGAAGAAGCAGCAAGGATTTTTCTAAATTTGTTTTTTTTTTTAAATTTTTCTAAATAAAAATCCTGGAATACTCATCTAGGTTTGTTTGGTAACTCTCAATTTCTATTTATTACTTTAACAACTTACTCATTAATAAACTATTACCTGGAAGCAATGGAGCTACCAATATTATGTATTCAAACAGCATCTGCTGTCCTACCCTAGACCATTCTTCTGAAAATCCTCTCCCAGTGTCCTGCTATTTAAATACTGTTTGTGGGATCCCTATCACACTCCATATTCCCCTTGCACTCTTCTAAATTGCTGGTTGCCGCCTCTCATAGTGGCTGATGGCAGCTGGGGGAGCACCAAGAACATGGGAAACACTTTGCTACTCCAGTTTATGTTACCATCTTGACAATGGTTCAGGGAGAAGCACTAGCATGAGCAACTGCAACTTCAAAAAGCCTTTTGCATCCCAAGGACATAGACTGATTACGTCTCTCAATTTCAGTGCACAGAGAACATAAGTGGGATCCAAAAGAGCAAGGAGCCCAAATGTAGTCACTGCAGAGTGAGTACTTGGTGAAAATCACCTGCCAAACTCAATAGTGTTATGCCTCAGGGCAACAGCTGATTTTTATCAGAAAGACAGCTTGCTTATTCTACTTGCTATTGCACCTTTGCCCAGCATCAGTGCCCTCAATGATCAGGTTCTTATCAATGTGCTGAAGCATGTAATGATTGAAACTACTCATAGATCATATTTGAATTGGGCAAAAATCACATGCTATGACTAGCATGATAGAGCAATACTTAGAAGTGTATGAGTTGGGTTTTTTTGCTTAAACTGCAACATCATTGCAACTAAAGGGACAGGAAAGCATTAGGCATATTCATTTATGAAGCGGTACTATTAGCTCAGACTTACTGAGCTACACAATTCCTAGACTTGGAGTGTAACAGACACAGGAAACCATACGACCCGTTCCTGCTCTTCAACTCATCTCCCCATCTGTGATCACAAATCACTGGTATGTCCTTCCAGTAGCCAAATGACTTGATTTTAGGTGCTGACCTCAGATTTTTTTCTACTTGTATTGTACTGCTAAAAGTATTTTTCAGTAGGCACAAATATTTAGTGCATCCACAGTACTCAAACTCTGAGACCGCTTCCAACAATGCCAGTACATTTCACACTCAACTGCTTCAGTCTTTTACAACTGCGAGGTTCCCAGACACATCACTGAACTCCAGCATTAGTTAGAAGAACTCCGTGTTACTTGAAGCTCATCCTCGAATAATGAAAGCAGCAAATTAAAACTACTTGCTAAATGTGCTTCTGTTTTAGTACAAATACATATCCTTACATTTCAATGCAACAAAGATCTTAAGAATACTGAATATTCACTCTCTATCCTTCAAAGTATACTGAACAATCATCAGTGAAGAAAAAAGGATCAGGACAATACATTTGCTGAAGAAGGAAAAGAAAAGCTGACATTCTTTACACTTGATTTTCTGATAATTATATAATTCGAGTATATACAGAGTATACATCTGTGAAAGCCTGTATTTTTCTTGTAAAGAAAGTGAAGAGAGAGTAGGGTTTTCAGTCTCAAAATTACCTGAAATATTCTCTTTTCAGCCCCTCTTTGTTTGGTATATTCTTTAGGCAGGAATTCTTTTAGGCTAATAAAAAAAAGAATCCACAGTTAATGGTGCCTTCACAAGGAGAGATGCTTCCCATGCTCCTTTACTGGCAGTAAGTCCCTCAAGCTTCCTAAAATAGGCATAAAATACCTATACAGTGAAACAAAATTCTGGCTCAGTAGGGTGAGAGCACGAAGGTAACTTACATACTTCAGAAAACACTGCAATTACATCCCCATGTAGGACCCCTTCATGTTTTAAAAAGTTATCAAAAGTTAGTAATAACTGGGTCGTTTTCGATTCTTAAACTATAGATATCTCTCAGCATCTCAGACGGGTTCACATCTAAGTTCAGATACACTCACTGCAATCTGGGGGAAGAAGGGGATGCTAAAGATTGAGCCACCTCTGTATCTGAGTTCAGACACTGCCATTACTTTCCAGTAGCTCTTTGTTTTACTGATGCATTGGACCAAGTTCTTCCTCTGTGTCTTTCAAATGTTAGAGCACTAATATTTTACTGAAAAACTGCAAAGCCATTTAAGTGAATGCTTAATACCAGTCACTTTCTCGAAAGCGAATAAAAAAAAATCAGTCCTAATTTTTGTAGCATTCAATTACTAATGGCGTCAGAATACAAAGCAATCTAAGTCAGTTTAGCCTCCATGGTAAAGTCACAATCTTTAAACACATCACTGTCACTTCCTTGCTGTATAACAAAATAAACCCTTTATCTCAGCCAAACACCAACCCAACTTGAAGACATATCAACACTGTGCTTTAGCAAATGTTCCTTTGTCGATTGCACTTTCCCATGTGGAACACTCTACTCTGAAGAAACTATGTCACATATTCAACAGCTCATTTTCAGTCTGAGGAAACTTCCACAATCCAAAAACCTGGTTTCTAAGGTTCCCTTATGCTTTTAAAAACTGAGAATCACAGAAAAAGCATGACTGGAGAATCCCCTTCTCATTTTGATTTACTCAGTAAGCAAGCACACTATTAACACGGAAAGCTAGAACTACCTACTATCATACAAAGGTTATTTTCCATGAAGCTCTAGCAATATAAAACAAAGTGAGACCAATTGACCTTGCTGATCTTTCTTACAATGCTCCAGTAGATACATCTCATTAATACATGATAATGAAATCTCTTCCCAGTATTTATTTCCACAGACACATCATTGGGTGGGGAAGGCTGGACAGCCAAATTCGTTTTGTATCCATTTGTATGTAAGGACTGTACACAACTGCCAACATATTTATTGTTTTTCACTGGCATAAAGGTAAAGCCAGTGCTCTTGAAAAAGACAGTTTAAGACAGGAAAACAGGCTAGATTAATGAATTGAACTTATGAGCACCAATTGTGCTTGGACACAAAAAGCCAAGGCGAACGTTTCAGGTGCTCCTTTCCTATTTGCATATGACTAATGTAAGTTCTTTATTAGGTATTCTCTCAGCAAATTTAAACACAGTGTGCCCCTGTAGGTACAATGAAAACTTCAGCTGTATGAGGAAGGGCATGAAGAAGGATTATTTGCAACTTGATAGTTTAAGAGCTTTCAAAATTTACTTTGGCATGACGTTCAAGGGAATTCCTACAACCAAAGCGTTAACAAGTTGCAGGTAATAATCTTCATCTGTACCAAGAATCCAAAAAAAAGAATACAAAAGTTCTCTCTATACAAATATCTTGCAGACATGGCAAAATAAACCACGCTGTTTCAAAACAACTCTAAAAAATACTAGTACTATTCTGTTACATGCTGTTTTCAGCATGAGCTGACACATTCTCCTTAAGGGAATCCGTAGCATGTTCAGGTTTCACTGACAAGTGAATGGACACGTCTCAAATGTATTTCACACACTGAGTTACAGCATATAGTTTACATAAAACGTAACTACTTTCATACTTGAAAATAAGCAGCATTCATCCACCAAAGAGTTTGACATAGTTTGATGCTTTAAAAAACCTCGAACTTTTTCAAAAAGAAAAAGAAAACAAGAAGAAAGTTTGTTTTCTGAAAGGATGACGGATGAATTTCCAGGGAACAAAATAATCAGCACAGCAAGTGATTACACTTGGTGACCTGCAAGGCTTGATCCTGATACAGTCAAAGCCCATTTAAATGAAAATAAAACAATAGTTAAGGAAAACTTTCTGCAGAAAATAACAAGGTTCTAAATTTTTGAATTCCAAATGATTCCCACTGGAGTAACGTTCACTTTCTAACACACAGTGCAGTTATTTATACATTTCATTTCTGTTAGGATTAAAAAAGATAACGCACTTTATATGTGTGATGACTTCATTCTGTGAAGCACTTCAAACTATCTAGCATTGCATGCTAAGTAGTAATGTCATCCAGCCAGTAGTTTCAATCCGCTATAAAACACAGTTACTATAGGAGAGCTGAAAAGAAGGAAAAAAAATAAAATCTTGACACTAGAGGAGACCAGGTAGAACCCCTAAAAAACCCTAGGATCATTTCAGCAACTCTGCACAGCAGCGTACAAAACTGCTGCTTAAGTGTGGGGGGAATTACAGCTTTAAAAATTTAAACCGACTCTTGCTGGGAACATCTAACTCTTCAAATCATTACCATGACACAACAGTAGCTTGCCATGAGGTAATACCCTAATTGTTTGCTGCAGGAATCCTCTTGAGTGAGTAGATGCAGAAGGGAAGAATAAGTAAACAATGGACAAGTCCCAGAGGAAGACTGCTGTGTAACTGGTCGCTGTTCTAAGGAATACGAACCATGAGTAGACTGAAGCTATTACACTGGGTCCCCATCATTCAAGACATCAGTGGCTCTATTAAGAAATGTTCATAAGCCAACCAGTAGCAGATAGACAGCACAAACAGAAGCTAATTATTACTTGGAACTGAAGAATGTTTGTTCACATGGTTTGTCTGCATAACTGAACTGCTACCTCTGGAAAAGCTTTCAAAAGTGAAGCGTTTCAAACCAACAGTGTTGCAGCATTGCATGTTCCAAAACAAGCCACCATATTGAAGTAATTCCCGAGATACAGTAACCCCCAGACTCAGGCTCACAAAGAAAGTGTAGGAGTCATCACTGAGCACTCAGCCAGTGGAACAGGATAGAAACCAAACATGCACCCATGGTTTTGTGCACCCCATTAAGCTATCTGTGAGCCTCATATGCAAGCAAGGCTTGACGGAATGTGCAGTAAATAGCTTAAATAGCTTTCTTTTACCTTCCTACATTCCTTTCCTCAGACTCCAGCCCTCAGTTAATTCTACTGCAGGAAAACCAATCAGAAAATCAAATCAGCAAAAAAATGGAACATCTACATTTCAGTCTAACTAAACTTGCCCTGCTGGTAGCAGTTAAGTTTCACAATAAAGATTAAAGGATGTGTCAGTTGTAAGCAAGACTCCTGTCTGCATCAGAAACAAAGTGCACAGTTCTAGATCTCCATTCATATAACACCATGAAAGGGTGAATCTGAAAAACTAACTACTGTCACTAAAGAAGATTGTAAAATTTAACCTCCATACACAGCAACATTAACTCTATTCAAATGACAAAGCATCTTTCCATTCATTTTCTACTTTCCTAGAAAATCAGAACATCTGTGATATATACTGATGTATGCTTAATTCACTCATGCCATTACTAAATGCAGGCACTTACATAGAAGAACAAAATCAAAGTCTTCCCCCATTACCAGGTAGTTGGGGAATCCCGCTGCATACTTAACTGGCACCCTATTGGAACTGCTGCCCTGTGCTGTCTAATAAGCCACTGCCCAAGGTTCTCATATCAGTTTGGGTTGCTGATTTTTGGAACCAGACTCTTTTCACAGTGAGATTGCTACAGAAAACCCATTGACTCTGATTACCTCTACCTGAAGTACTAAAATGCATCTAGTCTGTGACAGCTCAACATTAGTTACACTTGAGGTCACCCAAATTTAGAAGTTAGAAGTGTTTACTCTAAAAATCCAGGTTTGTGTTTGTGTTCTACATGAGGTCCAAACTGGATCTGCGCTTGAAAGCCTCCAAACTCGCAGGCCTTCTCAAAGGAGACAGGATGGGACCCATTCAGAATGTCATCACGAGCCTATAGGAGGTAAGCAAAGACATGTCAGGGACATCCAAAATAACTGTTACATCTCTGAAATGCCTTGAAAGCTTAAACATGGCCCAAGCATCCAGTAACACACTTCTCTGTCTCAGTGTCTTTATCAATCCATTCTGGATGTGTTTAGGACTAATAAAATAAATAAAGGGCTAGATTATTTTCTAGTGAATATTGATGGAGACTTACTGAAACCAAGACTGTAACAACCTTCATCAAAAGGAGGACCTGACACCCATTTCCTGCCATACGTATATAAAATACAACATATGTATATACATTTATGTGTATGTAAACACATATATACAGAAAAATACATGTGTGTGTACATGCACACATGTAAAAGCTTTTACATCTTAGCACCTCACAGTAGCAGGGAAAACGATCTGCATATCTAGTAAGTAAAAACCGTATCACCATTGTGAAATGGGAACACCAAAAGGCAAACAGCATTTTCCTTCCTGGTATTTAAATTTAGTGGTCACTCATCTATCCATAGATAAAACAATGACAAGGCAGAATCAACACATACTGTTGCAACAGTAACTGGAAAAAAAAAAGTCTAAGTGGTAGGAGAACAGCTCAGTGTTATACAGTCTTCTAAAATGCATGGAAAATGGACTGCCGTCTTACAAGCAAAGTCATCTTTATCTTTTGCCTCAGAGTTTTAAAATGTAATTTAGAGCAATCCCATTTGAATAAGCTGCAAGCATAACAAATGAACATTGCAATATTAGTTTCGTTGGTGTGTTGGGGGGGTTTGTTAAACTGCACTGCAGGCCACTGCACTGGAGCCTTCAGTTAAATAGATCTTATGCATAAAACTCAGCTTTGCTAAGGTGCTTCAAGTACCTCTAACAGACTGGGGAGCCTGCCTAGATAGACACCCACTGTGTTACATGATACCATTTTGAACAGGAAGCCTGCCTGTCTTGTGTGCTTCTCTTGAAGACTGGAAAGTGAATGCAGAAGCAGCTCTCAACACTGATCAGGTGAGAAAGAGATGAGAAGCAGAAAACTGGTTGCAAGACTGAGCTGAGATTCCATACTACAGAAAAAACATCACCTATAGAAGGGAATGTGGAAAACTAAAAAGAACAACATAAACAGACATTCATTAATTTTAAGGAAAGAGGATGTGAAAGTCAGTGGATTTTTGGTTGAGTCCTTAGTGAGTTGAAACTATTTGATTAAAAAGAATGAATCAGCAAAGCCTCTGGACTATCACATATCCTTGGAGTCTGGTGTTTATTTTCTCTCTAAAGCACATCCAGAACTGGAATTCTAGAAGATGAAGTATTTCAGCAACAAAACATTTGTAATTAACTAACGCAGATTTCCTCAGACAAGACAGAACCCTTGCCTCTGGTCCACATACTGTACCTGGACATAAAGCAAATTAAGCTGAACAGGATCTCTTGAATCTACATTTTGGTCTGAATAAAAGAACTTTCGCCTCAAGAGTAGTGTTTCATTTTCATCGACCCCTTGTTCTCTAAACGTTCGGCTATGATCCAGCCAATTTACTGTAACAGAACCAGACACACACACAGTTAAACACCAAGTGTTGCCAGTGTTAAAAGCTGATGTGAAAATCATGTGAAAATTGTTATTTTCACCGGAGGCGGAAAACACTGCAAAAAAATGCTCCTTTCACTTCTGTTTCTAATTATTGAGGTTGAAGGTGGCTACAAAAGAGAACTGAAGAGTGCACTGCTGAGAAACAAGAATTTACTATGGCATAAAACACCATTAATATTGTTGAAGAAACAACTATAGCAACCTTTCAATACTACATTTAGATCTTCAAAGCTTCATTGCAAAATTACTTGAAAGTTTTCCATATTTTCCCCCTAAACCAAATTGTTCTGTTTCTTTTCTTATCCCTGATTGCAATTTTGAAACATCTTCCTGCTAGTCACAGTTAATCAAATACTGGTTTAGTTCTTTGGCAAGCTCCATTTACACTTAAAATTCCTACCTTCAAAGACACAACTCCCTTTTGATGGCTTTCAGCATGCATCAATATTTAAATATCCCACTTTATTGAAGAGGAACAAATGGTCATTACAGAAATGACCCTTCACACTTAGGTTACAACTCCCATACCGAAAACGTAACAAAACGCACTTCAAAAGACCTGCTAGATGCAACAACTTGTCCATCTACCTAATTTTAAAACTGATGACACTGTATATAAAAGGGTGCAAAAATACAGGTAAGGATCAACTGAGACACACTGAAGAATCTAAAATGCATCCCTGTATGGTTTTCTTGCACTGAACCGTGGAAAGATATTAACTGAAGAATTATCCTGGAATCCATGACTTACAATCATCATCTGTATGAAGCTTTGCTTTCAATTTTTCCATTTTTCTTTCATCTCGCAACAACGTTCTGTCTTTCTTAAGTGTTCCTGTACTCTCCTCTTTTTTTTCTTCAATGCTCTCCTGGATTAAGGAATATTCCTCATAATTTGTTATTCCTGGAATCATAAATAAATCCAGTGCTTGTAACAATAAAAATTTCATACATTTTAGGACAGGTGAAATATTCTTCTCTATATATTAAGCCACCAATTGATGGTTCGTTTCAGGTACAGTAAAATATTGCAGATGGAATGCTGGAACAGTGTATGCGGTATGAGATCCCAAGAAAAATTAACAAGTTCTGCATTCAAGACTCCTCTCCAATATCCGGCATTATCCTTAAAATACATCATTCCTTCGTCATATGTTGCATTTTCCACTTTTGGAAAGAAATTGAAGTTTTTTAGTCATCTACCAAGAGAAGCTGGTAGATGCTTAAAAACATGATGGAATTTAAAATAGCAATGAATTCCAAAATGGGGACACGCCATAGTAAATTTCCTTTCATGGATGCCTACGACTGCTTCCTGAGAACTGAGTCATTTCAGCTTGCCCACCATGTGTAGAAGAAATGTGGCAGAGCAGACTGAGAAATAGAAATGTGAAATATACGGCTTTTAAAACTCTACTCCTCCCATTAAAATTACATGAAACTGAATCAAAAACCAGTTAACCGCATTTAGCATGCGTGCCAAGTTGCTCTCATTTCTTTGTTCTGCTTGTTTTTTTTTCCACTGCTTGGTAAAGCATGTTTATGTTACACAGGAAAGAAAATTAAAAGCTCACCTACATGATCACATTCATGAAAATAAGTCAGACTAATTTCTTAAGTAAAGTAGCCACAGCACATTGGAATCCAGCATAGAAACACTTAAAATTGAAACAGATGAATTTAAATTTAGCTTAATTCACTTTCCAAGCAAATTAATCTAAATCAAATTAAGTCCACTTTAATTCTAAATGAGAATTAAGCATGGTTTAAGATGATTTAAGCTAATCCATGCTGCATGCATGTTTATAGTTAAATATGAATTAGTTTTCCAAAATGTCTCTATTTAGGTAAATACAGACAGAGTATAACCAATATGACACATTTCTGACCAGCTGCTCTGGAAGGCTTCCACGTGTTGTTTCACAAATGATGCTGTTATCAACCCTAAATCATAACAACATGAATCCTTAAGTTTAGGTATATTTCAAGGTTAACAGTATTTTATGTTCTATCTCATTAAAATTAAGTATTAATCTAATTTAATTCTCTAAGCATGAAAGTGTATGTAAATGTAACATACAGTAAAAACATTGTAGCTATACTTTTAGATAATATTGTGCCTTTACCTGCTAGATATTGAAGTTTAAGGATATAAGTTAACTCTACAGACTTTCATAAAACCTGGAGAACAGATACCAGAGATGTGTTTGGTAAATTTTAACTGATAACAAATTTAAATATTTTAACATATATGCCAGTAATTTCTAGTCAGTAATACATATCACAGCATAAAAATCAAAATGCAAATATAGGTGAAAACAACTTCTTAAGCAGGTGGGTCCCAGAATCTTACCTATCCTGCTGCAAATGGTAACCAGCAATTCACCAACTGTTTTAGAATCGTCCACCATGACTGTTTTCACTGAACCATCCAACATACGTATTTTCTGAGGTCTCTGCTTCTTTTTGTACTCCAGTATATCCTGGAAAGTAAACAATACTGTTTCTAAATGCTTTTGGAAGCCACCACAAGCCAACCCATCTAGATGCCCTAACCAGGATTTGCTTCCCAACCCCTCCAAGCTGCATTTTTCATTTGTTATATTATAGGCAAACTTATTTGTGTAGCAAACTTGAGAAGTGTTTTAGTTCTGCAAATGTAATTTTTATGAGCTTGTCCTAGCTGGCTAGACCAAAACCTAAACAGGGGAGGACAGACCAAAGTACATTTGTGCTGCAAAAGCTTGTTTAGCATTTAAAAAGGATAGCAATCCCTTTTGGTTGTAAGCAAGCTGGCCATAATGTAAGCAAGTATGACCTCATCATGTTTAGTATTAAAGAAGCCTACCCTTTCTATTTGAGGTGACCTTGCAATAAAGGTTATTCCTACACCTCCAAACGCTAAGTATTCTTCTTGCTCCTTGGGAAACAAGTTTTCTAACAACCTGCTGATGAAAGAAGCAACAGACTTGCACCATACCCCATTTCTCAGCATGTAATAATCCAGCGTTCGTCCAGCCTCCAGCCATATACCTTTTCGAGGATCTTCATCCGATAAGAACAATCCATAGTCAGAGGCTGTGGAACAGAGGAGACAGACTCATCAAACCTAATAAAGCCAACATGATTTTATTCAAGGTTATTCAGCACCAGGGTTAAGCTTAAAGCTTAAATCAGGGTTAAACTCAATTAACATGTAGCAGCATTGTGAATATGGTATGCACAGCATGGTGATGCTTTTAGTTATTAACTCATTTCAAATATTTCCCTTTGCACATTTTGGAGGTGTCTAGCTATTCTTTCATAATCCTTAGTGTTGCTTCCTTTGCTGAGGCACAACAATAAGCCAGCACCGACTTTCCTAGAGAGCATTGCCACAAACACTGCTTTAGAAAGCACCCTTTGTAGAAAAAACTGTCAGGACAGAAGGAAGAAAAAGGATGCAGCTACCTTCTATCACTTATAAACTTATTTGCACTTTGTGCCTTTCACTCCATGCCTTACATTTGGAAAAAAACCACACACACACACACAAAAAAAAAAAAACAACCAAACAACAAAATAAAACAAATTGCCCAGCCTGAAAGATAAATGGAAGCACAGAACGGTACAGAAAATCCCAAACGGGTCTCTCTTTACTTTCAATTCAGCCAATGAATTTACTAAGGACAAATACAGGAACTCACCTTGCCCTGTTTGAGCCTCTGGCACTCGTTCACGAATAACTCTACAGGCATCATACACTGCAGTGGATGGTTCAAATTGCATCGTCTTCACTACATTGCAGTGGCGGACACAGATCTTCAAGGAAAGAGCTACCATGGCGCCAAGTCTCTTCTAAGTTCCTACTAAAGTATCTGAGAAAACAATAACAGCATTATTGCTTAGAGGTTTCCACTTCATGCTGTAATACACTCAACTTTTCATTAAAAATATTTGAATTTAGTTCATAAGAATTATATCAAATGCAGTTCTACATAAAGTTTCATTAGCATCACCAAGTTAGAAACTATCCAAACCATGGATTTTTCTTGGTACACTGGAAATTTATCTTGTGATGAATTTGCTTGAACCTTGTGCACACATAAGTAAAGGTTTGTCTGAGGTATGCCAAAATGGTGCACAGGGAAACAATAAACATATAGGATATATTGTCAACATATTTACTACTGACAGAAAACTACTTTTCTCTTGCCACACTTTTTTATTAGACCATTTAGATTAGATGGTAACTAACAGCTTAGATTAACTTAAAGAAGTGGTGAGACACTGGCAGAGGTTTCCCAGAGAAGCTGTGGCTGCTGCATCCCTGGCTGTACATGCAAGGCCAGGCTGGACAGGGCTTGGGGCAACCTGGTCTAGTGGAAGGTGTCCCTGACTGTGGCAGGGGTTTGGAACTGAGATTTAAGCTCTCTTCCAATCCAAAACATTCTGTGGTTCTAAGTCTATGATTTTGTTAGTATGTAACTTCCCCTTACTGAAGATTCTTAAGCATGCAACACTGCATTGGTGTTTTTTTCTAAGTCTCCACATATATCTGCTAGATGTTTTTATCCTGATGCCCAGCTACCCAGAGCTTCAAGAATGAGCTATTTTTCATTTCAGTTCTATTTCAGAAACTTCACTATATTTGACAGCATTTCTCTACAGAAACAGGAAGCTACAGATGCATTTTGTTTTGCTTCATTTTGTAGATAGTCTGGATTTTGTCTCAAGTGTCTTCCCTTGCTGTCATAACACACCAAACTACTCTTCCATCATTAGACTTTCCACAGTGATCTCCAAGAACTCTTCAGTACTGAAGTCCTTGCTGCACAAACACAGAATCTACCAGAATACCCAAATCCTGTCTGCAGAAATTCATGTACGTGTATTTTTAAATAGGAGGACGTGGGATTTTGTGGACTACTGATGACGACGATAATTTGAATAGGACAAATTCCAGTAGTTCAACAAAAATTTAAACCCCAGCTGTGCATCTTTTTACAGTTCATTACTCAGTCTGGCAAAATTACTTTGAGAAATATGAAGGAACCACAGTTTACATTTGGTCAATGCACTGAACTCAGTGACTGCAGCACTTTTCCACAGCATAGACAGAGCTAAACCATTTCTGTACGATAACCTTTAGGAGCAGCTTTGGCTCTAAGGCGTTATGCTGCCTCCATGTTTTTGGGGAGCCCATCCATCTGCCTCTCAAAAGCATATCATCCTCCTTCAGACCTTTTAATACTTCCAGGACTACTCACTACCAGTATGAAATGCTATCTGACAAAGGAAAAGGCATGAACAACCTAAAAAACATACAAGAAACATTAACCTACACACCTCAGTGTTCTTCTACTCTATCACTATTTGGTAACAAAACAATCTGTATTTTGAACTGATCATTCTAGGCAGAAGTCTGACAAGTAAATGAAGATCTCACCCTGCCACCAAACTAGTTCCTAAAATCTATCCAGAAGATGTTTTCATTTCAGAAGTAATGGTTCAGTATAGCAGCAGCAGCACAAAGTCAATACAAGACAAAGAAAATACATCTCCGCAGTATTTCCACAGAGATTTACCATAACTCAGCTCAGTTTAACACTTTACTTATACATAAGTAAACCTCAGAAAATCCCAAAACCTGAAATACCCTTAGAAACCACAGATTAGAACAGTTTTTCACCATCCAGAATGGTCCCAGGAAGAGGAATTGTATTCATGTGCACTGTTAAAATGCCTTGACACGCTAACAGCTGGAAAAGAGACAGATCAGCTTTGAAAACAATCTGACCAAGTTGCTCAGTAGGCTGCTGTAACTCAGAGGTGACCTCCGGAACCTGGCTGTCAGCTTCCTGTGTGGTAAAGTGAGCCACAATCTGGGCTGTCTTCTGTCTGGTCACTGTGTTAGAGCAGGGCCATTACAACGCAACCCTCTAAACTCCCTATCTCCTCTATTTTCTACCCACTTCAGAAGAGAAATGATATAAAGTGACATCAGTGCCTGTCCTTGCCAGATGCTCATTTGATCCATTCTGGCAAAGCTCCATTCCAATGGAGTCCACAACATCTACAGGGAAGCCACTCGATTTTTATTGTAGTTTTACTATGCCTACATTTTGGGTGGTTCTTCTCTACCCACCCAAGTTCTCAACCTAGGCCTTCCACTCTGCAAAAGAAACTTTTTTCCCTGCCCTACATAAACAGACACAACAATTTAACATTTTTAACAGAATTTTTACAGTTAGGAACCTGTCACTGTGACCTCCACAATGCCCCTCCTGTTTTTCAGGGTTAAATTCAACTCTAAGGACCTAAATATGTTGGTGACCTGGTCTCCTTCAACTCAGTGCTTTTGGTTTTGGAGACACCAAAGGATGCTTTATTAGAAAAAGCTTATGAAAAGAGCCCATGAGTTATCAGCTTCCTCCAACACTGTATTATCAAACTTCAGAAAAAGGTTTCCATTTGTCTCCAGATTACCCTCAGGCTCTAAACCTCCCCACTTGGCCTGCAGTAATAACCAGGACAGGCAGTTTCCATCTCCTGGGTAACAGCCAAAATAGGACAGCTGGTTTTTCTCAAAAGGACTAAGCTTGGTAAAGAAAAAGTGCTGAGGTCACAGAGAAAAATGCAGGGAAATTATCTCCCACGTTCCCTTTATCTTCTATACATAGATTCACACAACATTTAAATATTTCTCCGTGCAGGTAATACACTCTGCTCCCCAAAATCACTGTCTCTGGAATGGCTGGCCAAAAGTCAAAGAGTTTCAGGAAATTCAGAGTATTTTGAAAGGAATGGTTTGCCTGGTATGAAGTCTAATGCTCTGTGAGTAATGAAGTACAGAATTTTTAAGTCAGGCTGTGACTGATCTATGCTTGCAAGGCTGGAGACTGAAGTAATAAATTATGGATCTGATAGGTCTGAGAGACATAACAACAGCTCTGAGCTTTTAAAATGTGACAGATCGTCAGTGAGAGAACCCAATGCCTCCAGGTGTGTATCACAGTGTGTACATCAAGGCCTCAAGATGAACCATCACAGTGCTCAGGTTCTGGGAAATCCCAACAAAACAAGATTATAACCAGTGCCTGAATCAAAATGAGCAGGGCTCTGTGTGCCCACAGAGATTAGCATACCAACAAAGTAAATACGCAAAAATAGTTCAAAGGCATAAACCCCAAGATACTATAAAGTGCTGAAAAGATAGTCATAAGAGCCAGATGATATTTAGGTTCTTTAAAATAAAGTCACACTAACAGAATAACCAGGCAGCAACTAACTCCCCTTCAGCTCCAGGAGTTAACAGTCCCTCTCACAGCTGCCAGTGCTCCTGTTCACATGATCACTCTCTCAACCAATTCTGACACTTTGTGTGTGTGTTTGCCATTGCATTTTTGAAGACTCTTTCCCTCACTTTTTGACAGAACTGGGTTATGGAGAGATTATACAGAGGATTTGCCAGAACATCTGAGGGACTAGGACTCTCCAGGAGAGGAGCAGGAGCAACGCATGGCAAAGAATGGTCACTGGCTAGCTGGGTCACCATAGCCTCTGGTTACTGTATGTTGGGAGGATAAAGCTTGCAGCAGGCATCTGCACTTCCATGTACACAGCCTTACTTCAGCTCCCAGCTCAAGTTACTGTATCCTTCCCAAATATTCCCTGCATACATACATCCTCAGAACAACTAGAGCTAGGATGCTAAATTGTTAAATGTTTCCGGTTAAATTACAACAGGTATAGACTTCGAAGCAGATACAACTCAACGGACAGGTAAACTATTTTTCTTTAACCACTTCTCTTCATTAAAAGGAATTTTCTGGAATCCTAGGGACCAATATCCACAAATCTAAACATCTCTCTATCCCTTGCAAAGTAAGTATTTTCAATGAGACAGTTTGAACATTAAATACAAAAAACACTCTTTGCTGAAATTCTTCTACGATTCTATGAAATAGTTATAAGTATTTATAGCTCTGAATATTTTATTTTCCCCTGACATGAAATAAAGCTGTAAAATGCCTTTCTATTAATTTGTTTGATGTAAAATAAGCCAGAAAACAAAGGTAACTATGGACAGCAAGTCACAAACTAATAAATCAAACAAAAATGTGGATGTATTTGTTTGAGGAATGTCCTCAAAATAGCAGAAAGAAAGCTGATGTCAAAGCATACCCATCCTTAATTTCCACTGGCAGTTCATTTAAAACTTCTTTTCCTCCTGGTGTCATTTGAGAGGAGCAAACCAGAACTATCCAACACCTAGCAGGACTCCCAGAGCTGAGTAACATACTAATTTCCTCATATCCTACTGCACCTCTTCCTTCATCCCTCCTAATGATAATTTCTACACTCTGTGCTACCACAGTAAGAAATGAATATCTTCTGCATGGATTTACTCTCCAGCTTCCTTCTTCTATATAGCTTGGCTGTCTCCTATTGAGAGACTGCAGAGTCATCAGGAAATCTTTCCAGATAAACATTCAAGAGTGATTCATGGCCCCATGCTCTAGTCAGCAGAAGCACGGCATCCTGTACCACAAGGCACAGCCAACCTAGCTAGCATTTGAATTGAGGCAATACCAATATGCTGCAGCTATTGGAGTAACTACACTGTAAAGTCAGTAAGTAACAAAACCAGAGCACAGTATCTGGAACTTCAGTTAAAGTGGTAGAAGTTAACCCCACGCTTCAGTAAAGCCAAACTAGTGGTGTAGCAGGGTTAACGGAAACCCAATTGTAAGCACGAGTAAAGGCTGCACGGTTACAAGCGCTCTTTACTCAGGGCTCCTAGTGCAAACCATACATTGCAACTATTGACTACAGGGAACCAAACCAGTGGTACATGAAGTGACCCATACTGGTCACACAAGATCATGTTCAGACTTGCCCTAGTTAGAAAGTTTGTACGATTTTTGCCAGGCTCATTAAATGAGTGATGAATCTGTGAGGGATCCAATTCTGCTCTACTTTAAAAGTTTACAGATCAAATCAGTACTATGGATGTGAGTCTCAGGTAACATACAGATCATGTCTCTCTCCCACAGTATCTTGCTCAGATTAGCTAGCATAATAAAATGACAATTACAGAAATTCCACAGAAATTCCCCAAGAAACTAAATTGTACCTGACAGCCCAACTCAGATAGACTAGGAAGGTGGCACTGATGATACAATAGCTCATCAGCTGCTGTATAGAGAGACAGACTAAGGCAAGGGAGGGCAGTTATCTTGACAAGCATTTTACAAAGACTCTCAAGAGACACATAACTAAGGGTAAAAGGCTATGTCCCCAGATATTGACATGGACAGAAGTTTGCATCACATAATTCTGACAGGAAACAACTATCATCAAGCTAAAAGCATACAACATAACAGCAGAAGAATGGCTTAACCAGATTCATGGGGAAAATGGGTTTTAGAGGGGAGATGTGTCAGTGAACACTGACCTCCCTAATCATTCACATACCCTTAGTTTGTATTGGCTTGATTTATACCATTCCTATCCTAATGTCTGTGGTGTCTGACAGTTGATGGGACCTTGACATTATCTGCATATTTTTAACTACACTGCTAAGCAAACAGCAATTGCAAAATCTCAGCTTAATATTATCACTGCTAAATGTTATGAGGATAAGAACAATTCTTTCTCTTCCATTTCACACTGTTGCAAAAGGAGTGTGCTAAGTAAAACACAAACCAAAAATATCTGCATTTCTAAACTAGGCAAATGTGGAACAGCTAACACTGGCACTGTCAAATATGGACTACACCCACCCAGCTAAATGAGAGTTGCCATTGCCAGTGCTATAGTTAAAAGCAAAGCTCTGCCATGATTTAGTAGAGGTCTGCCTCCCTGGAGATATTTCTTAACTGATTCATTCAGGCTTGAGCAGTTTGCTTGAGCAAACACAAATCTAGGTCATGAGACTGTCACAGTCTAAAAGCCTAAATGTGTACATGCTAGTATAGGCAAGCCTACAGATTTTTAATACTCGATTAACCTTGTAAGAAAATCCAGTGGAACAGAAGTTCTCTATTGTCTTCAGTCCTCCCACGACCTACGTACTGGCACAGGGCACCAGCAAAACAGGACACATTACATTTTCAGTTGTTCACAATGTTTGAATATCTAATTCGACTGCAGCGTATCAAATACTTGTTTAGTGAGTCCACTAAAGGTGGCTGGTAAAAACTCCTCAAGCATAGGACACTCAAAAATACAAATCCAGTTTTACAGATAGGTACATGTATTTCCAAAATCATCAATGAAAATAAAAGTGTCATTGGTCAAAAGCAGGCAAGTGGGCAGGTGATCACACAGGCATGGATGGTAACACACATTTTACTACAAACTCATAACGGCACTTCGACCAGTTGGTCTTTGCTGCTGTTGGCATCTTACGTGCTTATATAAAAGGTCACACTGCTTCTTTCCAAGGAAGATAGGCCTCTCTTTAGTACTTCACTGCTGTCACTTTGTAGGTCATTTATACCACAGTGGTCTCAAAGGTGCTTAAGGGGTGCGATTAATAAGGTTTTCTTAAAACACAAGGCTGATTTGCCACCAGAACTGAGCTGAACGATCATCTGTGGGTTCTATGCCTGAAACACATGTCCGTCCATACACCATTGCAAGGCCTTATCTCCTTGATGGACAACACAGTGAAGATGTCATCACTGGTCAGCTACTTTGCCATTTTACTGAATGCTCTAGAGAGATGGTTCGTGGATCACGATCACCCACATGCAAATATCACGCTTGTAAACACTGGGCTGGAAGCTGTGTCTTGCCAGTATGCTCAGAAGAGAGCAGTACGTACTCCTATGGTGGTCAGAAAGGAAAGACACCCTGCATTTCTACCTGATTAGCTCAAAGAGAAAGGCAACAGCAGTAACCCAATAGACTACAAGTTGATGTTCTAAATGGGCAATGAGTATAAAGATACCAGCTTAGGGGAGACCAAAAGTAGCCTGACAACCTCACGCACCAGATGCTGTCTGGGGTGGCTAGTCAGAACTCTTGAAGCTAGAACAAATAAGCAAAAAAAGTATAATCCTTCCTTCCCTCAGTTATAATACAAGGAACTCACACTGTACAGAATAAGCCATTGCTCATTCTCTGTTTCTAAATGTGCATGGACAATTAAAATACAAGACCTCTGCCCCGGGAAAAGCCCTACCCCACCTCAATGCCTGTATATGCACACCACACATCTCATAAGCAAGTTTACAGTTAAAACCTTCAAGAAGCTCAGGAAAAATACACATTTATCTGTAGCATGAGATACTGAATCTTAAAAACAAACCTCTTGAAAAAAACCAGTTAAATGAAAGTGAACTAGTGCAAGCTTCCAATGGCTACTGTGAAAGCAGGCTTTAATCATTAGTAAACATATATCTTGCCATTCTCAGTTCACACATTATAGTTGTACAGGAACAGCAGCTATTTTGCTAAGAACCCAGCAAGAAAGTACCCTCAAGCACAGTTATGCAAGAGACCAAAATATTTGAGTGTAATTAGGAGAGGTTTATAGGACAGTCAGCTTATTAGCAATCCAACTGCAGCTTGCTTTTTAAGTCAAAAGGCATATTTACAAACTAACTTGCTTGAACGCATCTTCAGAAGGAAGTATTAATTACGAGGGACTACAAGAGGAATGTCATTGTTCCAAACAGAGCTGGAACAGCTTTGAGATAACAGAAGCAAAGAGCTTGGCTGGAACTACTTGTAGCATAGAAATCATTAGCCTCAGGAGCAGGAGTCTCCGATACTGCAGTCAATGACAGAACTCTGAAGAGGCCTTCCAGGCTTTTGTTCTTATTTTGCAAGAACACTGCAGGAAAAAAGCTGAAAACAGGAAACATGAGTTTCTGTAGAAATCAGAAGTGAATCTACATCTTTTTGCTAGGTTCCTCTCCAAATGAAGCATTTCCATTGTAGAGGTGAGCTCTTTTAAGAGAGCACTTGGGAGGATGGCAATAAAGATGTTTGCAGGTTCTAGGAGAATAATTAAAACAGTATCTGAGATACAGAAAACCTTTTTCTTTGGTGGAGTTTGGGTTTTTTGTTGCTGGGGGGGGTGGGCATTGGTTGATTGTGGGGTTGGTTGCTTGTTTTGAGGGGGTTGTTTGGTGTTAATGCTGGTTTTGGGTTTGCTTTTTTTGAGGGGCCTGCTTTACCTTTTAAAACTGAAGATAACTGCTTGCAAGGTTAATCTAGATCCATCAGAAGAGCTGCAGTTGCTTACAGTGGGATATATACTTACACAGATTCACACATATTTTCTGATTTCCAGTAATTTAAGAGCACATCAATTAATTATAGGTTGAGAAGAACAGACAAAGATTCAAAATTCTTTCTTTTCTTTTCTGGAAGAGTTAAGCTGATACAAAGCTGGTTTTCCAAAGCAGCAGATTGGTGTATTTAAAGCATTTCACCCACAGATTCTAAATCACACTCACAGCAGTAATAGGATGAACTATCAAGTGGGCTGTTAAATGCAGGCTTGCACAGTTCTGCATATTCATGCTATTTTCAACTGCTGAAATGCTGTAACCTTTTGAAGGACAATTTTTAAGCTTTTATGTCTAGGTTGTCAACCTCGGCGCACACTAACTTCAATACTTTTCTTGACAGAATTAATCCAAAGCCACCACTCAAAGTTCTGAACTCTGCCTGCCATTCCTGGCAACCACCCCAAAGCAGGATGTAATAAACCACTCAGAGTTGTTAATTTTGTCATTAAAGGACACATTAGAATATGCTCTCTTGAGTTCACCTGCTGTGCTCTAAAGATGACTCTGCATTTCCTTTATTTTGTTTTTAAAGTGACATGCGTAGGCAGAGTTTACAATACTCCATGAGTTTTGCACCATAATATACTCTGCCTATGCAAAAGAAAATCAAGTAATCTTTTTCTTCAGGTACTGTTAATCTCTAGATAATATGTCATAGTAAATCATACAAGAGTTCTTTTGCTTTTCTTCCACTCTCCTGATCATCACCTCACTCTGCCCTGGAATTTTCTCATCCTTTTCTTTAAGGAGAAGAGCAGTCAATAGTTACTTTATACATCCTCTATTCGATTACCTGCTACTGGAATCACTGAAATAAATCTATATTGATAATTTTAATCAGCATTATCATCCAGAATTAGATGGGGTAAACAAATCTTCAGAAACAACTTAGCTACGCAGAACAAGAAAATTAGTAAGGCTTGAATAAAATTACTTTTTTGCCAGTCCTGTCATAGGGTTTAGGTAGGATAGCTCTCACAGATTTGATCTGAAATGGTGGACTTTATAGGCTCTGAAACTGCTTTTGAACTATTTATCTCAATAATCAGTTCATCCAATAATTTGAAAGAGTTCACTGAAATAGAAAGTGAGGCAGAAAAATTAAACCTTTATAAAATGTTATTTGAACGAATGCAACTGTAGTCTAGCCAGTTAGCACTCCACTATTTAAGCAAGCCCCGAAGAACCTGTAGGAGTACTACACAGAACTGGCAGTCCACAGAACTGACCACCAAACCATCATCTGCACAATGAACCTCATCTGCTTGTCCAGAATCTTCACAAACTGAGGATGAAGGCAGAGGGATTCCTGACTTGGAAAACCATTATTTCTTGCAGGCCCATTCAGAAACTGGATGTTTAGTAAAGCTCTCAGTCACTTAGCAAAACTTTAGGTTGACAGCTTAAAGACTGATTGTCATTTATATTAAGCAAAGCATGGCAAAGCGGGTCTCAGACAGAAAATCATAGCTACTCTTCAGGCAAGCTAACTCAGATTTTCTCTGAGTACATGGAATGCACCAAAATTCATCCTATTTTAAAACAGCCATACACAGAAAGATGAAGTGCACTTTAGAGCTGTATGGTTCAATATAAATACAAGTGCTTGAGCTACCACTTTTATTTAAACCTTCAGTATCTATGGAGCTTGTCAGGAATAATCACTGTCATGGAAAGTATTAATCTCCATAGTGTCTTTTGTCCTAAGACTGTGATTAAAAAAAAAAAACTCAAAACAAACCAAACAAAATCAAATAAAAAGGCAGCTAAGGGGATACTGAAAGCTTTCTGTCTGTCCATCTCACAAGGATAAGTCCAGAACTTGTCCTATCAGTACAAACTCTGCCCATCCCAAATGCTCAGCACGCAACCTAACACTGACTTCCATAATATGCTATGTCTGTATAAATACCAGGTACTGATGCTTCCCATGTTCTTGTTATCTCCTGTCATTATGTGCCTTTTGCAGAGGTCATATACAGTATTTATAATAGTAAAACATTACATCAATTAAAACATTATAACATTATTATTACAGTTACAATAATAAACATTGGTTGAAAATTAAAGCAAAGAGTATTCTGCTGATAGCACACTATGAGAAGCCGACACACAGAAACTAAAAAATAGGTAACTGTGTGCAGTAAAGGAAAATCTCCAAGGTAAATATGATATGGTCATTCAAGAAGCTACTACACACTAATACAAGAATAAATAAAATTATAATGAAGAATCAGAGAGTATTAGAAAGCATATAAGGTGCCATATGGTACACTCAACTATGAAAGTATTAAATTACTAATGTTTCTAATGCGTTAGGTATTTGATTCTCTGACCTGTACACATAACATTTTATTATTTTTCCTGTATTATTTAGGATCCTCTTACTGTGACTAACATCAGCATCATTGCTATATATAACATCAAGTATTATTGCCATTTTTTTCAACAAGTATCAGACATTTTAGACTTAAACTTGTATAACCAGAACTCTGCTGCCACCACGGACATCTCTCCTTGAAACAAAATGAAGCACAGAACAACAGAAAACATAAGTTAAATCACCCAGGTGACACTAAGCCCAAATTAGGGTAAGACAAAAAAAAGCCTGAAGGTAAAAACTGCAAGAGAATCAACATCAACCTAAAACCAAGCTGGCAACAGTACTTTTAACAGAATTTGTTGCAAGCAAAGTAATTCCCTGTTGGATTCCTAATGTGAACCACAGAACATATGGTTATGGGCCTGGAGTCAAAATGGCAAAGAGCCACCAAGTGCTTCCCACAGATACTTCTCAGACTTGGAGACACGTTTTTGGTGTCATTTACACAGCGTTATCAGTGCTGAAATTTAACATGAATTGCTACCTGCAAAAACAATTGGACAAGAATGGTGATCCCTGACTCAAACCAATGCAACTTTTTTCTGCACAAGATGTTATTGAAGGACCTCAGACAGAAGCCATAGCATGGAGTCTTTGGTACAAAAGGTACATGACAATTCACTGTAAAGGAGTGGCTAAAAAGACACTTGCAGAAACAAGCGTCAGAAGACATCAAGTGAACAATGTAAGCTACTACATGAGATTCCTCTCTGCACCTTTCAATACTGCTTGTTGAAAGTTCAACGAAAGGCAGGTTGTCTGGGATCAAATGGTCAAGCAAGTCCACCAGGACAATTCACTAATTGCATTTCTCCAACATTTGCTTTACTTAGCTGTGTCCACTGGAATTAGCCCACAGGTTGCTGACCTCATTCTTGACACAAAGTGTAGGATGTCAGAAGCCACATCACTGCATACTTTGTTTAAGGTCAATTAGAATACCTGTGGTATGTCAAGTGTTTTTCAAAACCTGAGCTATGACTCTCATTCCCCCACAGCAATCAGTCTAAATCAGGTTTCAAGAAAATAAGTACAAAAAAGAAATAAGAGGAAAAAAAGGAAATCCATATCAAGACAAACAGTTTTTTTTTTATCAGCATCATGTTTTTTGCCTACTAGCACTTCTCGAAAACTCAAAGCTAATCCCTTCTTTAAAGTGATTAGATAATCTAAATTATAATTAATTCAGTTATGTTTCTACCTGTATGTAAATACTCTGGTCTCAATTCCATCTACTGTAGTAACATCCAGACAGTTTTTGCTCACAAGGAATCACAATCTGGAATCAAGATGAGATTAACGCAATTTCTGCATAAATCATCATTCTTCATCAATTTTCATGTCATGGTTTACAGTAAAAATGAACAAAATATTTGTACGTCAGCAAAGACAGCAATACTAATTCCATAGACAACCCTCACTAGATAGGTGACCGCCTAGAATTGTGATAATATCATCATACCCTGGCAAATGCTGGGGAAGTATATGCAACAGTTTATACGAAGTCTACAACTCAAAATGATGCATTTTTCATATTTCAAATCTAAACACAGCAGAAGAAACAGGGAACAGCTGGTCAAAAGAACTGTGAGTAAAACACACAGAGAGGGGAAAAAGAAGCGCTATACCAACAGGCTGCAGAAGCTCAGGTACTACTAGAATCACTGACACTAATGAGAACAGAAAAGCTGAGCAAGGACAGTTCACTTGCCCCTGTCAAATCAACATCTCAGTCACAGCCACAAACCGTGAACACAGAGCATGATACATTAGAGTGAATGTTTCAAGCAAGCACCACAGCATTCATCTCACTCCAGCTTTAAGAGCACTCCATACACCCAAGGCAAAAATCTCACTACCGGATAAGGAAGGAAACTACAAGTTAGGGAACACCTTAGGAAAATTTGTGAACAGGCTTAAGCTTGAGAAAAACCTGAATCTACGAAAAGACCAGGATTGAACTCCAAAGTAGCTGCTACTCCTACAATAAAGGAAGAGCTCATAAAACACTGAACTTTTATCAGAGTGTAACAGTGCACAAACATCACATGTCAATTAGATTACACTTAGCCTAGCACACTGCCAACTGTGTGCTAATCTAAGGTCAAACCTCCTACATCAAATGTGCTCAGAAAGGCACTCTGGCAGTATCTTACTGAAAAGCTCAACTCAATTTGACAGACTTCAACTGGTTAAGCCTGAATTCAGATATATCATTTTTCTTAGCAAAGCCTATTTCAAGCTGTACCTAAAAGATTGGATGATTCTTGCACCTTGTAGCTATTAGCTCTTGTAAGCATCCTAAAATGCATTACTTGCACAGAGCAGGAATATACTAGATATGTGCTATATATGGAAGAACATACCATCACCATTTGCCATGTACACAAAAAGACAAGAGGGCAATAAAAAAAGGAGAGATTATTTTTCAAGCGCAGGTAGGGAAAAAATAACCTGTCATTGTCAATGCTCATGTTGATTACAGCAAGCAGCAAAAGGGAAATCAACCCAAGACACAGTTTACAACTACAGGTACTATGCCTACCTAAAGACATGACGTAGGTTCCAGCTAGGGCCTCTTTTTGGATCAGCCTTTGACAGTTATCATTTTGCCTACCTAGGAGATACTCACCAAGCAGCCCTCTCCAAGACTAAATTAATGGCTCTTCAGGTGAGAATCAGAGGAGTATCCTAAAACATAGTCACAAGTGTTTGAAGTGTTTCTCCAATTCAAGCAACTGAGCTAAATCAGGAACAGACACTGCCTTATTCTCCCTGCAGGGTTCCTACCTGCAAAGAGATTTTCCATTAAAAAAAGGTAAGGAAGGCTAGAATAAGTAGGGCAACAAGACTTCTCACTTGGAAATTTCACAGATTCACCAGTGGCTCTGAATATATAGTCTCAAAATACTTCTTCCCCAGACCATACCCTTAAAGGGAAAAAAATCTCAACAAAATGACTTTACAGTAACTGATTGAAAAGACTTAAACTCAACTGCTCAACATCTCTTGTTCTCCCCAGTATATTACAACTCATGTCTCTCACTTCCTGGCTTCAGAGGAGAGCTCAGCATTCATTTCTGCAGACAACAATCACACTGCCAAATAGATTTATTTTCTTGTACTTGCTAGGGTGTTCCCAGCTCTCACTCTGTGCCAAAACTTCCATTTTTACTGCTGACTTCCACAGTGAGTTTCAGGCACTTCCGGAATCAAACCCAATAAAGATAAGACAGAAAATAAAACAAGACTTGGATAAATATCAACACCAGGGACAGCTGTACAGGGAGCATTCATTCTTTCCATCACAGTGAAAATTCTCTCCAGCTCGAAGTAGCTATAGAATCATGGAATTCTGTTTGTCATGAGATGTAGGCTCAACTTGGCCCCTAGCAAACAGGCCTTGTCTAGAACCAGCACTTCTGAGAAACAGAAGACTGTTCACAAAGGTCCTGATGTCATACATTAAATTTTCTGTTTATTTTTGTTTAAGTGTTTACTTGAGTTTTGAAAACAATTCCTGGCATAAAGGAACAATAAACTCGACAGAATCCCTAAATCTAAGCTTCTATTAACCCTGTGAAAATTCAACAGTTATAAACCTTATTTAAAACTGGAATATGTTATAACGTCATCTCCCTAACTTTACACAGTAAAAACACAAGCAGAGGTGTACTTCTAAATAGAAATCCATATCCATCTTTATCTGATCTCATCAAGGTTATCCTCTTCAGCACAAAGTGCAAAGCGTGCTATTTCTGTGGCAGCAACAAAGGACAATATAAATGAACAAAACATTATACCAATACTTAAAAGAGAACTTTAAACTATTTTGGTACCCGTTACCACCTGAAAGGTAACAAATAAACCACAACTGTAGAAACACATAGCCTAGTCATAATCAAACTATCAAAGAACTGAGCTTATTTTTTAAAAAACATACATGTTAGCAGAAAGGTACCAAAGTGACTGACACTGTAAATAACATGTTTAATAATATACCAATTCTCAATTTTAGAAGTACCGCTTTGCTTTGATATACTATTTATGTGTTTAGATTTGTGCATACAAACACACTAATGTTACATAACTACAGCATATTTGTGGGTGTATGTATGACACAAGCATGTGCACACATACATCCCTAAAAATCATCAAGGCTTTTCAGCATTGCATACCACTGAGAAAGTTGAGAAGGGACGGAAGGGAATTCACAATTCCCTAATACATTGTCCAGGGCAATGAGCACACTCAAGGTCAAAGACCTCCTCCTTCTCTTCCTTCCTCCCTCTACTATTATCATTGATTTAGTGGCTGACAGCTTTAGCTGTAAATTTAAGACCTCGACAACATGCACTGAGCATTTAAAATATATCCTCCTTACAGTTACTGCAACCTCAGCATCGTTCATCAACTCCAGTTACAACAGAATGCTCACTCGGTTGCTCATACTGAACTATATATTTACAGACAGATTAATAATGCAATATATCAAACATCTGAAGTAATTCTATCCATGGACTAGCAGCAGAAGGGTACAGAGAAAATACTCAGTGGAAAAGTTTGAAATAGAATATACCAGTATAATAGCTGGTAGTAGTGGCATTACCCCACCATTTTATTTTGGAGGGGCAGGGCAGGACTTGTACACAGTTAACAGAAGAAACACCACAAAATCGCTGCTTTTTACAAGCTATTTATCTAAACATATTTAGAATTAAGCATTGTGCTAAATCTTTTATTATGTACCTGAATGATGTACAGCATTCACTCAGTGCTACACAATTTAAATCTACACTAGAATTCTTACCCATGAACATGAGTTTAACTGACCTCCTTTTCCAACCTTCCACATCACTCTTACAGAAATGCTCCCTTATAGGGAAGAGTCCTTATATTATATTCTATTTTATTTGCTTATGCAACTCAAATCTTTTCCTTCTTACATGTACTTTCTGCAACAACTAGGCAAGACAGGAGTGAAATATTGGCTTATGTAACACTTTCCCAGCCTACTACAACCTGATCCCACACCACTATTGCCCAATGCACTCCATATTTAGTATTAAAACATCAAATAGATTTTTTCACAGTTCCATTTACATCCTCTTTTCATGGTATAAAACATACACTTCATTCAAAATGAGGGTGAAGAAAGCACCAAAGTACTGAAATTGAATATGGAAAATCACCAAGCAGACAGCTATTAAAACCAGGAATCTAACCAGCTTTGGCAGGAATCTCAGTCTTATTGCAGTTTCCTACTTGCTTACCATGTGCTGTGTCCCAGTTATTTACTGCAGTGCTGTTTCTTGTGGAAAGGGTACTAAAACAGTTGCTTTAAGTGCAACTTCAAAGTTTAAGTAAAACTTAACAAAACCTGAAAGAAACTCCCTGTTTAGGGTTTAGGACACCATGCAGGGAAGAAGACTTGGATGTTGCCGTTGATTTGCCTAGATCATCTTCCCCCCAAGAGACTCTGCTTCCCCACCTATTCCTTGAAAAGACCAGTGTTCTTCTCAAAGAACTGCTAAGCAATATACGCCAGAATAACATTCCAGGTAGATTTTCAGGTTCATTCTATATTGACAAGTGAGCCACCCTATCAAAGCTGTATAAGGGCAAATTTTCTTTAACATGAAGTTTCTCGTGTCTTAATATCTGAACTATTTGATGCAGAACCACCGAATCATGACAGCCAGGCGAAAGCCAGCTTCCTTGGCTAATCTGTCTTACTAAATTCCTAGTAAACACATGCCATTAATTCTCAAAAAGTCTTCTAATGAGTGGGACCTCTGCAAAGACAATCACGTAACATTTAAAACCAACTGAAAGAATTTTCATAAATTCTAGCTTTTGTTTTCCTTCCAGTGTATGCATGAAAAGGGCTTGAAGCATTCCTTACTATTCATATTCTTCACTGGCACTGATTCCACTAGTGATATGGTTACCTTCTGCTACTACAGGCTATCGTTCCATCAGTTAACAAGATGCCACATGAAAAGGTCACTGGAGTGACCTCTTCTTGAGTGCAAGTTTAATTCTCCAACCATCCACTTACCTATACAACAGCCAGCAGCACTAACATGCTGCTGACAGAAAGGAGAGAAATCGTTGTGGACTCCGTGATTCATCCCTGCATCAGGCCAGTATGAATTAATTCAAAATGTTTCCTGGGGAAATTATCCTTTCACAGTTAAGAAACCAGGAATATTCCCAGAAGCACCTGTTTCCTTTGATTAGTAGTTGTCATCAATCCAGTTCAATCAGTTGAACAGCCATACTACTGAATCAGTCTAACTGCACAAAAGATGATACTTTTTATAAAATCTCTAAAATCAAAAGCTAATGAAGACCTTTAGCCAAGCTATTTGATACCACAAATGGTAACAGTGATCTGAGAGCAGCATCAGTGAGATGAGGAAAACAAAGACATTGCAAAAGAGGACTTAATGCAGTGTGAAGCCTTAAAAATACAATACTTACAAGGTTCTTCCTGAGAGGCTTGATTATAAGAATGCTTTATAAATATTTAGCTCTAACTGTATAACAAGAAGAACAAAACAGTGTTGCTAACCATCTAACCTTCTAAAGATTTGCACCTATTATGAAATGCGTATCCTAAATAACTACTTTTTAGTGATTTTATTTCATTTAACCTTGTCCTTAGACATATCTGATATAAACTGACATGCTGCTTTAATTATAGGATGCTTTGAAAGTTCACTAAAGACATTTTTCAAGCATGGCGAATAGCAGGACAAAATTCCATTAGTGACCTTTTAGTATTACAAGCACCATTTCCAGATGAGCAGTCAAAGCCAGAGACACATTTAGAACAGTAATGTGTACAAGGTCAAAATAACTTCAACAAATTAAGAATGTGGAGCAAGATTTATCACCATTTTGCCCGAAGTGTTGCCACTTTGAGGCATTCTCTTCTCAAAGCATTATGGTATAGAAATGGTAATGTATTTGTGAAGTTTTTCCAGTAATGATTTTTCATTGTTCTTTTTGCCGTCTCTCCTACATGTATTAAGATGAAACAAAGTCAAGTCATCTTCTCAGCTATTTGTTCTCATACCAATGAAAGGCATGGCCCTTTTTCCTGAGGCTTAGAGAACTCGTTTATTATGGGATCATATTCTCCAGTCTCCCTGGAAACCATTTAAAAATAGTCAATTGCAATTAAGAGCCAGATTAACCTGGCCATTACAGCTATGTTTACTTGGAGCTTCAATATTCATGCATCACATGTATTTTTCAGCTTAATTTCTCCTCTCACATAGCCCCAGTGTATACATTTTAGGCATGCTCTAAAGAAAATATTACACTAATCTACGCAGGCAGCAGACAGAAGTTTTTAATTACTGTAGGAGGTTTTGTGTCATTATATGTGTAACAAAGAAGATCAAACAAATCCTTACCTCAAAATTAAACTTCATTTAATAAGAATTAAGCTTGTCTGAAAGTACTGCTTGACCATGTGGAACGCTTCCAGTAACCAGGTCTGTAATGCAAGATACAAACAAGTTACTTTCTTACAGTCCATTAATTCCTAGTTTTAAAGTACCTTCTATCAACACACTGGAAAGGAAGCAATTCAGAAAGTGGTAAGCTCCATTTTCTCTTTGGGAGTCAGCATTTGCATTGCCAAGAAGAAAAGGTTTAAGTTCAAGAAAAAATTCAATCCAGGCTTCCAAATTACTCACAGTTAAAAGCTCATAATAAATGAACTAAACTTTTATACAGGTCTAGTCAAGAACAAACCACTTGCAGCACAAATCCAGGTATTAATATAAATTAAACAATCACATTGACCTTGCAAAGGTCTTTATTTTGAAATTAACTGTGCTTTTCTACAGTTACGTCTCTGCATGGAATAACTTAGTAGAAAATGGTGCAGCACAAGCCTCTCCAGACAGTTTCCCTTCACAGTGAACCCCCTGATGAGAGTATGATTGCAGAAAAGTAAAAATGGAATTAGCAAGTTTGTTTTTTAAAGATGACAAACTTTATTTCAAGGTTTTGGTTGTTTTGAGGAGGTGGACTTGTTCATTGGGTGGGTTTAGGCTCTGTATTTTACAACTGGTTTTCTTATTTTCCATAGGATTCTTAGGACCATTTCTTAGGTTTTAATTTAAACAAAAGCTAGTATAGTGTACAGGTTTAGTACTCAGCTCACAGGGATGGGAAAATCAGTTTGAACACTGAAAAGACTGCAATTTCTCAATTCCTCCCCCAGCCCCCACAGTGCTGTGAAATAAACACCACCTTTTTGTCAAGTATTTCAAAGTTTACAAGACTGATCACTTTTTTCTGGCACATTAATATGTTTGGAGAAAAAGAAGATGGCCAAGATCCTGCTGCTAGCTAAGGCCTGTGTATGTTCTGTGTGTGCAGACTAGTTATGGAAGGCTTTTATCTCACTTTTGGATCTCTTGGAGCACTCTCTTACTGCAACCATAAAATTCAAGTTCTCATCGCCAAAAGCCACCCAAATTTGAAACTAGTTTTTGTAACAATCTAGAAGACCAGGAAGTTAAAGAATAAAGTTACACAAGTACAAAGCTACATAGCAGGGAATGCCTCTTGGAGAAAAGCCTACAGCAACAACAGAATTCCTGCACTTTTTAACCAACCAAAGCTGGCAAAAACATTTCCAATAGAATCAGTTCATCATAGGATGTTATTTCTTGTTGGTCAGAAAAGCTATTGTTTTTTTTCTTTCATTGGGCTTCTAACCAACATCAGCTCTCTGCCAACACAACTATTAACTGCAGGTTAACAGATTTACTGCAGCCTAGAGTAAATGCAGTTTGCATTAGGACAATCATTTTAGCATCTAATGGATCATCTGCACCTCCATTAAAATCAGCATTCTAGTAGGTAGTTACTTGGAAATTTAGACCCTTAATTAACACTCATTAAGCTTTTCAACACCTCCCAAGTCTCCAGTAATGCATAAAGAATGTACAATTAAATGTAATGAAAAGGCGTGCCACCAGCCTGCACCTTGTGGATTTTCTGCTAAAAATCTAAGGTGAGGATAAAAGCAAATTCAGTGTACAGAACATCAGCATATCTAATGCATTCCCTTGAGCAGCCATACCAGTGTATAAGGGATTTATCCGTCATGCAAGTATTTGTATTACAGTAACATGCCAAAATCCTGTTCAGTACAGCCCATAAATTCATCAGCTACCCTATTTTCTGGAAGCCACTACTCACTGCTTCATACTTGCACATGTTTTAACTTTTTAAGATTTGTTTCAGATGCAATTGTGAAGTATTTGGATTCACAACTCAAATTCAATTCAAATTGATACATTTGTGAAGTATTTCTAGTTGTATTCACTTGAAACACTGATACCTTTCTTCCTTTTCAGTCCTTTGTTAACAACCACACCAGAAACCCTTTCGAACCCCCAAATTTTGAGAGCACCAAGTACTGCTGGAGCTAGAAGCATCTTCACCTCAGAGCTTTCACCAGTTGAGGCTGACACTTACCAGGCTTGTATCAAAAGTGAATGTCTGAAAAACATACCACATTCTAGGGAACAAAAACCCAATGTAGCAGAGAATGAAGTGACCATCCCAGTATTGCTTCCTTCTAGTTACACCTGACAAAGGTCTCCAAATAAGTTTTCCAATTCAACACATGTTGCTCATTTACTGTCACTATGATTTAAATGAGTGGGAAACTGCTCTGAAATCTGCTGTTGATGCACTTCTGTAACAGAGCTGTTGCTTAAAAAAAAGAATAAAAATAAAAATCAGCTTGTTTTCAAGCTGTAAACCAAATATGGTGAAATAGAAATTAATTTTTCTGTAGTTTATCAGGAGGGTCTATCTACTCAAGTTAATCAGAGATGTGACTGGAAATGAAGCAGGTGAGGGAACAGCTCTCATTAACATTTTACATCAAGGAATGCAACAGAACAATGCATTTGCATACACCACCAGAGCAACCTGATGAGTAGAATACCATGTTTCAAAATTCAAACTTCATTTAAAAAGTAGATTTTCAGTTATATGAGTATTTAACAGTGGAAAAATTAACATAGCCTGTGGATTCAGAGAAAAACAAAAACTTATACTATGTTATAAGACTACCTTGAACAAATGCAACTGTGGAAAGAACGATCCTTTTTCAAGTGGGTTAGTTACTGCTGAAGTAGCCACATATTTTTTTTACTTACCAATTGGGGCTAAAAGAGAACCTAAAAACTGCTCATCACTGTTTGTTTGTTCTATTGTCCTCACTTCCTGGAATGCAGTCAGAACTAGAACTCGACTGCCCTAAAGCTCAGTCAGCAAATCAGAGCCCTGAATCCTGGATTTGTTTACAGCATGAGCCTCCTTGCTAATACCCTGAACGTATTGTGAAGTGGGAACAATGAGTGCATAAAGCCCCTAATTCTGGAAGTTTACACAAAATTCAACAGGGCTTTCTGAAAATCTGGAGTATTTTTTAACATAAGCGTCCTCCCTCCCCCCCTTTTTTTTTTTTTAGCTGCAGCTACATTTCTCTGAAGTGGTTTTGGTACAAATGCTAGCGATGTTTTGGGTTCCCCCCCCCTTACTGTTGTTAGCCAAGCACTGCTGTAAAAAAAGGAAAAGTTATTCAATTATGAGGCTAAAGCCACCATTGTTCCTGCAGCCAGGTTGCAACTACTGATTTTTCCAGTTTTAGGCATGGCACTACCTGGAAACCAGCAAGCTTTTCTAGCTGCAGGAGACCAACAGAAGAACAGTGCATATAAACCCAGAAATTCTGCATTTAGTTCCATCACATCTAACTTGCTCAACCATACAAAACAGCTGCACACTTTATCAGTATCCTTACTACTTTTGAAGGATTAAGAAGGAAACAAAGGGGGGAAAATGACCAATAAGCACCCTTTACCCCATAATGGCTACTGCAGGTAAATCAGTTTTTCATAGAATGAAATGAAACACCAAATTTTACAATTTTAATTAACTTTTTTTTTTTAATCCAGCAAAGTATTACAGGAGACATTCATGATAGCAAGAAATTCATTTAAGAAAGCAGAACCGATACTCATCATCATCTCTTGCCCTTCCAACCCACTAGACACATAAAACCTACCATTAATACTCTAAGTTTGAGAAACTTCTTCTATCAGATGTTAATACAGATTGTCCCACTCTCCCTAGCTTAGGGGCCACTAAGCTTGTCTCCACTCCAAACCTGCCAACACTTCGGGGTCTTTTTGCCTGACATCTTTGACTTCAACCAGATTAACTGTTCAAAATTACCCATCCAACCTGCTCTTTACTGATAATAACCAGCAACATACACAACATAATCTACTGCTGTGTCAGATACTTCATAAGTAATCAGAATTCACCTACTCAACAAGGTATTCAGCCTGTAGGCCAATTTGACTATCCCCCAGGTGAAACAACACTCTCAAATACAATTCTCCCCTTAAACTTCACAACTTTGAAGGAATAATGTTTAGTTCCTAGTGTATGAACATGGTGCTTCATTGTGAGCCTAAGCATTCAAGCTAGACTTTTTTCCTCTGTACCTGACAGATGGCAGCAGCTCAGCCCTACAGCTGTCTGCCAAGACTCAGCTTTCAACCTCTAAGGACTACTGCTTCACTCTGTTAGATCTTAACAATGTTTTTCAGCTTTTCTTTGCCAATCTTTACAGCATCCTGCACATATGTGATGATAGTTTTGAGGAGGACTGAAAAGGCACAAGTAAATTCTGCAACACAAGAGAAAAACATGGCATTAATTTTTTCTCTGACTGTTATTAACTCCTGTGTTTTCATTAACTTGAAGTTTTGGTCAGGCAAATACTACTTTGCTCCTGTCCAGGGCTCTTCAAGAGCAGTAGAATGTTTTTTGTAATGGAGAGTTATTACTGAAACTTTATTCTAAACTCTTCTTATATATTATAATATCACATTCTTGTATCACCCCTGCCAAATGAATCTGCTTATCACTTAATATTTTGAGCTTCCTCTCTTAAGCTACAAAAAAAGGTTCTAATTTTGTTGTCTAGTAGAAAGACAAAATCTTGTTTCATGTAGATTGTTATTCCTTTTAAGGTAGGCAAAGAAAGTTAGCTAAAAGTTAATTGGTAACTTCTCTCAGTTTTTATTACTATTATTACTATAGAAATAGCTGCAGCAAATACCACATTCAGTCATGCTTGGTAAGTTGTTTGAAACATGTCTGCCCAGAACAATATGTAATCCTGGCATAAAATGACAATGCCTTACCTTTGATGACAGAAAGTAAGTTTGACTGATTCACAAGGGGGATTGGAAGCCCAAGACAGTTACGCTTTACTGCCCCTCTAAGAAACCACATACTAGAAAGGTGCCACCTGTCAAATACACTTACTCTTCTGTCATGATGTGAATGACAATCCCCCCCCTGAGTACTACTACAGGAAGCATCCAGAAAATGACAAATATGAACCACTATTAAGTATGCCAGACTTGCAATGTCTGCAAGGAGTTAACTACAGCAATCATCAATGGTTCTTCATTTATAATAAAATCTCTGGGTCTAGATTTGAGCAGAGAATATAGTCATTTTACAAGACAGCTAAACACATAATTTTCAACCATGTGATACAACACATAGTAATTGAAAATGACAAGTAATGATATGAAATAACAGGTATTCAAAAATGAGTACATGACACTTTCCTCAGCAGGGTACCATTCACACTAACTGTAATTTCTGGACTTTTTACGATTTTGGAATCTACACTAGCATTATCCTTTATTTCCAACCAGACAATCTGTAAACAGTTTAACAAATGTAAACAAGACATTAAGCCAATTCTTCATGAGAACAGAAACTATCTTAGAACAGCTGCAGTTCTCCGCTGCATAATAACACCTGAGCAGTGAACAAAACTCCATAGTATCACAAAAGAATTCCTTCAGCATTAGGACCATCTTCTTCCCCTGCTATGATGCTATGCACTCATAATACCCAAATACATACTTGCACTCAGGTCAAAATTAATCTGATTTCTCATCTGTTTATGTGACATACATTACAGCATCAATAATTTAGCAATCCATTGCAAAGATTCACTGTTTCAGTGGAAGCTATTAAACCTCAGCAGTTCCATGGCAACATAAATAAACAATAGTATATTTGCATGATCTTTATGAAAAAGTGTGAATTCAGCTGTCATTACTAAATACAATTAAAAACATAAAAAAAAGAAAAGGAAGTCATGAATCACTCAGGACTCAAGCACTTCTCCTAAATAGGCTTCTTTTTTACTGCATGTTCACATTTTCTTTCAAGCTATTAATCCAAGAAAGGTATATCAATAGAACACTGCCCCGCTCCTGATCCCTAGTCAAGCATATTTAATCTTCGTTTTCACCAGGAAAAAAAAACAAAAAACCACCACAATAAGGCTGGGCTTGCAGTTGGATCAAAACAGAATTTACAGCATAATGCAATTCAGGAAATATCTGAAGTCTTTGGCAATTAAAAATGACTGCCCATCACAATGCTTACCATTTCTGTTTCTTCTTAGAAAGTTAAAGAAAAGACATTAACATTCTAACCAGCTTGCCTATGTGCTTGGTAGACTTTAACTCCAGATCCAGACCTTATATTAAAATCCCCACAAGAATGGTAACAAAGGTGGCTGGTTCCAAGTACTGACAGTTAAGCTAACTGAAAGAAAAGATTACTGCATTGCCAATATTAATTTCAATGTCACTTTTGTAAGATACTACAAGGTTATAACCAAATTATGAAGTTTTCTAATGTGAACACTTCCATCTTGAAGGATGACATGAAATTCATATACATTTTGGCTAAGCATCTGCAAATGAAGTCATTAGCAATGAGAGTGCTAGTTTTAGGGGTTGCGATTCCACGTCCAGGGTGTGTGTATCAGCTGAATAATCAATAAAAGTAACTTTTCAATGGACAGGTAAAAGAGATAAACACAAGCAAAACACCACAAGATTTTTGTCGTTGGCACAATTTCTTCACAGTATGTTACCAAGACAGGACACCTGCCATTCTAATGGTGTAATTCTCAAGCTGTCTATATTTAGCATAAAAATTTGCCAGCTAAATCTGTTCACAGCAGAACTACGGTCCATTTACACTGTGGTAGACAAAGCAGACAATTTACTCCTGTGGCATGACTAATAGGACGTGTGCCAGCTTTCCAAATATATTCCTCGAAAGCTGGGCTGCTCTATATTTGCACCCAAAGGGTCAGTATAGTAACGGTACAGACTCCAGATACAAAGTGTTAAAAATCCACTTTCAACAGAAATATAACTTGGATTTTTATTTTTATAGCATCACCACTGTTTTACCAGACTGAAGAAATGTTCTTTTAAAGAGCAGTGGTTTATAAAATTTCCTTCTCTTCAGACCTGACAGTAACAAACATTCCAAACCACAAATATACTGAATATCTGAGGTTCACATTAGCATATATTCTTATTCTGTTTGGAAAGAGAAATTGCTTTGAACTCAAACCAGAATGATGCAAACTCAACAAATCCAGTGTGTCTTTTTATTAGTATGCCAACAAACCTTAGAGGTACCATCTTGTCCAGTCTGTGTGCATTACAGAAAATCTCAGACCTTCTCAGAATGAAAGCTGGTTATCAAAGAAAATGCAACTGCACTGAGATGCAAAGATAAATGTTTCAGGGCCGACACTACTACATACACACACCCCCTATGTGCCTGTAAGATATTACTTCCGATATGCAAACACACACAGAGCTCCTTACAGAGCTTGTAATAGCTTTAGCTATGTCTTCACACTATACCCCACCACACAGGCTCAGCACACCCAGCATTTCCAATACAGTCAAGGCTAGAAGTTTCCAACAAGAGGAAGTCTATTGCACCTGAGGCAAACCCCAGCCTGAAAAACCCAGTCAGCAGTTAGGAAAACACACAACTCTAGAACACCTTGCTTAAACCCCAAGGGGAACGTGGAGAAAATCCAGAGAAACCTTCCTGGGGTAGGCAAGTCTTTAAAAGTAGTCACCAGAAAGTGTACCTACTGTTTCTCCTACTTCAAAAGTTTCAGGTTGATTTGCCAATGATTGTAACTTCTTACTTTGAAAAGCTCATATTATAAACCAGAGAGATAAAGTCTCACTGTATTTTGCGTCTTAGTGCAGTGTAAGAATACTCCAATCTCTATTCACATGACAGATATTTCTAGAAAAAAAAGTCAGACACAACTTTGATTTCTTCTTACTAGAATACTGTAGTCATGTAAATATGTTGTGTTTAGGAAATTTCACAGTTAAAATTCCACAAACATCATTTTAGCTATCACTCAGCTGTTAAACAGCATGTATTTCTGAAGAGCCAGTAGTACACAGACCTATGCTGCCAGACTGAGAGCGCTGAAGGAGGGAAGAACATGGAGTCATTGACATGAAGTCAAGTGCTTCATTTCGCAGTACTGCAAAAAATATAGCAAGATATACCAAGCTGCTAACAAAATCCACAGACGTGCTCCAATTCATGACTCCAAAATTGGTTCATTTTAATTTCTCTATTCCATTCTTGCACTCCATAAAGCTATTCTTAAAATCTCAATTCCTTCATAAAAAATAAAACCTGATACAGCATGCCTGATCTTCAGACTTCAGACAGCTTGAGATTCAATTTTCCTCCTCAAAAAAAATAGGTATCCTAGCCTGCATCAAAAGGAGCGTGACCAGCAGGTCGAAGGAGGTGATCCTGCCCCTCTACTCTGCTCTTGTGAGACCTCACCTGGAGCACTGTGTGCAATTCTGGTGTCCTCAACATAAAAAGGACATGGAACTGTTGGAACAAGTCCAGAGGAGGCCCACAAGGATGTTCAGGGGACTGGAGCACCTCCTGTATGAAGATAGGCTGAGAAAGTTGGGGCTGTTCAGCCTGGAGAAGAGAAGGCTGCGTGGAGACCTCATAGCAGCCTTCCAGCGTCTGAAGGGGGCCTATAGGGATGCTGGGGAGGGACTCTTCATTAGGGACTGCAGTGATAGGACAAGGGGTAACGGGTTCAAACAGGGGAAGTTTAGATTGGATATAAGGAGGAAATTCTTTCCTGTTAGGGTGGTGAGGCACTGGAATGGGTTGCCCAGGGAGGTTGTGAATGTTCCATCCCTGGCGGCGTTCAAAGCCAGGTTGGGCAAAGCCTTGGGTGACATGGTTTAGTGTGCGGTGTCCCTACCCATGGCAGGGGGTTTGGAACTAGATAATCTTAAGGTCCTTTCCAACCCTAACTATTCTATGATTCTATATTTATCCCAGTGAAAGGTCATTAATGTATAAAAACATCTTGAAATTATTCTTAAAATTTGCTTTCAAACTACAGAAATTAGAAGTGTCTTCTGACAGACCACACAAGCAGAGGGCTGTCCAGGCCAATCAGGTGTCAAAATACAGCTCTGGAACCAAGTTACAACTTTCTCAGTATGTTTACCATTAAGCTCTATAACTTAGAGTACATTTTAACACCAATTGTTTGGTGTTAAATAATTTATGTTTTTATAAAAATTTAAGAATTGTTTTAACTACTTAAAAGTCTTGGAATTGAAAGTATTTCCCTCATTAAAAGAGTCTGATTTTCAAAATTCAGTGGTGAATACAGTTGTCTTGCTATTTCTTCCTAAAAAAACAGGTTTTGGAAGCAACGTTATCTACTTTTGGAGATCAAGCTACCCCAAATAACTAGGGGGCACACTATGATACCATTTATTGTTCAAGTTTCACATCACTTCAGAATTGGTAAAGCTAGTATCTCAGTAAGTCCCCACACTTTTTTCTGCTACACAAACTATATGGGTGTTCCCTATCTCAGTATTACATGCCTTTTCCCTCTACATTTGTCTAACCACATACAGAAATGAAGCTCAAATTTTCACTCACAGGAAATAATTTCCTTAAATTAATTTTCAAGTACATAATGTTTATTCATCTCACTAGAATAAACTTGTTTTATTCTGCTACTACCTCAGTAATGAAAAAAGTAAACCCAAACCTGATTTCTGGAAACAGGAAGTGCTAATTCAACCAGTGTGCATGCTTTAAATATCTGTCAAAGACTCCAAATGGTGATAATGAGCAGCGGTGTCGCACGGACATCTACCATCAGTGTCTCTCCTTGAGAGTGTAGAACTTAAGATCAAAACCAGCTAGCATCAAAAATTACTCAGAGTGAATGTGGTTGCCTAGAACCAACAACTGTTCTAGTTCTCTCCAAAGGAAGAAACAAACTCCTCAGAACAGATTACCATTAATAAAGTTTTGTAAGAATTTTCAAGGCAGTACTTTTTCAGGTTTTTATATGCTTAAAGCTCATCTTCCCAGCACAATGACTCGGTAGCAAGCTTCCTATACAGTATTTCAACCTTCGCAATTTAGGATTTTTAGATTACTTTCAATTCACTTCCCTCTCCAATTAACAAACACAAGTGAGTGCAGCTGCACCAAACACATTAAGCAGAAGAGCAACTACCTCTTGCAGGAAGGAACTGTTTCCTTGTGGGAGGTGTAATGTGATTGGAGAAGGCAGGGGAAGAAGGGATGTGAATTTAAAAGGCAGGTTTACTCACCAGAGTTCCTCAGTGATTTAGAATTTAGTCATTCTACAGTGTGCACACATAACTGTACACTATACCAGACATGCATAAAGCATTTCTTTCAGCCTGATTTGTCTTAGAGGACATAAGTTAATATTTCCGAAGGAAAAAAACAAAACAAAACCAGCATGTCTTTAACAATGTAGCTGCCAAATAATTTCTTTCCAATTAAAATATGTTTTGCATTTCATAAGGCCTTTTCACAGACATAGGTCTTGCAGTCCCAAGCACTTCCTGACATTTTAATTGCTTCAAGTCAACAAAAGAACAAAACTGATGCTTCGCAGTGCTCACAGACAGGTTGAACAGCACTGTGTCCTAAGGGAGAACAATGTCTGGAATGGCCATTTAAACAGGGGAAGAAGGAGAGACAATGTTGAAAAACACACACATAAGAAATACACACACTTTGTACTCTTCGTTGACACCAAACATATGAGAAACTCAATCTTCTCCTCACTTCCCCTCTCCCAGAAAAAGGAAATGTCTTCCCTTGACAGGACTAAGCTTTCCAAGCACGTGTTTCTGGACAGAGGCAGAGTCAGAGCAATGTAGGAGAACATAAAATAAGCCTTTCCAAGATGCTTTCACTGCTTGTAGCTACATGGTCTAAGATCAAGGTTGGTTTGGTTTTGTTTTTTTAATATAAATAATTTATATTTGTTCAATAAGGCAAGTAATGCTCTATCACACTTCTGCACTGAAATAGTCTTGAACCAAAACAGCATCCAACTGTGTGCATGGGTTGTCTAACCCCAAATACTATTCTTTTCCCTCATTCCCCATACTGGAGCTGCTTCAACTTCCAATCTCCCTACCGCACTGTGGTTCACCTTTGAAGTTAGGTCACATAACCCCCATATACCAACCCAGACTTCTATAATTTATGATTCAAGAAAATTAAATCAGATCATCCCAAGATATTTTGCTGGAGAGAAAGCACTGTTTATCTTTGCTCTCAAATAAACTATCTCAATGCTGCAAAAACTTGAAGTACTCAATCTTAGTCACTCAGAGCTGGTTTCAGCTGAATAACATGTAGATACAATGCTGCAGATACAATGCCCTTTACCACTCTGAAGCGCAGTTAGCATGGTTGCCACTATACAGCTGCAGGGTTGCATGGCTTCAAAGATAAAGAAGGAAAAAGAAAAACAAAGAAAAAAAAAAACACCAAAAAAACCAAAACCAACCAACCAAAAAAAAACCACCAAAGCACCCCCACAAAACATAAACCACACAAGAAACAAAATCCCGCATTTCAGCAACAAGCCAAGCTGTTTGTACAGAAGAGCAGACTGACTCCTAACACCTTAAACAACAGACACTCCAGAAAGATATATTCTAACTGATGTTCCATTCGTTGTCCTGGAGTTAAAGCCAACATACCCAAATAAATAAGGGAGTGTTTCTATCTGGTCTTTTTGAAACAGGTCACTGTGACACCAGTCTGCACAGAACTAAGGCTTTAGAAAGGAGGAGTTAAAATACGGCTTTCTTAGCTCCAGTATGCATATAGCATTTCAGTATTTTCAGAATATAATAGAGTTGATATCCAAAGTTAATTCCAAGGGGTTTTTTTATATGCTGTCTGCCAAGGGACTGATTCCACTGCATTCAAAAAGCACATCTTTAGTGTTTATTGCTTCCAGATTTTGAAAGCAGAAATTACTGTTATAACTCAGCTGAGTTGCCTTAACAGCTCTGCTAAAGCCTCTCAGGTTTTCAACCCAGACTCTCACTTCAGAATTAACACATTTCCGGCTTATTAATTCTCCAGTATTCAAAGCTCATATTCAAGTTTTAGGCAGAGCAATAGTTTTAACAAAGAAGATGAACAGAACCCAAAACTTATATTGCAGACTACTGAAACACACACAAAGTATTTGGGAACCTGACTTACTGCAAATAATACTAATCTTTTTGCCATTCTCTGCCAAAAATCTGAAGCCCCCCACTCAAGAATTTGTACTAAAACCAAAATTTGAAAATCACGACCAATTCTGCACTTTGTGGTTTAACTAGATTAAGCTAGCACATAGGTGACAACCTACCTCACTGTCCCAGGTACAGGAATTACGTCATATAACATAAGCAACAACTAACACAGGAATACTACTGCTAATGATAAATGAAGTTGATGTGTAACAGTCAGAGCTGAAGGTCTAGGACAGCCCAGCTACCAGCTTAACCCTAGTGATAAGAGAACGGACACTGATGACATGTGCAAAAAGCCTGAAACTTTTGCCCAGTTTTAGCTCTCAGAAGTTGCAGACCTTAAAATTAAAATACAAGAGTCTACTAAGAATACAACTGACCGTTGAATGCAGTAACTAAAATATTTGCTTAGGAACATTAATTTTGGCCATAAACCACAGGAATGTAAATACCACCGTTAAGTAAATCATTACCACAAAGCTACGCATAAGCCATTTGGGTGAACAGAGGAAGGGAGCATGTCCATGAAAACTGGTGATGTAATGCACCTGGATTTGGTAGGTAGCATTTAGCAGGTCAATAGGTCAAGTGACACTGTCAGAATTCAACTTCCACCTTTACTGCTCTGTTACTAAATCTGTGTTTCAGTTATTACATTATGAAAAGATTTTAAGGGCTCCTCACAATGCTTTGAAGTGACAGAATCCTCATAGATTCAGAAGCAAAGCTCCTTACTTGTGTGAAAATTCAGAACAGCCCAACTCAGCGATACAGTGCTTACAACCTGAGAAGCTAGCAGCAATTCTGAGCTATTACTGAGCCTCGTATTAGATATTAATTATCTACCAGGTAAACCACAGTTTACAAGGCCACATTTAAAGAGCATGCAAGCTTTTTAGAGTTACTACCTTGAAAGCAAGCACTTTAAAGACACATAAGTGCTTCTAGAAATCAATCACCTTTTATCAATTCAGTCCAAGAGGAAAGCAACTGCAAAATATGCTTTAACATCAAATTTTAGTTTTAGATAAATCAGAACTGTTCGCTGGATTTAATTTCACTCCAGCTGCTCTCATGAATGATTAACACTCAAGACTCCTACAACTATGTGTTATTGGCTCCTTGGACAGCACTTTGATGTACAAACAGATGTACAACAAGCTTTTGGAAGCAATTCTAGCCAAGAACATCCAAGCCAAACCCTCTTTCTGCACTGGCATGGGGAGCGGCATGTGGGAAGAAATACACTTCTGGTTGACATATTTACCACTTGGCACGTGGCCTGAAGTTGCAATTGGCAAGCATTTAGGAGAGGCAACTTTTTTCTTGGAGGGAAAGCAATAGGGGAACTCATCAGCCCGAGGGCATGGAAGATGTCAGATCGAGTCATACTTGGAAGAACCACTCTAGGATTAAACAGAAGACTAATTGCAGTATAACCTTAGCATAGCTTAATGAAATACACACAACAGGCAGAAAACCAAAGTTTTATCAATGGAAAATAATCACTTCCAGAGTATCAAATTCTTCTGAAACATTTCTGAATTGCTGGTGTGAACATCTACATTTTTAGCACTATTATCCAAAAGACCACTTTTTGGGTGTATGCTCTTATCGTCTAAACAATGGCCTAGCCAAACAGAAGGAAAAGTAGAACATAATCAAAACCAGGACACCACTGACACAGTTGTTATTGTGATGAAAAGGCAGACAAATCCTAAAACAGAGACCACAAAATACTGCCATACATGCACAGGCTTTCTGGAAAGGCACAAACTCTTGGAAAATGGAGGAGTTAACAGTCAACGAATCAAAACTCACCAGTTCTTCCCCAGCATTTTCAAAGAGGAAAGACAATCACTCTCAAACCTCATAAACAACCAATAAGCAACAGTTTCAACCAATATGGCTTTATATCATGTTCTTCATATGGTGGAATTACCAAATCTGACATCAGTTCACTATTTCTATGTGTCCTCAGTCAGTGAAATCTAGTTTTCAGAATAGTCTTAGTAACATGTAACTGTTTATCTGCATCACTTCAAGACTACCTGATAAATAAGCTTGACTGCAAACAGCTTTATTCCAAATTATTTATTTGGTGGAAAACCAAACTTACACATGTCCTTAGAGGAAAGTGACATCCTATTCCCTTCCTATTTGCTGCCTCAATGTGATTACACAATTCCTCACATAAGCCCACTAGTTCTTATAAACACATAACTTTGCTAGAACTGTGCAGAAAAAGGCTTGACATCCAGGTCCATTTTGAGGATGTTAGTTTGCAGCCGACATATAGGAGTGCACCTGCAATGAAGAAAAACTGAATTAAATGTGAAGTTTGATGTCCAACCATCTAAAGTCATCAACGCTAGTAACATGCTTATATGGGCCTTATCTGCAAAATACAGTTTGCAAAATGCCTCCTCCTTTCTGGCAGTGTATCTCTCCTCAGCACAATGTGTAACGTGTTCAGTCAGGGGAATCCTACATAAAAATGGGTATGGCTTAAAATTCAAGCACAATGAAGCTAAGCCACCTTATTTTCTTACCTCTAGAATACAGCACCAGTTCCAACGTAGAAAGGTAATAGTTAAAATGTCAACAAAGACCAGAGGCCAACACCTATGTTTCTTTCATTTTAGCATTTATGTATTACAAAATGCATGAAATTCAACTGCAACTACTTAGGCTTTCTTAAGATATCATTTTTCCCCCATTCCACATTTTTTTTTGCTAGATAAAAGTGAACAGCTTAAAGTTAGCATGCAACATTTCATGCAATAGCTACACAGAAATCCACACTGACCATGCATCTTGCCATTAACATCCCATTAACACATTCCACTATGGAAGCTTCAGCACAATTTCAACCATTTCGGCCACCAAATGGAATAGATTTCTTTTAATCTTCTATGTCCAGTAGCATTACACAGCAAATACACCAGCCACCTACAAGTACTTCAACTCTGACACCTTGTTACTTAAATATTTGTGTAACCCCTGCAAACTAAACATTACCATTTAGCTTAAACTGATTTGCTTCACATTAGCTTTATTATACCAACACCTATGCACCTAAGAATATCTCAGGAGAGCATACAAATAAATTAAACTTCAATTACACTATCGCATGAAAACGCTGTTTACTTGGTGCAGCTATAAAAATATCCAAGTCCTCCTTCATTGCAAAAATTAATTTCTGAATGCTGAACTCCTGGGCTATGCTGTAAGGGTATATTTAGCTGCTGCACTACAGCTCTCATCTCAGATTACACTACTATTTAAGTCTAAAAAGCAATGCATGTGTTCGTGAGAACTGTTAAGAGTAAACATGCAAGTCCTAATAGGAAGTTTGTGTGAACTAGGTTAAGCCATATAGAGATATAAAATTTACGAATTACATCGGAGAACTTAAGACATCTTCTATGTCACACTTTTAGCTCTCAAAGGTGCCTGTAATAATTCTTCTGTTTAAGATGGGAAGAGATTAACTGTCTTTCCCTGTTAGCTGAGAACAGCCTTTCCAAGTGAGACTGAGATAGAAATAGGAACACCGTACGCTCAACAGCTCCCAGATCACAGCTTAGCCCTATGCTTTGCAAGCCCTTTAGCTTTCAAAGGGCAACAGTCCACACAAGCCACAGAAGGAAGAGGAACAGAATTGAGTATTCCTTTTGTGTGCCCAAACTAAGAAATCTTTCAAAGTGTAACACAGCTGCTCAACAGTTCAAGACTGGTTCAGCTGCCCCTGTTCTCTGGATACAGAGAGGCACATGACCATACAGCCTTTAAAAAAGACCAGTAAAGAACATGTAACCTGAAGGCTAAAGGGTAGAAAACAGCAGGCTGAAGGGGAATGACATAGGAAAAAGTTTGGCAGCAATTCCTCCTTCCATATAGTGCTTTTGAAAAGACTGTCTGTGGCACCCACATTTGGCGATAAGCAGCTTGAGAACCAGAGCTCCACCAAAGGAGGTCGAATACCTAGCAAACCACAATTTATGGCTGTCCAAGCAATTGTCTTACACAAGTCAATCCACCACAGAGCTACAGCTTTTGCTGAATTATCACCAGGGGTCTGGTCCAGTTCTTTAACATTACAGAAGTCACCAATTTACTGAGAAAGCTCAGATTCTGGGTTGAAACAACTTCATTTTGATGCAATGGGAACAAACACAGCCACTCACTAGTAGCTGTAAGAACATTAGTATTAAGCAAATCCTAGCTATGTTTTAGCTCCCAACAGAAAAACTGACCAAAACCACATGCATGACACCTTCAGTTCCTACCGAGTCCTCCAACAAAAGACTTTGGAATTGCTTCACATAAGTGGAATGTCCACAGAGCATGAGTATGAAGCTTGAAATCATTTCAGGTAATACACATGACACTTATGTACAAAGTAAGATAGCATGTGTCAAGACAAAAGCGGAAAGTGAAATTAAAACAAAAGATAAAGCAGGTGAAAAAACCTAACAGAACTAAGCAAACATCAGAATACTGTCATAATAATAATAATGAAGTTGACTGAAAAGCCAGATGCTCAGACTGCCAAGTCTCACAAAAGTCCAAGATCAATTTCAAAGCCATATACACGGATTGTTTTCCTTTGAGAAGACTGCACAGAGAAATGTAAGGAGGGGAGGGAAGCAGAGAGGTAGACAACTCTGAAATAACAGAACAACAGGAAAAAGAACTCCGTTAAAAGTGGACAGATGCAAAAGAAGTGTCAGGCTTTCCTGCTTGAAAGTATACAAAGAACTAAGGTTCAGAGAATGTGAATCAGTGTGCACATGGTTTAGTTACAATGCATACCAGTTAATACCTGATTTCACTGTGATTTTATTCTATTTTTAAGGAAGAACAATACCTTAGCTTTAACTCCAGGACAAATATTTCCAGGCCTAGTCCAAGGGAGTTTTTCCCTACTTCCAGAAAAGGGAAAACACCACCGATTCATCTACTGCACCATTTCTTACATTCCCTCAAATATGAAGTAACATGACTTTCTAGAACACAGTCATACTATTGAAATTCTCTTCATTATGCTGTATAAACTGGCTCTGCTTCTCAGAGTGCAATTTATTACAGCAACACTAAGCAGTTTTCACAAAGTTTCAATATGCCTCCCAAAAAGAACTCTTAGAATCATCTTTGACCTATAGATCTCCTCTTACCACACTTCATCAGGATAATTCATACAAAACATTAAACCCAAAGCTGCACGTTTTATAGTAGTAACACCCAGCCAACTGTACTTGCACCAAACTATGCTTGTCAGCGGTATACAAATCCAAAACCTGAGGCTGTAGGAAGTTTTTTAATAAGTTGGATGACAAAATATTGGCAAACTTCCTGGAATTGAATCTGAACAGAAGTCAAGGACACTTCGACACCACAGCGAGATCAGTGATATAGCACAAGCCCTACCTATAACAAAGAATTTTCAGTTGCAATTTAACTTTGCTAATGATCACCCTTTACAAGGCAAAAAGCCGAGTAACTTGGGAAGCTCTGCCCAAACAGCAACTGTATTGTTGGACTGGTGCAAGTTGGCCAGCATTGGGTATGTCAGGCTGAACATTCCCTCTTCTACAGCAGAGGCTATTTTATAAACTCTTTCCTCCTTCCTAAAAACAGTTTCATTTCCGCCCACCAAAACCCACACCACAACACAACAAGAAGTTAGCATATTATTTGTTATAGGCTATTAAATAAACTACAAGTAGGGTCTTGCAAACTACAACTAGGGTCTTGCAAGAGTAAAGCTATGAATGAACACAGTGAGAGAAGCAAAGAAAGTAAACAGAGCAAATAAAATCCATCTTTTTCATTCTTTTCAGGGTTTTCATAGTCTTCAAATCTGAAAAATTCCAATGTTTCTCTTTAAAATTTAAGATTTTTACTCCATGGTTTCAATTTAATTTCAGGCTCAAACTGCCAGTTATAACCTATTTGCACAATGAATGTCAACATCTGAAGATAATTTAGTGTCCACCTGCAGACTGAACAGTGGAGCTGTTCAATCAAACAAACTATTCCTGACTGCACAGCCTAGTAGGAAGAAAAGCCAAGTTTTGAGTTCAGAGATGCACATGAATACGGTAATGCATCAAAAAAGGATAACATGGCACCTATCTTGCTCTTGAGCAAGGAGGATCCACAGTCAAAACTCGCTAACATGAAGGATTTTTAAACAAATGAGTACAATCTCTGGAACAGAAGAACCAAACCTTCCTTGCAATAGCTGTCATCATTAACATGTACAGATTAACAGCCCGGAACATCAGCAGGGCAGTAAGCTGCTGAAATGATGGTTTTGGGGGGGGAAAATTCCAGGCAGTCTGAGAGTTTGTACTTCAAAATCAAGTCAGTATCAAATTCAAGTTAGTATTCAAGTAATTAAATATAACTGATACTATAAATCAACTGTATTCACACAAGAAAGCCATGTTAATGGAGACAGAAATGTCAGTGAGAGAAATAAGTGAACACTTGTGCCTGAAAATAGCCTCAAACGACTGCGAAAGCTAAGTTACCATCACACTCATTTAAAAGGAAAGTGGGGGAAAAAAAAGGAAAAAGAGAGAAAAAAGTCAAAATGCTTATCACATGATGAAGAACTCTCATTCCATTTTCAGAGCAGGGTAACTGATGAATACATCAATAGTCTCTCAAAATGCATCTTCTAGTCACATTTGAACCACACCAGTCATGACATCTGAACCACATTTTGACTGAAGTGTTTGTAAGTTTCTGCCTGCAGTCACAGGAAGTTGAGTTGATAATAAAAAAAAAAAAGATTCTAGCATTTCCCATTTTTTGAAGTGTCACAGTATGAAACTGTAGCAACAAAACCATTTTTTCCTGTTCAGATATTCCTCTAGAACCCAATAACTGCAGGACGACAGACGTTTGACATACCATGTAGTATTTAGTACGACACCCCAGAGAGCAGCACCTGATGAACTGCTGAGGACAAACACTTCTTTCTTTTTTCCACCATTTTCACTAGAAAATTTATTTCAGCAACCATTGTCTTCTTTTTCCATTCCTTTAAATATAATTTCTTCCAGAGTATTTGTCCAAATGTGATATTGCTAATCTTATCCATTACTTCGCAACAACTAAACAACATCAAGCAGCAGAGGCACACAACTTGTCCCCAGAAGCTGCTCTTCTTAGGGACCCAGCCTCAGTTGTCTGAAATTAGAGGCATGGCACATTACATTCAACTGTTAATTGAAGAAATGGAGATGACACACTTAGTATATGCCTAAACTGGAAAGGCCTTTTAGCATGTCTGCTACAGCTCCCTCTCCAAAAGTGACCAGGAGAGGTACCAGACAAGAACAAAGACCACAGAACTTGGTAAGCACCAGATCAGCAAGGAAACCAAGTCAGCTACTACAGATACAGTGCTTCAGTTCCTGAAGCCAGCCTAGGCATCTCAGCAGAAATACTTTGTCTGATGGGGCACTCCCTTGGCATTTAGAAAGAATGCTGCTTGACAGCAAAACTTGTTTCCAAACTAAGCAACCGCAACAAAATAAACTACAATGCAAATCTTCCTATGCATTTATCATGTTCCAGTATACTAATAACTTATCCAAATAATTCACATGCCAAGAACACTGACACAAGGGTAAACACCACATATACTACATGATGTCTTGTCAAAGGTAAAAGTTCCTAGTAGCAAACTTCAGACAAATTAAATCTTACCACATTCAGTTATTTTGAATGCTTTCCAATATTCTTCCTCCTCACGCTGATACAGTTTTATAGGTTAAGCACGCAATCACCTTCCCTACGATTGTAATACTGTAAAATAACAACAGTCATTGAAGACACATCCATTTTATTAACAGAATTTTTTCCTTTCTTTTTTACATTCAGTACTTTCTTTAAAGGATACAGATGTAAAATACAGTTTAACACAGCAGTGCCTTGGCTTTGACTATTTATCAGCTGCATGGACTAATCATTAAGGGCTAAGTGGCATAAAACAAAGGCTGCCTCTAGCCACTTGCTTTGCAAGACTTCTTAAAGCACATCTAACATCACACTATTACTATCTATCTTTGAGGTATGCAGAACTTTAAATGACAGTAAAATATTCCTCCATACCATTGTACTTACTGATCTCTTCCTGCAATCTGCTATCTTAGAATACTGGAAAAGAGCAATAGGACAATCCAGCAGCAAGCAAGACCTAGATATTAACTCACAGCAGAGTACTGCTGAAAGGTAAAAAAAACAACTTGAAATATGGCAGCAAAGTATCCCATACTTCAGTCCTTCACAGGGAAGTTAATAACAAACCAGGGCAGCTCATATTGCAAAATTTACCTGGAGTGACCCAACAGCAGCAACTGCTATCCAAACAAACATGAGCTATGGCAAACCTACAGTGTTTGATCAATGCTTCCGAGAACATGAATATTGGAGATATGTAGAAAAAAAGGAAACTCTCAATAGATAATTTAAAGATTTGCAGTGTCATGGTTTCTATCACCCAATACTTGTTTGTAATAAATTATCGTTATTTTCAAGATAACTGTGGTAAAATACTATGGCAAATCAATGACTCTCCATGCACCTAGAATCTGTTTGTGAATCAAGTTTCTCTTTAAATGCCAAAGTAATTTGTCCTCATTGACATTTATGATCTGATTGGCACATTCTGAGGCTGTCAAAAACTACAATATTTTAGCCAATTTGTAACAGAGTATCTTTAATAAAGGCCATATTTTACATACCCTTTAAAAATTCTATATTTTATTCTCATGTAACTGACCCATTAACATCTTTGGGCTCTAACCTCACTCAACAAACTAAGCAATAAAGTTACACTAAAGCCAGTAAAGGAGTAAATATTGCAATCAATAGAAAGACTGTTCAGTCTACATGAATGTCACAATATCGGTGCTGTGTTCATATGAGGAGAAATGAAGTCTTCAACTGATGTGCTTCTTCCTGGACCTCATCTCCCTTTCAAATTCAGATTACATCGGTCTGACAAAAAAACTTTTCTTATTTTAATACTTGCCTTTGGAACTTTCAACATGCTTGCAAAGTTTATTAATAATTACTCACAGTGTTTAAATAGAACTTAGAAGTTGATGATGGAACTGTTGGAACAAGTCCAGAGGAGGGCCACAAGGATGACCAGGGGAGTGGAGCACCTCCTGTATGAAGATAGGCTGAGAAAGTTCGGGCTGTTCAGCCTGGAGAAGAGAAGGCTGCATGGAGACCTCATAGCAGCCTTCCAGTGTCTGAAGGGGCCTATAACGATGCTGGGGATGGACCCTTCATTAGGGACTGTAGTGATAGGACAAGGGGTAACGGGTTAAAACTTAAACAGGGGAAGTTTAGATTGGATATAAGGAAGAAGTTCTGTACTGTTAGGGTGGTGAGGCACTGGAATGGGTTGCCAAGGGAAGTTGTGAATGCTCCATCCCTGGCAGTGTTCAAGGCCAGGATGGACAGAGCCATGGGTGGCATGGTTTAGTGGGAGGTGTCCCTGCCCATTGCAGGGGGGTTGGAACTGGATGATCTTAAGGTCCTTTCCAATCCTAACTATTCTATGATTCTACGGTGTTTTCCAGTGAAGCAAATACACTGTAACCATATATCTGCATGCAGATACAGAGTGTACCTTTTACTCCTGCCTGGTTCCATTACTCCCAGCCTCAGTCATGAACATGCCACAATATGCTGTTTCAGGTTCCAAGGGTTATTTTACAAGTGGTTAGCTTTTCACAAAAAAAAAAAAAAAAAAAAAGGAAGCCCATTAGGAAATGAAGTCATTTGTTGGTCTTGAAACCATAGCAGCCGTCATTACCATTCACTTTAGCACTGTTGCCCATCTGTGTAGCAAAGCTCGACATATCAAAAGACATCAGTTATTCACAGCATGAGCGCCAGCCTTCCTGCCCCCCAGTGCAGAGGGGTATCAAAGTCCACTATGTTACAACTGCTCAGGGTGATCTACGAAACTTACAGAAGTAATCTAACATCTTTGCTTCCTCCTCTTGACTAAAAAACTCTCAAGTGTATTAATTAGCTTACCCATTCTATGACTCTCTGCATAGCTTTTTTGTCAGTTTTAAGGTTCAGCAATAAGGAGATACTTCATGAAGAAATGCAGATTAATTAAAAGCCATCTCATCTCAAGAGTTTATAGATAAGGGTAATGATAATTTTATCTAAGAAAACTGAAGGCATGCCAGAAATAATTGGAGATTCAAAACAAACCTACACTGTAATCTGCTCAGCAGTAACTACCTTATTTGACAGCTAACGGCACAAATTACTGGCTTTTCAACTGCAACAGTCTCCTAGACTACCAATAACCAATCTTGAGGCCTTGCAGGTTATTTGCTTAGACTGACAGCAGGTTAAAAACTACAGCAGATTTTGTAGAGTAGGTAAAAACCTACTCTAAGCGTTCAATGCTCTAAAGACTTTCCAGTCCAACCCTGGAGCTAGTATACCTTCCCCTTCTCCCTCCACCCCAGAAAAAAAATGCTTACAGAAACAGCAGCTGTAATTTCCATCACCACCACCAACAGAGACTCACAATAACACCTCTGAAAAAACTTTCTGTAACATTTAGCTTGCAAATTTGGCCAGTTTGAATTCAAAACATTGAGAACAGAGTTCAAAACCATGCTGCTTGAGTTTACCATGATCTTTATCCTCAGCTCAGTTAAATAGTGCTGACCTGCCAGAGATACTAATGAAATAGTGCCTCAAAGCACATCAAATTCTGAGGTCTCAGCACTGCAACTATGAGACTCCAGCAATGCACTGGGCGAGAACTTTGGAGAATGCAATACTGACAGCACTGTTGCAGCATTGGGTGAACTCACTGCAATCTTGTAAGATTGCTCGTTCCCCAAATGAGAAACTACGTTCTCTGTATTTTTAAGCTATAGAATGTATTATTATGCTACAAAAATTCCACAATGAACATTCAGAGATGCCTTCTCCTGCACAAGAAGTGCCCACCACATATCAGGGAACAGTAAGGACTTGTAGTCTTTCTAAACTTAGTTACTAGCAGCAGGCTGTAAATAGTACTGAAAGAATATTCAGATTGCTGTCTATGACTGCTCGCTTGAATTTAAAGTTTGTGCACATCAAAGTTCTTGCAGTGTTGAGTAGAAACTACTGCTCAGACCCAGCTTGCAAACTGTTACATAGTGAGAGCAAGAAAACATTGCCAAGGTACTGAATATCAGTTAGCTAGTCACTCAAAAATAATTAGATTAATCTCAGTGAAGTGCAGATGGGCAACACAAAACAGATCCCATTTCTATGCAGCTCAGCTAGCTAATTAAATTTCACAGATCTTACCAGGCTGATATTTATACAAATAGTCTCACCTGTCCTAGCACTCTACAATCTCCTGCAGTTCCATATAGGATGAATTAATCCTTGAAATACACAATTTATGCATGGCATATGTAAGCAATGGCCTTAGCTGCAACAGAATAGCTATGTGAAGAAGAGCTGAAGTTTAGTAACTTCATCTATTTTAGTGACTACTGTTGAATACTGAAAACACAAGTGTAGCAGTGCCTCAATCTCAACAACTGAAAGCAGAAATAGTTCTCTCTCCCTTTATGTCAGACAACAACCTTCTATCAGGTTTTTCTATCTGATTTGACTTTCACAAGAGACCAGATTTTCTAGGGCAGCCAAATACAGCCTAGTGGCCAACCATCATGGCCAGCATTGCTAGAACACAACACAACAAAATGGACTGGAAAAGATTCTGGGCTGTGTGGAAACTTTAAACAAGCCTGTAACCTGGAAGAGATGCTTTAGGTAGATTTCTTGCTATAGTTTCAACCCTTCTTCCACAGCATATAACAACAACAACAGTGCATACCAGGAAAACTAGGCAAGACTCTACATCCCTACATACATGCACAAACACATTTAATATTCACCTGGCAAGCTGTTAATCAGTGATTTCAGGTTTATTAATACACACTTCAAAGCACAATGGTTACAGGCATTAATGACATTGCCTGTAAAGCACTTGCATATTATCATCTTATCCTCTAGCAGATTAGGTGTGTTTAAATAACGTGTCAGGGCAGTGATCAATGACGGATGACTTGTTTCTTCTAGTGACCCAAGGCTTGTACTACAAGTCTACGTGTGTGAGATATAAAAATAAGTCACTGATACCTTTTACACAAAGCTGGCCCTTAAGTGTAGAAAAAGATGCTTTATTAACTTTCAATTGACAAAATTAAATTAGTACACTGGACGTTTTCAAATAATTTCAACAGAACAAAAGTCAATCTTTACTTGCATGGCCTGATGTACTGAAGTATGTTGCACAGTAATTATAGTTACTCAAGTTATTCAACACCTATTCAGCACCTGCAAAAAAAATGATACATGAAAGTTAAATTAGGTAGAAAATTCTGCCCCTGAATGTGTCAACTGATGTAACAAAACTAAATAAAAAGAAAAAAGAAAAAAGAAAAAAGAAAAAAGAAAAAAGAAAAAAAGAAAAAGAAAGAAGAAAAAGAAAAAAGAAAAAGAGAAAGAGAAAAAAGAGAAAAAGAAAAAGAAAAAAGAAAAAAGAAAAAGAAAAAAAAAGAAAAAGAAAAAAAAAAAGAAAAAAGAAAAAAAAAAAAAGAAAAAAGCTAACTGCTTGGAACTTTAATTGCATCAACAAATTTGCAGCCACTCAAATTCTGATGCCCAATGCCAGCTGCAAAAGCTTGCAGCAGTATCATTTGATGATGTCAAGTATGTCATACACAACTAACTAACTGCAAGACTATCAGGCCATTTAACTGGTACTTAAACTATCATTTCTAACCTTGCCCAAATAAGAAGACTAAGTTGTAATTGAAACCATAACAATCCAGTTTGATCCAGTGTGGTGGGACTGGCAGTTCAGGAAACTACCTTCATGAGCTTTGCTCTGCACCTCCAAGTAGCATGTTCCAGCTGCTCTGCTTGGAGCAACTCCTCCTCCTCCCTGTCCACACAGACCCAAGCATGATCCCTGCCCCCTGGCTCTGCTCTCAGACTGCTTTCACAACTGGTTGATGAATTATTTATTCATTCATTTGCATAAATATTGCTCTAACCTGTCTAGTTCTAGCTCTTTAATCCTGCATCTTTTCCTCACTCAGCCAGTGCACTAAACTCTCCTGTTCAGAATCCGAAGAGAAAGTAAGAGGTGCATATTTCATATATATTTCAGCATGTCCAGAAGTCCATGAAGACATTAACAATCTCACCACTAGCAAGCAGACCACTTTTACTCAAAGAACTAGATTCCCTGGGAGTGCACTCCTGTCTCAGTCAGAATCCTACAATCCTTTATCCAACTATCCAGTTTTTCCCATGCCCACCTTACACTGGCACTCAGCCCTGCCTATAGCAAGTATGTGCAGAGAGCTGAGCTACCCAGTATGTCTCCCACCCCAGGGCCTTCTCCACAATATTAGTTTTCAGATAGGCTGAAATTTCCAGTCTAGCTCACTTCACAGTCAGACCAATGCTGAGGTTGACCAAGGGGAGAAGGGAGGAAGAGCAAGACAGCATTAACCTTGGTTCAATCTAAACCAAGACACCTTGGAACTGCACCCTCAGAGAAGTGTTTCTACATCAGTAAACATTTATTATATTCAATTTAGGCTTCCTTCCACACACAGTGCTTATCAGGATACAAGTCAGACCTGAGGGACTCATGGTAACAAAGATTTATGCAAATGTGCCCAATAAACAGGTTTCATTATCACAACTTTTACAACACAGAGTTCAGTTTATATTCCAAGTTAAGAACAGAATTTATGGCAAGTTCACATTGTGCAAATGACACAAGGCTGTTGCCCTTTTTAAACAAATTATCATGCTTATTGACTCTCCCAAGTCACTCATTTCAAAACACAAATCATTTACACTACATAGCTAATGGGATGAGAGGAGTAACATTTAATATTTAATATATATAAAGGTTAGATACTTTATTACTATGCTTGTAGGAGACTACAAGACACATGTCGGGGAGTGTTTTATTAACAAGTTGGATACGATGGTCACGTCTACTTTCTACATCTGTGCCTAACAATACTCCGCAGCCAGGGAGACTCATTTTCTTTCTTAGCTGCAGGACTATAATCAGAGATGACCCTCCCATCTTAGTAGTTAAAGCAGCTATCTAAAAAGTAGGGTAAGAAAAATTTCTCCACCCTGACCTTAAAACACTTAATACGAAATGTGCTCCCAGCATTGAAACAATTCCAATTTCCCAACTAGCTCAAGTTTTACTAAGAAATTAGATTTATTATGTCTTATCAAGGTACTCCTTCACAGCTGAAGGAGCACTAACTACGCAAGTTCCCTGCAAACATATGAATGCATCCTCTAGTTTCACAGATGCTATAGATTCCAATGCTCCTTGTGAGCATAAGTTTGCAGTACATGTTACAGCTAAATAGCACAGGCCTTCACAAACACAAAGAAACAAACAGCCTGGCTTACAATTAAACCAGGAATTTTTGCAGGCTATGTAGCTCTGGAATGATAGCTGGCTTTGTCCTGCTTCCAATTCTTATTTAAGCCTTTACTCTTAATAAAGGCCACAGATATTGCAGCCTACTTTATTTAGCTGCCATTCATTTGGAATAAATAGAGGCTTTGTATACAAGTCTGAAATACATAAAGAAGGCTACCCCACACACTTTACATGCAAGCAATCTGGAATGCAACAGCATAAAGGTCTTCAACTATTAGTGACTTCAGATTTGCAAGATACGAATTTGTCAAAGCGCTGTCAAAGTTGAAGGTTAACAGTTGTCCACCATAAATACTGGATATACCATAAAGATATGTACTAGCAGCACGTAACAGATACTTCTAGTCTACTTGACTGTCAGATCAGACTGTCTTGCAGCCCAGAAAGTTAACTGTGTCTGGGGCAGCATAAAAGAAACACAGCCAGCAGGTTGAGGGAGGTGATTCTCACCTTCTACTCTGCTCTTATGAGACTCCACCTGGAGTACCAAATCCACCTCTGGAATCCCCAGTACAATACAGACATAAACCTGTTAGAGCAGGTCCAGAGGACGGCCACCAAAATGGGAAGATGGCTATAATAGCCCTCCTATGAAGAAGGGCTGAGAGGGTTGTTCAGCCTGGAGAAAAGGCTCTAGGGAAATGTTAGCATGGCCTTTCTATACTTAAAGGGGGCTTATAGGAAAGACAGACTTCTTATCAAGGCCTGTAGTCACAGGTTAAGGGACAACTGTTTTAGAGGGCAAACTTAGGCTGGGAATAAGGAAGAAATATATTTTTACAATGACAGTGGTAAAACACTGGAATGCATTGTCTAGATAAGTTGTGGATGTTCCATCTTTGACAGTTGGAAGGGGCTTTGAGCAGCCTCATTTAGTAAACGATGTCTCTGCCCATGGCAGAAGGGTTGGACTAGATTATCTTTAAAGGTCCCTTCCAATCCAGACCATTCTGTCATTCTATGATTGTTATTAATAAGCACGTTGAGACCAGCAACTTCCACTCCACTGCAAAGAATCAGAAAAGCCTGAAGTACCTAAAAGGTTGAATTGTCTCCTGTTTTTTTCATGTTATTCCAATTACACTGTAAGGTTTTAGTTGTTTCCTCTGGCCATTTTAAAATTCCCACTAACCCTTCCTTTAGGAATTTATTATTCTGCAAAAAGTATAATTGGAAAAGATTATACTTCAAATCTGAATCAAGCACACTTTCCTGAAGTACGAAAGGTGCCTCATGGCAGCACTCCAACTGCCAAGAAGTGATGTGTTCCACTAACACCAGCAATGTGTACAGCTGCAAGTGAAGTTCCTAAATAAACAGTCTCAAGGACCAACAGCCTCAATTTTTACAGAAGCATCATATTTGAACATATTCCACCAAGGAAGAGATAATGACTTTTGACTTTCTCTTATTTTCCTCCCACAAGATACATGGGTTCAGGATTTCTTTACCAAGCCTTCTATCATGATTAGCCGTTATCAAGCCTAACTCACATTTGTTATTTTCCTTTCATTAAAGGAAAACATCAGTAGAAATAAGCTGAAAGTATGGCAGAGATCAACAGAAATGGGAGAAGAGCAACAAGCTGACCAACACAGCAGTTCATTTCCTTATTTTAATGTTTGCACTCAGCACAGCAGAAAGCTGTCCCATCATGCTGAGTTAACACCACCACTTCTCCAATTCCGTTGTGAATTACAGCTTGTCTCAAGCTTAGCTGTAAGATTTTAAAACCATTTAGAAGGAAGGAAAATGTAGCCAATGGAATTGTAGCTGTATGAAGCGGAAACTGCTGCTCTGCTGTCCATCTTGTAGAAGCTAATCTATGCTGTAATTTTATGGCTCCAAACACAGACAGCTGTAAAATTCCCAGGCTTCCAACTCACTTTTACCCTTAAAACACTTGCTTTCTTCAGCCAACACATGGCTTTTTCTGCATAATCCCCACAGGGTAAACACTCTCCTTTTCCTCTACATCATACTTTTAAAATCCATAACTCTTTCTTGAAAAGATGAAGAGCTAAGGTTTCATGGGGGAGGACAAAGAGTTGTCTTAAGAAGGGTGAAAAGATGAGACAACAGAGTAGTTTCATTCAGCAAGTAACAGAGTTGCGAAGTGGCAAGTTAAAATAACAGCCCTGGCTGAATGGGAAACATTTACGTAAACACAGGCTGCACATGGTAACAGAAAAAAATAGAGGCAAATTTGATACTGAAAGAGACCTCTGAGTGTCTGGCAATCTTTCTCTTGAAAGACTGTGGGTGATGGAGATTTCTGTAATCCTTTTTAAAAACAAAGACTTCCATTCAACCAATAAAACACTGTGTTTAATATTTCAGCTATCTAAGTCCAAAAGCCACCATTATAAATTCAAAAAAGCTCATAACCACAAGAATCACCCTATTTGTCCATGTTTCGCCTGTATTCCAGAAGTTTAAACTTCAGTTGACAACTGAGGTGAAAGAAACATTGCACCTCATCTTCCACCAGTGACCTGTGTGCCAAAACCATGGATTAACTACTGGGACCCCATCTGGAACTGTTTGATACTGGGACCTGACACATCAATAGCTCTGACCAAAACTATCAATCATTTCCAAAGAGATCACTGTTCTGATTCTGCAGCTTTACCATGGTATAAAAGTTGGTCTGACATCTGCCACTGTAATCCCTGCTCATCATTTAGATAATGTCATCTCATCCCAGAAGTCTCTTCCTTGTCAGTGCTTTAGACTTTGCATTTAACAGCCCCATTCATCTCACAGTGCAGGTCAATTTCTCACATTTTTCCCCTCTCCTCTCTCAGAAGAAAATCTCTTTTCTCATAGCACTCCTATCACAGATGCCTTCCGCACCATGGTTCATACCTCAACCATGGTAGATAAGAATCCAAGTGCATGCAAGGAGGAAAATGTAAACCTCCACTTTTGAGGTAACTTCTGCCAAGAGCAGCTTCTTCCTTGTCATTACATCCCACCTCTGAGTTTTGATTCCTTACATTTCTGTCATTAGGGGACACACACACCTAAATACCACCAAAAAAAAACCCACCAAAATTCTGTTACATAGCTCTGAAGTATACAGTGTTTCCACCTCCATTCACACACACAAAAACGTGTGTGAACAAAGGCAATTCCATAGCTACTAAATAAGTTCCAAACCTGAGTATTACACTGACCATCATTGGGGGAGCCTGGTAATGCTCAGAGAAGAACCAAGAACAAGTAGATCCAGTTTGTCAAAGTACCCTGGCTCTTTCACAGGGATTCCTACAATTACAGCCTGCCACTTCAGCATAACAGCAGTCAGAGGATCCCACAACTGGCTGTTAGAGACCAGCTGTGTAAACATACACACACACACACACACACACACAAAGGAAAGTTGTAAACCCATCTCCTCTGACCTTAAGGATCAGGTAAACCAGGACATTGACTTTTCAATTACGGTTTTCCCATTATGTTATTCTTATATATTAATTATAATAGAATATTATTATTTTTTCACATCCAGCGAAAATCATTTGGTCTCCAAACCAACAGCTGATGCACAAAGAAGCTTATGTTCTTCGAACTTCAATAACAATATTGCGAATGCGTTACACATGACTGTGGACACAGGCACCAGAACTGCCCCAAGTTATTCTGGAAAAGAAGAGCAAACAACAAAACGATGCTTTTGGGCGTCAGACACTTGAAAATGAGTTGATATCAAGTTAACTAAAGCATCGTCAGGATTTTTAACAGCATGTTCCCTAGCAAGTTACAAAATAATGCCCACAGAAATATTCAAAGCTAAAACTATTAAGTGTTGTATGGTTTCCAGGCAAGTCTGCTCAGGTCCTGTCCATAAAGATTCTACAAATTGTCTTAAATCTTGCTCACCAAGTGTTTGGAAGTTAATTCAGCAGCACGCATTCTCCAGGATGCATTTAAGGATGTATTTCTTAAAAGTCAACTAGTTGTAAATGTTTTCGTTTTCTCAGTTTTCAAAGAGGGATAATGGTCAAGCAGTTGCCTCCATGAGCCATTAGTGATTCATGAATACTACATACACTTACACTAAAACCCAAGAAACAATAATATGAGAGATTCAGGGCTCCTGTGGATTTTTGTTTCTCCACTGGGAACCCAATTGCTACAGATTGTTTCACTAACCATACATGTACAGCAAAACCTGCCTGCCTCACTACACTAAAAATAACTTTGCTTGGGAAAGTCATCAGGGCATCATACATTATGCTCAATAGGAACTTCCAGTACATAATCCCAGTTTTTCCCCCTCAAACTGAAGACATAAACCAGACTTGAGAAATAATCTGCTTGAAACTGAAGATATGCTCATTAGCAAGACCTGAAAAATGGAAATTCTAGCTCTTGCCACGCTAACGCCTTTTTATATGCTGAAGTTGCTTTGAAGCTGGCTGCACCACCTGAACCAGACATACCTGGTTTTAGTTTGTCCAACAGGAACAAAAAGATGGAAGAGAATTGACATGACTCCCTCCACAGCTCACATTTCTCAGACTAATTCTATCTTCTCACAGTTTTGCTGTCTTGATCTGGGAAACGACCTGAAACTAACGCTAATGTCAAATCTGTTCTACTATCCCATCAATTAAGTCAGAAGCCAAGCTTAACTTAATTTTCCCTTCAAAACTAAATCACAGTGATGTACAGAATAATGGTAAACCACTAGTTCTGCTCTATCATGCACCTAACAGATACAGAACATTTCACTGCTACAGGAGTTGGATCTTTTTCATTCAAGCCACTGAAAGTCACTGAATTAGGAAACATGTTGTCCCAGGGTCATTACTTTCCAGATCCAGTATCAGTCATATCACATTTTAAGTAAACAACTGATCCCTCGCAACACACCAACACTTACTGTATTGCAAAGTTTGAGATAGAAACAGTATGACTTGAAGGTGAGGTGTAAACTGTATGCCAGTACCAACCTCCATTTGGCCAAAGATGTATTTTAGTAAGACAACTGATCAGCTAGTAAGCCACACAATAAATAACTGAATGGTTGCAAACATTTAGAACTAATAATATTTAATTACCTTGTTTAATAAGGGCAAATTTTTAATCACATTTCATATTTTTTGAAAAGAGTTTAAATATGACATCTTAAAGAAAGAACACACACCAAACTATTACTAAGTCATTTTACCATTTATTTCCATAACAGCTACATGACCAGAACCATAGTCCACACAAGAAAGCCACGTGAACAAAGAAGTGCTGTCTTTTCAAACTGTCATATACACAAGATCTATTTTCTTCAAATTTCAGGTACAGTAGTGTTTCACCACCAACAGCTTCTTAACCCATGATTCAACATAGCTCAGATCAATGCAGGAAGCACACAAAATAGCACATGGCGGTGAATATCAGAAGTGTAAAAGGAAAAAAGAAAGCACTTCTATCACAGCAACTTTACCTGCTCATGACCTCAAGTACATAGTTTTTAGTATACAACCGAATTTGTTGCAGCTCGTTGAGCGCTGGAAATCAAAGTACACTGTAAGACATGGTTTGAACTGAAATAGAAAGCCATGAATGGGAGTTGGCAGGAGGGGAATCCTCTTCCTTCTTACTGCTATTTATAACTGAAGGCATGTAAGGTCATTTTCAATTTAACACACAGTACTCAAAGGAAAACCTTCTGCAGGAGAGGGAAAAAGAAATGAAAGGTCCAAGTATTTCAAACACATGATTCTAAGGAAGTGATTGGAAAGCTTCATAAGCCAGCAAAACCCATTTTGACCATTTCTTCAACACAAATTGGTCAAAGTTAACATTTAGTGTTACGTGTACAACTTTTGTTTTAACCCCAAATGCAGTGAACTTGGAAGTATCTGGCATTGAAATGAGTTAATAAGGAAAACTAATACTAGCTTTCCTACAGCTGAAAAGCACACATTTGATCAAGAGTACTGTCCTATTGCCAGGCAGAATCTGTCCTGACACTGTTAAACTAATAGAAATTTAAAATTATAAGATAAGAACACTTTTAATTTTGAAGGCTGAGGAAAGGAACAAATTTAAGAAACAAACCCCAACAACCAAAAAACTTTTGAGTTTTGGGATAAACAGGAAGAGAGGGTAACAGAGAAGAGATGCACTTTTACCTTAAGCACTTTTATCTTAAGCATGCATACTATTAACAGTGCACCAAAAATGGGCTGCTCACATTCCAGGTGCAGGTAAGTCAAGGCTAGCAAGATCTTACCATTTCCTCTATTACACCATTAGAAACAAGCAAGAAACTTAAAAAAAGTTCATCTTAGTTTTAATTTTTAACCAAACTTGCAATATATAAAATCCTAAAAAGACACAAGCAGAAAGCAAGCCAGAAGCAAAAAACCTTACATGTTCTTCAGTCAAAGTGGCACTAATGCTCAGGGAGCTACAACAAACCATAAGGCACATGTCACTGCAAGATGGGGTCAGTCACATCACTGAGTACAAGAAGAGAAATATATCCCCAGGTGAAATGGATCAAACACTTTCAACCTTCCCTCAATTGCTGACTATCTCAAGACAAAATACCATTAGGTATGTAACTGAGCTCAAAACCATTTGGTTTGATTTTTAATACTCACTGTAAGAGATGGCAATTCACTCATGAAGGGCAAAAGTACACTTTCATTGTCAAAAATAAGCAAATTGGTATAACATTGTAAAAAAAATACTGAAACAAGTCTTTTCAGAAGCACTTTCCAGGTATTTTGCCAGTACCTTGGATATGCAAACCCATAATAGACATGCTTTACATGTTCTTGTCCTAAGACACTGTCAAATACAATTGCCTTGTTCAGCTATAATTTTTGCCTGGTTTTACCCTACCAACTAATATACATTATATTTTATCCTGCTACATTTTAATCACATTTTTGGATAATTCCTGTTCAGTGATACTGTAGACATGACTGGATTCTGAGGATCAGCTGTACAGGAAATAAAACCCCTACAACAATGACGTAGGCACGCCATTTGTTGACTACACTTACAGTAGCATCTATCAATCAGCAAGACCTCCAGCAGACCATCTCCGGAAGCTCCAAATTTTATGCATCAAAAAGTGCATGCTTTCCTAAATTAAGACTTTTTGCACTGTGTGCAAAATCTACTCTCATAGTTTCTCGAGAATCATCAAAATACAGCAATTGAGATTTGTTATTTCCATTATGCTCAGTGAGTGTATGAAAGAATACTGGAGAATGGGATGTGAAAGAAGGGAGGCAGGGATGCAAGTTTAATAAAGCTTTGAACTCAAGCTGTAGGTCAAAAAAGGCCTGCAAAGCCAGTATTTCAAATTAAATTTTCAACTCCAAACCTGACATTTGGGCTTGGGAACTCAATTTGCTATGACACACAGTTACTTCTCCTTTGCCCATCAAGGTCTCTGCCTTCACCTTTGACGGAGCAATTACATGCCAGTAATGCTTCTGAGAAGTGTAAAATCCCAATCATTCAGTCGACCCTATATAGGCAATGCAAGGAAAAAATTGTTCCCCCTTGGCTCTCAACTTAAAACGTGTTCTTTGGCTGAAGTTGAGGACTTCTATTGCAGCATACATAAGCACATCAATCCGGCCCACATGGCCACCCAGCTCTGATCCCCAAAAGTGCCAGAGGTTGGCTACATGCTGTGTGAAGTGAATGAAGTATCAGATAACCAGAGAACTTGGCCTTAAACTATCAAACCCACTTTTCTTTAAGGGGGAATGCAGAAACCAAAATGGAAGCCAGTAATCCACTGATACAGGGTACAATACACCATGATTACATAAGAGAATGCTGCAAAACCAGTTCCAGATTTCAATTTATGTTTACACTTCAGCAGCTTAAGCACAAAGTCTTAGCCTTGTCTCAGACGCGCCATAACCATGTTAAAGCATTCAAGACCACTATTACATACTCCTGAGTCTCTCTATCCTTAAGTCAAACAAATAATCTTAGATTATTTCCATTCTTTAAAATAAAAGAATATAACATTCTTTCTGATCATCAACACCAATTAGGTGGATTTATTTTGGTATGAGAGTTGAACTATCCCAAGTAGTCAAATGCCAAGGCAAGCCTGATTATGCAAATACTAGGGTTTCATTAGCTTATTAATTATAAAGAAGCATTTTCCTATTGCTTATTTGAATATCCCCTGAATGTTGTCACAAGAAAGCTTTTCTAATTGTAAGCTACTTGGAGATATCTTATGTATGAATTTCTTAAATTTCAAGTGGCAAATTCCCAGTAAGCACAAGTACTTCAAACATCTATAGATTGACCAGGAAGAAAGAAAACAACTGACTTCTATTAAACAAGAAAGGCCCAAAAGGAAGACAATTTTCACTTGCACAAGTGGCTAGCATCCTGATTTACTTGTCGTGCTATAGGAGAGTTAGGTCCCATTGATTAAATACAAAGAAAGCTAAATTGGAGACTCTTCTTATAGAAGAACTTCACAAAAAATAAAATTATTAAACACATCAGAAACAAGTATTCATACCAAATACTCAAACTGTTCTAGAAAGTCTCTTTCTATGAGGAGACGGTAGTACAAAGACTACTTCACTTATAGTAATGCAATTTTAATTTAAATAATGAAAGGTACACCTTAAGCAAGACATTTGAAACAAGTATATAGTCCAGAAAAAAAAACAATTAGTCAATACCACACTACTGCAAATCTTCAGTCTTTTAAAGCCCTAAGGATAGTTTAAAAAACACCTTGTAAACAACTCCCCAAAAGCAACCCTTTGCTTTACCTTTCCTTTTTACCCAAAGGACTGTTATCTGCAATCCCACCTTGCTTCTGCATCTTCTTCATGAGCTAAAGTTGTACTTCATTCCTTACAACTCACATGACAGCTATATAAAGATGAGCTGTACATGAAGAGATACACTTCTTGGGTGGATCCCAAGACAGTACTGGTGCCTGATAGCAGATGTTTAGCAGGTACTTGAAATTTATCTTTAACAGAAGACGCTGTAGCCTTAGGCGGGATAAGAATGACATTGTGTTGGCTGCTAAACAAACTGAATAAGAATTGCTGCTCCTTAGAAGTCGCAGACAGAAAAGAAACCAACCAACCAAACATAACTTCAATCATTTAGGAATGTTTATTTCTTAAAGTTTTAACTGGCATGACCTAAGGCCACAATTCACAAAGGCATGCTCATGAAAATGTGCATGCTATCACAACACACGTGGGTCACAATTACTAAACACCATATTTTAAGGTACAAGAATGTGAGGCAAGCGAAGACAAGGAATTCTAAGCAAGGAAATGCATGAATGGTTTAAGGCCCTATACAGTTTCAATTTTAGATAAATCACCTCTGACCCTGAAGGCTCTATGTCAGATACGCAGACGCCATGAGAGATTTTGCTTTTGCGTCAAAATCCATGTACATCAACCTACCTCCTAACGCCAGTACAAGCTCCTTCTCAGACACATTACAGGGTAAAATCAACAATCTCATCAGATTTGACTAATCGGATTAGATCAGATCCAACATTTCCAAAAAGCTGGAAAAAAAAAACCTGAAATTATGAAGATGACCAACTGAAATACAGATTTACATCTGCTGGCATGAATGATGAACCTCACTCTAAGTGTACACTGTGCCTTGAGATATTATAATAAAGTAGTATGAAGCCATCACAATTAGCAAGACTAAGTACCAGAAGCCTCTTTTAATGATTCTTTCTGAAGAGCAAAAGAGACAAAGCAACATACCATCAAGTAAGCACTTGGTCTTCCTGCTGCAGTAAAAAAATGGATTAGCTTATACATGGAAAACAATATGGCATTAATTTGTCAGCAAATATTGCTGGAAGACACATTGAAAACAGCCAAAGATCTGAAGAAACAAGTATTAGAACAAATTATGGAGTGTGGGAGGTTTGCTATAGTGTTGGCAGGAAGTAAAGATATTTCTAACACATCTCAGCTTACACTATATGCTAGAATGTTTCAATGATGAAATAATTACATGGGGAACTACTCTTTCATGAGTCACTATAAGAAAAATGTACCTTGAGATGAAGGGAAGACTCAACATACTCTCAGCAGTAAGTTAATTCTTTAATAGAAACAATATTTTATGGAAGAACTCTGCAAGTGTAATTACCAAGTGGCTGCTTTAACTGGAACTTAAAAGGAGTATTCCAGTATAAAGTCTACAAATAGAATCACATGTGAAATGCTTTCACTGCATCATTCATAGGCAAGTTATTGCAGCAAAGTTGGAGCCAGAAGCGCACGAAGTGCTACAGGCTGACACTGATATGGTTACAATACCTTGTAACGAGATGGGCAGTGATCGTGGAAGTCACATTCCAACACTGAGGTTTGCTGGCTATCTTGTGACAAAGTGCTTAAAAGAGTTGGCAAATTTAAAGATTCATTAAGCTTCCCCACAAACACAACTGTTCAAAACTTGCTGAATTTCTGTGATGACAAGTGGCTGTCAGCAGTATGGCATCTAGCACATACTGCCAAAAAAATACATGCTTATGATGTCCCTTTAAGGTAAAGTTGACATTTTAACAGTGACCAAGAAAATAACTGCTTCGTAAAAGAAACCCACTCTACAGAGAAGATGTTTGGAAATGTTTCCATTGTTATGCAATTTTGTTGCTGAAAATGATGTGTCATTGATAAAACCTGTCAAATATCTGTACACTTAGACTTGGAAACAGAATTTCCTAACCCGTTTAACAATCTTCCAAAAGAAGAGTTTCAGGGGGTTTTGAATGTGTTTGTTAAAATAGAAGAATTCAACACCTTCCCATTAGTTTGCAAGAACGGCTGACTGACATGAGGGAAGATGGAAATTTAGGAAATTAATTCCAAGAAAAATCCTTGCATAACCAGTGTAAAGGAGTGGAAAATGAGTACCACGATTTAGTAAGCACAACCAACAGTGCACTTCTATTTGGATCTATATATCTTTGTGAGGCGTCTTTTTCAGCTGTGACAGCCATTAAAACCAAGTATTGAAATAACTGAATTTAGAATCAGACCTTCAAATAGCTGTATCAAAGTGTTAAACCAATGGTGGTTAAAAAAACAAACCACATTTGAGCACATAACACTCACTAAAGGCTTTTTTTAATAGGAGCAAAAAGAGGTTTTTGTTAAGAAATAAAATACATTTTTTGGTTAGTATTTCTATCCTCCTTTCTTAATTTCTACTTCTGCATGTACACAATTTAAGTACAATAGTATATGTGCATAATTCAGAAATAAACAGATATTTTGGGCATGGTTGTTCACAAATCTTTCCTGATAAGGGCGTGAGATCAAAAAATCTTTGGAAACCACTGCCTTAAATGCCCTGGTATACTGGTAATACTATTTCAAGGCAATTAAAGCCATTGCTGATTGCAATAAGATCCACATGGAACACAGTTGTTAGGTTTTAATTTTCAGTTTTCAGCCTAAGTAACAGGGGGTTTTGCCCTCATATGCAGATGGCATTTTTAACGCTTCAAACTTCAATTTATCTTTGAAAAGGAATGATAACAGCATTAAGTAGGAACACATTTTTTTCCTGCACAGATGTTCACAGTCATTACTGAGTCACTTTCATAGCTCGGCCTTACAGTTGTTTCAGAGTGGTCTGCTTGGTTCTTCAGGGCACATCTACCCTTCTAACTGGTTTCAGGCTTTTTTTATCTGTGTTAGATAATTTCCAACAACTTCTGCATAACTAGTTCCCCTTAACCATGCACTTGTACTATAATTAAGGTATTTTTCTGCCCCATGTCTTTGCCACTAAAGCCCTGCCATTCTGTTTGAATGTTCTTACAAGGTCAGTCACAGTTCTGACATGAGATCTTTAAGAACATCTTTTCTGCCCAGGCCCTCCCAATATTTTAATGCTTCATCCTGTGGAATAGCAAAAGAATTGTAAAACTTAAATCCCATGGTTTCTTATTTCATACATCTTGCTCTTTGTTAGACAGAATGGATTAAAATTTGGCTAGCACCCTGATCATTATGGCATTAAAACAAAAAGGCTGCTGAAAGACTTCGTTTTCAAGAAGCAAGCAAAAACTAAAGAAATAGAATTTTAAGAGTACTGTTCAAACAGAAGTCACCTGAGAAAAAAATAGCACTTCCTAAATCTTTTCATGGAGCAATTTCATTCATGAAATACTTGCATTGGAGCTCAGGCAAGCATCAACCATTGGGATGGATGGGCCTGTGCTGCAAATCAGGCAGCAGCAGCAAAGCGGATAGGACAGCAAAAGTGACACTTCCTCCTTTCCTCTCAAAAATACTACCAAGAAAATTGCATACTTGGGTTTTCCAACTGTATTATGCCACTAGATAGTCACCCACTGAACATAACTGAATTTTTCCTCAAAATCATCAAGCTTCAAGTGATTATTTTCCACAGTACTAGAAAGCTTTGTGTTGATGTTGGATGATTTGATGTGACTGCTACATGGGGTTTTTCAAGATTGGACTGTCTTCTTTCAGGAACAGCCACACAGCATCCCCCCTGTAAAAGATAAGTATCTGCATGCTCTAGAATGAGGTAGCCATTCTGAACAGAATAGAGCAGCGTATAAAAGGAGAGAAAAACTGAAGTGTCTTAGGTGCTCCAACTACCCACAGCTACGGATGCAAGTAGCACCACTAACAGACCGTCCTCCTGCTCCTGAGAAAAGTTATTTTTGTTTAATCTGGCTTTTGCTTTCTTGGATCTCTAAGGACAGAGAGAAGACAAAATGTCATTCACCCAAAGAGCACCTGTGAAACCATTTGAACTGACCCCTTACATATCCATGTCCTCTACATTACAAAGGCCTCAGACAAGACCCATTAAATCCACTGCAACCCCCTTCTCTCTGTGTCTGGGTCCGTTCTGTACTTAATCTATAAAATGGTTTGCCCAATCTCACCAGGCAAAGCTTAGTTAACTACCCTTTCTTCACAGATTTCAGTCTTCTGTACATTCAGTTACACTGCTCGACATCTGCTTTTAAGTCTGGTTAGTATCACAGTGCAGCTGAACAGGCAATCCAGCTACAATCTGGCTGATCTGGACCTTACTCACAACTGCAAATGCAGCCACTGAATTTTTTTTAAATTAAAAACCAGACACGTGTTTTTCAGAGTTGGAGTTCTTGCTTGGGGTCTGTACATCCTCAGATATTGCATGTAACATTTCCAGAGAGTACTTAAAATATCACAACAGAGCCATCTTACTTTCCAAAGCCTTTGCTTTTTTAAACTGAAGTTGGACATTTACCTCCTCCTGTAATAATACCTATAGCGATGCCCCAACCCAGAGATGTGCCACTGGTTCCATCTGCTTGACCCTGAATTCCAACTGTGCAGTAGTAGCTCCCACTTTTCTTTTACCCAGACAGTTCAGATACCTCCTTGCCAACAGCATATTTCTTTTTATATATACTTCAACAAAAATCAAACTAAGAAAATCTTTTAGTCAGTAACAGAAAAACTTTAAGAAAGAATTATAAAACTTGCAGTCAACAGTGAACTGTAACATTCAAGTTCAGCTTCCTGATCTCACTGGCAGCCATGCCACTCAATTTTGACTCTCTCCTGGTATCTGTACATTTTTATTGTATCTAAGCATTATGTCCTTCGGTTCTACACCACCATCACATTCCTGCCACAATCCTTCCCATTAGATTACCATAGGTCTTTCCTTCAACAGGGATTATCACATCAGACATTCGTAACCTGCCTTTGCTGTTTCCACTCTTTTAGCCAGGTGGTACCTTGCTGCTTCCTGCTACACAGAGTTTGACACGTTTAAATTGAACAAAGGTAAAAGATATTTGCCATATATGACTTTAAGGCTAATTCATGTTTCCCCCCGTACAAACTCAAGCCTGATTTTCACTGCCAGTAAGTTTCTGAAACTGTTCACACATGAATGCTCACATCTATACCTGAACTTTAAATCTCACATTTCAGAAAAATCACAACCTTCCCACTAGTACATACCACCACTATAAACAAACCACAGTATAAGCTAGACTTCAGGTAGCTGAAGTAAAGAGTTACTTACCTTATTACATGTATCAAATACCAAGAAAGAGAAATTATTATATGGAAAAAAACTATATGTAATAAGCATTATACAACTGTGAAAGCTTCTCTAAGCTGAAGACAACCCTGTTGTTTAAGAATTTCTCACACCAATCTGCCCAATCCTTCAGCAAAGCACTAAATGCTTTGATACACTATAGCAAAAAAACCTCTACACAGCTGACAAATATAACTTGTTACTCAACTTGAAAACTGAACAGCCCAGCTAGTACCATTGACTTTATCACCTCAGTTGTTATTTGCCGTGATTTAGAAGACTGAGAGACTCCTGCTTATTTCTGGACTACATGTGATGTTTTCATGGAAATAAGAAATCTCAACCTTACGAGAGTTGCCAGATAGAAAGACACAAGGTTCATTTACAATTCACTTCAGCTCACACTTTCTTCCTGCTACCCAAACACAGAAAGATGAGCTACCTACTAAGAATGTAAGGAAGGCAGTTTCAAGTGCCAGCCTGACCCATCTGGGCAGAAATTCAACTGGTTGCTGCCAAGTGAAGGGACTACAAGTAACAAGTCAGCCCTGTAGTACTGTAAAGATATTTTAAGAAAAGACATTGCTGTGTGGTCACCCTCACCTTGTGAAGTCAGTCAGCGTGTTTTCTTGCTTCATGAAGATGCCTGGGTAAAAAGGCGATGGAGCTCTGAGAATTGAGGGGGTGGATCTCTGGGGATGGAATCCCAGCTTGCAGCTGGAAGTGGAAAATATCAAAATGTTATCACAATTGCTTCAAGTACACAGCCTAATTCAAACTCAATTCCAAGATAAGTATGTGCACATAGAACACACCCAGGGAAAAGGTTCTCTGACACTGCTGTGAAATGGGTTTTCAGCAGCATTAGCACGGACAGAAACATAGAAAATTCAGTGGTCACACAAGTCTGGCATCAAAACTAACAACAGGCTCCTCACCACCTTCTCAACCCCAAGCGTATGAGCCTCACTCAAAAGCCATGTCTTTACTGCACACAGAGACAGAAGGTCACAATTCTCTAAACGTTGATCAGACCAGGATTTCAGCATCCTGTGGATCAGCCTAGCACTTATGCATTTAAGTAGCTTGGCCTACCTTCAAAGCAACCAGATTTATTTTTTAATAGGAATGAATAATTTAATTACAACAATAAAAATAAGGCATAAAACAGCTTAAGACAAAACACAATGTGCATAATCATGGGAATCTCACACAGATTTACAAAAGCCTGTATTATTCTGCTTAATACAGCCTCTGGAATTTGGGAACCAGGCTACTCTGAAAAAAAAACTCTGCTTTATCATTTGCATCTCCCCTACCTCTAAAAATTCTTCAATTTATACTATTATAACCATTTGTGGTCAAAAGCAGAACCCCAGAAGCAAAAACCTGCATTCCCCTTCAAGTACCAACAGACAAGACTACCTAAACTATAATTTCCAGCTATATACCAGTAACATTTATCTCAACTGATATGCTAAAATACACAAGCAAACAAATGAAACCTACCATGCAAAATACTGCCTATTATGACAGCCTCCCCATATTTGCAACAACACCCAACCATTTTTTTTTTCTGTTCTCAATTTGCATCATCATTCTATTGTCTGCAGAAACATGCATAAGAAGACTTGCCAAACCTTTTAAGTATTCAAGAGCAGGGGGCTGGGGGGGGGGGAGGGGAGTGGAAAAGAAGAATTTTTGGAGGCTGGATACAGTAGTCTGTAAACACATTCACACTTCTTTCCTAATTATAGCCCCATGCAAAGGCAGCATCTGGATCAGAACTTCAGAGCAAGAAACTGCATATTAAAAAAAAAAAAAAATCAGGAAGCCTACACATTTAGCAATTTATTAAAATCTCTGAGGGTCAGATAGGAGTGGGAGCTGAGAACTACTTCAAGTGATGGTTTCAACACATAAATGCTAAAATCATGGACTGGAATAATGCTTCAGCAAATGGTATTGCTCACATTTCATGAACATACAACACTGATATTCCAGCAACTATCTGACACTACAATGCCACAAGATGGAATGGAGGTTGTCTGTACTACTGTCCAGCTGTGGTAATTAATTCAGTACTGGCATTTTTGAAAACTGCCTAGATCTTAACATTTGCACAGATTTAATAGATATATTTTATACAGGAAGGGATATAAAGTGACACAGTGTGCACAGTCAAATCTTTGTGGGACAAATACCAACTAAGAGGTTTCCAAAGCAAAAATTCTAAGTCATCATGAAGATTATGCACTTCAAGCTATGCCACAGCAAGATAGTTCTTTTAAGCCCACTCCTCCCTCTCCAAAATAAAAGGCTTGAATCTACTGTAGTGGTGTTTTGTACTAATCAGTTATCTTTATAACTATAGATGCATTTCCTAATGTAAGTAGAATTCAGTGATTAGATTAGCTGGCAAAAGATGAAAGAAGTCTTAAGTAAAACTGTACAACTAACCAAGCTCAGAGTAAAAGTAGTTAATCTTTGACAATTCAAATGCAAGTTCATCTTTCTCAACATAATCTACTCATAACCAATCTATCCATCACACACCAAAAAGCTCTCGCCCTCTCAGGCACTACTACAGTGCAATGGCAACATTTCAAATCAACTTAAATTAGGCTGTACTACATTCCATTACATGATATCATGCAACAGATGTTACTCTAAGAACACACAGGACAATTATTCAGAGTAAACTGCTGTAATTTGCATGGTGAAATGAATGGGTATCTTATATGAAATCGCTATAGTATTTTCTCAAATTTTATACCACGGTTCAGAACTTAAACATCACCCAAGTTTATCACAGTTAACCCAAAGACTTATATTGGCAATCAGAGACAAGAATATTCTCATCTTACTCAAGCTCAATAATTTTGCCACCAACAGATAAGCTAGAATTCCACTTATCCCTTTAATTCTGCAGTGACGACCAGTGAGTCAAATGTGGCATTACACAACTTACAAAATGTACTTCCCAGAGGAAAGAGGGGGTTTGTTTGGTTTAATTTCCACCCCCCCACCCCCCCTCCCCCCAACTGTGTGATAACCTTCAATCTCAAGTCACTGCATTGAAAATGTCATGGTTTGAAAATTAAAGCAGAAAAGGTAGTCCAGCCAATTTTATTCATAGTTAACTTAGCTGTATTGTTGGAAGAATGGTTGACCATTATCTCTGATATGAAAGCGTTTTGTACAGATATCTTACAAATTGTGGTATAACTAACGCTGGTGGCTTGCACTTACACTTGCAACACACTGCCATACATGTATGAGTAAGTGATAGTTTACATAAGCTAGAACAGTCTCAGACACATGCTACTTGTTTTCTTATTCATGATATGGATATTCTGCCATAGCTAGCAGGCTGTCTTGACAATGCAGGAAACCTGATGCCTTTAAATAACACACTTTCAAATTCAGAACTGGCTTTCTGGTTTGAAACTTAATATGGCTCAGACTTGGCTTTAAAATACAGGTCTGCAAAATAAACTTTTAAAGATTGGAGGGAAGTGGGTAATTGTTTAATCCGACCATTTTTTCAGTCAGTAAGTATTTCCACCATCCTTCTAACTAGACACTGCAGCAGTGTTTTAACACACAAAAAGTGCATTAATATTAAATAAATTCAAGTGGCTGGTCAGCAGAACAAAAGCACTACAGAAGGTGAGCACAAAGACAGCAGAGGCCCCAGTTCCCAGACAGGTGTGCCGGGGCAGTGGCACTGTGTCAGGGTTCTCTTGTCACTCAAAAGCAAGCCTGTGCGGTGCACCCCACAGCCATGAGATAGGGTGACAAGGAAGAAACAGAGGTGCCAAGACACTCACGGGGACCCCAGCCCACAGCGCGGTCAGGCCCTCCACAGGCGTATAACGCTGCCACTCACCAAGGGAGGTTTTGTGCTCTGGCCAGTCGCGGGCACGGAGCCCTGCTGTACCGAGGCAGGTAGCCCAGAGCCGCTGGCCCCTTACACTTCCAGCATGGGGAAGGGAGAGGCCGCGGAGCAGCGAGGCTCACCAGCAATCCCACCCTCGGCTGCGCTGCGCAGGGGCAGACCCGTTCTTCCCTCCCGTCCGCGGTGGCTCTACGGAACCGGCCTGCCATCCGTTCCCACCCCCAGCCGTCCCACGGTCTGGTGGGAAGAGGCGAACATATGGTTATAGATATACGCATACACACGCGCCGCACGCCCGTCCTTGGGAGGTCGTCGCTTCGCAACGTGTTGCGAAAAGGGGTATTTTTCTCCACCGCGGTCGCCAGTAGCGCTCAACGGCTCCGTCCCTCAGGCAAACTCACCCTCCGACACGGCAACGCGAAGCTTCCCGAAACAGGCTGCGAGGGGCAGGGAAGAGCTGCCGCCCCAGCACCTCCTTCCCATACCAGTCCTATAGAGTACAGGGAGCAATCCCAAAGGACCGCGGTTTGCCTACCTCCCACCTCGGCCCTGTTCCTGACGAAGGCAAGGTGAGCGGGAGCCACTCTCCTCTCCCCGGTGCTCAGCCCTCCCGGCGGCGGAACCGCAAACGGGCCGCGACAACCCGGTTCCCTGCACAGCATTGGGCCGGGCTGCTGCCGTACTCCCTAGAACCGGCAACTTGTTGGGCGAACAAGGCAGTGCTGGACGGAGTGCTACTCCCGCCTCCCGACCGACAGCCTGCCGGGGGCAATACAGCATCTACACGCGAAACCCAGCGGCAGCTGAGGCGCCGCAGGCACGGAGCGACTCCGCGCTCTCGCCGCTCAGCCCTACGCGGAGTCTTCCCCCTCTCGGCGGCTCAGCACGGACAGGACACTCCATGCAACGTGCAACGAACGGCAGGGCAGGACAAGGGGGTCCTCGCGGGCTCCTACCGGGAACGGCGTTACGGTAGCATTGCACAGCGCCTAAGCCCCGCCGCTCGCTCGCTTCCTTCCTTCCCCCCAGCTCGCTCGCCTGTTGCCCGCTCCGCCGCCTGCAGCCGCCGCCGCCGCTGCGGACTCCAGGCGCAGACCCCCGCCGGGGAGGGCAGGAAGCGCGTCATCACTCCGGGACCGCTCCACCGCCCTTCGCCCGGTACGGCCCGACCCAGCCCGCTCTGCCGCCGGGCCCACGGCGTGGGGGAGTCCGGGACCCCCGCCCGCCCAGCCCGAGTGACCCCCATCTCCCGCCCGCCCAGCCTTCCGCTGACCCGGACACCGGCGGGAGAGGAGCCCCGCCTCAGCTGGCTCGCCCGCCCGCGAGCTTAGGTCCCTCCTCACCTCAGGCGTGAGGGAGAGGCATCTCCGCCGGCCCCGGCCCTCGCTGAGGCTGTGAGACAGCTTCGGTCCCTCGCTGCCCGACCAGGACCGCAGTCACCGGGCTCGGCGGCACCTCAGGAAGGACAATAAGACAGAAGAACGCTGCCGGGGGAGGCCGGCATTGTTTTCACCGCGAAACGTTCAACAGAGCCGTGGGGCACGGCGAGCCCCGCGGAGGGAGGGCTGCTGTGGAGGCGCGAGGCGCCCGCCTCAGCCGGCCCCTGAGGCAGCGCGCGCCCGCACCCTCGCGCTTCCCGCCTCACGCGGTGGCTCGCGCCGGCGCTGCGCGGTGAGGGGGCGCGCGCCGTGCTGTGGCGCTCGGCGGGAGCCCGGCGGAGGGCCCGAGGGGCACGGGCAGCGCGCTCACGGGCTCGCACCTCGAACAGGGGCTCGCACCCTGAACCGGGGCTCGCACCCCGAACAGGGGCTCGCACCCGCTCCCGGGCTCGCCCCCCGAACAGGGGTTCGCACCCCGAACAGGGGTTCGCACCCCGAACAGGGGCTCGCACCCCGAACAGGGGCTCGCATCTGGAACAGGGGCTCGCACCCGCACCCGGGCTCGCACCCCGAACAGGGGCTCGCACCTCGAACAGGGGCTCGCACCCGCACCCAGGCTGGTTTTTACCTCCGGGAGAGCCCGCGCGCATTGATTTTTGCCCAGGCCCCACCAGCATTACCGGTACTCGTCCCTCTGGTAGACCTGAAGCTTCAAGTCTGGCAGAGATGGTTTCAAAGTAACAAGAGTGCCCCGATACGGTCAGTACGCTTTGAAAGCAATTCAATCTGCTCATGGGTTTGGTTGCATTAAGCGTTTACAAGTAACACCAGCAAGAAACTGCTGTAGCAGCAAAAGAAATGAGGATTTTCCTCGCACAGCTTGTATCGTTTTGAAAGTTCTATTTGTGTGAATGGTTTTGATATCAATATCCCTGGCAGTGTTCAAGGCCAGGTTGGACAGGCTGGAGCAACCTGCTCTAGTGGAAGGTGTCCCTGCCCATGGCAGGGGACTGGAACTGGGTGAGCTATAACGTCCCCTCCAATGCAAACCAGTCAGTGATTGTGTGAATATGAGAAAAGAAAGAGTTAAGCAAACTTAAGTCCCCTATGTGAATTAGTCTCATATGTACTAGGGTCTTCATCAGTGAAACTGATAGTTAAAAACCATGCAATTAAAATGGTTGAATCTGATTTAGCTAAAATGCAGCCATTGGTAAATATGTTTGCTTGTAATCAGATTAAAGAGCTGCATCACACAAAGCCAGCACTTCAGCTAGTTTTGAACCTTAGGACACTGAACTCACAACTGCACTGTGACACAATCCAACATAGATTGTATCAACATGCTTCTTAGTGGGCATGTACAAGCAGTCTGTACGTACGAAAACTAACCAGGTTATCTCATATACCCACACTACAGAAGTAAAAGCATCACAATGTTAACATCTTTAATGGTCACTGTGAGCTGTGTCAGCTTCAGCAGAGGAAAAAGAAGCATCTGCCATGCGAAATACAACGGAGACTAAACAGGGTTTCTTTCTAACTTGCAAATAATTTACAATATGCCTGTTGTACAAATGAGTTATGGTTATACTTGTTACTAAAAAGATCCTGTTATGTCTGTTATTAAAAGAAACAATAATTAAAGTATTTCTTATGGTTATGGGGTAATTCTGTAGATGTAAGCTATCTGTGAACAGCCATAACATTTTGCACAAAGAGCAGATTCTTTTTAATTCTGGCCTTTTACTCACCATAATGATAAGCTTCCAACAACATTGCTTTCTCTATTTGGTGTACAGCTTAAACCCCCCCTTTTACAGAATATATAATGGTCGCTTCATTCTTCTCTTTGTGCAGCAATATCCTATTTTCTGGCAGTAATACTGTTTCAAAAGAAACTTCCTCTACTCCATTACATTAGCTTTTTCTGTTTTAAAAGCTTCATTTGTAAACCTTTTCCTAGCCTGTGTGTTCTCTCATGTAATAACATGCAAGGCCACAATTCCAGGCTCTCATCATTTGTATTCCCCTGTTTCCTCTCAGTTCACAGGAAAGCCGTTTAAACCTCTGTACTGCATTACCCTCCAAACATCTCTGAAGTCTATCACAATGTCAGCTAAAATACCCTCCAGTCCCAAAGAACAAGATTTTACTACATAGTAATACGTAGTACAATGGCAAGATCAGGCTCCTCGGTATCATTTCTATGTCTTGCTACTCCAAATATGTCTGTGTGTCTGGATAAATTTATTATCTTCCTTTGTACCCAGCTAGTGACTTGTTTCGGGGCACAAATCAGCTGGGTTTTTTCTCTCTTTGAATGGTAACAAATACAAGAGGATCTGAGCACGCACCTGGGTTCTACAGTAACAATCTGTAATAATACTATTACAATAACAAATGAGGTGTCCTGTCAGTCTGTCATTTGAGGATCCAGCTTTTGTTTCAGTAATGAGAAATATCTGTATTTTTCCTGCAGTGTAGTAGATGTAGAGAACAGAAGTATGACTTCCTGGTTCCTTTACATTATTTCAACTTGCAAAAATTTGCAAGTAGGTGCATTTCCCGTGAAAGAATAATCACGGCATAGATGGCTCCAAAAGCACTTACATCAATGTACTTGCATAAGCCAAAACTTCTTTAGCATTTCTACAGAAACTCTGCCCTTCCATTTCTTTTCAACTCTGTCTGCCACTGGTTTCCTGGAGTATTTTTAAACTGATTTTACCAGCCCAGCTGCAGAGTTGCAGATATTAGTACCTGCATGGCATCTCCTGGGATTAAATCAGACTCCAGCTGCAGTTACCAGCTGTGACAGGCACTGCTTATGATTTGCTGTGATTGAGTGGAAAAATATCTTTTTTTTTTTTTGAGTAACATTTCTAGGCTTTATTTGTATTCAAAGAATATTTTAAAATAAAGATATTCTGTGGAGCATCTCACTTCACTTCTAAGGTTATGTTTTGCTTCCATTTCACCTGTTCTAATGCTTTATCTTTCCATCTTTTAATTACTAAACCCCAGAGCTTTAAGGGTAAATGTTAAACAATCCCCCAAAACGGAGGCATGAAACACCTACACAAACTATCCACAAATGCCATCTTATTTGTTCATAGCCCTCTGTTAATCCTTGTATTGAAATTATTTTAGGACTCTGGTACTTAAAATAGCATGTGGATGACAGCAATACTGGCATATTTACTGGTGTTTCCTGTGAACTAGAACTCAGTCAAGTGTGTGTGCAGGGGCCTTCAATGAAGTATGCCATAAACAGTTTTCTCACTTGTCATTTCAAATAAATTTTAAATTACTGTCTCAGAACAGGTCCATTAAAATGCAGCATAAATCATACCCAAGCATGTAAACTAGATTCTCTGTGTGTGTGTGACTGAACTACTTGAATAACTACATTAGAAGGCTTTGAAAATAAATTTAAGACACACAGTTATGAAAATTGCATTTATAATGAGTCTAAGTTACCCTTGATGAGTAATGTTAGGCAAAAGACAGCACTGTCATTATTGCCGTAGCATTAGCAGGCAGTAACATTATACTGGTTCTTGAGTGCACTAATAGCCCTGACCAACCTCACCTGGGGCCTCTACCCACACCCTCTGCCCATGAGCCCAGGAGCTCCATATAAGCTCAGCCCTGGACAGTTGGTCTCTGTTTGAACTATGCTATAGAACTGTTTGTTTAGTTATGGGCTTTGCTTATTTAGACTGGGATGTGTAGGCTAAGACTGTGGTCTGATTTTCAACCACCTTTTTATATATATATATATATATATACTTGCTGTGGTAACTACTATATCATGTCTGTGCCTGGCTACATTCAGTAGGTATCAGCCTGGTCTGTGGACTGTTTTTTCTGGCTGTACCTTGAGTATGTTTTACTGCTGTGAGCCTCTGTAATGGTTTGGGCTCTTTGAACTTGTCTGCTGTCATGATACCCGTATTGCTACTACTGTTTGCATGCTATAGGATGGCTAGTGCTTTGTTCATTGTGTTTTTCTATGTGGCTTCTAATTTCCCATCTTAGAGGAAGCATCCAATCTTTCCTGCTCTCTGGCAAATACAGGCTAAGGTGCAAGCTATTTTGTTTACACTGTTGCAATGCTTACTTATTCCTTATTTTTCTAGTAATGTTGTTATGGTTTCTGTTATTGCTTTATCTAGACATCAAGCAAGCATGGAATAAAAGCTCGCACTTTATTCTGAAGAACTTACTGCCTAACTAGACTGTAAGGAATAGCAGATTGAATGAAGCAGAGAGTGCAGAATGCTAATGGCTAGGATAATATATTTCTGTTTCCATTCATCATTAGCCTAAGCTATTGTTTGTTGCTTTAAAATGTAATAGTAAAGCAAAGTTTGAAAGCAAAGGAGACCAAGCAATGTTTTCAGGGATATGTTCCTCACAACATTCAGGTAAATAATGATTTGTATAGTCCTAAAAAATACAGGGCTGAGAGAAAGCCATGAAACTGATTTCCTGTACTATGGGAAGGTGTGTAGATCTTGCAGGGCCACTGTTGGTTTAATCTCTTTGTTAAAATCTTCAGGTTAGGAGATCCTGCAGCATCTTTATGTAGATGTATGGTTTTAGTGTTCCACCAGCCTTACTGGGAAGTTTCTTTGAGGATCTAGGCCAGATTTGTGGCACTAATTCAGATTATTTCTTCTTGTACTGCTCTTTTTTTGGTTACAGTAAACAAATGCGTTGTGATTCTGGCTTTATATTTGTTGAAATTTCAACTTCATAATTGGAAGAATCAAGTTTCCTCTGCATGACTAACACCTATTCAGGTGTTCCTGAGAAGAATTTCTTTGGGATCCCTGTAATCTCCTGTCGATCACTGCGATTTTATGCATGCCTTTCAAAGTCTGGCGCAGCTCTCTGTATTGGCATTTTAGCTTTCATCTGTAAATCAACTTAGACCTTCAGATAACTTCTGCTATTTCGATATAGAGCTGATTGTTTTCCAATTGGTATTTGTACAGGGGCTTTTTCTTTCTTCTTTGAACCTCTCTACTGAGCTTCTTGACATTAAGCCATTTTTCCAGTTTGTTCTGATCATTCTGGATTCTGAAGACTCTTCTCCAGGAGCGCTCACAGGTATTTTAAACCTATTTAATTAAAGGAGCATGCAAAGGGCGCTGCGATAGCGTTGTGTCTGGTGTTGTGGGTAGTTCATGAACTTTATAAAAATTACTTGAGTATCTCTGCTGCCTTGGTTTACACTGCTACCATCTGACTTTTGTCAGACTTAACACCTTCTCACCACTACCCATGGGCAACATCCTGAGGCTTCTCTGAGCTAAGAGGTAATGGTAGTAAAAGACCCTTGTGCTACAAGTGGAAAAGGCACAGAGAAAGAGGGGATGGTTCCTGTTTTCTTCCCCATTTTTTTATTTCATTCCCACTTGTGGATATCAGGTATCCACCAGCAGGTGTAAGATAGCATCATGTCTCGTGTTAAACACATTCAGTGAAGATTCCAAGTATACAAGGGGAAATTCTGGGCAGCAGTTGTACCTCTTGCCTTGTTGAAACATTCCTGTGTTTTTCATTTAGACTACATCCACCTTTCTTATTTACTCCATTCCATTGTATTACATGAAAAGCACAGCATTATGTATTACAACAACTGGGTTATTTTGCATTGGCTTTTTTATTCTAGTAATAATTGGACCTTCCAGTAAAGTTCTCAGTCTCACTTGACATACAAAGGTCTAATTCCTTAAGGAATTGTTATTCTAAAGAGATATTATAGCATTGCTGTATCTGCCTCTTCAGATTTGCACTGTAACTTCCAGAAATTCATTTATTAGAAAATTTCTTTTGACTGCTGTCCTTAACAAATAAGGTAATAGAAGGGGTGTCATCTCTCATCTCGTACTAGCAACCATGCAGAACTCAAGGTCATGCACAGAATTGTACCAATCTTGTCACAACCTTACCGATTTTTCCCAGCTCTGCAAATTTCAGTCACGATGAAAAGACAAGGTGCTGACTGATCATCTGTCAATGCAGGACCAGTTGATGTTCTAAAATTCTTCTCTAGTTGTGTGATTACATTACAGTCTAAAATACAGTTTATCCTCAAATTGTCTTTCTCTTGTGTGGTAGTTGTTACCTCTGCAGAAAATCAGCCAATTCTGAATGAGAGAAGGAGTGTAAAGAGTTAACAATTTTGGTAAGGAATACTTAAGACCAAGACTGCAGAAACCAAAGGCCATGTTTTGGTACCTAATTTTAAAAGAAACAGTCAATTTAAGAGCTCAAAGAGAATGAAGAAGATTGTTATTCAGATCCGGTTCCCACACAATGTCAGTCCCAGCAAAGTTAATGAGAGACAGATCTAGCAGTGTGGGAGGTCAGGAGACTAAGAGAAGCATCCTTCTCAGTTATAACCCACACAGTACCCAGCGTGGAACAGTCATAAATTGATCCCCTAGTTAATCAGTCTGGCTGCCCTCCAGCATGGTATTTGTGTCATCAGAAGAAAACCTGACTCCCAAACAGTGTTTTCTGTAATGCTGTCCCTTAGAAGGCAACCCAAGTTGTCTTCTGATTACAAGTCCCCTGTGGCTTCTGACAAACACTCTAAGATTCATGTTTGCAGCTGAACTTCTTGCTGGTCTGAACACTTCCGGGTTTTCAAAACTGCTGTGGGAAGAACATGAAGACTGTCTGCAAACCCACGTGTGCCCAGCTAAGTGCTAATTCTCAATATGATCAGTAAGTAGTGCAGAGTATTTGGGTTGCAGATCCTCTGGAGTACAATACTTTTCCTGGTTGTTTTTAAAAGCATCTATTAAATTAGCATTTATTTTTAAAAGTTTGGCCCTTTATTTATCTTTTTCTTGTCCGTATCCAAGGCTGGAACATAAATTTTGCACAAAGTCCCCATGGAAACACCGTACTACTGTTTTTAAAACAGGATTTACTTTTCTGAACTGCTTGGGTATCACGCAGAGTGTTCCAGATCAGATGTGACTTGGATGGAGCTATGTTGAACTTTTTGCTTTGTCTGAAAATCATATCGTGCAGCAATAATGGTGTCTTTTCAATTGCATGTATTTTAAGAACGCTGATGCAGCACTGGAGGAGTGCCAGGTATTTTAGGAAATAAATTGCTGTTTTCCTTGGCTCCCCAGGGAGCCCCTCTTAATGTTAAATTAGGCTTGTTGCTGGAATAAAGACCAATTTTTACTAAATTTTTTATCTATGGTGATTCAGTGTTACATCAAAATCTTCACTTTAAAAATGAGAGATGTTGTTAGCACCTTGTCTTCAAACAAATAATCTAGATAACAAGCGCTATCATGTATATAACTGTTTCCTATCTTTTTTTTTTTCCCCATCTCCTTCAATGGCTGGCAACAGCTGTGCCTCAATTTTCTCCTGTGGTTTTCTTGTTTAGAGTTATTGGTTATTTGTTATGATTTATAACAGCAAAACTCTTTGATGCTTAAAAACAATGAAACACATACTTGGACATATTTAAATGAGTCCAACAGATGCATTGTCTGAGTCTATCTTGTACCAAAGGAGAGAGACATAGTTGACACAGGATTATTTCCTGCTGGAAGTTTGCCAAAGAAAAATTGGCCGCAGTTGCACTATTCTTTATAGCAAGAGGCCTCTAATGTGTGTGTTTAATAAAGCACTAACATCTGGACCCACAGGGTAAACTTTGTGTGTACAAGCGGTGTAACTCTTCAAAATAAATATTTATTTGTAAACTTTTCACTGAAGAAAAGCATCCCAGAATATCAGCTTTGGGGGCCATGCGCTGCTTTAGCACTACTTGGGATTTGTGGAGCTGAAGTATTAGATAAGCTCAGTTCTTTCCTGTGCTTCTAGTTCAATTGCTGTGTTCTCCTTATGGCCTTGCAGGGATATCCATTGCATGGCCCCAGGCTTCTGCAGGCAGCCAGCACTGCTGCAATTATTGATCTCCCCTGGAGAGCCAAGGAATGAAATCACAGGAAAATGGAGCTGTGTCTTGGGATGGTTACTTCTAAGGTAAGGTACGTGGTAGGGCAGTGCACAGCAAGGCATCGGTTACCTTTTCTGACAGGAAGCTGCCTGTATTCATTCATTCATTCCTCAGTTCGTTTCTCCCTTCCCTGTTTGCTTCTTTCCCTCATTCTTGTACCTTACTTGACGCACAGCAGTTTATGCTGTAAGTGGCTATAACTTAAGCATGGGTTTGGTTTGGTTGGTTTGTTTTGTTTTTTTTTTTGGTGGGTTTTTGTTTGTTTTTTTTTGTTGTTGTTGTGGTTTTTTTTTGTGTGTGAACCAAGTTCTGAGATATCCTCAAACAGGAGAAAGCCAGGAAGATCTTTTTGTTAAGCAGTATACCTACATACAAACATAGGTTACTGTGTGGTCTACTACAATATGCTAGTGAATTTGCTCCACAGTTTCCTAGTGTATAGCTGATAAATACTCACCTAATGTCTGAGGGGGGGGAAAAAGGTGGGGTGGAAAGAGAAAGGAAGTTATTTCTTATTGCTGGTGCTAATGCTTTGAATAGGTTGAGAAGCTCTGAAAGAAATCCCAGTATGTGGATGGAATTCTGCTCTATAAATGAAGTGGCTGCATAGAACTAGACAATCAGGAACTCATAGGGACAAAAGGAGTTATTGTAAAGAGGGCAGTAGATTCTTCGTAATCTGTCTTCTACAATTACGTCCCAAGGTGGTTTAGCTAACTTTATTCAAATGGGTGAAGAATGCAATATTATCAAAATCTGAGGTAGTAAATCGGCTTGTACATGGACTGTGTGGGAAGAGAAGTTACTCCTGACATTAAGTGGGAGAGGATAATTATACATAGCTTGGAACTTTGGCATGATGTATCTTGAGGATAAATGTGCAAGTGGAGTCCTTGTCTACCAGTGCTGAGCAAGCAGCCTCTACCTGTGCATCTTTTGGTTCATTACGTACAGGATGGCCTGTATCTAACTTTTTTAATGATGTCTAGATCTTGTAATATTCTTTTTTGCACAGTTTTTTTATGGATATTTTTGGTTGTGCAGTTATTTCTACTTCCTCCTCCAATCAGAGCACATCTTGTTGTTTGTGCATAGCCAACCAGGTTTATAAGACTAGCGTTCTCAAGCAAGTAATTAATCATTTCTCATTACAGAATTCATACATACTCAGCTTTTCACACATGGGAATAGCAAATTAGATCTTCCCTCAATAAAATGAAAAATTCACACTCTTCATATGAAATCACTGTCAGTGTATAATTATGTTTAAATATAAATTACATGGAATAATTTTATATATAGAAGAAAACCCAACCCAAATCAAACAGATCAGTGAATCCTTTATTTTTTTTCAAGCACAAGTCCTTTATATTTCTGGAGGAAGCCATACTGCCAACCTGTTGCTGCACATCAAGCTCCTCAGGACATAAGACCCTGAAAGAGATAATTTCCATCACTTTTCTGCTACCTGTGTAATACAAATTAAGTGGGGTGCCCTGGGGCAGCTAATGTGTTGTGGGGGGAGATACAACTACATGTGTAAGGACAGAGGTAAACATTCTTTGCAGAGCTGACCCAGGACTTTGTAAGGCTGGACCTAAGACAGATTGTCCCAGCTCTGGAAAACAAGCCCCTGCATTTCTTTCCACAGATGTGATGAGTTTTGCAAAACGGTTTGTTCTTTTCTTGATTGCTTTCATCACCTCAAGGACAAAATTCAGTATTTCTGTGCAGACTTGCATTCCTTCCAGAATGGGTTAGTCTTCATTTTATTATATCCTTTCTCTCCTCATCTTGCTAGAAGAGGGGTATTGAGAGCACAGCAAAGGCATCAGCTTTACAACTTTTGTATGGATAAATCCCTGACATTTTCTTTGCTGTAATATATTTCATATGGATGTGAACTACTATGCATTTTGTGGTGCTTGCTAAGGAAAAAGGTATCCTGCAGCAGGGTAGCAACACAAGGTCTCTTACATCACTTCAGCCTTGTGCTCAGGGGAGTAAATGTGTTGTGGGATTTTTAAAGTATAGTAAACCTTTCTTAATCTTGAAGCATGAGCTTAGATTTCACCTTGCAGGCAAGATTATCGGTATATAAATAATCATCTAGTGAGATGAAGGTATATACATAGGTGGGAAACACAGGCAGAGTTCAGGTTGGCATTTTTCTTTACTTTTGAATGAGTCCGATCTCTTGGTGCTTGCCAGAGCTAAAGAGCAGAGCCCTGACAGAGCCCTGAAAACTAGACCGGCATCTGCTGCTGCCAGGAGAGGGGAAGATAATGTATGAAACAACAGCTACTTTGAGGGGAAGTGGGGCACGTGAGCCTGTTCTGGATCCTGTTTCTTTTTCTGTGGCAGAAAAAGCCAGCTCTGGGTGCAGCCGAGGCTATTCATCCTCAGGGCAGAGTGACTTAGTTTGCTTATAATGATAAGAAACCTTGAGCCACCTCTGGTGGTTGGCTTGCATTCACTGTGCTTTCCAAATAAAATGTGTACAATTAGTCATTAGCCACTTCACATAAATCAAACAGATACCTTAAAACAACAAAACAACCCCACCTTCAGGTAAAACTAGTTTATGAATGGTGGCAGATGTTCATGGATACTTACAGACAGATGAAAGACCTACATGAAATGAAATATTAGCAGAATAATAGAGAAGAAACAGCTGTTCCAGCAGAGCAGCAAGCTGTGGACTCTTGTGGGTCTAAAGACAGAAGGAGAAGTGGCAAGATGGAGAAATATGAGAGAATTGTTCCAGATGTCAAAGTTGCAGAGAAAGCTCTTGAGGTATTTTGAGGCTTTGTGAAGGGATCTAGAAGCAGCCAATTCTGAGTTGGTAGAGGAAGCAAGAGATCAAGGCAGTTAATGAATAATTATCTCATTAGTGTCACTTTTTCTTTTCCACAGTTGTATCCAGAAAGAACTGTAATCATGTCTTCAGTTGTTGCGGAGTCCAATTAATAAGTTTCTGTAGTGGCACGCATCCAACCATTTCTGCCTTCCGGTCTTTGCAGTGGAATACTCTTCCCTTGCCCAGAAATTTAATCTCTTCTGTGTCCACTAAACTGTCCAGAGATCTGAATTTCTGTGCAGGCGTCCAGACTGTAGGTTCTTCAGACTATCTAAATAAATAAGAGGTTTATTTGCCCAATCTGAGGTGCAGCCACCTCTGAGACAAACAGTGACACATTTGGCTGGAATGTTGCGGTACCAGGGGCAAAAATAAGTCCTCCTTCACTACTGCACTTGAAGGAATGGCACTGGAGTGCCACAGTATACAGCACTCGGTATCTGGCGAAAAGCCATCCACATGACTGAATGTGTAGCCAATTGATCTATGTGTTAAAATCCATTAAAAAAACCACCAATGACCCAACAACAAAAAAAACCCTCGCCTAATCAACTTTATCTTTCTCCCAGAGCTTCAGTAACTACTGGCACCTTTAAATTGTGACAAGCAGGCAAGGGATCTTACTGTATTGCCTCTTTTTACTGTTCTGGCAAAGCACTGTGTCATTGATTGTTTTTCTATGCCCGGATTCAGCAGCTAGCATCAGGATTGAATGTCTCAGCAGTAGCATCATTCTTGAGAGCTGTGAATGTGGCAACAAAGAAAAGGTAAAGTCAGTTAGGTCTGTAGTTGCATCCTTTTCCTTGGAGGAAGAAACAGTTCAATGGGCAAGGACCAGTTTTCTAAAGGTACCTGGCACCCAAAATGGCTAATAGACCCTTGTTGCAATTTGGAAAATCAGCACAATTCTTACCATCTGCCCCCTTACATGAAAAATCTACCCCTTGCGGACTGATCTTGCACCTATTGAAGTTAGTGGTACAGGTCTTGCTGATGTTCATGGGGCAGGATTAGGCCTTAGCACAGCTCGCTTATGAGTACTAGCATCCTTGTTTTCCTGGCAAGGAGAAAGTACACAGTGAAATGATGAGCCAGAGCCCTGTTCTGTGGCTAAGCACACACTTCAAGGTGTTGCTGGGTTAAGGCCGTAAGATATGATAATGAAAGATGATGCCTGCCAGATATGAACTCTCTGTGCAAATGTTTAGGGCATTTTAAAGGCTGGCATGGTGCTGAAGCAATAGCTGCATCACAGGAATAACTATCTTGGTTTATCAGGTATTCTTTAAAGAGGTGAGAACTGCAACCTGTGTGAGACATTGCGCTCTGCTATTCCCTTCACTGGTGCTGAGGTTGCTAGGATAACTGTACAGAGGCAGGCAGCCGCAGTATTAGAGCGGGCAGTACTAGGTGGTATTATTAAATGTAATCATTTTGCCTGGGGGATGATTTCAGTATTCCCTCAGTAACATGTGACAGTGCTAAACTAGCGATATCATAATAATTAGAAACACAGCTTGCCCAGAAATATTTTATATCCCTTAAGTATTTAATATAATTTTATTCTAGTACGAATTTGCCCAAGCAGTGCTACTTGAATTTTACTAGGTTTTACTTTGTTCTCATAAAACTGATGTTTCTGTCCTGCAGGAACAGAACAGGGTCTGTAGTGTGCTTTCCACAGTCAGTGCCAGTCTTTGCCCTCAGAGGCAGGCATGCCAGCTTTGCAGGTATCTCAGTCTTTGCTTAGGAAACATGACTTAAGTTTGTTGTGAATTGTGTGTGTTTGAGGGTAGGGAGCAATTAGAAAGGAAAAAACCTGGATATTTTGCTTAAGTTCCTTCTTGAAGGTGATGGTTTAGTAAAAATGTGAGACGTGTCTACTTGTGTAGTTAGTGCTGAGGAAACAGCTTTAAATTGGTTACAGTTTGAAATAGCAAAGATATTAGACAAAGGGAAAAGAGGAAAGGAAGAGAATGGCATTAGATTTTCTATGCATTAGTGACTGTGAAAGGAGTCAGTTACAGTTTTATACTTTGCAAGGAAACTTATACTGCTTCAGAAAACTTGGCCACAGGGCATCAGTCCTTACCACTCCAAACTCAAAATCCTTTTCTGGCTCTTGGACAGGTTTTAAAGATGTTTACTGTGTCCCTAGACACTGTTTCTGCCCAGCAACTCTGAGAGGGAATAGTAACTGCTAGCTATTGCTGAAGTACAGCCTTTTCACAGGGAGCTATGCTTATCACCAATTCTGTTGGTTTGGGGCTTGTTTTTTTTTTTAAATGTAGAATGAGAAGAAAACAATCCCCAAATAAAACCAAACCAACCCCATGCAGTAAGATTCGCTTTGTTTATACTTACTAGCTGGAGCCATGTAAACAGTGAACAGCTCAACTTTCTGTGGAGATTTAATACCATGGTTCAGACTAGATTCTGCTACCAGAGCCAAGCTCATACACCTCAGGTCAGCCTGTGTATTTCATGTGTCTCCCCAAGAGCAGGTAGCATTTCTCCAGTGAGCATGGCCAGCTCTGTGATTGTGTACTGGCATGTTTTTTTTTTCCCCTGCTAATGCAGAACTGTGTTTGTCACAGCATCAAGCAGCAGGAAGTTATGATTATCTGCATTTTTACAGCTGACTTGACAATAGATGTTAAAATTACATTGACACATACCAATGCTTTTGAGAAAAGTATGCCAAGTTATTGATAAAGTCAATGACTGACTTATGGGTCAGTAAATTGATAAATGGGGAAATGATGCACTATGTATCTCATCTCCCTCACTTTTAGATGAGGTACTCAAGGTATAGCAATGAGAATTTTTTCCATCTCACATTTTGATGGGGGTTTTTTATGCATTGGTTGCTTTATCATTTCATAGCTATTGGCTGATAAAACTTGCAGTTGTTTGGCTTCCTTTGTGCATACTGTTAAAATCAGAAGAAGGTTAGAAAAACCAAAAAACCTTAGGGACAAACTTGTGGCCTATATCAATTCTGGGGACTCCATAAGTAAGCTCATTAAATGTCTACTGTTTTACCAACAAAACTTATGTAAAACATTGGTTACCTGTGGTCTTAAAGATGGAGTTTGTTACATGTCCTGTCACCCTGGAGAACTGCAGCATCTCGAGAACAAAAAAGCAAAACTCTCTTCTCTCTTTTACTCTGAATTTGCAAAATTTAAATCCAACAGCTGTTCCAGAGGCAAAGAGAAATTAAAAGCGTGTAGCAGGTGGTACCATGTATGTATGTCTAATTGCAATCTAACCATCTGCTAGGCAGCTAGAAAACAAAAAGGAGCTGGATTGTGATTCAGGCAAGGATGTGGAGCAGAGGGAATGGCAAAGTGAGAGCAAAAAGTCTGGGTCCAGGAAATCGGCATCTTTTATAAAGGAGGGCAATGATTGTGACCAGAAGCACTGAGTCAGGATGCTTGCATTTCTCAAAATGTTCTCCTCTTGACTAGTCACTATCTAGAGAAACTGCCTATACATGCCAAGAATACTGGTGAAGGATTCTATGTCCAGTATAGGGCTCAGTACAGGTAACCCCGCTGTCTGTGTTGCCAACAAACATTTCAGCTGTGTGCATGAGATGTTCCGTACAGATTTCTCCAGCCTCAATCCAGAAAACATACTCTTGTTGTTTTTTTACTGATGACCAATACCCAAACATTCTGCCTCTCCCTCCAACATAAAGAAACATTTGCTTGAAATGCCCTACATGGGAGTATTTGGGTGAGAGTGGAGGAACTTTGCTCCTTTAAAACATGACAGAAAGAACTGTCGTCATGGAGGGCTGAAGTAGGAGACCAGAAGACTTTCAGAGCTGGAAAACACATGGTTTTGCAATTAGAAGCAAGAACAAAACTCTCTGCACCAGAAGGTGAGCTATCTGTGGGGAGTGGCTTAACAGCACCAGTCAACCATACAACCACCATGAGGAGTCCTGACAAAGATATGTACTGGGAGATCTGTCTCCTTCGGATACAAGGAATATTCCTGCTCTTATAGTGAGCTCTCCTATTACAGAGAAGGATAGGACTATTACATATGTCTTCTGCAAGCGGAAACTAAAAGACCATGACATGTATCTGCTGAAATAACTGTCCTATAGTGCATTGCAGGGTGAATGCTGGTGGGATGGAAGAAGGGAAAGAATTGTGTAAGGTTCAGGAAAATGTTGGCATAAGGACAGATGAGCCTGGACTGGCCAAGAATAAACTTAGGCTGGAAGGATCGCAGCAGGGATTGGGATCTAGAATATATTTCCTCTGGGGAAAAAAGGAGCTGAAACCTAGCTTACTCTCCTGATGCAGCAGGATAAGGTGATGACAGAGAATTGGATAATGCAGTGTTTGCAATAGAGAGGGATGATACTCAGAGACTGAGGAGGCCTCTTTGAGCCCTGCATTCCTTGTCCAAAAATGGCACAATCTGCAGACTTGCCTTGTATAAATAGTCTGGGCTTCAGACAGAAACTCCAATACCGGCAGTAGTTGCTGGTAACAGGATAAGGTATCTCCAGATCAGTCATATACAGCCAAAGCCTTGTTTTGATTTGCCTGATGTATCTACTTCAAACACATTCAAGCAGGAGTCTAGGAAATGGTTTTGATACATAGAGATAAACTGGATTTAGAGATGGCAGAAACCTGATGGGCACTTAATTTCTAGGAGAGAAGGGAAATGGATTTCTGGAGTGAAGTGTAATCTACAGCAGACAAAAGATAAAAGATGGAACACTGGAATGCAGAAATGTTATCTGCTAAATGTTTTCCTAAGCTTTTGAGATGCACTGATGTAAGTCAGCTAGTTAGCTTTCTTTGGCCAATATTTTATGGTGCTTCTGTTGCATGGAAATGGGAGAACTATGATAAATAGTTTTATGTCCTAAATAGCATCATTATAGATGGAGCAATAAAAGGGTGGCATGGGAATGGTGCTCTATGAAAGGGACAGTGGGGGGGGGGGAGGGAGGGAAGAGTAGTAAAAATGAAAGACATGAAATCTGCATAGGAAGCTCTGAAGAAGGGTATTGCTCCTGTTCTTGACATGACAGGTTTTAAGTAAGATGATGTTTCATAAGAACCATAGAAGAAATGAGCAAGAATATACCAGCAATTCCTCCGTAAAAAGAACTTTGCTAAAGCACTGAGTGTTTTGTGTGGAACTCAAGTGCCCCAGTGGAAGAGATGTTTAGGGTGGGTATTAAAGTTGGAAACTCCAGTCACATTTGCCAATCTGGTCAAAACTGGCATGGAATGTATTTGGCATGTGATTCACTTCTCACTTCTGCAGTCAGAGCCTGCGGTCAGCAGGATTACATGGAGGTAAAGCCAGCATGACTGAGAGGAGGGAGCACCAGCCCATTCCCAGCTGCTCTGTCCCCAGGGTCTGATTTGTTCTAATGCTGAGCTGTTTTCTGACCCCCCTAAAGGTACAATTTGTTTGCATTTCCTGTATCAGATCAATGTTCCATATTATCGTCAGTCATTCACTGATAGCAATCCTCAGTTAGTTCTTTCTTTTAATGACTTCTTCCCATATAGAGAACCCATAAAGGATTTCTTTGCCTGGGGGACATCAAGTGCTGCTTACTTAAACTGATTTATGAAATGCTTTCTCAGAGTTCCACTGGGCAGCATGCTGAAGACACTTCTCAGAAACATTTAAAATCAGTAGAATAGCACAAGCCCAGGAGTGCTCTTTTCCCTTGTTTGCCACTCTTTGCAGTGGGTGAAATGTGCTCCTGCATGATCTCACTAAGATCATGTACCACTTAAGCCACCCTTGAAGGGCAGGGCTCGTATCACTGTAACTATCATTACAGCTCCCTGACACAGTGCAATAGTTACTGAATAAATAACAGTAAAGAAAATCTCAAACCCCTATAATTCATCTTGCAAGTTTTCCCTAGAGAACTGCCTCAAGCCCAGGGTCACTGGAGTCCTCTACAACTTCCAAGGGGCTTTGACTCGGATCTAAAAGAAAGCAGAAAAGGTTTGGATTATACTCTTAGAGGAGGGCAAATTGTTGATCGATGGAGTGGGGCAGTTGTTAATGACTTTCAGCATGCCTGAAACAGCTGATCTCTGAATGAACAGTGTGGGTTCAGTATCTGGGGCAGAAGTTCCTCTGGCTTGACTGCTGCTTTAGCAGCTTGAATGCTCTCACTTGGTTGCTTCAGTAAGTTCCTTAGCAGTAAATTGATGAGTATAATACTTTAGTTACTTAAAATCAGTTGATCTTTGCAAGTTGCTAGTAAATAGCAAATAAGAGCAAACAGCCTACAAAGTGAGGGTGCTGCTGTTAAGTAGCTCAGTACTAGGAATCTTGGAAGCCAGAGTACTGCGTTTATAGGTGCCTGTGCCATCTGCTGGTCTTCAGCTTGCTGATGAGTTCTGCTTAACTGAAAGCAGCAGGAACAAGTGGATGGTTTTATGATCCTGGCCCTACTGTTTGAGGGGTGCTGATGAGGCAGACACTACTCTGGCACAGGAACAAAAGCCATCCTGTCCTGGAGGCCAGAGATGGGATTTGCTCTGTGGAAGTGAAACAACAGCTTTCAGGTGGTTTTAGCCTCAGAGATACTTGTGAGGGGCTGGCCCCTGCCCTCCTTGTACTTACACAACTGACTGTCTGCCCAGGGATAGAACAAGACTGCTGCCCAGGAAGCTCCTTTTATTATTGATTCAGGTGGGTAGAAAAAGCAGAACCTGCTGGATCACTTGGCTGGTTTCATGCTTAGCTCTGAGGATGGTGCTGCTGCTGAAGTGAGGGCTGTGCTTCCCACAGCTGTGGCCTGGAAAAGGTATTCCCTGATATCCCCTCTTTCTTTTCAATGACCTCTCCGTCCAGTTTCTAAGACTGGTGCTGGCAGCAGCATTCTTCAGGGTTTTCATTGTATTTGTTGTTTTAACTGAGACAAGTGGTAAAGCGTGTTTGTAAATGCTAGAAAACGGAAGAAAGCATGTTTTTCTTTACATGCATGGCTAGCAAGAAACCCGCAAGTGTCTCAGCAGCTGAAGTGTTAGGTTCTGCCATGCTTTTGGGTAGTGCAAAGCCCCCAGTGAAACATGTGGTGCAAGTAAACTGCAGGCTGTTTTCTCTGAAGTGTTTGGGCTGGAGGAGGTTCCCAGCACACAAAGTGCCATGTGTTCCACATTGCCTGCTCCAGTGGGAGGCTGCTGGCCCTGGGGGAGGAGGGAAAGAGGCTGAGATTGGATTCAAACCTCAAGCTCGCCTCCGGGAATGAAAGAGGATGAGATAGCTGAACAATAAGGGTTTCATTTCACCCTCCCTGCTTAAGCACAGCTCCTCACCATGGAGCATTTCTTACAAAGTGCCAGAGAATTTGTTATGGTCATGTGAGCCTATTTCCACTTTTCCCAGTGGAAATGTGTGTGTGACAGCAACAACTTCGTATTGTTTTTCTTAGTATAGTAATAGCTGGCCATATGTTTAAACTCTTTGTGCTTGGGAGCACAAGTTAAAGTGGTGTTTTTTTCCTCATGCCTATGGATCCCCTGACTTGGGAGGAATTTTGTCAAAGAAAATCCTTGCTTTTCTCACTCTTCCTGCTTGCTGCTTTGAGCCAGTGTGGTTCTCTGAGCACTTCTAACCCAGTTTTCCACACTTCTTTGATTGTAAACCACTGATAATAGATACTTAATGCTGGTGGGAACAATCCACAGAATCCCCCAAAGCTGCTGCTTCATCCCTGGGTGTAATGATAGTGTCTTGAGACTTTTCTTCTAATTTTCTTTGACGTTTCAGACAGTCAATTCCTTCCTGATAAAAAACCCTCTCACTGTCTGCATTCATCATTTCTCTCTGCTCCTGAGGACCAAAACCAGCACCTCCACAAAATCCTTCTCTCAGTGTAGCCTGAAGTCTTCTTACTGTATCGGTTTCATTAGCAGATTGATCAATTCCTCTCCTTTCTCCCCGATATTCCAAGTTACTTTTGGTCTCCAAATATACTTTGGGTATAGAGAGCTCTAAGATAAGGGAGGCAGTCACAGATCATCTATATGAAGCTTTGCAGGGTCAGGGCCATACCATTTCTGATCTCAGAAAATACTTCTGCAGAAATACAACTTAGTGGACATGAAGCAACAGCCTTGCTGTGCAAGTGCTGGTCCTTCTAAACTGAGACTTTGGAAAACACTGGCCTTCTGTAGGCAGAAATGCTGCAGACAGTCTAAAGACAGAGACCAGTTTTGAGCTCCATGTACTTCAATGTACCAAAAGCAACGTCTGCTCCTTAATGAGGTGCTGTTGATCAGTAATACCACTCTGAAATGTATTCAACCTAAAGATGTAACTCTTAGGATTACACGTTCTATCCATCACGATACTGAGGCCAATCCCACCACTGTGCCACCTTCTTGTATTGAAACAACTAAATCTTACAACTCAAATGATACTCGTTTGTTGTTCATGATTTTCTTTTTTACTATTTAATCTGCAAGGACTAGGTGAAGCTGCCTGGACTAGCAGGCAGTCTTAACTTGATGCAAAGCAGGAATATTTCCAAGTCAAATCTTGAGTCAAAAGCTAGGTGAACCCTGATATAAATGACCAGAGAGTGACTCTGTATGAGCTGGAGAGGAGGAAGTCAGCTTCCTCCCATGCAGTGTCTGCCCAGGAACGGGGCTGGGGCTAAGGGAGGAATGGAGGTAGGGGCTGGAGTCCCAGAACGCCTCCAGAGGCAAATGCAACTCCTTGGAGCTGCATTACACTTCTGAGCTCTCACAGCCCATCACAGTATGACAGAGTGTGGCTTGCAAGTAACTGCATTTGTTGATATCAAAGGGCTGAACCTGGAGACTCTCTTCTTCCACTGATACCTCAGTCTTTGTAGCTCACGGCATGGGAAATACAGGTAAGTGGTATCTGCCAACACTGCTTTTAAAGTGTTAAACACTGAATCAAGACCTAGCATGTTTTGACGAGCTGAATTGTCCTTTTTGAAATGGCCTTGGCCTGCTTCCTTGTTCAGTCTCCTAAGCCTTGTTTGTACGAGCAGGTTGCTGCTTCAACACAGTAACGTCATCTGGTGCATTTAAGCTTCATACATACTGTACCTGCGGGACATGCTGCAACCAGGTAGGAAGCCCTGAGAACATGTATTTCTAGTTCATTAGAGCACTAATCCTTCCTGTCTTTTCAGTTTAAGGCTGTTTCTGATCTGTGCTCTTTGGGGAATGACTCTTGTGTGTTATTAAGAACTCCTTGTTCAATAAAACCTGTAAGTGTGTGTTTTGCAGTACATAGATCAACCCTGCCATACTTCCATAAATTGAATCACCCTGTTGCAAGTTTCTGCCTGACTCTCAGTGTGTTATGGCACAGCTGAAGAGGAAACTCTCAGTATTGTTCATGCAAGTCACGGGCTGTGGGATATGGTGTTGAACTGGACAATTTTAGCCTTGTGTCTTGAATGAAGGACACGAGCAGATAAATCCCAAGAGTTATTCTTCCAAAGAGTAAGTAGTAACATTGCAATGCCTGCTTAAGGTGGTAGTAGTAGTTCATTACACATTTGCTGATTAAAAGACTTTTTTATTTGAGGTGTCAAACAATGTATAAAATGACAAAAAAACAGCATACAGATCCACAGTTTTTCTGAAACTTGACTTTTTGGGATGGATGTGGATGTCTTGTATTTAACAGCTGAACAGTTGAAATAAGCTCCACCTGTGGACAAGCCCAGTGCTAGGACTGTGTGCTGGGAACTAAATTGGTTTTCTCCTCTGTTTATATCTCTCTTTCTCTTTAACCTGACAGAAGTGACCCTTACTGAGCTGAAGTTTTCTGTGAACTTGTTGGCTTTACAAAGCCTCAGATTTACTTGAAAATAATAACGATGTTATATTTAAGCTTTCATATTTATATCTACTTAGAGAACCAAGAGGACACAGAATAGTTTTTCTCGGTATGTGTGTTATTCACATTACAGGAGTCAATATAATCTTTATATGCAACAAATTCATGTAGGATATGTGCAAATTACCACAGATGAGACTACCTTGAGCTTGGGACCAAAGAGCAGAAAATATTCTTCTCTGAAGTTCTATCAAAGCTATTAGAACAGAGATAGTTGCAAGAAATGAACACTTCTTTGTAGATGAGGAGCAGTGGAGGAGTTGGGGCTTGTGTAGTGTGGAGAAAAGGAGGCTGAGGGGTGACCTCATTGCTCTCTGCAGCTTCCTGAGGAGGAGAAGGGGAGAGGGAGGCGCTGACCTCTTCTCCCTGGTAGCCACTAACAGGAAGCATGGGCATGGTTCAAAGCTGTGTCAGGGGAGGTTCAGACTTGAGATTAGGAAGCATTTCTTTACTGAGAGAGTGGTCAAATACTGGACTAGGAGGAGATCAATGCCCCAAGCCTCTCGGTGCTTAAGAGGCATTTGGCCAAGGCCCTTCATAACACTCTGCAAATAACAGAAATGATAAAGTTGCACTGCCTGGTTTAATTTTTATTTTTACCCTGAGGAAAATGTAAATGATAATTCTCAAATTTCATTACGTGGGGCATATCTATACACGGTACAGGAATTCTGCACAGCCATGAGGTGAATGGGGTCATTCCTGCTGTGGCACAGCACATCCCTGTGAAAACAGCTGACGGAAACAGTTTGATGGACTTGATTTTTCAGGAAATCCTTAGAATCGTTTCCCCAGCCTTGCAGAGAGAAGCCTGCCCTGAAAGCAGACCAGGTATCTGTACTGAGAGAACAACCAACCCAAAGGTGAACTACAGCTCTGGCTGCAGCAAGCTGCTACATCCTAAACCATTGCAGCAGTGTGGCTTACTTGTGCTCATTAGTTTAAGCTAATACTCTGTCTCTCCTGACAACACACAGTTTCCTTCTCACTGTTCATGCTTCGGTGGTCCATGGTCTGGTGTCCTGAATGCATGCGCAAGCCACACACCTCAGCTACTCCCTTGGCTTCAAGAATATAGATGAAGGACACTTGTAAAGTAATCTATGGGATGCAAATCTTTGGTTAGAGGAAATTCAGATTCTGTTCTTTGTGTCTGTGCCTGCATAACCTGGCTGTGGTCTTATGACTGGCCTGTCAGAGTGAGTGTACATCCATAGCAACAGAATGGTAACATTATCTTCCTGATCAGACATCCTTTAACCATACTGATAATACCAATTCACTGGAGGAATATCAGACACTTCCCTGTCATCTTCAGCCTTTAACATAAAGTTACTGATGGGACAGCAATTTGCCAACTCTTGACTCAGAATCACACATTCCTCTTCCAAGTTGGAGCGATGCAACACAGCTTGACAAAGCTTGTCTGCTTGACAGTTATTGGCAGTCTTGAGTTCTTTATGTGCCACTGCTGTGAAATGTGCGCCTGCTCTTCCATTAGTGTCTGAAGTGATCTTTGTATGAGGCAGCTCTCCAGTCCACTGTACTGCTGCTCAGTACCGGGCTGACCATGGTGTTGTAACTGGCTGAACAGTGAGCAGAGAAAAAACCTTATCAATCCAATTAGAAACACTGTCATTAAACAACAGAACATTTTAACACTGCAAATAAGACTTGACCAACAAATACCCATTTGCATCTAGGTTATTCTGTAGATCCTGAGGTAAGACAGTCACAGCATTATACTCTAGAATAAAATGTTGAGGCTGTTTCTCAGCAATACTGGTACATTTCAAGCTGAGTTTCAGTCGATTGGCGTTTTACAAGACTATTCAGTATTTCCAGCTCTCACCAGAAGCATTTCATAAAGATTTTCCCCATGATACATCATTTTTCCTTTCACTTGACAGACAAGCCTGATAAATGATGTGATGCACAGGCATCTCGCTGCAGTTCATGGAATAGTTGGCATTAAGTTTTGCTTTGTTCCTGAGTAAAATCCATGAAGCTGATAGACATATGTAATGCTTTCTGTGATGTGTGTGCTCTCTATAACCCCCAACCATTCTATTTCTCTGTGTTCTACCTGGATTCAGGTGTCACAGCTCATCCAACTGTTGCAAGAGGATACAGCTGAGCAACAGAAGAGAATATGCGTATCCAGAACCTGTATATCCTGTTGATCTGTATCTGTAGTGACTTTGTAGACACAAAAGGAATACTGAAAAACCCGTCCACCCTCAGAAATCAGCCTGCTCCCCAGGCTTTGGTGACTTCAAGCACTGATGTTCAGTTAAGGCAAAACTTTCAAATCTTTCCCAAGGGGAGGGGCAGTACTAAGCAAGAATTAATTTTATCCATCCATGGAAGTGACCTTCAGGTATTCAGTCAACCCAAAGATAGTGATCTGCTTTTCTTTGTGACAAGCTCTTTTGTTTATAATAGTAGAACTTGCTCTATGCCAGGAATAGTGATGGCTATAGAAACTGAACTTCCACCATTAAGTATTGGAATAAAAACTAGACAAGCCATTTCTGATAGATGTTTAGAATTACTAACTGTTGGTAAGTGAAGTAGGTGTATTTAGGGGAAGGTGTTGAGTAAATCTCTCATACACCAGCAGTAATGTAATCAAGCTGATTGGGTAGGAACTAAGGAATGAGGCTAATCAGAAATTAGTATTATTTACTAGCAAGTGTTTATAGATAAACTCTTACTTGTGTTTGAGAGAATGGAACAAGATGTTTGCCATATGGTGAGGTTTAAGCTTTACAGGAGATGAGCAGTTTCAGGATGTTAGTCATTACTGGTAGGTTTCTTGAACACAGAAAATGCAAGGAAGACTTAATTCCCCTTTTCATTAGTGTTATTAACTCCTATCTCACAGCTTTATGCATATTCATGTCTGCTTAGAAGGTTCATTCACACAGCTGAGCATGGGAATATCTATTGGTGCAAGTTAGGCTCTACCTTCATGTTACAAGGTATGACAGGATGGACTGGAGCAGCTCACCTACTCCTGGGCTCCAAATTATTGTAGGGGAAAATGCTTCTTTAACCAAACTAAAATGCTAGACTGGCTTTTCCATAAATAGCAGCATGTAACTTTCTGGCCTTGGACACCTTGTTTTACCTGAAGTACATTTCATGCTGGAAGCTGGGGCTTGCATTATGCGGTTTTAAACCTGAAAGTATGCACAGAAAAAATGAAACATCACTTAGACAGAACAATGAAAGTATGTTTTCAGATTTGAAACAGACCTGAAGTAGGTATTGGCTGGATTGGGGGTATCTGCTTTGTAAACATGGAAAGGCATTTAAAGCTGAATGTGGTTAGATCCCTGTATAGTTTTATACTTCAGACAGAGGGGTCTTTTTTCTGACCTCGGTGGCAGTGGAATTAGGGACAGTATAACCTTCTAGGATTTTGCATGGCAAACGTCAGCTTCTCATCACAGGACCATGTAATATGCTAGAAAGAATGAATTCTTTAGTTCATACCTGCTGGATTTCTGCATTTCATACTGTTATGGCACAATGCCCTGAAGGGCCCTATCACTCCTGTGCTCTTACTGCCGAGCAGCACTCGGTTCTTTCATTGGCTTTTTGTATTAACCTACAAGCAATGCAGAGTGACTTGATTTAGGCAAGAAGTAGTGGGCAGACAGCTAGTAGGTACCTCTTATCTTAGACAAAACTACAGGATTGAATCAAGGTGCTATAAACTTGCTCATTACATCAATCTGTAGTGAAAAAAATCGAGTAGTATCTAAGTACCTCTCAGTTGATTGAGGGTTTTCTCAAGAAACCTCAGTGCAATTCCTGCTGCTTTCTTTAAGAAAATATACCTGACCAGGTAATTTATTCTTATGGATGCCTATGAAAATTTTGCATATTTTAGGTAGAGTAATGCACTGAGCTGTTTGTGTTGCATTAAGAACGGCAAGCTGTTATCTGCTGTCTCACCCATGCCCAGGAGCTTGTAGAACTACCACTTTGTGGTTTGTTTTTATCAATAAGGATGACATTGCTTTGGTTTGCAGGAGAATTAAATAACTGTAGGCTAACCACTGAATACAAAACTGAAATCAGCCCAGTTCAAAACAAGAGGAAAGCTGTCACACCTGGGGATCTGGCAGGCTGGGATTCACCCGTGTTTCAGCCCCTGCTGGCTACTTCCAGAGCCCGGTTGCTGAGCTGAGGGAAGTCCAAGATGTGACACAGAGCACACAATCAGTGCAACACGTGAAGGAAAAACCCCAACTGCCTCCTGTGTTGCTCAGGCTGAAGACTGCCTTTTGTTGCAGCTTTTCCAGCTCCTCGCCAGATTCCAGGGTTACACCTGCTATTTGGTGCAGGAATTGAAATAAAGCCTCGCTGCAAGATTATATCCCTTCTGCTTTAAAAGTGGTTTATTGAAGACACATTGATGTGTTGGGGGTTTTGTTTCCAGGAAGCCTTGTTGGCAGTATATTTTAATTATGCTCTGAAGCTAATCAAGGCAAGAGAAATGTTTTGAACACAGGAAGCTGAACAGCTAATCGTGTAATTGAGTGCCTGTTTCCACAGGGGATGTACAAGTGCTTAAGTGTGGCTGAACTCCAGCACACCAGCAATCTGTTAAATGGCTGCAAAGTGCAGGCTTTATTAGGAAGGGCAGGATAGGCTGTGTGGAGACCTCACAGCAGCCTTCCAGTATCTGAAGGGGGCCTGTAGGGATGATGGGGAGGGACTCTTCATTAGGGACTGTAGTGAAAGGACAAGGGGTAACGGGTTAAAACTTAAACAGGGGAAGTTTAGACTGGATATAAGGAAGAAATTCTTTACTGTAAGGGTGGTGAGGCACTGGAATGGGTTGCCCAGGGAAGCTGTGAATGCTCCATCCTTGGCGGTGTTCAAGGCCAGGCTGGACAGAGCCTTGGGTGACATGGTTTAGTGTGAGGTGTCCCTGCCCGTGCCAGGGGGGTTGGAACAGGATGATCTTCAGGTCCTTTCCAACTCTAACTGTTCTATGACACACACCACCCAATGTTAGGCACCTGGTCTCCCTTTGCAGTCACCTGAGGAGAGGTCACTGAGAGCAGGAGACTGAAGGACAAGGCTTTGGGGAGACCATAGAGCAGCTTCCTATGCTTAAAGCAGTAACAAGAAATCTGGAGAAGGCTTTTGACATGGGCCTGTAGGGACAGGCCAAGGGGCGTGGCTTTAACGTGACATAGGGGAGATTGAGATGAGCTCTTAGGCAGAAGCTCTTCCCTGTGAGGGTGCTGAGGCGCTGGCACAGGGTGCCCAGAGAAGCTGTGGCTGCCCCATCCCTGGCAGTGTTCAAAGCCCGGTTAGACACAGGAGCTTGGAGCAACTTGCTCTAGTGGAAGGTGTCCCTGCCATGGCAGGGGCTGGAACTGGATGAGCTTTAAGGTCCCTTCCAACCCAAACAAGTCTTGGATTCTATCTATCAAGGTAGTTACTTTATTTCACCAGTGCTTGATGCCAGCGGTGGACTTAGTATACCTGATGCTGATTGCCATGATTGCCATTTCTGATTTACTTCTGTGAACTCTTACTGGAGGTAATAAAGTTTCCACTAAAATGCTCTATTTCCCTCATTTGGTTTTGGTTTTTGGGTTGTTTTTTTTTTTTCACCATTTTAAAAGTCAAATCTTTCATTGGCATTAAAAGTGGAGGTGAATATATTGGAATGAAGCTCACTCTTCAGAAGCTAGATGGTATGTAATGCATGATGTATAGTACTGTACTGCCTGGTCTGAATAGAGAACAGCTATGCAGTGCATGTTCTGCTTCCCAAAGGAGACCATCTCTGTGTTTGCAATAGCTCCTCTTACTATGCTGCTGGAAATTCTCAACAGCTGGGGAAAGCCTCCACATTAGATTGGAGGCTATTTGAACCACACGCACAGCAAGTTAAGTCCATTTAACTAAACTGAAAAAGCACTGACAGCTGAAATAGTCCTAGAGCAGTGGGAGTGTCCTGAACCTTTTCACAAAGGGCAGAAGGAATTCCTCCAATCTGAATTGCAAGAGGATTAGTATGAAAGTGAAGCTTAACTGGTATGAAACAAACAGGGGAGGCAAGGCTCAGCCACAGAACATTCATGTTCCCAGCTCAATCTTTCAGTAGGTTCAAAGTGTTCCCTGCCCCTGCCCACTTGGTTTGTTTTCCCTGAGCACATCCTCTCTAGTTCAAGCACTCCGTAAACATGAACTTTAGCTTTTCAGCGGGAAAGACGGAAGATGATTTGTCTGCTGCAGGCATGCAACTTCACCCGCGTGTTCAGCCGCCCTGTTTGCAGGCTCCCTGGCCTTGCAGCAAAGATTCCAATCTGCAGCCTGCAGAATAATTACACAGTTTGCAGAGGTCTGTTCAAGCTCTGCCGCGCTGCAGAGCTGTGCTGAGCAAGTCCATGAATCCCCCTGGTTCTGTGCAGTGCCTGGTAAGCGTCACATATGCCAGTGATTTGACATGCTCTGTTTCAAGGTGACTGGCCAAAGCATTTTCTGCCTTATCTTTTATCCCCTCTACGTTTGCATTATTGCTGTTGCTCGGTATCAGCGGTAGGACGCTGGGCTAGGGCTAGGCTGTCTCATGTTCTCTGTGGATAATGGAAAATAGGCGTGCCCACATTTACATGCAGGAAAGCAGCAAAGTTCTTTTCACAGGAGCTTGAAAAGCTGCAAGCAAGCCCTGTTTCCCACTGGCTCTGACGCAGGAAAGCTGCTAGAACCGCGAGAAGAAAAGCAGCACCAAGAGAAGTCTGCTTTTGTTCTGGCTTTGATAGTTCACCTTGAAACACCTTCGGCCACCCCTGTGGATGGATATGAAGCAAAAGTAAACGCTTCTCTTTTTGGTGGCTGCCTCCATCCTCCTGTCAGGCAGTTGTAGGGAGCGATAGGGTCCCCGCTGAGCCTTCTCTTCTCCAGACTCCCCCCCCCCCCCCCAAGTCCCTCAGCCGGTGCGCATCACACTTGTGTTCCAGGCCCTGCACCAGCTCCGGTGCCCTTCTCTGGAAAGGCCCCTTTACACGATCCCTGCCCTTTGCTCTGCACATGTCCACGGGCTCAGCGCGGGATCGGCGCCGGCAGCATCACCCCACCTCCGCCCGTCCGCGGGTGCTGCGAACCCCTCCCTCTGCCGGCGGCGGGGTGGGAGGTGCCCGGCGCCGCTATAAAAGAGCCGGCTCCGGGCAGGCTGCGCTATGCTGTGCTGGGCAGCCGCCGGGGTGCGTGGAGCTTGTTCGGAGCGAGCGAGCTCGGCTGGAAACAAGCGGCTTTGATTTGATAAGGTGCGTCTTTTGCTAACGGAGAAGCACGGCGGCGTTTACCAGAGCGGGTCTGTTCCTCCTGGGGGTGTCCTGATGCTGGTTTGTCTCTTTAGTGGTTTAGTTCTGTTGTGCTGAAATCTGTTTGACTTTGCTAAAGACAGTGTGCGGGGCAGAGACTGTTTTGAAGCCATGGGTTGGCTGGGCTGGTACTAGTCCTGTCTCGAATAGTATTCATTAGGGGTTGTTTATAGTCTGGGAAATAGAAGCCTCAGGATGGGGGATAGGGAGCCTTATTGCTCTCTACAGCTTACCTGACAGGAGGATGGAGCCAGGAGGGGGCTGGTCTCTTGTCCCAAGTAACAAGTGACAGGACAGGAGGAAACGGCCTCAAGCTGTTAATTGATGATCCTAGAAGTCTTTTCCAACCTGGTTGATCCTGTGATGCTTTGGCTGTAGTGTGTTCATGTACTTCTGCATCTCTGTGTGTCTGCAGGTGGATCTGTACTTCAAACTCTTTCCATTTGAGGCTCTCCTGTCCAGCTGCAGTGATGTGGCTGTTGGAGAAGATCAGAGCATCACATGAAAATGGAAGCATCCCTAGCTCCTCCTTCCTGGGACTGCCATCTGGCCAGAATCTGCCAGAGAAATCCCATCTGGGGGCTGCTGCTTTTCCCAATGTGCTCACTCCTGACAGAATCCCTGAGTTCTGCATTCCCCCCAGGCTGACCAGCTCTGGCCCTGTGAAGGGCACTGGCTTCCGCCAGGACCACAGTTCAGAGGATGCAGATACTCATTCTTCTGGCTACAGCTCCAGCTCTTTACCACATCTCATTCAGGTGGAAAGTGCTGAAGAGATCCCAGACCTGGAGGAGGAAAGCACCAACTCCGACCCCCAGTCCCAAGCAGCACTCTCCCTGCCTCACTTTCCCAGAGCCCCCACTTCCTACGGCTTCTGTACTTTGCTGGAGAGTCCCCACACCAGGAGGAAGGAGTCCATCTTCCATGGTGACCCACGTACTGCTCTGCCCGGCCTGATGCTGCCTCGATCCAGAGCTAACACGCTCTCTGGCAAAGGGAGTATGTCAAATCCCATTGCTATCAGCTTTGCCTCTGTGAGGCTCCCTCCCAAGCATCCCTCTCTGCACAGGCAAGGTGCCTGTGACAGTGACACAGCCTCTTCCAGTGACTCCTCTCCTTTCAGCTCTCCCCTTCTCAGCAGGTCACCTCCCAGATCCTGCTCCCGAATCAAAATACAATGTCAGGAGGGTTTGCTGTGCCGAGCACTGAAAGCCAAGAACAAATCCAGCATGCCCAGGAACAATTCCCTCTCCACAGAGGAGAGCAGCTCCACTGATAACAGCCCCAGTGCCATCAGGCGGGCCTCAGGGGGGCTGCTCACCACACGGACCTGCAGCATGTCCTGTTCTCCCATCTTTCCCCTGGACCTGGGCAGCAGCCAGGAGAGACGAGTGGGAGAGAGTATGGTGGTGATGGCCAAGGGGGGCACGTTGAGGCTATTGGCTGAATACTGCTCGGAGAATGAAAGGCTGCGGATCCGCCTGATCAGCGCAGAGGGTTTATATGAGGACTCTGTAGAGCCCAAAACCATCAACTGCTATATCACCTTCTCCCTGGTGCCGGGGAAAACACAGAAGCAGAGAAGCACTGTTATAAAGAGAAGCAGAAATCCCATCTTCAATGAGGACTTCTTTTTTGATGGTATTGCAGAAGAGCAGCTTTACAGCCGCTCTGTAAGAATGAAAGCAGTGAATAAAGGGTGCAATATGAAACGGGATTACACCTTAGGGAAGCAGGAATTGTCTTTAATAAGTATGTTGTCAGTGTAATACTTCAAACATTCCAACAGACTAATCTTGTCTTCTGAAAGTTTTGTACTAAATAAAAGTTTTGGGTTGATTTTCTTACCTTTTAATTTTCTTATTTCTTAAAGAATACCTTAAAGCACTGCATTGCTTGGTGTTGCTCTCATGCTGTTGTACCATATTCTGCTGCTTCAGATCGAGGTAGTTGCTGCTAAATAAAACGGTGGCTATGGAGCAAACCTGTAGAGGAGAGGCGGGCAGAATGGCTGGTTTACATTTCTCCTGAAGGATTAGGCAGTTACCAAGACAAAGGTGTTCTTGTTTATGGCTTTCCAGGTGAGGAAGGGTTGTTTTTTCACTCTGGTCCCTAAGCAGGCACACAGAATGTGTACACAGCAGGCTCTGAACCCTGCCGCAGCTCCTGGGTAGTACATCAGTTAAACAGGCCATTTTTGACAGCACTCATATTTACAGAAATGAATGCCCTCTGTGTGGGAAGGCGGAAGGAGAGGGGTACAGTTTGTTTGGGAATCAGCCTTTCTCCTACAGCAGGGGTGGGGGATTTGGACTAAGTTTGTGTTGAAGATAACAAGCTCAGCTTCTGAGCTAAAGCCCTTGCAGGCAAGGCTCTCTTTCTCTTGACAGACCTGCACTGTTAACACTGAACAGTGAGTTGGCTCTTCCCTGGGGTCCCTATGGAGCAGGTGATTGAGTTAGCATCTTTATTTACCTTTGCTTTCCATGGCTGCTTCACAGCTCTCAGGGTGAAGTTGCTAGGTAATTGTGCTTCAGCCAGGAATGTACCCTGAAGCTATAACCCTCAGTAACTCAGCTATTGAATCCTTCCTGAAACTGAAGCAGATAGGATAGCAATATAAAAGAGGAAAGGATAGTTTGTGATCTCTCTGTTGAATTCCTGCTTGAACTGATGACTTGCTGCATACATTGTTCAAGTAGATAAAATTAGGATAATATCTCCCTGTCCTGTATCAGCAAATGGTGAGTGGCTGAGGCACTTTAACACCATGAGAAATACAAAGGTGCACAGCTCCTGCATGTTTGAGGCCACCTTCCCTTTCATTTTTGCTAATTCTTTCCTGCTGAGGGGCCTGGGTAAACCAGACAAACTCACAGAAACCCCAGCTGTGCGAGGGGGGAGAGGCAGAAACGCTGTCCTGGAAGTCCAGGCCTCTTGCTGCCTCCCTTGATTAAGTTGCAGGCTTCATTATGTGAAGGTAGATGAAGGCTTTATGGAGGAGCAGCCCACACGGGTGTGGGGCACAAAAAGGGAACGTTTTCTTCGGTGTTCCCTGTGAGGCTGTAGAAACAGAGCCTTGCTTGTGCCAAATATACTGCTTAAAAGCTCTTTCAGAAAGATTTCTAGCAGATCCTCTCCCTGCCCTACTCTGGAGAGAGCATAACTGCCTGCACATCATGGGACTGTTCATGGGAGGTGCTGGTATTGCTTGGCCACTCAATCATTTGATTCTGTTTCAGACTTCAGTTCCCCAGGAAGGATTTTTTCCCTTCCGATTAAAGCCCAAAGGATGTTCACTGTGACCACAAGTGCTCAGAAATGCTCACTGCTAATCCTCGACCCAGCTCACGTGAGGTGCTTCTAAAAACAGAATCCTCACACAAAGAGCAACTTGCACAGGGGAATGGCTGGGTATATTCTCAGAAACTGATTAAAATCAAATGAAATAATAAAGCCTTTGTGCTAAAGGAAAGAATTAAATGCACTGGCACCCACGCAGCTGGAGGTGATGCACTGACACTTGTATCCTTCAGCCTGGGCAAAGTGACTGTAAGGGAAACCCTGAAGGAAGTGGGGAGAAGTGAAATTACAAAAAGGTGACTTCCAGGAGAAATCAGTAATGCTGCAAAACAACCCTATTTAACTGGTTATTGTATGGGGTCTGCTGAAGGAAGGTAGAGGCTCTCTCTGCAGGCTCAACACTCATTTTCAGTTCTTGGGACTTTTCACAGGTATACCCACAAGGAGAAGGAGGCCGAGGTTAATAGAGAAGAGAACAGTTACATGTGTCAGAGGATCGCATATAGTCACACTGCAGTGGGTGTCTGCTCTGTGATATGTGCCATGCCAGGGCTCTACTGCAGGGACACGGAATGATGGAATGGTTGGGGCAGGAAGGGGCCTTTAGAGACTGTATTGCCAGCTCCAAAGGATTGCCTAGGACCCAAGAATGGAGCGTCTCCAAGGACAGAGATTCCACAATCTGCTTGGAAGCCCTAGTGCAGTGTTTCACCACCCTGACAGTAAACAAGTTTTTCTTTCAGTGGAAGTGGAATTTCCTGTATTTCAGTTTGTGCTCATTGTTTCGTGTCCTGTCACTGGCTATCACTGAGAAGAACCTGACTCCATCCTCTTCACTCCCTCCCATCAGATATTCATACACACCAATGAGATCTTCTGTGAACCTTCTTTTCTGCAGGCTAATGGGCATGCAAGAGATGTGCTTGTGAAGTCTCATCCTTCATCAGGTAGGGAAGGAGTTAAGTCCATTGAGAAAGTCCTCCCTTCCTGTCATAGGAAAATAAGGTTCCAGCTGGGCTCATCTACTCGGGTATTTAAAGAGGTGAAGTCTGCAGCCCTGGTTGTTTGAAAGAAAACAGCTGGGTTTAAGGCTCCTTAGGTAATGACTTATTTCTGAGAAAGCCTCTTTACAGAAGTTTGATGGTCGGCCTGCAGGCTAGAGGGTGCTTGATCCTTCAGCTGAAAGCAGCAGGAGACATCCATACCAGATTCAAAGGCAGAGGTCAGGCCTGGAAAGGACAGCTGGATTTTGCCTGTGTTTTTCTGGTAAATAATCTAACTTTGGATTTTCCTTGCTAATTTTCTCTTTTAATGTAAGAACTTTGAATTAAGTACCTATTCAGCTACATTAGTCACACTCAGGACTAAGTATGACTGTAACATTAGATGGAGAACAGTTTTGGTCCCATCCCTTCCATTTTAGTGTGTCTTTTTACATTTGGGAGTATTTGATCCCTTTTGAGCTTCGGGGTGTTGCTTTTCAGGGTGTTGTACTTATCAGCAGTGCAGAGCCATAATACAGTTCAAATACTTTAACTTGCTTGAATGTTAGAGGGCACAGGACTTGTTTTCTTGTGCTCTTAGACGTCAAATAAGCTGTTGAGTGGCGAACACCTACAGCGCTGTCTGTGCTGCAGCTGCTTTCCAGAAGCGTCAGCATTATTTGGGCTAGTACGTAAAGCACCTGCATAAGCAAACAGGAAGGCAACTGGATACTTCAGCCTGGAAAAGCTCCTAATGCATCAATGCTTATATGAGAGTCAACAGCAAGAAGCAAATCCATCTCTTGGCATTAGCAAACAGAGTTAAAAAAGACTCTTCAGAAGTTGTCTGAACTTCTGAAATAGCATGAAACTGCAGTTGCGTGAACGACTCTACAGCAGTGGTCTGATCAGCCGTGCTCAGTAGTGCTCACTGGCTTGAACATCACCTCTTAATTTCATTCCTAAAACGACCCTTCACAATTGTTTGAGGAAAAGAAGCTCTTCCTGCCAAGATCCTGGACTCAGGTTTTGCTAAGCAAATATCATTTGTTTCAGCTGCACTGGAGGTACTATTTGTGCTGGCCTTTTCAAACCCAGTTATTTTAAGCGTGCTTCTTCAGTGCTGGACAAATGTTACTGTGAAGCAAATCTATGTTTTTCCTTCCAGAAATCCATGCAGCTTATAGTTAAATACAGCCTGTGGTGCCATGTAGAGGAGGGTAAAACACAGTTCTTGTAACTATGCTGCTTTTCAGGTAACGTTCGGAAATAATACCAAGGGAAACAAATATCTATGACCTAAAAAGCCAAACAGAGCAGACGTGTAGGCTGGGGATTGGGCAGCACAGAGTCTGCAGTATCACATTCCATTTATTGCACCACTTGCTCTAAGCTGCTCCCATTTCTCGGACTGGCTCTGGAGAGGCACTGCTGGGAACAGCATCTATGCCACCTCCTCATGCCACCTCCTCATGCCCCCTCTGAGGAAGCTGATTCCTGCGGCTTGGCTTTTCAGTCAGCCATAGTGACTGTGATGAAGGATTGAGTATATGGTGGGGCCTAATGGGCAAAAATCTTTCTAGTCTTACTCTAACTCTTAATGCCTGTTGGTAACTTCGTGTGTGCTCAGAGAACTGAGGAAGGAACAGCTAGATGAATGTGTAATTCTGTGGAAAGCCTGTCTCTGCAGACTGCTGGGGAGGACAGGCCACAGGCTGTGTGCTCACTGGGCTGTCCCTGTGCTCTCCAGCAACTGCTGCCTGCATCAGAGTTGGGCAGTTGTCCTGTATCTAGGTGATAGATCTTTTAGCTTGTATGAGTGTCTGTATTGTTGGGTATGACATTTGGCTAAGGTGGAAAAGGTAGTGAGTCACATCTATTGATAGCTTTTTGCAGCAGGATGTTTGATTAAAACAAACAGCATCCTCACACTCACAAAACGAATGGCTTAATTAAATACTGTCTGTTTTCCATTGCTGTGTTCTCTGAACAAAAAAAACCCCACCATGTAAGATTAATCTGCATATTTAAATGAGGTGGCATTTCAGTAGACTTAATGCTGATGACTGTCACTGAAATGTACTCCGATATCATTATTTATAGTGTCTTAGAAGAAAGGACTAAAGTTATGGTGAACAATCTGTCCTGGTAGCAGAGGTAAAACAAAGTTGAACGTTGCAGAGTGTCTGTGAACTCATCTACTTGGCATCAAGGTGATTGACAGCAAACACAGGGGACAGACCTGTGGATGCTCCAAACCAGCCCTTGTCCTGGGCTGTGCACAGCGCCATGCTGCCTGAAGAGTGGGGCAGAGGGCTACATTCTTCTTTGTGTATCGGCCTGTTGTGCCCCCATCAGCATTGCTAAGCAATCGTGTGTGTTATGGTGCTGGCCCTTTGCATTTAGGGGATCCTCATGACAGGAAATGAGCTTCCAGCAGTGTTTTGCTCTTGTCAGGAACAGAAATGGCTACAGCCCAGGTTGCTGGTGGTATTTGGCAACTGGGGTGAGGCAGGGGCAATTGAGCACGGTTCCAGAGATGAGAGGAGGGGTGCAACAAGCAGGAGTGAAAAGAATGAACAGCCTGTTTGGCCCAGACACCACCACAGGTGACCAGACAGCTCTGTCTTCTGGTTTCGTTATCCCCTCCGCTATTACTTTTCTATTTCTGGCTATAAATGTTCTAACGTTGCAAAATTAGCTATCCTGAGAGGTACAGTGAGAGCCTGACCTTGTCAAGCATTGCATGTACTAGACAGGAAAGTACTGAACAAGATTTTCCAGCCTACTTCCTTTCTGGTGAATCTCGATGATTCTTCTGCTTGTGTTTCTCAGCCTCTTCAATGTAAAATTGGGAAATGTTTGAAGAAGCACAAGGTGAGTGAAAAACCTGCTTCTTTGTAGTGGGAGGACTAGCCAGAGTTCTGGGTCTCCATTACACTGCTGTTTCATTTGTCAAAGCTTCCTGTGCTAACCATTAGCTGTTCGCAGTGGGCAGTAAGCCTGCATTTACCAGCCCAGTAAATTACAATACAGTAACAGATGCTGTCTTGAAATGCTGGAACCAACTTCAGCTTGTCTGAGGTTTCTCTGCTTTCATCAGATTATTTAATTTACATAACTGTGATTCTGTAAGATACCCTGGTTGTCAGCCTGTGTTACTTGACCCCTTCTGGCAGCCCTGTGCCCGTGGCAGAGCTGTACCTGCCAGAACTGCTTTCTGCTGATACCAACCATTAAGTTTAGCAGCAGGAGTTGGGAGCTGAGTGCTGTCAAAGCTGATCCAAGCCAGCATTTCAGCTGTGCAGTCTTGCATCAGTTTGTCTGTGGGGAAGGAAAAGAGTGAAGACTCCTTGATTTTTAATGGATAACAAAAGGCTGGAAAAGACCTTTTAAGATCAACTGTTCCCCAGCACTGAACCATGTCACTGAGGGCCTGATCTATGTGGATTTTGAGCACTTCCAGGGCTGGTGATCACAGCACTTCATGGGCAGCCTGTTCTGATGTCCCAGTGCTTGACCAGCCTCAGAGGAAAAAAAGTTATGGGCTTTTTCTCCTTTTGCACCTCTTAATATTCAAATGGAGTTTCCTGTGTTTCAGTCTGTGCCCATTTCCTCTATCAGTCCATTCTGACAGCACTGACAAGAGTTTGGCTCCATCTTTTTTTCTTCCTCAAATCACACTTCCCTTGTTCGTTTTATTCACTTTCACTTCCTGAATACAGGAGATGACTTTCCTGGCTGTGTTTCGCTTTTAGGTTTGGCTAATAGCAGCAATGTAATGTAAGATGTCTTGCCCATCCTGGCTTTTCTAAAGTATTACAGATAGCTGTGGTCTGGTCCTGCTTACATTATATGCAAAGGGAATCTCAGAAGAATGCTTTAAGTGCCAAGTTAAATGTTTTTAATACTCATGCAAGATGTCATTAGTACAAAATGCAAGTGGTGGAAAACTAAGACTTAAAACCTGATGAGGTGAAAGCCTTACACATTTACTGGTAAGAAATTATTGCAATATTAAAGCCTCCCCTTCATTACTGCTCATGTGGAGAGCTTCAGGCAGCTGTAACTGCAAATGTCACCACAGCAAATGTGCACATTCTTGGCAAGCTTTTGTAAACATTTTGTGTGGCTTCACTGCATGCTGTATTCCCCCTTGGGCAGACAACATGGCTGGGACAGGTACAGCACCGGTATTAGGAGTATAACCCTTTTGACAAGCTGTAGGAGGGTATGTTCCCTGCCTCAGATGTAAGCAACATTCAGTTTAGGGTAGTAGATACAAAACCCCCAGCTCTCTGTTGTTTCTTACCTGTACCAGTCAAATTACTTGGTATCTTTCCTAATAGTGAAAAATAAATAGACTGATACTTTGCTTAATGGAAATCTTGCCTACATATTGCTTGATCTGATAAATAGTTATCTATGGCTTCCCCTTTTCTTGAATTGCAAATGGTGCTTCTAGGGGAAACAGAGCAGGAAGCTAAAGATGGCAATAGCCCAAGAAGCCACGCTTTGCTCTCGTTTGTAAGGTTTCCCACAAGAATCTTAACAGAGGGTACATTGTCCTGTCTGTATCTAACCTTAGTGCCCAGCTAGGGAAGCCCCAACTGCCTGCAGTTTCAGGAGGGAGCTGCTCCAGAGGTGTGTTTGTGTATGGCAGAGGAGCCACACAGCTCTCAATAAGCAACAGCTCACCCTGATGCTGGGGAAAGGGAGCCCAAACCATACAGACTGCTGCTTGTTGTGCCTGTAAGGGCTACATAGCAAAGAGGTCTAGCTGGAATAGAGGCAATTTAAACCAAAGGGAGTCACTTGAGAAAATAACTTGTGTTGCTTATAATAACCCAATAAAGTGTCTCTCGAAGACACTTATGTGTGGGATTTTTTAGCTCTAGTTCTACAGGCTGCAGGCATTTGTCCCTCAATTCTTTCTGAGAGACAGAGGGAGATAGCCTGAGTCAAATTAGACTTATTTCTTTCTATCTTTGTATGAGGTAGATAAATGCTGTCATTGATCATTAAATCAATGTTGGAGGTGGCCCCAGCAGAAAGCTCCCACCCCTCCGGTTTCTGAGCCTCTCTATACTGCACCCATAAATGCTTTGTGTACTAATGGCTGATCAATGTAACAGTTCCACTGTGTACCCGTGAGCAGGAAGGACGCAGCCGGCTCTGCATCCCTGCTCAGTGCATATGGAAGCAGATTCATAATTTATGCTGCTTCTCAATAAGCCCAGGCACCAGTGCATTATCATGATTAATTTAACAAAGCTTACTTAGAAATGACACCACAAGTGATAGTGAATGTTGTTTCATTCTTGTAAGTGCATATTAGATGTTACTTCCAAGGAAGAACAAAGGAATGAAAGCCTGTTTTTCTGAGCCAGTCTGACAGATAAAATGGGAGGTTTCTTATTTCTGACTTTTCCCACATTGGTACATAGCTGTTAACTGTGTTGTGTCAGCTGCTTGAAATGGCTTTGGCCTGCAAAGGAGAGGGTAAATTCTTCCCCCCATGCAGGATCAGGGGTGAAAGATAAGTATAATGTACAATCGGGATAAATCTCATTCGTGAGCCCGTGGTAGTTAGACATCACCTGGCAAAACAATTTGGTTCAGCAGCTCTGCAGTTAACATACTTCCCAGACTGCATCAAAACTGTTGGATCATTGGACCTGACATGTAAACCAATGAACTTGATATAAAACTGCTTTTAACCTGTAATTTAATGTTTTTGTGTGGCAAATGGCAGAATCCCTGTTTCACATAGGCAGATAGGCAAGTGATTACAGTATGTTTATTGTACGTGGCAGTTCTTTTCAAAACACACGTTTAAACAGATGGCTTATGTTGACTATTAATGCAGTTCCTGTGATTAAGTTCAGTCTGAACGAAGTAGGCAGAGATTGACATTCTACTGACATCACCGCTGGTGTATTGCATCTTCTTATGAATGTTCAAACTCAGATCTGCTACTACAGCTTCACTGAAATGTCAACTGTGATAAGTCACGATAGAACTGAAGAGATAAGGTACCTGGCACCTTGCTAATTTACTTTTTGACTGGGATTTACTATTTGCATATTCATGCTGTAATGTTTTATTGCTGAAAGTCCATGTTTGAGTAAATTACTCTAAAAAACATAGCAGTAGGCTGAAACTTGCCTCTTTGTCTCTCTAGATGGGATGGGCTTATAGCACAGGCAAGCTGACTTCCACCATGCAGGGAACTCAAATCCATGGTGGTGCTGTGCTCTGCTCACTGAAGCACCTGCATGGCCCACAAGCACTGCTGTCAGTGTACGGTCCTACAGGTAAGGCAGCTGTTCCAGAAAATAGGAATGGCCATATGCCTGGTGAAACCTAAAGCTCCTCTAGTATGGTGTTGTGTTGATGCATGATATTGCAATAGTGACTGGTAAAGGAGTGTGAGAGCAGCTCAGATGGCACAGCCCAGGCTGCAGAACTGAGGCTGCTTTGGGGCTTCCTGACCTGCAGCTCATTTTGTTGTGTTTAATAGTGCCTGACAGGTTTCTCCTTGAAGAATTTGTTGCAGAGCTTCTGGAATTGATGCAAACATTCATTCCTCCAGTAAAGTGTTTCATACCTTAGTTATGTGTTATGTGAAAAAGTGTCTCCCTTCTGAACTTGCTAATAGCTTCACTTGATTATCTGTAGGTCTTGTATTGCAAGAAACAGTGAACAATTGTTCCCTATTAACTCTGTCACCCATGATTTTGTAAGTCTGTTCTATCATCTGATGTGTTTTATACCCTGAGGAGTTCTGTGCTGTTTGTGATATGGAAGGAGATTTTGTGCTTTATCACTTTTTCCTCTATTACTTCATAGTATTTTACTTACCTATCTTAGTCATTTCCAGATAAGCTTCTGCAGCAGGTAATGCGTCAGTCCCAAAGTGAGAGTCTCGTGGCTGCATTTCAGCAAAGAGGATCTTCAGCCTCCTGTGATCCATTTAGGAGTTGTTGGTTGTAGCTTCTAGGGTGACAGTATGGTATGGTATAGCTAGGCTTAGTAGAGTAGCTGTTTAAAATGTCTGAACAAGCACCTCGTGTCTGTTAGATGCTGCTTACCTTTTCCTCCTTCCTTGGAACTCTCCTAAAGCAAATTTTATCTTCTGCTGCTACTTCTACTATATTCTTCACTTAAATTCAGTGTGAAAAAAAACCCACAACAACATGCATTTCATATATCTTTGGATAGAGAGGTTTTCAAATGTCCTTTCATTATTCAGTAGTGACTTTATAAATATGCATGCATGGGAGTAGCGTTGTTACAGCACAAAGCTGTGCAGTAGTTACGTGCTTTTGGTATCTGCTTTAGCAGGGCCTGTGGCACACATTCTTGGAAGACCTCCCAGTGTCAGCGTGTGATGCTGGGCAAGGCTGAAGTTGAAACAGAACAAGGTCCTTTTTATTTCTAAGTCTGGCACATCTTCAGCATTACAGGGCTGGCACTGCATGGCATGAAACACTGCCTCCATGCTGAAATACCTGTTGGAGAAGAGAGCTCATTTTCAGTCACACTAATGCACCTACCCAGACAACCATATTCCACAATCTAATTAAGCCTGAACAAGAGCAGAAACTTGATACCTACAACTTAAAAAACAGCTGATTATTCCTCTTTGAGTAATTGCTGGAATAAAATAAGCCCACGGCATTTCTGGGAAAGCCTTAGGAAATCTCTTTCGGGAACAACATACAGTGCTTAGCTTTCTTTTGATTTGTTTTGGACCAGTTTTAACAGAATCTACACAAGAAGAATAAATGGGACAACACCGTCTCCTATTACATGAAGTCTGTGAGCTTTCATTTCAGTGAATAAGCTGTGGTAAACATAAAATTTACAGAGTTATTATTCCAGCAATTTGTACTATGTAAAAAACAAAACAATGCATCACCAAAAAAACCCTCCACCAACCTAAAGCCCAAACAACAACAAAAACCCAAACATCCCCTTCAAAACCAAACCAACCAACCAAGCTGCCCCCAAACCCTAACCCAAACACAGAACCCCACCTCAACCCCTCAAAAACCCAAACCCACCCTTTCAGAGAGCCAGTGAAATAGCCTGGCTATAGCAGGTCTACTCTCTAAAAAGCTGTGGTTAACATTTTGGTTGACATGGAGGTCCAGTAAGGAAGTCTTGGACCCAAAGGGATGAACAGCCTGGATGCTTTTCCAGTGAGGGGTAAACCACCTGGCAACCACCAGGCATGGCTATCAGCTCTCTACAGAAAGAGAAGTAAAATTAAGTCGTGCTGCAGCTTGGTTAAATATTTGTGAAGCAGATTTAACATCCTTTTACCAAGTGAATGTATAAAGCTGTAAACAGCTGTATAAAAATAACCTCTGAAAACACATTCTTTTTATAGTTTTCCTTGATAAATGGCTCCAGAGCAGCATAGGTAATGCACAGGTACCAGGAACATGAGGAAGCTGATTACAGTTGTAGCTCATAATGCTGGTTATTCAGGGTGTATGACACTTGTTGTCATTGGAGCTGGATTTCAGTCATTTGTAACCTTGTCTAATTGTGTTTGTTCTCATGTTTTCTAGCCTGAGTGTTAACCTCAAGCTGCATTTTAGTGGGAAACATTGGTCAAAAGGCACAGCCTTCTCTAAAGATCATGTTTAGGAATAAAATCTTGGCTTTTAGTTCTTGTCTCCAAAGGCTTGGAAAAATGATTCAAATACAGCATTGGCATGGTTCTCGCAGCAGGGAGAGACCTCTTGATGTTCTCATGCAAGCTAGAAAGTTTGGATGAGTGGTAATTTGCACATGCTCCATGTAGACTTAGATGTTAGTTGCTAAAATCTTGGTCTATCTTACCTGTTTTGTGCATGCCTAATAAAATGATTTTGTCTTGTTTCTGCTCAAGCTGTGTGTGCATGAACTCTAAAGAATCATTAAACCTGATTCAGCCCATGCATGTAAGTAGATTCAGACTTTCCTTACCAAAAGTGCTCTGGCCTCACCACAGAGCTTGTCTTTATGCTTACACTGATCCTCCAGCTAACTTGATGAATATATAAGAAGGATGAGTGAAGGCCAAGGGAGATGGCAGCCCTCTGCAGCAATGGGTAGTGGTAGTGGCTGGGGGGGACCAGCCTAGCTAGCAAAGGAGTCAGCAGGAAAGAGCTGAAAGAACTGGTTCTCTGAGAAGTCAACAGAAAAGAGGAGCAGGGAAGTCAAACTAGGAGAAGAGGCAAACTATGGAGATGTGGGAGTTACCATAGCTGCACAGGTCAAAGTAAGGAAACAAACAATAGCAGCAGTGTCTCAAGCAGCAAAACCAGTTTATTGGGTTTGAGGATAAGATATCCCAGGTCAATAGATGCTTTTGTTTGTTTGTTTTCTAACCTTGCTTTCTGAAAGCTAAGTTCTAAACCAAGCTATTTCAGAAAGTTAATATTAACCATTGTGTGATTGGTACCTTAGCAGGAAGCATCCAGGTCTTTCCTGGAACAGAATTTTCCTGAGTTATTTCTGAAGGATACTGGAGAGGGAAATGATTGGTCACACGTGAGTAGGTTGAGGCAGCCCAGGTAAAGATTATCTCTGACTTAAAGTCAGAGATTATCTGATGAGTGCTGCTTGTAGCCATAGAAGCCTGCAGGTAACATGCACTCATTTAAGAATTTTTCAAATCCAAATTATGTAAGAAAGTGAATGAAAAATGAGTACATTATAGCTGCCAGTATTTCTTCAATTTTATCCCCTACCATGTCAAACAAATGACGTAATTTTGCTACTGCCTTATTTTCAGCTTTGTGTTTCTAAGCTTATTGGCATTTTCTCATGCTATGCAAAGGTAAAACTAATTTACCCAGAGATTACAGAGAAGTTGGTTTATGTTAGCTTAGGCAGTGATTCAGATTCTGTCTGACATTAAATATCAATCTCTACTTCCTTTTGGTTTGTGGATAAATGTGACAGACCTTGCACAGCTACACATGTACATTAAGGAACCCTACAGATAAAGCAAAGAAATAAGAGTGCTTCTCTCTTAAAAAATTCTATCATGCTTCAAAACAGCAGCTATCAGTCTAACTTTGTGACTGCTGAGCATCTGTAAGATTCCTGGGCTGTGCTTCCATGTCCTGTGCTGCCAGCTGTCAAGATGGTGTGTCTCCCTGGCAGTGGCACTAATAAACTGGTAGACCATAAATCTTGATACTCGGGTAGAAGTAGATGTTAATGGTGATCAGATGTTTGTTTTGTTTGATTCCGGTTTTTTGTTACCCTCAACAATTTGCTATGAATGAATCAATTTTGCTTTTTCCATCTAATGTCACCATGTCTGCATGTAACCAAGCACCAACAGGTTATTTTTCCCTTGCTTGTGTGCAAAGTATGAACCATCATTCAGAAAAAGGTATTTCATCAGGCAGCCTCTCCATGCTGGCAGTTTTGGCATACTGGAGGTGCCTGTTTTTTCTGTCATTTGGCTTAGGCAACTCTTACGTGCACGAAAGAGACACTGCAAGCAGGATATACACACCTTCAAGGTACAAAGCAATTGATTGTTGCCTTATGCACACAGTTAATAGGTGAGACTCGCAAGTTCCCAGGCTAAGAGAGCTGGCAGGGACCTGGCAGTAAATGGGGTACAATTGTGTGCCTCCTTTGTTCCCTAGGACAGGCTCACCCTCAGAGTTGCTGAGTTGCCATCCTTGTTTCCCTGTTTTTTTTTTTTTTTAGGATTTTATGCCTTTCCAGGAAGTGACCTTTCCCATTTCGACAGTCTTGCCTGTGAGTTTTATCTGTCTTATTTCGTCTGGCTTTAGCTGACATACTGCCTCACAGCTCTTCCTCACAACTTGTTGTGAGACAAGTTTTTGACTAGTTTTAACAGAATTTACACAACAAGAATAAATAGGACAACCTTATTTCCATTTAGATAAAGTCTGTGAGCTTTCATTTCAGTGAATATACTGTAGTAAACATGGACATTTTCATCTTAAAAGTCCTAACTTGTTTTACATGAGTGGCCCACAGGCTCTATTAAACACGAAGGTATAATCTCATCCTGTGTGCTCTTCTTTATTTTATTATTTTAAAAGAAAAGTAAATATTAACATCATAGATGCACATCACAGAGGCTCAATTACTGTAAACTTAAAATGGACAATATTATAATCAAACCAAAATGACAGTTGAGATTAGATCATGTGTTACCAATTATGTGCCTTGGATCACCAGTTTATGAAGTCATAAAGTTAGTACAGTGTGTAATCAGTGCATGCCCAACAAAGAAGAATTGCTAGTTGTTAATTTTGCATCAGGTGTTTCAAAGAGGAGCTGCTTCCTTTTGGTAAATGCCGATCTATAACAGAGGACTTTAGCATCCTGGGGATTGCTGGTGCCAGGGTTCACAGAAGGGCATTGCCTGGAGGAGAGGATAAAGCCAATCTTCCTAATCTTAAGGAACTACAGAGATCTAAGCAGGCCCTTTGCAGTTTTCTGCTTCAATGCTTTCTTCTGGAAATTTCATTGCAAGTTGCAGAGCTATGGTTTATCCTCCTTAGTTATCACTTGCCTTTACCCAAATAAGCATAAGAACAGATGTGCCAAATGGATTTTACAAGGTGATTCTTCTACATCCACTGAAGTTTTCCAATTTCTGGGTAACCTGAACACTTACATTCTTTCATTAAAAATAAAAAATCTAAAATGTTGGAAGTGTATCTTTCTAAGCTGCCATCTATTGTCTTTACAGTAGGTGAATGGGTTTTATTTTGGAATTTGATCTATTTTGTATCCTGTTCTAACATTGTATGGTTATACTTTCTTAGTGCTTCTTAAATATTCAGTAAAGAGAAGTGTTTTTCACAATATTTACTAAGTGAAAACTATGTATTTTTATGTAGCTTATTAGCATTTACTATGAAAGAAAAATATTGAAAAGGTTTTTCCTGACAATCTCATTTCTCAGTGCACTGTCTGATGCCGTTATTAATTATACTGTGCTTTCATCCTTTTGTGACCACATCTATTCCCAGAAATACTGTAAGTGGTGCTTCTGCACACAATTTAACTCCCCAGTAAACATACCCATCTGCTCAGTGTTTTCCTTCCTGCATAATTTTTACCTCAGTGGTAAAAGCAGCTGACTGAGGGCATCAGGCAAGAGATATAACTGTTCCTGCAGATTGTCTTGTTATAATGAAATTGGAAATCAGGTGATGTCAGTGCTATCAGACAATACCTATGCTGACAAATGCCAGCTAGAGTGTGAGGATGTGTGTGACAGGAAGCTTCAGGGCCTACTGCCTTAAGTACCTAAGTGCCAGGGAACAGTTTTGTTCTTTTCTGGATAGCTTCTACTTTGGAGAATGTTTCAATTTAAAACAGCTTTTCTCAAAATTGTGTATTCTCAGAGTAGATAAAACGAGATGTGGTTATGGGCCAAAGGGCTGTCATGGAAATCATTGTGACTCCACGGCTTTCAAATACTTTTCTTGGTCTCAACAGTAGTGTCATCTTCAGGTTCATTTCAATGGCAGAGGTATAGAGAATGTTCCTATGAAGTTTAGGATAGTGGAACAATTTTTTTTGAGTTGCTTTCCTTTCACGCTGCTGGCTAGTTTCAGAAGTAGGATGCTAGTGAAATTCAGCTCTTCAAACCTACACATACTCAGTGGTTCTGTACTTTGTAAAATATCTCAAGCTTCCCATTTTACCCCATGGAATTTCCTGATAGTAGCTGTCAGTTTCACAGGCCCCACAGCCTCTACTGGGTAGAAATCTCATTGCAGGTCAGACAATTTCACCATTGTGGTTTGAATGTTACTCTGTGCTGTCATACTAAAATGCTGAATACAGCACCTGGTCTGCTAGTTGCCGTAATGGCAAGACTTTGTTGTGCTTGTATCATATCTCTTCTCTTAAAATGGACAAACTACAGAGAATGTTTGTTATGTGGGCAGTTGTACCCTACTTACATGTGCTCAGCTGCCTTGATCCTTGGAGAGCACTATCTCATCAGGAAGTTTGCCAGCTCACAAGTTGTATTGTGTTTTGAGGCTGTGCATTTCCATGGTGACTCCAGCTTCTCTATGAGAGAACACAAAAGATTTTTCTTCAGAGGGTCAGGAGATATCCTCCATATTTGTCAGTCCTTGATTTTTAAAGTGAGGACTGACCTATTCTTACTAACTGCTTCCCATATAATGGGAAATACGCTCTTGAAACAAACTTAAACCCAGTGTAGATTTCATCCTGTGCATTTTAGAGAAGAGGAAAAAGAAATAAATTGAAATGACAAGGACTCTTTGCTTCTCAGAGTTGCAGGATAAATATTTAATGCTGGGAGAAAACTCCTAGGTACTACCTAACTAGGACAGAATTCAGTATTACATAAAGGTGACTGAGTTGAATAAGGGCAGCATGAGCAGGCTGGCTACAAGATGTTCTGGAGATTAACATTTAGGGGTTTCAGCTGGAACAGAAGCATTTAGTTTAGTGTTTTAATTGATTTTTAAACTGAGATTAAGATAGAGAAATGTTTTACAGTGAGATATTTTTGATCTAGCAGTTGAATTCAGATGGACCCCTGTGCCCATGCAGTTATCCCATTTATGTGAATAGGATTTGGTATATGTAAGGTACCAGTCTCTTGATGTGTGTCTGTAATTCAGGACTGCTACTTTGATTTCTTAAAATGCATAAACCAAGAGATTTCTCATTAAAATAGTGTGATTTACACAGACTCTTGCAGCACAGCATGTGAGTGCTTAATTCATGCTCATGTTTAATATTTAACAGAGTGCTGCTTTGTTATAGTAACAACAGGAAAAAAGGTACGTATGGTTCACTGCTGTCAAAAATAAAGACGTAGAAGCACTCTAAGCAGACTCTTAATTTCTTTCTCATCTGCCAGCTAAAACCTTTCACCTACAAAACCCCTCATCAACTGTAAAAGGTAGTTGCTATGCTGTTATTTTTATTAGACACTATTAAATAGCTTTTACTTCTTTTTGATAAGGGACAGCTTACAATATGTACAACAATTTAAAATACAATTTCTATTCATAAGCTTCAGCCTTTCTAAATCACATGTGCTGACTGTTTCATGAGAAAGGCAAGCTTATGCAATGAGGCTTTATGAAATGAACATTTATTATTGAATGTTGGTGTTTCGGACTGTGGAATATGCTAAAAATGAAGGATTTTTATTTCCCAATATTTTCTACAAATAGTTAATAAATCTGTGGTCCATGCCAGGTTGCCTTTACTGCTTCCTAAGCAGGGTGCTTTTTTGTTTCATTTTTACTGGAAAGCATTTTATTCATATTGTAACAAAGGATAAGGAAAAGGAAGCACCACTTATTTGTAGGAAAGCTGTAACAAATAAGGAGCCTCTCTGCTGAGAAGGAGGAAGGTGGGGAACAGAGCAGTAAGGATTGCTTTCCTGGGTTTTCTCTGGCCAGGTAGATATAGTTTGATGCTAAATACACATAAGACAAGGGAGTGTGACAGCTGGCTTTGCCCCACACCAGGGGCCTGACTGCAGCAGTTAACGAAGGGGAGGCTGCTGTGTACATGGTCTTTTTGGGACCACTGAGGCAGAGCTTAGGGACATGATGTCATTTGGTATGCTCTTATAACAGCCACTGGGATCAGTGATAAGCACTGAGGTCAACACCGGTGAATTTGTCAATTAGATTCTGTACAGACAGGACACCTATCTGCCTAAACTACGTTGTCATCTAGTTCTTGAATGAAGGTAACATGAAGAGGTCTGAGCCACAAATTGCTGAGAGGAATAGATTGACACACAAAATGCTGGGAGTAACTCAACACATGTTGACTTTGTATATTGTACCTATATTGGTTCTAAGTGTTAATACAGGTTTAGATTTACAGAAGAGACAAAAGAATCACACATGGTGTTTCTGTTGTTATGTAATGTACACGCATTGCCATGAAAGATAAATACTGCCAAGAAGAAACATCTGAAGACAATGGCTGTTTGGACTAATTCCTGCTGTTTAAGGTTTATTTTGGAAGCAGGCAAGCTTTATTCAGAGAGGGTTTTTTTAATTTAAGCTTTTTCCTGTGACTCAAGAAGTGGCTCTGCTTGGTGACCTCCTGGCTGACTGTGCAGTTGGAGTAATGCTTTAGCAAATAAGGTAATGCATGTTCATGTTTTCAGCCTCCACTAAGATCTTGAAAATTGTAGGGCACCTTATAAATAGAGATTGTAAAAAGTAGGTGACAGCAAGCATTTTGTATTTCCTGTTCCTTAGATAATGGTGTTTTAACTAAAAGCAACACTATGTAGTTCAGCAATTCCTGGAGTAAGAGGGACTTCTGTGAGAAGAAAGAAACTCTTTGTAGTTCATAGTAAGTGGGATATCTGGAATTTTTCTTTACTGTATTATCTAAAGACTTACCTCCACATCTGGGAATTCATGAACTCTGTTACTAAACAGGAACTGCGCAACATCCTACTGCTCCTATTTCCAAATCAAACTTTGGCTGATAATAAATAAGTGATTGTGCTACCTCTCAGCATCTCATTCAGTATCAGTCAGCACTTTTCCAGAAAAGCCACTCAGAAAATTTAGCTGGAACAAATCTCTCATTTATGACTTAGTGGGTTTTGCTGGAGGACTGTTCCAATGTCCAAATGTGCAAAGGACTGAAATTTTTAGCAAGTGAAATGGCTTGTCTTTGGATTAATAGATATTTGCGTGTGCTTTCACAATTAAAAGTGCAAGTACTTATCAAGTGAATGGAATTACACTTATAATTTAAAAGCAAATATGTTTGGTCCAGACTATACTGTTATTACTTCCTTCCCATTCAAAGGCAACATATTAATCAAAACAAGTGGATTTTTTTTCAATCAATTTTCTTACATAGCTACTGGCTTTTTCATCTTCACAGCACATCACTGAAAACAGCCGATTCTTAGAAATACCATTGAATAAAGCCCTCCTGAAAAATGAAGTTAGATCCTTCTTATGATAGAACTTAGCTGTTTTTTGAAGAATCCCTGGCACAGGATAAAAGATAGCAATGTAATTTGTATTTCAAATCTTAGTATGACATGCATGTCATCAATATTGGTAAGACAGTCTAAGCCTCTTGGCTTAGAAATTGCATGCAGAAATGCGGAGTCTAATTAATAAATCTCTTAGATGCAGATAAGGTGCAGTAGATAAAGGAAATGATTCTTCAAACTTCCTTGAAAATGACCTGTCATAGACTGTCTATGGAGCTATCCTTATTTGTGGATACAGAATTATCTCTTACTATGAGGTATCTACACTATGCTGTCCTTGTTCATCATCACATGAAAGCTATGAAAAGCCTTGAGTCTAGACTTTTAACAACAGGCAGTGGGAATGCCATTTTTTAAATCTAGATTTCTCTGAAAACTTGTTCACAGTAGCCAGTGAGGAGAGTTTAATGCAAGGTTTGTCTTGGGGGGATAGTGGGAAAGGGTGCACATTTATTTATGTAGAAAAAGATGTGGCATTTTTAATAGGGGAAAAATGTAATCACTGTGTCAGAATTTAGGCAAAATATCTAGCTTTAAGTTATCCTGAGAAACAAACCCAGGTTTTCTCCAGATGACTGAGGATATTTTTACGAATAAAGATCAACTTTGTCCATTTGTAAAATGGCTGTGCCCTGATGTTAGCAGCTGAAGAAGTTAACATTGGCTTCATATACTGACATGCTTCCGTTTGTGTATCACTTAGGTCTTGCGTATTAACGCCTGGCAAACGTTTCATATTTTATTGTTCCATTGCAGAGAGAGGGCGCACTGAAAAACATCATAGCTTTTTGCAGATGTGAATTCTTCAAGGCTCTCCACTGAGAACTGAGTCTTCAGCTGTCACAGGGGAAAAGGGAAAGCAGATAGCTGTGTGTCAGCATCTTGCTAGCACTTCAGATATCTCAGCCTATCTTGATCCGTTGGTTTTACTTACTGCTAACGTAACTAAGTGTTGCAAAATACTCCAATTTTGCTAAGTAATAGAGGTTATTCTAGTCTGCTATTCTAGTTCTTGTAATGTTATTTGTGTGTTTAGTATTTGATATAATTGCCGAGACACCTTTTTTCCCCCTTATTTTCTGCAAATGCATTCAGCATTAATGAAATCCCCTGTGCACTACTTAGAAACAAGCTTAAAACCAGTGAAAAATAGAGTTACTGTAAAAATTTTAAATAAAAATGTAAATAAAATGAAAACCACTATCAAATACTATTATTTCCATGGAATACTGAACTTTTCTTCAGAAAAGGCAATATGGCAAAATCATCAATACTGATCTCTTCCATCTGTTAAGTCCAAAATGTGTCTTAATTACTTAGTTACTTCTGGGACTGTAACAATCAAAAATGTCAGCAAGGGAAATTCTCGTTAGCTAAAAGGAATGAAACACCCCTCATAATCAGGGTGGATAAGGAACAGGTTGCTCAGAGAGGCTGTGGCATAACCATCTTTTGGAGATTTTCAAAACTTGTCCACACACAGCTCTTGGCAACCTGATCTAACTCATCACAAAGTCCTCTCCTCTCTGTAGGCTTTGTGATGAGAGTTGATGCCCCATTAGCTGGCTGATTTCCCAACTGCTAATAGGCATGCACTTGTTTAGTGAGGTACAGTGGATAAAATTTGCCATCTGTTCACTGGCCAACAGTCAGATGGTAGGAGCTGGAGATTTTGTAATATTAATGCAGTAAAATAGAAGATAGCTTGGTTATTGAGCTATCAAGCCACCTCAGATTAGCATGAGAATTGCTATTATTTATTTATGCATGCAAGATTGTGTAACAGGCAACAGTAAACAAGTATTTGTTGTTGCAATGTGTATTTCTATTCATAAAACTGAAGCTTTAACTGATACTTTCAGTACAGCTTTTCTGTTTTTTTTTTAGGCTTTATTTTTTGTAAAGGCTTCCCTAAAAGGCCACATAAATAGCAAAAGCACAAAGTTAAGTGTTAGTGTTGTATTTACGTCTTCTTTTTAGTAAATTATTATGCAGTGATGGAGTCACAAAATGCTCTCATTTAATGAACTGCTGCAATAATACATGACGAGTGTCTACAAATCAACCAGGACATGTTGGTTTTGGTGACTTTGAGTGAAACTACTGATTCCATTGATATTTATCAAACCAGTCATGTCTATTCAATACTGGTATTTAGAAAAAAAAGGGCAGAGTGCATAGTTTTTTTGCACGGGCAAATGAACACTGTGTATTCAGACAGTGGTAAGCAAATACCAAAATTTCTGTTTGTCCTGTATCTGTTCTTCTAAATGCAGAACTCCTATGTCATGTAACTGTGTATGAGGCTTTTGGGGGGTTGTTTTTCTTTGTTCCCCCCCCCCCCCCCCATGGGCAGGGACACCTCACACTAAACCGTCTCACCCAAGGCTTTGTCCAACCTGGCCTTGAACACCAGGGATGGAGCATTCACAACTACCCTAGGCAACCCATTCCAGTGCCTCACCACCCTAACAGGAAAGAATTTCCTCCTTATATCCAATCTAAACTTCCCCTGTTTAAGTTTTAACCCATTACCCCTTGTCCTATCACTACAGTCTCTAATGATGAGTCCCTCTCCAGCAACCCTATAGGCCCCCTTCAGATACTGGAAGGCTGCTATGAGGTCTCCACTCAGCCTTCTCTTCTCCAGGCTGAACAGCCCCAACTTTCTCAGCCTATCCTCATATGGGAGGTGCTCCAGTCCCCTGATCATCCTCGTGGCCCTTCTCTGGACTTGTTCCAACAGTTCCATGTCCTTTTTATGCTGAGGACACCAGAACTGCACACAATACTCCAGGTGAGGTCTCACAAGAGCAGAGTAAAGGGGCAGGATCACCTCCTTCGACCTGCTGGTCACGCTCCTTTTGATGCAGCCCAGGATACGGTTGGCTTTCTGGACTGCAAGCGCACACTGAAGCCGGCTCATGTTCATGTTCTCATCAATGAACACCCCCAAGTCCTTCTCTGCAGGGCTGCTCTGAATCTCTTCTCTGCCCAACCTGTAGCTGTGCCTGGGATTGCTCCAACCCAGGTGTAGGACCTTGCACTTGTCATGGTTAAACTTCACGAGGTTGGCATCAGCCCACCTCACAAGTGTGTCGAGGTCCCTCTGGATGGCATTCCTTCCCTCCAGCGTAACAACTGAACCACACAGCTTGGTGTCATCGGCAAACTTGCTGAGGGCGCACTCAATCCCACTGTCCATGGCAGCGACATAGATGCTGAACAAGACCGGTCCCAACACTGATCCCTGAGGGACACCACTCGTTACTGGTCTCCAGCCGGACATTGAGCCGTTGACCACACTCTTTGTGTGCAGCCATCCAGCCAGTTCTTTATTCACCGAGTGGTCCATCCATCAAACTGATGTCTCTCCAATTTAGAGTCAAGGATGTTGTGTGGGACAGTGTCGCACGCTTTGCACAAGTCCAGGTAGAAGACATCAACTGTACTACCCCTGTCCATCAGTTCCGTAGCCCCATCATAGAAGGCCACCAAATTGGTCAGGCAGGATTTCCCCTTAGTGAAGCCATGCTGGCTGTCACCAAGCACCTTGTTGTTTTTCATGTGCCTTAGCAATCATGTTACTTCAGGAGCAATTCTTTGATCCACTTGGTCATATATTCATGTTCAGTAGGAAAATACGTTTGTAAAGAGCAGTAGAAATTTAATTTACTCAAATATATACTATAACAAGATTTTAAAAATTCATGGAGTTCTTTAGGCAGACATTTTAGTCAGTTTTTAACTAACAGTATTTAACCACATAGAAGCTATTTTATTATGTTTTTCAACACCCTTTTTAGTTGTGATTAACTTTCTGTTTTGCTGTGCAAAAATTATGACTGTTATGAAACATGAAGTAGAAAATGGATATATCATGCTGGCTGTATTGTATAATTGTTATACAGAACATGCAATGCCGTTAATTTGCACAACTGTTCTTATATTTACATACATTAAGAGCATGAGCTGCCACTGTTTAGCCAGTACTTTTGCTCAGACCTTAGTTATTCACCTGTGGCTTGTATATACAAAAGCAAAATAAGATAAAGTCTTTGAAAGTTTCATAAAACAAAAAGCACAAATGAAAGTTTGTTACTTATCAGAAGAGCAGCAGAAGCTCTATTCACAACTCCTTGTTGTGTTTGCTTGCATTGCCACTTTCCTGCGGTAGGAAGGACTTTGAACAGACAACACTGCACAAAAGAATGAAACAAATAAAACATAAATTGCCAGTTTCTATAGTTTTCCCTAATTAGCAATTTGTCTTCCTCTCTGAAACTAAATAGACCATAAAATGAGAATTCAGGAATTTTTGACTAAAACTCTACTTCAACACTAGGATATGCAGAAATCAATTAAGTGGTGAAGAACTTTTAAGGCATTATAGAAGATAAGTTGTATTAACATGTTACTTAAGATTAAAAAAATTGTCAGGAATGAGTTTGACTTTGGAAAACCAGAGAAACTGGCATGAGAGCACTTGTTCAATAAAATTAATGTCATGTTGCTCAGGAATTTCAGGGAATACTTCTGTAAGAGAAGCTTTATTTTAGAAATCAGTGCAACCTCTTCTTACGATGGAAAGAAATAAACCTTCCAAATGCAGTTTGTCTCTGTGACAAACATTACTGCTAAGTCACTCACTAGAATATAAACAGTTTTATATATATATATACATATATAGAATCAGCTTTATGTATGTCCAGCCCTTAGCTGTAGAGATACACATAACTGTCGTGGTCTTTGGAGGCTGACAGTTTGTATTGCGAGATGAGAAAAAAAAGAGTTTGGGGTTGATTATTTTGGGTCTCAGCTCTGAATTAAAACTGTAAACCCTTTCCCTAATAGCTGGCCTCTTCTTGTTACATTACTCCCATTTACTGGGGCAAAAGTGTGCTCAATTGTCCATAAACAACTCTTGTCTTCCAGAGAACAGACTAGCATTACTCCTTAGTATACTGCAGCCTGTGGTCACATGCAAGTGGTGTGGGCTGGTGCCTGGCATTCACAACTCCCTTGTACACCTTCCCTCCATAACTTTGTAACTTACTAGAGAGGCTGTAGTCAATGCTGGGTGTTTTTAAAGATAGCTTTATTTAAAATAATTCACAGCATGCCTTATTCTTCCACAGTTTTAGACAATTTTAATGCCATCCACATATAAAAAACCTGTAGTGTTGAGATTACACTGTTAAAGTAATCCTGTCAGAATCACCACGTGCTCAGTTTGAAGGTACAGAGACAGACTTAGGGTCCCTGAAATCACCTCTGGGGTTGCCACCACAGCTGCATTTCTCATAAAGAACAAAGGCAGCACTAACAAGTCAACATAAACTGATTTACCTCCTTTCAGGCACAGCCCAGTTTTGCAAAAGGGCTAGAATTAAACATGCTGAGATGATTTTGAGCATTAATAAAGCATCTTTCCATGCTTGGGCAAGAACTGCCATAATAGGTGGGGGGAGAAAAGCTTCTTTTCCTTAAACTATGTGTGGTTTTGTAACATCTTTTTGCACTTTTATGTTGATACATGGCTTACAGAGGGCACAAGGAGAGAGCCTGGTGGACCTCCCTAGCATTTCCATACATCTCTAGCATTCAGCAGTATGACTTCCCCAGTCAAACCTGCATCTGGGCCATTGTGTTTAACAGGCAGTGCAGGCCTGAACACTGGTCTTTGTGGCATAAATCTGACTTATCCACTGAATCCTTCGTTTTAAAAATGCTTGCTGGAAAGGTAGGCATATACATACACTGTAATGGGGTACAGGTGTGGCAATTGTCCCTTAAAATGTGAATAAAGGTGCTAAATAATCTTGTGCTGCTTGCATGCTCTGGACTGGATCCTATGGCGTATTCCATATTCAACAAACTGAAGATGCATTTGACATTGTTACTGGAATGAGAATGATCATGTATCCGCCCGCTATTTCCAAGATCCAAGCAGAGCACTGTGGATTTACCTCACTTGCACCAGGGGGCGCTCGCTGCCCCTCAGGTGTACACAGCTTTGGGCGGGAATCGCCTCAGGGGCGCCAGGCCCGTCAGCCTCCAGTCACCGCGCGGGCTGCGGAGGAGGCGGGGAGAGGGTGCCGGTGACAAACGAAGGTTTCCGTGGCCGCGCTCAGCGCACGGTGCCTTTCCGCTCCAAGAGGACCAGGGGAACCGGGGACTGCGGCCACGCTCCGGCGGCGACACCGCACCTCACCGCGCGGGAGCGCTGCCCGCCGCAGGGCGCTCCTTCGGCACCGCGGCTCTGCCAGCGCGGGGCTGCCCGCCACGCTCCGGCCCTTCGCCTCGGCAGTCACCCGAGGATCAGCCCGCGGCCGAGCACCGCTGCGCAGCCGCTCCGCTCTCTCCACTCGCCCCTTGCGCGCGGCTCCGCCCCCCGTGAGGCGCCGGGCTGCCCCCGCCCCGTCAGCTGACTGCCGGGGCTGCACCCGGCGCTGTTCACACCGCCCCCTCCTCTCGCCGCTCTCCGGTACCGGTGGGCCGCGGTGCGCACGCAGCGGAGCCTGCCTCCAACATGGTGCTGGAGTCGGTGGTGGCGGATCTGCTGAACCGCTTCCTGGGCGACTATGTGGAGAACCTGAACAAGTCTCAGCTCAAGCTGGGCATATGGGGGGGTAAGGAGCCCCTTCGCTCTCCCGCCCGTAGCTTCCGTGGTGCTGCGGGGCCGCTGCTGTCACTGAGGAGGGTGGTGGGAGGGAAACGGATTTCGTTGGCTGCGGTTCCCCCGTGAGGGGTTGGCGGGCTGAGGCACCGGCGGCCCCTCTGAGGGGCGGTCGGTCTGTACTTTGCCTCCCCCAGTGAGGAGGGGGCGAGCTGCGGAGCCGCGGCCCGTCGTGAGCGGCGGAAGGTTCGCGTGTGGCCGCAGGCTCGCCTCACTGTGGTAGACAGTCTGCCCCTCTGTGCCCGTGGCCTCTGCACCTTGTCTCTTTCCCTCCCTCCCTCCTCGTGAGGGTCGGCAGCTGAGGTCGATCTGTGGCGGCTCCCCCATTCCCCCAGCGGCGACCTCTGCCCGGAGGCGGCCGGACGGTCCTGCTGTTGCTTCGAGGAAAGCTGCAGGAGAGATCCAAGCACAGTGACAGGGCTCCAGTTTGTAGGGGGAGAAAGAACGAAGTTGGGGTCCCAGCTGTGGCAGTCGCTGAGGCGAGGTGTGGGTGCACGCCGCTGCCCTCCGAGTGCTCTGAGGGAGGAATCTGTCGGCAAGGGAAAAAAAAAAAAAAGCCATTTTTTGTCTTCTCTTTCTTGAGAATACACTGGGTAGAAGCCCAAGCGTGCTCTGAGGTCTGCCTGTGGCGTGGTGGAGCGTCAGGTGGACTCTACATGGCGGCCCCCGGAGGAGGGCAGGTCTTGGTTGTGGTGCCTGCCGAGCTGTGTCTCTCACCTGCTAAAACAATGTGCATTAAACAGATGTGACGGTGCAATAGCGTGGAGTAGCAGTGCTCAGTGAGCGCACCCGCACGTCAGTTTGATGCCCTGCAGGCATGCAAAGAAACAGTTGAAGTACTGATGGAGTTTGACATGGTTTAGTGACGGATTTAGCAGTCCTGGGGTAAAGATTGGACTTAATCTTAAAGGTATTTCCAACCCAGCCGATTCTGTGATTCTATACTGTCTAGAGAAGTCTGGGTATTTTAGATGCCTTCCATACACAAAGACTTTTCGTGTCATCTTAGTTTTGACTTTGCCATGGTAGTAAATAATTTAACATTTATAAAATACTAGTGTCTCTATTGTGGAACATAGCTCTGAGGAATCTGGCATTAAAGTCCTAAGAGGTGTATGTCCTTTTCTCAAGTATAATTCTATGTGAAAGCATTCCCTTTGGAAATCCTGTTATGCTGCCAATGACAGTTAATGTGTTTGTGAAAATAGGAGTATATTTTTGTGGCTCTATGATTCATGATTTTTTTATCTAAAATAAAAAACAAGGTGCAGTGTTCCTAGTCTACGCTACCTTGGTAGGACATTCACAATGAATACTAAGAAGGATTTCCTATTATTGTACATATATTTAATGGAATAGAAACATGCAGACATCTAAGGCATCTGTAATCTCTTCATCCATGAAATTTTGTCTGAATAATCAGTGTTTAATAACTAACAAATTAGACATTTACTGTGCTATTCTGTATCTGGACAAAGTTTTTCAGATTTTAATAACGTGTACTTGCAAGGGTTGTAGTTGTGTTTCTTGTTCTGATTTACGTAATAGTTGTAGTCACTTGTTCTGTACTTTTTCTCCTGAACAGGTAATGTGGCACTTGACAATTTACAGATAAAGGAGAATGCACTAGTAAGTATTCTAATAATTTAAAAATTGCTTTTATGGGTCTATAGGGTAAAATATTACTGTAGTCTCATGTTACGCAGTATGAATTCTTTACTGGTCATTGGAAGTAAGTCCTTACTTAACTGCTTCTAATTTTGCTCATTACTTGAACAACAAAAGAAAAGAAGCTGTGGTTAAAACGATGTGTACTCCTCTAGAAGAGAACTTAGCAATAGGATTTTGAAGTTTTTCCATGTTATCCATGCATGCAGATAGAACCTGTTCTACTATTTGAGGCTTGAAATGGTAAGATATTTAAAAGCATGCATCAAAAGGAACATGACCAGCAGGTTGAAGAGGGGTTCTCCTCCTTGGCTCTCATGAGGACTCCCCTGCAGCCCTGCATCTAGCTCTGGGGCAACACCACAAGAGAGCTGTTGGAGGGAGTCCAGAGGAGGCCACTAAGATGCTGCAAGGGCTGGAGCAACTCTGCTCTGGAGTCAGGCTGGAAGAGCTGGGCTGGTTCAGCCTGGAGAAGGCTCCTGGGGAGATCTTTTTTCTGCACTTTTATGTCCATGCAATAGATGTTTTTATGTTTCTGAACGATTTACTAGATCTAATGGGCTGGCATAGGCCTATATATGCACTTTTTTTTTTTCTTTTTCCCCAGCTTTGCTTGAATAAATAGATTTTTCAAGGTACAACTTGTGCAAATTGGTTGATCTTCTGAGAATTGCAGTCTTCTGAAACACAGTGGTTCCTTTCTCAGTTATTGGTGTGGGAATGAAGGGAGAATAAATCCTTCTACATCAGTTGATGGGATTGAAACTTTATTTTTATGATGTTCTGTGTAAATTGATGCATATTAAAACTGGCAGGCAGTAAGATGTGTACTCTGTGAAAGTAAATATGGTTATTCAAATGCTCCATTCAAAATCGGAGTGATGGAGTGAAGGAAAAACAAGAAATAAATTGCATTAGTACTCATGTTCTTGCCTGAAGAAAGAACTTGACTGATTTTAATGTTCTTTAATTGAGCTGATAAACACCTGTGCAACTAAGAGAATCTCACTGCAGATTTTAGTGTGCTTCAGATTTCAATAAAGAGAAGTATTACTCTTCTGTGAACTGAAAACCTGTTGGATCTTTGTATGGCCTAACTATTGTTTTCTCTTCATTGTTCTGAAGTTTCATATTTTACCTGCCCTTTTCATCAATTCCAGATAACGTTGTTGTATTTGAAAAGTTTTGACACAAGTATCTTCATAATCTGGTAGTTAAAAAAAAGGAAGGAAGAACGTGTTATCTGCTTTGTCTTTCTTTCTTATAATAGTTGATTATGCTTCTAGGAGTTCTGACTTACAAAAATGCAGAGTCTTTTGTGTGACTGACCAGAGCTGAGAGCGAGCTGAGGCAAATTCAAGAACTAAAACTAAGGGATGTTTCTGACTGCTTTCCAATTGCAATTTATTAGATTTCTATGCAAAAGTAATTAATGGAAGGTTGATGTTGAACACCATTTTTACAGAAGTACCTATACCTTCCTGAAAAAGAAGAGATTAAAGGAATATGATATGGTGCAACTTTTTCTGTCCTAGTTTGCCTGTCTGCTGCTGTCTGGACTGGTTTTGTTTTCCTTTTGAGGTTTTCCACTAGAAAATTACTAACTTTTGATTTTTGTATGTAGATACTGGACTTTACAAATGTGACAGAAGGAATTCCTAAGGAAAAGGGAGATGAGCAAACTGTTAGTTTTAGTGTTATGCTCGCTGAAAGTGGCTTTTTTTTCCTTGGTCATAATAAAAGAGCATTTAATTAAAATGGAGGTTTGTCAGACCTTTCTCAGAATTTAGCCTTCAGCTCATGCAAAGTCAACTGAACAAGATTAGTGTAAGATTTCTGAAGTAAAATTGTGCAAAATTGTTTTACAAATGAATTCTTATTAATCTTGAAAAAGTAACCATATAACTATTATTTTCCGCAAAACATGTTAGAAAAAGAGTTTGCTGACATTGCTGAAGTGTCATTCTGTGAAATAATGTACTTCTCTCTTTCGAGGCTTTTGTTCTGTTTTGTGTGACTTCACTTATAAAAGTGCAGAAGTATAATGGGGTAGTTGCTATTAATGTTCCTTTTTTACTTTGTTAAAAACTTATGATAGTAATGAATTCTTTCCAATGGATTTCTTCAGCTTTATCCTTCTTTTTTTTTTTTTCAATTATAATGAAAAATGGCTGATGACAGACTGATCTAGGCTCCTTAGAAATTTTTACCTATTTCTGAGCTTATAAGCTTCAAAAAGCTTAAAATCTGAGCTTCTGTATTTGTCAGTTTGTATCCAGTATCCAGCTTTTAAAGTCTTCAAAGCTAATATTGCATGTTTCTTCTTAGTTATAGTCTTGAACTATTTTCAGTAAATCATCTTTTTGTTGTGTTAACATCAGCCCACTGTGCTCCCATGGTTTTAATTTATGGGCCATTAATACAGTATTAAATGAAGTAGATTTAGTTGGTGGAGCAGTCTTCTCCTTCTGACTTTATTAAAAGCAGAGATCTTTCTTTGCTGTCACAGTTTGTTTCAGCTTCTTCTTAATGTCTGTTCTTACCACTAAAAAGAAAGTTTGGAGATCAAACTATTTTAAGTGAGTCTATTTGCTCTCTCACTTCTGATATATTAAAAAAAAAAAGCAACCAAAAACAATCAAACTGAGCAGAAAGCTTCCGGTTAAGTTTATTGACCAGATTTTTAACATGTAGCAGCCTGCAGGAAGGAATATTTGGGAAGTATTGAAGAATAGTTGTGACCATGAGAAATCTGAAGCTTTATGAAAAGTTTCTAGGACTATGCAGTTACAAGCAGAACATGGTTAAAATATTCCATAGCTCTTGCTTTTCAGTTCTTTCTTCAAGGTACCAAAAAAGAATAATCTGTGGAAGTGTCACACATTTAATCACTTTTAATTAAAAAGGTTGATGAGAGGCTCCTAAGTGCAGCTCAGAATGCTACTTAAAAACTTTGCAAATCTGGCAGAAATGTTAATTTCTTGTTTGGAGCAGCCCTTTTAAATTATTTTAAGTTGTTGGAAAAGTGGTCAAGGTTGTTTTCTAGTACAAGGGAAGAGAGAAGTGGTTAGCATCCATCTCTTTTGGGAAAATGGGTTTGCTTTTTATAATCTTTGAGGTTAAGATTTATCCTCAGGTCTTTGAACTGTGGTTAACTTGTTTGAAAAGAATACTGACGTGGTAGACATTTCTGGAAGCTTAATGTATTCACTTCGTAATATTTCCACTTATTTTCTCGTGCTCCCTCTTTACTTTGCCTCTCCTTTTATGTTCTTGATATTCCTATGGTTACATGCTTGCTTTTGCTGAAAGTAGAGATACTTTGTGAGATTTAAATTGATGGTAATTGATGGTAATAATAACATGTTTCTCATTTGTGAGCGTATCTTGATGTTTGGTAGGCATTTTGCAGAGGCTTTCTCAGTACTGTTAGCAAGACTTTTTATATGTTTGTAAATACTAAATGCTGTTATTAAAAACAAAAGACCTATGTGGCAAATTAATAAAAAATATAAAATGCAAATTCTTGTATATGGATAAAATTTTACTCTTTAGTAACCTTTGGAATGAAAATATTATCATACTTGGAGAGAATTGCCAGAAATGTGTAAATTCTTTGTTTTGAGGCTTTCTACAAGCCTTAACTGCATTTATGAATTCCTGAGTTCATGTGAGTATTGCTGAATAGTTAAGTCTGTTGTTTGTAGAACTGTTTCTGTTTTGCATCTTCAGTTCTGGGTAAATCGTCGTAACAGAAGATAGTAATTTTGCTGTATAAACCAGCTTATCTTTAAAATACATGGATCTCTTCAATGTTTCTTCTTTTTTTTTCTTTTTTTTTTTCTCTTTTTTCTGTACAGAGTGAACTGGATATACCTTTTAGAATAAAAGTTGGTCAGATAGGTAAGTTTTTGCTTCAATGGAATTGTTGAAATGGAAACGTTAGTATAGGCCTAAAGGTCAGTCCTGCCTCTGACCTGAGTCCTGCTTCTTTCATTAAGCTTTCTTAAATGATCTCTTATGTGCTGTTGAAACATGCTGAAGTCCAATGTAACTGCCCTGGATAAATCATAAAATGTTATCTGGCAAACCCTGTTTGTGTAACTTTACCAGCTGCTATGAAAAACCTGTCTGAGAGGTTTTTTCCAGGTACATGGTTGATCAAGAGAGCTGTTCAGCATGGGCAGAATGCACATGGCTCTTTAAAGGACAGATAAGAAATACGAAGAATTTAAGTAAGATTTCTGAGACTGGCAAACATGTCAAGGGTTTAGGGACTCTCAGATGTATGCTTTTTAAAAAAAAAAAATTCCCTGCATTGCTTTTTCACATGAAATATTTGTTGGAGATGTGTGTTGTATTTCTACTTCCGTGGGAAAATCGCATTCATCCCAGTGAACTGAACTCTAGTCATGATCTCAAGTTTTGAGCTGAAGTCTTCTGACTCAAACTGTATTTTCTTGCTTATAGCTGTTTGTATTTTCTCTGCATGCTTTTTATCACTTCAAGGACTTTATAAAATGTTTAGGCCCATATGGTTTCTGCTTGCCTCCTGTTTAGGACGTCAAGATACAGGGCTAATGCTCTTTGATGTCCGAGGTGTTGCATGGACAACAGTGTAGATTTTGGTTTTGATTAACTGTATCTGCTTTGTTTAGATAAACTTACTCTGAAGATTCCTTGGAAAAATCTCTATGGTGAGGCGGTTGTTGCAACTCTGGAAGGCTTGTATCTTCTAATAGTTCCTGGAGCAAGTACGTCAATTCTTCAACAGCACAATTTAATGGAAAAGAAAAATATCAAAGGGTACCCTGTAGATGCATATACATAATAGCAAGTAGTTCATGTAAGATGCCATTTATATGTTCTGTTCCCTCAGGGAAATTTATATACAAATGCTTTTTCTATGCAAAAGTTAGTGGAAGAGGGGTGGGAGAAAACAGCCCCTGTTGCTTTTATGTAAATCCTTGGTTGTATCCATTCCAAGTTTAAGACAACAGCCAGGTTTCCTCTGAAGTGTGCTTATTCTGAATCCACTTTTCTGGCATGGCTTGGGTCTTTTAGCTGTTGCATGGTACTGTTCTTCTGCTTCTAACTGAGAGCAGTTGAAAGTAGTAATTCCATTAGAACTGTTTTTAGGGAGAGGGAAGAGGATCAAAGAGCTAGATTAGTTTTCTCTGAAATCAGAACCTCTGTTGTGTTAAGAAAACTTGCAAGTTTCTAGGGTGTTAAATATACATGTAGTAGAACTTACAAACCTGCGGGATATTGCACAGATCACACTGGAGGCCCTGAATTTCCAAGGAAAGATTCTGTTATGAATTAATATTGGACTGTTGGTGTGATCATTCTGTATTTTGCTGTGTAAAAATTAACTATTTTAGAGGCTGGATGCAGCTTTCAGCAATTAAACCTAGAATAGCCTTTATCAAGGTTTTTTGCAACATCATGTTGAATATGTGGCATGCATTTCTTGATTATACATTTATGTAACTTGAAATTTAGGATTAAAGCTGTCACAACTTGGCTTACAGGCATTAAATATGATGCAGAGAAGGAAGAAAAATACTTACAGGATAATAAACAAAAGGAACTGGCAAGGATTGAGGAAGCCTTGCTGAAAGCAGCAGAGAAAGGTACTGAGTTACTAATACAAATATCCACTGGAATTTGAGGACTTAATGTGCTATTCTTTTTGTTCTTTTTTGTGACTGACATAATGAATTTTGTTTTTTCAAGCGTCTGGCTAATCTTACTGCAGTGCTTTGAAAAACCTTTTTCCTGTAAGGCTTGAAAGAAATGTTATTTATTTACTTTTACCACTCATTTATCCAGTCAGCTTCCATTGGAAATGGGAATTTGATAGTATGGTATGTCTTTGTTTTTTTCTTTTCCTTTTTTTCTTAAAGCTATAGGGAAACAGGACCAAAGATGGAAATTGCATTACATGAGGCTGATGTTGTTATATTGCTTTAGAGATTTGGTAATAGATGTTTATCTAAGGATAGTGGTAAAGTTTGCAAGAATACTACTTTCATATCAGTTTCTGCTGTCCTTTTATGATACACTGCATTTTGACTGGTTTGAGAAATGAGACTGTCTTGAGCAGGAAATAATTCATGACACAAGAACACAATTTAACATAAGAAAATTTTGACCTAGGTCATTAAAAAAATTTCAACTTTCAATTATAAGATAAAATAATTGATAATTTCACTCCAGTTAACCTGATTTGTGGTGGGGTTATTCTTTGTTGTAACAAATATCTATGGCAATTACAGTATACGACTGGCTTCTTTGAACAGAAGCCAAGCTCTAAACCAATGACAGGTAACTGCCTATGATAGAGGAAAACGTTATTACTGAAGTTTTTGTCTGAAGTGAGACCTGTTTGTTGGGTGGTATAATGGTTCTTAAGATGCATCTTTACGATTCATGTAATGCTGCAAATTACTTGCCTTGGAAAAGTTACTGAAGATGAAATGAAGCACGGAACACTTGAAAAAGATAGTTTGATTGTAATCTCTTCATTTATTTGCTGCCTTGTTTCTGCTTTGCTAGTTGATTTACATTTGCAGTTTACTTCAAATAGCAATGTGGCAATCTGTTTAGAGAATCCTTGCTTTATTTCTTGTCTTTAATGTGCCAGAAACTGTATGAGAGCTAAGACAACTTAAGTCGATGAATTTTGCAGCCATACTTTATACTGGGGCAAAGGAATGTTCATAGAAGTTTAACCTTGGTTATGTAGGACATGGATACTGTAAAGTACCAATGCTTCAGCCATTATTCTTTGCAGTAGTAGCAATGGGATGAAGAGATAATATAATGAGAAAAGTTTAGCCTAATGAGTACTGCTTGAGGAATTCCAGTTCTGGAATTTCATAAAGTTAAGAGTGAGTCTGTGTGCCTGTGACTGTCATAGTTTTTGAAAGAAACTTAATGCATTCAGCATTTGTGAGGATTTAAAATTTTTTTTTTTTTTGGGGGGGGTGGGGAATCATGTAAAATGATACCTCAGGAGCGCAACTCCTTGTATAAAGAACTAGAATCAGATTCAGTCATGTTTTGCAGTTTTAAACTTTCAGCCTTGTGAAGGGAAAGCTAGAGGAACATTCACATTGAGTTCTTCTGAACTCTAGTTATCCTCTCAATCACGCTGCAAGCAAGATCCTTATGGGTCCTTCCCAACTTGAGATATTCTTTGGTATCTCAGTGATAGATATTTGTGTTTCTGGTGTACTAGAATATTGTACTGAGGGGTGCTTGTATAGTTGTATGAGCAAATCCCTTGCTTTTGCAGAAGTCTTAGGACCCAAGTTGCTCTGCTGCACCATAAACTAAGAAATTCAGCTCTTCCTGTACACTTTTAAGAACACAATAGTTGGTGAAAACCTAGGAAATACATTGAATAGAAAGTTGCCAGTGTCCATGAATTCTCAGCAATATTTGCTTTTCTGGTTAGTACTCAGCTTACCTTAGTGTGTTTAGAACCTTGTATCAGCACCTGCATTTATTTGAGTTTCCTTGCATAAACAGTCCTGGGGATATTTTCTTTAGACATGCTGTTCAAATATTGAGTAAAATAGTCATGTCACTGTGTGTTTAGTGTAGTGTGATGGGGAAAGGATAACAAGCTCTGCTGACCTGAGCTGGCAAAACATTTTTTGTTTTCTAAGTTATTAAAATCTGTCAGTATGAAAAGTCATATATGGAGACCAAAGCTTGCAGCAGTTTTCTTTGGCTGGTTATGAGTAAAATGAAAATTGCATAATTTGTCTATGTAGATAATGTGTGAGACTTGATATTCTGAAGTGACTGGCTGTCAGGTACTGTACTGGAAATACTAACGTGTCATAGCAGTTTTAAAAACTTAATATTAAATTGGGAACTGCTTTCCTTCTTTTAAACAAAATGATTTTTTTGGTTATTTGCTGCCATGTGGACCAAGGCACTCATTCACAAGATTCCTTGTATGGGTTGGAGAGTCTGATTTACAAGGACACCAAGCCTGGTGGGTATGCATGGTTAGTTATATTTTGCACATAAAAACAACCCCTCCCAAAATACCCAGACATTGAAACGAGGAAATGATACTTATTTGGTCATCATCCACATATTGGTGGTTCTAGTAATAAGATTTTAATGACAGTGGATTCAAGAGGAAACTTGCAATGACAAGTCCTGTCTTAATTGAATGGCTGTTGAAAAAGACTTCGGTGCCATTTAGAAAGATTTCCATTAGCCACATTGAGGTCAAGAATGTTATAAAATGCTAATAACATTCTACTGTAGTTTTAGAACACTATCTTTAGGTGTTTTGAGAATAGAGGGTAATTACTGTCAGGGTGTCTGGGCTTGAGACATTGGAAGTTCAGTCTGACTTAAAGCCACGGACAGGCAAAATGAACCGTAGCAAATTGAGGGCATTTAGCATGCTTTTTTCCCCTGGTTCTGTTTATTTGGACTGCTCTGAAGTTAGACAAGTAAAGATTTTCCATTGAAATTTAGAGGAACTGTTACTATGTTGTGTCTGCTATACTTCTGTCTTGAGACAAGTTTTCAGAAATTTATTCTTAGCCCATATTACTTAGTAGGCTTTTATCTGAGTGCAGGTTTAGAACACACATAAACCCATGCAGTTAGTTTCTCTATAGTAATGGCTTAGGGTAGTCAAGAGGAAAATTGTGGTGCCTTGGTTTTCTCATACATGGGAATGAAGGTCTTAGAAATACAAAATCAACAGTAAGGGCAGGATGCCGTCTTTCACAAATATCATTTATAGAGGATTACGTGTAGTGTTAAAAGGAACTATGCAGAAGAAAATGTTGCTTCTCTTTGGCATAGTTTCTCTTTATAGGGTGATCACCTTACTTGCAAGACAGGTTGAGGTCTTGGCAGGCACTTTGTTCTTTGTTTGAACAGGCATGCAAATTACATAAAGATAAAGCTGTTGCCCAGACATAGACTACTGCACTTGCTTCCTTCTTGTTTTAGTGGGATACACCCTTATCATGCCGCAACCTCTTAAGCACCAGCAGCCCTATTGCCCAGTTCTTTTACCCGTACATGGCCAGAGAGGGAAAAGAAACAATGCAACTCACCAAAGTTAGAAATGTGCAAATATATGAACAATAATCCATGAAATGGTTGTGACTGGTTGTAATTTGTGTGTAAATAATATATTTGGTTTCATATAAAGCTTTTAAAGAGCCATAATTTTTGTATGCCTTTTCTGCAGTTACTCTGTTGTTCTTTCCCATTGCTTTGATACCATACTGGTGATTTACATGAGAGTCATATTGAAGAGTGCTTGTTGGGTTTCCATGTACATCTCAAATATTTTAACTTGGAGGTTGTGCCCTTGTATGGTAGCGGCCTCTTTTGGATGTAAACTTCCATGTTTTTTTCTTTTTTTATATTATTAACTGTTCAGTTATGACAATTACCTGCCTGAGGGCCTTAAATAAAAACCAAACAAATTACTGAAAGGCTTCTTCCCCAGGCTTTCTAATAAGCAGTCATGGCTCTGTTTTTATCTCTCTTTTGACCATATGTGATCTGGAATTGTGTTAAGCAATGCACTCCTGAAGAAGTCTGGGTATGTATTTGCTGAGAAGCCTGGTGATTATCTGTAATTCATTGAACTCTTCAGACATTACGTTTAAATGGCTTGACCTTATAATAGACAGGATGATTGATCCAGTAGAAATGTGTATCCTTAGTCTAGTTTTTACTGGTCACTTAGTTTACCTGGGCTTTGAACTGTGGTGACTTGGAAAAAAAAACAACGAGGGGGGGGCGGGAGGAGGAAGCAAGGCTCCAATTGCTTGCCTGAAAGGTAGGTATATATGAATTAGGAAAAATTAGGAAAAATTAAGCTCTGTGCTATGAGAAGTAGCTGATTACTTCCTTAACAGATCTGAAAGTCTTTTAAAGCTTTTAATGAGACCTCACTAAGGCATTCTGCTTTAAAACAAGCTAAACTTTCTTCCATCTTTTCTTATGCTTTCTTACACTTCTGCTTTACTAACTTGAGTTTTATCCTTTTCCCAAAAAATTGCTTGCACTGAAAAAGGACGTAAGCGTAAAAAGTATAAAAAGCATTTTAAGAGACCCTTTAAAGGTCGTGATCACTCAAAAGGTGGGTAAAAATTATGGTGTTTAACTTTTTTAAAGACTTTTTTCTTTTCTCTTTCTGTTTGGATTAGTTTTTCTTAGGCTTGGATGTACATCCAGTGATACCTTTTGTTTTCCTCCTGTTTGAAAGAGGATGTAAATTGGAGAGAGCTCTTCTGCTGTTTATCTGTTCTCTGGATCCTTGTTTCTCTCTGCTTAGCTAGCTGTGCTTGTTTCTCCAACTTGAGCTATCTCTAGCATTTCCAACAGAAGTGTATGCATTTGGTAGGCTGATTAGTGGCACTTTGCTGTGACTGCTGGAAAAACTGCGTGTGGAAAGATCTCTTTGTTTAATTCTTTGTAATATTCTGGTAACACCTATGTAACTATTCCAGTAACACCTATGTAACTATTCCAGTAACACCTATGTAAACGTTCCAGTAACACCTATGTAAAGTAAATCTGATGTACAGCAGTACTGATGTACCATCTGATGGTACAGCAGTACTGATGTACCATCTGATGGTACAGCAGTACTGATGTACCATCTGATGGTACAGCAGTAGAGTTTTTTCAGCACCTTTTAGCTTCTCTTCTAAATAGCTAACATAGTGTGGTGACTGATACTTCAAGCACAATGAAATTAATGTTTTTTTTCCCAAGAGGATCATCATTGTCTATAAGTACCAAACTGTGCAGGTCTTCATTCCTAGTCACATACTAATACTGGGTTGCTTTATCCCATGTGGTTGTATCGTTAAGTATTTGGTCTTGAAGAAGCTGCAGCGTAGGCTTATAATTGGGGTAAGAGCTTTGTGGGGTCCTTACATAAACTTTCTAAGGTATCAGACTTCTGGTGTTGGTAGCTGCACTTGGCTGGAAAAATATTGATGGGTTTCCTGCTTGCAGTTGAAAGTTACAAAGCTTCGATACGCACTTCTACCTTCTCCCCCCCCCCATTATTGTGTTTGCTTCTTTTGCTAGAGAGTGGGAGTTGTGAAATAAAGATAAACAGGAGGAAATGTGAGCTGCATGTAAAAGTGGTGTAATGTTTTGGTTTCTTTTGAGCTTCTGACTACTTTTTTTACTAGATATAGAATCATAGAATCATTAGGTTTGGAAAGGACCTTAAGATCATCTAGTTCCAACCCCCCTGCCACGGCCAGATATCAAATACTCTCTTGACTAAAATAGTATTCTATCAGTGTTCAGTAGTCAAGTCTTTTCATTCTTAAAGGAATCTCCTGAACCTCCCTTAGAGCTTAGGGAAAAAAACAATCCCAATATTTGTAGCAAGATGTTTCTTCAACTTAAGCTGTGTGTAGCATTTCCAACAAAGATGTACAAGCTTGCCAGGCTGATTAGTGGCATTCTCTGGGATAGCCACTTTGGAAGGTGAATATTGAACAAGACAAGGGAGCTGTGAAGATAGAGAACAAACAGCTCATCTAGACATATTTTAGTAAAATGTCAAGATGCTCAGCCTTAGATAATATTTTTAGAGTTATGTCATTAAGTAATGAGGGATTGTAAATATCGTCACTGTCTTGGCATGTGCACGTTTGTTGTGGGTGGAATGCTGAACTTCCCTGAATATTTAACTTCTGCTACCTTCTCTTGTTCAGCATAAGTTCAAGTATCACTACATGGAATAACAAAGTCTGATATGGACCTAGCTTAGATGGTTACAGTATAAGTGCATGGAAGAAATGGAATATTTCAGAGTATAAGAAATGGAGTATTTCTTTTCACTTCTGTTATTCCAGCTTTTTAACTTTCTTAGAGAATGTTGTTTAAAAGCCTGTAATGGACTGGTCTTTTGTGCAAGTATTACCTTCCCCTGGTTATTCAAGAGTATGTTGTGCTAAAGCACGCTATTTTACTGATTTGCTTGTTGAAACTCACAGTTAATTGCTGAGGGACTCTTGAGAGAACATTTTACCTTGGAAGGAGTGGGGAGAAGTATATTAAACTAGAACTTGCTGTAAGCTAAACTGCTTTGACTGAAACTTAGAGATAAATTTTCTTATGGTTGTGTTGTGTACTCAGAGCTACCATCATGTCTTCAGGATATGGATGTACAGGAAAGGAAAAAAATGAAAATATGTAATCTAAATAAAAATACCTTAAAGTCAAGAATTCACCTTAAAATAAACTTTAAATGTACATGAGTGTAGCTGGTTGGTGTGGTTAAACTCCGGATGCAACAACTGCATTGAAATCTGACTGTTTAAAACTTACTGTTTTAGACAAGCCGAAGGTGGAGAAGAAAGATACTTTCTTAGAAAAGCTTGCAACTCAAGTTATCAAAAACGTGCAAGTCAAAATCACAGGCATTCATGTGAAATACGAAGATGATGTAAGTATCTGGAACACACTCTTTTCATTTTATATTGGGCTCTAGTGCAGTCATGATTGTTTAGTCCATAGAGAGAAACTGTTTTCTGCCATCATGAGAAAGTTGCTGTGGTTTCTTCTGCACCTCTTCAGATAAAGTACTTCAGATATGACTGACAATCAAATATTTTGGATCTTTGAAATATATATTCTCTTTTTTTGCCTTGTCCAGTATTGCCTTGCTCGTTATCTGTAGATAATGGCTGTTCTTCTTATGTTACTGTGTGCAGATGATGTGCAGAATTTTTCAGTGTCCTGGGTAAGGTTTGGAAGACAGATACTGATGGGTTTACAGGTTAGAAAGGAAGTGAATTGTTGGAACCACTTAGCTCATAAATATGAATGGTTATGTGAACCAAACTGGTATTATTCTAGCCTCCTTCGAGCTTCCTTTAGGAAAATGCTGCAGCAGTTTGTGATGAGATAATTCAATGTGAAAGAAAAGCATTAGATAAAGAATATTTCTCAAACCTATTTTGAGACTATTTCCAGAGACACTAGGTTTATAAGGGTGGAAGTCAAAATGATATAGCTGACTGAGATGTGGTACTCTATAGTTCTTAATTCTTTCCTAATGAAGATTTTATAAGCCAAAAGGAAATTGTCAGCTTCAGTTGAAGTCCTAACTCTTGAAACTGCAGCCATATTAGTTTTGGCCCAACTTAGATATTCCAAGAATGCTTCATCTAGAATAATTAAGCAAAGGAAGATTCTCAGAACAGGTCAGGATTTCAGTCAACTTGAATCAAGTGATATATCTCTGTTTGCAGCAGAAGAAATACATAGCTGTTATTTTTCTATTTTTGTAGATCACGGATCCACAGTGTCCAATTTCCTTGGGAATGACATTGAGCGAGCTTAGTTTACTGGTAATGTGTGTGTGCATGCATGGTCTGCTGGTTTGGATTTACTTTGGAGTAGCAGGAAAAAAAAAGTAACATATCAAGATGATGATATAAAGAAAGTATGCATACATCTGGAAGAAAAGATGCCATTAGTATTTGTAAAAGATGCCATTAGTACTTGGAAGTTTGTGCTAGCAGAAGAGATGATGATTGGAGAACATCACCTTCCTGAGACTAGTGATTTGTTCTTATTATCCGTAAAATTCTCTGTAAAATTCAGTATGTTTATTTCATAGGGCAGGGTATATCCAGGCCTAATAAATATGTTGGAGCAAAAATTACATCATGATGATAAATAATAAGGTATTTTGCCACGTCTCTTGAGAAATGGGGGAATAAAATTTCAGCTAACCCATCTTTTCCTTAGATGATAGGGATGCTATGGGTAGGATAAAGAGTTGAAAATCAAAGTAAATGGTCAGATTTTATATTGGATTTTTCACTTAAGTGTGTACAGTCTAGGGAAACCAAAGTAATGCATTCTGTGCCTGAAAGCAGAGAATAAAACCACACATACATTAAATAAGATGCAAAGCATGACTTTTATCACTTTGAACTTTTAGACAACAAATGAGAACTGGACACCTTCTATTCTGAATGAAGCTGCAAAAATAATATACAAGGTAATGTTGTTTGATATTCTTTTCTTTTCCTACACAAGTGCAGCTGGTCTTGGAGAGCAGTAATCTGGGGTTCTACATAACAGTTGGAAAAGTAGTTTGCTTTTTGATTTTTCCTGTTTTTCCTAATTTTGCTGTGTGTTCAAACAGAAGTAGAGCACAAATAACTGGCTTTTTGTAAGGCATAACTTTGAAGTCCATGTTTTAAATAATTTCTCTTAAATGCAAACATTGATCCCCTCATTAAATGTCTTATACAGCAAGTTTGCATGGTAACTGTGATTTCAAATAGGTTGGCAAGTTGCCATTTTCTCCTCTAGTTTGTATGCCTGATGTAATTGGGATTCTTGTTTCTGAGCAGTCTCTCTCTTCTCGCTGCCCCCCCAAATCCAAAGGAGTATACAAAGACCTAAGAAATTATTGGAATGACATAAGAAAGGTTTAATAGTCTTGGTTTTTTGCTTTTCTTTACTAGGCTAATGTTGGTTTTGTGGACCCTTGCCTCTGTAATCCCAAGTTGTATTTAAGAGATGCACATGAACTTATGTGCATTAAGAACTTGATTTTTAGCAATTCAATTTTCACTTTAAAAATAGTGTTATAAGATTAAATACATCTCACTGCTAATGGTGGATTTGTTGTCTAGTCCGCTTTCATTTGATTTCTGTTTTCACAAATGGAAACCTGATTTCTTAGAATGGGTTGAATACTGAGTGTGGAATCTGTTGCATGTTTTCTTTCCTGCACAGCTTTTGTGCCTGGACAGCCTCAGTGCTTACTGGAACATACACAGCAGAATTTATTATCATGGCTCCCGTGAAGAAATACTGGTAATGTAGAAGAAAATGCACTAAACAGTACTATATTCTGTAGTTGTTGTAGTATCACAACTGCACCATACTTACGATGAAGATGAGGCAGCATAAGGGCAGTGAGGGGTAAATAAGACAGAATGAGAGGTGAATATCTTAAAATGGGAATTACAGGGAAAGAATAAAATCAGGTTTGTGGGTGGGGGCTTTCTAGGGGCTATGTCTACTTTAAAACAAAAGTTCTGTTCATATTTTCATGTTTCTTCATGGTTTTTTGTTCATGTTCTTTCATTCATGCTTTCGTTTCATTGGTGTATCATTTGTGAAGTCTTACTTTCCCAGAAAAGAAACTGTGAACTTGGGCAGTATGAATAGGACAATTATATAGACATAAATTGTGGCTGAGAGCACACATTCTGTACAACAGCTGAGGACTTGTGAGTTACAAGAGCACCATTACTGTTAAAAACTTTATTTCAGATGGCTACTTGATTCATTTGGTTAGAGAAGACATTTTTAGGTAATGGGAAATGTGGTCACTCTAGTGAGCTTTTGGGTAGAGCACTACCGAGTATCTTAGGTTCTGAAAGAAAACCTTAGAATGAATTAGAGAACAAATCATTTGCTTGGGATAGCAGACATCTGATTACTGCTGTTAGTTTGTCTGAATATATTATCTGCATTCTATTTTTGGTGTGAATAAGTGCTCTCTGCCAAAATGCTACATTTTTGACCCTTTATGTTTGTAAAGGTTATATAGGTGTTCTGTGTATTCTTGTACAACACTGCTTGTTTCCTTTATTCTGTTGTGCTCATTTTTACAGATATCTTTCATTTTTGTTTTATTCCCTGCTTAAAAAATATACATGTAACCTGGTGAGCTTGGTACTAGGGAGGGTTGAATCAAAACTGTGAAGTGTTTAAAATCAGCCAGAATCTTATCTGTTAAGTGGAACTTGAAACTAAAGTCCTTTTATTTTTGTTCTGGTTCCCCTTTTAGGGCACTATTTACTGTCTCAAAATTGGGGCTTTTTATTCACTGTATGTAGAAGATAACTATGAATATGTTGTTTCTTCTTCCTGTCTACAGTCTCTTGGTTTGTTCTTTAAATCTTCAGAGGACTTCCACTTCTGTCTTTTTATTTTAGCAGAAATGCTTACATGTTTTTAGTAGTAGCCAAGCTACTTCAGCTACAGGAGCCTTCAGAGTTACCTGTCTGTGGATGTTTTCTCTATTGCTTTTCAGTCTGAAGTGTAAACACAAACCAATACGCATTTTGAACTGACAGCAGTAAAAATCTTAGTCCTTCAAATGTCTTTCCAGCACTTCAGAAAGATCCTTTGTGAATCAGTCCTTGATGTGCTTGTGTACAGATGGCTTTGTGGGCTTCCCTGGAGTTGTCTGACATGTTAGATCTCAGCACTTCTCATAGACACTTCAATTTACTATTGAATAAGCTGCAAGTGAAGAATGCTGGTGGAGTTTTGTTGAACTTGTTTTATGTGTCAGGAAGTACCACTTCCTTTTCCATCATCGAGCAGGTTTTTAACAAGTTCTTCCTGAAAGAATTGGGGATTTTGCCCTCCAGGACTGTAAAATGCAATTGCCTGTTTCCAAAGCCTGTGGCTTGTCCTGCATGTAAACTTTTCTTTGAGTGCTGAGGCAGAGCATTTCCAGTGTAGCGAGCAGTATTCAGACCATTTATTGACTTGAAGCGTCTCACCACTTACAGATTTTCTAGTTCTTGAAATGCTTAGCAATTTTGGTGCTGTATACTAGTATCACTTTGCATACTGGCACCATCTCCATTGTTTGGTTTGGGGGTTTTTTACATCTTTTGACTGTTTCATGACAGTTAAATAAATTTTTTTCAGTTGTGATTAGTCATCTTTGTGCCCTTGTGCCTAAAAGAGGAAGAGAGGGAGAGCAGGAGTAAGCTCAGAAAACATCTGAGAAGATTTGAAGAAGCACAGGGAAAGAATGGAGTTTGTCATAAGCATAAGATTACTTGCGTACATCTTCTTTGCCACTTGTTAAGTCTTTGCTGCTTCAGAACTTTAAAACCAATACAGGAACTGAACAGATGACAACATGTCTCATTTAGTTACGTCTTATAAATACCTGAATACATATGGTAATTTTAAGCAGCATTATCAGGAAATCGGATTTATTGTAGTAGCTAACCGGACTATGTTATAGTAAGAATAAACTGTGGAATCTGTAGCATCTGTTACTTTCATGCAACAGTCTTCATATTTAAATAACATGAGTATATGGCTGGTTTTGAGAGTAGCTGTTTTATATTAATCTCATTGGAATTTAGGTTTCATTAATATAGACCAGCAGACGGGAAATAGGTTGAAAAACAGGTGTTTTGAATGAGAAAGTGTACCTTTCTATAAAAGACAAGCCAGATTTTAAATAAGGAAGTGGGGAAAGGATTAGATCAAAGAAATTTGAACTTAGAAAATATTTTTCTTGTAAAAGCAACTCTTAATATTGATAGTCTTTATAAAATGTAATGGGAACAAGCACTTCATCTGCCTTTATGTAATAGATAATATGGCTAAGGCCAGGTTGGACAAAGCCTTGAATGGCATGGTTTAGTGTGAGGTGTCCCTGCCCATGGCAGGCAGGTTGGAACTGGATGATCTTAATCTCCTTTCCAACCCTAACTATTTTATGATTCTATGTTTTCTTAAAAGCAGGCATCCTGTTCTAAGTGATTGTGCCATTGCAATTCTGAAACTAGATAAAATGTTTGGGCATGAATGCAGCATTCCCAATAAACTCTGAAGAGTTATAATTTCAGAGAGCCCTTATTCTGAATTAAGACTCAGGTTTAGCGTGACATTTGTCAGGTCTCTTAGGCTGTTCTGATATTTTCCTAACTACTTTTTGTCAATGTTTTCTCTTGTACCTGCAGCTACCAGAAGGCTCAAGTGGCCTCCTTATGTGTTTAAATGAGGAAGGGCAGAATGTGATTAGATAGTTCTGGTACCTTCAAGGAGCTGAAAAACAAACGTTTGCTCTAGTATGTACATGTGAGCTACTTGCCTAAATGAACACATATTTGTTGTTACTGCAAAATTTAGAAGTTGAATATGGACTGTCTGCTTAATAGAAGAAAGTTAGAGTTCTTTTTAATCAGGTATATTTAAACCCTTGACTCTTAAGTGCTTGTTCTATAAAAGTTTTCACATTTACAGGCAATAGGCCCTTGCAAAATACATGTGAAATTAAGCTGGTCTGCTCGAAGCTTAGAGAACTGTAAATGAGTAATGCTTTTTTAGCAATTGCTAGACAGTTTCACATTCTTTTACAGGATCAGCTGAAAAGAGGAATTCCATGTAGTGGTAACCAGCCTCAAGACTACCAGTATAGTAAGTAAGCTGTGAATATGAGTATAAACTGTTCTGAGCATGTTGTACTAACACATAGTGTACTAACAGCCTGACCTGATCATGCAGCATGCCCAAACTAACTTTATTTTACAAAAGCCTAAGCATAACAGGATGCATTAGAGCTTGTCTGCCTTCTGACTGCTGCTGAGCTATCTTAAGTTCTAGTAAAAGTTGCATCCTGATTCTGTGGGTCTTGGGCATGCACATTATCAGTACAAAGTGGTTGATACATCAGTGGAAATAAGTACTTGAAGATTGCTTCCCTGCTTTATTGTAAGCAGAAAATGAATCTCATTTTTTTTATCTTCAAGTTTTTAGACCAATATCAGCCTCTGCTAGACTGTATATCAACCCCTATGCAGAAGTAGAACTGAAAACTCCAAAGCTTGATTGTAATGTAGAAGTACAGAGAATTGTCATTGAATTCACAAAGCCACAGGTAAGTTGTCTTTGTATCCAGCTTACTTTGTATCTTTGTATCAGAGTCTGTGATAAAGTATAGGACTTTTTTTTTGTTGGAAAGCCACCTTCTTTGAGAATTTTCTGCTTATGTGGAGGTAGAGTGTCTAAACTATTTAGCAACAACTATGGGGAAAAGTGTAGGTTCCTTTTCCCTTTGTGTAACAGTCACTTTATGGTGCTAGATCGTGTTGCTCTGACCCTGTTGTATGTAGACCCTCTGGGGACCACCTGGTCCGTATTCAGCTCTTCCAATACCATTTCTTTCACATAGAGAACAGGATCAATCCTCTGACTAGCCCTTAGCTTGTAGAACTACACCATTGTAACTGCAGAGATGTCAAGATACAAGCAAGGGTGGAATGAATGGAGTATATTGGCTTTGCTGATAAAGGCTGCTAAAGTATGAAGGTACTTATTTAGATAGCTCCCCAACAGTGTTAGTGATTTCATTTATTTAGTAATAATTTACAGTTAATTTGCGAGATAGCTTTTTAGCCTTTATTGATGTTGGAGTGGAATCTGAGTTCAGAACAGTACCAGTAAATTTACCTAACGCAAAGGCAATTCTGAAACTGGGGAAACTGTGTATTGACAAATAAAGAGAATAGGATTGGTTTGAGAAAGCCTGAGAATTTGCACTCGGCAGCCTAACAGAAATACAAACTGGTTTTGTTATTCAGGGAAGCCAGAAGTTCTGGCAGTGGTGTCCTTTGAGAGCAATGAGTATAACTGGTCCACCTTTGCATACCAATGAAAATGCATAGGCTTGAATTTCTGTGTAGCTTGGGGGCTACTGAAGACCATGATATACATGTGCTTTAAGCACTGCATACAACAAAATCCGAACCTCTGCTAAGAAACTTGTTTTTCTATGCTCAGTATCTCAGCATGATAGACCTTCTGGAGTCCATAGATTACATGGTTCGCAATGCACCCTACAGAAGATTTAGACCGAATGTATGTCTACATAAAAATGCCAGAGAATGGTAAGCTGTGTATGTTCATGCATTCTTTGAGAGATGATGGAGTCCTCTGCAGTCTCTTCATTCTCCTTTGTGGTTAAATGTAGTTTTAAGATGAGATTCTGTGTAGCATTATAACTTTCACAGAGCTTTGCTTAGCCAAAAATGTTCTCTTCCACAAAAGACTTGTGGAAGAAAACATGTTAAAGAACCAAGTGATGAAAATCTGACTTGGAATATGTATGTCAACTGTAATTTTTAAAGTTTGGGGCTGATAGACATTGTCATGGATTTTTTTTCCCCTAAGTCTTAACTGATGCTGGTTATTGAAGTCCCTGAGTGTTCTTAATGTTGTTACAGCCAAATTTGTAAACATGCAGAAGTCAAAAGAGAATGCAGATTTATAGTGCTTCATGAGTTCAGTATAGGCACTCAGTCCGCTGTTCAAAAGTGATGCTGAAATCATTAAACCATTTGTCTTCCTCAAATGACAAGTGATAAAGTGTTGGCATATTAAAAAGCTGTCTGCCGTGTTTCAAGTTGTAATGCACAGTGAAATGGTAAGTTACTTACAAGTGTGGAATTGTTGTAGGTGGAAATACGCAGGCAACAGTGTTCTTGAAGTTCACATCAGAAGACATACTAGAATGTGGTCATGGAGTAACATAAAACAGCATAGGCAGCTTCTGAAGAGTTACAAAAATATGTACAAGAACAAGCTGACACAGAGTAAACTGTCAGAAGAAACACAGAGGCAAATTCAGGTATGTGGTTTTTTTCCCATTGGTGTCACTTCAGCAGCTACTAGGAGAAAACTAACTGTTACTGCTGAAACCAGGCCATTTGAAGAAATATGTTGTGGTCCCTCTATAAAATAATTATTTAAATATGCACGACAGTAATCAAGGTTGGTGGTTTTACAACAGCAAGAATTCTGAGCAATTACCATTTTAATCTGAAGCTGAGTGTAGCTTATTGTGGAAAGAATGAAAACACTGATAAAATATCATTTAAATGCTCTTTGTGGATTAATGAATACAAACACATTTAATGAAGTGCACGGTTAAACTGTTTTAAAAAAAGGTAGATTAGACTGCCTAACATCAGGTTTCATCTTCTAGTGAACTGCTGGGAGGGGACTATACTCTTGAAAGAAAGGAGCAGGTCTAGAAAGAAACGAGTGTAAATACAAAGGAGCTACTAGAGAATTTGTAATGGTGAGCCTTTCTTAAATGTGTTTGAGGCAAATGATTTCATCATTTTTACAGGACTTAGAAAGGAAGCTTGATGTTTTCAATATAATCTTAGGAAGACAACAAGCACAAGTTGAGGTAAGAAATAATTTTTGGTTAATAATACTATAACACTTCAAATAGGATGGTTTTGTCATGAAAAAATTTGTGCTGATGAGTATGATAAGATGGAGAGGGGGGAAGGCAAGTTTCCTGTCCTTTCAGGAGTAGAAATAATTTGTCAAACTGAAAACCAGTTCTAAAAACCTACCAGTGCGTGTGCACAGTGTTACTGCTACGTACTTTGTAGTGTCAGGTAATTGTCGAAGAGTGATGATTTAAGGATTATCTTCTTTCTTTAACTTCTGTTATTTCAGTACTGGTTCTACAGCTGTTCAAGATCAAGCGTTTAGAGCTGTTCCCATCCTACCTACACCTTTAGATACCCTTTCCAGGGGGCAGCCAATCTAATTAAAAGACAACTCTGTCAGAACTCTTAAAGGGCAGATCAAATCTCTAGCTGCATTCTATTCTGGAAATAATTTGTGGTACTTAACAGGGGGTTGCATGTTATAACATCACGAAAAGTGTTCTATCTGCAGTTGAGGTTAAAACCATGTAGCATACTGAAGGCAAGCTCAGAATAGCCAGCTTGTGAGAAGCATGCTACTGCTAGCTATTTTCCTAACATGAAAATTAACCTCTGTAGTCGCATCATATAATTACCGTTCACACCAGTGTAGCCTCTGTATTTGTCTACACATCTGGAAGGTATGTGAAATGAAAAAATAATAATGATTTTTATTTTTATGATGTTTTTGGTCATACCTTGATTTTTAAAATGCAAAGCAAATGCCTGCCTACTAATTAGAAGTTCTAAACACATGCAGTGGTACAGGATCAGTCTTCAGGTTTGTTACTACAAGATTTTACTTAATTGCTTCTTAAATGCTGTCTTTTCATGTGGTTACTGCCTTTTTTTGTAGTCTAAGTGCTAGTGAAATTTGTAGGAAAAAAGGCCATCCAAAGTTAAAGTAACACGTTTGTTTCCACACATGTATGCATGCACATGCCTCCATCCCTGATCTTCATCTCTTACAGGGTGATGGTGCTGTCCATCAGTTAAATGGCTGTTCAATGTGTGTGAATACATGCATTATTTAAAGCAAAACAAAATAGAGAGTACTTAATTATCTAACCTAATATCTGGTTTGTAGACAATAAGATCAGGACAAAAACTGCTGAAGAAGAAAACCACTGAAGCAGAAAAAAAAGGTGGAGGATGGTTTAGTGGTTTCTGGAGTAAAAAAGAATCTAGGAAAAAGGAAGATGAAGAATCACCTGTTCCTGAAAGTAGGTGTAGACTATAATGCATTCTATAGAGATATGAAGTTTTTATGTATACATATATATATATAAAACGAAGAAAGTTATAGTATGTCTTGGTTCCTACTGTGCAGAAGGAGAGAGTATGGCAATGCAATAATGATCCATTTTATAGTTTTACTTACTGTTAATGAATATTGAGCTGGCAAATAAGACATACTTCTGAAACAGCCATTCGCTTTTCAGAACCTCGGTAAGGAGAAGAGTATGGCTGTAGTGTCACAGGCAATGGCTGGAATACTGTATTCTGCTGATTTGCTGTCTGGACAAGAGATCTGTTCTAATAGTACTCCTCAAAGCTATTTTCATCACTAGCAGTTATGGGTACCTTTTGTAATCTAAATTATGTTGATGTCTGTGCTATGTATGTAATGCCATATACAAAGACTTCTGTGTAAATTCTTTCACAATATGGATCTTAGTGCAATGTGAAGAATCAAAGAAATGTGTCAGCAGTAGAAAACAAATGGAAAGAAAAATCCATACCATTATGCATTAAAGGGCAAATTTTTGTTTTTTTTTTCTTTGTTTTAGCTATTGATGAACTAATGACACCAGAAGAGAAAGCAAAGCTTTTCACTGCCATTGGATATAGTGACAGCTCCTATCACCTTTCCTTACCAAAGCAGGTAAGCAACTTCTTATAGGAATGGTTTAACACCCCTCCCCACCCCCCCCCCCCAAACTAAAAAACTAACCCCATGCTTCATATGCTTCCAAACTAAAAAAATGAAAACATAAACACCTTCTACTGCATGTTAGCCTTAAGATAAGCAGTAGAATGTGTGTCAGTGCAAGTCACATCTGGTGAATGCACAAAGAAGATAAAAAACAGTTATTCAGAAAACACAAAGAATAGCAAACATTTTCTTTGTGGTGTTCTGTGTTCTGCCTGGTGCACAACCCTGATCTAGAGTGCTTTAGAAGTAACAAACTGAATGAGATATCTATTTGCAACTTGGAAGAAAATCAGAAAAGATATCTGTAAATAAAATAAAGGTTCCATATTATCTTTTTCATTATATCTTTTTCTTGCTACATGTTGTGGTGAAAACTAAATTAGTCTGTATTTTGATTTTGATAATTGAATAGTCACTGCTCATATGAAGGTGAACACCAGCATGTGATTAGCTTGTATTTGACCCAATGTTTGTATTTTAAGGGTTGCTTTTTTTAGAAGGATCATGTTATGCTTCTCTCTAAATTTTTTTCCTAATGAGAAGTATGAGGAGATTTCAATAGTACTTTTTTCTACTACACAAAGGAAAGCATAGAATGAAAAAAGCATATTTGAGACAAATAGTTTTTTGGCTTGTTAAGCAAAGGGATAAAAGATAAAGCTTTACAAGTATAGTGTTCTTAAGAGGGCTTGTAGGACGACTAAGAAAATGTGAAATGGTAAGGTTTCTCTCAGTAGACTTATTTTCTGTGGGCACTATTACACATCTTAAATCTTAACACAACTGGTGGTTCTGCTTCAAGTTGGTCACCACTTACAGAAGCACTTTATACATTAAGACCATTTCCTTCAAGGAGGGTGTTTTCTCCCCACAGGCCTCCCTACCCCCAGCCCAACCCTCCAACTTTCCAGTCTTACATATTTTTGTGAAATTTAATTGTTGAGGGCTTACGTGTGCCTTAAACAGGGAAGTTCAGAATTGTTTGTGTGGCAACAAGGAGGCCTATGTGCTATCATATATTCCTGTCACTTAGAAAAGAGCAGAGCAGCAGCAGCATCTCTTGCTAGCAAAGAAGAGAGGCACCCTGAACAGTGCTCAGTACTGATGCCTTTCTTTTTAAATTCTATTTCACACTTGCCTTGCATTCCTGTGTAGGAAAAACTTCAGTTTTTAATTTGGGTAAATTAAGTGTAAAAGTGCCTTCATCTCTCTGAGTACCCTGAAGAAAGATACAGGCTTCAAAGGCAGATAGGAAGGTACTAATTGGCAGTTACAAAATGCTACATGTGTCAGGAAGCCAAAATCCTTTCTTGAAGAGGTCAAGATACGATATTCAGGAGCAAGAACAGCAAAGACGTATATGCAGTGTCTTCTCAAGTGTAGTTATTTGATGGGATTATGATGACTTTGTTGATCTTGCAAACTCTTCACTGAGTGTAGTTTAGCTGTGCTTGCTTTGGTGGTTTAGAAAAGAAATTTCCCTGAATCCTGAAGAGATACAGACTAGATCTGATCTGCATTTGTTGAAATACTCTGTTTTATGTTAAAGAAATGATTGGTAAGGTTTGAAAGAAAGTAAAGACTCTATACTTCGTTTCCTACATAAAGATCCGTTTCTTAGCATTGTCAACTGGAATAGCTTTAAATACTACATTTTGTTAGATTTGTTGAAATTAGAAGTTCAGCAAGTTGTTCATATCAGGATGTCTAATGTCAGTTTTCTCTGTCCTCACTAGTATGTTGCCCATGTTGTGACACTGAAGCTGCTAAGCACTTCTCTTACAATTAAAGAAGACAAGAATGTGGCAGAAACTCTGAAAGTCCAGATAATTGATCTGAGTACCAAAATATCACAGCGCCCAGGAGCACAAGCCATTAAGTAATTGGATTGAAATCTTCTTTCTTGCAGAAACATCTCCTTCCTCCACTCCTGACTTCTAAAATCTTTTCTTGGGTAGTGCTTTTTGTTCTGTATTGATTTTTTAAATTTATGGGTATTTAGCAATTGCACTCTGAAAAGTTACAGTCACATAATTTGGTGAGTAACATAGAATGGAATGAAGAAAGGAATACTACTTGTTAGACTTCATAAACAATAATAAGCTGTTTCTTGAATCCTGATGTTGAAGTGCTGCATATTACTTTTGGGAACTGATACCTATGCAGTGTGAAATGGTCTGGCTAATGAACTCCAGCCAAGCTACTGAATGCGTTGCTTACTTCCTGCTGAAGTGAAAAGCTATGTCTTTGTGTTGTGAGTAGGAGATAAACCAGCATGTAGGAGTCTTCCTGTTTTCTGAGAGCAGGCACACCAGAAATATTGAACACAAATTACTGGATTATTCAGTCAATGATCAAGATTTTTCAGTGTCTGGAAAATGAGCTTGTGCAGTTTTCCTGCTTTTATTTACAGTTCCTTCATCTTCTGGCTTTTTGCATAAAAAGCTCAGCTGCTGACTCTTGAAATATTCTTGCCTTCTGTTTATTTATCCAATTTCTGAACTGTGTGATTAGTCCTGTGAAGCTGCTCATGTTTGGCTTTATCAAAGGTTTTCTCATCTTGCTCGTCTTTCCTAGATGGAACTGTTCTGTATTCTCATAAAGTATATTTAACTATTCATCTTCTGTAGGGTTGAAGCAAAGCTGGAAAACTGGTATGTTACAGGCCTGAGACAAGAAAACATTGTACCATCTCTTGTGGCTTCCATAGGGGATAGCAAGTCTTCTTTGCTTAAGATAGAGTTTGATGTTAACCCTGAAGATAGTACTGCTGACCAGAGGCTTACTATTGAATCACAAGCTGTGGAAATAAAATATGATGCAGTGAGTAGTAACCAAGACTCTTACCTCTTTTAATCATTTTCATTTCTCTGCTGTTATTCTTACTCTGTTACAATCTGGTTTTGAACGTTGACCATGTGACATCTGTGTATATTGATAATTCTTCTCTTTATTTTTTTCCCTCTTTTTGTTGAAAGAAAACAATAAATGCAATGGTAGAATTCTTTCAGACAAGTAAGGGAATGGATCTTGAAAGATTAACATCAGCCACATTAATGAAACTGGAAGAAATAAAGGAGAGAACTGCTACAGGTAAGATAATAACAAACCTCACCTGAGGTGAATGCTTGAATGTCTTAAAATGTTTCAATTAGAGTGTTAGTGGATGTTCTTGAGTTTAGTGAGAAATCAGTAGACTTACAGGAATAAGTCTTCTCAAGATGTGTTATCTTTCAGATAGATAGCATCCCTTTATATGTTGACTGACACAAATGCTTCACTTGAGAAGAGCATTTCAATTTTAATGTGCTTTCCTTTTTATTTAAGGATTAGTTCATATTATTGAAATGCGGAAAGTCCTTGAATTGAAGATTAATCTGAAACCTTCCTACCTTGTGGTTCCACAGACGGGTTTCTACTATGAAAAATCAGATTTGCTGATTTTGGACTTTGGTACATTTCAGGTATCTGAATGACATCTCTTCAAAGTTTACAGGAAGTATATAGTATTTTCTCTTAACATAGCTGTCACCTGAAGCTATCTTGTTCTCAGAAGGCAAAGATGATAAACTGTGTGAATGTGGTTTTAACTTACTATATATTTCTTACCAAATAAATTTGGGTCAGCAATTCGATCAGTGTTCAGAGTATTGATCAAATGCTTGTCTTTGACATACTTGTACTAGTAAATCTCCTCAGGAAACATTTTCATTTCATAATCATGATTGTAATAGCTTATCATTGAATATCTTCTAATTATTCAGCTAAACACATGAGCATTTGTTTTCTTTATTGTAAAATGCAAGCCTTATATAAAGAAAAGAGAACAGATTTTTTCCCTTGGAGTTTGAAAGTTGAAAAATGTCAATAATTTAGCTTGATTTTAGGTGACTGATTAAATATTTCTTTTAGTTGTACTCCAGCAGTAAGCTTGTGAACAGAAAAAAGTACTTTTGCGTAACTTGAATTAAGTTGATTGATAAAGTAACAAAAAAGAATCTTATTCTTGATAAGTGAAGTGTGAGATGAACCAAGATATTGCTTCTCCAAGTATCTGTCATGAACTCCTATGAATCACCCTTTTCATCTTCACTAGAATTAATAGCATATTTTTAGACTTAACATTACCTTGTCTTTTGTGTGTTTAGCTAAACAGCATAAATCAAGGCAGTAGCCAAGCTTCTACCTTTTCATCTTTAGAGGAGATTATGGACAAAGCTTATGACAAGTTTGATGTGGAAATCAAAAATGTGCAACTTCTTTTTGGAAGAACAGGTAACAAATAACGTTGCTGTTTAGTGAAGAGGTGGGGTAAGCCAAGCTGCTTGTAATAAGTATGTTTTTTAAAGAAAAGGGCAAACCAGAGCTAGTACTTAACTAAAAGATAGATTGTAATACACATGCCTGGCGTTCAGCTGTGAAAGATCATTGATTTATCTTCAGACAGCAGCTTGCATTTTGCTTGGACTTGAATATCACTTCTTTACTTTGACACCAGCAAGCAGCATAAATGGATTGGGCTGCTATATTTTCAGTCCTAAGCACAATACAGCTAAAATTGTCCTTAACACTTCATTTGGACTTCAATTTGTGCACTCAACAAAATGCTAGGTTACTGATTTGTATTTAGATATATGTATATCAACTTTTTTTTAGGGTTCTATGTTAAAATACGTCTTTTAGTGTAGAATTGGCCTTAAGGGTTCGAAGGCAATCTAGCATTGAGAACTACTGAAAGTGGGATTCAGAAGGTGTTATAATACTTTACCCCAATTGTTCTAGGTTTCTCTAGTTGGTGAGTGGGTTCTTTATCCTTTCTTAGTGATGCCATTTGATTACATTAATTACACCTTAATTACAGCAATTACAAAGCACTGTTTTATTTGTCTAAATTTACTGAACATTTGCAGGTGAAGACTGGAAGAAGGCTCGTTTTCAACATCCATCAACTTTGCACATATTACAGCCTATGGATATCCATGTACAGTTGGCAAAATCAATGGTGGAAAGAGATACCAGGATGGCAAGGTAATATGTTAATGTTGAAAGGTTTTCTTTTTAATTACTGTGTACTGGAGAGGGGCTTTTTACAAAGGCTTGTAGGGACAGGGCAAGGGGGAATGGCTTTAACCTGACAGAAGAGAGATTTAGATGAGATCTATGGAAGAATTTCTTCCCGGTCAGAGTGGTGAGCCCCTGGCACAGGGTGCCCAGAGAAGCTGTAGCTGCCGCATCCCTGGTAGTGTTCAAGGATGGGTTGGATGGGGCTCTGAGCAACCTGGTCTAGTGGAAGATGTTTCTGCCCATGGCAGGGGGTTGGAACTGGATGGACTTTAAGGTACCTTCCAACCCAAACCATTCTAGGATTCTATATGATGAGTATAGATATTGTTAAGATTTGCATCAAGAATTCATATTTGTCTTGGTGTTGAATCAGTTGTTTGTTTTTTTTTTGTTTTTATTTTGTTTCTATAGGTTTAAAGTATCAGGAGGACTTCCTTTGGTGCATGTCAGACTCTCTGACCAGAAAATCAAGGCAGTTTTTGATCTGATTGATAGCATTCCATTGCCTCAGAAATCATCTGTGTCAATTCCAAGCACAAAAGTAAGCTGGCTGTAATTAAGAAAACTGAAATACAAAAATGACATCACTAAAGTGGTCATTGTAAATGTGAATTCCTGCTAATGGCTGTGGTCTTCTTCACTTGAAGTAAGAGATCTGTTGCCCAGCTGAATTAGGCGAAGTGTCTTCATTATGACTTACAATCTGTAGGTGCTGGGCTTATTCAGACAAGTGTAGCTTAGCCTTTGTCATTGTCATGCTGGTTTCAATGAAAATATTGGCAAAACTGACCTTTCTATGTAATATGAGGAGGCAAGATTAAAGATACATCAGCAGCAAAAAATATGACTGCGCATACCAAGTTATTCAGAGTGTAAAATAGTGATTTTTTTTTCTTCTTCTTTTTTCCTCTCTCTCTAGGTACCGGCTATTCCCACAATTTCTGTTGGTAAAGGCTTACTTCATACACCCCAGTTGTTAGCAGAAATGGTGTCAGGTAAGAAGCTACCGCTATGTCTTTGTAGAAGGCCATAACTTATGGAGTAGCTAACATTCTCAGGCAGCTATTGATCTTGGAGCATATTATAAGGACAGGAGAGATGAGCATGATTCATCATCTCTCATTTCAAGTGCGTAAGAAGATTCGATTAAGATGCTGATGCTACCTCAGAATGATGAAGTTGCTTTTTAAAAAGCAAAAGAACCAACCCCTTTTGGGGATTAATTAGTATTATGCATAAGCAACCTCTGCAAATGTGAGCTATTAATAACTGTATTAGGATGTCATTAGCAAACCAATTTAATTATTCAGTTATCATGAGGCATCTTTTTAGCGGAGCGTATTGAGAAACCTGTTTTTTCAAAATTGATTTAAATCCAAAGATGAACTTAATCAAATACTAATCTGCTGCTGCCACTCCAGGGCACATAGTTTGGGTTGGGCACATAAAAAAGGTGAATAACATGTCTAAAGGGATGTGTGCACTTGCATTAAGCAGCTAAGATGTGGCAAAAATAGTCTGTTACAAATATTATGTGTCCTGTCCTGAGTGTTTTGCAATAGCAAGTCTTTCTTTTTTTCTGAAAATGTGTTGACGCTATGGATCTGAGCATTTACTTCTGTGCCTGTTCGAGGGAAGAACTTTCCTATAGTGGAGTCTGGGGAAACCTGTTTCCTCTGGCTTTATAATTGGTTTTCCGTATCTGTGTTCTTGCATGTCTAATGATACAGCTATACTCCTTCCTTTTCTTAATAGGCCTTTAATTTTCTTCACTTTTCATCCAGTGGGTAAGAAAGTGGTATAGATCTACCTGTGTTAGGTTTACGACGCTCATACAGTTTAAAATCCCCTTAGAATGGGAAAGAGAGGTGGGATATTTACCCCTGTTTATGGACATAAAGTTTACTAAGGATGAAATCACTTCTTTTCTATAGACTCTGAAGAAGAATATTTTGATTTTGAGGAAAGTTCTGAACCAACTGACAAGTCACTAAGTAAAGGAGAAGAGATAAAAAATGAGGAGACTGCTAAAGAGGAACTGATAGATCTTCAGCTGAAGTTTGAAATTAAAGAGGTATGTGTCTTGAATTCTATTTTTACCTTCTCCATAAGAATACTTAAAAAAATCCCCAACCCAGCATTCTGTTGCCAGTGTTCTTCAGATGTAGTGAATGCAAAAACGTAGCCACAACAGGAAAAAACCCCACATGTTTGTACAGATGTACTTCTGTGGGTTATTTGTATGTGGTATGCATACGACTTATTTTTTATATACGGCACGTATATAAATAAACATATATCTAGTTCATCTGGGTGTATGTATAAAAAAAAGCCCCAAACCCCTTTACTGGAGAATTCTTGGTGGAAAACAATAGTACCGAGTCATAATTTGGGGGTGGGTGCTGGGAAATTTGCACTGGAAGAACAAAGTAGATACCCAGGCAGACCACTTGCAAAGAGCAAATCCCCAGATATTTCTACGTTGTTTCTGTCTTTCACCATCAATCACTTTTTCCTATTTTTACCCTTTAACTCTGCAATAAAAATAAGAGCTTCCAGTAAAGCAGGCAAGGCAATATTTTTTTCCTTTTTTTATTGTTGAACTACATGTGAAAAGATGGTATTAACTCTGTGTTTCTTGCTCATCAGGTTTTAGTAGAACTCACTAGGCAGAAGAAAACTGAGGAAACAGTACTTGTATTTGATGTAATGCACCTTGGGACAGAAGCTACTGTCAGAACCTATAATTTAGCAGCTGTATCATATTTAAAGAAAATAAGCTTGGATTACTATGAAATTGGAGGTACTAAGCAATGGGAGAGAAGTGTACGTGTGTGTGTGTGTGTGTGTGTGTGTGTATCAGTCTGAAACTGGCTCTTCTGTCTCTTGTGCTCACTGAAATCTAAATGTGGTTCTAGTTTTCCAGTGACAGTACTGTCCATTGGCAGCGCTTGTCCCATTGATACACAGCTCATGATGAGCTCTGGAATCCTGCCATGATACTTATTAGATAAATAAGTAGCTTAATTTTAAATAAATAGCACTTCATCCAAATTGCTCAGTCTTTAGATGGAGAAGGGGTACAGACTTGCCATTTTGGACTTAACAAAGAGAAACAGGTGTTCTTATGTGTTGGTGCAGTGCATTTTAAGAAATTATATTGAAAATTAATCCCAATATTTAAGGCACAAATTCTTTGGTTCTCTGAAAGAGCAGGAATTACCCTAATTCTTGTGTATTTTGTGTGGTATGTTACAGGTAAAAAAGCACCCATTCATCTAATTAGCTCCTCAGATAAAGCTGGCTTAGACCTCCTGAAGGTTGAATATATCAAGGTATACTTACAGCTTCTTACATTTATTTGTAAAGCACTCGCATGTATTATCAAGTGTTAAACCTACAATTCAGAGCTAGTGGTTTGTTTTGAATCTTCTGAAGAGCACAGTGACTGGTTGGAATTAATGCTAACCTTCATGCAAATTATTATTTTCACAGGCTGACAGAAATGGGCCACACTTTCAGACTACTTTTGACAACACTGAACAGATGATTCGAGTGAGTGCCTTCAGATTTTACTGCCTGTTTTCTTTCTGTTTGCTTGCTTGCAAAGGAGGGATCAAGAATGGTTTTTTTTGGCTTTCGTGTTCCCCCGGCTTTGCAGCAGGGATATTTAAAGAGTTAAAAAATCCTTGAGCGTTTTTATACAACTTAATATTAAAGCAGTATGTTAGTTGGTTTCTTAACTATAAGAGCTGTTTAGCTAGTTCATGTAGTTAAAATTCAAACTAATGTAGGAATGCATCTTCTCATGCATATGAGATGAAGTTCAAGTGCTGAGTATAAGAAAATTAACGGGTCCAGAAGTCTTTCCCTATACTGTTGGATCTGTTTGTATTGTGAGTTCCACATAATCAGCACTCTATTGACTAACTTGAACTCTTTTACGTTATATTTTTTTGTCTCATGTTTTCAACAGGTAGCTTTTTCATCATTGAACCTTCTACTGCATACAGAAGCCCTTATGTCTGCTGTCAGTTTTCTAACAGCTGTTAGTCCATCAGGCAGTGGAAGCACTGGAGACACACCAACTAAAGACAAAAAGCAAGAAGATGACACAATATTGAAGAAAGGTAGTTATGTTTGTCAAAATGGTGGTTCTGAAAGGATATATATCTGTTGTATGCTGTCAAAATGATCAAATCTAGAGAAACCTGATTAGCTTTGTAGTGTAGGTTGAAGATCAAAGCTCATGTTAATGTGGCTTACTAGGCTGGAGTATAGCTGGCTGCTGGGTAGATATAGATGAGTTATTAATCTAATGTTTAAAATAATTATACTGTGCTATTTAATTCCTCTTAACCCAGCAATTACCCTGAATTTAAAAAGAGTAGAATTTTTTCAGTAGAGAGCTAGAATGGGAGTCATACCAGACATAGAATTACAAGCAAGTGCTGACATATTGTACTTTTATGAATAGAGTTGCCTTCAGAGGGAGAGTTGTTGTTCTAAGATGGGATCTTACAGAGTTAGTCATGGTAATGGTGATGAAAGAAACTATAGGACACAAAATTAAGTCATCTGGATGACCCCCCCCCAACCCTAAACCAAGACATCCCTCACATACCCTTAGGTATTTAAATTTTAAGTGAAAATATTCATTCTATGTACACTGAAAATCCCCCCTCTCTCATTTCCAGTGGCTAGACCTTCCAAGGATAAAGATGTCTTCGATTTCAAGCTTTTTGCCAAGCTAGATGCATTCTGTTTAAATATTTGTGATGAAAAAAAGAACATTGCAGAAATCAAGATACAAGGTATTGAATTCTTAGTTAGTAATAACTGATTTGGTAGTTCAGTTTCAAAGCAACTGATAATAATTAGACTGAAAATATTTAAGGTATAAATTTTCAGTATATAACTGTATATTTAACATTTAGTTGTTGTACAAACATGGCTTATGGTATTGTTTTCAAAATGTGTGTCATAATGGTTTGGCCTCCAGCTAGAAAAGCATGATAAATTATCCTTCAGGTAATCTCCTTCATGTTTTGAAGGAGTTGGATTATGAGTGACTTTTCATGTTGTATTGAGCTTTGGGTATTTTTCTACTATGCCTGAATTATTTAGAGTAAGAAACCCGTTAAAACTGCTTACTTTGGTTCTGTACTCCTAGGGCTTGTTTGGGTTTCTTGTTCTGGTTTTGTTTCTTTTATTTTACCCCTCAACGGGATATAAATATTAAAGAATGTGTGATATACAAGAATATATAATCCAGTTCATTAAAAGTTTTCTGCTTGTGCCCATCTCTAATTCATTTGATGTATTCACACCAGATTTTGTATGGAGAAGGGTTGTATTCAAATACATTACAGTAACATCTTTTCTTATTAAACAAACTAATCTCTGTAATTAACTCAGTAGCTTGGTTATTAAGAGATGAACTATTGTTTGAATTTTTTTCTGTGAATAGCAGCTCATTTCTGTCCAGACATGATTGATACTGAGCCAGTATCTGTACTTGAAATATTTCTATTTTGTTTTGTTGCCAGCTATGGTGTGGCTGCATTTTCAAAGCTTAATGACACCATAGTGGATGCACTTGGGTTTGAACTCTAGACAATATACTTGTCTTCTGTGTCTGAGTGATAAAATGCAGAAAGTCTTTATTTCCAGAATTTAACTTAGAATACTTTATTTTGATAGTTGGAGAATTACCTCTAATTATTCTGACCTGAATACAGAGAAACTAAAGTGCCTTGGATCAGATAGAGCTCTTTTATTTACAGTCCCTTCAGCAAGGCATGTGGTAACTGGCTTAATTAATTTGATAACTGACAAAAGAATCAAGTGTGTTTAGGTATTTGTTGTGGGTTTTAAAAAAAAAATTGTTGAATTTAGCAAACTATTAAAAAAAGTTTATTAGTTTATTGCAATGTCTAATTTTTGTAAGTTTTTTCACTTCCACTACTGGTGTGGTGTGTGTCCCCAGTCTGAAAATGAGGATTACTTCTGTTATGGGATACTACCGTTTCTCTCTTGATGCTTTACAGGTCTTGATTCGTCTCTTCTCCTTCAGTCAAGTCACACTGTATTCTTTGCCCGACTAAAGGACATAATTGTCACAGATGTTGATTCAAGGACTCTTCATAAAAAAGTACTCAACTACAAGATATTAAGTTTTACTTGATTCTTGGTTAGTTTTGTGTGTATAAAAGTGAAATGTAATGCATATTCTTATTCCACTCTTTCTGAAACATTGATTTGTTATGAATACCTCTTTTCAAATCAGATAGATGGTAAAGCATAGGTTTTCATATTACAAGAATGGGTGCCCCAAAAGATTAAAAAAAAATGAAGCTAGTATGCATCTGTTAGGCTGATGATATGTTTAGCTCTTGAGTCCCATTTTAGAAGCTGCTGATGGCTACTAGGTACTGTTTATCTCTTTCTAGGCTGTGTCGATAGTAGGAGATGAAGTTTTCAGTTTCAATCTGACATTAGATCCATATGCCACAGAGGGAGAAGCTTACACTGACATGTCAAAAGTGGATGGTACCGTATCTTTGAAAGTGGGCTGTATTCAGATAGTGTTCCTTCACAAATTTCTCATGTCTCTTTTGGTAAGTTTTTTTTCTTCCTTTGTATGTTCTTGCTCAAATTAGTTGTCCTGGGTTCAGCAGTAGCAGTCATTTTTCTCCTTAGTAGCTGGTGCAGACCCAAGACATTAGTCTTCCTTGTTTGTCTCAGTGCAAGTGATAACTGAAGTTTCTGAAAGAAAAGGATGGGCCTGATTTTTGTGTGTACTGTGAAAAAACTTGAAGCTCTAACTGGTTTGAAATTCAAAAACTAACACAGTGCAGGTAGGCCACTTGCCACATTCTGCTTTGGAAACAGAGAAAAGCTTGGTGCTACTAAAGTAATTTGGAGGTTTTGTGTTTGCTACCCTTTCTGCCTTGGCAAAAGTCTGAGTTGATTGCAGACATATCTGAACTAACATTAGGGACAAAACTGTCTGCAAGGTTAGATGCCGTGAGGACTACAAACTAATCACTGTAAACATTTGGTTTGTACCTTCCTCTAATATCCTAATGTTAGCTTTTTACAGCACTAGTGAGCTTTCTGTCATTCAGTACTGGCTTTGAAAGGAATTAGTATTCACTGGGGGCAAAGAGGGGATCTAAAAGTAATATGTAGGGATGGGTTTAAAATTAGTGATTGTATTGGTTAGTATGTTTTTGACCCTCTGTTGGAGGTCATGACAGAAGGCACTAGGTTGTCTTTACCCGGGATGGAATTTAACACACTAGGCAGTGTAATTGGATGTTGATATTGGTTATGTTGATCATGTAAAATGAAGTAATCTAGGTTAAAAAAACACTTACAGATATTTTTCCTTTCTTTTCAACTGCTTATTCTAGACCTTCTTGAACAACTTTCAGACAGCTAAGGAGGCACTGAGTGCTGCTACAGTCCAAGCTGCAGAGAAGGCTGCTACAAGTGTAAAAGACTTGGCTCAAAGGAGTTTTCGACTTGCAATGGACATTCACTTGAAAGCACCAGTTATAGTAATTCCTCAGTCCTCAGTTTCCCCCAATGCTATAGTAGTAGATCTTGGCTTGATTAAAGTTCAGAATCAGTTTAGCTTGGTGTCTCCAGCAGGCAGTTCACTCCCTCCAGTCATTGACAAAATGGATGTGCAGCTGACACAGCTGAAGCTGTCTAGGTAAAGTGCACTTTACTAAGTAACACAGTAGCTAACTGGTAATATTAATACTCTGTAGGATATTAATCTGCTTGCTTAGAAACCATGGTTGGTGGCAGTATCAAAAAATTGGCAAATTTAAATGCTAACCTATTATCTTCAGGCAAATATATCAGTAGTAGAATAAGATACTGTTCTGCTTAGTAAGCCGTGGAAGCCTATAGAGATACTGCATTTGAGATTTTAAGATGTTGCTTTGAAAATGTAGCATATGACTCAACTTCTAATTTGTCCACCATGTGTTTTGTTTTTGTTCCCCCCACTTTGTTTTAAGGACTACTATGGAGACAGGTTTATTGCATCCAGACATTGAGATACTTCACCCTATTAATTTAAGCCTGTCTGTGAAACGAAATCTATCTGCAGCTTGGTTTCATGAATTACCAGTATTGGAGGTCACGGGGTATCTGGATACAATGAATGTAAGTCTTGTGAAAAAAAGGTGGTGAGAAGCTCATGATAATTCTTAACACAAGACTAAGCTTTATGTTATTTCTGGACACAAAGATGCAAAAGTTGCATTTTAGGGATGTTAATAAGGTTTAAGTTGCATTTTAGGGATGTTGATAAGGTTTAACCTACCTGTGTGAATGTGGAGGTTTGAAAGTGTTATATAAACTACTCAGACTTCTGTGTGCATTTGTGGAACTGAGAGAAAGAAAAGGAAAAACTCTAATAAGAAAACTGAAAGGGGTGTCAAGGAGTCTGTGTTATCCCCTGCCAGGAGGCAGGACCAACTTAAATCAAATGTTTTTGTGTCCAGTTCTCTGAGCAAATCTCTTTTTCATTTTTTTTCGTTTTAAATGGAATCTTCTTGAGAGGAGTTGAAATTAATGCAAATATTTGCCTTAGTGACTCCAGCGTCGTTACTTCCTGTCTCCCTTGAATGACCTCCAGATAGTTTTTTTTTCCTGGCAATTTATATACTATGAAAGAAAATACCAGATACATTTTGAGTGAAACTGGAATTTAATTAACATGAAGTAACATGTCATTTATACAAAAATACTAAAAGCACAGAAACACTAAATAAAGGCTGTGATATATATTGATGTAACTTCAGAACCTCTTTAATGTCCTAATCCTTCAACAATAAAGGGTTAAATGAATTTCATTGTGTTATTTAAGGGAGGAAGCAGCTGACAATAGATCTGTAAATAAGCACTCTGCTTGCCAGGAAACATTGCTCTGCTTTGCTAGTTAGTGATATATTAAAGAACAGTATGTTTGTCTTGCGAACTGTAATCCGCAATTTTGTAGGTTGTATTGAGTCAAGAGGATTTGAATGTCTTTCTCAAAGTGTTGACCGAAAACCTTGGTGAAGCAGAAGAAAAACTAACTCCTGCAAAATCAGTACTGCAAAAGGAAGGTCAGAAATGGGATTTTGTTGTCATGAATGTTAAGTATGTTAGCTTTCAGGAATAAGGGGAAGTGTTTATTATCTGGAAAGCAAGCTTAGATCTGAGAGCATCATGTGTGACGGATAAATGTGTCATAATTTTGCAAGGACAGTGTTTAATACTTGAAAAAAGTGAAAGCATTACAAGATAAAAGTTGGTAATTACGTTAGCTAAATTGTCTCAGAACTAGCAAGGTATTGAGATGTCGGAACTTTCTTGTTGCAGAACATGTTTCTGTTTCATTTGCTTGCTCTGAAGTTAAAGGCTGTGCTTGTGGAAATGTTGCTAGCTTATTTAAGTGAGCATAAGCCATCTAAACGAATAAAAGAATCGGATGTGTTTCTTGAGCTAAGCAAGTGGTGGCAATTTCAAAAGTTAACCGATTCAGTGAATGTTACAGGTAAAACCAAAGAAGTGGAGAAATCTGTTTTGACACAGGATAAGAGTGTTCTAGAAGAAATGCTGCCTGAAAAGACAAAAAGAACATTAAATGAAGATGTAGTCAATATGCTACTTAATTTTGAAATCAAAGAGGTATGTATCCATCTGTAAACTGTACTGTTACGATTCCAGTAAGTGAATTAAGTCTATTTCTCATAAGCAGTGGGCTACCCAAGTCCATTTTAGCTGCTTTAAGATGATACACAGCAACCAGAAGAGAATAAAAACCCAGAACCCAGATTCTTCAGCTGTTTCTTGATCTGTCTTCTTTGTCTGTATTATGTGAGATTGTATTTATGGAATATTTAACATAGGCAATACATCTAATGGGGAAAACCAGACTTATTTTAGATGTTCTGCACTCTCCTAGCCTTAATCCTTTATTAAGCTGTATATGATTCTCTTATTAACAAACCAGCTGAAATAAGCTAGAACTAGTGTTTTTCCCTTAGGGATACTAAGTCTGAAGGTTAGGTTGTAGATGAAGTATTGGCTAATGCAATCAATCAGTTAACAAAGATACCTGTGCCTAAGGAATCATCCAGGCAGGCAGGGCCAGCAGGGAAATGTATTCTATGTGCGTGGTAGGAGATCATGTAAAAAGCCTTAGTTTTAAGGGCATTAGAAAAACTTGTTCCATAGCTGGAGTGTAAACAGGTAGCAAGTTGCTAGCATCCCAGGTTTTGGGTTTTTCTGATTTTGCAGAATTACACTTGCAATTGGCTGGTGAGGTACCAGTCAACAAAGAGCAGGTAGTTATCCAGTGGGTATCACTAGTACATGTGGGAGCTTCTAGCTTTCAGAATAGCTGTTTTGGCTGTGAAGAATTTTATTTTAATGGTAGGACTGAGGCATTATTACAGGCTAACCTGTGGTGCTTTGTGTTGTCTCATTTAATCATTTTATCTTATGAACAATTTTGTCTTCTTTAATATGGTTTTACACAGGCTTCGCATGGAATTTTTTACCAGCGTCCACTTTGTCTGTGTACTCTGTATGTTGGGTTATTACTGTTAAAATGCTAATTTGTTAATATACAAAGTGTATGCCACTTGGTGATGCAGACGAAGTATCGACAAACCTGAATTCTTTAAATTCCTCATGTGGTAAACTGTTAGGCGAGGCAATTCTTAGTTTGCAGCAATGGAAGATGATTGCCTTATGAAATAAATGCATTGAAATGAACATAATTCCTAAATAACTATAGCTACTTCTACTTTAATTTTCAGCTACATTTAGAAACACAAGTTTTTTCTCATTTCCAAAGTTCTGATCATGTAATGCTTAAAACCTCCTATAAATTAGGAATTGTAATGTTGCAACATTTGTGGCTTTAATTGTTATTTTCATAGTAACAGATATTCAGAGATAGATTCATGTTGCTGTTTTATGCTGTCCTTCCCTCCAGACCAGTATGATTTGTAGTAATCCTTATTTCCATAATCAAACTTTCTGTGTAGCACTGTAGCACTGAAGCATAGCTTGATAAGATAAAGATGTACTGCCACAACAAAAGTAAATTCTAGCCAGATTTAGTCTAGATTAATACTGCTTTTGAAGCCTAGTTACAACTGCATGCCATAATATCTGGACAGCTTTACTGAGATAGCAGACTTGTTTCCCTTTCCGTATTCCAGGTTGCAATAACCTTGATGAAGCAGGTTCAGAAAGAGAGACATCCGTTACATATTCTGACTGTGCTGCAGCTTGGAACTGAAACCAAAATTAGAAATCATGAGTTGACAGCAGCAGCATATCTGAAAAAAATTATGATGAGATGTATTGAAATCAATGGTAAGTCATCTCGAAAGCTGAAACGCAGTCTACAGTACAGTGTGTGCAGGCAGCTTGTGTAGTAAGAGGGTAGCACAGTCATAAATAATAACTCGGGGAGAAGGAAAGGGCGAAAAGCTATGTTCTGATTTAACTTAATGAAATGTCATGTGTCATTTAGATTGAGTTAATCTGTTTTACTCCTGTTGCTAGAGTTAGCTTGAGTTAATCTGAGTTAGTTGCCTGCTTTGAGTAGGAAGGGTCATTCCCGAGAAGTATTCCATCTGTTCGGAGGGTTTTGATGAACTTCTGAAGCTGCGCTTTATGGCCAGTTCTGACAACACTGGAGATCCAGCCTGCTTCCTTGATGGGTCAGGTAGCAATTCAAAGTAATATTGAAGTAATGACAGAAATAGCCAGTATTCAAAGTAGAAAAGTATAGCGTATAAAAATATATAAAGTTTATAATATATAATGTCTATTTCTAGAAATAGAAAAATGTAAATACAGGAATGAAAAACTAATTAAAGGAATGCAAATAACTTTCCAGTTTTGAATATTCTTCCAGGACCAAGAAAGTTAGTTTTTCTATCTTAATTAAAAATAAAATCAAATCAGTACAGCATTTCACAAGGTAATGCTTAATCTGCAACTTCTCAATGAAAAGAGATGCTTACCTTAACTGTTTAAGCAACAATAATATATTACTGAGAATTAGCATGGCGGTATTCCATAGGTGAAATAAAGCTCATCAGTGGAAATAATTTATGGTTTTATTTCTTAATTTTCAGACTCAAAAGGAAATCCCCTTTGCATTATTAATTCTTCAAGTGAGACAGATGAACATCTTCTGAAGATGGAATACATTAAGGTTTCAATACCTTTTAACTAAGATTATATGGGAATTAAAATAAGGCTTCCATACTTGGGCTGTGTTTGGGTTTGTTGGTTTTTTTTTTGCTGGTTTTAAAACCTGTAGGATTTATATCTCAAGCTTATGTATGTCTTCTTCCAAATGCCTGTTGTTTAACGTCCACACTCCACTGCTTCCATATAGTGCTTGCTTCATAAGTCAACACAATTACTGAAATCACTGGTGAAGCCAAATGTTTGTATGCGTTCTCTGTGAACAACACAGATTAGAGCCTTTGTGAAATTTAGCAGATTGAGAGAGTCTTTGCCTATGTAAGTGATAGGTGGCTCTCTACAGGTAGCAAGCAACCTCCAAAAACTGCACAAAAACTTGGGAAGCTGATAGGTTGTAGAACCAGTGGGCTATTAGTTTTCCTATCTATAATAGCATAAACAAGTGAATTCGTTCTGACAGAGTACTAAGTATCAATTGATCCAGTTTAAAAACATCCTAGGTAAGAGAAAATCTTGTAACTGGCCAGTTGAACTTTTACAACATGTATGTTATAAAATGTCACTGAGCATTTGCTAGTACCCTGTTCTGGTTGCACTGATCATGTGCTATATTTAGAGAACTTGTTTATGCATCACTTTCCTTTGTTTTCTTTGCAGTGGGAATAATCCTTATACCTGTGTGTGTGTGGCAAATTCAATTAATTCAGTTAATAAATTCAGTTAATTCAATAGAGACTGACTGTGTGCTTGGGCTCTCTTATTTCTTCCCTTAGGCAGATGCTGATGGACCAGATTTTGTTACTGCTTACGGAAGCACCAAGCAAAACATCAATGTGAGTACTGGATGTGTGTAATTTGCTTTAAGCTTCTCAAATAGCAACAGTTGTGTGAAATAGTTAGTTACTCACTTGTTTTCTCATTTAAGGGAAAAAAAAGCCCCAGGAAACAAACAAAAACTCAACCCAAAACCCAATCTCCTAACTCTGTCATTATGAGAGCTTACTGCTTTATATTTAACTACTTCAAAGAGGAATCCAGGAGGGAAAAAGGATTATTATTATTATTTTACAGAAGTATTTAGTTGTATTAATTTTTTAAACTAGAAGATTTACATTTTTAGCTAGTTATAATTTATAAGCACATATTTCTAACTGAGACCTGTAGGATAAATTTTATTTCTAGGGTGATACACTTGGTACTGTGTGGAACGAAGGCTTTGTGTTCAGAGTTTAAAAGTTTGTAACAGTGAAATTTAGATGTGCAGTGACAGGTCAAACAAGCATTTTCAGGTCCTTTTGCTTTTAAACCGTTTCCTTTAAAGTAGTAGTGGTGGATGAAGTTCGCTTCTTAACAGCTGTATGTGGAGTTTGAAGTGCCTGAGCAACTTCAGAGTTGAGAGAATGACATCCTTAATGTAACCAGTAAAACCAGCATTTACCAAGAATTGCTTTGAGCCAGAAGTCAGGTAGCGGATATTTGGTTTCATGAAGTAGTACTGGATGGAGTAGTTGCTACTCACATAATTTCTATTCTGATTGCAGAGTTTGAGTCGTCTTGTTTTATTCTGTCATACATACTAAAATATCCCTACCTGTGGTTGGTTCTGGAGGTGTCAACCAAAGTGCTCAATAGTCCACAATGAAATGCAGCAGAACTAAGCTTACCGAAAAAGCATAACCACACAAAGCATCCATTTTCAGATTGACACAGTTCCTCTATAGTTGTATTAAGCTCCTGTTCCATAGCTCCCTCATCTGTTCTGGAGCTTGTGTCGTGTTAACTTAGAGGAAATAGAAGCTTAATTCTGTGACAATAAAGCTGAGTTTTTATGCAATAGACTGCTACTAAATAACAGTGTCACTCTGTCTTGCCCTCATTTTAGGTCATCTTTTCATGTTTGGATATAGTACTCCACACAGAGGCTTTGCTTTCCATCATGAGTTTTCTCACGTTCAGTATTCCATCAGGTGGTCTTCCCAGTACTGATAAAGTATCATACCACAAGCCTCAAATAAAAGAACAAGAAAAAGGAAGTACAGTTAAACCAGGTAATGTGGCATTAGAAAGGCCATGCTTTTGTTGCTTAACAGCATCTCACCTTTGGTTTCAGAATACTGGTTTGGGTGGTTGCAGTACATTTCGGTGAGAAAATAATCTTGTAAAAAAAAAAAAAAAAAAAGGCACCAGATATTTTTTTCCACTGCTTAATTTTACAGATTCTCCTTACTCAATATAACTTCCCTAGGTAGCGGTGTGACTTTATTAAAGAAGTTGAATAAATGATATTACAATGACCAGTACTAGAGCCTTTCCAAAGCCTCAGTGTCACAACCATGTTGCTTTCCAATTGAAAAAGGCTCAAAAGGGTGCTTCTATAGCTGAAAATAAACATTCTTAAGCCTAGAGGAAGAAAAGAGAAGTTCTGAACTCAAGGCTGTTGTGCTTCTTTTAACGATTGGTACTGTAACCTTGAAATAGTGTGAGGTTTTTGCATGGAATCTACTTCAGAATGTTTTCTCAGGTTCTGTGTGATTGATTCTTGTGTTTGTAGCATTGTTTGGGAAATTCAGGGAGCATTCCTCATGTGCAGTAGTGTTTGTAATAATGAAATGCCCACTGTATTCTGCATACTGTTGCATGAAAACTAGATATAAAAAAGGAGCAAAAAACATCATCTTGATTGCTCTTTGCCTGGGTTAGTTGTTGACTGTTGTTGTGCCAGAAGAAAACTGTGTTAATAGAAGAATTGTTTCATGTCTTAACTAAAAATTAGAGTAATTTTTAAGGAATAACTCCAGGTTGCTTTTGGAATAGTTGATGTATGTACAAAACAAATAATCTGACATTCTTCTGAAGTTCTTACATGACTCTTGTGTTTCCTGTCCAGTGTCTGGTAATGCAGCCCATGATATCTGTGAACTAAAACTCACTGCAAAGCTAAATGCATTCAGTATTACAGTGTGTGATCAGACCTGTAGCCTTGCAGACATTAGAATACAAGGTAAGGGTATCAGTTTATTTGGCTGTAGCAAAAGTTATATTGTTCCCCTCCATCCTTTCACTTCTGAAAGGTTAGCATGAGTGCATCATAGATGTGTTTAGTATATGTTTGAATGTGTTTTCATTGTATGATATGATTGCAATTAAATATTTTAATAAACAAAAATCCTACAAGGGAAGAAAATATTTGACATGCAAAAAGACGACAATTTCTAAGTGGAGTAAACTCAAAAGAAATGAAGGCACTATGTAATAAATAAAACAAGCTTCCATTTTTCACTAGCTAGATACTAGATACTGTTGGGAATTTTTACTCCACTCTTAGAGTCAATTTATGCTGGCAAATTTATCATGTGTAGTAAGGTTAGCGTTGGTTGTTACATGGTAGAATGCTGATTTCTAAGCTGTTCTTGTTCTTCATAGTCAGTAATAAATAATGCTTCTATTTTAAAAAGCTGGTGACTTTAAAAATGCACTTCAACAAATTATTATCTTCTTCCTTTTGTCTCAAATCAGGAATGGATGCATCTGTAGTAATGAAACCTAAGAAGATTAAGGTGTTTTCCAGACTTGAGGACATTATAATTACAAACGTTGATCCAAAAACAGTCCATAAAAAGGTGATGTGATGTGCGGACTTTAAACAAAATTAGCTGGTTCTTTGTTTAATGACAGCTCTGTAGTTGGTTTGTGGTGTTGTATAATATTAAGTGCAATGTAATGTACAAAATGTTAAGCAAAGTTTCACTGGTAATTTCCTTTATCTCAGGGTAGCAAAACATGTTTCCATTCTTCTTTCTAATCATGTTTGCATTCATGTGTTTAATTGTGTAGCATGGGTTAAATATAAAATGGGCTACAGATAACTAAGTGCAAAGAGACAAACCTTTTGTGCCTAACCTATGTATGTCCAAGTATTGCTGATAAGTTGCAATTAATCTTTATGTAGGAATATTTCTTGTTTGATAACCTAAGTAGTAATTCTATCACAGATTACTGTCTGCTAGTATTAACTACACACACTTAATCTTCTAGGCTGTCTCCATAATGGGAGATGAAGTGTTTAGATTTCACATATCACTTTATCCAGATGCTACTGCTGGGGAAGCCTACAGTGATATGTCAAGGGTGGATGGTAAAATGTCTCTGAAAGTGGGCTGCATCCAAGTAATTTACCTACATAAATTCTTTATGTCTCTCTTGGTAAGTCATTAGTTTCAGTTCTTTTCTTGACATTAGAAGTTTATTAAGAAAATAAAATGCAGTCAACTCTTTGTAACCTGAGCTCTATACAAGCTTATAAGAATTATTTTGCTGAAGAGGTGTCACTTAAGTTGCACTGCTTTATGCAAGAATGACAAATAAGGAAAAGGATGACAGAACAAATACAGAACTAAAGTTGATAGCTTTAATAATATCTTAAAACCTAAATAAGCAAGCAGTGTCTTAGCTTGTGCATGATTTTAACTTTTTTCTGGTTTGAAACTCATCTGGTTGAATGGGAAGTTCATATTTCTGCCAGAGCTATATTGCTTCTCTTAAGTTTATGTTTTCCCTGGGTCTTGCCTTTTTTGCAGGGCTTATTTGCTCTCATAGAACTCTTACTTTTTTCACTACCTTCCAACAGGACTTCCTAAACAATTTCCAAACGGCACAAGAAGCCCTGACGGCAGTCACTGTCCAGGCGGCAGAAATGGCTGCTTCCAGCATGAAAGACTTTGCTAAAAAGAGCTTCCGCCTCTTAATGGATGTCAACCTGAAAGCGCCAGTTATAGTTGTTCCCGAATCCTCAACTTCATCTAATGCTTTGGTAGCTGATCTTGGCTTAATCAGAGTTCAGAATGAATTCAAGCTGGTGTCTTCAGATGAATCTTCGCTTCCTCCAGTCATTGACAACATGGACGTGCAGCTAACTCATTTGAAATTATCAAGGTATACACAGGCTTTTCTTCTGAGTAGAAAAGTGTTCATATGGAAAACAGGCTCATGTTTGATGTGCAGAATTGTTCTATTATTTAAAGATGATGGGTGATAAAAACATATTAAACCCAAACACCTATCTTGCTCACCCCACAGCTAAGTTTAGGAGTGCTTTTAGACAGGGGCATATGTCCGCAGTGTCTGAAGTTTCATGGGAAGAAAGGAATAATAGGGCAATAATTGAGTTCATCTTAAGTGCATACCTGCACGTAAGTGCATGTAAGTGCACATTATTATTATGAAATTAAGTATACCCATAATCCTCCTAGATCAGTATATTTGGGATTCTGTAGCTACTAAACGTTTCCTCTGCTGCTTCCACTGTCTTTTGTAGGTGCATCATATCCACAGAGTCTCAACCAGATTCTGAAATTCTGCGTCCTGTGAGTTTGACTTTACTGGTCCAGAGAAATTTAGCAGCAACTTGGTATCATGAAGCACCAACAATTGGTATTAAAGGAGACTTGAAGCCAATGCAGGTAATGCCGTGGCAAAGCAGAGGTGCATCAAAAGTTACATGTTTTCTCAGAATAGTATTTAGCCTAGTGAAGGAGCTTGTGAACTAGTTGCAATTTGTAATTATTACAGTGTTAAAAGACTTCCAGCTTGACTGTCTAATTTCTAGCTCTGTTAGAGTTTTGATACTGTATGATGAATAGTTTTGGTGTAGCAGCAAGTATTTCATACAAACGGAGTAAAACCTATTGTAATTTTTCTGAGGGTCTGTTGGAGCTATCCTTTGACTCAACAGTCAGTAAATTCCTTGTGGCTATCTGTTGAGTCAGCATTTAAAATCCAGATTTCAAATTTTAAATTGTTTAATCTGTAATGTTCAAGTTATTTGAGTGTTTAGATTTATTAGAAATGTGAAGGGTAGGTGTGGAACTTTGATATACAACAGGTAAAAATTAGGGTTGATATGTTTGCAGAGGGAGGGTTTTACTTTTTCTCTACATTAACCATATGAAATAAGTGGGTAAAAGTGGACTGGGGGGGGCTTTTACTTGTTCATGAGTCCTAATTCATTGCTGTATTTGTGTTGTGGCCAAATGTGGCACTGTGAAAATGTAGAAAAAATATTTGAACACTGTAATATGGGTTTAGTGACTGCGTCTTGTGACTTGATACTGCTTATTTTTTTTCACACTCGTTATAATTGGATTCAGATCCATTAACTCTTTAAAAGCCTACTGAATGACAGTTTCTTTAGCATATACAATGTAAATCTTGACATTAATGTTATCTGGCAATGTTTCTGGATTGCTTAATTGTTAAGAAGTGCTTATGATCCTCAATTACTCGTCTTTTTAGCAGGCAAAAAGCTTTTGCAAGACTGGTAAGTGTTTCTCATGTGGAGTGTTAGTGCTTGTTGTAACTCCTGTTCATAACAAGTAACAAATGGTATTTTAGGAAAAATGGGCAAATCATTTAGGGTTTTTTGGCCAGGATCGTTTTGACTAGACAGCTTGTGTATGGTGGAAGCAGCATGTTGCTTCTTCTCAACATTTGTGTACTGTGTTGGAAAGAAATAATGTCACTAAAAATGAAATTGTGGGTTAATCACTTTACAGATTGCGCTTAGTGAAGAAGATCTAACTGTTGTCATGAAAATTTTACTTGAAAACCTTGGAGGAGCTTCCTCCCAGCCAAATACTGTGCAAGAAAACATCGAAGATACACAGATACTTAAGAAAGGGAAAGTTCCAAATGAATCAGATTTCTATGAAGGTATGTTCGTACCTTTTGTAGTGTGCTTTTTGTGATTCATCTTTTTTAATATGATAATTCTTCAGTATAGCAATGACTCTTGTAAGTTGCATGTGGTTTGAAAAAGAAAGCCAAACCAATTACGTTTATGCACAGTTATAACAATTGAGGATGTTATTAGTATTCAAATAGTGTGTTAATGTAAGCACTGTATATCTCTTGATGAAATACTGTTAACACTTTGTAAAAATCTGTGTCCAAAACTTAACATTCTCATTGTAAAAAAACTACTGTTCAACCAACAATTGTTTTACTATAGTATGAGAAAAAACTGGAAGAGCAGTGCAAACTCCTTGTTCATTAAAGTAAATCAAGAACTGCAGTAAATTAATGACAGTTTTCTTTCAAGGTTCTTAAGCCACTCTGTGTTGAGTAACTTTACATGCATTGAATAGAACAAAGTGATGTTGAGTAAATGAAAGTGTGGCATGTTCTGAGTAGTCTCACAGATTTGGGGCTTTTCCTCCTTTTGTGACTTTCTGATCTTAATTGAAAAAGAAACAAAACAACAACAACAACAAAGCCCAAATGAAGAAAAATTCACAAACAAGGAAAACCACCAAAAAACCACCTCAGACTTGCTGTTCTAATGAAATGTAAAACTCTTTTCTTTTCACTGACAGGTCCTCTTCTTGCATCTGGAGAAAAAAGTGTTTCTGCAGTTCAGTCTTCTGTGGAATGTTACACAACACTTACATTTGACTTTAATTTTGAGTCACTTTCAGTAACTCTCTACAACAGTGATACGAATCAGGTTTGTGACAAAGCTTCTATCATATAAGTGGGGTGGGGAAGTTTGGCTTCTTCCGTGGATGGAACTCAGGATAGTAAACCAGAGTTTTGTTGGTTGTGTTGGCTTTGGAATGCCTGCTTTATGGAGCTTATGCAGTTTATCCTGGAATTTTGAGGTTTTATGGGAAGAAGATGTCCTTAATTTGAAGGATGTAAGTGCATTTCTAAAAATCCCACTGAATAAAGGCAAGAAACCAACCTAAACCAACCTAGAAAAACCAGTCAGCATTTGATTTGGTCATTCCACCTATCAAAAAAAAAAAAAGATCCAAGGTATACATGGCCCAGGCTTCTCTTCTGCATATCTCTGACTGTGAGCAGTAGTGAGAATCTTTCCTGTGCTGAAAAGAGTAGAGAAAGATATGCAATGTTGTCTTATTTTTATGACTTCATATCCTTTGTCCTGGTGGGAAGGTGCTTGCTTTTTGAGTCTTGGTACTACAGGCCAACTTGTATTTTCTGGTTTCTTACTGAGGTACTTTAATTTATAAGAATGGAGGGCTGAAGACACCAACAAATTTAATCAGATCCTTAAATTCATGTGGCTAGTAGCAAGGGAAGCATAGTTTTTACTTTGTACTTTAATAACTAGTCCTACTGTTTCTCATTATGTAGAAGTCTCTGCTTTCACTGCATAGTGACAAATTACGCCTTGGTGAACTTCGACTGCATCTCATGGCATCATCAGGAAAGATGTTTTCAGATGGGTCAATGGATATTAATGTTAAACTCAAGGCATGTACCCTGGATGATCTCAGAGAAGGAATTCAGAATGTGACTGCAAGGTAAGTTTGAGTGCACACAAAATGAAAATGCTTCATGCGGTTTGTTAGGAAGACTTTCCTTGTTCTGTCATTTGCTTCACATGGGATGGATGAAACTTCAGTTTAGACTGTTTAGTGGAATAGGGCTGTCAGTTGTTGAATGTCATACTGTGCACTAAAGCAGTGAATGTAGCAATGAAGAAAAACATTGGGGATAAAATGAATATATGAATGTTGTCATTTTAATAACATTGAGGAAGTTTCTTCTTTTATACATTGAAATCAGATTATCCAGAATAAAGAAATGTCTGGGAGGATTGAATCACAGGATGGGTTTGGTTGGATAGGGACCTTAAAGATGATCTAGTTCTGACCCCCTGGGTGGAAATACTGCAGTAAACTGTGTAGAACAGCTGAGTAGAGAGCAACCAGCCTCAGCTAGAGATATCTATGCACTGAAACTTCAGTCTGATTGGTACATGCCACATATGTAGGTTAAAAGTTGTAGCACACAGATTTTAAATTGAAATTACTGTGGAACTGTATACCATCTTATTTCTGGAGGAAACATAGATTGCTTATTGTACTTCTTATTTACAAATGGCATGGGGAGAAAAAAAGTTGTACTACTTACACATCCTTGTTTTTCTAGATCTGTGTTCTGGTGTTTGAAATATTTCTTATTAAACTTGTTTTCTAGAATGATAGACAAGAAAGATGACATAAGTGACACATCTATGGTAGATATAAACTACAAGCAGGATAAAAATGGAACTGAAGTCGTTGCTGTCCTTGACAAGCTGTACATATGTGCCAGTATGGAGTTTTTGTTGACAGTAGCAGATTTTTTCATTAACTCAATGCCAGCATCCTCAACTGAAAGATCTGCACAGTTGCAATTAAAGCATGTTGCTCCTGGGAAATCCAAGCCAGAAACAGGTCTGTAAAACTTACTTTCACCTCCCACTGCAACTGCCTTCCTTTACAAACTCCATCCTTGAAAATAAATCATCCTTAAGTATTTAAGATGCAATCTTGCTGTCAGACTTAAGAATTTTATTCTTCACAATGTGAAAATTGGCCACTTATACCATTGTTTTAAGCAGTAGTAGTTGTAAGACTGTTTAGTAGAGTTGTGCTCTTCAGCCGAGCTAAATATATAAAAATTACTCACGCTAGATAGGATTTATTTCATTCCTTTGCAATGTAGTATTGCAAAGGAAGCATCTTTAGGATAAAAAGTGCCATGCACAGAGTAGTTAAGGATTTAAAAAGAGCAACTTACTCTTGGAACTAGCCAACTGTGTTACTGCCTTTGCTTTTCCTTTAGTGCACCAAGCTTCAAATTGGCACCTGTTCCATTGAATAGATGTGATAAACTGATATTGCCAACAAGTGTTAGATGTGAGTAACCCTTACAGTGGGTCCTAGTGTGCAGGAAGGTCACACACTACCATAATGTGGTGGTGGAAAAGATGGATGGGGTAAAAAAACCTGGTGTGAGTAGTGGTCCTGCACTTCGTCTTTCTCTAATTACAAACAGTGATGCCTCTGCAGCTTCCTGTCCTTATCTCAACCCTTCGTGCCCCATGCTGGGTGCCAAAAAGAACTGTTGTGGTTTAAGTGCAGTCAGTAACCCACACAGCCCATTCACTCACTCCCCACCCTTTCTCCCCCCATCTCTGCTCCCGGAGGGACGGGGAGGAGAATCAAAAGAATGTAACTCCCACGGGTTGAGATAAGAACAGTCCAGTAATTAAGGTATAACACAAACCCCCTACTGCTGCCACCAATAATAATGATGATAAGGGAAATAACAAGGGGAGAGAATACAATACCACCTGTTGATACCCAGCCCGACCGAGCAGTGAACTAGCCCTTCTGGGTAACTCTCAGTTACATCCTGGGCATGACGTGCTGTGGTATGGAATATCTCTTTGGCTAGTTTGGGTCAGGTGCCCTGTCTCTGCTTCCTCCCGGCTTCCCCTCCTCCCTGGCAGAGCATGAGACTGAGAAGGTCCTTGGTCAGAGTAAACATTTGAGCAGTAACTAAAAACATCGGTGTTATCAGTGCTGTTCCCAGGCTAAAGTGAAAAACACAGCACTGAATCAGCTACTAAGAAGGAGAAAAAATGACTGCTACTGCTGAACCCAGGACACTGAGAACCAAAGTGACTTGAATCCATCACTAGGTTAGAGTGTCTTGCTTTTAACTTAGATAAATATGTTAAGATTCTCCCCTTCTGTTTGGAGACTGAGTGTTCAGACAAGAAATTGTATATTGCTGATTTGGTTTCAATTAGTAAATCTTCACTCTGAAGAAGTTAGTTACTTTAGGAATTGAGCCACAAGATAACTATTTCTAACTTGGATTTGTAGTGCCAGTGCTTAGGTTGACTACAGTGTATAGAGCTAATACTGTTTTTTTAAGGAGCTTCTTCAAAACAAAACTTGTGACCAGTTTGCTGCTCATTTCTGAACACCGTGTCCTATTCCGTTTCAGCAATGTATTCCTGTAAAAATTGAGACACTATTTGTTAAATCTGTACCTCTAAATTATGTAGCAATTTTTTGTTCATGGTTCAGGTATTATGTGCATGATAATGCTTTCAAACATCTTATATTCAATGGATTTTTTTACTTCACAGAAATGTCTACACGGCCAAATATGACAGTAAAAGCTGTGATCCTAGATCCAGAAATTGTATTTGTTGCTAATTTGACCAATGCTGATGCCCCTGCCTTAAAAGTTTCCTTCCAATGTGATTTTTCTCTGACATCTGGAAAGCTTGCACAAAGGATGACTGCTCAAGTGAAGGGCTTCAAAGTGTTGGCCTGTGCTTTTCTCAAACCAAAACAAGACAATAGTGTTACTACGGTAAGAAATAATGTTGTTTTTCTGAAATGGGATATCTTATGGAAGCAGCATCCCTTTGTTCTATTATGGGAATAAAAAGTACAAGAACATTAGGAAAGCTTAGATTCCAGGAGTTATATTAATAATCAAATTAATTTTTCACTCAGGTGTTACGACCATGTTCTTTGGTCATGGAAAATATGATGCATGCCTCAGGGATGCAAACTGTGGTAGTAACAATAGAAGAACTTACTGTAAAGGTAAGATGATTGAAGCTGTCTTTGGAGGAATGGGTGTTTCTCAAGCTGTAGCTTGGTTGTTGGTTTGTTTTTTTTTAACTTTTTATATATTGCTATTTAAAATTTCCATTTTCCCTATGAGTTGAATGCCAGAAATAGCCATTTATCCTTTTTAATGCTGCTCTGGGTTAGAAAACAATCATTACATATTCCTTGTTTTGACAAGTTCTTGTCAAAAAAAGGACTAATCTAAAATCTTCAGATACTGGGCTTCCTGCTACCAGTTTCTTTCAAATTTATGAAACAGTCCTTTCCCACTGCTGCCTCCACCACTGCTTTTCTCTTCAGAGAGACTTGTAAGCAGAAGTATGCACAAAAGCACATATACTGTTAAGGCTGTTAACATGATTTGCATGATTAAGTTGCATCTTTTATAAGGGCCTTTAATGCTGCCTATCTTACCTGTATAAAGAACCTGAGAGATATTTGCAGTGTCCATTGATGGTATCTTTTGTATCAGTTTTAAAATGTTTTAAGCTGTAAGGGATTTTTTTTTTCTTTGTTCAAGATCTCACCAATAATTCTGAACACTGTAATGACCATTATGGCTGCCATAAAGCCCAAACCAACAGAGGAGGATTCTAGAGGAGTGACTGAAGTTCCTGAGAACCTGTGGCAAGTGAAGCCTATAGACGAGTGCAATGCTTGGTTTCTTGGTGTTGATATAGCCACGGAAGCAACAGAAACTTTTACAGACCGTGAACATATTTTGAAACAGGAGAAATTTGACATTGTAGTGAAATCTGTTCAGATTACCTTGGAATGTGGTCTGGGTCATCGTACTGTCCCTTTATTGTTAGTCGAATCTGTGTTTTCAGGTGTCATTAAAAACTGGTCCTCAATGATGGCAGTCACTGCCGATATGTCACTGGAGGTATGTAGAATCAACTTGTTAGCAGTTTAAAACACTTCTGCATGTTTCATAGCATTCAACTAACTGTTCAGTGCACTTTCTATGTGCTAAATTGGTAGCAAGTTTAAATTGGAATGCTCTTTGGAGTTTCTTAGTAGTCAGGCAAGAGTGACTATGCATAATGCCGTTTTAGAGAATCTTTGCAATCAGTGGCAGATTTTAATGGCAGTTGCTACTGTGGGATAGCCTAGTCTTCCCTTTTTATCTATTGTATTTGCATGTTCACTTCTTGCTGTAAGAACAATGAACTTGGCTTAGTTGACTATTCCCATTTATCTCTTATTGACCACTCTTTTGTTTCTGTAGCATTGTGTGTATCGGTAAGATAGAATTTACACTCTATTCTCAAAATCGCAGCTTCAATTGTAATCACACCTTACTTGTTTTGCCAGCTGTTGAAACTCTTTTCCCTAAGATATGGTAATTTAAAGATGATATAAGTCTTTTACAGAGGCAGCATGTTAAAATTTCATACATCCAGATTTGCAGCTGCTCTGTGTGATAGAGTAACTAGATCTTGTATTTTGTCAGTTTATGGAATGTGCCTCATACTCCATTTTATACTGGATATACCAGTAGCCTTCTTTCGCTGCTAGATGTGCCTGTCATAACAAACTGTGGAAAAGTGTATGCCTAATCACATACAACTGGGGAAGTCACTGCTTCCAGAAGCAGGTATAGGCTATGAGTGAGATGAATTATTCCAGTGGACCAGGTTCTGGCTAAAGGTTTCTCAGACTAATGGTTGTTTCATAGTACAATAAACTACTTGCAGTGCTGAGATTTCTGATCGCAAAGTCATTCTCTCAAACAGTGTAGGAAAGGTTAGAGACTTGATTATATTAATTGGAGGTGTTACCATGCTGTCTGGTTGCTTTAAGCAAGCCAGGTTGTCAGTTCTTCAAAAATGATGTCACTTATGCAATATGTATCATACATTACATATTTGTGTATTAATTTTTGAAGCTATTAAAAGTTAATACTAGACCTCCAAAATGTGAAATGAGCATGGATTGTTTTCTCAGCACTATATTTTTTTATACTGTTAGTGGAAAGAACTCCATTCTTTATTTTTGTTTGTCTTATTTAATTTTGTTTCTTTCTTTAGATACATTATTACAATGAAACCTATGCAGTGTGGGAGCCGCTGATTGAACAAATTGAAGGGGGAAAGAAGCAATGGAGTTTAAAGCTGGAAGTATGTAAACGGACTTGAAACTTTGTGAAGAAGCTGTAACAGACAGCTCTTCTTAAAAAACTTTGTGACGCAACATGAACCTCTTGATTGCTGTTGCTTTGAGAGCCAGGCTGTTTTACATTATAAAATATCAGTCTTTAGACATCTTAAGGTTTTTCTGAAGGAAGTTAATGCATGGGCAAAATGTAGTGTGTTACCACATGTACAGAGAGGAAAGCAAGTGGTGTACGATTTGTTTGTGTAAGGTGGTCGGGATGCTCATGGGAAAGTAGCTTTTCTTTTGTTTGGTGAAATTGTCAAGTGTAGGTCCATTTTTTTTTTTTTTTGTTTTGTTTTAACAGAGGAAAAGTAACGTATGTGTTCATAATTGCCTAATGCAATTTTTGTTGTAGATGAAGACTAACCCTGTCCAAGAGAGGAGTTTGATGCCTGGAGATGACTTCATTGTTCTTCCTGAGCCACAAACTGCAGTTAACATAGCTTCGAAGGATACAATGAATATAACAATATCCAAATGTTGTCTTGCTGTGTTCAGTAATTTAGCCAAGGTAGTCCCAGCAGGCAGAAGGTGTCAAATTACGTGGTTCTGTAGGAAGCTTTTTTTCACTCTAATTAGTCCTTTATGGTTAACAAAAAGGTGATGCTAGCTTTTGAAAGACGTTTCTGTGTTAGAAGTTTACTTCCCTTCCATCTTTTGTCCTTAATAGAATACTAAGAAAAGTATTCATTTCGGTATTTGCCTTCAAATCATAGAAATAGAATGTTTAGTGTGTTAAATACACTTTTTTCCTATTTTTTCTTGTAATATGTGTGTGCTTATGAATGTCCTATGCTCCTCTTCTTCCCCCTTTTTTTAGGGGGAGGGGAAAAGTTTTGGTTACTAAAGCAGGATATTTTTACTGAATGTGAGTAATCGCTATTCAGTTCTTCATTCTAAATGAGTAACGGTTCTCTAAGTTGGTACTTGCTTACACTGTAAGTCTCTATTGGCAGTCAGTTTCCATGGCTTCTGTGTAATCAAACAGATGTTTGTAAGCATAAGTTGTGGTTGAATATGAAGTATGTATGTGTTGAAGGTACTTGGGACTTATGTGTTCCAGATCTGATTTTTCTCTTAGTACTCAACAACTTAAAGCAAATTCCGTATGAGGAGTGTGAATGCTCATCGTAGCATCAACATGTGTTGCTAATCACAGAATAGTAATGATATTAAAGTTTACTTCCCTGATAGTAGTAATAGTTTACTCCCATGATAGTAAAGTTTACTTCCCTGAAATACTGCTATACAAAGCATAGGTATTAATATATGTGTTATTTTTTTTTTCTTTAAAATGGTGGTTCCTGGGAATGGTCGTTAAAAGCCTTTATATATACGTTGATGCGGCTATTTGTGTACGACACCTTATATATGTTGTTAATTACAGGCATTTTCAGAAGGGACGGCATCCACGTTTGACTATTCCTTTAAAGACACAGCACCTTTTGTAGTGAAAAATGCCCTCGGTGTTGCTCTCAAAGTGCTTCCTAGCTCAAGTATACGGATAATTGGTTCAGCTGAAAAAGAAACTATGAATGATATCGAAATTGGTCAGAACATGGAACTGGAATACTCTGGTTTTGAAGTGCCCCAACAAGGAAAGTTGTCTGCATTGCACCGACAAGAAAGCTCCGTCTTCTCCTTGACTTTAGGTATTATGCTAGGGAACACCATGTGTTTTGACATGTTAAGAATGGGAGGATGGGGGAGTCAATATGCTTAAATTCCATGTGATCAGAATTCAGAAGTACTGCAGATGTGCAGAAGTAGTGCTCAAATCCCATTTCAAGATACTTTTGCCAGAAAGTGCTTTGATCTGGGTTGTTGCCGAGTTTAGAGAAGATGAAGTTTGTTCAACTGGAAAATGGTGATGTGATGTGTTTTGCCTAATTCACAAGACTTTTGTATATTTTTATGGATTAGGACTTCACGGATATAAAGAAGGGGTAAACATTCCCATAGCCAAACCAGGTCGACGACTGTACAACGTCAGAAACCTTGTTAATCATTCAGACTCAATCATTGTACAGATAGATGCTACGGAAGGAAATAAGGTTATTACTGTACGATCTCCTCTTCAGGTAAAAAAAAACAACCAAAGAAACCAAAAAGCTGAAATCAATGCTTCTCTCTCAGAGCAACTTTGCTTTTCCTCCTTAATGCGTTTTCTTTTTTGAGAACAAAAAGTTACCTAAAGGCAAATTATTAAGAAGAGATTGATTCTGTTTATTACAAGATTTTTTATCTATATTCTGTTTGTTGTGTGTCTTCCTGATAAATGAAAAATTTGGTTTTTACTTTAAACTTTTGGCTTTGCAATATCCTCAACATTGAGGTTGGAATATGTGGTACTTATGTGACTTGACATTTTAAGCATGTCTTCAATTACAATTAAGTTCAGTTCATTTAACTTTAAAGTAGCAGTTTTCTCATGTACTTGCATATCATTCTTCAGAATTGTATTTCTTACTGAGATGCACAGAAGTCTGTTTCCAACGGAGTTTGTTTAAATCTACCGATGTTTTTTCTTCCTTGTTGTTACTCATACTTTTGCCTTTAGAAATTTGCACCATAGAAATGTAATGAGAATTATGCTTTTTGATCCTAGATTAAGAACCATTTCTCCATCCCATTTATGATCTATAAATTGGCTAGAGACTCCAAGTCACTGGAGCCAATTGGCATATCCAAGCCAGAAGAGGAATTTCATGTTCCTTTACATTCATACAGGTATATTTTTTCTGTTCTGGAGGGCTAAGCTTTGTGAGACTGCACAAATACAGCGTATGGAAGCTTACATTTGCACTTGGAACTCTTCTGGCCTAGGCTAAAAAAAACCAAAATGCTACCTTTACTAGGCAATGAGTGTGCTGCAAAAGCCTTTCTGAAAGGGTCTTAAAATGAATGAAGTTAGTTGTCAATGCAAAGCTATTGTGTACTATTACTCATTCTTTGATTCTTTCCATAGGTGTCATTTATACATTCGACCAGCAGGAATGTTAGAGGGTCAGTTTAAAGAGTCCACGACTTACATTGCCTGGAGGGAAGAGCTGCATAGGAGCAATGAAGTAAAGTGCTTGTTACAGTGCCCAGCCACTGAGACAAACTTCTTGCCTCTAATCATCAGCTCAACTGCTGTACCTGATGAACTAAACTTCATTTCAACTTACGGAGAGGAGTGGGATCCTGCCTACATTATCCACCTTCACCCTACACTGACTGTGAGGAATCTATTACCTTACTCCTTGAGATATTTACTTGAGGTAAGTTATTTCATGGTTTTATTTGTAAATCCTTTATTTGATTTTAAGTAAGGCTATATCTACTTACAAGTGGAGGTGAATGTAGTGTGGAAGATACTGAACGTTGGGTTTTGTATTTTCTATTGTAAATGAGTCAGCTGGTGGATTGATTCTGGGAGTTTTGGGGATTAGTTCTTTTCAGTTTGTGTGTACCTGGCCAGTACTGTTTTGCTTCTTAAATGTGACTTCTGTACTGGATTGGTCTTTCTCCTTTACGTTTTCCTGAGATCGTGTTTGTGGTTTGCAAGATATCTTTGGTTTCACAGGTTGAGGCATAAGAAAAACCTTATGCTTTTCTTCTCTTTACAAAACACAACTTTTCTCTGTTCTGGTACTGGTTCTTTACTAAAGACTATTGTAAGGTCTCCCTTGCACAAATGGGAACATTTCTTTGTGGTGTGCTACACAGACTATTTTTCCTTCTCTTCCAGTATTTCCAGTATCTAGTATTTTTTTTAAGACAGCTGAGTGATTTTAGCAAACAGAAAAGGTGTGAGGATTTAGAACTATCATCCTGTTTTTTCCTGTGGTGTCCTACTCCTGTAGCTGGCTGTGGCATTTATTTATATCTTTCTTTCACTTCTCTTCAAAATCCCAATGGCACTGTTTCCAGTTTTCGTACCTTCACTGTGTACTGGAGCACTCAGAGTCACAGAATGGATAACAGAGTGCCAGTGCCTTGACTGAGGAGCCAGAAATAGAGTAAAATCTCTGTGAAGTCACTGTACCCATAGATGAGTATGTGCTTATTGTCTTCACGTCCCTTACCATTCAAAACAGTAAAATACATTGTTTCTCAGTAAAAATTAGGAAAGCTGTTGTTGTTAGATGCTACTGCCTGATGAAAGCTGGGCTATCAAACAATATGGCACAGCTGCCAGCTTTCTGCCTTGGGTGTTACTTAATGTGAAAAGTCTTGGCTGTACATCTGCAGAACTGTCCAATTCAGTGTTGTAGCCAGTATTGTAAGTATATAAATAAGAACTCATTGCCAAAATCCACTGGAAATCATGGAGGAGAATGGGAAGAACAGAGACAAGGGAGTGGAACTAGTTTGCCTTCCTGAAATCCAGAATTAAGCAGTCTTTACTGTCCTGCAGAAAAAGTGCAATTGATCTCTAATTTTTCTTAGGATCAGGCTTAATGAAAGTGACTGGAAACTGGGACATGTGTTACTAAGGTATCCAAAACATGCATCCTGCAAGAAAAGAATAAAATGCTGTTTTTTGAATACCTGAATTTCATAGATTAAAAACTTCATCTGCCTCTTTTAATTTGGCTACAGGGGACAGCAGAAGCTCGTGAATTGATGGAAGGGAGTGCTGCAGATGTTTTTCATTCCAGAATTGATGGAGAAATAATGGAGCTTGTGTTGATGAAATATCAAGGACAAGACTGGAATGGGCATCTAAAAATCCGCAGTGGGATGCCTGAATTTTTTTCTGTGTGTTTCACATCCCATTCTGCAACAGTGATGACTGTAGATATTTACATACACACAAGGAGAATTGGAAGCCGTGTGATCTTGTCTGTGTTCAGTCCTTACTGGATAATCAACAAGACTTCCCGTGTTCTCCAGTATCGAGCTGAGGACACTCACGTGAAGCATCCAGCAGACTACAGAGATATTGTTTTGTTCTCCTTTAAAAAGAAAAATATTTTCAGTAAAAATAAGGTTTGCTTATTTTAGGTGTTGGTTGTGGTGGTGGTGGTATAAAATCCTGCTCTGAGGGGGGAAACACACATTTGGTTTAAGGGGGTTTTAAGGTAGTATCTAAATCTGTAGACTTTTATTTGGCTGCTGCTTTCTTCTTCTTTGTCAATTAAAATTAATTTATTGAAGTACTTTCCATGTTGTTCTTTTTTGTGTGTAGATCCAGTTATGTATTTCAACTAGCACGTGGTCCAGTAGCTTTTCCCTTGATACCGTAGGAAGCTATGGATGTGTCAGGTGTCCAGCTAATAACATGGACTATCTGGTAAGATACTTTTCTGTTTTGTGGGGCTCTCGTGGGGTTCTTTTGGCTTGTCTTCTTTTTTTCCTTAAGGCCTCTGTTTCACTACTTGCAGTGCTTTTAAATCATGATGGTATTTAACATCTACGGTAATAAGTTTTATGCCCCAGCCAGTCAGGTCTGCATGATGTGACAAGTAGTTTCTCCAACAGATGTTCCAGTGTAATTCCTAAGCATGTGGTTTATACCCTAAATGTATAGTATTAGACATAGGAGAACTCAGGTAGTGGATGTGAGAGTTCATATCCAAAATTCCAGGTTATTTGCAAGTGTTTAGGTCTTCACTCAGCAGCCTTGTTTAAGACCGCATTTCCACAGTTAAGCACAATAAAGGATCTACTTTATAATATTATGCAGATATGTGGGGTGTTGTGTTTCTGTATACTCTATAACTGATCTCTCATGATATGATCATTTGAGGATGTCTTGATTTACTGTAGAGGCATTCCTGTTGGATTCTCCCTAAAAATGCTACCGCTAGAAAATGCTACAGCTAAAGCTCTGACACTGCGTTAACTGTGTTGCATGGTTTGCTCATTTTACTGCATGTTGTTTGGCTCTTCTGTTGCAGGCGTTCAGAACAGAAGTGTTGTATGTTAGTCGGTACTTACAGGAAATGTTGGCTTTTCTTGTTTTTCATCCTGGCTTTTCTCTTAAGCTTGTTGATTGCTCAGTTTGTCCTTGTTCAACAGGTGGGGGTTAGCATCAAGATGAGTACTTTTAACCTTACCAGGATAGTTACCTTCACTCCCTTCTACACAATAGCAAACAAATCTTCACTGGAACTAGAAGTTGGAGAAATTGGTCCTAATGGCTCTTTTCCAACTAATAAATGGAATTATATCTCAGCTTCAGAGGTAATGTTTCTGGTTTTTTTTCCTTTGGAAGTTATTGTAGACAAATGACTGGTCTCTAGCTGTCACTTAAGGAAAAAGCAGCTCTTTTACAGAAGCTCTATCACTTCTGATGGCAGGATATGGATACATCACATCTCAGAATAAATTAAATAGCACAGGTTGCATTTGTTAGTAAATTCATCAAGTCTTTCATTTTAGATAATTTACTAAAGGTAGATTAGCTGTTAATCAGTAGGTACTGGGGTAAGAACTAATGCATTTGAAATAGGTTTAGTCCCACAAGACTTTGGTTTACTGCTGGCTTATTATATTGAACATATATGAACTATGAAGTTGTGCATGTTTCTTATTTTACAGTGTCTTCCATTTTGGCCTGAAAACTCATCTGGTGAACTTTGTGTACGAGTAGTTGGCTATGAAAGCACATCCAGACCATTCTTGTTTAAAGCCCAGGATAATGGTACTCTGCTGAGGCTGGAAGAATTGGTGAGACTGGCTTTCTGGGGTCTGGTTTTAATACTTCATTTTAGCTCTGTGATATTGAACTTAGGAAAGCTTGACTCACCAGGGTGATCAAGATTGCAGCCTTGTTCCTTAAGCTGTTGGTGCAGTGCACTTCAGTTCTGTTGCATAAAAAATGTTGGAATCAATGTTGTTAATGTTTTCATAGCTGTGGGAAGTACTCATTTTGTTTTGACAAGCTTATAGGAAGCCGAACAGCTCTATTGCTATTGAACTAAAAATGGAATACTCCACCTCTAATGTGTTCTTTTGCTTAGGGCATTTCTTAGATGCCTTCAGTTGGTGTAAAGATCCTAAAATAGAATGTATTTTTTGATTTCTTGATAAGTTAATACATGGAGACACAGTTCATGGCTAAAATAGTTTATGATTCAATTTTAATAATTTCAAAACTTACCCTAGCCTAACATTAAGAAGCATGTATATAAATGTAGAATGATCAGACAAGTGTTTGGAGATGGTGTTTATCATAACTAGCTGAAATACAGGTGACTGTGAGGATAGTTGAGCTCTCCACATTTGCTGAAACAATTAAGAAAAATGTTTTTGGAACAAGATGTCATCAGTGATTTGCTGTTCTGTTGCTTGCTGCACTTCATTAGAACAGGGGGGAGAGGGGGGGTGTTCTTCACTGTTTTACGATAGTGTTCAAGTGTTTAGTGTTCAAGGCCAGGCTGGATGGGGCCATGAGCAGCCTGATCTCATGGAGCTAGATGAGCTTTTTAAAGGTCCCTTCCAACCCAAACCATTCTGTGACTGTAATAGCAAATAGCTCAGCTTTGCAGTAGAATCCTTTCTAGTCCTGTATGTAGTGAGGTTTTACTACTACTGTGTAGAGTGCTAAACATAATTTCTCAAATCCCTCTGATGTGAGCTGGACAATCTGTAAAATCATCTTGTTCAAAAGTAGGTGTGTCCCCTTCCATCTCTTCTCCAGATCTTACCAACAAAAATGTCAATTTATCTTGCTTATACAAGCATTTGATAGAGACATCTGAAGAGAGTATTCAAAAGCAAAAGCATGAGGTGCCTCCTTTGTATAAGCAAATGAGAAAAATTGTGCTATATGTATCTTGGAAATATCTTGCAAATATATTGGAAGAAAGCAGAATCTTGAAAGCCATTAGAAGATACTCAAGAATGATTTGTTGAGGGTTTTAATCAACAGAACTTTTCTGCTCAGTGATCAGTTATTGTTATGTCTATCGTACCTTTAAAGACTTTAACATGTTTGTCTAGAGTAGTCCTTCAGATTTTTAAGGAGCATGCAGGAAACTGCAGGTTTTAAATAGAATGTCAAGTTTTGTAACAGAAACTGAAAGGGGTATTTGCCTCTACTTGGTACTGAATTTAGGCAAATAAAATAAGTAAAAATGATACAATCTGAATATAACTTTTCAATGAGGCTAAATCAGTAAGTATTATGTGGATGTTCCCGATGTCTGTCTTAAGACAGTGCCCAATGTATTTGAGCTTACTGTTACTGGATAATGTAGAGTACATTTCCTTGTTTGATTTGTAAAAGGGCACTGTAAGACTGATTTAAAAATAAGTTTAGTCTGTTCCATCTTCAGTTTATGTCTAGAACAAATACTGAACTTTCTTTCTAACTTTCTCTCCAGAATGGGGGCTTGCTGGTAGATGTGAATGTTTCTGAGCATTCTACTCTCATAAGCTTCTCAGATTACCATGAGGGAGCTGCTCCAGCTCTTATTGTTAACCATACTTCATGGGACTCTCTCAGATACAAACAGAGGTATGTGAAAGAAACAATTCACCTTTGGTTGTCTAACCGGGGGGGCATCCTTTGTGAAGCAAGTAGTTCTCTACCATTATGGTACCTCGAAAAATAGAGAAAGCCCTTTTCTTTATTGTATTATTTTAGAGAATAGTTTTATCTACTTTTAAGAAGTCTCATAGTTTTGCAGAGAATAAAGGGGGAGTAGAGATCATAGTTCACTTGCTTGGAGTGGATGCCCTCGGCTCTTCATGCCTCACCCCATAAGGCTGGGGAGGGGTAGAGTGCTGTGATCTCCTTGCACCACTTCAATCAGTGGTCTTAACCAAGGAATGCTGTCATTTTACTCATTTTCTTTGAACTTGCAGTGGATTACAAGAGGAAATGGAATTGAAACCAAAGCAAGTATGCCTGTTTGCATGGACAGATCCGACTAAAACAAGAAAACTGATTTGGGGTTACTCCCAAAATTTTGGTGAACATGACCTGCTTAAGGTAATTTTCAGAAGGGGAGAAGTAAATGCTGAACCAATCTAGGACTACAACAAGGTTAAAATTAGCTGGGAGAAAGCTTCTTGAGTAACTTTGAGTCTCACTTGTCCTGTGAGAGACTTCTGAACCTATTCTCAATTAGCTAGATTTTAGATGTTTAGATTAATGTAATTGGAGGACAGGACAAACTGCAAACTGCATTTTCTCCATGGTGTTCTTGTATATGAAAGAAGAAGGATAAAGTGTATGAGCTGTGGATGTATCTAAGTAGTAAAGAGGATGAGTAATTCACCAGTTGCCTAGCAGTGCTACATTTGGCTAAAGAATTTCCCTGAAGACGGAGAAAAACCCTGCTGTTTGTGACTCTCTGTTCTTATGGGGAATGCTTGCATGGAGTTGCTCACTAAGAGCTATTTTGGCGTTTCTGACTTGTGCAATATTAAAATGAAAAGTTAATGAAGTGGGGGTAAAAGAACAGTGATCTAGAAAGAAAATGAGTGGGGGAAAGAGGGAAACTATACCTAGGAGCAGAAGTAAATCTAGGGTAAGACTGGGCACAAGTATTTGGTTAAAGAATGGAGAAGCAAGCATTGATGGAGAAAGATATTTTTCTTTTTCTCACTTAACTGGCCAGTAGGCTAAATAAAGTCCTGTGTGTCTGTCTCTAAATAGCTGCCCTCTGGCCCCTTTTACCAAACTCTGAATTCAGAGGTGGCTTGCTTTTTCTGTTGACTAGGCACAGAGTTAAGAAAACTGAGAATATTGGTGGTTAAAAGTAGGGACAGGAAAGCAAGTTTGTATTTTAGTTAGACTGGGAATGGGTTTGGTTTCTCACAGCTGAACTTCTTGGAGTTCAATACTTCATGAATTTACTCCTGTGATATACTTATATACCTACTTCTTTTTTTTTTTTTTTTTTTCCCCTCCCAATACAGGATGAATGTGGCCAATTCCCTTACAATGCAAATACTCAAGTACACTGGGTGTCCTTCCTGGATGGACGTCAACGAGTGCTACTTTTCACAGATGATGTTGCATTAGTTTCTAAAGCACGACAAGCAGAGGAGCTGGAGCAACCTGATCAAGAAATAAACTTGTCAATCCATAGTCTTGGACTTTCTCTTGTTAACAATGAAAATAAAAAAGAAATCTCCTATATAGGAATTACTAGGTACTGCACATGGGGGCCTAACTATTCCTTTGAGTAATCAAAATTTGACAGCATATTGTAATGTTAGCAGTACATTTGAGTTGAAGGCGATATCTTTCAAATTAAATTAATATAAATGGATCCTTTCTATGTAAAATAAAGTTCTGCGTTTATTCCTGTTGTGCAGTTTGAATATACAGGATTTAACTGCCTTCTTTCTTAGAGTCTATTAAAAAAATGGTGAACAATAGTTTTGCATAGGAAAGGTTTCACTACTTTTAAACTATTAACATTATTTGTCTTGCAGTTCTGGTGTCGTTTGGGAACAGAAACAGAAGCAAAAGTGGAAACCATTTAATCAAAAGCAAATAAATCTGTTGGAACAAGCCTATCAGAAGTATCTTTGTAAGACTGCTTCCCAAGCTCCAGGTTGGCATAAACTAGACGGCAATGTTGAGGTATGTTCTGAGGTTTCAGAGTTAGAATGATTGCAGAATATGTGTAACTGTTAAAACAGACTTCTGTGCTGCTAAGTAAGGATAGATGCTGCTTTAAAAGAAACGTGAAAAAGAGCAAGCTCTTTTTTGGAATAGTTTCACATTGTACACAGGAGAATATTTTGGCATGGAGGCAGTGCAGAGGCAGTATTGAGTTGTTTAGAAGAATTGTATTGTGAAGAAAGAATCTCAAGGAGTTTTGCTTTTGTGTGGTAGAAAAGATTTCTTGATGTGTGCACATTAGTAATGAACCTGTGTTCTCAGGGATGTAACTTAAATTCTTGCAGAATCTTGGCTTTAGCTTCTTAGTAAGCTGCAGTTCTCATGACTTGGTATATGAAGGGGCCTATAGTGCTCAAAGACTCTGGAAATTAATTCACTTAGCTGAAATTTTTCAGATATTAATTATACCTGCCTGTATTCCATGCATAAATGTAACATGGTCAAATGGCTAAGTAAAATACAGGCATTTCACAGTACCATAATCAGCCTTGTTTTCAATATCATCCTTTCATTTGAAAAACATGGGTGCCCCAGTTATATGAATACTGAAGTTTTGTATATTGCAGTAGTGCATTTGAACTATGTCATATCAAAACTTTGTATATATAAGTCATTACATTTGACTCGGAATAAATGAGAGGCTTTTCCTTTTGCTTCTCAGGATCAGGGTAAAAGCATCAGTTGGGAAAGTACTCAGCTGCATGTAAATATCTAATTATTACGCCAGTGTAATGTGTAGCTCATAAAGAAATAGTCACTAAGATGACACAGAGGTTCCTGCTAGGGGCATGTGAAGTTGTAGTGTAATGTGCTTATTGGAGTAACTTGTGGTTTTTGTTCCTTTCCATGAAGATAATTGGATTGAGTAATTCCGTAGCTGTGTGATCATGAAATAAGGAAAAACACAGCTTTTATTTGCTAGTCTGCTCATTAGTAGCATGACATATTTTTATGTCTTTTATTAAGCTGCGTAAGCTCTCCCTTCTTATATTTTAGGTGAATTTTAGCAAGGTTCCAATGGAAATGCGTCTCCCAGTCAGATGCAGCATCCGACGCAACTTCTTGCCAGGAATTAAGGTTGAATTCAAGCAGTCGCCTCACCAAAGAAGCTTACGGGCGCAATTGTATTGGCTGCAGGTACCGCATCTTCTATCATGTTCTCTAAACTAAACAGACACTTTTAAGGCTTTTGGTTTCTATAAAGAAGTATCTCTAAATTGTACCTATATGGTGCTCTCCTCACTGCATCAGAGTAGCAGAGGAGCTAGAAATTTATGAAGTACTGCAGAACTGCCATCCCAGGATTTTGTGAGTGCTATGGGAAAGACAAATACACAAAACTGGGTAGATATAAAGCAGGGTGCTATGATGAAAGTTTATTTCAAAAGAGAGTGTTTAGCGTTTTAAACCAAACAAAAAGCTCTATCTTGTACATAGTCGTGTACTGTTATTCTAGAGAGTGTATATAGAGGTTCAGGAAAAAAAAAAACTACCTGTCTGATGGAAAATAGAGATTTAAATACTCAAAAGTAGCATGTAATAATATATCTGCATGTAATATTACCCGTGACTTAATGTGCAACACTTGCAGTGATTAGCATACTCCAGTCAGGACTAATGGTGTTGTTAAATTAACCAGTAAAGTGCTTGAGGAGGTACTAGTGAGAAGTTTTTGGTACCAGAAGAAAATGATGATGAGAAATCATCATTATTCTCATTGTCAGCTCCATTTGCTGCATTTCAGAGTCTCCTAAGGGAGGGCAGTCATTGAGCCTTTTTCTGATTTGCTGGTGGGGAAGGGCTTCCTCTTTCCTTCTATCTTTTGTACTTTAATTTTTGCCTTAAGGTAATTTTCACTCTTCTAGCCCATGTATGCCATCAGCTGCAGACCCTCTAAATGAATCTTTGTGAGTGTGAACTTACAAAAGCATCCCTTCTGCAGCACTTTGAACCATCTGACCTTTTATAATTGAATAGGTAACATTCCAAAATAATGAGAGTAATCCTCTTCCTCTTGTTTCTTTCCCACTAAATAAGAATGAGGTGGCTCTTCAATACAATCTATATAGCCTCAAGCCTTCTAAGATGGAAATGGTCTTTGATTATGATGTCATTAAAATATTACTGTAATTATGGAATAATTTTTTAGGTTGATAACCAATTACCAGGATCGATGTTTCCTGTTGTATTTCACCCTGTAGCCCCTCCAAAGTCGATTGCTTTGGATTCAGGTAAGAGAATGAGATTTATTCAGCGTTGAAAGTAGTAACATGGCAATATAATTTTTGTATATAATTAAGTCATTTTTTTTCCTCTTTAGAACCAAAACCCTTCATTGACATCAGTGTCATCACTAGATTCAATGAATACAGCAAAGTGCTACAGTTCAAGTGAGTTGAATAGTGTGTTGTAGTACAGTTTGAGAGACAATGCATTTTTGAAGTGAACCTTGTTCTAAAGTTCTCATTCTCATAGCCAAACAATTCTTGTCTCTGGATTGAATTTTTAAACAGCTCCAGTGAATAAAAACATCATTCTAGAAGAAACTTACTTGTAGAAAGTCAGGACCGACCACATGAAGGGAGCTGTTATGCAAATTACATAGTAATCAGGGCGATTTCCCTCTTGTGCTACAAGATGCGTGTCTGCCTGTTTGCCATACAGTGCTGGGTTTATTGGGTGCTGTCGTGGTTTAAACCCAGTCAGGTAACTTGTTCACTCACTCCCAGTGAGTGGTGCCGAGCTGACAACAATCGAGGTCCGTGTCCCCCCCCCCCCCGGGGTTCTCCCCCACTCCCGGAGGAACGGGGAGGAGGATCGAAAGAGTGCAACTCCCACGGGTTGAGACAAGAACAGTCCAGCAACCAATGTACACAAATCACCACCGCTACTATCAACTACAACAATGATAAGGGAAAATAACAAGAGAAGAGAATACGATACCACCGGCCAAGAAAGCGAGTCCCACCCGGAAGCCCCTGTCCTTCCGGGTAACTCCCAGTCACCCTCCACCCCGGGCATGATGTGCTGTGGTATGGAATACCTCCCTGGCTAGCCTGAGTCAGGCGCCCAATCTCTGCTTCCTCCCGGCTTCCCCTCCTCCCTGGCAGAGCATGAGCCTCACAAAGTCCTTGGTCAGGGTAAACATCACTTAGAAACAACTGAAAACATCGGCTTCACCAACACTGTTCCCAGGCTGGAAGTCAAAACACAGCACTGCACCAGCTAGCACAAAGGAAAAAAAAAAACAAAACATGACTGCTACTGCTGAACCCAGGACAGGTGCTCTAACAACAGACAGCTCATACAGTCTCTAATGAAGCCCATTACATTAGTACAGCGTGTTCTATTGTGAAATGTATGTTCTTGTCCTGGGTTCAGCAGTAGCAGTCATTTTTTCTCCTTCTTGGTAGCTAGTGTAGTGCAGTGTTTTGACTTTCAGCTCGGGAACAGAGCTGATAACAAGGATGTTTTGGTTTGGCCAAGGACTTTGTGAGCCTCATGCTCTGCCAGGGGGGAGGGGAAGCCAGGAGGAAGCAGAGACAGAACACCTGACCCAAACTGACCAAAGAGGTATTCCATACCACAGCACGTCATGCCCAGGATGTAACTGGGAGTTAGCCAGAAGGGCTGGGAGACTGCAGGGTTGGAGGAGGTATCGGTCGGAGCTTGGTCGGGCTTGGGGGGCGAGTTATCGGTCAGCTGGTGCTGAGGTGTTATATTCTCTTCCCTTGTTATTTCCTTTATCATTATTATCATTGGTGGTAGCAGTAGTGATTTGTGTTATACCTTAGTTACTAAACTGTTCTTATCTCAACCCGTGGGAGTTGCATTCTTTTCGATTCCCCTCTCCGTCCCTCCGGGAGCAGGGGGAGGGAAAGAAGGGGGGGGTGAGTGAACGAATTACCTGACTGGGTTTAAACCACAACAGTTCTTTTTGGCGCCCAACGTGGGGCCCGAAGGGTTGAGATAACGACAGATTTGACTGGATTAATAGTCATTCGTCACAATGCTGATTTATTGGGTATCAGAGTTGTTCTTCTTGATCTCACAGCTTCAGACCGTTGTAACTTACGTAGAGCCGGTATTTGCTGTGATAGTGTTTATCAAGTGTGGGGCCTGGGCTAAGGTTCTTGTCTCACTGTGCTTTATGGCAATGGCTTGTAATACGGGCGGGCTCCAGCAGCAGGGCGGGACGGACGTGGCCGTGGACTTGTACCTGGCCGTCCGGCTGCTCTTCACCGTCCTGGCCCTCGCCCTCGCCTCCGTCTTCGTGAGGCTGCGGGAAACTGAGGGGGAGCGGCCCCGGGAGCCGGCGGCAGCCGAACCGGCCCGGGAGAGCGGCCCCGGGGACCGAGCGGCGGCGGGAGCGGGGCCGGAGGCCGCGAGGGGACGGCTGCCGGTGGAAGAGGTCGGGGAGGTCGAGGAGCAGAAGGAAGCGGCTGCCGAGCAGCGGGATAAGGCGGCAGAGGAGCCGAGCCCCGCGGCCGAGCCGAGCCCCGCGGAGGAGCCGAGCCCCGCGGAGGAGCCCAGCTCCGCGACGGCCGAGAGCATTCCCCGGCAGCCACCCGCCGAGCCCCAGGAGGATGCAGGAGACCACGCAGCATTTCCCAGCAAGGCAGAGGAGGAAGAGCTGGGCTCAGGAAAAGAGAAGCTGGTGGTGGGAGAGCCGGCAAGCACAGCAGCTACACCAGCCCCAGTGACAAGTACAGCAGCATCGTGTGAGAGTTCTGAAGGCTCTGAATGGCTTTTGGGTATCCTTGGGACCTGCCTGCTGATTGTGATGGGGATCAGCATGTTGGCACACACACAGGCTGTGTTCTACCCGCAACCATTTTGTCTGATCTCAAAAGTTAAGCAGAGTCAGGTTTGGGTCTTGTCTGGGGTTAGACAACAATGCAGGGAGACCAAGAGATTTTCCCCAAGGCTGGACAGTCATGAGTGGCAGGGTGTGTGGGACAGTATGGGCAAATATCTAGTCCACTGGGCCCCTCCAGTGCTTTGGAAGCATCGGAGATGGAAGGCAGCTGTGTGGAGTCCCCAGCAACAAGCTGCAGAAACTGCTGAAGGGGACAGTGAATTATTTTGAGCCTGGTGGGCCCATGGCACTTCAGGCCATCAGAGCAGAGATGCAACATAGAGATGGACTCATGATCGAGGGGTGGACTTAGCAATGGACACTATTGCCCAGATTATTCATGAGTGTGAACACTGCACACAGTCTCTCCTGCTCTGACTGGTACAAGAGATGGAGCCTGACATCATGGACCAGATGCACTCAGCAGCTTTATAGGGACTGGTCCATGCACTAAGATAAGAGTGATGGTATATTGAAAATGTGGGATCTGAGCATGACGTGAATGGTATGGAATAAGGGGTGGATAATGTCCTGGGTTCAGCAGTAGCAGTCATTTTTTCTCCTTCTTGGTAGCTAGTGTAGTGCAGTGTTTTGACTTTCAGCTCGGGAAAAGAGCTGATAACAAGGATGTTTTGGTTTGGCCAAGGACTTTGTGAGCCTCATGCTCTGCCAGGGAGGAGGGGAAGCCAGGAGGAAGCAGAGACAGGACACCTGACCCAAGCTAGCCAAAGAGGTATTCCATACCACAGCACGTCATGCCCAGGATGTAACTGGGAGTTAGCCAGAAGGGCTGGGAGACTGCAGGGTTGGAGGAGGTATCGGTCGGAGCTTGGTCGGGCCTGGGGGGCGAGTTATCAGTCAGCTGGTGCTGAGGTGTTGTATTCTCTTCCCTTGTTATTTCCTTTATCATTATTATCATCGGTGGTAACAGTAGTGATTTGTGTTATACCTTAGTTACTAAACTGTTCTTATCTCAACCCGTGGGAGTTGCATTCTTTTCGATTCCCCTCTCCGTCCCTCCAGGAGTAGGGGGAGGGAAAGAAGGGGGGGGTGAGTGAACGAATTACCTGACTGGGTTTAAACCACAACAATTCTTTAGTTAATATAGTTGCATCTGGAGTTTTTGTACCAAAAATGAATTAAAAACATTACGCTGATTGTTTCTAATGCAAGTATCTGTATCCAGCTGTTAGGGATAGGAGATTTGAGGATGGTGAATTTTAATAAAAGAAAGGTTCTATAATACGATTTTTGGGGAGAGGCAGTAGGATAAGAAGTAATATGTTGTTTAGATAATATTATTCATGGAGCATATGAAATCATAATGTATGAACATAAGTATATGGTGATGGTTAGTATTTTTTGGATTATTTTGATAGTGTTAGGCTATGAATAATCTACAGTAATATACAGCTTTGTGAGGCTGGTAAGCTCGTCTAACTGTAAATAGTTGATATTGTAGATTGTATGTCTTAATATGCAACACTGCATAACAAAACTTGAGTTACATAGGGTAAACGTGATATTTAAATTAAACTTCTATGTTTATATACTGTTTTGTTTTTTCCCATTTTAGGTACTTCATGGTTCTCATCCAGGAAATGGCACTTAAAATCGATCAAGGATTTTTAGGAGCGCTGAGTGAATTTCTCACCCCATCTACAGACCCAGAAGCTGAGAAACAACGGGTAACGTATGAGAGAAACTCATTCTTGCAGAACAGGGCCTTTATAGTAGCAGTATTGTAATTTTCTGAAAATTCGGTTTAAATGAGTGAACGTTGTATTTGACAACAGGAACTTAAAGGGACGTGGTGAGGTAATTGTCAGTGAAGCTTTGATTATTTCTGTTAAATTGGCTGTGAACATTACCAAGTGGCAAGTTTGAGTAACTGTTCTACTTGGGTGTGTGTGACTGTTTTCTGGGTGTTTTAATGTTTCATTGATTGACACAGTTGTTTTAGCTGTGGCTACAATGTGTTACAGGTGACATGAAACAACCTTAGGGTTTATAGAATGTACTTTTAAATGTCAGTGTACAGTATCTTTTGTCTTGAGAGAGCAGAAGGAACAGATTTTTGTGACTCTAAATTAGTTCTTATATAGGTGGATAGTATTCAGAAAGATCACATTTGTTTCTAGTGTGTGTAGGAGAGTTATTCATACAAGTTTCTTTTTTGTTGAAGTTATATCTTTGGATGTACAATATAAAAACTCTGATTTTGTAAGAAATACAAAAATGCAAAGACCCTCAGGAAGTGAGTTACTTCACTAATATTTCTAAATTAATTTAGAAGAGAGACCTGGCGTGATTGAGCAATTTAAGGAATATCAAGTCATAAAGCATAAAATGGAAAGTCATGCAGAAATTGTTGTGTGTGGTTCCTGTGGGGCTTTGTTTTGTGGGGTTGTTGGTTGGTTTGTTTTTCCCCTGGATTAAAGAAATGTATTAGTGCAGTTATAATCAAGTATACAGAAGTAGTTAGTCTATTTCTAGTTTTGGAGATGTTGGCTATTTAACTAGTTAGGTAAGTTTTTTATTAGATTTGACTATGATTATTATTTTTGCTGTTTACTTACATTTGTATATTTCATATAAATTTACATAGAATTTTATTAATTATATTACATGTATTTTGATGAGATAAACTTCTGTTTTTCTTCCTTTTTTAATAAAAGTCTAAGTTAATTCAGCAAGATGTGGATGCTCTTAACACTGAACTAATGGAGTCTTCCCTAACAGACCTGTCAATGCTCAGCTTCTTTGAGCATTTCCACATTTCTCCAGTAAAGGTATGTAATAGAGGTACTTTTGATTAATAAAATACTTTATAGCAATGATCTCTCAATTTCTTAAATACATCCTCAGAGCAGACTTTGAATAATCAAGGTCTTCAGGCTGGCTACATTTACATTCTCTTGAACTTAATACTTTGCTGGAAAACTTTTAGTTGCCTATGAATGCCAATGCACCTTTAACCACCACCAAGTGGGAAGAGTCAATGGGTATAATAATGAGGAAAGCTAGATAAAATGCTGACCTGAAGGTGATATGTGATAAATTGTAATAAAATATACTCTCCTGGGCTTGTCTTCATGTCTGTCTTGAACCAGTTCAATTTTTTGGAGCAAGAAAGGTTGATCATCAGTAACTATTCATTGTTCTGAATCAACATGATGCTCCCCTATCAGCTTGAATAAGAATTTGAAAGAAAAAAAAAATCACTTACTTTTCTTTTCATTGAAGATATACAAGACAGGCATAGACCTCAATACAGATGATGAAATTCCAGCACTTTTTTCAACTTTTTAGTTATTTCACTTGGTATCTGTTAGGATACCCTTAGATTTCCCTATTACTGTTTTTTTTCCTATATGATTGTGCTTATAAACTTAGGAATGTGAAACCAGGGAAAATGCTATAAGAACAAGACACTATTGTGGCATTTTAATATTACCTCTAGCTAGTCTGGTTGAAGTTGTTGAAGAAATGGTTATAATTTTAAGTTTCTCTTGTATTTTTATGTGAAATGTGTAGATGTACTTACTGACTGTTAAGTACAGCAAGGGGCTTGGGCTTCTTTTTCTCCTGTTTTTTTTCACCTTACTTCAGTGACTTATCTTAATATTTTAAACTACTGGATAATGCCCTCTCCACCCCTAAGAAAAGTGAGTGTCTTATCCACACTAAGCAATCTCATTTTGCAGTGTTAAAGTTCATGTATTTCCCCAAAAGCATGACTATTTGCAAAAATACACACAAGCTAGTTAAAGAAATCAGAACTCAAAATTTAACTTGTATTGGAAATTAGGCTCCACCTATTTAACATGTCATTTCTCTAAGTGTTTACACAAAGTTTACAGATGCAAACATGAGAAAAGCTAGGGCAATCTGACTCTTCTCTATGGCAATAGTAATAAGTACATATGTTACGGAAGTTATACCACTGTCAGTTCAAACGTGTTTGAAACTGTACGTTTCCTCAGAGCAACTAAAACCACCTTATCACTGTTGCACCACTGCATATGCACCACACAGCCTCTCTGGCGTTTATCGTTTTGTCTTCACTTGTCTTGTTTTACTAATTCTGTCATGACAGCTGCATTTGAGTCTCTCTCTGTCTTCTGGTGGAGAAGATTCAGATAAAGGGGAAGAGATGATAGCCATCCATTCTCTGAATTTGCTGTTGAAAAGTATTGGAGCTACTCTAACAGATGTGGATGATCTTATTTTCAAGTAAGCTAAGGAAGTTTGGTTTTAGAAAAGCTACTATGCATTTAATAATTGGGTCAATGCTAAACTGACTCTAGTTTAAATGTATGCAGCCATTGGGAAAAAGGAGGAGTGGAGGGAAGGTAGGGCTTGGGCTCATTTTTAAGAGAAGAGGGCTTCAGGATTATCTGAAGGAAAAGAGAACTATTTAGAAGGAGGAAGGGTATCTATAACTAACGTGATTACTTGTCTTTCAGACTTGCTTTCTTTGAAATTAAATATCAGTTCTACAAGAGAGACCAGCTGATGAAGAGGGTTGTTAGACATTATAGTGAACAAGTAAGCTTATTTTATCAAGCTTTTGTGTAAGATTTTACGTGTCTTACAGAATGCAGAAAATAAGTAAGAAAAGGTGAATACCTCTAAAAGCTACTAATTTTGTATTTCGTGGTGCTGAAGTAGGAATCTGGTGGCACATTATGAAAATGTAAATACAGAAGTGTCCTGACAATGTGTGTTAAGAATTCTAAGTGATTGCTTCTGTTCTTTTTATGTGTATCTCTGTTCACCAAAGTATTCTAGTAGTTATCCACACATATATTGCATCTTTTGCCCAAGCCTGTCTTCATTCTAGTAGGAATACTTAGTTGAGTACTCTAACACCTTACTTGGATAGTAAAGTAAAAAATTTACCGTGGGCTCTAGCATGGAACTGTGTGTAACAATAAATAATAACACTGCTTTTGTTTTTCCCTTCTTTTTTTCTTTCTTTAGTTCCTGAAACAGATGTACGTTCTTGTACTTGGGTTAGATGTTCTTGGAAATCCATTCGGCTTAATCAGAGGCTTGTCTGAGGGAGTTGAAGCTTTCTTCTATGAGCCATTCCAGGTATAACTTCCTGATTCTTCAACTGTGGATGAATAGTAGGCTGATTGAATATACTGGTAGGGTTGTGGTTTTGTTGCCACTGTACTCTGCCCCTTCAACAGCTAAGAAAACAATAATTCTGTATGCTAACTTGAATAACTTATTCAAATGGCCTTATTTTTATCAATGTAAAGGAATTGCTAGTATTTCTTGAAACAGACTCATAAATGTATAGTTTTCTGTTATTACTAATAAACTTTATTTTTAGGGTGCAGTTCAAGGACCTGAAGAATTTGCTGAAGGCTTTGTAATTGGTGTTAGAAGTCTTCTTGGGCACACAGTGGGTATGTATCTCATAGGTTAACTCATGGATTGCTTTTGTTTTTCTTATTTTGAAGCAAAGCTATATTTTTAACATATCTATGTGATATTTTTTGATGAGTGTATGTCAGTTACTGTTGCCAGTAGTCATGATATATCATTCATACCTATCTTACTTGAGACTGTCTAAATGTCTGTCTTGCAGACTAAGCAAGCAAACTGGGAGGCATTTGTAATATGCTGTGGATGAATAAGGAAAATGATTCTAATGGTCCTAAAATATCTGGAGAAGCCCAAGAACTGTTCTTAAGAGCAGCTACTGTTGCAGTTGCCTTAGATTTTTATTTAGCTATGTGTTTGTGGTAATGATGGGAAGTATTATTCCATCCAGTATGCTGTATAACATGTACTGAAGTCATTTAAAGAGTTACCTTTTGCTGCATTTATGGATTTCAGGCTAGATTCTGGAGTTTTTACAGGGACAGCATGTGGTAGTTACACAGCATAATTTGGAATATCTAAACTGAGTATGGAAGGAAATCACTGATCTCTGTGGTTTCTTGTGTGTTGCTTGCTGTTAAATTGCGAAAAACAGTGACTTTTGCTTTCTGACTTGTTCCATCAGGTGGTGCAGCAGGAGTGGTGTCTAGGATCACGGGTTCTGTTGGAAAAGGTTTGGCTGCTATTACTATGGATAAAGAGTTTCAGCAGAAACGAAGAGAGGAAATGGGTCGGCAGCCGAAAGACTTTGGTGACAGCCTGGCAAAAGGAGGAAAAGGCTTGTTACGGGTAGGAATTTGGAGTTGATGTGCCGACCCTTAACTAATGCTTGAAAATTACAAGCAAAAAAGTTTTCTGTATTAGTTCATGAACTAAATACAGGAGGCAAACAGGCAATTGATTTATAGGAGACTGAGAATAGTCTGTCAGCTTCAGTGTTTAAGGTTGTGTTTTTAGCAAACCTGAGGGAATTGAAGGTAGGATCTCAGAAAGGAAAAGTGTAGGAAGTATTACTAATTTTTCCAGTGACATATAAATAAACAAGTAGTTTTCCATGTTCAATGAATGTTTTATCTAATTTAAGTAACTGGGCACTTACTTTACTTTGCAGTCAGTTCTGTTATTAAAATCAATTGGAATTAGGAGCTCTGGGCATGTGCTGCATACTGGGAATGGCTTTCTCTATGCTGAGGTCTTATAAAAACTGCTAGGTTTTCTTGACTTGAAGTAAACATAAAGCAAGTGGAATGTGTATAAAGGTAAGTACTGTGTTTGGTTGGAGAGATTTTTCTGAAATAGAAGCTGTTCAACTCCTGTATTTTTTTTTTTTTTAAATCTAAAATCAGGAACCTGTTCAGGTTGCTGTAAGGTCACATCTGTTCCTAGTTAAAGTGTTAAGTAGGATCACGAATCATAGAATGGTTTGGGTTGGAAGGGACCTTAAAGCTCATCCAGTTCCAACCCATGGACACCTTCCACTAGCGCAGTGCTCCAAACCCTGTCCAACCTGGCCTTGAACACTGCCAAGGACGGGGCAGCCACAGCTTCTCTGGGCGCCCTGTGCCAGTGTCTCAGCACCCTCACAGGGAAGAGCTACTTAGTATCTAATCATGTAAACCATTACTGAGAGATCTGTATTACCTGAATGCCATTTGAGTCTTCTAATAAGTTCTATTACTTTCCATTTAAAATCAAAGCAGTCAACTTATTTCTAAATAATTATAAGTAATAGACATTGTGGAGTTGTTTCTGATACTGTTTGCTGCAAATTTGGAAGTTACCGAAGTGGAGTTTTAGTCTTCTGCCTTAGTGTCATTAAAATACTTGACCTTTAAATAACTTCACTTAAAGAAGTTATTTGATGTTAATTTATCTTGAATATGTGGTATCACTCATTCGTGACCGAATTCTTGCAGTTTCCTGTTAATTCTGAAAGTGAAACAGTGACTTTCTTAATTATTGCAAGACTGATTTGCTGTACAAAACACCTGTTGGTCTTTCTTGCTAGCATAAATATTGATTCACCCATTTTAGGTTTTCTCCCTCTTTTCTGTCCCTTGTTTATAATTTTCTTAAAATGTTAAAGTGAAAAAGAACAAAACCCAAAACCCCGGCCAAACAGTGTTTCTGATGTTGAACTTCATCATAAAGTTCTAAAATGAAGGATGAGAGACAACTGGTTGCCTAGTTGGATTTACAACATTCCTGTTTCTATGTAGGAGCATAATTATCTCCTTCATTTTAGGGTGTTGTTGGAGGTGTGACTGGCATAATCACGAAGCCTGTAGAAGGTAAGCACTAAGGCTGCACAGCGCTGCTTGAATGGTTTCCCAATACATTATAATTTACTTTGTAATTTTAAGAAATATTAAACCAAGTGTGGATAAGGCATAGCAAGATCATCTTTATATTTCTAATTCAAATGTGACCCTATGTGATGATTTACTCGAATCTATTCCTAGCTGTTATTGGCTTACCACCTTTTCAGCCTTCATATGAATTAAGGAAAGGTGAATGTATCTTCATGATATATTTTGTTAGGCCTGCTGTAGTACCCAATTTACTGTTTGAAGACAGAAAAAGCCACTAAAAATAATAGATTAAAAAGCAACAAGTGAGAAGGTTTTTGGAGACTCCAAAGGTTGGAGCAATCTATAAAAGCATATTTGATTTTATGTCTGAGATCAGTATGTTTTTGTGAACACAGTCACTTTATCAGTATGACAGATGATGAAGAAATACAAGATTAAATACTTCTTATTAAAACTCATGTCAAAGTGATTTAAATGTTAGAAGTTATTTGTAACTGTATTGTATTTTATACTTTTTTGGCAGATACTTTGAGGTGTAGTCCTTCTCTCACTGGTGGATGAACACATGCTTTCTAAACGTTGTCTTGGCTTTTCCATAGTTGCGTATTAGCAGAAAGATGTAATTTTGAGATAGAAATAGTTGACTTCCATTGTACCTGTGCATTCTTAAGAGTCTTTAGATTATTTTGTTGTTATTTTCCACCTATCCACCTATAAAAATTAGTATTTTGGCCTTCAGTCCAGAGTGGAAGTTTGGGAAAGAGTTAACATCTTAGTTATGCTGGTTTCAGAGGCTGGTAAGGTGTTAAGTGAATAGCCATGTGTTTGAACAGACAGGGAAGCTATGTGTGACTTCCCATGGAGAAGGGCTTTTTTGTGAGTGGATTGTACATGATGAATTGCTGTGGGTTGTTTCCCATACAGACCAGTTCTAGTGCAGCCTGTAGCAGTAATGGTTTTATTCCGTGTTTTATGTTTTCAAAACTATTTATGTTCTTTTTTTTCTTTTTTTTTAAAGGAGCTAAAAAAGAAGGTGCAGCTGGATTCTTTAAAGGCATTGGAAAGGGGCTTGTAGGGGTAGTAGCCCGCCCAACAGGAGGCATTGTAGATATGGCAAGCAGTACTTTCCAGGGAATTCAAAGGTAAAATGTCAGGAGGAACTTCTGAAGTACTTAATCTCCATATACTGGGTACCAGGTGGTAAAGTGGTCCAGTAGTAACACACAACTGTTTGTAGTAAGTACAATATGCACTAGGATAGATGGGGTTGAGAGATGTGAAGTAGCCTCTAATGAATGTATTTTATGATGATCTGGAAATTGCTGCTTCAAAATACATCTTGCAGCGCTGGAGTGGAGGTAATCAATAACTACTCAATTTTCTCTTGTCATTCCCTCCCCTGATCAGAAAGTAACCAAAAGATCTTGTGTAAACTTCACTTTTGAGGTTAGGTTTGTGTAGTGCTGAATGCAGATAGCTAGATGGCACTTACACTTGCTCCAACAAAATCAACCACTGCAATTGTTTGCCAGTTTGAAATTTGGTTAGCAGCGCACATCATGGGCTTCTTGTGTTTTAAAGGGAACTTACGCATGTGTTAATAAACATGAGAACCCTTAGTAAATTATCTGTGGTTGGGAGTAGACTTCTACAAATTATTCTGTAGCTATCTAGTTGACCAATGTTACTTTGGATTTATTACTAGCAGTGTGTTTTTACTATCTACACCTTGTAGAGTACCTAGGAAGTTCAAGAGGGTTATGTGGCAAGTGAAAGGGGGATTTTTAAAGATGTATTGTTGAAACTCAGAATTATTGTCTGTTGCAGGGTGGCAGAATCAACTGAAGAAGTATCCAACCTCCGTCCTCCACGTTTCATTCGTGAAGATGGCATCATCCGACCATACGATAGGGTGGAAGCTGAGGGTTATGATTTATTTGAGGTATGACTTGCATTGTAAATACAGTTAAAATTCTCTAACCATAGGGTTCCATAAGGATTATGTTAGGAAAAAAATAAAGCTGCCAGGAACCTGTGGCAGTCATTACCTGTAGTGAAAATTTGCCCCTACAACAAAACCTACAGTTTTGCTGTTAAATGATCTTCTGCCCATTATGTTCTGTAATAGCATATCTCACTCTCTGGAAGGACGTAGTGCTATTAAGAATTACTAAGATTATGATTTGAGTATGTGGCAACAAAACCACTTCGGTACTCAGTTCTAATGTTTTGCTTTATAACAAATCTCAGATTGATTTATAAACTAAACTTTTAAATGAGACAGGAAGAGCTTAAATACAACTACTGAAATTTGGTTTGGTTGGTTTTGGATTTGGCTTTCGGTTGTTTTTTTTTGGTGGTAGCAGCAGTTGAAAAAACTACATGAATTCTCAAACTACCACCTTTTGTGTTGCCTTATGTTGTTCTTAGTAGCAACGTGTCATAGCTACATGCATTGTGTGGATGTTGCACTTGTGTTTACATCTGGATCTGGCTAAAATATAGAGGATGAATAATAGTTCTTTCCAAGTCTTAATGGTAATCCAGTTAATTTATATTTCAGCTATCATGTTCTCAAAACTTATCTTACAATGCTTGTTTTGTTGCTAAAAAGTGAAAGAACTGTCTGCACCAACAATTTAAGACCAAAACGTGCATATTTGCTACTTCTTTCTAGATGTTCTTTTAGTCCTTGTCTCCTATTCTGTTTCTAATGTTACTCTTCTTTCTCTTTCTCCCCTGGCATACGCAGCAAGAACTGGAATAATGGAGTAAACCTTTTCCATATTTCTTCCTTATTTTTGTCACAGTCTTTTCTCTGCCTTAAGTATTTAGATTAAGGGCATGATTGCATTTCACATGTCCTTGCTACTTCATTCCTATCTTTTTTGTGTAGCAATTGAATAAAACAGTTTCATGTTCTCCTGCCTAAGAAAAACAAATAAACTTGAACTAACCATCTTCAGTTAAAACTAGATATTTGTTTTTCTAAGGACTTGTAGCTCCTTATGAATGGCAGCAGCAAAAGGTACTTGGGGAAAAAACCAAACCATGGTAGGGCAGATGCTGTTCCTTCATTTATAAGTGTTCTCCTAGAGCTAGGGCTGTGGAAGAAGGGAGAAAGCAACATTTTGATACTTGGGTAAAACTTTAAATAGTGAAATTGAATGACATTATATTCTGTGAAAATGCTTATAATTTCATGATATAGAAATACTGTTTCCATCTAAATGCTAAGAAAACTTGGATTTGTATTTTCTGAATTATGCCATAGGCCTGCCATTTATACATGTGATGATCCACTATCACTTCAAGACTTCAAGCTGCTGTTACTACTTTGTTATGAAATTTTGTCAATTAAAAGACACAGCCAGCTCAGTTGACTCTGGTTTCATTCACCGAGTCTTCTGAGGCCTTCTTGTTCAACATACTGAAATGTAAATTTTCAGCTGTTAACATGAATTTACATATATATATATAACAGATATATAAATATCTGTTTCTAAATTAAGTGCTGGCATAAATATGATTTCTAATGCCCCATCTTATAAATTCACAAGCTGTTCTCAGCAAATTGGTTGCCTCTGATACACAGAAAAGTAGTTGAGCAGAGACATCTCTCTGCTAAAGCCTAATGTGAATACTTGGCTTATATAATTTAAAATTGCTTAAGAAAATAAATCATTTAGTGAATTTTGATTTCAGTTGACTAGATGAAATGAAGTCATTGTGACATACTGAGCTGACCGAAATTCTTCATGTAATGAGATACTTCTGTTCTGTGCACTGTATTTTTTGCATCTGTCAAAAAGGAACAGTTATCACAAGTAACACTGAGAAATAGATATTATGTCATTCCTGCATGTTTAATACTTGTATTTTTCTTAGATCTGAATGGTGTAGATTGGAATTGTATGCTAACCAATAATGAATCCTCTTTATATTTCACTACATACGGTTTCATCTTTTCAAAAGTCAGTTAACTGAATACAGGTTTGTTTGGTGGTGTTTGTTGTTTTTTTTTTTTAAACCAACTAATTTTGATTATTATGCAAGAGGTTAGTGTTGGGAAGGTTTTGTTTTCTGAAATAAATTACAAGTCAGAGAGGGACAGTGTCTTTACAGGAAATAGGATAGTTAACAAGGAAGACAAATCAGAATTCAGTTTTATATAGATTTACAAAGTTATTCTCAAATAACTCAACTTACAGGTACTAGTGGTGTTGATTTTTTGGATCCAGTTTTGGCCCAGTGTTAGGAGTAGCTTAACCAGAATCTCCACCATCTCATCTCTTTCTTAACCGACTTCAATGCATATGTCCCTTGAAAATATATGCTTACAAGGGTGAAACCTTGTAAGGTTCCCTTAAGGAATGGATGGCTCAATACTATCAGGTGGTTGAACAAAAGAAAGTTTCACTTAAATACTTGCTTGGATGTGCAATACAGACATTGACAGACATTGCAGCTCATCTTAGGAGGAGCATATGCACAGGTTTTCAAACCCAAGTTGCTTATTTCCACTCAGGTGTTTTGTGTGCAGGATGAGGACAGTAGCCAGATGGAGTAGGTCAATGCACTTGCGTAAGCTTGTTTATGCAGCGCATTTTCCCAGAAGTGCTGGATCTAATATATATGGGCTTATACATAGGGGTCTGTTCAGTCAATTCAACATCTGGAAAGTCAGGTCTTTCAGGCCCTGTCTCTAGCTCATGCAGTTAGGCTTTGTAGTACAGAATGTATTTTATGATACATAAATGCATAGTAAATATAGCTGGTGAAATAAAGAACATACAGGGCACCTTGAGGAGAACAGTTTTGCAGGGAATAAGTTCTCATGAGTCTTAATCTTTGTATGAGGAGTGATGAGATTTGCTAGAACTGTAATGAATGCCTTTGGCTTTGTTAGTCTTTGCCTTTTAATACGCAGGTATTGATGCCTGCTCTGGTGAGGAGACTGTCTCCTAAGCCCAGCACTTAGAGTCTGACATGATGCAGTTCATACATTATTCAATGTCTGTGGCATTGCTTTGCTTCATTTCCCAGTTAAAGCATGGAGCTTTATAAAGAATGCAGAACACTTCATGAATAATTGAGACCTGGTGGTGAGACAGTGTGATGTGGCAGAAGAGAATACTATGCTAGAAACTGCAGATTCTGTTTCTGGTTGAGTAGCTTTCTGCTGTGTAAATTAGCACTGGTTCTTTCACTTCCACGTAAAATAAGAGTGAGCTGAACTTCTCTCAAGTGCTCTAGTATTCATATAAAAGTAAAAGCTTCTGATAAAGATGCTTGAATTTTAAGAGGGTGCAGATCATGGAGTAATTTGCATCAAGAGCAATCCCCTTTTTACATAGTGTTATTGTGCTGATGTCTGTGAGGTGTGCTGAGAATAGCGCTGAGAAATATTGCATCTCTTAGGCACAGGGCTCTGTGGGAACTCTTACTCCAGCAACATATTGCATATAAAGTCTAAAAATACGATCAGGATTGTTACTGAGTTATGAGAAACAGGCTTTCTAACCAAGCTTTGAGTTTAAATAGAGGATCATGCTTATGAATAAATCTGTTTTAATATGAGGTGATCTCGTTACTGCATAGCCAACAAAAGGATTCAGAATATGGATTGCCGCCTTTGAATTCCAGTCTTACATGTTGGTGGGTTTTGTATTTCTTTAATTTGTGCTTGATTTTAAACCAGCTAATGTTCAGGTATAAAGCATAAGTTAACACTTTGATTTTAGTCATATGCTGCCATCTTTCTTCTGATGTTTAAAGAGAATTTAACATAAGCAGTCTTTCTGGTGTTTGGGGTTTTTTCCCTTTCACGTACATTTAGCAGTTTCAGGAATTTTTAAGATGGTCAAAGCGATATTTTTTTATAGAAGATGTGGACCCTCTATTTTTGGTTGCTGTAAAATGCTGAATTAAAATGTTTTTCAGTCACTGCATCACTAGGGAATAAACCCAGGAAAACACTATGCTGTTGATTAAAACTCGTGAATATGAATCCACTTTTGAGCTTAAAGGATTTTTGGGGTTGGTTGCAATGTATGGTGATGCTTTGAGACAGTTGTTGAACTTTTAAATATGTGAAAATAAAATGCAAACATAAATAGATGTTGGAGCATCTTTTAATTCTGTTGCAAGCTGAGTTGATAAAAGATCTCATAATTTTGGTTACTTAAACTGTGTATAGTTCTTACACTCTATATGGTAGGTTGATCATAGATAAATGTGGAGTCAAGTTGTGCTTCTGTTTTCATCTTGCCAGTTTTATTGATCTAGCTCTGAAATACAGAAGGAAATGCATCTTTACAAGGAATAACTAAAAAGATACTGAATTTTCAGCCCTTCCTCCTCAATTGGTTCTCACTCGTTTATCAGAAACAACTTGGGAAATTTATTGGTAGATGGTGGAGTATATGTTTGAGATGCATGAACCATAGGTTAAAGTTCAGCATCTCAGTTGATTGCTCTGTGATGAAAGCTGAAAGCTCTTTATTTTAGAAATAGATGGTAAGTTATATTTTGCTCATGGTGGTCAAAGAATATAACTTACATTAGTGACCCTGACTCGGCTTTTGTGACTCCTGTGCTGGAGCCCTGTGTTTGTTCAAAACTGCTTGAGCATACATGGAATCCAGATGCTTTCACTGGCTGAATGAGGCAAAGTCCTGGTGTGCAGATCTTCTTTCCAGCAGTCTGTATTCATAGTTTGTCACTTGAGTTATCATTGTCCAGCAGAAACATGCTGGGTAATTTGTTCTGTACTTTCATATACCTTCTTATTTTGGATGTTGAGTAGACTTGTCCATGCAGTGCTTCAGAAGCCTGATCTGGAGGTAAATCGAGTATTGGTAACTTGATAGATTATTTCTAAGGATCTGGGTCATGTGCTGCCACCTTTTAAAGGTACTGTTGCAGGATTTTCACTCTTGAGGCAAGTCTGCAGCATGGGGTGTAACAGAGTGAAGGTTACTAAACAATTATTAGCACAGAAAGGAGATTAAAGCTGAAAAAAGGTCTGATCCTGCAGTGTCAATGTTCCACCTTTTGAGTGGGACTGATCAGACCTTTCAGTGACTCAGCGTCACGAGTGAGAACACTTTGAGACTGCATTCAAAGAAGCAGTTCAATGAGGTAACTTTTTAAAAAGGTTTTTGAATTGAAACCCCTGCTTAGAGTTTCCTTTTTACAGGCCAAAAATTAATTTCTATTTCTGTTTCAGAAATTGCACATCAGAAAGCTGGAAAAAGAGAGCTATCAATACCACTGTGCACTTCCAAGAGGCAGAAGAGCAAGCCTTATTGTTACCAATAGGTATTAAGTCTTGAAGGCTTTTTCTAAGGGCTTGTCTGCGTTTCAGCTTGGGGATTAGACATCTGCTAGGTTTAAACCGATTGCTATTCTCCGCATATTTACTTTCCTTATCCATTTTCTTCTCATTTTTTTCTTTTTTAAAGTTTATTTTGTTTCCTGTATGGAAAATGTAATATGGTAATGTTGTCAGTACTAGGTACTAATTCAGGAAGATGGTTTACTCTGTCAGTGACCCTTTATCATACCATGGATATCATTGTTTCTGACTTTTCACATTAGCTTGTAGGCAGTTTTTACAGTCAAACCAACATTTTTATAATGTATGTTTACAATCTTATTAATTAAAGGATACTGTAAATGGAGACTTAAGTTTTTGTACAGGTCTGAAAACTGATAATAAACTCATCAAAACTGCCACCTGTTTTTGTCTTAGTGTGCAGACTGACCTTGGAGCTTTGGAGTAATTGAAAGGCAGAGAGCTAGCAACTGTATGCAGTGGCAACTGATCTTCTGTCAGTCTAGTAGTAGTTGTGTCACTGTGGAGCTAGCTTGTAGCTGTTTGACTGCTTTCATCTGGTAGAGGCTGACTTTGAGGTACTGGTTTGAATTAACTGATGAATGTGTAGTATTCAATTTTAGCAAAATGTTTGGATTTGGAGGGCTGGGTGCATTTTGATGAAGTTGGCTGCACATACTATGCGATACCATAGATCATCTGTGAGTCTTAAGGACAAAGTTATTATCTCAGAACATATATTAAAGAAATATAGTTCTGCTGTGACTGAGTGGGTACTTTGAGTCCAGATAGAAAATACCTTCTCAAAGAAATGTCTTCATTTTGTTTTATTTTTTCTGGCAAGTTCTAATCCCAGGCAGAAATCGAGTATTAACTGTTTTCTTCTGAACAGGAGACTGATACATGTAAAAGAAATGGAAATCTTGGGCCATTTAACAACAGAGTGGGATTACTTATTTGAAGACTTTACACGCTGTCCCTGTTATGAAGCAAATGTTTTAAAAATAACTGTTTTGGTAAGAAAAACATGTAAACATTTCTAATTTAACATTATTTAGAGGTCTGTCATGGATCCCCCAGGTGGGATGGGGAGGAGAATGGTAAGAATATAAACTCCACATATTGAGATAAGAACAGTTTAATAACTGAAATAAAGTAAAATATAGTGATAATAGAAATAATACCAACAATACTACTGCTAATAATAGGGATCAACAACGAAAAGAGAAATTCAAATTCAGAAAACACAGGTGATGCACAATACAGCTGCTCACCACCTGCCACCCCATACCCAGCCCTGGGCAGTGATTGGTCCCTTCTGGGTGACTCCCCCCAGTTTATATACTGGGCATGATGTGCTGTGGTATGGAATACCTCTTTGGCTAGTGTGGGTCAGGTGTCCTGTCTCTGCCTGCTGCCAGCTTCACGTGCCCCTCCTCAGTGGCAGAGCATGAGAGGCTGATAAGTCTTTGATCAGAGTAAGTGCTACTGAGGAACAGCTATAACATGGGTGTGTTATCAGCGTTGTTCTCAGACTAAAGCCAAAACACAGCTCTGCACTAACTGCTAGGAAGAAAATTAACTCTATCCCAGCCAAAACCAGGACAAGGTCCAAACATGCTCTTAACTTATTTTATGGTTCTAACTGCTAACTATGGCACTATGAGACAGGATTTACTAAGTTTTCTTGAAAGCGTATGTTGGGTTGGACAGAGGCCACATGGAAATGTAACCTGAAGTTGACATTCAAGCCATTTAAGTATCATATTCTGCATTCCTGTTTTGTGAGTCACCTGAAGTACATTTTTGTTCCCCTCTGCAACAGGATCAAAAGATGTTCCAGAGGAAGGACGGTACAGGTCAGGAATGTGTAAAGACAGTTCAGCTTCAGGATGAAACTACAGCAAGGGTATCTTTATTTTTTTTATCTTCTTTCTTTTTGATATTGTTAACAGTTCTTGCAACTCAGCATGTGAAAGAGATGGTAATGTTCAGAGACCTGTTATAGAATAGGCTGCTCTGCCTGAGGACCGTTCACTGTGCTTTCATGTTGAAGAACGAGTTACCAAGGAAAAAAATGAGATAACATAGTCTAAAGCATTCCAGAGACTATATACAATAATAATTTAAGGTTGAAATTGCAGTGTCTTAAGTTTTGTATATTAAAACTTATTAAAGGCAAACAATTCACATACCTGAAGTATTGACAGTATCACTGAAGCTTTTTCTGGGTTGAATATTATGCATGTGAATCAGAAGCTGTGTATCTAACTTAAACTAGCCAGTGAGTATGTAGGTTTTAAAGTTTGTTGAAATAGCTTCTCTTAGTCATATCCTATGGAAGAAAACTGTGGTTTAATTTCCTTTCTGTCAATACGTTGCTTTACAGAGGATTTGTTGTGCCATTCAGGAAGCCCAGGCAAGAAGAAAGCAACAGAAGTTGGTGAAGCAGGCATCATTGCGGTTGAAGAAACCACAAATGCTATCTTGATAATGACAGGATTTGTCGGGTTTGACCTTTGGTATGCAATTTTATCCCTAAAGTTAATTAGAAGGAACATGGAAACATAGTGTAGAAAGTAAAGATAAAATATTTGGGGTCGTCCTTTGAAGGTAATAGCCATAAACACTTTATTTTAAGAAGCTATGCCTCTTTCTAAAATATGGATTTTGTTATCCTAAAATACACTTTAAATTTAAAAATCACACTCTGAATTTTCTTTTCTGCCTTTTTTCATGTCAGGCATTCTTGTACATGGGTTCTAAAATAAAGTGGCTATCTGATTTGCACTCTATGGTGTACAGAGAGGTTGTAGTAGTTATGGTTCTAGTATTTTGCAAAATAAAATACTTAGGTTACTGATTGAAACTAATTAAAAACCCCTTTGTTTTAGACAGCTTTCTCTTAAAATTGAGACACACATGTACATAATTTAGGTACTATAATTTCTTCCGTGTCCATTTACTATTGTAAAATATTGCACTAGAGCAACATAAGAATGAATACGTAGGAAAGAATAGGCTATTTGTTGTCAGGAAATGCTTGGAATTTAGAATGTTGTCACTTAGACTATAAATGAACATCTGCACTTTAAAAATGGAAAATATTATTCACCTGTCACGTGCATCTATATGGTTTTGGTTGTATCAGTGTAGCTTAAAGACTTCTTCAGGAGGAGCAGCACACTGGTTTTAGACAGAATTGTGTATCAAAAGCTTAAATCAAAGTAATTAACTTTCCATATTTCAGTGCATAGTTACTCTGCTGGAAGAGTGCCATCTCATTAAGCTCAAAGTCACTTCTGGTATAATACTTTTGCTGCAGTTTCTCTTCCTGAAGACTATTAGTATTCAGTTTAGCAAGATATTTAAGCACACTTAAAGTACGTGCCTAGTTCTTAATGGTAGGAATAATGCCATGAACTTCATTGAGAAAAGTTCCATTCTTAACAGTAGGCACATACATCAGTAACTGTCTAGCTCAAGGATTTTATGAGCAAACACATTTGAGCTCAGTGATGAGTGAACTGAGAGCTCTTGCTGACATTCTGTGGCTCTCGAGTAAGAGATGAAGTGTCTTTAAAAATACTCATGAAAACTTGCTCATTCTAATTTTACTTGGAAAGAATGGTTTCTGTTCTGGGGTTTTGGGTTTCGTACTAGAGAAGAGCTATAGATACAAACTCAAAGACTAAAAGTGGCAATATTCTTGCATAGATCTATTCAGTAAGTGGAGCAATCAGGAGAACCAGGCCTTGATTTTGAAACTCACTTTATACTGAAGGGCTGGTGAATTCTATAAATATACCCTTAACATGTACCTATGATCTCGTCAAAACTAGAAAGCTTAAGATGTTTCAAAGTTGGCTGCAGAACAGAGAATCTTCAGAGAACATCTGCAATATGTTTTTATTGCTGTTGTATGCAAATGGCTATTAATCTGGTTCGCTGTGGTGGAACAAATGTGGTACAAGCTTTAACTCTGTGATATTACCTATTTTCTAGAAAGCTCTGCTCGAACATGAACTAAATTAGCTGTCTGGGATGTATGTATTTCAAGCCCATGTTTTTTTAAAAAAGAAAATAAATTTTTATATGCAGTTATTTGTGCTCTGATTTTAAATGTTGTTGCTTCTAAAATACTTCATATGTTGTTGGTTTGCCACGTGTCACTGGCACTGTGTGAAAAAAGCTATTGGAGTATTGGAGTACTGCAGAAGAATGTTTCTTCAGCTTGGTTTCTGGCATGTTAGGGATAGTTGTATGTGTCTTGCCTCTGAAGTCATAGTTAAAATGAGATTTCCTGTTAGTCTACTCTCAATGCGTGTTTAGATGGTACCATGTGCCTATTTGGAGATGGAGAATTGGAGCTAGTTCTGATGACATGTTTCTGGCTCCAGTCTTCTGCTTGATTCGGTTCTGTACTTCCTCATTGTTATTTATAAACTTCCAGCTTGAACTGTGAACAGTAGCTACTTTACTTTCTCACTTTATATGTGATTAGGTGCAACGAAGTTGATTGCTATTTAAAATAGTCTGAAGAAGCAGTAGGATTCTATAGAACGATTTTGTGTTTGGAAATGCATGTCTTTGCAGTTTGGGTTGCTAGCTGAATTTGAACTCATGGATGGCACTACAAATTCCAGCTGAGATATGAACAACTTTCTTTACCACTTGGATCAAGCACTGAAGAGGACAAAAGAGAGATGGTTTGATAAGGAATTCCCATTCTTGCTTAAATGAAGACGGATGTCGAGACCAAGAAGTTTCCACTGCTTTTCCTGTGCTTTCCTCAAGTGTTCCATTCCATTTTACCATGCATCCTTCTGTCTTTCCTCTTGTTTTTCATCCAGGCTTTTTTATTGCTGTTTTCTCTCCAGCTGCCCATGCTGCTGGCTATTCCTGGGCTTTGCTCTCTTGAATTTGGTAACATTCTTTTCCTCTTCCCTTTCTGCTCCTTTCCTTAACCAGGTGCATCTTCTCTTGAAATGATCAGGCTGTTCAGGGACAAGGAGGGTCTCTTGTCTAGTCCCTAAGTATATAACCAGCATAAGAACAACTGCAGAATTAGATCTTGTTCAGATGATCTGTAGGAATGAGGTGTTGGTGTAGAGCGTGCTTTCAGATGACCTGTAGTGATGAATTTCAGCTAGGTGCTGCAACATGAAGTGAAAGAGATTTTTTTCAAGTTTGGGGCTTTTTTTGTGTTTTGGATTTGTTTAGTTTTGTTTCTTTTTACTATCTGGCAATAAAGTCATTTCCTATACCTTTTATATTATATGTTTCAATGAAGCTCCATGGTTTCAGTATTAGTAATATTAATTCAGAGCACAAGTTGGCCAGACTGTTGAGATCTTCCTAGACCTTTCCTTACAATGAGCTCCTGTAAGATTTTGCTGTCTCAAAAGCCAGATTTTACTGAATCTAAGACATGGAATACTTGTTAATTAGAACTTCAAGCAGTTAGGTTGGGTCTCGTCCTTAACTGGCTTCAGTTATGCCATTGCTTTCTGCCTCATCGTATGTTCCTCCAGCTTTTAAGAATTACTTTTTGTTTTCTTTTCCAAGGCCTGGATGGGTGTTTGGTCCTTGCAGCTGTTTTCTCAGTGTCCTGCTTGAGCTGTGGCCCCCTTTCTGAAACCTTCTCAGCCCTTTTCCATGCACTTTCTTGACAGCAAGCTCAGTTGGTTGCTAGGTAGAGAACAGTGTGTCCTTCCTTGGTGTAGATCTTCCTTAACCTAGTAACCAATTTAAAGGATAGTAGCAGAAAATGATGGTATAATCAAACTGTTCAATGTAAAAATATTTTAGTATGCTTTTGCTTATATTTTTATAACCATATAGTGCTTAAGAAAGAAAAATAGAAGAGAAAGACATGGACTAGATAACTGATATTATTTGTGGTTCTCAAAGGGTGGTGCTATTGATTGCACTTGTCTGTGGACTTACTTTATGGGGTATCTGGCTTGGATATTTTTCATGGAATTTCTGTCCAATCTGGAGACTGGTAAATCTTCACATGCTGAAACATTGTATTTTGAAAACACCATCAGCCTCTTTAATTTATTACATGATCTTGGTCCATTTTGCTGTTAACTCCTCAGAGGGACTTGTAGGATCTCTTTCAATGGGAATTTTGTGTTCACTTTTGCCTCTTACAGGGACCCTATATTCATTAAGGTTACTACTACCAGTCATTCTCTACAGAATTACAGTAAGGCAGCCACTTAAAACTATTGAAGTGGACTTTAAAAAGAAACAAAGTCAATCATCAAAAAAACTTGACACCTTTCACCATCATGTTTAACTATTTCCTCACCACGTGCAGAATCTGAAAGAATGTTTGGTTTATTACCGTAATAATGTTTTAGTAGTGAGAGGTTCGTGTTAGAGGGAATTAATTATGAAGTTGAAGGCTGCGTCGAATTAAGTAATAGAGCTTAACAATTAAGGTACTAATATTTTTATTTCATTGCAGTAAATATGCGTCTGTTGTAGTAGAGTAACATACTCGTTACACTTGGTATATCCTAATCTTAGTCTTTGGTATTTATATAATGGGATCTTGGGTCACTCAGAGTATTGAAAAATACATTAAAAAGGATTTAATTTCAAATGTGAAAACTGACTTGTGAAACCTTTTGAAACCAGCTAGCCTCTGTTTGACAACATAATTCTTTCAACAGCTTATAAAGTCACATTTAGTCAAGCCTGAGTGTGAAGACTTAGTTTGGAATAGACATCAGTGGACTGAGCACTTCAGGAGAAATCTTAATATAAGAAACAAGTGGAGGGATTTTGAGCGTCAACAACTTCAGGTTCCACTGGAGAAATCAAAGTTTTAGTGTCTTCATTAAAAGTTCCTGGACAGAGGTATGCGTTTGAGGGAGAGGGCAGTTACCAGTTAAATGTATAATGCTACAGAGCACATGAAGGGCAGATTGAAGGGAAAAAAGGGTTATTAGACATCTAGCTGTAAAATAAAATTTGTTCCAAGCATATGCATATTGTTCAGTTTACTGATCCTGATGTGACTCCCTTCCTGGGATTATGGATCTCATTTGCATAATCACTGAATAACAGTGATGCAAACACACAGATCATCAGACTTTAGTATTATTATCTCTCTGCTGTATTTTGCTCCTGGTTTGGAGTTTTCAAGGTGTTTATCAGCAGCTAAGATGGTGTAGCTAAATCTAGTCGCCTGACTTGTCTGAAGGAGAAAAGTTCAAGCATGAAAGGAGAAATAACTCTAGAAAGGAAAGAGTTGACCTATTAAAAGGGAAGGTACGAATTTAAAACTTGGTTGAGTTCATTGTATCCGTGCCTTTCCTACAGGTCAACAAGTAAACTTTTACTTTGAAATTATTTTATATTATTTATTTTAGAATGAGAATGTGCATTGTCTCTCCTGATCTAGTCTTCAGATTAGATTGGCACGGGGGGGTGAGGGAGGTAGGAGGAACCCCAGAAGATTGGTGGGTTTGGGGGTGAAGGCAAGTGGAAGGAGGATGGTGAGAAATCTGTAAAATGGCAAACTCTTCAGAAGTTAAAAGTTGCTAAAAAGCTAATTTGATACATTGAAATCCTGCTACAGATTCCTTTTATACTAGTAACTGGAAAAACACCTTATCTAGTTATGAAGACAGACTGCGCTACGTGAAAACAATCAGTTTGTCCAATTCTAACAGTTCTTTGTATTGACAATACCCAAATTCCAGTGTTCATCTTGTGTGTATGTCCACATTGTTTCCAGGCTCTGCTGTTTCTCAAAGGTAAGCACAGCAAAGATGCATAATTCTCAAAAGTGCTTGTCCAAGATGAAAACTTGAAAAATAGGGAAGCTGTTTGTATGCTGTACAGTGCAGTTACTTCTAGGGGTTTAAAACCTTTCCCCGTCACGTAAGACATAAATTCCGTCATAGATAGTCAAAGCTTTATAGGTAAATCACTGAGCTGTGCAGGTACTAGTCTCTGCTCTGATGAGTCTGGCCCTGAATCTGCCCTTGACTTAGTTGATGTATGAGGACTGTATTTTGCTGTTTATTGTTGTCTTCGCCTCTGGCTGTATTTTCATTTCCCAGTTGGAAAGAAATTTGCCATTGACTTTTAAAGAGCTTGGACTAAGATGTTCTTAAGGAGTGTAAAAGGACTTCTGCAGCTGATCCCATAGGGTTTTTGCAGATTAATTATCAGTAAAAGCAGCACAGAAAGTATCTCAAAGTCAGTAACTTAAGTAATCCAGCATCATCTCTCATCCTGGCTTCACATGTATATAATCAAATAACGAGAAAATGGGAGTTTAGTGTAAATTCTTTGTAATTTAGTGTAATTCTGACAAACATATTGGGGAGCAATTGCACAATTATTTTGAAATGAGAACAGTATCAGTAGTCTTGTCCCAGGGACAGTGCTGGAGAAGCTTTTCTTTTAAACATAAACCCTGGTTAGCTAGCACTTTTCTGCACGCTGTTAAGACAATCTTCACACTTTAACAGAGTGCACCCGCCTTGAGCACTCGATTGGTGGTCTGGTAAGTATGGAAAGAGTGAACATCCTCTTAAGTTTTTGTGGAATTTAAAAAATAAAATGGAGCATAATACAGAAATCTGAGTTAATTGCAAAGATTTTTTTTTTAAGTTTGATTCCCTGTGTTATAGCAGAAATCTGTGTATGAAATTTGATAGATGAATCTGTCTCTGAAGTTGCAAATGATGAGATGCTACTATAAATTGTTGTTTCAGTAGTTACCCACAAGGTGGGGGAATGAATCTTTGTATTTTACCGCTGTTGTCTTACAGCTTTCTTGCACACCCTCCTCCTGCCTGGATACCGTACTGTTAAAAACATCTAGTTCATGTGGTCAAGGCAAAGCATAGAGCTATAAATCAGAGCTGTCAGAAGGTTTACAAACTGTAGATCTAAGCCTGGAGTTTTAGAAGTGTTAAAAAAAAAAATACTACCGTGATTGTTCACATGTTATTCCTTACTTGTACACAGTGTTCTAGGAATTGGTACAGATTTCCATGTGTGCAAATTTCTTTAGTAAAAGAAATAAGGAGTAAAAGCCTTTCTGTACGGTCTGTACTTAAGTGTTCATTCTGCTAATGCTACTGTTGAATTGCAGAATTGATCTGAAGCTGGCTGTGTAACAGACACTGTCCTGTAAGGTACATCCTGTTTTTCTGCTCTGTATCTGGTCAATTCAGAGAGATGTAAGGCAGTGATACCAACTGCCTTAACTTTTAAGATCAAAGAAACAATGGAAGGGTGGGAACTGTAAGTGTTAAATATTATTCCCTGCCTATACATTGAGTACTGTGATACCAACACCTAACAAATTTATCTGGAGCAGATTAGTTATTAAAGGAATATTTCACTTTTCCTATGCTGGATTAATTGCCCGGTTAACAGTCAGCTGAGTACCTAGAGAGGGGAAGGAAAGGGAGTAAATATTCCCTTTGGATGATGGCAAGCTTTTAGGCTGGCTCAGCTTCATCCCAGAAGTTAGCAGGGCTGAAGCTGAACACTGAAGATGTGGTGTTTCATTTAAACTTAGCTTTTCATTGAAAACTTACAGCTTTCCACAGTGTTTCCATTCTTATCACTGAAGAATTGACTACTGTAAAATAAAATTAGAAAATAAAAATTGGCTGGAAGCTGAAATACTCTGGTTTTGAACTGTTACAGTGTCAGATACGAGGTGTTCTTGTGCAGATGGCTTCACTGCCTCTGTTCATTTCCATTTGCTGAGGTCTGTGATTGGTTGGTTCTGGAGCAGGTGAATAATGTTTGCACTGGCAGACTGAAGCCAAAAATGCTCCCAAACACCCCAAAACCAGGGGCAATTGATGAATCCAGCAGATGCACAAGTGTGACATTTCCAAAGGCCTATGCCAGATGAGCAAAAAGTAGGCAGTTAAACCTCCAAATCCTTCCAATGACATCAGTCAGGCAGATGTCATTGTGCAATAAGTAGGGCCTGATTTAGGACCCAGCCACCAGCATACCTAATGAAGGTAAATAAAAGCTTTGCAGGCTCAAGTCCATCAAAGATGTGAGCATACCTATGCATTTGACATCAGGGCACCTATGCACTTGCCATAAGCTTATAGTGCTTTCCAAGGAGTTCTAGGAAAAAAGACCTGTTAGCATTTTAGGTTTATAAACTTATAAGGAAAACAGTGTGAGAGCACATGTGTCTGAACTGGGGCCACCCAAATATATAGCAGTTCACTGAAGAGACTTGCTGTGCATTTTCAGTGGAACCTGAAGTAGATTCAGTTCATGAGATACAAGTTGATAGAGGGCAGAATAGCAGCATTGCCCTTTCAACAGGTGAATGATCCTACTATCATTTTTTCCTAAGAAGACATGCTGCTTTTTAAGCATCCAGGTGGAGATCATAGCATAAGTGAATGCATGCATAATATGTTATTCAGATGTTCCACCAGGTCTGGTCCATTACAGGTGATAAAGGCTAAGAAATTAAGTCTTCTGGGGAACGCATTTCCATTTTGGAAAAACTTTTATAGCTAAGACAGTTACAACCCTGCTTTTAGCATTCATTCTGGACTAGAACTAAAACTCAGGTGGGGAGGGGAAAAAAAAGCCCAATATAGTCTTGCATTTCTTCAGTTCCAGTTCCAGTAAGTTATGTAAGGGTGGATCATGGGGGAAATCACTTTTATGTTGAAACTTGTGAATGCTAGAAGGTAGTTTGTGTGTAAGTGGTGACGGTGCCGTATGCTAACAAGTACTGCGTTGTCTGGTCTGTATTAGAATGTAGTGATAGTGTTAGAATATGAAATTAATTATGTCTTTCACAATCCTATCAGCTTGTACAAGCTAAGCAACATACCAGATGAGGTAGCTGAGATCTCCAAGGAAGTGCTGACAAGAATAGTCTATTATGGATCATAAAAACCACTTTCAGCTTGGAACATGAGGATGCTGTGAGAGTAGCAGACTTCTACAACAAAACGTATGGAAGTGATAGTCATTTAAAGGTATCTTAGCCTCCCGATAAGCAATACTGTAGCTACTGATCAAAATAATTTAGTTTCACAGCTGGTTCACTGAGGCGTTTGCTCTTCACTGTGAAATAATGAGCTGGGAATTGCAATGCTAGTTTGGGATTGTTGTGCAGTTACTAACACTGCCCAGACTTCTTGCAGCACAGTCCGTAGATGCTTTTTAAAGCCTCACCCTTAAACACTCCAGTTTCCCATCTGGCAAATAGGATTGCAGAGCTTTTGTAACTGACTGGTATTTGATGGTTAAAATTGTCAAGTTAATCAAATATAATCAGGTAAATGCTGTTAACTGAAGTTAAATTTCTGTTCAAGTGACCCTATGCATTGACAGTGCAAGTATGTCAGTAAGAAAGTATGATAAATGTTTGGTGGTCCTTTGTTTTATGAACTTCAGAAAATATCAGTCCCTTTGCATACATTCATTTTGGCTGATGCTTGTAAACTAAAGCATGCCAAATAAATTTTGTATCTCTCTTTGTATACCTTGCCCTTCAATTCTGTAGCAATTACTTGGAGAGTTCCTGTGGGGCACCAGAAAATACAATAATAATTGCTGTAAAATACCTTAATCCAAATCTGTGCATTCACTGAAATCTAAAAAATTGTTGGGTTATGTCAAAAGACTCATTTTTTTGTTTTACAAGAAATGGGTTTGATGACAGACTGATCCTTTGCTATCCAGACCTCCTACTTACTGCTTGATGAAATCCAGTTCCCTATTACAGCAGCATTCCAATCTTGGAAATGTTGGTTTGTTTTTTTTTTTTTTTACAATGTGCACATTTTCAATCCTAGTGAAAACAAATGTTTAAAGTTTGAGAACTTTTTTGCAAAGCTGAATGAATGCATTGAGCCCAAACTGTCTGAGAGAACACACAAATTACAGACTGGCTTGTTAGCCTTCCAAATAATGTTATGGGAATAAGTTTGAGAAAGGGAGTTATCATTGAATTTCCATAAATGGAACATTTTGTTAATGGGAAGGAAAGCAGATTCATTAAAAGCATAAGCATGTTGACACAAGCTGGCTTTCAGTTAAAAACTGAAATCAAAACAAGCACCTTCTTTCTCTCCTTCCCTCTGTATGATGGATAGAGCACCAGTCTCCCATGTTCCAGATAACTGTATGCTGATGAAACTCTTATTTCTTTGATTGCATCATAAAACCTTCAAAACCTAGTGGTTTTCCTTAATGAAGTGATGAAAAAAAAGTGAAAAAGGTATTAGTGGAATAGGAAATCAGATTTCCTTATAGCTGTGAATCAAAGCTGGATTTGAAATGCAACTTGAATTCCTGTTATGTAGAATAAAAGTTGTCTGCTGAGTACATCAGTCTTCTCGAGATACCATGGGATGGAGAGTACAAGACAATGCTGAATTCTCATCGACATATCAGTATTCTAGAGAGGTTGGAGCTATGGTTCTCCTGTTTCAGTGTTTTGAGCATTTAAATTGGCCATCTCTAGGGATAACAAACTGCTCAAACTTTGGATCCTTCTTTGTGAGCTGTTTCTCTAACAGTGTGAGAGTTAAACCAGAGTTCTAATCTACAGAGGGAATTCAGATGGGTAGCCATTCCTTTTTACAAAAGATGTGATTATCTGGAGAGTTTTCCTAAGAACTTTAGAAGGATTGGAAATAAAAGCAGTGAACTTTTCTAGGTTATGTTTAAATTCAGAAGTATTTACTTTGTGTGTTCTGAAGCCTACATTGAGTTAGTTAAAAATCATAGCTCTACAATAAGTAAAATCCTTAAAGATTTTCCACAGAGTTTAAAAAAAGCCTTAAAATTTGAAAACCAAAAATTAGTTGCCCTGTGTCTTTTACTTGTTTCTGTTTTCACTATTACCAGTGCTGAACCAATAAGCACTGTTTATAATACTTCTAAACTGATTCTACTTGCTGAAATTCACTAAGGCATTTTTCATATATGCTGTAAGAGAATTGGCTTTTGCTCTGTTTATCCATATATTTCCCAAGACTCCCATTTCTAGTTCCTGATGAAGCTTACAGCGTTTGTCTGGGGTAGGGTTTCTACAGATTGCACACACTAGTGAGTCATCGTGATGTTTAGAAGCTCAATAGCTTGCATAGCCACTGGTTGGCTTCAGCTCTGAAGTTTTCATGAAAGACCCTCAATTACAAAGCTTTCTGCTTTTGACAGTTAAATATCTATCTCAGTTTTATTTCTTTCCTAAGAGACAATGATTTAATATTCACTCTAAATATAATGTAAATGATCGATGGTAGCTGACAGTTGCCATTGTTTCTCCAAGCAGGTTGTTACATGCAGGGAAGTCTGAACAACTAGCTCTGAGTTCAGTTGTCCTTTGGGCTGAAGCTAATTTTGTACACAGTGTTTGGTTGACTACATAGGAAGGTGTTTTTCAGTGGTTTAGAATCTAGGAAGTATCAAAACTGGCAGTTCTAAGGAGAAAGTTGTGATTTCAAGTTGTAACTACCTTGCAAGAAATTAAAACCCCCTATGGAGGGGCAGGTACTGTTAATGATACCTGATGATAGAATTACTTTACAAACAAGTTCTCCTTGGTTTGGTGGTAAATTCCTACACGCAGGATCCTAGTATTCTATTTGTATTCTATGCTAGACCACAATGTCTTGTTAGTGGCTCATTTAAGGAATTCCAGAAACCCTGAGCAAGCACACAGTTGTCTTTCCTTCTGGTCTATCTTTATTTCAAATTTAAGTCCCATAGAGGAGCAACTGCTGAGGGGTTATTTTTGCCATAGTGATTCTGATGAGAAAATATGCTCTTTCAGAATGTAAGTTCTGTGTAGTTGAAGACAGCAACTAAGCAGAGGAACAAACTCGTAAGTAGATTTACAAACACAGGTTGTTTCACATAAGTGTTTGAGATCAAGTGTTATCTAAGGTTTCTAAACACAAGGTTTCTAAGTGTATAGAACTAAATAAGAGGTCTGTGCCAATACCTGGAAGCTTCTATTTCTCATCTGAAAAGAATGTTCACTACTTGTTTCATAAACCCTTAATTTATCTGTCTCTTTTAATTATGTGTGGGTTTGGCCTTCTCATTTTGAGTTTTGCTCTCTTTTTTTCCTGCCTAATAATTAGATCAAGATCCTTGGAACCCACATGATACGGCTTTTCAGAAAGGAAAAAAGGAATACAAAGCACACTCCCCTGCCCCCCAACAAAAACCTCCAACTGCCTAGCCTGAAGCAGGAAGAGATGGATAAGGACTATATTTAACATACAGCTGTTTCTTTTTATGGAAAACATTGGTTACAGATTCTAATGAAAAATGGAGACTGTTCTTTAAGGTCATTTGCAGTGGCCCTATCTTAGCTGCTTTTCTTTCCTTCCACTCATTTATCTGCCATTACATGAACTCTTTCTCTGATAGTGGAAAAAGATGAAGTGGAACTTCTATTGGCCTTGCTATATCTACAGACTTTGGTAACAGGCCTGTCTTGCTGTTATAAGCTGTGATTTCCTGCACTATTCCCTAAATATCTGGTTGATTCCTACAGGTTTCTCTGATTATGAGGGAGTGTTAGCACACAGTTGGGTGATTTTACAGTTTTGGCCTGACAGAATGAATATTTTGAAGAGTTAAGATAATTTTCCTCCACAAGGGATTTATATTAGTTGTTTTAACATAGGGGCTAAACCCAGTGACCAGTTTGAGTGCAAAGGAAGTCAGAGTCTCAGGAGAGGAGAGGTTGCATGCTGCAGTTTCAAAGGGCACAACACACATTTGTGTAATGTACAGACCTGTTAGTAATACGGTGCATACAAAAATAGTTGAGTCTGCATGGTTTCAAGGAGTTAATGGTAAATTCAGTGGCATAGTTAATGCATTTCTTGGCTTGGCAAATATAGGGTAAAGCATATTTAAATGTCTCTCTTTTTGACCCTGAGGCTGATTTTATTATTGCTTATTAGCCCAGTAAATAACTTCTGCAGCTTGTTGTCCAGTAGTAATGTCAGAGGGAGGGATGCCCAGTAGCTTTCAAGATGAGCAACACAACTGAACTTCTTACATAAATTTAGCTTTATTGAAGAGACTGTTTTTTGGTTTTTTTTTTTAAATTGCTGCTTTTTTTTTCCTCCTCATTTTCTTTATTCATTCATGAATTTATAGCAAAATTCTCTAGGAAAAATAGAGCCTCTTACATCGCAGAATTCTTAATTCATCCTTCTGCTCTAGCAGAAGCAAGAGCTTTCGTGTAAATTCATTGGATGAAAATTTTGAGGTCTGTGTGCACAACACAGACGTGTTGAGTAGAATGGTTTGCACTGAGTTTGCTACAGCAGAATCCCTTGTCCTCTATTATTCTGTGAGTGTGGTGCAGGTGCCTGATACTTTGAATTTAGGCAAAGCACTGCATAGCTTGTTTAAGAAATATCTTGTAGTCGTTGTATGTGAAGTGATGTGAAATGTAGGGCTATTTGTAAAGGTCTGTATTTGGGTTGAGCATAAACAGAGAGAGTGCAAGCTGTCTTAGGGAGACAATGTTCTATGTGGGATGTTCTGTTTGTAGCAGATATTGTCCATTGTAGATCTTCAGGAGGAAGTTAGCAATAAGGTGCCATTTTCAGGGATTAAGGAATGAAGTTCTGGGTTGATCTGGGGGGTTTGGTTGGGGTATTTTTGAATGTTCATGTTTACTTCATGAAGCCCAATTAGTAAAGTGTAACAATTTGACTTCAGCAAGATAAATAGTTACTTTTATACCAGGACTGTGAAAGCAGGACTACATACTAAATGGGCTTGTAGGAATCTGAGCTCTTGAAAACCCAGAGAGAATTTCCCTATTCCAAGAGAACAGCTTGTAGGACCACTCTTTATTATAGTGATGGCAACTGAATTTTGTATAGGAGGAGCACTGCGCTGGTTTAGATATTTCAGTGCTTTAAATGGAGGTGAACTTTAAAAACACCTTTTTTTTGGTGAATAATTGCTCTGTTTCTGGTGATGGAGATATACTGATAGCTTTAAAAAACTACTGCTTCTCTACTTTGTACTCTCCTCCTTGAACATTGCTTCATTCTCAGCTTCACCCGTGTCTCCTAGCTAATTTGCTAGTTGTCAGAGGCAGTGATATACTAAAAACACCCAGCAACACTGCAGTGAAGTTTGAATTGATAGCAGATACCTGGCAATTACCAAATGTGCCAGTCACTACTATGTCATGTGAGTAAACACTATGATTGCTTCAGTAAGTAATCATCCTGCTGCTGATGCTAGCTGTATGCTTTCCCACATTATTCATCTGGTTGTGGCAGCACCACTGTTTATGCAGCTAGAATTGTAAGCAAAGCAAGTAAGTGTTAAAAAGAAGAAAAGTACTTTTTCACCTGGATCCCTTTTCTTATCCAAGTCACAGCCTGGCCTTGCAGGCGGTTATATCAGCTCAACCAAATGGGCAACCTGAGGGCAAAAACAAGCAACCAGCTGGAAGCCCTTCAGTTGGTGTGATGATGAAGGTGGTACCTAGAATAATATCCTAGGCAAAATGGGTTAAATATTTTGGGGCTTGAACAAAGGTGCTCTCTGGTATGTGATGAGCTGTTTCCCTAACCAGCCATGATTAGCAACACAGAAACTGTAGATATTCTTTGTAAGTGATTTCATATATCGGAGAAATACCAGATTTGTCCTCATTCTGTCCTAGAGGGAGCAGATTGCAAAACCCCCAAAATCAATTAAAGCAAGAAGCCAGAGAAAAGAGCCAAAAAATATGTCTGGAAATTCAAGGTTCAGCAGCAAACCAAACTGAGGTGGCTTTAGCAGTTACTATCATCAGTCATCCTCTCTGTCCCTTTTCTGTTGGTCAAAGCATGTACCCAAAAAGGCAGCTGAAGATGTGTAACTAGTCTTCTACCTTCTCTGTTTAAAAGCTATTTCATTAATAGGGTTTTATAGTAATACATTAGATGCTAATTATCTGTTAAGCTGACAAGAGCTTAACAGTCCTCATGGTGCCCTTAGTTTAGATGCTATTGGGAAAGCAAGCAAACTGACACAACTTGTTTTCCTGTACTAGTGAGAAGATGTGGTAAGCACTGCTTGTTCAATGAGAATTGATTTTGTTCCTGTTCCTGAGACAGGAACCTGTGGCTGAGCTACTCTTTCAGTCACTCTGCCTCAGTCCACCCCCAGTGGAAGCTGTTACCCATAGGGATATTGAATGCTATGAATTTGTCATTATGACTACAGACAGTTACACTCAAGAACAAGGAACAACCCCTACCAGAAGGTATTGAAGGGATTGACTTGTTTCACAGCTAATATCCTGTACATTAGGGCATGCAAAGCTTTATGCAAAGCTCCAGGAAGAGGACACCTATGAGAAAATAAAAGAAAATGGGCATTAAAAGTGTGAGACCAAATACATTACTGTGACACAGAGCTGATGATCTGTTTATGGTCTTACTGCAAATAAGTGATACCATTTTATTCACCAGGCAACTCCAAGATTAAACTTTAACTAGCCACACAGTGATTTAGCATCTTGTCCACGTGTCAGCATGCACTCTCAATTACTGCTAATAGGAGTTACATGAAAAATCAAGGAAGGCTGGACAAAATAGATGTCCTTGTGCCTGTGCTCGCACACAAGCTAATCTTTTAAATCGAGTTCGGAGCCTAAACTCAATTCTATGTCTCTGAAAGTATATGAAGGAAGCAGGCTTGCATATAGAGAGGTCAGTGGCAGGAATAGACATGTCCTTGCATTCACACTCCATGTAGCTTTACAAAATGTTCCATTTTCTGAAAAGAAACAGGGACATAGAACACAGGGGAAGGCTGCTCTGTGCAGTTCTGAAGTATGCGTTGTGAGGCTTTCCCTTCTTTCTCTCCCCAGGTGGGGATTTAAGCAAAGTGCAGAATCTCTCTTTAGATGAACAAGACAAATGAGCAGTCTTGTCAGGTGTTTTTTTGACATGGCCTTACTTGTTTACAACTAATGCAGATGATCCTACTTCCTTGAGCAAAGGAAACCAGTTCAGTAAGGGTTAGGTACAAACAGAGATGCTAAGGCCATTTATATTCTCTTTACATGAAAGTATGCTCAATGTGATGAGCCAAACTATGTTTGAAGACAGTAAGATGCTGTAAATAAAGTATTTAGTAGTGATTGTTATTACAGGTTTCTTCCAAACACTACTTGCAAGGCATCTCCTACTTTGCAAAACCAGAGGGAAAAATTGCTTCTAGAAGAGGATGAGGAAAGAGAGCCCTGTGTCCTAGAGCCTGAATTTCCTTATGGTTGTGCCAGTCTCAGAAGCAAAGAAGCAAAGTTTCTGAGGAACTGTGCTGGTCTGTTAAGGGTATTGCAGTGGGTTTGGCCATCCATGAGGGATGTTACCATTTGTACACAGATGAAAGAGTGGTTCAATTAAACTAAAAGCTGAAGTGCCAGGTGATCCTGCTTGCTGCATATTAGAATTAACCTGCACTGCAAAATCACATGGCAGCAATAGACTGTCATCTGAAATTCTTACCCTTTGCTGCTCGAAATTGAGACATGTATTTTCTGAACTGTCAGAATCGTTCCTTGCTATTTCCTGTCATATCGCAGACAGCTGCAAGGATGCATTCTCTGCAGTAATACAACTGACAGAGGAGGTGTTCCTAGAAGCCCTGTTGTCCTGCTGACAGAAACACTGTCCCAGGTAGAAGTTTCTGCATACTTGCAAGCACACTGAGAGGGGGGAATGTTTGGTACAATGGAGTAACAAACCAGGAGGTGGTCTGTGCCTGAGAGCTCAGAAGGATTTGTAAGATATGTCAAATGTTGCCACAATTGTAGTTGCAAAAGGTATGAATGTGAGTTAACCAAGAAAGTAATTTTTAGAAGTCCTCGAACATCACCACTTTTGGGGATGGCCTCTAGTCCAGAATACTAACTCAGAGCTGAGGTGAATCATAAAATCCATAAGAGTAGCAGTGTCACACAGACTTTCTGCTTTAAAAGTTCAACAGGAACTTAAAATGCATTATGCTTATAGTTGAAAGGTGCAAATGGCATATTAGTCACATACATGAACCTGCAAGGTGCCTGAACTACTATTAGCCTAACAGGAATCTCTTCAGGGGCAAACTAACTGTAGGATGGTTTATTGTGAAGAGATCTCACGGTGAGATGGAAAAGCCAGGTTGCAAGATGAATATTGTTACTGTCTAGCAATGTATTTCTTGGAATTCTGGGGTGTTTGTTAAACCAACAGTTCTCTGTATAAATCTGTGTTTATATTTTAAAAGTGAATGAAAACATCACATATCAAACCTGAAGAAGCTGCAGTTCTTACTTGAACAATTATTTTTATAATTCTAATAATCACAGCTCTTAAAAACATTGATTTAGCTTGGATTCAAAGTGGATTCATATCTTAGAAATGAATCGTATATCTTTAGTACAAGGAATCAGTGCTGTAAAAACAGAGTCAAAGGCAAAAAGTGTAATTGCCTTTGTGGCTTTGAATTTCTGACTTGCAGTAGCCTAACTTTGTGAGAAAGAGTTAGCATTGGTTTGTCTCCAGAAACACTGTTAACAAGTGGAAATATACAGGATATATGAGGAGTTTTAAAAAATTTCTTATCTGGCCAGTTCTCTCTTCCTATAGAATGCTCAGAAAACTTTTCTCTGCTGTATGATGGCAATAGATTAAACAACATGGGAAAGGGAAACAGCTTACCCAAGCCTTCATGATTGAGAGTCTAAGTTAAAAATAGTCCTGGTGATTTCAGCCACTATTTTGTAATCATTACTCCACAGATGATAGATTCTGACTTTTCAGATCCAATAAATTAAACATCTGCTATATTCTGGTTTCAAGAAAAGCTGTAAATCTGTATTAAATGCCCACAGCAAAATTATTTGCCTTTGGCTTAGCCTCTAGCCTGAAGAATGTCCTAGATTGGATGTAACTCTGGGAGCATGGTTTCCAAGGGTTTTGCCATGTTAATGTGAAAACATTATTATATACACTGTATTTGGGCTTATTATAAACTTGAATTGTTTGTGACTATCAGAAATGGTGAATTTTCCTAGTAAAGCTGAAATAGATTTCCCAAGGAATAAGGCTATGCACTTACTTTAAATGATGCACAGCCTGGCTGGTGTTATTTGCATAATTATTTCTGACTCATAGGATGTTTTATCTACCTCTGTGTCAACTGACTGGCATAGATCATCCAAGTGGGAGTTTCCTATCTGGAAAGCTTGATTAGCAGGTACTGTCCAGTAGTGTTGACCAAAAAAGCCAAAACTCAACTACCCCTCCCCCAGAAACCCAGAACCAGCACTGATTTCCTAACCTGAGCCATTGTGTTGGATTCTGCTGGGCTCTATTGCCTGATATCTGCCTCTTAATCACAGTAATTGAGGAACTTCTCTGAGCTGTTTCACACAATGTTAGTGGTAGTTGCTACATCAGGTACTGGGGTGACATTTCACCTTAACTTTGGCATATTATGATTTCATCATAAATCTCTCTGACCCAACTACTTTCATTTGGCTAAAAGTTGGCTTATTTTCACAAGTGGACATAATGATAGTCATTAGTATTGGTGAGACTGAGCAGCTGCAGGTTTCCTACAGCAAAGTCCCTACTAATGTTGGCTGTTTTTCCCGTAGAGTGTCATCTTCATTAATGCAAGGTCATTGCCATTTCCTTATTTCATTTCTCCCTATCCCGCTGCATTCCTCAGCAGGTCAACTTAAATAAATAAGCTGAATCAAATAAATTAATTCCTTTTCAGCTGCACTTAATGTGCCATGAGGCTACATCATTTTTAAAGTGCCATTTTTAAGTGGTGGCTACAAAGGGCAGGGAATCCAAATGCAAGGGCATCTCTGTCTACGTGTCTCCTGAAAGCCCCTATCCTGGAGTCTGTTCTCTTGGAGCATACAGCCAAAGGCTTCTTCCCAGTGAAGCTGGAGAATGGGTGTGCGTGTTGCAGGCTAACAAATACGGTTTCCATTGAACTAAATCAAAGATATTTATGGAGGTATTCACTCTTTAGGTTTGAGAAGCTGTCCCCTTAAGTTTCTTTTATAGCTGATGAAGAGATCCAGCTGATAGTGATGCAAAGAAGGAAAACAGCTGTTCTTCAAGGATGATTTGTCCTTCAGTACCATCCAACTGGGCCAGGACGTGTGGCATCCTTGCAAGAAGGTTTTGGAGCTGCAGGGTACTGTGTGCTACAGGATCTGATCCTTGGAAGGTAGACTGCGTACTGACCCGCTGCCCACTGACCCAAAGCCTAGTGGTGGGATGAGAAGTTCAAGGGCACCCTCATTCAGCTTGCAGATGACACCAATTTGGGTGGGAATGTTGATCTGCTGGAGGGTAGCAAGGCTCTGCAGAGGGATCTGGACAGGCTAGATTGATGGGCTGTGGCCAATTGCATGAGATTCAACAAGGCTAAGTGCTGGGTCCTGCACTTGGGTCACAATAACCCCATGTAATGCTACAGGCTTGGGGAAGAGTGGCTGGAAACCTTGCCGGTGGAAAAGGACCGGGGGGTGTTGGTCAACAGCTGGCTGAATAAGAGCCAGCAGTGTGCCCAGCTAGCCAAGAAGGCCAGCAGCATCCTAGCTTGTATCTGGAACAGTGTGGCCAGCAGGACCAGGGAAGTCATTGTCCCCCTGTACTTGGCCTTGGTGAGGCCACATATGCTCTCTACCTAAAAGGTTGTAGTGAGGTACCTCGTCTCTTCTCCGAAGTAACAAGCAACAGGACAAGAGGAAATGGCCTTAAGTGGCACCAGGGGAGGTTTAGACTGGATATTAGGAAACATTTCTTCACCAAAAGGGTTGCAGGCACTGGAACAGGCTGCCCAGGGAAGTGGCAAAGACACCATGCTTGGAGGTATTTAAAAGATGTGTAAATGTGGCACTCGGGACATGGTTCGGTGGTGGACTTGGCAGTGCTGGGTTAATAGTTGGACTCTTAGAGGCTTTTTCCAACCTAAATGATTCTATGATTTTTTTATGCTCTTCACTTCTCCAGTTGATTAGAGTATGAGAAAGAGGTAAGAATAGGAACTGTGGACACTTGGGCTGTCGACTGCCATTCAGCCTCCTGATGCTTCTCACTTGAGAAAGAGAGGGGACTCAAACAGGCTTCTGTGGCATTCAACTTAGGAGGTGCTTTATTGCCGAGGACCACTTGGCCAGGTTGTGACCCATCCAAGATACCGAGACAGGTCTGGAGTCTCCTGTGTGTTTCTTGGAGTGGACTACAGGCTTACCAGTGAAGTGACTGTGAAACAGGGGTCTCAAACTGGCTTTCTGAAATTGGAAGGATGCATTCTTATTCTTCTCAAGGCAGTAGCAAATATGGTAAGATTTGGATGGAAGCAATAATTCATCCAGAAGATGTTTTTATCTTGTTGCATAGCTTCTGTACTGCATTTTGAAGCCTGAAGCAAAGTAACGGAGGTAAAGGAAATAATGCATGCCAGGCATTCCAGCTATTTCAGACTTTTTATTGGAATTATATAAAAACAAGTCCTGGTGAAAATGTGAAGTTAGCATCAGTATGAGGACTGATTTGTCTCAGGAAATGACCAAATAAATGGCTGTTAATTCTTCCACATCAGCTGGAAATGGTAGTGGCACTTCACTCAGTGCATTTCTTTGGTGTTCACAGAGCATTTGGTTAAAATAGAAAATCTAGTTAAAAGCACTCTGTTTTCTCTTGACTTACTATTGCGAGTTCAACTCGTTGAACAACTTTTGCATTAAACTCCTATAACTTTCATGCCCTGTTCAGGCATGGTTTACTTGACAGGCTTGCAACAGCTACACTGCTTGAGCTCCTAGAAGACAAAATTTGTTTCATACCTTGAGGGTGCAAAGTCCCAGGGCAGCAGATGGCCCTATGATTATTATTTCCAACCTGTCTTACCTGACCATTCCTTCCCTGTATGAACAGCTGTTTCATTCACTTCAGTGCAGCCCAGCCCGAGCGGCTATTTTTCTTCTGCCCTTTTCTCTGCACATAACATAAATCTTCTCTTTCCTTTGACCTGGCCTGCAGTTCTATCCACCTGTGCATGCCTTAAGCAATGTCAAGCTCTTGCCAGATCCACTTCCCTTTTTCTAGATAAATTCTTTCAAAACTAAACTTTTGTGGGTTTTTCGCAGCACTGCTGAATAGACAGAAATGATCCATTCACTTCTTAGCTGCTCGCTTCTTGTGTGCTTGGTAAGTGTGGATTTAGGCAGCTTGCTGTGTTTTGGTGGACTCAGCCCATTGATTGAGTGGTGTCAGCCTGTTGGTGTTAACCAGCGAGTGGGCCCATATTCTGCAACTTGCAGGTTTTTGGCTGTGTGAAGCACTTCATATAAACCAGGAAAGTCGAATTCATCTCTAATCTTGCAAAGGCAAATGTTCCAGTTGGGAAGTGTCAATGTTAAGATGTTCCCATGCGACTTCAGTTTGGCCTCCTGATGTGCAAATGCACTTATGAGGTAATTTTCTGCAGGACCTCATTTCATTCAGTATGCAGGGTACCCAACATACGAGTACTCAACAAATGAGCAGTTTTCCAGTGTTTCTTTTTGCCCTTATTGCACAAGTTACGGCCCATGGCCTGTTTACTGTGCAGTTCTCACACTGTGCTGGATATGGAAAGACACATTTCCATGAGGACACTCATCATTCACATTTAAGAATTTATTTTCAGAATGCCACTTGTAGACGAGGAAGAAGCATTCCTTCCAGTTTACTGGACTGCTGGGGCAGATGAAAGTCTGACTATAGTCTAGTGAATAGCGACATTTCCAGTAACTGATGTTCACGCATTTTTTTAACCATGGGGACAACTCCTGCAGTGATTAAGAGTGCTCAAGTTCTGCAAATCAGACTGCTCGAGCTGGATCCCCATAAAATGAAGAATAAACAGAAACCACAGAGCTTCTGCCTTATGTCATTTGCACAGCATTGTGAATTCCTGGGGACAGAGCCAGGAGCAGAATCCAGAGTAGAAAGCATGACATGAAGTCTGTCCTTTCGCTTATGATCTCTTTTTCCTCAAGCTTTCCAGATTCTTTTGGAAAGGAAGACAGGCCAAGGGAACACTGCAGGCACCAGCTTTGTTCCTCCTGCTCTTCACTATATTTCCTGGGCAGTGTACTTTCACTCCGTGAAGTGAGACAGGGCCCCTGTGACAGGTTGACTGCCAGGTGATGCACACTCACAACGCAAAAAATGCTGAAGTTGCACAGACATTCCAATTTTTGCATTTGTTGACTTCAAGCACTTTATTTTGTGGATCTGATGCTCTTTTGATCTCATTTTTTTTACGTTTCAGTCTGATGGAGACTTCTCTGTTATCACCTCCTTCAGTAGGTAAGAAGAATCTTGCCATGGTGTAAGAGAATGACTTGTAGTACAGCAAATTTCTGTTGTTTTGACTCTTTCTTTTATTACATGGATATTTTATTCCCCTCAATCAAATGCCTCAATTCAGAACCAAATGTCTGGCTTTATCCACTTTGAAAGGCTGATAGCAGTTCCTTTTAGGAAACTAGAAATGCAAATAAGGGTATATTTGATACAAGCTAATCCATAAAAGGACTTGATGAAGTGCTGTAAGCTTATTTTTCTGAAAGCTGAGTCAAGTCCCACTTTACATCAAACCGTCTCCCAGCGCGTTCTACACAAAATAATGAGTAAATGATGCTCTAAAAAAGCATCACCAGGCGCATTTCTGATTGTTCTGTGATTTTTTTAAAGTAGAAATAGTGTTTTGCTAGATCTAATTCTCTATCACAAGTAAAAATGCATTTTCCCCAAATAATAATATTGTACAGCAATTTGAAGATCTAAAAGACAGTGACTTCAGAGAAGGAAAAACTGTTCCTGAAGAAGACTCTATAGATCAGCCACTTTAAACTAAGAAGTAGATAGGTACAGGTATATTTTGCCTCCAGATCTGCTTTTCCTTGGAGGCAGAAATATTCACCAGAAAGTGGAACAGTTGTAAAACTGAAGGGGTTTATGCAAATTTAAGTGTGATATAACTGCAATTTGTGATTAATTTCTGTGGAGAAAAAAGCCCAAACAAAATCTTTTGCAGAGAACTGGGTAAGAAATTATTAATTTTCATTTAGGTTCTAAGTAAAAGATGTGGAAATTATTCAGTATTTGTGACTCTCTGGAAGACATATAGTGAAGAAGGTGATTAATTATACACATACATGAAAGTTAGCAGGAAAAAAATTGCTTGATTTCAATGAACATGTTAAAATGCAAAGCTAAAGATGTTACACAAGGATGGTAGACATATGTTAGTGATTCTGCTAGGTGATGTGGTGTATTCCTTCTGTCTTCTTGAAGCTCTGTTGTCAGAAATACAAGTTTCTTACGTTTCCTGTAAAGACCTGGGTTTAATGTCCTGGATAGTGATGTACCCGTCTTACATGTGCAAGCACCTGTAAACTCTTACAAAGGGTATTTAGAAGTGGAAGGCCTCTGTTGTAGACCTATGGACATGAGAGAACATCTTGTATGTTATTTGGGCTCTGCTGTTTTTTCTAGGAAGACAAAGTCAATTTTCTCTGTACTGTTACACTACAGAGTCATAAATGCAGGAGTCGTAAATCATGACCATAAAATGAGGTATAAAAGTAATAATAAGAAATACCCCTAAACTTTGAAAACTAACTGTGTAAGGAAAAGAAGCAAACTTAATGTTTCTGAAGTGTTTTAGTAGATGGTAGGGCTATTTATTCAGTACAATTTGGTATCACATCTTAGGTATTTCTAAGGCTCATGTGTATCAACAGTGTGTTTGGTGGCAAAGTGTATGCATGTATGTGTATATCCTTAATGATATACTTCAGATACTGAAGAGGCCTGGAAGAAATCTAGAGAGAGACTACTTTGAAGGGCTCATAGTGACAGGACAAAGGGGAATGGCTTTAAACTGACAGAGGGGGGACTTGAATTAGACATTAGGCAGAAGTTCTCCCCTGTGGGTGTGCTGAGGCGCTGGCACAGGGAAACCGTGGCTGCCCCATCCCTGGCAGTGTTCAAGGCCAGGTTGGGCACAGGGGCTTGGAGCAACCTGCTCTAGTGAAAGGTGTCCCTGCCCATGGCAGGGGGTTGGAAGGTTTATGGTCCCCTGCTTGTCATTCTGTGGTTCTCCTGCTTGCAATAAAACATATTCACAGCTCTATCTTGACTGCATCTGTAGAATGAGTTACTGTTCTCCGAGAAGCTGTGCTGGCTGGTGTATAGCCTGGTTACCCTGTTACCGTGATGTACATGAAATGATGCTGTTGACAGCAGCGAAGTGTGTGTAACAAAACACACAAAACATTTCTGGATCTGACTCTCTCCAGTGAGCCTGGCTGTTGTCTTTCCTTGTCTGAACATAAAAAGGCATGCAACATCAGAGGTTGATAAACTGTGGTAACAGTTGAATAATGAATTTCATGAAATAACTTTGGACATAAAAATAGCTGTTAATTATTGCTTTGGGGATATTTCAGTGATGATTCTTCTTGGATCATTCTAGTTATTTGAATGAGATTTTCGGAGAGCTTTCCCCCTCCTCCCCCTCCTCTTTGGGCATGATAACAAATGGTTTGAAATTCAAATGTGCAGATAAAGCACAATACACAATATACAGTATTTTGTTGTTCAGCTGGATGCATATCACTGTTGTGGCTGCAGGACCAGATGACTTTCAATCTCTTAAGGAATTACTGAAGAAGATTAGTTCTGAAGAAATCCATGCAGCTGTAATAGCCATGAGCTGTGTGAGTTTAAATGTCAACCTTTTCTAGCCATATTGTGACCATGTTGTGAAACATACCTGACTGCGGGGAAGTTAGTTTCAGGCACGTTTAACTGCATGTATACTTTGACTTTAGCCCGGGGATTGCAGAACCTTGTCTCTTACATTAAGCCCGGTCCCATAAAACAATAAATACTGAATTACATTGTGATTGTCTGTCTTCAGTTCTTGATGCACTGTGTAATATGTGTAAGCCAAACTGTTAAAGGTTTAAGGTTCCCTTGTGTCTGTTCATAGCATGTCAATTGAGGCAGTACATTACTTTCACTGTATTTCTTCCCATCGAAAATATACCATGTCCCTTTGTAAAGTCTTGGTTTCTAATCCTGGCTTGACTTTTGGTGATTATCTCTTGCATACTGCACCCACATGCAGAAGAGAGATGCAGAAGGAAGCTTGAGGGAGGAACTATTTTTCTTAGTGTTTGTACTAAGCTTTTGTGTGGGGTTTTGGATGGAGTTTACACTTTTCTATAGGAAGGAAGCTTATCTACTGGTAGCCATATAGCATCTTGTGTTTTGGAGATTTTAACAGTTTATGTGGGCTGTACACTAAAGTTTCTGCCAGCTTCTGGAACTCTTCCCCAATGAACAATGCCATTCATATTGCTTCCTTGTAGGCTTGCTTCTGTGTATCAGCTTGATACTACAGAAACTTTCATGTTGCCAGACATCATGAAGATTATTGCACTGCCAAAATACCTAATTCCAGACATAGACTTTCTTCAAAGCATAGTAAAAATAACCCTTTCTTTCCAGTGCTTCTGCTAGTTATGTAAGGCACAAATTCCAAAAGCATGAATGCCTTGCCTTTGCTAGTTTCCTTAATGTACTGTATCAAACCCACACCAATCTTGGTTAATGAATTATTAAGCTTTCTAACTTTTCATGAGCATCTATTGGGACTGTGCTAGTGGAGTAAGCAAATAAACAGCATTCACCTGTAGTTTGCACAGACAGCTGTTCTGGGAGCAATAGAACAATGTATTTTGTGCTGAAAATAGGAAAAAGGAGCAGCAAAGACTGGCTGACACTGCCAGGCTTCCTGGAAGGTTAAATAAAGCTAGTAAGCTTATTTCCAAAGGTGATTCCCCTTCCTTGTCAGGAAGAAAGTATCAGACATATTTACAAGAGCCTGTCTTTTTTTAACAAAATGTACCAACTTTTGAAATGTTATTCTAAATGCCAGTGTAATTGCCATCTGCTCTTATTCTGTTTGCCTTTTCCATCTGGATACCAACAAATCTCTGTATAAACATAACCCACCTACTAACTCATCTGTCCTCTAGCCTGCCCCTTAAATTGCAGCACTTCCACTAGGATGTAACCTGTCATTAGCTTGATCAAGAGTGGGCTGTGACCTTGCTAAATGAATGACTCCAGCTAGAAGGGCATGCTGAGTAAGCAGTAAGTGGCATTCATACAGAATTATGTCCATTTAGAAAGGGTGCAACGGATGGTTTGGGGAAAGGGCTTTGCATATCCAAAGGTGTCTCCATGTCTGTGTTGGCCCATTGTGATGATCTTGAGTAGCATCTGCTATAAGGAGCATAAATGTGCAGGAGAGATTGGTGTCTTTATCACATCATATTTCTAATGTTGGTCAGTCATTAGCTTTGTGGGAAAGGATTAAATATGACCTCTGTTTTGAGCTTTGCAAGTTTCCATTCCCTTTTCCTTTCTTACTTCAAGAAGTTTGTCTGAGCTATTCAATTACATATTTTGATTTGTTAAATCTATTTGCTTTATTCTTCACCACACTTCTAGGTAACTGGAGAAAAGGGTTCATGTTAGAATGCAGAATGTACCCAGGTTATAATTTCTTCATCCATGGTAGAGGGACCATAAACTGGTGGGAATAGCAAGCCAGGTTGTGTGACCTAGGAAACTGCCTCCTCATTCCTGACTCCTTCCAGCATTCATGTTTTACTTTCATGGTCTTGCCCACTGTTAAACAATGGAACATTATTTGTAAGATACATGTTACTGGCTTTATGAGTAGAAGGTAGGTGGAAAGGTTCAGTAGGTGTATGCTGTAGTCAGATCTGTTGTTATACTTAGCCAGCTGGTGTTTACAGTAACTGATATAACAGTACTGTTGTTACCTCTGAATGGGAGGTTGGAAAGTCTGTCTTTAGCCATGTCTCATCAGGACAACAATCTCAGGATGGTACTTTGGAACCCTTATTGAAGCAAAACCTAAGCAGAGCATCTAAGGGACCTCTGAGAGAGATGCTTGTACCTGTGAAATGGATGCTTTACATGTAAAGATACCCATTTGAGTAAATCACATTCTGACTAAGGAAATTTTACCTCTACCTTCTGCTATGCTATAAATCGAAGTTTAACACCTACCACTTTAACATGAGGGCAAGGGAATGGATTCCTCTAGGTTCAAGTTAATCACACTGGGTTACTTTTATACATAAAATAATACATAAACAATTGGTGGGATCTACCACTAATCTTTCATCAATTCCCTTAGATTTCTGCTATTTTTAATTTAAGGTAAAGGTCCCAGACTCTTCCTCCAGCTCAATCTGGTCATTTTTGTCCTGTGATTGAATAAGAGACAGGGTAGCCAAAAGACTGGGCTAGTGCATCCAGAATCATTAATTCAGTCAGTCAAACAAATGGGAGGTAAGAGAACAAGAAACAGTGACCAATTGGTCACAAGGCAGGGGATCTGCCCTGGAGCATGAAACACACTGAGTTCAGCCCCTAAGCTGGATGGTCACAAATGTCATAATGATTTCCTAGCATGGCCCTGGCTGGGGTAGCTGATGCCAGCCTGCTGAGCAAGCTTGGCCAGGCTTCTTGAGATTCACAGATAAGATTTATTCCTGAAGCCTGACCTACATGAGTGTGTATCTAAATGTGTGAAAGCTGTGATTTGATGGCAAGCAATGAAAGGTCATAGAAAAAGCAGGCAATGCATTTAAATCAAAATGATGAAGCTGGGTAATTTCATTAGCAACAGTTGTATTTACTGGAAGTCACAGATGGTGCAGTTTAGCTTATGGCCAAGACAAAATAAGTATAAAGAAAGAAATATTCCAAGTGAGAGGTGGTTAAAAATTAAATAGGCACCAGATGGCTCAAGATTGTCCTTCATACAAATTTGGTGAAAGAAGACATAAACAATCCAAAAGCATTTCTGAATGGGACACTCATAGGCTGGCTAGGCCTTTATTAGAGCTAGGTTTGAAAGCAGAGCAATTAAACGTCCTGCACATTGTAACATCTGATGATATCCCAGCAAAATGTTCCATGTGATCTTCTAAATTATTTTCTATCTATCTCACATATTGTTTAAACTGAGAAACAAGGTAAATGGAATAATCCAGAAATGTTTCAACCTCCAGCTGCCATTAAAGTAAGCCCAGTTTTATTTAAAATAAGGAGGAAACTTATTACTGTGCAGTGTGTATTTATACATCTAGATAAGTGCATGTCACCATACAAGCCTTGATGCTCTGAGAAAGAGCCCTAGCCTGTATTCTAAGGGATGCAAGGTCCTTTTCCAATCATCATCACAGATGTTTTCCTGGCTCAGCAAGCTCACTTTCAACGCTTTTGCACTTTGTCTACAGTAACACCTATGGGGAGTTTTGGGGGTCATAAGCTATTACTATTTTTAGCATAGTTTCTAGAACTTCTAGAGCTGATTATTAGCACTGGTGCCTTTGAACTCTCTTGTTACAAAACAACTAAAGATACCCATTCCCCATGTTTTAGGTAGATAGCATGATTTTATTATATATAGTGCTATGGTTCTGTTTTCTGCTTTTGTGCATAGCACAATTTCTTACACAGGTAGTTAGGGGATTTATAATGTGTTGTCCATTTTAAAGTAAACCCCTGTGCAATACGGGTAGATTTAACAGTACGTATGTATGTGTGTGTAAGTACTAAAACCATTATAAATTATTCCAGGGAAAAGGAGTCGGCATAATGTTACTAAAACGTGCTCCCTGGTTTTATATGGAACACTTAATATAGGTGCTATCAGAGACACAAGAGAAATCACTTCAAAGCAAGCTGCATGTCTGGAGCTGGTTTCCCGGGGGTGGGGTAGGGGTGAGAAAAGCAAAGCAAAAGAGCCTTGAATGGGAGAGGCAGCTGGAGCCTCTGCTGACTAATTGATGAGCAACACACACTTAAGAGCTTTTACTTCTCTCGCACTAGCTTTGCACATTTCCTCCTGCATGCTACATTCTCTGGCTATGAAGGATGTGCCATCGGTGCCTGCTTGCAGGGAAAAGGCTACACTTGAAAAGATGGCTGTACTCACTGAAGGGAAATGCAAACAGTTCCAAATGTCCTGAAGAAGCCTGGAAGAGTCCAGATGGGGAACATAGTTTGAAGAATTTTACAAATAAATGAAATAATGGGGGGGGGGGGTGTGTCAGGATGATCCAGGGACAATTTTCCCATGTGCCAAGGTAACAGTAATGCATACGCACTAACCTCAGCCTCGCCAGGGAAATACATTCTTTATAAGGAAGATGTTTTTTGTCTCAGCTGCCAGTCTCACCTCTGAACAGGAAGGTACTTGAGAGTCATGGCTTTGTGTTGAGAAAGACCATCCGAGTTATGGTGGTAATAATTATTAAGGAGAGAAACACAGAAGTGATTTTACTGACCTTGACTAGAAATATCCCAGACTCTTTATTGTGTGTATCTACAGTGTTTTCTGTGTGGAAAGAAAGAGGGAGTGGTGCAAAGGCAGGCTGGGAGGAGATCAGGCTCTTCAAAGTGTGTAGTGAGAAAATATTGCTGCCCTTTGCAAAATGGTTCAGTCTCAGTGCCCAGGCAGTGTTTCTGATAGTGTGCCACCTTCTGCCTGACATTAGACCCACTCTGAATGTACACAGGTAGTAATGGTCAACTTCAACAGTAAACTCCGACCCTGTCTGCTCCACGCATCGTACACCACCCTGCACACCTCTCATCACCTGGACTGTTCTAGTTTCATAATCGTCATTCTCTTTCATGCTTATAGGCAAATGCATATTGCCCTGAACTTGCAGTTATCTTGTTTGCAGGGCTGAAGACTAATGCCAGTTACAGAAATATTGCTGAGCATGATTTGCCATTACCTATGTCTGAAGCTAATTACGTTCTGTAGCCAGGCAGCCCCTGATTGCTGATACCCCTTGTCAGCAAAGCGTAGAGGCAGTAACATAAGTGGAAAAAGGAGAAAAAGCCTTATGGGGGATGAATGACATGACGAATTGAGGCTTTATAGATAGTTGAACCACTGCTGAAGGTCTGAAATATATGTCAACTCCTTTTTAAATGTGGCAGAAAAACTACAGCAGAGAAAGTATAAAGCTTGCATATTACATAGCGAGCCATTTGTAAATGGAGTGATGTTTCAACTCTATGGCCAATTTCCTACCACATGAGCTTCATGTTTAAGCAGCTCAGATGTTTGTAAGTAATCGTTGGAGATGAATTTAAACTAATTTAAAACGTGTGAATTATATATTCTGCGTATCATTGAAGAACATTTGAGGCTTAAACAGCTGGTAACCGCTGTATGTATGTGAGTGGCATTAGAAGTAGTGTTAGGGTCTTAGTATTCATTCATGTTACCTTCTGTATGTGTAATCTCATGTGGTTTAAATGGTGTGGGGGTTGTTAACTCTTGATGTCCAAAATAATGCAGGACTGTTCTCAAGTCTCTGATTTTTGTTAGTACATCTTTGGGGATTACTCAGACTTCTTTAGCTAACTGACTTTATTGTGCATGCTTACAGTCTGTCAGCTGAACAGAAATTTTTCTAGCAAGCCTAGGCCCTTAAAGGTTGTTATTACAGAATTTTTGTGTTCAAGTGTCTGTTGTCTGTCCTGGTATGGAGATACAAGATAGAACTCTTCTTATAAAGACCAAAGGCAGAGATAAATTGAGAACTTTGTGTATTGCATTGAAAAACCTCTTCACAGTCTGTGGATTTGCCTGCTAATGTTAGGTTTGGACTGTGCAGTCAAACCTTAAGGAAAAAGAAAACTGTGGTGTTGTTGATGTTCAAACTGTTTTGTGGGTAGTCTCATAACAAGTCCCGTTATTTGCCAAGAGAATAACATTCCATTTAAATCTGCTAAACTGAAACTACCTGAGAAGAATTATTGGTCCAATCCCTCATTCCCAGAGGTGCTTACAAGCAGCACGCTGTGGCAGAAGCTCTCTGTTACAGCCAGAAGAAGGTATAGAAGCGTGACTGAGGAGCTCAATTTACGTGAGTTATATGAGAGGGTTTTTCTGATTCCTTTGCTAGCATGTGGGATGCTGGAAACATCAGGGGATTTCGTGCACATCTCATTTAGCTGATGCTGTGTCGATTCTTGTCCCAGGAAAGCTTTTCCTGGTTAATGTTTAGTCCTGCAATAATTGTCCTTTTGCTCAAATATTCACTTTGAAGACCTGTTCATTTTGGGGGTTCCTGACTATGCCAATACTGATGGAGCCAAGATGCTAAAGTTTTTTCTTCCCAGGACACAAATTTACCACAAGGGTTTTTTTTTTGTGTGGGTTTTGTTTTTTTTTTTCCCCTTTTCTCCATAGGTTAGTCCTGATTGTGTCACAGAATCATAGAGCGGTTTGGGTTGGTAAGGACCCTAAGCTTATCTATTTCCAGCCCCTCAGGTTGCTCAGGGCTCTGTCCAACCTGGCCTTGAACACTGCCAGGGATGGAGCATTCACAACTTCCTTGGGAACCCTGTTCCAGTGCCTCAGCACTCTCACAGTAAAGAATTTCTTCCTTATATCTAGCCTAAATCTCCACTGTCTGTGTTTAAACCCATCACCCCTTGTTCTGTTGCTGCAGCCTCTGATAAAGAGTCCCTCTCCAGAATCCTTGTAGGCCTCCTTCAGATACTGGAAGGCTGCTCTGAGGTCTTCACGCAGCCTTCTCTTCTCCAGGCTGAAGAGCCCCAGTTTTCTCAGCCTGTTTTCATATGGCAGACACTTCAGCCCTCTGTGTTTTTTAAGTGTCAGCGCTGATGAATATTTCTGTAGGGTTTGTGTGTGTAGTCTGCTCAGTTTTAGTGACCTGTAACTTCTGGCTTTGTTCTGTCACTGAGGCTCTACCTATGTGTATATGATACACAAAATTGAACAGTTATCCTAAATGCCAATTGTGTTCAGACCTTTGCATTGGTTGGTTAGTTTTCACTAGCACTGTGTTCAGCCTAGATTGTTAAGCTATGTAAAACAAGTACCAGGTTTAGAGTGCAAACTAGTATATGGGACTTGAGAACTTCACCATTAAAAACTTGCAATACAAATATCCCTTTCTCTAAGGCTGACTCAGTACTCGGTTATAGCCCCCCATTCCCTGATGAACACCTTAGAGCTAGTAATCAGTTCAGAACTGGGGAATATATATGCTTGAGACTGAAAACTTTGATACAAGAAAGTTCACAATATAGTTAATTCTTCTGCAGGATGAGAAGACCAAATGCATAATGACAAACTGCAGGTGAGTTGTATGGAGGTGTGTAAGCTGGTAGCTACCTCAGCAAATACAGTGTATATACATACAGCAACTAGAACTGTCAGACAGCTATAGGAATTGACATATAACACTTATCACTTTAAGAGCAATTTGCATCTTCTAAGGACCATACTATATAAACACTAATTAATCTCTAATTAACTTATCTATATGTATTAGCCAATTAATCTCTAATTAGTTTATTTGCAGATTCTTTCACGTTGGGAGCTAATTTAGGTGAGGCTTAATCCTCTTGGGACTAGTTCTGATGTCTCAAAGAGGTGTAAGTCAGGAGGATGTATAAAACCATGATAATATAGTCACAGGGATACACCAGTGAAAAACCGCTCGAAGGAATGTATAAATGAGGCTGTTTGTGAGTTCAGAGAGATCTGCTATGCTATGGTGAGGAGCAACATCCAAATACTCAGAACTAATTACCCAGTGTCAATGCGCTCTGCTTGTAGTGTTTTGGGGTTTTTATAAATGCATTTCTTCACAGGACCACACATCACTGGAAGAGTATTAGCAGGAGCGTACAAACGAACCTAGCAAGCCTGAGCTGGCAAACTGACTGATAGTGCATCTGTTGTGAGTAGAGCTCTCTCAGTGAAGGAGACACAGTGAGGGTGAAGCCCTAGACAATGGGATGCAGCTCCCTTTGGATCAGGAAGGAGCCCACGTGTGGAAGCAGAAGGCAGTAGGGTAGTTCAGTTCAAGCTCCTGAGGATTTCTATGAGCATATTGCTGTGCCTTGCCCATGTAGATCCCTATATATAGAATGTAAATATAAAGCCTGAGCCTGGGCGAAACTGTAATGTTACCAAATTGCTGTGCTGTTTTATCTGCTATGCCATTAGGGGAGAAAAATGTGTTAGTTCTTCGAAAGTTAGACAGCTCCTTATATTACTTTACTAAGTTAATTAAATTAGGTGAAGCAGCTGGACTACCACTTAGTAAAACTGCAGAAAGACGACTGCCAAATGCTGACAGGTCATGAAATTGATATTTTATTTAGATGTCCTTGCAGCATATATGTGTCTGACATCATGTTTATAGCCTGCATGCAACAGAAATATAAGAAATCCTATACATTTTGGTAGATAGTGTTCAGATTCAGTTGTAATAATTCACAGTGTTGCTTCAGGGCTTCCATATTGCTTTGGGCATAAAGCTGTATTGTAAATTACAGCACACAAAGCTGAGTTTGACCTACCAGTTGATGCATAATAAACCGACTTAATTCTGAATATTAACTACATATTGTGGCCTAGAGGTTTTTTCCTCTCGAAGTGTAGTGCTGAATTACACACGAATCTTTTTCTCTTGGGTGAAACCTAAATATAAATACATTCCCAGTCTTAATACCACACAGAAAGGTGCCAATGGGAGAATATTTTCATCCTAAATATTTCTTATGGCAGCAGAAAATAATTTCTATATACTGCCAAGTACAGGCAGTAATTATTGAGACTTTTCAAAATGTAAGCATCAGGAGCTGATAAATATCTGCAGGATTATAGCAGTTATCATAGTGCATAGAGAAATAGTCAGGTTGCAGCGGCATATTATTCCCTGTTGTATCCAGACCTGCCTTGTGAGCATGTATTTTAATGGATCCTAACTCAGGTCTAAATTTTGCCTTAGGCTGAAGCATATGATAAACAATTTCAGCGCTGGTGAAGATGTCTGAACTAAAAAAGAGCTGGTCAAACCCTCTTGGAATTGAAATTTCACTCACAAAGTTTTTGCTACAGATCAATAATGTATGTTTCTGTAATCAGCTATAGACTTGCCCACCAGTGCAACTAGAGGTGTCTTTAGAGACTGAATCAAAACATGTTCATTTTGTATGTTAATATCACTGCAGAAAGCTAAACTAGTTCTTCAGGTTACTTCATAATTATTTAAGGCTTCTATATTTTGTCATTAAGAAAATATTTCATCACATTACACTAGAGTTAAATGCTTGTAGGTTACATATAGCATCTTAGAATCATAGAATAGTTAGGGTCGGAAAGGACCTTAGGATCATCTAGTTCCAACCCCCCCGCCATGGGCAGGGACACCTCACACTAAATCATGCCACCCAAGGCTCTGTCCAACCTGGCCATGAACACCGCCAGGGATGGAGCATTCGCAACTTTCCTGGGCAACCCATTCCAGTGCCTCACCACCCTCACAGTGGAGAACTTCTTCCTAAGTTTTAACCCATTACCCCTTGTCCTGTCATGACAGTCCCTAATGAAGAGTCCCTCCCCAGCAGCCCTATAGGCCCCCTTCAGACACTGGAAGGCTGCTATGAGGTTTCCCCGCAGCCTTCTCTTCTCCAGGCTGAACAGCCCCAACTTTCTCAGCCTATCCTCATACAGGAGGTGCTCCAGTCCCCTGATCATCCTCGTGGCCCTTCTCTGGACTTGTTCCAACAGTTCCATGTCCTTTTTATGTTGAGGACACCAGAACTGCACACAATGCTCCAGGTGAGGTCTCACAAGAGCAGAGTAAAGGGGCAGGATCACCTCCTTCGACCTGCTGGTCACGCTCCTTTTGATGCAGCCCAGGATACAGTTGGCTTTCTGGGCTGTGAGAGCACACTCTGCCTGCTCATGTTCATTTTCTCATCAACCAACACCCAGCACATCTTCTGTGACATTCTTATGCATTTGTGGGATTTATCCAAGACAAGAAAAAAAGACAGGTATTTTACATCCTTTATGAATTGTATCTCATTCGTAGCTAGTTTTGATTGTATTTTTTTCTTTCAGCTATGAATCAGCCTAATCAGACTTCTAAGCATTATGGATATAACAGTATCCTTTAACTTAAAAAGATGCAGCATATTTGAAGTGCTTTAACAAGCAAGTGTACAATCCGACAGCACCTAGCAGTGTTCCCTATTGCTGATGTGTCACTGCTAATTCTCACCTCCAGGTTTAAAGCTCTGTGTCTTGGTGACCCATCGGCTTTCTCTATTGGGTTTTGGTTTGCATAGTTTGGTTGGGTTTGGTTTTCCCATTTGTCTAGTGTTATTGTTTAGAACCAGAGACTGACACTTCTTACTACTTTTAGCAGAAGGCCTGAACAGAGCTCTGAATGCGTTAACTGTGAGGGCCTGTCTCCTTGTACAGCATGGTCCCTAGGGAAGTTATGATCTCTTCCCATGCCCAAATCTACCAAGTGACAGGATCTTCCAAAGGGGTCTTCTTTGAGCCATCAACTGTCCTAATACAAAAATGTTGCAGCAGTGTTTTCCACAAATTTCTCCAAAATACTGGACAGAAGAGAGAATTTCAGTGCACATTCTTGCTTTTGGCTGCTCAGAAGGTGGGAAGATGAAGAGACTATTTTTACTTCTGCTACCATCCCTCCTTAGGGGGAAGGGGAATGGACAGGAAGAATGTGGAGTTGGTCTGCTTGGGATCTTCTTCTCCTCTATCCTCCTTGCTGAAGAAGGAAGACTAAAATTTCCAAATCCCCAGGCTCTGCTTTCTAGCAAGGTCCATACCTGGTATCAGTCTGGATAGACCATGGCCAGCTTTAACAATTGACCTTGCCATCATTTCTTTGTAGGTACTGTAGCTTTGAAGAATATCACCCAGGTTTTGTTTATCCTTGCTTGAAATAGTTCACGTGAAACACAGAGGATGAAAATTCCTCCTGCATGATAAAATGCGTTTGAAAGGTTGTGTTTCAAGAGTACTTTAAATACCATCATCAGAAAAATTGTTTTCCAGGAAAAATGCCCAAGCCTCATTTCCAAAGATTCTGAAAATTGTGAATCAGCTTTTAACTATTTAGATTCCCCTCTGCCTCCCCCCAGTATTTCTGTCTCTGCAATTTCTTACACTCTTTTACTTTGGAATTAAAATCTCTGGTGATATTATCTCATTTTCAGTAGAGTCCTGCTGAGAAGCATATGACAAACAGCAGTACCCCCAATCATTTCCAGATACATACTTCATCCATCATAAATATTTAAGATTCAATCATTAATCAAACCAGCTGCACACTTCCTTCAAGTGATCAGCCACTAATGGCTTAAGAACTCTGATAGATCTTTTAGAAAACAACAACCCAGCAACTGTTTTTTATAGACGGCCCATCCCTTCTCTCTGCTTTGCAGAAGAGAGAATCCGTCCTCTATTAATCCTCCAACTAGCAGCCAAGTTACCTTGACAGTTGGAATCTTTTCTAGGGAATTTGCATCTACCATTTGGAGCCTGGATTGGGGTTCTCAGCTAGGTACTTGACTGTAAGGAATGATGCTATGTTTTTTTCCAGTCAGGGGACACTAAGAGAATTGTTTGTTGTGTACACATAACCATAAGGAGCAGGAAAGCTGAAAAAGATTGTAGCCAAGGAAAACAACAACAAAACCAAACAAACCAAAGTTCATCTTTTATTTCTAGGCTGAAAACTGAAAGTCTGTCTCAGATCTTTGCCCTATGTGAGTACTTTAAACTTGGTGCAGTTACTTTGCGAGAGTGAAAGGTTTTTGGCGTTGCAAGAACTTCTCTAGCTTGCAGTCACTGTTATTTTAAACCTGAAGCTTTTGTCTGGCAAATTTGGAGTGAAGCTCAGCAGTGGCAGCAGGATACAACTGTAGTGCTGAGTTTTGGTCTTGGCTGTTTCTCGCCTGGCAGGGTAGAGTGTTGGTTTGTTCTTTTATTTATTACACGTTGGCAATTGCATTTATAAGAAAATAACAGCTGATATTTATGTGATATCTGAATGTATGTAGCTTGTTATAGTCAGATTTCATCTGTTCATGCATTTATTTAAAAATGTATGTGTGAAGCATCTGATGGTGTGACTCTATCTACTGTAAGAGTGCATTGGAATAGGGTTGAGATTATCTGATATCCTGGGTGGTGAAGAATGCATAGTGTTATATGATGCATCGTCCTTCAGCTGTGACACCACGAGTCCTCATTTTTGTGCTGTTCAAATCCACAGGCTACATTTAGTGCCAAATTCATGCAATATTCTTTAGTTTCTAGCAATGTAATGGAGTTAGTGAGGTATAAACAGAGTTATTGTCTGAAGTGACCCCTTATCTTCTGTCTCCTCTCCTTCCAGAGAAGAATTAGATAAATTAGTGACACTGAGCAAGTCTCTACAAAAAAGAAAAAGACAACTTGCTGTTTGCAGAGCAGTAAAGCTCTTGCCTTGCAATTGCCTTTTCTCCATATCAGGAACATTGTGGACCCCCTTTTCCCTTCACCACAGGTCCACATGTATGTCCCTGTCTCCAGTTGTTTTCTGATAAAAAAAATCCTGATCCATCTTTGCTTACAGAACTATCTGTATGATTCCTGCCCACGCTTGACCTAAGAAGTCTTGCAAAAGCCAAGTAGTGCCAGTAGTGCTGGCTCATGTTGTCTATATAGTAAGAATATGTATAACATTTATAACGTATTGGATGAAAATTGTGTGTCAAGTGGCATTGCAGTTCCCACAGCTGCCAACTCCAGTAATTGTCCAATAGCTCTGATTTGCAGTCTGGTGGTCTAGTGCAGAAGACAAGTGAATTCCTTGTGCAGTGTAAGGTTTGATTTTGCATACATCTTGATACTTTGTTTTCATCACCATGTAGATCTTAGTGATATGGTAGCTGCTGAATGAGGGAAGAGGGTTTGGGTACATGATCAGATATCATCTAGTACAGTTCTAGGTAGCACCATATGCAGATTTTTCTGAAGAGATTGCAGTGAATGGTCCAAGAGCTCTATATGTGCCAGGATATGGATAACTGCGATTTCATATAGTTTTAAGTTTAACATTTCTTCAGTTAAAAATACTTCAGCAGAGATTCATGGGTAGCTGGTAAATTCTCCAGATATAAACTCCCAGTAGTGATAATTTCTGCCGATTCTCATCCTTCTTGCTAAAGAGACATAATGCTCAAAATCAACATTCAGTTTTGAAGTGTAGGCTCTTACTGGGAACTGGAATAAATTTGTTTCTCAACCTCTGCTTGACAGCTGACCATGAGACAGAGCTTGTACTGGGAGCATTGTTGACTAATTCTCACCATGCGTCAGCAGAGAGATTTCAGTGTATTTTTAATTAAGTCTCTCAGCCATTTTGCATGCAGCTGCTGACACACTGCTTTGGAAAAGGCCATGGGCACTAACAAGGAAAGATGTGCTGCATGGAAGTGGCTTGCCTTATTGTAACATAATCAGGATCTAGAGGTAGATTATGGATATATGCTTTGCAGCAATCTGGCATTCTCCAGTGAGGCACTCTATAATCTGTCAGGGATGTCTTCTGCTTTCCATGAGACAGCAAAGCATCACTTCTATTCAGATCTCTAGTTAAGCCATGGAGATAGTTATATAGCTTCAAAAATGCATAGGAAGTTGAATTTGCTTTGTAAATACCATGGGTAAGCAGCTCAGTGGATGAATTTTCACTGTGATTAAACAATGTTTGGAGGGAAAAGATGCTGAAAACAGCACATGTACTGTTGAATTTAATCTACTAATGGTAAAAGACCTGTCTTACAGGTTCATCAAGGGATTAAATGTACATAAAAAAATCTTTCATTCTAAAGACACTGGAAACAGAACTTGCCATATTTACATTGCAATATTAGCTATTTATTCATAACAAGGTTCTCACGTGGAATTTTTGATGTGAATGTAAATGTTACCTTTCAAATATTCTCCAGGATTTGGGAAACAAGCCTGTCTACATAGAGAAGAAATATCTCAGGAATGATCTCCCAGCTATTTAAATGGAGAACTGGTATTTCTGAACTTCAAGAATGCAGATTAAATAAGGAATTCAAGGCTAAGAAGGATATTGCATGCATTACATGCCTAATTAAAAAATAATAGTGACAAATTCTCAAAGGAAAATTGGAATGGAACAATGGGACATTCCTTGTAGGAGGGAAAGAAATTACCTTTTTCCTTTTAGTTGCACAGCGTGGTTTCAGACCTGTAAGCCAGACTGCTGAAATACAAATTTAGTTACACAGCCATTGACAGAGATGACAGATTTTCACATCTGGAAAACTGGATAACAACAATTCAGTTCATGTAGAAGGATGGAAATTATGCTTTCACTTCTGCTGCATGGCACAAACTCTAGATGAGCAGATACAAATTTCACATTGTAGGAGTTGTCTATTTTAAGGGAAAAAATGAAAGAAAGAAATCCCAGCTTGGAGAAACTGCCTTTCAGGGAGTTCTAAAAGAGCTCTTATGACATGTCTACGTTTTTTTCCCATGCTGCTTGCAACCTACATCATCTACAATGGAGTAAGTGAAAAAGTACCATCTGATTGAATGCTAATGTTTTTGGGCTGTCAAGGGGTAGATTACCCCATTTGTTGTGTACACTGCACATGTGCACCTGCTAATTTGAAATGCTGATGCACCAGAGAGAATCTAGGCTGCCCAAGGAGTCAGCTCTGACCCATTTCTTTGATATATGGCTTGTTCTAGCTTTGATATTAGCAAAGAAGTTTTCTATCCACTTGTGGTTTGTGCAATAATAACTTAAAGGCCTGAACATTACCTATGTCTTCCACTCTATTGTGAGAATCCATATTCTGTGTAAACCCAAAACACAGCACATCTCTAAACTTCAAAGGAAAAAGAAGTAAGAAGACAGGAGAAGCATCTTTCCTCCACTCCTCCGAGGTTAGAACAAAAAGCAATCTACTAAAAATGAGCTCACAGAAAATGTCAAACTTTGTATATTTTAAAGAGAAAAATGTGACATTTTTCCCCGATTAAAACATGTTAATGGGGAAAAATTGCAGCCATAATAAATATTGTATGAAAAGCTGCCAAGTAACAAAGCCTTGACAAACTCAGGAGAACAAGGAACTTCAGTTGATGCTGCCACTTTATTTTTGTACTGTATTCTATCTACTCTTCCTGTGTATGCAGAGCTCTTCAATGTCAGTAGGAGTTTGGCATAAAGTGCAGATTAATTTAGACATCACATTGATATGTGTCTTCTAGAACAATATGTAGCCCCATGGTGCTGTTACTGTAAGATGCTACAGTCTTTGTGATCTCATATGAGAACCCATATAGCCAAGGGTGATCCCTACACACATCCTTATCATTTTCAATTCTGGTTTTATGGCTGGCAGACCCCAAAGACTGGGCTCTCACAGCTTGGCTGCTCAAGAGTCACTGTTGATCACCCAGATGTTTCAGCAGGAAAAACATTCTTTTTCCCCTTCCAAGTTCCTTGATGAGGCTGTATGTTTCTCGTTTACCCTTGAGGCCATGCCTCCCCGCTTTCCATAGATTTCTGGCTTGAAAATTGTTTTGTATCAATTTGTGAAACACTTATCCAACAAGCCCAGCAGAGCTGTTATAGAGGCGGCTTCCAGTTTGTGGAACAGAAATCCCGAGAAAGATGTTAAAACTACAGAAATTAGCTACCCAACCTGCAGATAGCTGGCGACTCAGCTGCAGTAAGAGTACTCCAAAGAAGCATCATATATTCCAGTTCCACACTTATACTCCGCTCTAGGTACTTGCTTTTGGTTACTGTTAATAGCAGGATGCTGTGTGACATGCGTCTTTGGACTAGGTGCAGCTGTCTTATGGTAGTGTCTCTGCTGCAAGAATTCCTCTTGCATCCTCCCACCATGTTCAAATTAATTTCAGTGCAAAACACGAGGAAGGCAAAGCAAGTATTGAAGATTGACTTTCCAGGAAGACAGAAATATAGCTGTCTAATTGTAAGTTGGACAGAGGCAGTTTTGTGATGCTGGCAAGAAGCAATGCTATTAATCAAAACAAATTTAAGGCTACTTTTATTCTGTACCTTATAGAAATATACTGTGTTAATTTCACTGGAACCCTGGTTGCAGTAAGAATTGCAATGTTTTGCTTGAAAGCTGTAAGACATAGATGAATCTTAAGAAGTTTTTTGCCTTTTGCTGTGTCACACATAGGAACTGTTGTGTTGTGCTTGAGCCATCAAAGCTAATTAAAAATGCACATTTTCAAAGCAGTGAACTACTAAATGCAGTAGAGTATAATAAAGATGTGGAAGTTCAGTTTGGAAGCGTAAAGAAACACTGAACAAAATAATATTAGATGAGTAGAGAAAAGGACAAATTTAGTTTCAGACATAGAGAAGGTCAGCTGATTTTTAGATTTCTTTATCTGTGGTAGAATAGGGGAGTTAGAGGGCAGAAGACAAGTGGCAAGCAGGACTGATGATTCTTCCCTGAAGTATGTTTCTGTAACTCCTCCCAAATTGTGTGGAAATGCTGTATGCTATATATCTGTTAGTAGATTAGCTTTGTGCAGGTACTTGGTAAGTGAGGATATCCACAGTGATCTGAACTGCCAGCGTTTGCTGCTGCACAGTGAATACGGAATCCACGTTGAAGAATTCACTGTCTTTCCGAATTAAACGTGTAATAGTCTACTCAGTGAAATGTAAAGCTATCATAATAGTCTTAAATCCAAAATGATCCACATTCACCCCAGAATGGCTGACTGAGCAATTGTAATAGCACTGCTCCTGTGGGTGAGGATTAGCTAAATTCTGCTGGTTTTATCCACAAAGCTGGGTGAATCTGCAATGTTGCTGTCCACCGTCTTGCTAGAAAGTGATCTCTCTGGCTCTCTGATTCTGTTTTTCCAGTGTACTGACCCATACCCTTCACAAAATGCCCTGTCAAAAAACCACTGCAGTGCCCAGAGCTGGGTTTCAGAGTCTGTCTATAAAGAGCCACCTCTAAAAATGGAGAGACAAGTTACCATGTATGACTGATCATTTGTGTTGTCTTAATAGTGAGTAATTCTGTAAGGAGGGATTCAGTCTTGTTGTAGAAATGGTGTGCAAGCTGCCCAGACCTGTGCTTAGTGATCTGTCCTTTGCTTCTGTTGGGTGCATAATGTAAAGTGGAGAAGAACAGGCTGCTAACAGGAAGAAAGATTTGAAATCTGAAATACAGATAACTTTCTGTTCTGTATCTCATTGTGTTCAGCTTGTTACCCAAACACAGGAACATTTAAAAGCTATAAATTGCGCCTACAAAGTGAAAATGCGAAGGAGGAAAAGAGGGGGAGGGAGAGAGAAAAATTAAGCAGCATAGGCAAGAGAGCAAAGCCTTTTGATACCGTGTTTTCAAAACTTAGATTAATGCAACTGAGCTTCTTAGATTGCTTTGGAGTACTGCACGTGAACTTCATCTGAAAGATAAAGGACATTTTCAATGTAACCTTCACTCTATAGTTCTGAACAAGCTGCTTGCTAGTAATGTAGAAAACTTCCAGCCGCTTCTAAATGTTAAAGCATCAAGCCAAAGAAAGAAAGAATGACTTATTAAGGTGGTAGCACAATGTGAGTGACCTTCTTGATGTGACATTTGTTTGGCATAAGAAACACCTGCAGCAGATGCTTAGTAGATAAAACTATTTGAGAAGACTTTTCTGTGGAAGTAAGTTGCTAGATTCTTGTCATTCTTTCTTTCTTTGGCTTGATGCTTTAAAGTACTTTAGAGCTGTGTAGTTAGCCATGATGATTTCAGATTTGGAAGCATCTGTCAGTGTCTCTGCAGAGGAAGGGGAAAGATCCAAGTTCTGATCCCTGTGTCAAATCGGTTCCTCCCATCCTACTGGCATTCCACAGTGGATTCCAGGCCGCTAATGACTGGGGATACAGAAGAATGGTTTTCACTTTGACCTGAAAATCCGCTGTGGACCGAAGAAACCCCTTCTGATTAGCATGTCTTTGAACTCGATACAGCCCTAAGAAAGCTCTTTGGGTTTTGACCAATCCATTGCATTTGCATTTCCTGACAAGGAAACTAGAACTGATCAGGAATTTTTGTAAGTTTAGATGTTCTGTACTTCATCAAACCCTTAAAAGAGGAAATGGGAAGGAAGAGAGTAGATGCAGCTTGCATCCATTTAGTTGGCTGCCTTGATCAGAGAGCATACCTTTAATGAACAGCTCAGAGTCTGGTGCCTCACAGGTTTTGCCAGTACCCCTGGGGCTATGCTGTTGCCTGCCATATTTGCATATGAAAGCATTTCAGTATTCTAGTAACACAGTAGATTTTTCCTCTCTGGCAGAAGAAAGAGCAGAAGGCAGTTCACAAATTCCGTGCACCGTAGCTATGGTACTTCCTTGAACTGAGTTCCGTGCTTGAAGGCTGTATTTCCAGGGTAAGTACTAGTAGAGTCTCCTTTCTGCTAGGACTGGCTTGGTGCTTTTCCAGTGGTGGTATGATTTCACTTCTGTGAGTGTGTTTATAGGGAGATCTGCTTTGGCATTCCTGATTTTTCTAGACTTGTCTTATACTGAAGCTCTTAAAGAGCGGGAAGAAGCCCTGCTCCTTCAATGAAGGTGAATTTCCAAGTTACATATCCCAGTCTTCTGTTTTTAAATGGTGAGGGATGAAACGGCTTCAGAACAGGAGGGGAAGCAGAGGAGTCTCTTTCTCAATGCAAAAATAAAAAGAAATGAAAACTAGCTGCAGCACCAAACAAGTGCTGCTTGTGCTGCTGCATGAAGTGTACCTGCTTCACAGGAAGTTCATGCATGTTCAACTCGTTTAAAAAGCTCTCTCAGGAAAAGGGGTAATGGCTATTAGGAAATCTGTAGAAAACCCTTTGAATTCCTTTATTAAGAAGAATGGATAAAGCAGCAGTGAAAGCCCAGACAAAGTGAGACTGAGAATGCCGCAAGTGGCAAACTAATCCTTTCAAGCTGATGCAGGGAATTCACCTGCAATAGTTCTGGTGTTTCCCTGGGTTTCCATCAGCTGTTGCCAATTTTGATGAGTTCCTTGAATATCACTTAAGGAAGAGCTTTGTGTGAAATTGAGAACTGTCAGAATTTGGAAGTGTCATGAACTGTATGGCTCCCTAGTGCAGTTACACACCCCTGTTTGGGACAGCAGGAAATTCATGCTGTCGTCAGCATGCTAAGTCTGAATAACCCCACTAAATAACATGATATAATTTCAGCTAAAAGATTGAAATAGTGTGGGTAGCACAGTATTATATATAATATAAGGTTTGTTTGTCAAACTGCATCTTACCTATTCCCAGGACGAGGGACCCCTGTTTAAGGAGGTCACTTGGCAGTAAAGAAGTAATAACAGAATTCTGGGAAGCCAAAGCAGTGTGGATCTTTGAAAGCGGCACAGAAAATGTTTCTATTGGTTAATAGAGTTGGGAGAGCAGCTATTCCCCGCCTCATGATGCGTAGTACCAAGTTTCCTCCATGTGTAGGCTTACTCCTTTCACAGGTTTTGACTTGAAGCAAATGTTGAAGTTTGCCTTTCCTGCTTTGGAGGTACTGTGTGCCTGTCAGGGTAGTTCTTGCCTTACATCTGTCATGTGAAACCTGGAGCAATCTGGAGCTGAAATCCTAAACTTGTCTATCTGTGTGTACCCAGCAGGTCACACAGCTAACGGCAGGCCATGGTAGGAAGTGCATGACCATTGCTCAGACTCTCCTTCCGCTCTTCCTCTACTCCCGCTCCACCTCCTACCCAGTCACCTCCCCATGCCCTCTCCTTCCTTTCCCTGCCTCAGTTGCGTTTCTCAGGACCTTTCAAAGAAAAGCCATGGTCTAAAATGCTTGAGTGAGTTGTGAAAAGCTTTTTATTACCTGCCAGAAGTCACTTGTCTTTGCAGCTCTTGCATGCTCCTCTGGTTATTTTTACTTGCAGAGTGTTTTTTCCCCCCATTCTTCAGCTGCTGGGCAAGATGGCGTTCATTTGGCTCCAGTTCTGACAAAAGATAAATGAGCTTTGGGCCCTCAGTGATTCACTCTGGCTGCCAGGGGGTTCCAAAATAGCAAACTATTTTTCATAACCGCAATGTGATATGAAGTGAGTTGCAGCAGGTGCTCTAACATATACCACAGCCGTCTGTGGAGTGGGGAATTCATTAAGTTTCCTCATTTGTCCAAAAAAAGTCACCTTTCTGAGTGGCTAGCATTCTGTCTTTGCCAGCTGAAGGCAGACTCTCCTGAAGCTACAAAGAGAGTGGGGTTTTTTGGTCGCGTAGCAAGTACATATGGAAATGGTACTATGAGGTTAATTTGCTCATCTTGAGAAGAATCATTCTCATTTGGTAGATTCATCATTTACTTTTCCATTCAGTGTAATTTGTTTTGCCTTTTCTTTAAGGGAAGCAGACATCACAGATCCATGCTATTTTGGTCTGTATCTTATTTGTAATTGCATTGCAATGTCTTTTGCGCTTATAGATTTGCTGCAACTAGAAATGGGGGTTGTGCCTTCGAGATGTTTGAGGGAAGCTACTCCATAGCCTGAATACACTGCTTGGAAATTGAAGGCAAACAAGTGCCAGGACCTTCTACCTCACCTCCCCTAGGTGTAAAGTGGGAATCTAAGGCTGATGTAACGAAAGATGTCTTAAAGGCCAAGTACAGATCTTGCACAGGTCCCTGCCTGAGATCCCAGTGACATAAATAGGATACCGTGTCACCACTCAGGTCCTGCAGAATCAGCTCTTGAAGAATTTATGCCTGTATAATTGCTCAGACATGGAAAACGTAATAAATATTAATGGTATTCTCAAGGAACAGTTTCCAAAGAAGGCTTGTGCGATACATTTAAACTTATGCATATTTTAATCCATAAAATATGGATTTTTCTTAAAGTGCTGGAGTATTTAAAGCTTGTATATAGCCAAGTATTCCATAAAAATATTTTCATACTGAGTAAGATTCATCTGGCCATATATTGTACCTAGAGGTCCAACACACAGCATCATGTTATAAGCACCTTAACCTAAACACAGCTTTCTTCTTTGAAATATGTAGGACCCAAATAAATAAATGCTGTCAGTGACTGAGAGGCCCCTCTTTTGTTGCAAATACCAGTATTACAGGTTCTCATATGGTTTGGAGTTCTGTTCTGATGCCCAGCAGGAAGTCAGGGATCCCAAGGGCTTTGCAGAACTCACCTCATAAAACCTTAATAAAAAGTATCCCCTCTGATGCAGTAAAATATGTAGTGGTTGGCTACGCCTCACCCCATGCACTGAGTTTCCAGAGCACGCTTTGTTCTTTCTCTAGGGACTTGTAGTCTGATTTTTCACTGTAAAATTTGGTCTCAGTGGTTTTCTGCTGCTGAGGAGCAATGTCGAAAAGAAGAGGCCATGGACTAACTGGCAGGGAAACAGAATGGTTTATGAACTATTTGTAATACTTGTTGTCATTCTCTGCCTCCGATGGAGGTGGGAAAGAAACCGCTGTTACAGATACATCACTTGTGCCCTTTCAAGGAGCAACAGTACAATCAAACTTCCTAAATCCCCAAAAGCTAAAAGCAACGCCAGGAGACAAGACTTGGTTTTGCTGTTATGATTAATCTAAAACATGTTTTAAAAGCTTGCTGAAAAGAGGTGATAGTGAAGACTAATGTCTTCAGGCTTCTGTCACACAGTGTAAAGCTAAAGGAAAAATGAGGTTAGATAAGCAATAAAGCAAAACAATTAAAATATATCAATGACGTGATCAGTGGTGCAGTGTTCATTTAACACTGAATGTATCAGCTACAGTTTCTTATAACAGCACACTTAGTTACTCATTGATTGTACTTTATTTATGTTGACTTTCTACCCTTCTTTACATCATTTATAACAGTGTGCTTCCCCCAGAACTCACAGGGCAGAATTTGTCCTTTGGTTGATAAGAAAGGGAGAACAATAAAAATAACCTTTGGGTTTATATTTGCCAGTTTTTCCCTTTATCTGCATAGAAACTGTGTATATAGTGCATGATCAAGAGCAGCTTCCAGATAGCACAAGGATTCAGGGGTCTTGAGCAAGGAAGAAATCTTGGCTTTTGTGGAAATGCTGCTATTACTTTATTTCTTAGGAACAGAATGGTGAGCTCATCCTTTGACTCGCAATTCTCGAGCTAACTGCTCTTCAGGTCTCCCCCAGCACACTTCTTTGCATCTAATATGAAGCGTAGAAGCACAGATTTCACACGATATCCATAAGTGTTTTGACAGATGAGATCTGGCAAATTCTTTCTGTGCTGATTTGCAATGTTAATTAGAACAAAATAAAACCTTTCCAAACTTTAGCTTCTGAGATGAAGCAACAAGTTGGAATTCCAGCACAATGGTTAATGATTCCAGCCATGTTGGAAGGAGAGGGCAGTCCTCTACATCCTGCTAAAGTGTTTGCAGTTTACCTGGGTATGTTTGCAGTATTACCTTTTGAGATCCATGTCAGTTGGGCATGGGTGGCATTGTGAGATCATTTTTGTAAAAGAACTTCTGCCTGGCAGTTTTGCTTATTCACACACCCAATTTCTTGTGCTATATGAGAGGATAAATTAGAAATGCCTGGTTTTGCACAATACACTTTGTACTATCGCACATGCAGAAAACAGTAATAAAAGAATAGTAAGCTTTTAAACCATTTATTCATTAGAATAATAATGAATATTAAAATTAGAGATGCTCAGGAGCTTGTTCTTTGACCCTTATACACTTCTTTATTAGCAGATGTGGGCATCATTACAAGGCTTGGAATAGCTACTTATCTTCTAGTCACTGCTCCTAAACAAGCCAGACAGAAATGTTATGCCTACAGTTCACTGCCATTGGGATGGTTTTGTTGCAACTTTCCCCATGAAGTTCAACATAAGGGGCATACCAAACCTATAGGGGCAACTTCGCCATCTCTTTTATAATATTTCTGTAATCTGTTATTAAAGGGTTGGGGTTTGGTTTGTTTGATGTTATATTGGTTGGGGTTTTGTTCAGTCTTTCTAAATCACTTTTCTGTGAATGTTTTATTTTGTTGGCATTGAAAACTAAGCTCAAGTTTGCAATCTGAGTAAATAGATCACATTCCTATTTGAAAGATGAGATGCAGGATATTGTTGCTGTTGTTTGCTTTGGATGATTTATGCAAGTATATTCAGGAATACAGAATGGATTTAAATTGCCAGTGTTAGAAAAGAGCTATTTGCAAACAACCTGTAGAATAGAAATTATTATAAGAAAACAGTGATTTCAGATTTTTGTTCTCTTTTCATGTAACAGTTGAATGTTTTGAAACAACCAATATAACCTTTTACTATTACATTTTTTCAGTGTTACACGATAGTGCTTTTTTAATATTACAATATTATTTGATATTTCAAGATTGATATGATAGTTTGTTAAACTATTCTTCAACAGATGTTGCTGTGTTTGAGTGATTGCTTGTAGCTGAATTCCCACCAGTGAGTTTAAGGAGCTCAGATTTCCCCTCTTCTTATGCAATGTCTAACTCAAGTCCCAAATCTACTCAGCTCCCAGCTTTCTGCTTTTCAGAAGAAAAATGACAGGGGTCATTACCACAGTGGTGATTCCCTCAAAAACTTTATGGAGAAGATGTGCGGTAAGGTCTGTTTATATGTTAGTTTTCAATCCAACTGATCTATTTGAGAGGCGATATTGCTGAATGAGATGTTTGATAAAGCCATGAAGCAACAGCACTAAACTGGCACTGTAAGATTGTGGTACACACATGAGGCACAAGGGTTTGAACTGTTGGAATGAGGGTTTTTTTCAGGAAACAAGGGGTTTGCTAGATAATGAATTTAGGTTTAAATACATAGGTTTACAAGACAGTAGTTTTTTTTGGCTGGGCATCTCAGCTGTTACAGTTCTGGTATCCTTATCTAGAGCCTGAAAAAATGCTGCATTCACTAAAAAGGTGTCTGGCACATGCTCTGAGATGGTTTCCTGGTCACTTACATCCTACTTCTAGTATCTCTCCTGTTAGGAGGGAGCCCTACTCTGACCTGCCTCCACACAAGGAAATGTCTGTGTATATGAATTTCTCCCTCTTCTTTTTGCATTAGGTTGGCACTTTCCAGTCAAGGATTTAATGCTTCATAGGTGTATAAGGAAAAGCTGTTGAAAGTTGGTATTCCCCTTTTTTCTGGCTTGGCATCCCTGATGCCATTGTACTTTGGGGTGTCTCTTTCCATGGAGAAATGTTACCACCACCTTTTCTTCTGTCTGGTGGGGGATGCAGACATTGTGGATGCCTGTGAAAGCAGTCTTCTTTAAGGATTGAGCATTTGGCTAACAGCATCTTCAAATATTTAGGTAACTCTCAAGGTGGATCTGATGCAATGCCATGGAGTATGTCTTTGAGCATCATGGTGCAGAACCTAGGTTTTGTTTTAGAAAAGCAGTCATTCATCACTGTATCCCTGTCAGTAACACTGCCCTTCACTTTCCACCTATTCCTCTGTCTATAACCTTTCTGAGAAACATATGTCATAGACTTATTTATTATTTGAAAGTAAGAGATGCATCATTTTCTGCACCCAGTTGTGTTGTTAGATTGAAAACAATGCCACCTGCAGCTCTAAACACCCTCCTTTCTCATTATAACAACATCCTTAAACCCCAGTCATTTTAGGTGTTATCAAAAGATGTTATTGTAGAGATGCCTGCTGTAGTTAATGTCGCATCAGCGCTTTTATTTTAAAGATGTTTTTCTCAGGCCTGTAACTATGCCACAAAAACTTATGTGAGGCAGCCACTTCTATAAGGGGTTGTTTTGAAGTGCTGGTAATTTCTGATGTTAAAGGAGCTCTGTCAAGCATTGCTAAACTTCCTAAGAATAGGAATGTCTCATTAATTAGTCTAAATGTAAATTAATGTTGAAATTCCTGCATTGTAAATGCTAAGCAATCTGCTGCAGTGCTGGAACTTTCACCAGAATACAGTGATGTCCACATTCCCAGCTGACCTTTGCCTCTAGAGAAGAGAGATGTGCTAGAAGGCCCATAGTAAGAGAAACAAACCACTGAGAGGGATAAAGCAGATAGATGTGGGACATATTTTCAGGCTTAACTTCTATGAATCAGACTGGAAAAGGATGCAAGTTGAACCTGAACTGATTTGGTTCCACTCTTGCATGAATCTAGCAGTAAACAAAGGAGTTGGTAATGACAGTCAAATATGAAATGTGTTTGATTAGTAAGCAGAAGGGCCGTTACAAATAATTTAACTCCTTTCCAAAAGCATTTTAGGCAATTGTCCTTTAGTGGTTAGAGTGGCAGACAAGCCTGACACCTGCACGTGGCTCTTTGCTGTGTGTGCAGATACCTCAGGGTTGCAGATGTGGTTCAGTCCACCACCTGTTTTTCAAAACTAAGGGTCAAAACCCGTCTGTGGAGGATACTGTAGTTTGCCTGTCATTAGATTTTTCTTATGTATTATCATCTGAGAAACCTGGGCTAAGCCACCTTCAGATCTATTAAAATGTTCAGCTGAGAAATTGCATAGTAACTGATCTCATTGCTGACTTAGTGCATTCAGGAAGAAAGAGAAGGATTACGGCAAAATACAGACTACTAAATCCTCATTTTTCCCATTAATTCCATGATTATGTCTACATTTCTGTACATAAAAGCATCAAAAGGTAGTTTTCCGTGGCACATGCTGCTTTTCTGGAAGGCAATTGGGGATGTTCAACAAAACAGGGAGATGTCATCTGTTATATGGAACTATCCGTAGTTCTTAACATCTATGTCTCTGGCTGATTACTGCAATGAGTTCTTTTGGGGGGTGATGTCCTTTTGGCTAGAGCCAAAATACTGGGGAGCAGCAGTTCTAATCTCAGTTATTACTCTGGAAGCTCTTTTCTGTTGACTATCCTGCGATTTTGAAGATTCCACTTTTGGTTAGAAACTGCTATCACATCACTTTAATTGAAGATACTTGTGTTCAGAGCCTCCACAGCTATTTCTGCAGGGCATCAAGGGGCTATGCATTGTCAGAGGCGGCCTTTTACCATAAAAGCTGTCCTGCATGGAAGTCTCTGATGCCACATCTCGGGAAGAAGGCTGTCTCTTCAGTCTTTTCTGCCTCATCAATCTGCATTGTCTAACTTGGTACATCCAGACCCGAGTTCCTAATGTTTTCCAAAAAGTGAATGAAAGGATGAGGCCACTGTTTTTCCTGTCAGCTCTACTTTGTAAAGGGCAATTAGATGTCAAACCAATTAGTTTGGGAAATACATTGAATACGTTTGTAATGTAGTTTTATGTTGATAGATCTTTGTGGTATCTACAGCGTTAGTGCAGTGGCAGAGAGCAAGACTATATTTTGAATATGATTTGGATGTTACAAAAAGCTTTTATGCTATTAATTTTATTTGTTCACAATAGAAATGTGTTTTTAACAGAAGTAAAAACCATCTTTGGCTAACAGAATGATCCTATTCAAATGAAAGTGTTGTTCCTTAAGAATAAATTGTGTGGCAAAGCTCATATTACTTTTTGGCTTTGTATTAAAGTCATCTCAAGAGCATGAGCACATCCTAATATGAATATGCATTCTGAACTTCCTTTCTCATACGCCTTGGTAAGAAATGAGATACATGCATTGCAGGAAGAGAAATATACTGCAGAGTGATATAATGTTATCCTTTAGTCCTCAGCTACAGCAGCTATACTTAACCTCCAATACAAAATGAATTACAGAGTTCAGTGAATCAGAGATCACTACGGGTCAAAGAGAAATTGCTTTAATATCATGATGGTTGTCTTTGTTCTCAGCAGATGACATATTAAAATATGCTGTGTAGTGGTTTCCAGCCATGAAATACTCTTTTGTGGAATCCCAGCCTTATGCCTAGGAGAATTTAATATTTTCCTCAGCTTTAGTGGTGGATGGCTCATGTTTTTTCTCCTGGGGCAGCACCCAGAATGTTGGGGTCCTAGAGACATCCTCCAAATGTCTGTGTAATCCAGTGGAAGGGTAGAGCTTATCCCATTGCTACCGGGTTATTTTGATTGCTTGTCTGACATTAAGCAGAACAAAAGAAAGGGCCTTGCAGAAGATTCCAAGGATGTGGGTCTTGTTCTGTTGTTCCATCAGTGATCCAATATGTGAAAATATAGACCCCAGAGACATTTGTGCTCTCTGGGTCTTTGTTTATCCCCTCATTATATCGACGTAGTGCCGCTGTCAAAAACCACCATGGTGTTTGTGTGTTATACTGGAAAAATCTTAAGTGCTCCTATAAAATTACTTTTCCATGTGAAAAAGCTTTGTTTCCACCCAGATATTATGCAGCTGTGAATATGCTTTTGTCCTGTTGCCAGCTGCTAGAATAATGTGGTCCCCGTACTATGAAAAATGAACTCAGGTGTGTAAGCTTTCTGAGAGCTCTTTTGGCTTCCTCAGTTTTTGTTAATAGGGGCCTGTATCATCAGTTCTTTTGTCAGTTCTGTGGCTTGCATTGATTAGCAAGCACACACATAGACATACAACAGATTCTGATCACTGATCCTGGAAACTGCATTAGTAACAAAGCACATTAATAATCCTCAGAATCAAGGAAGAAACAAACCATGGTAGGAGCTTGTGACTGTGGGTACTGACTTGTGTCTTATATATGAAGCATTTTAAGGAAGCCTTATCTTCAAAACCTGCTGAGCCTGAAAACAGTGCTCTTTATGTACGGGTCTGCATGCTCTAGCTGCATGTATACTGGTGCTTGTCTGGTCTCTGGTGACTTCTACAAGTTGAAATGTAAAGGGCTTGCAAATTATTTAAAAGGATACCATCCTCTTCCTGCACACTTCTCAGTAAATGCCAAAAGAGAGGAAACCCAGAGAGTTGCTAGATCTATTCTCAATCCCATGTTCTTTTTTATACTGCATTCAAGTCCCAAGTCCTATCCAGCACTATATAGAAACTTGGTAGCTTTTGAGATACTGGTGCTAAAATACTCTCCCTTAAACTTGAAGGTACCCTACTTATAAAACTCCAAATTATGGGAAGCAGCATGTAACATGTCAAACAAATGCACAGTATACTTTATTTCTGTGTTTCTTCTGTTTTTTTTCAATATCTTATCTTCCTTTGAGGCTTTCTATTCCTCAGAAAAGAATTGTTACCATCCCTCTGTCCTATAGGAAGTACAAAGAAATTCTTGTTATTAATTGTACACAGAGGTGATTAGTTAAGCTAGAAAATGTAGACTGGATACATGTGCCTGTGTTTCTGCTGCTCTGCATTCAGATGGGCTCTCCCACTCTCTGTCCTTGTCTCTCTGCCTTCCTCCCCTCCTCCTTGACTGTCAGAATATGTGAGCAGAATCTCTAAATTCAAGTGAAAGTGCTATTACAAAGTGTGCTGAGCAAGAAGACTCAAAGCAGAGCACTCGGCTCTAACGATGCTTTGATCCCTCCCTTTGCACTGTCTTTTTAAATTAAAAGTTGCAAATATCTCTTTGGCTGAAAACATGTTCTCTCCTTCACCAAATATGTCTCATAGCTCAGGAGTCACTCTCCTGGGCTTATTTCCTGAGCTTAGTTTCAGATCAACTGATGGTAAGTTGGACTGCAAAATATGAGGCTGTGTGGCTTTGTCTGATCACCTGAAGGAGCTGCAGGAAGGTTCTCTCTCTGGCGCAAGTGGCTAGACCCACCATGGGAGTGCTTTGTTTTCTGCTGCTTTTAAACCATGCCATGCAGGCTGCTTCAGAAACAGGGAACTGAATTGTATGATTTGTCTGCTTCAGTGTAGCAAACCCTGCATCTCCATACAGAAATATTTAGATCCATTTGGTTTTCCCTTTTCTTGCTGAAAACACAGAGAGTGGTGAAGCTGACTTGCTTCTCAAGTTCCGCTGCAAAGTGGCTTTGTAAATGAAATATCAAGGCCTGCATTCTTGCCTATATAACTATTTGCATGCATTTTTTCTCCACTTTGGTCCTTAAACTTGGTTTAAAAGGCCTTCTGTAAGTGTCTGGACTTTGAAGAACTGACCTTCTGAGATTAGCTTCTTTTTGGTTTATGCATGAAATACTTTTGCAGTGCAAATGCTGCCCTCGTTTCTACCTGTGCCATACCATGACTTTCCCAGAGGTTGCACAGGTGTAAGTGGTGTCAGAGTTTGAAGCCCATGAGGCTGCCCAGCTGGTCAAAGAATCTGATCTTTGTGCTGGCAGTGCCTTTTCACTCTGTTGTGCTGTGTGGCTAATGCAAGCCTCTGCCTGAACAGGGATTCAGGTCCCTGATCCCTTCCTAAGATGCTCTAGTGCAGGATTGTGCTGTAGTGACATGTGAACCCAAGGATATGGATAACTCCCTCATACTCATCTTGGCTTCGCAGCACTGTAATAATGAAAGGCAGCTGAAAGCCTAACGTAAGCAGAGATGAGACTGAAAATCCATGCAGAGATGATCTGTTGAGTAAGAAGGTGCCATCTTCACAGTGTCGCATCTCAAGAGTAAAACTGCACATTAAATATCTCAAAAGCTACAGAAAAACAACACCTGGATATGTAACAAACTGACACGTCTATTCTGGGATGACAGCATTATGGATATAGAATCTTTCTCAGTCTGTCTCCATGATGTTTTCTTTTAGCATTCTCCCACAGCTTTCCTGGTAATCTGGGCAAATCATTTAGTTGTATTGGGTTTTTTCTTCCCAAAATGCAGAAAGCTTCTAATATTTTTCAGTTGGCTTTTCAAGATGTTTTTCATTTGGTTCCTTTACAGTAAAAATACAGTTTTACAGCCACGGACAATGCAAAAACTTCTGAAGTATTTCTGGTCAGTTCTTTTATCGGGTTTATTATTTTGAGATGGCCTCACTGTGCCCTGGTATAGATCTCATTAGCTGGTAGCTTTTCCGGTGTGAGGTGGTAGAGGGGAGGGGAGGTATTAGCTAGTCCTGCTGGCTAGTCCTGCTGACAAGGCTGCTGTCAACAGTGATTGACAGGTAGAATCAAGTCTGGATATTTCATTCTTCTAAAGTAGAAATAAAAGAAACAGGTTGAAGGCTTTCTTGGGGGAGAAGTGTCCTACCCTGGAGATTTCTTTCTCTCCCCCTGTCGCTTCTTTTTTTCTCATCTCTCCTTGTTTGTAGTCTCAGAACAGTGAACAGCAACAAATGAGCAATTTCTGGATGTTTTCCTGATCTGTGAGGTTTTTCTCTTTGTTTGCTCCATTTTTCACAAAATTTTCACTTTTTCTTGAGCTTCTGTAGTAAACTTCAGTGATTTTCTGTAAACGGAAACATGCTGCTTTCCATCTTGTATTGGTGTAGAAAGGGGGGAGAGGAAACCCAGACCTGCTTCTCTTCCCTCAAAGATAAAGACAAGAAAAAGCCATGTGCATTTGCTGCTTTTTCTTTTTTCAGCTCCAGGACTCAGCTGTGCACTCGAGCAGCTGGTAGACATGGAAGAAGCAGGAGGGGTGGCCATCCACCACTGATCAGTGCCTGAGATGCACATGTTTGATGCTGTGGCTCTCGGTGTTACCACCATTACTCTGTTTCTAGGGAGACTGGGAAAATGAGAGTATGGTGTTGCTCACTGAGTACACAAGCATTCAAGTATACTGAATTTTCAGGTTTTCTGTGGGTTGTCAAAAGCAGGAACCTCAAACTAAACTTTTAAGTGATGAGTAAGGGCCTTTTGGTGTATTCAGCAGTTCACATGAAGAGTCAGCTGAAATCAGTGGGAACAGCTAGGTCCTCAGCAGTTTGGTAAATGAGGGCCATTACTTAAGGTAGGCTAGAAGTGTATTTAGGAGTGAGCCTCAGGGAAATCTGCCTTCCTTTTAATGATCCCTGTTTATGTACAGAGAAATGCAACCCTGATTCTAAAGAGAAGGGGAGGCATAAGTGGAAAAACTTTCCCAAAGTATTTTTCTTTCTTACATTTTCAGTTAAGGCTTTAAAAGAAATCACTGAGGTCTTCCTGTATCTGAAAAGAATGAAGGATAGCGTGTCTTTAATTATTCACTAATAAGCAGTATGTTAAAATAGATGGGTCTCTTCATCTCCTGCACCACCTCTGATAACTATCTGGTTTGTGGTAAAGGATTGTTTCTTTCTGTAGCTTCCACCAGAAACCTGTGCTGTAGTGTGCAGGGTCTCCACAGTGATTTGAGATGAAGTGCATTCTGTAACTTCCGTGTCCTCATGTCACGAGGCCAAGCATCTCACTGGATCTCTTGGTATTATAGTGCTGTATGCCTGGGAAAGCTATCGTTGTGATACTGGAGTCTGGGTATATTACACATCTGCTGCTGTTCAGGTGAGCCCCCTTGAACACAGAATGAACCTTAGCATTTACTGAAGAGGCTTTAACCATGTGAGTGGTCCCATCTCTGTTAGCACAGTAAGATCCACCAGTTTAAGTCACAGCATTTACTTAAATGCTTTGCTAGGTTAGGTCTATACATCACAGTGACAAGATTTTTGAAGGGGCTAACGCTGTTCTGAGAAGTCTTTGTGAAACTATTTAGTTCATAGACATTTTTAGAATCTTAAATGTCAGAGTAGGAGCGCAGCAGCTTGGTGCTGGGAAGGAAATGAAGTAGGATTGGATCAATGCAGCCTAGGTTTGTTTTGTCACACACCTGCTTTATCTAAGATTATCGAAGCCAACAGCAATGATATCTCTTCAGCTCCTGTCACTAGGCAGATCAGTGGATATGTCCCAGCTGTTTGGCCTCAGATTTCCCTGTCTCTGCTGGAATATAGCAGTGATCTAAAACCCTAAGACAAGACAGAAGGGTTTCTTGTCTGTCTGAGACAAGTTGGCACAAGATAAAATATTGTGGACCTCCTCGCTGAGAAAATAGTAGCCAAAACTGCAGAGTGGCTGCTACAAGATGGAGTGGGGAGGTAATGAAAGGCAGCCAGAGGTGGCTGTAGCATAGCATATAAATTGACTTAAAACAGGGCAGAAGGATTGAAGGACTTTCCCAGAGTGAATGATTTCATAGATTATGGATTTAGGCAGCAGTTTATTTAAACATTAAAACTCTGAATGAAGCAAGTTACCCTGAAGAAAAATGTGTCAGGTATAGAACTTGTTACAGCTAACTGGTTAGCCTCTGAGGACTTTGTAAACTGTCCAGATATATTTATTACAGAAAATATTTTCTGGAGGAAAAGATAGACTGTTTCCCCCTCCAGAGGATACCACGGTATTTTCTGATGTGAGTGCTTGAATTCTGCGGTTTGTTATCATTACAGTTTCTGGATGACTGTGCTCAAGAGTTGTTAACACCCTCTCTCTGTTTGCCAGGGAAAGAGAATAAAAAATAACAACTCCAAGAAAAGAAAAACTGCTGCAACAGTAAATAGCAGCAGTTGTTTCATTACTGATGCAGACATATTATTATACTTAGTGCTAGCTCTGAGGAGTGCCCCACAGCGGTATAGAAGCCGCTTAGAAGGACCTGTCATTCAGCCATGGAAGGGGGCTTTAGGAGAAGCAATGACAGAGGGTATTCCTACATTCCTGATGGCTCCTAGCAGTCTGTGCATAATATACCCCTCAGATTTCTGTTTACTGCCAAACAAGACTGGTAAAATAAAAGTCATCAGTCAGTACTGGGAGAGATTATGAAGAGTACTTTATACTTAGAAAGGACCAATTCTTCAGTCCTTTAAAGAGCAAAAGGAAGGGTTGTAGGAGAAACAAGAGAAACAGGCACTCTCGACCCTGATGTCAGGGATAAAGGCAGGCCTGTCCAGAGGCTCCATGTGTGCTCTGCTATTGTTAGGAGTGTTGGTTTTATCTCTTGTCTATGTATTCCCTGTTCCGACACTAACAGACCAAGCTGACTCCCATCTAACGTGATACAGCTTGAAGTTGCCTCCATATGTGTGTGTATGCATTCGTGTTGGAGAGGAGAAGGTCTGGCTAGGCAATTTTGAATATCAAGATCAAATTTAACACCTAAAATCCTCAGTTATTTCTATTATTTTCACGGCTAGATGATTTGTGGAGGCTAATAAGCTCATCTCCTCAGCTGTAACTAGCATAAAATGGTTTCCCAGGTTTTGAAATCTAGGCTCAAATAGTTCCTCACGTCCATTTCTATCATTACCCTGCAACTCTTTTCCTGCTCCTCCTTCCTTTCTATTCACCTTTGCCTCCCAAATGTTAATCTTAACAGTGTTTTTCCTGTTTGTCAAACACAAGTCCCTTCACTTCCAACCCCCTGTGAAGAGCAGCAGCACTGCCCCTCAGAACCATGTCCTAGTGGTCTCACAACAGCCCGCCTGCATGTCACATGATGAATGTGAGATTCCTCAAGCACAGCTCAGCCCTGTACACTTCCACTCCAAGAAGCAGTTCTTACCTGAAATGTGATTATGGTTTGCATGAGAAAGTTGGTTCCCAAGCTGTAGAAAATGCTTTAAACTGTGTCTTTCAAAATGATCTTTCTGTCCTCTCATAAGCTTTAGCCCAGTGCTTTCCAGATGATATTCAGGCAGAATTCAAAAATGGGGCACTGGTCTTGAATGTTATGCTGTATGGAGGTAAACAGTTAAGATTTGTGTCCTGAACAGGAAGGCCACATTCATTTCTGTGTAACGCTTCATTCATGGTAGAAGTCTAATACTCAGCTACTGCTGGTCATACCTCCTTGGCACTGCTTGCAAATAGGACTGTATCACACACATCTGGAACCCAAGACAAGTTCAGTCAGTGTGGGAAGTGTTCACAAGTAGCAGCCTTTCACAACAGTTCAATCCTTGTTTGCATTGTTTTCAAACATTTTGCATATACATTTTGTTTCCTGCTTTTAAAAGACCTCCAGAATGAGTAATGGTCAGCAGTTCACTGCACAGAGGGAATAGGAACAGCAAATGAGTTATTAGCACTGCAACACCTGCAATTCATGTGAGTTGAGTGGACAGAAAATGTGCAGTTAGCATACAGATTAGAAGTGCTCGTTTATTTGGAGCTATAGCTAGTTTGGGTTAGCTTACTGCCAGGAAGTGCTCTTAATGGCGTGCCTACTGTCCAGCTTGTGTGGTTGCTTTCCCCTGGTTAGCAAAACCAGTCACACACACAACCCCCACACCTCCAAATTGCACCACTCGGGATTTCTGAGGATTGCATTTCTTTGTTGTGTGTTTGTGTAAGTGGGCACCAGGTCCAGGTGTGTATTGCTGTGGGCATAGCTGCCCAAGAGTTCAGCTGCATGAGTACATGGCTTGCTACCTTAAACCAGACTGAAGTATGTCCTTCACTGCTAAATAGACATAATACCGTGAACGCCGCATCAATAATTGCTGACTGTCCCTAAAGCAACTACTGTAAAGCCGATAAGAATGGTGTTAAGGTTCATTTCAAAGGAAGAAACGTAGAATCATAGAATAGTTAGGGTTGGAAAGGACCTTAAGATCATCTAGTTCCAACCCCCCTGCCACGGGCAGGGACACCTCACACTAAACCATCTCACCCAAGGCCTCGTCTAACCTGGTCTTGAACACTGCCAGGGATGGAGCATTCACAACCTCCCTGGGCAACCCATTCCAGTGCCTCACCACCCTAACAGGAAAGAATTTCCTCCTTATATCCAATCTAAACATCCCCTGTTTAAGTTTTAACCCATTACCCCTTGTCCTGTCACTACAGTTCCTAGTGAAGAGTCCCTCCCCAGCATCCCTATAGCCCCCCTTCAGATACTGGAAGTCTGCTATGAGGTCTCCACGCAGCCTTCTCTTCTCCAGGCTGAACAGCCCCAACTTTCTCAGCCTGTCTTCATACAGGAGGTGCTCCAGTCCCCTGATCATCCTTGTGGCCTCCTCTGGACTTATTCCAACAGTTCCATGTCCTTTTTACGTTGAGGACACCAGAACTGCACACAGTGCTCCAGGTGAGGTCTCACAAGAGGGGCAGGATCACCTCCTTCGACCTGCTGGTCACGCTCCTTTTGATGCAGCCCAGGATACAGTTGGCTTTCTGGACTGCAAGCGCACACTGAAGCCAGCTCATGTTCATTTTCTCATCAATGAACACCCCCAAGTCCTTCTCTGCAGGGCTGCTCTGAATCTCTTCTCTGCCCAACCTGCAGCTGTGCCTGGGATTGCTCCCACCCAGGTGTAGGACCTTGCACTTGGCATGGTTAAACTTCATGAGGTTGGCATCAGCCCACCTCACAAGTGTGTCAAGGTCCCTCTGGATGGCAATCCTTCCCTCCAGTGTATCAGCTGAACCACACAGCTTGGTGTCATCGGCAAACTTGCTGAGGGCGCACTCAATCCCACTGTCCATGGCAGTGACAAAGATGTTAAAACAAGACCAGTCCCAACACCAATCCCTGAGGGACACCACTCATTACTGCAAGAGGGCACTTTACCGTCCTGTCTGTGACCTGTACAGAAAGCCATCTCAGCATAATAAAGGTATTGCGGGATTTACAGTCCCTGAGCAGTTTGAGCAGTTTGAGCAGTTTGGGTTGGTTAGATTCGTAAAGTAGGCTTGATTCTTTTTTCTCCCTTGTGCTGCTGGGAAGCATAAACTTTTGTACTAACCCTCTATTTTATCATAATAATACTTTTAATTTTACTTAATTCTGATTTATCTTGGTAAATAATGGTTTTCTGGGAAGGCAGGGAACAGAGAACACCAAAGAAGACCAACTAAAACATCTCTGTCACATCTATACCACCTTAAATTTCTGGTAGATACTCTACTGCAATTCCACATCCCCGGAGCTTTTGTGGCTTAAATATTTAAACAATAAAAATTACTAAAGCTCTAAGAATGATGTCTCATGATATTCAGTGACCTGAAGATAAGCTGTATCAGCCCTCAAGAAGGTAAAGGAAAAACTTGCATGTAGAAGGTAAAGAAATATAGTCTTACTAAAACTCTGTAAGTGAAATCACCCTTAAGATTCTCTCATGCTAGGATATGTTATCTGACAGGCCAGTTCTGGAAAATGCCTGTTGTCTTAAGTAATTAAGGTACGTTTTTGACAGGACGGATCTCTCATAACCAAAGCAAGCTGTACACAAGCTAATAATTTAATTTTTCCAAGCAAAGCTAACTATTCTGTGCAAAAAAGACCTGTCACAGGAAAATGTCAATGTAGCAGAGGAGCTGGGAGTCAGTTGGACTGCGTTTTGAGGCAGACATCTTAAAACTAGCTTGTATGTCTACCTGACTGTATGTACAAAGCTTCAGCCCAGGAGAATATGGTCTCTTTGTACATTTTTGCACATTGCAAAAGTCGCTGATGCTGTCCTCTTCATGTGAGAGGAATGTAGAACATGGTGATTTTTTAACCTAAAAGCACTTACCACTGTATTCTTTTGCAGCTGGAGTACTTGGCATTTTCAGTTTAAACGAAGAGAAGGAAAATGATATTAGAAAGCATCCTGTGTATTTTAGACATGTACATTACAGTGGCAGAGTGGGTTCATTGGGACTTTATGGGCACATTATTTGTGATAAGTTATTTGAAAGGCTATGTTGGCTTTTGTGCAGACTAAACTCTGGCTTTGTTGTGGAGCTCAATTGGCACTGCTGGGTGATCTCTCCTGGGCTGGGTTGGCCCAATGGCTGGCTACACCTTGATGTACCTTTCCCAGGACTATCTCCTTTATAGCCTTACTCCAAAGGTTTAATACTGTATAGCAAAGCAGCCTACATTTATTCCTAGGATGTTATAGGACCTAGAGATTGAAATCACGCCCCGACAACATGATGTGAATGGGAAGAAACAGCAGGGACAGAGGTGGGGAGGGGCTGGGGATCCTCCACTTGGAATTTGTATATGATGCAAATCTTCTGCTTCTTCTTACAAAGAAATAACTGAGAGATGCTGCAGCACACTCTGCCATCTCTGGGGAGGAGGACTCATGCTTAAGGTGATGGAAAAGTTATTGTCTCTGTTTCCCACAGTTTGCTGTTGGATTGGCACCCTTTGCAGAAGGGATGCTCCCTAAACTGTGTTGGTGTGTGTGTGTTGTGGTTTTTTACTGTTGATTCAAAAACCAAACCCAAAACAGTGAACCGCAACAAAGTTCTTTTGTCTTGGGTTCAAGAGTGTTGCAGCAATTATGACCAGCAGCATTGGTTGGTGTCACACTAAGCCATACCCTGCATAGAAAGCAGCCCACTGTGGTAGCACTCGCGCACTCCGTGTATTAAACCCTGCAGATATGCTGCCAGAGGGTATTTTATGCTTCTGCTGTCCTTTGGAAATTGCTCTTTCATCTGTCCTGTGTTGAAGTGTAAGGAAATGGATTTGCTCAGTCATTTCTCTGTTGAAAAATTATGGCATATTGAGTCATGTAATATCATAATCTAAGCTTGTCATAGCATAAATTTCAAAATCATATATTTTCAGTCAACACCTTGCTATAAATTTGAAAAGCAATTACTCACCTCTTCTGTTAAGCAGGAAGGTAAGGTCTGACAGTCTTTGGGAAGGAGGATGAGAAACCCACTGCTTATGGAAGAGATCCTAGCATTCCTCTGCTTTAAATAGTCAGTGAATTTGAGTTCTAGTAGCAAGATCTAGTTTAGAACCTGGGCTTGGCTGCGCTTGGTACTGAGTCTTTTTTGCACAGGCAGCCCAGTTCCCCTGTGCCCCAGTGAGCAGTTGCCCCAGCACTGTTTGGTTAAGTGCAACTCAAACTGAGGCCCATATGCAAGGAGAATCCCAGATGGCTCTGTGCAGCTACGTTTGTGCAGTTATTTATTTATTCTTTGCTGTGTCCCTCAGTGGAGCTGTGTTTTCCAGTTACACCTGCTTTTTAACCCTTCCTTCCTCAATAGAGTAACCAGATGGTGATTTGCATTTCCCAGGGGAACAGCAGCAGTGAAGGCTAACGCTGGAGTCTTTAGTTCTTCCTGAGCATCCCTCCTCTGCCTGTGCATTGCTGGGCACCTAAACCAGCTGCAGACAGGTGTTTCTTTAAGTTTGGTGGTTTACTAACCCACGTTCTGCAGTAGAACAACTGGTGGAGGCACTGTTCATGGTGTGGTCCCACATGAACCCGTGCTACTTTGCACAATAAAACCCACCATATGTTTAATTCTAAAAAAAGGGTTTGCCTAAAGCGATGGTGTGAATCTCTTTGAAATAGAAATGTATTAAATTTTTATGTGTGAAAGTGGAAAAAAGCCCGCCTTTATGTATTACCAATTTGTTACATTAAATATCATTTGTGTGGTCTGTGCCACGTCTACAGCAATATGCAGCTGTGCAAATGGACATGTTATTTGGCTTTTGTCAGGTTGCATCAGTCAAAACAAATGCTGCCTTCTGTTCCTCAGCTGCTTTGCCCACGCCTGTGCCCTCCTGGTTCCTTTGCTCAGTGGAATCCCTTTTTTGCTCTCATTCTGTCTGCTACAAATGGTTAGGAGTGGGAGTCAGCAGAAACAGTTTGATTTTCATTCCAACTGAGGGCAGGAGCAGGCAGAGCACAGCAGCAAGGCTCTCCAGACCTTCACTGGGGATTTTAGGAAGCTGGGAAAGCTGGATTAGCGTTAGGAAGCACTTGGATTTAGATTGTTTCTCTCCTGCAAACCTAAATGGATCTGAGTGGTAAGGAAACAACAGTGGGAGTTAAAGGCAGATCAGGCAGTAATGGAACAGATACTTCTGGTCTTGTGAGAATGGGGCCTGTGCCTTTGGCTGGTAGCCATGGGACTGTCATGAGTGTGATGGAAAGCGGGAACCTTCCTGCCCTGCAGTTTTGTTGCTTTGGACAGCTTCCCACCCACCTCATGAAATGACCTGAACCTTCTCTCTCTTCATGCCACAACATATAGCAAGAAACCGTGTCAGACTGCATTGTTTTGGTATCACTGAAAGACACCTGGGAGCAATATGAGGAGTAACCCACCCAGCATACACTTTGGATGCTATCTTTCCAGCTGCTGTCTGGTATTTGTGCTAATACATCCAGGCAGTGCAACTTCTCTTCCTATTCACGGGGTACAAGCAAGAGCGAGGCTGTTAACAAGGACTGGGTTGTGAAGACCTTTAGAGCAGGGCGGCTGAACTGCCTGGACCTTTGTCTGTGTAGGAGCTGCTCACAGCAGCTATGGTGAAAAGCTGGAGAGATGTAAGGAAGTTCTAAATGATCAGTGACCTCTGAAATTTGAACTGCTGCTCTCCTGTTTACTTGGCGTTGCCAGAGTCTTGCTCCTTTGCAAGCCAGCCTAACAAAATCAATGGATGGTAGAAAAAGCAATGCTAGGATGGCAATGACAAGTCTCCAAGTATGATCAGGGAGTGAATGGTTCAGGCTTCCAGTTTTGGCCTAACTTTCCTTAACAGTAGCATCCCCAGAGTAATGGAGCTGTTGCTGGTGGGTTTAGTCCAGTTACACTGCATTGCACTGCAGCCATGGACAAGGTGATTGCAATGGCAGTATTATAGGAATTATTTTAATGCCCCTTTCTACTTTGTTATTTTGCTTAGTTTAAGTTCCTCAAAACAGTTTGCAATTCAACAAATGGCCAATTTCTACTGGCTTTTTTTCCATCTTTTTTCCCCAGTCTGTTTCATTTTTGCATAGACTGCTTTATTTTCCTCTCTTCCATTTGGAATCCCCCAATGTCATGGTTGGCTACCTAAGTAAAACACTCTTTGCCTTTGGGATCTCATAGCCTCTTGCGTCAAAATTTCCTTCTTATGAAAAATCTTTAAACCCATGGTCATTAGAACACCATGGATAATCAAGTGAGGCGGTGAAACAGTCCCCTAAGAGAAAACACACTTAAATTCGTCAAATATTCCCTGCAGATGTCATAGGAAATTTCCCTTCTCCTCCTGAAATTCCCAGTAGCAGTGTGACATGCTTTGCATTGGAGATATTTTTGTAAGGGTCAGGCATAAGGACTCCTTAGAAACACTATTCTTTTTTGTTTGCACTCAGTGAAGTTTAACCTAGGGGATTTCTTCCCAGGGCATCTACAGGCAGAAGCAAGGGTGTATACAGACCTGTCTTCTGTGCTCTGCTGTGTTAAACAGGCATGTGGAGTCCCTTCTTCTAAGCAGCTGCGTTAGATACATTGGGTAAATCTCTGGCAAATAAGTAGAAATGCACTCACTTTGGGCTTTTTACCATGGATATGAGATTTTGCCTCACCCATGCAAATAAAGGGGTGTCTGAGGTACTCTTGCAGGGACTTGGCTTTAATTTAGATGCAGCAGTGTACTGGAGAGACTGACTTTCTGAGTATATTTACTACAAATAATTTGAAAGCAGCACACGGGACATGGTGGTCTGAAATCTAATGCTTCCCAAAATCAGTTATTCATTTGAGCTTGATTAATTTCCTAACCTGAGATATTTAGCAAGTCAAAAGCACAATGTGCTCTGGCTGCCAGGAGCTCTGAACATTGGTATCATGGTTTAAGCCCAGATGGTAACTCAGAACCACTCAGTCGCTCCCTCACTCTCCCCCACCTCCTCCTTCTTCCTCCCCCTGCTCCTGGAGGGATGGGGAGGAGAATAGAAAGAATGTAACTCCCATGGGCTGAGATAAGAGCAGTCCAGTAACTAAGGTATAACACAAATCACTGCTGCTGTTACCACCAATAATAATAATGATAAGGGAAATAACAAGGGAAGAGAATACAACCGCTCACCACCCACTGACTGATACCCAGCCCGACCTGAGCAGTGATCTAGCCCTTCCGGGTAACTGCCCCCAGTTTATGTACTGGGCATGACGTGCTGTGGTATGGAATACCTCTTTGGCTAGTTTGGGTCAGGTGTCCTGTCTCTGCTTCCTCCCAGCTTCCCCTCCTCCCTGGCAGAGCATGAGACTGAGAAAGTCCTTGATCAGAGTAAACATTACTGAGCAACAACTAAAAACATCGGTGTTATCAGCGTTGTTCCCAGGCTGAAAGTCAAAAACACAGCACTGCATCAGCTACTGAGAAGGAGAAAAATGACTGAGACTGCTGAACCCAGGACAGGGGGTAATTCTGTGTAGATGCCTGTTCCAGTAAGTAGATGCTCTTCATCCGTTCTATGAGTTTTGCTCAAGGCCTAGTTTTGATGTTGGAGAGTCATGCTGAATTTGGTTCTGCCTTGCCTTTATCAAAGACCTCTTCTGACCAACACACAGCACAGTACAGTGCTTGAAAGGTACTGTAGTCTCTGTAGCTGCAAATGCTCAAAGAAGGAATTGTAGGACTGACTTTGGCACTAAAAGCTGCCAAAATAATTTTTTCACTCTGGCTTTTTCCTATTGAAATGGCATGATGCAGTGCACTGAGAAGGCAATGTTGGTTGGATTCAGTTCATTATTTATTTTGGTATATAATTTAACTGCTTGTTTGGAATTTTCCCTCCCAGCTGTGGCATAATTACCTATTAGGGTGTAAATCAGATGTTTATAAAGCAGTGCTGCTGCTCTTTCTCTCTCCTCTCTTCTAGTATGACCTGATCCTGGTAGATGTTGAGGGTTTGGTTGCTTGTGTTTTTTTCCAAATGGCTTGAGGGCCAATAGTCATGACTGCTGTCATGTAAAACACCATCTGTGACTCTGGCTTGGCTCTGCTCAGCTCCAGAATGCACAGTGCAGGAGTTCACTTTGTGGTGAGTTTGTGTTGCTCTTTCATGGTGCTGTATGTACAAGACAGATTTCCTTAAGGACTTTCCTAAAAGCAGTGTGCTGAATAAACAGAACCAAAGCTATCAGTTTAGCAAGGTTTGAGGTAAATACTTGGCATACTTACTCAATTACAGATCACAAGCTGGTGAAAATCGCCACAGTGCATGGTTTGTTAGCAGGCAAAGGACAACCAAGTGAATACGTAGTTCCAATCGAATTAATATATTTTATTGAGGATAGCTGTAAGATGGGGTGAGTGACCTTAAAAAGACGCACTAGCTCTGGCCAATCCATGAGAAGAATTTTAAGGATTACATGAAGTTGTACAAAAGCAATTTCTTAACATCTAAGGGTTGGATGTCTGCAGATGTCGAGTTCCTGCAATTTCCACAGGCCACCACCTGCCATAACCCTTGATCAATGGTTTGAAGGCTCCTGTTGGCCACAGCACAACCTAACAATTATTTATTTAATCTTCTATGAAATAAAATGAAGAGATTGAAGATAAACCTAAGCATCTTTCAGTTCTGATGAGAACAAGAGGCATCTGCCAGGAAGAGGCCCTGCAGGAATACATGTAAAATGCTTCAAAGATAAGTTACATAAACCTTGTGCTGTAGTAATGGAATAACTGGTCAGTTATTCCTGTCTCTCATTTGGGGTGGAAGACTGTTATGGCAAATGTTTTGGCAGAATTGTCTTCCATATTTAGGTTTGGCAAGAACCTTCTCTACTCTGGTGTCCTCTCTCCTTCCTTTCTTATTTCCCCTTAGAAATGGGTTGTAGGGAGATGAAATTTCTTGCAGGCACCCCTAACATGAGCTCTGAGGGCCATAGCATTGGGTATTTTCTTAGAAAATTGGTGTCCTGGATCTAGCTATGTGTATATTAACAATCATAGAATCCTAGAATCCTAGAATGGTTTGGATTGGAAAGGACCTTAAGATCATCCAGTTACAACCCCCTGCCATGGGCAGGGATGCCTCACCCTAGACCATTTTGCTCAAGGTTCTGTCCAGCCTGGGCTTGAACACTGCCAGGGATGGAGCATTTACCGCTTCTGTGGGCAACCTCTTCCAGTGCCTCACCACCCTCACAGTAAAGAACTTCTTCCTTATATCTAACTTCCCCTGTTTAAGTTTAAACCTGTTCCCCCTTGTCCTATCACTACAGTCCCTGATGAAGAGTCCCTCTCTGGCATCTTTGTAGCCCCCTTCAGACACTGGAAGGCTGCTATGAGGTCTCCACGCAGCCTTCTCTTCTCCAGGCTGAACAGCCCCAACTTTCTCAGCCTGTCTTCATACAGGAGGTGCTCCAGTCCCCTGATCATACTTGTGGCCTCCTCTGGACTTGCTCCAACAGCTCCATGTCCTTTTTATGTTGAGGACACCAGAACTGCACACAGTGCTGCAAGTGGGGTCTCAGGAGAACAGAGTAGAGGGGCAAGATCACCTCCTTCAACCTCCTGGTCATGCTCCTTTTAATGGAGCCTAGTTTGAGAGAGAGTTACCGTATCTAAGTCCAGCTTAACTCCATGGACAGATACTAGTTTTATTTATAGCCTTGGATATAAATAGGTGTAGGTGCATATCTAATTCTAGCTCACCACAAACAGAAGTTTTTATTTATAGATATGTGTACATCATGCTCATCTGTATGGAATCTCTGACTGTTCCTCAACACTGACAGCTGCCATCTCTGACCAGCTTGACAAGGTGATTTTGGATAGATTCCCCAATATTTAAAAGTAGCAGGCAAACTCTCCACTGCTTATACATAGGTGAGATTGTCAGATAATCAGGGTGCAAGTCATTTACAAAAAAGAAAACCAGTAATGCTTTGCTTTAATAAGCTCCAGATTACAAACTCCCTATCTTGGAACTTGCATTCCCTATTTTAAAAACTAATCAGATCTGAAGACAAAAAGCAAACAATCCTTGCCTAGTGAAAGAGTGAAATACTGTTTGAAGCACTACTTGTTTTCAGTAGTTTACTGTCTAACTTGATTTGGGGATGTATACAGAAAAGTTGCATTTAGTGACTATGCCCTGGAAGGATGCTGTTAGAGAGGCAAGGAATGGTCCTGAAGGAAGGCTTTTTAGTGTCATTTTTATCTACTCGGTCATATTTGTACTGCTTGGAAATTGCCAGGTGGGTTGAAAATACTTTCTCCATCTCTGTTTCTTCACTCTGCACTCGCCATGTCTTTGGGGAACACTAAGTTTTCCACGTGACTGCAAGCAGAGATGCAGGCTGACCATTAGATGGGTCACATTTCTGACACAAACAGCAGAAAAACAGTGGCTGAGGGCTGGAGAGCAGGAGCAATTGCTCTTAGCCTGGAGTGGGAACCTACCCTCTGTGGGCAGCCAGGACCTTTAGGTGTTGGATGGCTAGAGAAGTTTTTGAGGGTTGTGTTTACACTAGCCAATACATCGGGACAAGTAATGTTCTTATTTGTGTGGCTATTGCCAGTGGGTTGCAGTGTGCAGCTGAGCTTCTTTGGTGCTATACAACTGAGAGGAGACAAATAATGCCCCTGCTCTGCAGAAGTTGCAAGCAAATGTAAGGCAAAACTCTACAGGGGGAAGCAGACAGGGTAACAGATAACTGATTCCAAGTTTTCTGCTTCCTGAACTAACGGATTTGGAAACAGCTGGAGATCCCAATTTAATTTCAGGCTACGCACATATAAAGATCAAAGCCATATTTCTGAAGTTTGATTTATGAATTAACAATACTTTCAAAATAGCAATAAGCCTTGTTTTTAGGCTTAGCTACACCAAGGATTTGTGCCATTCCCCACCCATACCTGTCCTTAAACCTAGGTTTGGGGTTTGTTTCTTGAAGGCTGCTCCAACTTCATTTGTGTCTCTGTAGCAAGTCAGCTCTGCCAATGATCCAGCAAAACCTCATTCACACTTTCCCTGCAAGACCAGCAGCAGCTCCTGGCAGAGGGTATTTCAGGCAAATGCTATTAGCCTGTGACAAGATATACTGGTCTAAAGCAGGTTATGCAAGCAGCAGTACTGCAAAGTCTAGTCATATCCGATGTTTGTCATCGGATCAGGCCTTAGGAAACTCTTGACTCAAACCTCCGCTTTGTCTCCAAAGCACAACTGGATGAGTGAATGGGCGCAAAGATGTGCAGGTAAATCTCTTGTGTAAACACATGGATAGGGTTTGTGAATGTGACAGCATGAAAAATGAACTTGCTGCATCTGAAATCCTCAGATATGGTATCACATTTCAGTAAGCTGTTTTCTCTTCCATGTCTGTTGCTTGCAGACAAGGATTCACTCCCAGCTTCCAGCATGGGTCGGCTTGCAATCACGGTGGCCTCAGAAGGAGGAACAAGCCCAGCTTGGGGAGAGAATCACTGCCAGTCACTGTCAACAAAACCCCCCTCAGAGCTTTTCGCTGTGCATTAATAAGGCCAGCAAACTATGTGAAGAAGAGGTGTGATTTCCAGCAGACCTCACCTGTGCCATTGGATTGGAAGTCAGCCTGGTGGCAGATGAGACCTTATGTTCTGATTTAAAAAAAACGGGGGGAGGAGAGAGGGTGGCAAAAGGAAAAGCAAGCAGCCAGGAGTTGTGTGCTGAGGAGGGTGGGGGGCCTTGAGACAATGGTTTCATTCATTTTTCACCTCTAAGAGTTGTGTGAAGTGAACCTTCATAGTAGAAGGGACTTCTGCAGCCAGTTGTGCTGGTAACGTTGTGCCACTGCCACACTGGTTTGTATTCCCAACCTTGCTACCCACTGAAAACCAGAAACAATAGGAAAAATACCTTCTGTATGGCAGTGCTAGCGGATATCTCTTGGCAAACAACTACAATGAGCATAGCTTGAATTTGAAACTACAACTATTAATTACGTGCCATTGTGCTAAACTGATGAATTCCTTTGTGGCAGAAAATCTGTGCGCATTTCTTCTAGGCATTACAGCCTTTCCTCTTTGGTGGTGGTAATTAAAAAACCAGGACAATATGACTGGCAGAATGGAGTGGGTTTGTCTTTCCCTAAGAAGACATAATTTATAAATTAAAAGCAATACGTCTCAGCCAGGAACAAGCTGAAGGGTGTTCTTCTGAACTCTGGCATGAATGTCATCAATGAAAATGGAAGATAAGAGGTGAAAATCGGCTTCTTTTCCAGTTAGAATGAGCATTTTGCTAGTATATTGAAACTGCACAGAGATGAGTTTGTCACCATTCCTCATCACAGGGACAAGCCATCAACAAAATGCTGGCTTTCCAAAACCAGCCATCCCAGGAACATGATTGAGTCACTGCCACTTCCAAAGATGAACAGAGGGAGCACCCTGATGTCAGGAGTGCCTGTGTTCATTTGGGAAGGCCTTGCCTCTAGGACCAAAATCAGACAAAAAGGAGGGTGTGTGAAGGACCTGGTAACAAGCACCAGTAAGTAAAGAAGTTCTTATAAACACACTTTTACTTTACAAATGAGTAATGATAAATAACATCTAAGGAACTCTTTCCACCATTGCTGTGGATAAGGCCGGTATATGCACCACACGTACTGTTTCCTACAATGAGCACTTCGCCAAAGTGGGGTGCTCTTTCCCCATTGATTGCAGGCTGTCTACATTTGCCACAAAAGCAAAGAGTTCAGCCCTCCTGTCTTCCTCTTTCACCTCTCTTCCTTATCCTAATACTCATGAGCAGCTGATTTGAGTGAAATTTAAGCTGTAAAGAAAACAGGAAGATTTTAACTAGTTCAGGTCCTGAGTCACACTACTGAGCAGCCTTTGCAAGGGAACAGCTAAGAAGCCCCAGATGAGCATAAGGAGAGCAGGTCTGCCTCTTTCAGAGGTAATCTGAACTTTGGTCGATTTAAATAAATCATGAATTAATCCATTCTTAAACAGAGCCTGATGTGTGAGAGCTGGATTCCAGCAGCTACTTGCCCTGTTGTTGAGGTGCATACTCTAAACTGCTAGACTTGAATGGTCCTGGAAGGGTTTTTTTTGTTGGTCTTGTTAGTTTGTGAATTGACTCGTCTGAGGTGCCTCCCGGTTGCTCCCAAACCCATTCAGTGATGGGTGGCTTGACCCCCTGGCTGTGAGTCTGCATTTTGATCCAAGTCCCTACAGAAGGATGTTGCAGCTTTGACTTCTCATCGCTTATTAAGTGGATGGTTTAGGTGTTTCTGTTCTGTTGTGGCTGTGGAGGATGGAACTGTACAGTTAATTCTCCCCAGTCATGCCTTTGTTCTCATTTTGATGACACTGTTATTCTGCCTTGTGCGTGTCAGTGGTTTAACCATCTCTTTATCTCCAAGTTCATAAGAAGGAAGGTTTAAGGCTGAGTCTTTTCAATTAAAACCAAAGCAAACCCCCTATTCTGTTTTCAAAACTATGTCTCTAAACTTTTAAAACCTCTGTGAAGCTCTGTGGGGTTTCTAAGACCTTTTCTCCACACTTATTTGTTCTTTTGTTCCCCTTCCCTGGTCTCTGTCCCTTGTTTTTTCTTTTCTTTTCTTTTTTTTTCTCCTAGGGACAAAACTGGGGGGGGGGGGGAGGGGGGAATGGTTCAGAGAGGTGGGAAATAAAACATCTCTTTCAAGTCTCCCCATGCAAGTATCTCTCTTTCAAGAAGTGCGGGTTAGAACTAGCTGCAAATGCATTTCTGTGGCCCCAGTATGCCTGCACTATGCAAGCACCTCTGCCCTCTTCTTGGTATTTTTAGCCTTGCTTTTCTTTGGTGTATCTCTGCTCTTCCTCTGCCTTAGAGGACAACGTACCTTCCTGTGTGCTTCGTCTGTTTTCAATGCCCTTCCCTGACCCCTGGCATTTTTGTCCTAGAGGCAGTAGGATGAATTTTATGGGTGTTCAAGCTCCAGGCACGACACTGCCTTAAGTCTCTGATGACACTGGGTATCACAGAAACTGCTGAGAACTCTGCTAGTGCTGTTGAGAGGCCTGATTATGCAGTAGGTGTCTGCCTTTGTGTCCGTATGCTGTGTTACTAAGAGGGAGCTGAGCAAGAGAGGAGTTAATCTCAGCTCTTGGGCCATTAGAACAGCCAGAGCCTGGATGGCAGCATGTATTGCCTGGGGCCATCCTCCCACTTGGCATCTCCAGCCTGACATGGCCTCTGCTAATCCCTTTTGGGTTGACTGCATGTTGCCCCAATACAGAGGAAAAGCAGCAGCATCTGCCTTTGTCTGCCACTGCTGTTAGAAGTTTTTTGCTAATGGCAGCTAATGCGACAGTAGCATTCATGTTGCTGTTATCCTGACACAGGAAAACTGTGTGGGAGCTTATCTAAGCACAGAGTAGTGGGGAACTCATTGGTGGGTGACAGATGAAAACCAGCAGCGAGTCCTGCTGTTCTGTCTTATTCCATAGGGATGCGACTGGCAGAATTCACCTGACTCCTCATTTTCATTCCCTGGAGGAGTGAGAAGATGGCAGGGGGGACCCAACCAGAGTTCACTGCTTTTTTTCTTTTCCCTTAAAGTACTGCTGATTTCTGAAACTCCCAGAGATGCCTCGATTAAATACAGAAATACTGTGACAGGTGCTACAACTGTCAGAAGGAAAATGAGAACAGGATGCTGGTTGTGAGGGAAGTCATGCTTCCCCAAAGTGATGATTTTATGGTTTTTTTAGTTGTTTAGGTGGTCAGAGTGGGCATAGATTGATAGTTCTGGGCTCTTTTTGATGTTGTGGTTTGGTTTTTCTCCTCTGTCCTGATCTGCTAACAATAGAAGTGAAGTAGCTGGGGGGTTAACTTCTGATTTGTCAGGTGAAAATAGTTTGCAAGGGAAGCTGCTGACTGGGTGAATCGTCTCTCTGGGTCACTCCTGACAGAGTGGAGGAACTGACGTATGTGCTTATGGAAGACATCATTCCTGGTACAGTGAATGTAAGAGACAAAGTGAAATGTGACAGAGAATATTTAAACCTGTGACTTTGCTGTGGATATTTAGGGTTTGTTTTATTTAAAGATCTCAGAGATGAACAATATTGTATAAGACAGTGAGAGACAGGCAACTAAGAGGTGCTTGGCGTGGGGCAGTGTAGGTGGGTGGCCTGAGCAGTCTGAAGCTTTAGCATCAGACACAAGATGACTGTTCTGTCAGTAATGCTGCCTATTCCATGGGTTTTTTTTTCCAGCTTTAGTGATAGCAAGTTGTGTCCATCTCTGCCATGACCAGAACAGGCCTCAGGGAGCACAAAGCCATCAGACCCATCCGGAGCTTCCTACAGAGCTGCATCTCTGGCTTTTTGCAGGACAAGAGACTACAAATGCTTCTGGATGCCCGGTTGTGTTTGGGTATTTCATTTGCTAGTTTTTAAACCTTACAGCAAACACAAAACATGTATGCAGAGCAGGGAGTGTTCTCTCCAGCACTAAGTAGGCAGTTGCACAGGAAATAAGTAGGAAACATAATATGTAAGTTTTCATTCATGTTACAGATTGCTGTTACTACAGAGAGGTCCTGGCATCTTTTGGGTGGCTTTTTTTCAGCAGCTGTATTGGTTGGGCTTCTTGTTTTCATTTCTGCTGTTACATGAGCTGACTGATTTTCTCAGGGTGCTTTAATTCAACATTTGAAGTAGAAAAACTGACACCTTATTATGAGACTACCCAGCAGACAGCAATATGCCAGCAGGACCAGCCTAGTCCAGTTAATGGCTTGAAAATTCAATTTTGAACAGTACTTTGATTTTTTCTGGTTTTGGAAGAATTTCTCTTTGCAGCAAATTGACATGTAAATAATGTGGTTAATTCTACCAGCAGACGTATTAAAAGCAGGGGTGTTTATGTATCACCCACATGTGGCTGCTAGGTTAGCTGTCTGGCACAGTGCAAGAAGGAAAACAGTTGGGCACTTGAAATTCAGCTACAGGATTTTAGCAGTTTCTTTCTTAGTTCCCTTTTCTAGGTGAAACTCCCATTGTAGATCTTCGGTATTTCTGTCTGATAAACCATCAACTGAATTCAGCTTGCCTGTTACTGAACATGGCTCAATATTTCTCAGGGATATGGGAGGAAATGCATAAGGAGAAACAAGCAAGGATTCAACTGGATTTGCCCCATTTATAGAGCACGTCGACCTCAGAAAACTGGCAAAATGCAATATGGTATCCGAATGCATGTAGAGTTTTGAGATCTTGGTGGGAGACTTCAGTGCAGCGCAAGCAATGTTTCTTAACACCCGGTGGTTATCTAGAGGAGCCCTTTTTCCATCTGTTTTTCCCTAGTTAATGGGTTATTTTAAAAGAAGGATTTATGCAGTTGCAGGGCCCAGCAGGCTCCACTGGGACAGCCCACAGGAGCAGCAGCAAATCAAACCAAGTACTGCTTTTACAGCCAGCATTCAGCAAACTGCTTTTCATAGCCAGCCTGTGACTTAGCGAACGGGGCAGCAGACAAGGGGTTATGTGAACTCCCGTATGCTGGAGCACAAACATGTCAGAGCCAATTTTAATCCTTAAGCCTGCTTTTGTTTCGAAGGTTCTTGTTTGCTGCAGGTATCTAAATTTAGCCATATTTTTGTCAGCTAGAACTTATGTTACAGAGAAGAATGCGAGCAAATCTCGGCAATGTCACACTTCGTTAGTCATGCAAGCACTTAAAAGCAAGGTTAGAAACACAAAATTCTGGAGATTTGTGGTGGCAGTTGTTTAAAAATGCCACACTGAGCTTTTTAGGATTTACCTTCTGAAAATGAACCAAGTTAAAGCATTAAATTTCATGAACAATGAGGCTTTCTTAAGTTTGGAAAAAGGACTATTTAAATCCTGAAGGAAAGCTTCACTGGACATGTATGCCCCTCTTTCTTTGCAACACTTGCAAGTCCATCACGTTTTCTCTGAGGTTCAAAGGCAGAAAACAGTATTTGCTGACAACCTGCTTTTCTCTTTGGTAGTGGCTGCGGGCTGCCTGGGGCCTGCAGATAAGCTTGAGGGACTCATGGCATCCCCTTCGGAGCATGCTTTTTCCTTTCTGCTACTGCGGTGTGGGCTGGCTCTCTTGGAGTTGCCTTGCTCTGGTGGGCAGGGTGAAAGGGCAGAAGCTGAGCTGTGCCACGAGGCAGTGAGTCCAACGTGTGGCACCTCTCTGATGGTGCCAAGCATGAGGCAATGTTGCTGTTTCTGCTGTCAGGATCTGTTCTGCAGGTAGCAGTATATAAAAATCTGCCTTGTGTCTGTTGACGTGTATTTGCTGCAGTGTTCCATGGAAAAGAGAGAAGCTCCTCAAACAGTTCTATTTCTTTTTCTTTCTTTTGGGTACAGCTGTATGGAATTGACAGGGGCAATTAAAAGCCAAAGGCTCTCCCAGTGTTGTCACCCTGGACTTGTTCTGATTTATTACCTGTATTTTTCTGCTTGCGACCATGGGCTGCTTGAAACCTTGGTAATAGAATACCTTTGTAAAAAATTATTTCTTGGTAAAAACATGCCCCTACCAAGAGAGCTGAAATATTTTAACGTACTATGGAAATCCCATCCTTCCTGTAATAGTGCTACTCGGTAAAAAACTCTGGAACATCCAGGCCAGTTTCCAGGCAACCTTTTTGTCCTGTGATGCTTGCCTTGGGAGAAGAGCAAATACAAGCACCAAAGTGGCCGTATGTTGGCATTAGGTTTCTAACATGGGTACCTCAGAAGATCCCAACCTACCATATACAATGACTTTTCAGTTATTTTGTTAGGGATACCATTCTGAAAAGGGAATGGTTGACCACTTATCAAAAGAGCTATTCAATAACCAGTTGAGCTATCCAAGATGAGAAGGAATGAGCTTTGGGAGCTATGGCTGTGAGCAGGAGGTTCAAAGCAATCTCTTGGCAGTCATTGCAGAAGGGAAGGCCAGAAAACAGAGAGCCTGGCTGCCAGCCAGAGCAAGCAGGGAGGCCTAACATAGCTGCTTTAAGAAGGAACAAAGTACATGGCTGAGAGAAAAATCGTGTGTGGAAATGTTATGCTGAGCACATGTCAAGTGTTGTCCTCTTCAAGTTGCATTTATCGAAGGTCTGAGTCGAGAACTTGTGGGGAAATCCCTGTTTATCCATACTGCAATGTGTCCAGAAATGTATCAGAGGAAATGGACTACATAACCAAGGGTCTTGACTTTGCTTCTCAGTTGATGGTTGAACCTAAGTAGTCTGTCCTCAGAGCACGTAGCAATCAAGTGGAGCAATGGTTTCACCTCTGCTGGGAACTTCCGTAGTTACTAGTGTTGAAGCGTTCAAGGCCAGGTTGGAGGAGGCTTGGAACAAGCTGCTCTAGTGGAAGGTGTCCCCTCCCATGGCAGGGGCTGGAACTGGATGAGCTTTAAGGTCCCTTCCAACCCAAGCCAGTCTGGGATTCTATGATTCATTATACTGACAGTTGCAAAGCTCTGTTGAAACAGATTCACAGATTATCTAAAATAGAAGATATTAGAAATATTTCAGGCCTGAAGACTCGGTATCTGCTGTCAGTAACTATTTGGTTTGACATCTCATTGTACATGGGGTTTGGTTTTATTTTTTCCTTTTCAACTTTGTTGGCTTTAATAGTGCCTTGGTTTCTGTTGACTCAGAAATGTGGATTCTTTTCATAGCACCTAGTTGTTGATACAAGTTGTCCTGACTCTAAATTGTATTATACATTACTAATATTACTGAGAACTTTTCTGTTCTTCTCTGGGTAGGGTGGATGTTTTGCAGCTCTAATTTGTACAAAGAGCTGTCAGTTTTAGTGCAGTGCATCGACCACTGAATAACATCTCTAATTGGAATAATCCATTTTGGATTATTGTTGAATAATGGGTGGGGAATTATCCACCCTTTTCGGCAGAGCTGTCCGATCTCCATAGTGATTTGTTTGTTTCTTTCTTTCATTTCACAAAATACCTAAATCTGAGCTCATCAAATGACTCTTGATATTCTTGGTAATAGAGGGCACTCAGCATTTAAATAAGATAAAAGGCTTCAGAAATGGGGTCTCTAGAAGTCTGGATACAGACTGTACACAGCAAATAAAAGAAACCCTATCCAGGGTGCAAATACAGAATACTCACCTGGAAGTAAAGGGCATTTTGAAGGTAGCATTTCTTAAGCTGGATTTGAGCCAAAGTCAGAAGTTTCAAGAAATAAAATCAGAATTGCACCCTTTTCACTCCTTTGCCCCTTTCCCAGCTATAGAGCTACCGCTGCTTATTTTACAAGCTATTCCACTTCCAGGAACAGCAAACATGAGCTATAAACATCAATGAATTGCACTTAATGTGGCTCCCAGAACAGCTTTCTGAAGGCAGCACAATGTGAAGTTGTGGGTAATTGAAGCCTCGAGGCATTCTTGTCCCTTGATCTTTACCTGGTTACAGAACCTCATCTTCTGATGCCAAATCCCATTAGGATACCCCAAAATGACAGATGGCTCTGCCTATCTGCCAGTCGGCACAGATGTGATCCTTGGTTTTGGATAAACAATAGGACTGTCTTTTGTGTGTACTAACCTAAATTATCCTGGCCAGAGTGTAGCTGCTCTGTGACAGTAACGCAGGTCGTTCCATATAAATTAAGAGTGATATGTGTGCATGTTTATGTACATGCATACCTATAAAATCTGTGAGGCAGAATTCAAGATCTGGGCCCTGGGAAAGCTGTACTAACATGAGACAAAGTGCGGATTTTAAACCACTCACTTTTCTATAGCATAGCTTCTCCTGTGGAGCATTCAACCACCCAGTTCTGCTTTAGTTAAGCTTCAGTGAGGGGGTCTGTGTGAGAGAGAGCGGCATGACAGAAGTGGCTTAAGCACACCAGCATCACAGAGGATACTTTTCTCTGTGGACTAGCCCACAGGCTAATATAAAAATATGTATATATTATTCAGATTGCTATTGGTAAATGTTTTATTAAGCATAGCGAGTATAAATGCATCCTCAGAAAATAACTCAAGTAGAACATCTAGGCTTCCTATTATACAGCTGTTAGACAGTAAATACTAATACAAAGCAGTAATTTCCACAGGGTATGGTACCTTGCTGTTAAATGTACTTTTATTATTGCTATTAGTGACTTCCCTAGCTGAGAGCAGCAAAACTGCAGTCTGGAGGAATCACAACACAGGAAGAAAGGGAAAGGCAAAAGGAGTTCTACATGTGGGGTACAGGAGTGGTTCATTGTGTTTGTGTACTTGTACTCCCTTTATTCTTTTAGGTTATAAATGGTTACTTTTGATTGGAGGAGTAGTTTGGAAGGTGTAATTCACTACTTCTACATAACCTCTGTTCAACCCCATGGCAGGCATTCCCAAAACCACCAGTGAACCTGGTGTCCTCACGGGTTCAGTTTGGGGCCTGAGCCATGTCTGTTCAGCCGTCAGCAGTGCAGAGCCACCTTAACTGCTCGCTCCAGTTTCTCTGTTTGTCTCCATCTGAACAATGAGAAATCAAAGAGCTCAGACTTCCCTGCTTGCTTGGAAAATGTTGATGCTGCGGTGCAGATTGCCAGGCGCATTTTCTGCTGTACTCAGTTCCTCAGGTGGCACTCGTTGCCCCACCAGTGTTTGATGGAAATCTACTTGAATATGAGTTTAAAATAACCTTGAGCCCTTCCCTTTTGCTCCCTGAAAACAGCAGAATGACTTAACTCACACGCTGCCCCTGTGACTCCTGCGTGTGCTGCTGGGGGCCGTTTGCTCTGAGCAGTAGGACTCGTTCCAGAATGACAGCAGAAAGCTAAGCTCCAAGGGCAGTGACAAAAAGCCCATAGACCTAGTCAGGATGCTGTGGAAGCTGCTGAAAAATGTCAGTCTGGAAGAATTCTGTTTGCTAACTCCTGGAGCCATTACTCCAAGTGTTAGAGAGCCTTCTTTGGAAGCTTCCACCGATACAGTGGACAATGATTAATTCATCAAAAGTTTGAAATCCAACCTTAGAATAATTCACAACATTTGTGCTCACATGCAGGTAAGATAGATGAACTTTTCCTTTACTAAAAAAATCAAGTGTGGACTACCCTCAAATTTGAAAGGGAGGAAAGTAGGACAGCATTAGTAACTGACAGACAAGCAGAATTTATTGGTCAGCTGTGCTGAGGAATTGCTTGGACTGAATCCTGTTCCTATGTGAGGCAGGGAAAAAGTCTGAATGCAACTGAATTTGGTCTCTGCAAAAAAATAATAGAAGAAATCATAAAAAATTCAGAAAATCTGTTTAAAAACCTCTTACAAATGCAGTATCTTGCTGCTAGTGTTTCAAACACTGAGTTAGTGAATTCTGGATACCCCCTTTCCATCTTTCCTATCCATTGTGAATGTGCACAGGGTGGATGAAAAATCCTCTAGAGAGGGTAACTGGAGTAGAGGCAAATGCTGGGCTCAAGGTTATACACTGCCTGGGCAAGAGACATCCATCCATCCCAGCTCCAGCACAAGATGCTACTTACATTAGAGTCTTGGCATCCACACTGTGTAGCTCTGTCCATAAATTCTATCACATTTGCTTCTTAAAACACTCCCTGGGCCATCTTGACAAGTTGTTCTGTTTGTTAGCACAGCTAAAAATATTTGTAGCTGGGAATGAAAACTGTGCCTGTTCTCAGCATGGTCTGAGTCACTCCTTGGTGAGTGTTTGGGTGCCAGGCTTCTGTGCACATCCTGAGCTGCTGCTAGGACAGGTTTCTCCGGCACCTGCAGAACCGAGGAGGCCAGAGTGAGTAGGGGACATGTAGGGTGAACCAGGTTTTGGAGTATGGGGGTGAGCCAAATGGTTCCCATTTCTATTGCACACAAAGGGCTTTGCTCCAGTTGATCTGTGTGCTTTAAGGGAGCTTAAAGCTCACCCAGCTCCAACCCCCTGCCACGGGCAGGGACACCTTCTGCTAGAGCAGCTTGCTCCAAGCCCCTGTGTCCAACCTGGCCTTGAACACTGCCAGGGATGGGGCAGCCACAGCTTCTCTGGGCACCCTGTGCCAGCGCCTCAGCACCCTCACAGGAAGAACTTCTGCCTAAGAGCTCATCTCAATCTCCTCTCTGGCAGGTTAAAGCCATTCCGCTTGCCCTGTCCCTGCAGGCCCTTGTTCCAAGCCCCTCTCCAGGTTTCCTGGAGCCCCTTTAGGCACTGGAGCTGCTCTAAGGTCTCCCCTTAAGGAGCCTTCTCTTCTCCAGACTGAACCAGCCCAGCTCTCTCAGCCTGGCTCCAGAGCAGAGCTCATCCAGCCCTTGCAGCATCTCCATGGCCTCCTCTGGACTCTCTCATGCAGGATCAGGCTGAAGAAAAAGAATGGCCATACCCATTGTACTCAACCCCCTCACTGCAATCTGAGACAAGGCATCCTTAATGGTTTTGTGGTTTGTTTTACTGGACTCAGCTCTTCTGGGAAGCTATAGGATTGGTCTCAATGAAGGTAACAGAGAGGAAAGGTGCTTTCAATCTGACCGTGCTTGCATTGGCACTGTGCTTCTCTTGTATCAATCTGGCTGCTATTTGGGACTGGGAAGGATGGGGCATGGGGAGGGCAGCCTCTGGAAAACACCCCAGTCCCACCAGTTCCTGGAGGGCACCCAGAGAGAGACCCTGTTGGAAGGGGACGTTAAGCCCAGCAATTCTGTGACACAAACCACAGCGATTTGCCCTTAGTCCAGTAGAAACATCTTATTTATAGGAATTCCCTTCTTTCTTTCCAGGTTATGCCTTTAGCATGAGAAATACCCACTTACTGGAACGGTTGTTCTTTACATCTTTCTTAATTTTGTAGCAACTTCTTGCTTTGACATATTCAGCTAAATGAACAGGGGGAAACTTGCATTTGTTTACTTGTTCTGTTAGAGATAAAACACCTCTGTGCCTCAGCCTTTGAAATACTGTGAATGATGGGGTTTGAAAGTGAATTTAGAAAATATTCTGAATTAAATATTTATGTTTAAGCTTTTACAAGGCCATCTGAATAAGCCTTTTGGGTTTTTCCACAGCAGACTTAATTGTGCTTAGCCGTATGTAAGAGTTTGATTCCCTAGCTACAAAAGCCTTCTGTTGGTTGCTGTGGAGGGTTCAGGCCCTGTGTAATCTCTGTTCTAAGGTGTTGAGCTAGGGTACAGTTTAGAGGGGTTTGCCATGAATTACAGTCCTGAAATGTTATAGTGTGGATGAGTCTGGAGAGTGCGAATCTATATGGCTGTAATAGCTGGTGGATCAGAAGAGGTTAAATGCACACTATTCTCCCCAGTTACCCTGTGCCATTTAGATAGCCACCAGACTGTGGTATTGAGTAGTCCTGACTTCTTGGTGTAGAAGAGAAATGCCTCTGTGCTAGAGTGAGAGGTGCAGAAGGCTGCAAAAAAAAGACCAGAAGACAGGATGCTCTGCAGAGGGAGTGCAGGATGCTCTACAGAGGAACTGAACATCCCTACTAACAACAGAAGAGAGAAATGTGTGTGGGTCTGGGCTTCTCTGCCCGTCCTCAGAGAACAGAAGCTGGTTTTCAAGAACAAGGATAAGAAATTAGGGATCAGAGGCTAAAACTACGTGTTCTGCTGGGAGCAAGCAAGGCTCCACTAGATGTCCTTCATGTCCACATAAATGACACCATCATATTTCACAGAAAGGGCTGGAAGGTGTCTGCAGGAGGTGAGGGGACACATCTGAATGCATGTGTCTGTGAGCACCACAGGGATCCTTTCTGCATGCAGTGAGTTCATAGTGGCTGGCTTGCTCAAAAATGTGACCTCTGTCCCTGGAGAAGTGTTTTTGTTGGTTGAAACTACTCTTTAGATCGTTGAAAGCAAAAACTAACACCTTTGGGGGGCTGGTTAAGTGTTACAGTCTTGTTTCTATGTTTTAGATGGCTGCTGCGGTTGTTTTACATACTTTAATTTACAATATATTGTTGTTTATGTTGACTATGGCCAGTAGGAAACTGGTGTAGGTGGTAAGAGTTTCCCAAACACAATTTGATGGAGAGCTAGTGTTCATTAAATCATAGAATCATAGAATTGTTTGGGTTGGAAAGGACCTTAAGATCATCTAGTTCCAACCCCCCTGCCATGGGCAGGGACACCTTATGCTAAATCATATCACCCAAGGCCTCGTCCAACCTGGTCTTGAACACTGCCAGGGATGGAGCATTCACAACCTCCCTGGGCAACCCATTCCAGTGCCTCATTACCCTAACAGGAAAGAATTTTCTCCTTATATCCAATCTAAACTTCCCCTGTTTAAGTTTTAACCCATTACCCCTTGTCCTGTCACTACAGTCCCTAATGAAGAGTCCCTCCCCAGCATCCCTCTAGGCCCCCTTCAGATAATGGAAGTCTGCTATGAGGTCTCCACGCAGCCTTCTCTTCTCCAAGCTGAACAGCCCCAACTTTCTCAGCCTGTCTTCATATGGGAGGTGCGCCAGTCCCCTGATCATCCTCGTGGCCTCCTCTGGACTTGTTCCAACAGTTCCATGTCCTTTTTATGCTGAGGACACCAGAACTGCACACAATACTCCAGGTGAGGTCTCACAAGAGCAGAGTAGAGGGGCAGGATCACCTCCTTCAACCTGCTGGTCACGCTCCTTTTGATGCAGCCCAGGATACGGTTGGTTTCTGGGCTGTGAGCGCACACTGAAGCCAGCTCATGTTCATTTTCTCACCAACCAGCACCCCCAAGCCCTTCTCCACAGGGCTGCTCTGAATCTCTTCTCTGCCCAACCTGTAGCTGTGCCTGGGATTGCTCTGACCCAGGTGTAGGACCTTGCACTTGGCATGGTTAAACTTCATGAGGTTGGCATCAGCCCACCTCACATGCATGTCGAGGTCCCTCTGGATGGCATTCCTTCCCTCCAGGGTATCAACCGAACCACACAGCTTGGTGTCATCGGCAAACTTGCTGAGGGCGCACTCAATCCCACTGTCCGTGTCACCAACAAAGATGCTGAACAAGACCGGTTCAGAGAATATTAGACCATTCTTATTGGCTCTCTAGACAGGTTATGGAGAGTGGGGTGGTGATGAGTGTGCTGCCATGGTGGTGAGTACTTGCCATGGTGGTGAGTATCCATTAATGCCCTGGATAGTGCTAGTGAGGAGATCATTTAAGGTGCATAGTTTATGGGTGTTGTGCTGATGCATTAATGCTCAGAGCATTAGCTCCAGGATGGAGGAAGTGGAACCAGCTGTGCTCAGTGGAGAACAGATATCACTAGGAAGACAGAAAACAGCTCTCCTGAGCTGCTGTTCTGTGCTGTACTGGTGCTTGCACTATCTGCTTCCCACACGATTGCACTCCAGGTCTAGTAGGAGAACTGAAAATGGAAAGAGAAGAGCAGGAATGGGAAGGAAAGGGAAGTAAGAGAAGAGAAAATGGAAACTGCTGAGGAATTGATTCTCAGGCAGTACCTGCTCAGTGTTCACTGACAGAATGCCAGATGTTTAATTTCAAAAGGTTTGCCAGGTCTTTTAGTGGTGCTGGGCCATTTCAAACTACTCTGTGATCTTAGCAGCATTACTGGGTTGCTGTGCAGCTTGGATGTTCCCTTACAAGATGGTAGCAATAAGCACAACTTCCAAAAGCTGAATGTTCACTTATGATCAATGTTGACAAAACGAATGTCAGTTTGCACATAGCACATCTACATCCTGCAGCAAGCTGGGAGATCACTGGCTGGAGGAAACCTGTGTTCACCATTGAAGGAGCAGGACTGGGAGTGCCTAATGTCATGCATTTGAACAGCTGCCTACTATGCCATGCTCACTTAAATTGCTGCTTTCCACTGTGTTTGCATAGAAAGTATTACATGAACAAGGCGAAGCTCCTTGATTTCTGGTGTTTAATGCTGAAAAAATATGGACATATGGTTTTATGGTTTCTTACTTGGGTACTTTCTGTCTTTTTCCAGTGGGGAAGGATGAGAAATTTTAGCAGCCTACGTGCCTTAACAATGTGCATCAGCACACGTGTGCAAAGTGATCTGTTGTTTGAAGTGCAAGGGCAAAATTAGTATTACTGATACCGTGGCAAAGGTGTGTGATGAATTATACCTCATAAGAAAGCACTTTATATACACTGGATTTTGAGTACTTTTATACTTTGTGCCTGCTGGTATTTAAAAATGATTGATTAATCTGACATTATCTGAGAAAACTATGACTGCACTGTTCCTTTGTTATGTTACAGGAACAATATCTCAACTTAATGGAATGTATAGCAATTTGCTGCTGTGGCTGTATTCCGCAGAATCAAGTTGAAAAATAAAGACATAAGCTTCTGGATGGTATCAAACAGAGGCTTGGCAAAGAGAAGGGTCTCAGAGTAAAGACAGGTTGAAGAAGATTGAAGGATGGTTATGGTAAAACAGGAATTCAAACAGATGTGGCAATTTGTTTTACAACAGAACCATAAAATGCCACTTTAAATGCCTCATTTGTATTCTGTGTTGATGTAATAGATGTAAATCTTTCAGGGAGTTACTAAATATACATTTCTGTTGGCAAGTACAAAAAGCATATGATCAATGGGAGAAACTTGCAGGGATGTTTTGCTGTGAGGGCAGCATGACTGAACTTTCTGGGGCTGGGTCACTCAAATGAGCCCTCTATTTCAGGCCATTCACTCTGCTCCCTTTTTGACATTTTATCACTTCACAACATTTAAACATTTATTTTCATAAGTCATAGTAGCTGGCTAGTGACATGTCTGCTTTTGACACTCGTTTGCTCATTGCACAGAGGTCCCATCCATCTCACACATACGCTGCATCTATAAATAAGGCCTTCTGCTAACTGTTTTAAATGATCTGCATTAGGAAGAGTGGCATTCCCTATGAATGTGGATATTGCTACAAATGAAACCACTATTTGTCAGGATTAAGGGAAGCAAAGGGGAAGATAAATTTTGGTTACAAAAGGGCTTGTCTGAAAATACTCAACAGATATCAATGGAGTTATTGAGACTTCAGCTCTTCTGAGGAATAACCCTCTAAAAGCAGTGTGTGACGGTATCTGTGAGTCTCACATTTGCTTGCCAGGTCCACTCATGGTTCAGCTTGAAATGCAGTTTGCAAATAAATTCCAGAGATTTCAAGCAAAAGCGCTCTTGCTGAGGATTGCAGGATGTCTAATGAGCGATTTCCAAGCTCCAGTTCTGCAGGGGAGCTTTCTCAATCTATGTGTAATATGTTTCTCAGAGATTATTCAGTTCTCTTCCCCAGGAGGATTATATTCTTTTCATCTCTGGCCCTCTTTTCCCCTGGAGTGTTATAGAAGAAGCAGGATAGTCTCACAGAGGGTCAGTGAAGTGTATTACCTGTATCACATACGTATTAGGAACGAGAGCCTTGTCATACCTACTACTAGGTCCTGATCCTGTCCTCTGTAGTCAAAGCAGGGAACTAGTCCAGCATTCAATTCCAAATAAAACTCCTAAGTAACTTCTGAATTATATGATTCCCAAATCCTGCTTTTTCTAAGAAGTGGAAAGTCATCATTCTATTTGTGTTGCTAAAAAGAAGTTGGCATCTGGAGAGGTATTGGCACAAATGGTGTTGTTCTGGGTTTTCCTTGGGTTTTTGTCATTACAATATTTAGGAATACTTCTTTATCCAGAAATAAGCATGGTCTGCCTCGTATTTAGATGTACGTTTCTCTCTGTCATGTCCTCTGACATGTTCTTGTTTAACTGAGCAGTCTTTACACCAAACTTAACAATTTATTGGCTATAGTACACAAAGGTTAACTTTCTCCTTCAAAGCTGTCTGCTTAGTGAGGAGGCTAAGGCACCCTTAGCTTGCGATCTCTGTGAAGCCTTAGTTCAGTGGTCATTGCTTAGAACACCAGGGTGGAGATAATCTGTTCAGCTCTTAGTACCTGTAGTTGTCCTGTTTGCTCATACTCGTTTGCTATGACTGTCTCCATTATACAATCATAGAGTCATAGAATGGGTAGAGTTGGAAAGGACCTTAAGCATTGACCCTATAGTCTCACCTAAAAAGACTAGCACTCTGAAACCTAAACACTGACCTATTGTGAGGAAGCTCCCTTCCAGGGTGTTTGCAGAAGTAGTCACAACTACCCTGCACAGCTCCGTGGCAGAGAGGCTGTTTCCATGCTCTGTGATTCGGTCAGGCTGCTCTGTTTGCGCTGCTCACTTCATGAGGTTGGGTGAAGTGCTGAAGACTGATGGGTTTTGTGTCACACAGATCTGCGTCAATGCAGTCTAGATCCAGAGCCTGCTCTCTTCCCAGTATGCAGCCCAGTGTTGGAATGTCCCCTTTCATTCCTTCACAGCACTTTTGGCTTGGTAGCTACTAGATGGAACATGCCAGAATATTAAGTAATACCTGGAGTTTAAGGCCTTTTTCTTAGAACTTCACTATGTGTTGAGAAAATGCATACAGCAGCTCTTTGCTACTGTTTCTCTTCTCCATTTCCATTTTACCATAATGTGTTCTGAAAGCCTAACATTCATCTTCCAGAGCACTCAGTTTGAAGTGCTGCTTTGAGGTACTCCGTCTCTGAGAAGTGGCATGGGTATTTGTTTTCTTTCTGTATCTGGAGGAGTGTGTATTTCTTGGATCTGCTTCCCATGTCCGGAGGAGTGTGTATGGGTAAACTGCCTCGCTTCGCAGTGGTTTCCCACAGGTACTGCTCAGGCACATATTACTCCAGCTGCTCTGTACAACTGGTAGGCAATGAAGTAACCAAGTGGTGATTTGCCAGGAAATCCAGGGTGGAGGGAGTCTACCCAGAGTTAAGCCCCGTATGTGATGCATCTGTCTGTAGTCTCCTCTTACCTGCCTCTTGTTTCTTTGTTCTCTAGTCATTCCTTCCACTGATTCAGTGCTCTCAAATGGATAATTCTCTTGCTTTCACATCTTCTCCATTCTATATTGACTCTCTTTTCCAAGAGGCTGTTGTTTTCCCCATTACCCAGGGGACATTAGATCGCTGTGGCAGCCTTTAGAACCTCTCTCAGTGAACTCCCACAACACCTATTGCTCTCCTTCCATCTTGTTGAACTACACTGTCAAGGTTTTTTTGTGCCATCTGATTCTCTAAATATTTAAGCTAAGAAATGTGCCAAGAATGGTGTTAGCAAAAAAAGGGATACTGCAAAACCTAGAAAATAAGTCAAAATCATAGAATCATAGAATAGTTAGTGTTGGAAAGGACCTTAAGATCATCTAGTTACACTTATCTTCTGAAAACCAACATTAAATAAAGCCTCCTAGAGCTCCTTGTTTACTCCCTCTCATGACTTCAGTTTACTGAAGTTGAAGGTCAAAGAGCCTTTCTCCAGTTATTTGCTGGGATTGGGTTTCAGCCTTTTGCCACTAACAGCACTAAAGGAGTTAATTCTTCAGTGATAATGGAAGGTGGAGTTGTTGTGGCTGCAGGCTTAGGATTTGGTCTTCAACGAAGAATCTTAAAGGTCTTTTGCAACATAGTTGATTCTGTGATGCTGTAATTCTATAGGTGGCTGTGTTATGGTATCAGAGAAGATGGCTCTGAGGAGTTACAAAGTTGGAGTCTTCTCAGAGCAACCTAAAACTGCAATCTGAGCACAAGAAGTCCTGTTTTACTTGTACACCTTCTCCAGACACTGCTAAAAACCTCCAGACAGAGTTCCCCTATCTGGAGGGGGTGTATGTCTGCTTTGCAATTTTAATAACAGAGAAGAAGAGAGAAAGAGGAGAGAAACAAGAGATGGGTGTTAGTGGCAGCGCAGCTTAGACTCCAGAGCTACAAACCCCAGCCCTGGGGTTTTCTGATGGTGTTGGGCAGGTTGATGTTTGATGTGTGCACCTTTGCATCCAGGTTAGAAAATCTTTGGCAGGTAGCCACTATTCTCACTGCACATATATGCAACTTAAAGCACCATGGGCTGCTTGATATGCAAAAATTATATATAGACCTTGGATTCTGCATGTTCAGTTGGAACTTGGGAGTTTATCCAGCATTGCAGACACTGATCGAATTCTACAAGTTTTATGGACTGTACTTAGAACTGCAAACAACCTGTGTTTCCTCCGTTTTCCAATTGTGCCTCCCCATCTGAAGAGCTTTCTGTCTGTCAAGATTTGGCTTCCTATAATTACAGGACTTGACTGCAGAAAATTCAGGGAATGAATCTGTGAAACTTCCAAACATTCCACTGGTCCCTTTACCCCTCAAAACACACCCAGTCTCTCTGTATCTCAGCCTCTCATCCAGTATGCAATGCACAGTATAGATGACTGCATCCCAGAGATGCCTTGAAGGATACTCTCCCACAATCTCTGCCCGGCACTTTACTGTGATGATTTGACCAGTGAGATGTCCTCAGAATGACCGTGAAGCATGTAGTAATGGCACTTGGCCCTTCCTTTCTTACCTGACTTGCTGCCCACCTTTACTTAGTCCTGATATGCCAAAATAACATACAAGCAGGGTTATTAGGATTCGGTCAGAATTTAGTGGACACTGTTGCAGCCTAACACAGACAGTCAAGGCTTGATATCACCAGCATAGCTTTACTCTGACAAGAAGTGTGTGAGACTCAGGGAGGTCAACAGAAACAATAAATGGTGGTGGCTTCACATGGTATCCTTCTGGCCTCACCACCTTTAAAAGATTGGAGACCAAGAGAGCCAAGTGCTATGCTAGAAGCCTTTCCAGACTTTATCAGGGGAGAAACCCTCCAAGGCACAGGGCACTTCACTGCCAGTGGGTGAGGAAACTCTCCAGCTTTTAGCCAAACCTACCTCAGTTCTTTAGGGAATCAGTCTCTCTTAGCAGCCCAGACTGATAGCCACAGTAATATATCTGAGATGGTGTTTATGTTAGTGCAGGGCCTGTTGGGCACTGGAAAGAGAGCTCAGTAAGAAAGATCAGACAGATGGGAGGAAATAACTGAACAGTATGTTTTACTTTTGTCTTGTATGGAAATCTCTGGGAAGTAAATGCAGTAGCCTGCTCTATCCTTGTATCTTCCACTGATGAGAATTAGCCCAAAGCAAATTAAGCATAGAAATCACATGTTGTTCATATTTTTACTATTCCTGGACAGACTGAAGGCTCAGGCAACACGAAGGAAGGAGCAAAACTGCATTCTGCTTTTCCTCTGGCGAGATATTCCTCAGCAAACTTACAAGTATTGACCAGGCAATTACAGAGCAGATACTGCTCCAAACAGATGCCTTATTCTAACATTCTAACAATTATTCTAATTCTGATTCAAGTGACATTTAAATATGCTTAATCCTGAATTTTTATGCATTATTTTGCATACCACAAAAAGATGCAAGCAAATGTACTGTAAACTGCAAATTTGATGTCTTTAACTTTGGGGCCATGTAATAATTTGTTTTGCTTTCACCACAAAGCTTCACTGCTTTCATTTATAGCACTTTTTCACTCACTGGTTTTCAAGCATATTCTTAATCTTGAGCTGCATTTGCTATAAAAACAAAAATGATCTTGCGAAACAGTTCTGAAATGTGTTTCTTGGTGTTATGTGCCTTCCATCCCCAGAAACACACTGTTAACCTCAAGGAAATGTTAATCTTTGGGTGTACACAAACAGCAAATCTTGTTTCCTAATTTCATACTTAAAGATAATAGGCTGATTCACACTGGAAGCAGTGAAGCTTGAAAGTGAAATGGGTTTACATTTACAGCGAAGCAGTCTAGTTTGTGTTTTGTCTTGCTATAGAACAAAAGATTTGTGGCTATTTACATGTAATTGTGTGCACAGAGTAAGTCCTTTACGTGGCTATATGTCTTTTTCCCTGATTAGAGCTTCTGTTTCTTTTTCCACTCTTCAACCAAAAATAAGGTTTAAAAAAACTAGAATGGGAAGGCTAAATGCAGAGAGACTGGATCAAAATGAAGCAAACTGTCAGGAATCTATGAATATAAATAGTTTTTAGCAAAAACATGTTATCAAGGAGTTCTCTCAACTATATTTGGCATTTTTGGAGCAGGAGTGTTGGTGCTTTATTACAGAACAGCTCCATGAAAAGGGAGAGTTTGTAAAGCCTCAGCCTGGAGTGTCCTTGCAATGAATGTAGGAAACCTAAACTGTGTACTCTGCTCCTGTGGCAATAGCCAAAACCCCATGATTATTTTTGTATGTTTTTGGAGCACGCATCAACCAAAAAGCTGTAAATAATCCATAGGAATGCTGAACTGTCACAAAATTATTTATGATGAAAGCGAAGGTTATAAAATATTCATCTTTTTTATTCATGTATGATGGTAAAATGAAACAAGGTGAGCAGCACACCTCTTTTCTGTGTCTCCTACTTTCCCTCTTGTTGCCTAATAATGATGGAGAAGAGGCAGGCTGGAAGCATTCCAGCTATAGTTCTGAGCTGAATTTTATATTGTTGCATGCCTCAGACTGGCTCTTAAATTTGTACATAGCCTGATAACTTAGCCTACAAAGCATATGTTCCCCCTCAGCTACACAGACTATTAAAGCCAGAATTATAGGCTCATCTTGATGAAAGAGCTGTATTTTGAAGCAGGAGCTCATGGCTCTTGGCACAGCCGGGCGCTGTTCTGACTCTCCAGAACTTTGGTTACAGCTGACAGGGGCTGCATGTGGACGTGAGCTGCAGGATCAGACTCCAAGGTGCTACATCATGGCTCTATAGCCACTGCTGTGCGGTGGGACTGGGGGTTTGTTGGTTGCAGGCTGAATTCCTCAATGTTTATTCAGCAATTAAGCAGCAGCTGCATTGGGAGGGTTTCTCTGTAGTTGCTGTTTCAAGCCTGATGACCCTACGGCTTAACCATTGTCCTACTTCAGCAATATGCTTGCTGCTGTAGGTGCTCACCACATCCCTGTGTGAGCCAAGAATCACTCATGCCTTGGTTTTAGGGGCAGTGGTTCTTTGAGGAAGGTCAGTTTGTAGGCATCTGGAGCAGCACTGGTACTTCTTATCTCTGACCCTCAAAGAGGTGCTGAATTCACAAAAGAGCTCCTTTCCCAGTGCTGTACATCACATTCATACTGGCCAAACTGTGGGCATGAGGGGAGAAAGCAAGGTTGGAAAGACACCCAAGGGTGGAGGTTCAGGTAAAGCCCACAGCTGAATGCTTAATACTTTCTCTCTTCAACTCCAACATGGGAGGGGAAAAAAAACCAAACCAAACCCCACAAGAAGAACACTCACTTGTGTGGGTTCCCATTTCTCTCATTCCTTTCCTATGCCATTTTGCCAGAGCCTTGAACATATTAAAGGAGGCCAAAAGGGAAGAGGGGAAAGAGCAATGGAGAAGGGGTAGAAAGGGGAATAGCACCATCCAGTCCCTGTTATGTGGAATACTTGCTGACAAAAAGGGATACCACCCACTTTGAGGATGAGGATCAGGCTGTTGCAAGCGCTTATTCAACTGACAGTGATGTATTCAGTTCTCTGGATGCCATTCCTGAAATCAACTCCCAGACCCCAGCTGTAAACATAGATACTAAATGCATACCTCAGAAAAGCACTTCTAAATGCAAATGGCCTGCTTGTCTTTGTATGCATGAAGCCACTTGGGCGTGCATGTGGGCGTGCATCATATTCAATTTGTCTGTGATTGATAGAATGTCTTCCAGACCAGAGGGATAAAAAGAAAAGTGGAAGTCAAAGCCTCTGATTTTTATTTCAGCAGTAGCCAGGCACATACATCTGTGTGCGGAATTTGGCATCAGCACTCCCAACTTTTGCCAAACCAACAAGAGTAATTGGTGTAACAAGGCTCTTGTGAAATGAAAACATGCATGAACTAAGTATTTCACATCTCTGCAGTGGAAGTTATTTTTAGGGTTAATTTGGGTTATGTGGTTATATTGTTCATGATTAATACATGGTCTTTACTATGCAAATAGCGCTTGTAAGGAGCAGAAACCATCTGGTTTAGGTAGTCTTAATGGCACCATAAACATGTGTGATGATATTTTCCTGTCCTGGACCCCTTAAGAGTTCACTCCCAAGCACAGATCACTTTTGCGATAGGTTGCAGACAGTGAGGAGAGGTTTGAATGATATACAGATGCTGACTAGATCCTGTGGGGTTTCAGTTTTTTTCACCGTCATGTCCATACTGTGTGTAGTTCTGTCACCCAGGGATGCACTTCATAGACATTACACTGTGGAAAAGGAACTGATTGGAGCTGGTTATGTGGCATAGGGATGAAATTGCTTTTCCTAAAATGCTGCTTGGAACTAGCACAGGTGTTTAAAGCCTGAGCTGGGCATTGCTAGGGTAGACCATGCCATTACAAAATTACCATTTCTGGACTGGTATTAACTAAGTTGTTATTATTCTTTGAAACATCATGGGCTTTGTATGTGGCACATTATTTTCATGTGCTTCCTGGTATTTCTGTCTGTAGGGTGTCCTGGGATTGTACTTCCAGTCTTCGCCCTGCGGGCAGAGTAGCTAGAATTTACACAGGAAAGAAGACTACGCTTCACATGAATCAAAGATTTCAAATGTTGTATGCCTTATAACATCAGAAGAACTGGATACACTCATTTTGTGTTTCATTCAGATAGTATGCTGCAGCATTTGGGGTACTCAGGAGAATTTTATGGGGAAGGCATCGTATTACCAGCTCTTCACCCCCTTTAAGACAAAGATTGGTGAAAAGGGAAGGGGGGGAAAAATTAAACCTTCCCACAAATAATGAAAAGATACTGCTGTACAACAGGCCATCAGTGCATCAGCTTTATTGCTTCCTGACAGTGAAGGTGAAAAATCGGTTTGCTTTCACATAAAGTTTCCATGAAATCTCTTTCTTTCCTGTGAAACTTTCTTGGGTGGGAGAAGGGAAATCCTCTCTTTTCCCTTCCTCAAGATGAACGGGGACATATGATACCCTGGCTGTAGCTCCAGAAGACATGGCAGAGATCTTTGAAATAGGGATTCTGTGTGATTCATGTGAAAACTGAAAGCTGCACAGCTCTGGTCTTAAAGCTGGTCCTGCTTTAAAGCAACGGTTTTTTTTTGGCAAGGAGAGAGGATGCCTTTGATGAAAATGAAATTGGGTCCTAAAGACTGTTTCAACAGACTTGTCAAAAAACTCAGAGCTCAGACCAAGAAGTATCGCCTGCCACGTACTCTGCTTTCAGGGGCTTGCTTCCTCCTCGGCACTGGTCTGCCTTAGAACGTCTTTCTAAAACCAAACTAGAGGCAAAATTGTAAGAAACAAGGAAAGAAAGAAAGAAAGAAAAATGAGGAAAAAGGAAGAAAGAAAAAAATCATCTTTGATATAAAGAATCAAACTGAAAGAATCAAAACCTCGTGAGCTTTACAGCTCAGGTTTTTAATTTCAAATTGTGTAGTCACAGTAAGCATCTGACCTCCTGGATTGCCATGTAACCTCAACCTACTCATGCTGAGCTCTGTGTGCCAGGGAAGGAAAGCGCATCACTGCACGTGTCACCCACACTGTGATGTCTTTACCGATACCTTTGCAGAAACGTAACGAGCAGGTTCCTAAAACTACCTAAAAATAATCTCTGAACAAAAATTAAAGGCCATCTCTGAAGATGAAAAGCAGAATGCCCAGCTACTTTGTCTGGAATAAAGCAGCAAAGGGTGTATCACGCTGAAGGTACAGTGCTTTTAAATAATATCAACTCTGAAAACAGAACTAGAGCCTTGGTCCGGTCCTGAAAGAGCAAATATTTCTTGCTCAACAGTGTCAAATGTGTTTCATGTCTTATTCTGTTTTAATAGTGCATAGCCCATGTTATCTCTGCATCAATATCCCCTAGATAATGGCCATCCATGCTTTAAAGGCTTTATAGGTAAACTGCAGCTATTTAATATTTTCTTTTATAGTCAACCAGTCTTTTCCTTTTCATGAAGGAGACCATAGTGATCTACAGATACAGCCTGGCACTGCTTTGTCTGTTACATGATTGTTATGTTTCCATTTATATCACAGTCTCCTCTGTACTATTCAGATCTAGAAAAGGCAAAAGAAAAAAACCCTACTGCAGAGTTAGATTTTCTGTTTGTGGGAATGCATTTGAGAGCAGGGGGAGGGGGGGCTTCATAAAGTCCAATTTTTTAATAAAACCCAATTTCCTTTTCACATCCCAGCCACACTGTGACAAAGGAATTGCAGCAGGTGTCTTTCACGGAGAGAACATGATTGTGAAGCTTGCTGTCATCCTGCTTGCTCAGTGTTTCTGACACTGACAGCCATTTGAGGGGCTGCCGTTAGAGGAAAGCTGTAGCCTGGCTGTGGCTAGAGGGGTCCACAGCAAAGAAGCAGCAACAAACTCTGCAGGGCTATGGTGGTCTCTCTCCTTTGTTCCTTGTCTGTCACCATGTGGTGTCCCCTGTCCAACTGACCTGTGTGCTACTGAAGCACAGTGCGAACTCTTAATCCCTGACGTGCTCCACCACCCAGCAGAGAGGGCATCACTGCCGTTGGAACAGACTGCCCAGGGAAGTGGTTGAGTCCCCATCACTGTAAGTATTTAAAAGATGTGTGGCTGTAATACTTAAGGACATGGTTTAGTAGTGGACTTCACTGCTGGGTGAACTGTTGGACTCAATGACCTTAAAGGTCTTTTCCAACCTAGTCGATTCTATGACCCTGTCACCATGTGGAAGGTTATACGGTTGCACCTCCATGTGCCAGTGTCATTACAGAGCAAACTTCCATGAGGACAGGGACCTCAGTCTGGCTCTGTGCTTCAGCAGGGCAGGAAAGAAAGGGCACTGCAGTAGAAGAAGGCCATTGCCTTTTCTGAGTAAGAGGGCAGCTTCAGATAGATAGCCTCTGGTTTGCAGTGGGACCTTGCACTTCCTCTTGCCATCCACAGTCCTTAGTTCTGGGCTTGTAGGAGGGACAAAACAGGGAAACCAATGGTGATTCTCTCTCTTCCTCTACCTTTTGATTCCCAAGGCGCTCGTTATTACATTCCACTTTAGAGGGCATAGCCTGACACCACAGTGAGATGAGCTGCTGTCATGCTGCAGACAGAGATCTGGGTGACTTTCATCTTCGTAGCCAGTGTGCAGTTTCAAGCAAAGGTATGATGTCCCTGGCAGGGACATCATACCTTTGTGACACTCTAAACCTGTGTTGAAGCAGAGAAAGCATAAAAGTTTAAATAGAAAGATTGCCAGTAATGTGCAATAGGCTGCAAGATAGCTGCCTGATAGTACCTGTGTTCTGGATCTGAATAAGCAGCTGTTACAATATTTCACTTCTTGTTCTAGTGAAAAGACCTCAAATACTTCTTGCAGGGACTGGATGTGTTACAGTGACCTTAGACTGTGTTGCCCAGGCCAGGTAGGGAACACATGTCTCCCGCCATGTTAATACAGCTCTTGCATCTGAATTCCTTAATTTCACGGCTTTGTTTCTGGCTCATAGCATGGAACATTGGGGCTACTGTGCCCAGTGCCATGTCTGTAGGTGTCCTTTCCAAATCTTGCTGACACAGTCTACTAGCACAGAAAGAATCGCCATCAGTGTTTTGAGATCACCTGAAGACAAGGTGTCCTGCTGAGCACTGTGTAATAGCAGACAGCAGCTGCTATGTGCTTCCTTGCTGCTGTTTTCCCCTGTTTAGTAACCTTTGATTGGTCCTGTCAGTTGTACAAGGCTTATAAAACCTGATTTCTAGCTTCAGCTGTGTGTGCATATCTCTTGTTATTGTGTCTGTGCTTAGGTAATCACTCATGTTGACAGAGAATTTCCTTTGTTCTCCCAGGTCAGAGCCCCTCTAGTCATTACATTAATTTGAACAGTTTAAGAATGATCAACAACAAAAGCAGAAAATACCATTTGCTTTCTTTAAATAAACAGCTCATCTTCCCGCAACTGCAATACCCTCTGCTTATCTCGCTCACATATTATACCATACATTTATGCTGTCTGCGAGCTCCTGCCTGCTGGATGTTTCATAATTCTTTGGATTGCATCCTTAGCAACAATTCTGACTTGCAGTCTGTCATTAGTTATGTTGTCCAATATCTGAGATCAGATGCAGTGAGTGAAGAAGTTGGTGGAGCTGTCACAGTTCTAACACCACTACTACAGCGGGTTTGGGGTGGTTTTAAAATGGATTATACTCTTAGTCTTCAATAATATGGCTGTTGATAGGTTTCAGCAAGGTCTTGATTTATGTTGGTTCTTTTTAACCCAGCGTTACATCAGAAGTGTTGCTGAATCATATGGGATGTTTTCTTCTGTTCTTTGGTTCTTCATCTTGTTTTTTCTTCCTTTTTTCTTTTTTAATCTGCTCTTCCCATAAGTGACACTTCATAGAGCCAGTTAACACCTTCACTTTTCCATGTCAAACTGTCCCAGTTTCAAAAAGCAATGAACCCCTAAGAGCAATTTAGCACCATCGTACCAGTAACAGATTTAACTCTGGACAGATCCATGCTGAATTTGTTCATCTGTCAGATGGACTTTCCAATGTGAAGCTTCAGACCAGCACAGCTGGTGCAGCCGTATGTGCTCCTGGTTTATGCATTGAACTTTACCTTCTCGTTTGTGCATCCACACCCTTAATCTTCTGAAAATGTTTTCTGAATGAATCTGCCTGTGTTTAATTTGTGGCTATTTTTCACATGCAACCAGTGTTCCCCTGCAATGTTCCACCTTCTAGAAGACTGCTGGCTCTAGATCAGGGATCCATGGCTGAGAGGAGCTGTGATGAGCACAGGGTCAACTCAAAAGAAATGGCAGGTGGTACCAAACCTAGCGGTTTTCTCCTGCCTCCAAACATCCACCAGGTTGTTGGTGTATACACAAAGCTGAGAGCAGAGGAACTCTGTCCAGTTCTGCACCTGACTGATCAGAAACAAATCAGAACTGCTGGCTGTGTTCATAACATCACTGCAGCACAAACCTGCCATATGCTGTCCTGAAAAAGACCTGAGCAAAAGCACAAGCAGTTAATGCTTCCTCTCCATTCAGCTGATGGTGTCCCTGGTGGGGCTGCTGGTCTGATTGTTCTGAGTGATTCAGCATTTGCCCAGCAGAAACTGGATGGGTCCATGCAACTCAGAAGCTGATGAACAGCTCTCATGTGGAAATAACTCTTCCTTGTGGTGTTACCTGAATTTCAACTATACACCAGAAAGCAGAAGGCTGGGTTTGGGTGACATTTCCAGGCAGATACTCACAAAGTTTTCCCCCTTCTTAGTTATAAATTAAGTCTTTTGGTTTGGATATATAAATTGAGATCACATTAAGTTCAAAATAAGATCCTCTATCCCTCCCCACCTACACACACACACACACACAATCCATCAGCTTACGTCAGACCTTTCCCTTTGGCTAATTGTGGGTTTGCTGCACAAATTGCATGTGGAGTGCTCAAATTTAAAGACATTGCATATAAGTTTGGAGACGTAGAATGCAGCAGGGAGGTTGCTGGGGCCCCTCGCACCACAGTACCATTTTCTCACCGTAGACATGAGTGTGTTCCTACAACATCTTTGAAGTCAATGTAGTGAAGAAAGAGTTTACAAAATAAAGAGCATTTTTGCAGCCAGGACTGCAAGTTGCAGGGACATTTGAGGTCTGATAAACCATTTGATTTCCCACCGTCTACATTTGGAAGTGTCTGTTTAAAATACCAAGCGAGAGGCATATTGGGCTGTTGCAGTAGTAGGGTATTTTGGATTCCAGCCACTGATTTAAATGCATGCTACCTGCCAGCAGTTTAAAGGGGAGCTAGTGCTTGTTTTCAGTGTGAGACATAAACTCCACCAAATGAATCCAATGTTAATAGCCCGTCTCCTCCCACCAATTACTTCAAAGCAACTGGCTGTTTTGAGACAAGTATTGAATTGTTATCAAAATGTCTCAATCTTTAAGCTTAGACGTTGACATGTTCCATAGGGACTTTATTTCTTTAGCCAGAAATACAGCTTTGAGGATTCCACTCAGTAACTTCCCACTTGAGTTATAGATTTTCTGTCAGGAAAAATAAATCATGCTTGTATACAGCTACAATTAAAACATATGGCTCTGCTTTGGCATCTGTTCTTTTTTTCTATTTAAAGACTTGGAAGTGTAGAATAAAAGGCGTAGTTCTATGACTCTAGTTTTTGTTAGAGGTTTTACACTGGTATTACTCTAGCCTTTCTTTAGAAGCTATAGCAATAGTTCTTTACTCTTGGTCTCTGGATCATAGCTTCTTCAGGGAAACTGTAAAGCCTGAATTAAAATGTGTCCAATTAAACTAACAAAAGACTAGATCTGGAAAAGGTAGTAAAGTTTGTTGTAGAAAGCCAGCATAATTAAGCTGAAGAATTGCATAAATACAAATACAACTGGAGATCCCCTTTGCTCCTCTGAGCTTTCTAAATTAGAGATAAATAGTGTTACAGTTGTAGTAGAGTAAGAAAACCCCATTCTGTCGTCAATACCTACCTAGACTAAATTTGGAGAGCAGAAAAGGTGTCTGAAATTTGCATGTAACTTTTCCTTCTGAGCCGTGCACTTTACATCTCTGTAAAGTGTATTGGTGTTAAAATAAATTTGTTTTGCATTTTGATGCCATTTTTACTTCTCATGTTCCAGATTCTGAGTTATCAGATTGAGTGTTACAGTGTTATGGACACAAATATGGAAACGATCTCGGTTGTTTGGCAGTACCTTCACACTCACTGATCAAACACTAAGTGCCATCTGATTACTTTAGCAAATCACAGCAAAGAATACAGTTTACAGTTGGATTATCAGGATCCACAGAGCAATGTGTTAACACATTCATCACATTCAAAGATGAACACATTTGAGGAAATCGGGATCTTCACATTGATAATCTTTGAACCAAAGTAGGCTGATTTTAGTGAATAAGTTACTCATGAATTATTTGTTCAGCTCTGAAAACAATGATGAATCTTCTAAAAGCAGCAGTGGATTTTTTGATGAATAGAGAGCCTTGAAAGCATCTGGTTTGGATGTATCTGTATATTCAGATTTATTTGGAGTCTCTTTTCACCAGCAGGCTAGTGAGACAAATGAAACTACTGCCAAGAGACAAATCCTTCCATTGAAGTTTTTGGGACAATCACTTACAAGTCCCTCTATGACTTTAGTGGTCTGGGTAGTGTATTGGGTAATGGTTCCACTGGATGCCAAGAAAGCAAATTCCATCAAACAAGTTTCTGGAGCACATAGCTTCTTATGACACATCAGAACAACAGCAATGATAATAAACCCACCAACAGAGGCTGAGAGAAGCAAGCATTTTCATTTACCTCCTTGGAGTTACTGTAGTGACCTGCTTTCCAGTTGTGGGATTTAGTGTTCCAGAAGGCCCTTAAAACAACTACTTTGTGGCTGGTAAACACCATAAGAAGAGACAAGAGATCTCATGCTTTGGGGCCATGGAAAAAAGGCAAGACATAAGTCTGCACAGCTAACCGCAGTGGCTGCAGGAGGGCTTGCCTGAGACTCTAGCCACTGTACTGGGACCTAGAGAATGAGCCAGTGGTACAGCTCCTGGGGGGAAGTTCCTGCCTTAATCTTCCAGTGCTTCACACTAGTGTGTGGTGCACATTGCACCTCTACGGCTCTGTTAAGTCACAGAATCACAGAGCAGTTTGGGTTGGAAGGGACTGTTAAAGAACAGCTGGTCCAACCCCAGATTTATTCATACTTTTTAACCTTTCCCTTGTCTCTGACCAATGCAGAAGATCTGTTCCTGGACTAGTTGGAGATATTGCAGAAGTCATAATGCCAAGCTCTCCCACCAGCAGGTTTCTAAACACTTCAGTAAGAATTTCCTTATTTTCTCTGTGGGGAAGCTGAGGTGTTGTGACATGACATGACCTCACTGAAGTTAAGGAAACAGCACAAAATCCACCACTCCCACCTCCTGAGCCTTGTTCGTGTGCTTTTGCCATCAGATGATTGTTGCCCTGTGCTAGTTAGACCCAGTAATGGCAGTAGTCTTTTTTTGGAAGTGATCCTTTACTCATAATATTTACTTATAATGTTGTCTGTCTTTCTCACAGCCTTGTTTCATGCACATTTTGAAATCCATTTGTACATTAGTCCAGTTGTTTATTGCAGCTGGTGCAAGGGAAGCTTCCGTTAAATGACAATATACATATATCCATCTCAATTTCACGTTTGAAAACAGTAAGTTATGGTGGATTCTTTTTTTTATGACAGCACAGTTTGGGCCCTCAGGTTCTTAAATCAGCAATGTCACTTTATGCCTTTTAATTTATGTATTTTGGGTGTTCCAGCCTGACATATTTTGAGCATAAGACATACAATGAGTGCTAGATCTAAAAATGTAGATTCATTGCTGTGACTCAGAGAAACAGAATTACCATATCATAAATTCTTGGGAATCTGTCTTTCCTAGGGCACCTACAGTTTTTCCTGTCTGCTCGTTCTGACTTCTCCCTTTTGGCCATTGGAGTATCCAGCTTCTTGAAACAGCAGAGATTTTCATTATAGTAATGACTAGAGATTGTGCAATGGTTGGAGACACAGGCAACAAACGTATCAAAAGTCTTTCCTTTTCAAATGCTCTCACATGTTTAGCTGTTTGCTGTTCTTGCAAAACCTTCTTCACTTACTGTCTGTCCTCTGTGGATGCACTGACTTACAGAAGCTTCCTCCCTTGCTGCTCCTCAGGGAAAAGCCTTTTTTTCCCCTCTACTATTTTTGAAAGCTATTTAATATGCTACTTTGTGTCTTTTGCATGCTATGTCTTTGGAGAGAAGACAGAGGGATATTTAGCTGGATGGAGATTAATACCTTAATCACTCCCACTGCTTCTTTTGGCCTTGTAGACGTACATTTTACAGTTGCCAAATCTGGAGAAAAAGTATTGCTTTAAAGCTGAAGATCTGAATTACTCTCATGGTGCTGAATGCATCAAGATTTTAGACACTTGAGAGAACTTTTAGTTTTGTTAGCTTTGACCTGTCCTTGGAGTAAAGCAGTTTGGATGGTGGGTATTTTTTAAGGTGGCCCTGGTGATTGGGAAGGAATCAAAGTTAGATGCTGGGAGCAGGTGGGAGTTGCAGAACAAAAGGTCATAATACAGCTAAAGAGAAGGCTGAAAAGGGAGGATCATGGTGGGAATTGCTCCATATTACTTTCCAGGGAAAAGTTACATCTAAATGGAAGCTGTCTAATGGAAGTGACAGGGAAAGAGTAAAAGAAACAGGAGAGAAAAGTAGACATTCAAAGGCCCAGGAAAGACTCCCAGTTTGAAGCCTGGAGAATGGGATATTGTTCATATGCTAAAAGTGAGACCTTAGCAGGAAGGTGCAAGGAACACAAAAAGCCTAGGGAAAGAGTTGGAAGTGTGTTTTGTTTAGCCTGCTTTTTTAGTTTAACCTTGCAAGGGTAGAATTTGGCTTTGGGTAGAAGACTACAGTCACAGGAGCTTGTCTGAAACAGCGGGAGGCAAAATAGATAAAAGAGATAGATACTGTTACCATTTTGTTTTAACAGGTCAGTTTGGGGCCTGTAGAAGTCTCGATAGAATATTTGTTAAATGTAAAATGTGAAAATTCATTAAGTGATAAAATCTCTCCATGCCCAATTCAATGGTAACTGTGGCCCTACGCAGTGAGTTCTGTCATGTACCACTCTGTTAGTCAGAGTTAAACTGAAAACTTCTGTGTGTGGTACCCCGTGGAGCGCAGAGCTATTCTTAAGATTTTGTTTCCATTTGAATAATAATGGGTGTAGTTGTGTTTGAATAAACATAAAGCAGTTATTCCCCCAAACAGCTTTGTTCACAGTGGATGTAATAAATCTGGTTTGCTTGCCCTTTTTATCTATTTTAGTTCCCAATTCAGACATTGAAATGAATTTATCACAATAGCTGATACTACCTTTATGTGAGCATGCTGGTGAGCAACTTTTACTGGGAAGACTATTTGTAGAAAGATAATTTTAGATTTAGATATAAGTTCTTGTGGGAACCAAATGTTGGATTTTTGTGAAGAGTAGCTCCAAAAGTGCTAACCAGCTATTGTGTCACGAAATCATGAGTTACCTGAGAGCTGGAAATCAGAGAAAATATATTGAGCAGGGAATTACTGTTATTAACACTTCATAATTCATATCCTCACCTTTTATTTCTTCCAAACAGTATTGAATTTGTTTTAAGAATGAAGAAACTGATAGAAATAGCCAGCAGCTTGTGGTTGTTTTGCCACAGGGGGCCAATTCCATCACATTATTTTCTTAGTTCCAACTTTCTTGTTTAGACAAGCTACCATGGAGGCTTGTTTCTCAGGAATAAAAGAAACTTGTCAAGCAAAAAGAGTAAAATTACAGAAGGGCATTTCTTTTGTCTCTTTTCTCTGAAGGGGGAAACTATTCCCACTTGAGTCAAATCTTTGCATTTGGCCTGAATTTAGTATTATTTCCCCTCAGTGCTTTGCCTCTGTGTGCTCGATAAACCCAGCCTCCCTGTGCCAACCTCTGCCTGGGGGAGTAAGCCTGTCCCTTACTGTTTTGGGGCCCAGAATGGGCTGTGCCTGAGATGGTGTGGGGTCTGTCACTGAGCAGCAGTTTGCATCCATGTCTCAGCTTCCTGCTGCTCCTGGTCCCAAATAGACAGAATTACAAATGGGCTTACCATTCCTCATGTTTATAATTTAGATTGCATTTTGGCAAAAATAAAGATATTCCTTTCACTTAGTTGCACTTCTGGATCACGTGGCTTGCATCAAATTCCCTGGAGACCTATTTGCTGAACTCTAGGTTTTAACACCACATGTTCTGAATGCAACTTTTCTCTCCGAGCTCAAGTGCTATATAAACCCTTCCCTTGTTTCATGTGGGAGAAATGTGAGACATATGTCACTCTAAAACCTGATATATCTGTCTTTTTCTTGGAACGCTCCAGGTAGATTTTAGCTAAGGGAATGATGGAAAGAGATGGCTTCTGTGACCACGGAGCTAAAGGCTTCTGTTGAAGTTCAGTGTGTGCGCCCCTCACATAATCACAGCCGGAGCTAGCAAAGAAGCCTTAGCACTGAATCATGGAACAGTTTGAAGCCTTGCTTCATTAGGTCTTGCAGTCCTCCGTGGAAAAGCAAAAATCTCTCCCTAAGCAGGAGAAATCATGTGAAATGACTTAGATGTTTTCTCTGAAACTAATTGGAAACCACTTCAGATTACACCAGGTCTGTACTCCGGAGTGTTTTGAGGAGTATTTTTGGACCTTGCTGGAAATCAGGGGGAGTTTGGCACAAAGGCATTGTGTGTTTTCATGTTCAAACACCCAGTGAAACAAAAATGGAACTAGAGCTAATAGATTGACCCGTGGATGATGGTGGGTAGAAATGGCTGTTGTAATACACCTTGAACAAATCTTCTGCCTGTGTGGAAAGTACTTTTTGCAAAACTAATGCAGAGGTTAGTAACCTGCGGGCTTTTGTGTCTCAAATTGCAAGCTTGAATAGCTTATTAAAAAACCCTAAAACTCCTTAGTTCATTAAGGCACAGATTCCCTTCATGTATGTCCATTGAATCCCGAACAGTGTGTTGAATGACTGAGACACAGAAAGTTATGGTGGGCAAAGGAAGTTTCTGGGGCAGATTCTTCCACTGTGATCTCCAGAGCACTGACATGCTATAGATTCCCTGTTTGTATTTGTCCACAGAAGGAATAGTTCCCCACTGAGCAATCTCTCGTGCAGACAGGCACTGGGGCCTTGTCCTGCAAGGGGCATCAGGGTGAAAAAGGCATCTCTCTGTTGAGCAGCTAGAACAAAAGGCTCTGACATGCTTTATAGATTATTTCCCTGAATCTTTACAATGAAGTAGTAAAGAAATTGTCCATATTAATTTAATATATGGTGAAAACATGTATATGCTGGTATTTGATAGCAGGACGAGAAGAGACTTTCAAGTAGTTTTCATGATGAAAACACATTTCTAGGGCACCCAAACCCAGTTATTAGCTGGTGAGAAATGTCACTTGGTTTGGTTTCATCTATGGAACAATCAAATATATAAGTATCTAGTTGTTGTGTAACCCCCTTAGCAGCAGATAAATCAGGTTGACATTGAATTCTTTAGTAAAATGTCATTACCATCTTACAGAAAGGAAACCGGTCCACAGCATCTCCTGGATGCCCCCGCAGTTCCTCATGCCTTAGATCATGCTGCCTGCCTTCTACAGACAGAGATACTTCCAGAATCCTCTAGTTAAATCCATTCCTCCTCCCCTACAAACAGCAAAGCTGCAACTGCCAGTGGTGCTAAGGGAATGGGAATTGTGAATTACTCAATGCAGGGGATTTGCATAATTTGGGGGTTTCATTCCTTTTCAATATCAGAGTTCCATTATCTGAGCTGACTTGGGGTCGAATGCCTGAAGGCCATAGTTGTGATCCTTAGGGAAATAAAAGACACATACTCTCTGCAGAAGGATCACAAGATTCTCTGCAAATCAAGGAGGTGCTCATGACTTGCCACAGGACAAAGGGGAGAGGTGTGGGATAAAAGTCTGATGATCTCCAGGTCATTATTCATTTGTACCCTTCCCAGCGGCTGGAACAGCACACTAACCAAGGGAACCAGAGCTCCTGTGCAGAGCAGGGGAGGGCTGAGGGACTTCCTGTTTCTCTTCAGTGTAGTAAATGAGGTTTCTGTCCCTCTAACTCTGCTTTCTTGGTTCTCCCAGGGAATTCTCAGGACCTAGGTAAGTATTCCTTTGAATCAGACAGAGGAAGAAGCAGCAAGTATGCTCTGAAGAAAAATACATAAGAAAAAAAATACAAGCATCACAACAGCTTTGCAAACAGAATGGCATAAAGCTTACCAGGCTGACATGTCAGCACCTCCCCAGAGGAAATACTGGGAAAGAATTCAACATGGAACATTTTTATATCTAAAGGGAGAATGTGGGGAAGAAATCAGAACAATTCTTTTAAACAAGCAAATTCGAGGAAACATATAGTTCCAAGAAAGCTCAAATAAAGCCCCAGTGAAACTGATTGCCCCTGTCTTACTTAATAAAATGAGAGAAGCAAACCTTTAGCTAAGGCCACAGTTAACTAACAGAGCATTGCTGTGCATCAGGCAGCCCAGAGGGGTGTAGTGCAGCACTTACGGGGAGGGGAGGGTTGGTGAGGAAACGGTTAGAGATATTTGTGGATATTCAGCATGGATGTGCCTTTGCAGAGAGGTGGAAGAGATACAGAGAAGATGGCTCCTTGGGATGGGAACAGGCAAGGGGAGTGCTTCCTGGTGCCCTCAGTGCACAGGGATGGGGGACTGGGAGGGTAGCAAACAGGCATGGGGCACTTCAAGTTGTGTGTTACCCCACAATCTTGCATCACATTCCTTAAGTTTGCTGAGTTGATGTACTACAGTGTTGGAAAGAACCTATATGCTGCATAAAACTCTCTCAGTAAAGGGTAAGAGCAATATACACTTTAAAACGTTAAAACCTCACTTAGAAGTTGGCTGCAAGGTAACTACAGCAAGGAAAACTAGTATTAGAAGGGCTGTTTCTTAACTGATCCAGTGACCAGGTTTCTGTGGGAATGGTGATGATGATCTGTGGGACTCAGCTGAGGCTTACACTGTAAAAGATTTCTGAGAAAAGGGGTGTTTGGTACTTTCTTACATTAGGAGAAATAATTAAGGTCTGGATGTTCAGATACTGACTTCATAGTGGTAGTGCATTATCTGCAATTGAAAGACTGCCCTTTTCCATTGGAGCAAAATATAATGAATTTCATTCAGTGCTGTTATGGATGTGTGGGAATCGGAGTGGAGACTGTCATGAACGCCTTCTTCTTCTGTGCTAACTTGAAAGACACAAAAACTGTTAACATATTCCTAAATATATCTTTTCTGATTTGGACAAAATGTTACCTCGGTAGATATAAATTTCAGACTCCAGTAGTGGTGGTGGAGGCATTGTATTACTTTACATACAGGCTTTTCTTAGTTGTTTTATAACTTTAAATAATGGCAGTAATCTAAAGTCCAAGTTTCCAATTTAAACCCAAGGTGATTACGGTTTCACTTAGCTAAAGACTGTCAGATATGAAAGCAAATCTGTGACCAGTGTCATGCAGGTATAGTAATAAAACATAGGTCTTCATTTTCTTGATTTTTGTTTTAGTTTCATAGCTAAGAGGAAATAATCTATTATAATCAGCTCATTCGTGCTTCATGTTGAATAGTGAATTATTCCAGTAGTGTATGAATTTGCTATTGCAGAACAAATCGAAGGGAATAGTCTATTTTATTCTACCTAGGAAATAACTAGAAAAAATAAGAGGGGTTTTCACACAGCATAGACAATCAGTATTCAACTCCTTCCATTCTTGTTGGCTTAGTAATATTTGTCTGGATCAGATCTGGGAGGATGTGTGAGAGCAGGGTAGGAGGATAGTGAGAGATCTGGAAATGCAGAAGCTTAGGCAAGCATGGCAGTGAGAGCAGGCAAAGCTCTAGGTCAATAGCTGGCAGATGGCTTATGAGCTGAGGAGGCTGCTGGCAGATGGTATTGATGGTGTGGACAAGACAAAGATTCTGGCTATGGAAAGGGAGCTTTGGAAAGACACTAGAAGTCTATCTTTCCTGATAAGAATGCTGTCCAATTTGGATTCACATCACATCTTGTTTTTACTTGGTTTTTCTTTTTCACCAAAGAAAAGGTAGAGAGGTTTTGATGCTGTAAGAAAGAAAAAGGGATTGAAACAGAGCTCATATTCTCTGAAACAGAGAATATGAGGTCTGTTATTTGGTCTAGCTCCCAAATTCTGACCATTCAGTGACAACAAAACCCCCTTACTATGTGTAATTGGCACATAATTATTTGTGATTACTAGTCTGATTCCTCTGCCTCTCTCACTGTTACTGAACTAATTACTCCTCTTATGCAACATTAGCAAATTAAATCATTCCAATTATCCACATTTATATCCTTGTGCTTTCTCCACTGCCACCGTTCTTTCTCATCACCCGGTGTGACGGTGCCTGCCATGCTTTCATTTGCAACCTACTTTCTTCTTAGGCAATTAGTGTGTGCTCGGGACAGGTTCAGAGGCAAGCAAGTGCCTAAAAGGGCTGCCTGTGCTCCAGCAACTCGGTGTGCCATGGATAAGTAACTGTGGCAGGGGATGTACAAAATCAGGTGTGTGCCCACGAAGTCAGGGGGCAGAAAGCTTGTAACTCACAAAGAGATTTGGAGAAGAGGGAATCACTTCAAACGAAGTGAGAACTGGCTTAAAAAGTCATTTTAGACACACACAAAAGACCGAGTCCCAGGACCCAATTACTATGCAGTTTGGTGTTCACTTTAGGATGCCAAAATACAAAGGGCAGTGAACGCTTAAGCAAGCTGAAAATACTGTAGGGAAGTACAGGCTCTGCTATGGATATGTTTGTCGACAGTGAAACTCTGAACTGGTTTGGCAGAAAGGAGAACTTGGGATTTTAGAAGCATGGCATACCTTCTCCCTGGGGCTGGAAGGGTGGGAGCTGCCCCAGTGGAGGTTTAGACTAGATATTAGGAACAATTCCTTCCCCAAAGGGTGCTCAGGCATTGGAACAGGCTGCCCAGGGCAGGGCTGGAGTCACTGTCCCTGGAAACGTTCAAAAAAGTATAGACAAAGCCCTTAGTGACATGGCTTACTGGTAGTCCTGGGGTAAAGGTTGCACTTGATGATATTAAAGGTCTTTCCAACCCAGATGATTCTGTGATTCTATTAGCCCTTAACTGCCCTGATGAACCTCACCTGAGGCCTCCCCACGTTCCACCCATGGCCCCAGAAAGCTATTTGAGCTCAGCCTGGACCTTTCTTTCTTGTTTAGGCTCTATTGGAGTGGTGTGTTTTTGCAGCTCAGCAGTGGTATCTGTACTCAACTATAGCTCTGGCTGGTCCACACCCCTTGGAGAGCAACTGGCTCTCACCATGCTCTGGTTCTTACTCAAAAAATGGGGGTTGAAGCCTAAAGCTGTGATCTGGGTCACAGCTTGTACCCAGTTCAGTTGAGCTTTTGAGAGTGATGGCACAAAACTGGCTCCGGGTCCAGCCCTCATCTCCTTAGTGCCAGGAGCTTGCACCTTCAGCACCTAGCCACAGCTGCTCACCCAGCACCACATCAACTTATCTCTCCTGGTGTTGTACTAACAGGTAAGTCAATGTTTAGGGTTCCACTTATTGCCCAGGAATAATTCCTGCTTTCTTACATTCTTCCTCCTGAAAAAGGCATGACTGTAGCTATTATGTACTGTTGCACAGGTTATAAAATACCAGCTTTGCTGCTTCATGGGATTTAGGCTGCATTGCATACTTGGAATGTTCTACTGCTGTAGTATAATCGAATGCTACAATGACATATAGAAACTGCAAAGCAGAGGTGTGTGCCTATTCTGCTGTTGATCTAACAAATAGCTCATATGCTAAAGTCTGTTTACTTAAATACCTGACTGTAAACCAGCTTTCCTCTGGGCAGCTGCTGCTGATGTGCAGTTGCCTGTTTAGGCCTCTGTATTGTATTTCTTGTTACATTGGATTTCTTGTTATATTTCATTTCCCGCTGTCAAAACAAATTCCTTTATTAATATAATATCTTTTTCTACAAATTTTCAGATAAAATGATTTTAAATGGCAATCCAACAAGGTAATATTTTGTTGCATTCAACTTTAGGAGAAGAGCATGAAATGCTCCATTATTAGATCCTAAGTAGGAAGAAGAGTAAACTCAACAGAAGTGCAAAGTAACTTCTCAGCAAAAATGCTGGTGGAGAAGTGAGTGTTCTTTGCTTAGGCCTTCAACTTGGTTTTATAGGGTTTGAATTCTAAAGGCCATGAAAACTCAGAGGGGAGTACAGAGCAAGTGACTGTCCTAGCTCGAGCATGAAAGAGTATAGCAGGGAGATGACAAGCAGGGATATGACAAGCATAGAGCAAATTTGCATGTCTCAGGCTTACCTGGATGCTTTTTTCTCCTTGTGCAGAACTGAGAACATGCGTAAAGGGTTGGTAACTAGTCACAGAAGGGGGTTGTTTCTGTCCTTCCTTAACAGATAAGGGCCTTGCCTAATAGAAGGACTAGAAATGGACATTTTGTATTTAAAATATTTCCTCAAGAAACAACATTAATTCTTAATGCGTGCCACCAGGATCTAATCGGACTTCTTAGGACAGTGCTTGCTTGATAGAACATCCAGCACTGCTGAGCTCTTGTAGCAGGTCTATACTGTAGAAAATCCCTAAATCCAGCAAAATTCTATCTTCACGAAAACCTGACCGTGTGCTGCATTAGCACACGCTGCAAGTACATGGTGTTTGTGGTTACCTCTGGTCTGCCGCTAGAGTTTGGCTCTCCACTCCAATGCAATCAGCTTAAAGGAGGAGTGGCTCAAATCACTCTTGGTGTATGGTAGTAACTTCGCCCATGGGCACCAGTAAAAAGCACTGTATGCTTCGTTGTGGTGATGGGTGGTATTTAGGATGGATGAGTTTTTCCCAGAACTTGACATACACAGGTTCATATATTTGCAGGCTCAAGAAGAAGCAAGGAGGTTTCATCAGTCAGGTTAGCTAGCTCCGCAGCAAGCTGAGGGCATTCCCAGGGCTTTCTCCTTGGAGAATGTAAGGATACAGAAGGAATTACTTTCATGTCTTTATTACTAAACTTGCTGCTTTCTGTCCTGTTGGATGTGAGCAGCAACAGCAAGATTTAGACACTGGAGTCCCAGGAACACTTGGAGGGCTTCACACTTCTCTTGAGTGTTGTAGGCTGTTTAATTTGATATCAGTGGGGACTACTTAAGGTTTTTGTTAACTCTGGCAATTAAAAGCTTAAACACAAGCTTTTACCTCCTTAAGACTCAATCGTCAGCTTGTATTTGTGTGGTGATAGTCTGCATCAAGAGGTGAATTTCAGTCAGTGCTTACCAGCTGCACTGTATGAGGGAGGGAGGGAGGGCGGGCATTCACCCAATTGGGTCAGTTGGCGGGAAATGGAGAGAGCGGCGGCCATGAGAGGTGAGGAGAGAGGCCATTTTGCCCTTAGTGACACGGTGCAGTGTTGGCCTTGGCAGCCCCGGCGTTTGGACTTGATCTTAAGTTTCTTTTCCAACCCAACTGATTCTGTGATTCTGTGTATTGTTAATACCAGAAACTAGCCTCACATCGGGTATATCAGTGTTATATCGGCTGTTGGTTCTACACTTCAAATCATGCATGTTTAGTGACATGTTCTGGCAGTTATAAAATGTGCCCTCCCAGTGGTTCTGTGGTGATTCGGTACTCTGCTCTTGAAAAAGTGAAGTTTTGAAGTTCCATACTTGTTAAATTTGCTGGCATCTTCTTGACAAGATATTCTTGGTGTTAACTGCACTTCTCAGGTACTGCAGTTCTGGGAGCATGATTACAATGTTTAGTGTGATTCTGCCATCCATTATCACCAACACCACCTACTTTTGCAGAGCTGTAGCAGTGGGCGTGATGCTATCTGGTTCATATTATTGGCCTACAATCCTGTACACAGGAGGAAAATAAAATTCAGACTCGCAGTAACGTAGATGCACATTTTAATTCAGTTTTAGGATTAGTATCCGTATTGCTAACTCAGGAATGTTCTATTGCAATAGGAAACTACTTGCAGCCAGGGAAGTGCAGTGCTTCCTTCCCACGGCATGTGTGCCTGCAGCAGAGAGGCAGTGTTTGGTCAGCAAGATAAACCAAATAAAAATGCATGTATGTTTCAGGTTGTCATAAGGGGGAACTGCAGATGCTCAGTGCTTACCTTGTAATCTGAATGTGATATGATAGAGAAAAACTGCTGGTAGGTCTTTCCAGGCATAAAGCAATATTCATCAGTCCACTCGTGTTACCATACTATGTTCTCCTGCACATCCAAGATGATGGCTCATTCTCTGCAGCTGGTGCTAAAAGATGCAAATATTTGCTGTATTTTGTACGCAGTGATGAGAAGTTGACAGGGACCAAAGACTGGTTCTATGATAACAGCTATCTGATAAAATATAAAGGCACAATATTTGTGCAGGATGGCTTATGGCTTCAAGGGAGGGTAAAATGCTGCCAGACTTGCTCTTGTTGCTCCTTTCTGGTCAAGCGCAGTCCTGTACTTTTATCCACATACCAGAATGATTGCTAACCAGAGGTTTCATCTCGTGTTCATTAACCAGTATTCATTTTCAGTTAAATGAGCAGACTGTTGAAGCCGGTAAGGTAGCAGAGTGTCTGCAATGCAGGGTTTCATTTTGTTGAAGGGTTAATACATAGGTACTTGGCTTCCTCACCTCCTTATGACCTTTGGTGCTTTTAGAAGCGATGAGGAGGAAGCTCCTGTCTCTCAGTTCCCTTTCTCCCCCCCGTCCCTGAATTCCTCACAGCTCATTCAGCTTCATTGTTCTCCCTCTAGAATCCCTGTGCAAGCCTTTCAGCCTCTGTCTTGTCAATGTAGTACTTTGCAGCCATTCCATACCCAGTGCAGTTTCCCTTGGTGGCACAGGTCCTTTGCCTGGTGCAAAGGCAGGAGCAGGGAGGCCACATGTATGTTCTCCCGCCTTGACTGAGTTTCCCTTAATGAGGCCAGTTATTCTCTGACAGGTGCATATATAATAGTTATTGCAGAGAAGAATTTAAATTACAAAACAACTTTAATTCCCTTACAGCTAACCTCAAAGGAGCATGAGCTTAAATAACCTTGGCTAGATTTTGAGCTGCATAATGTATAAATAACCTGCATAGCAATACATAAACATCTGAAGCTTGTTTTCAAGTTCAGATAGCCTTATTTCTTGCACTGTGATTGAGAAGCAGTAAAAATAATAGACTTTTCTAACAAGACAATTAGTCTTTCTGGGGGGAAGTATGTTCTTCATGTGGGGGCTGATGTGCTTACTGATTTGATATCATTCTCTGTCCATACTACCATGGTGAAGTATGTAGTACTTTCCTTTGACCTAGTAAAAAGGTGAGGATAAGATGCTCATGATGACTTAATTAGATGTCAGCTGTCCTTAATTCTGTTGAGCATGGAACTTGGGAGGGCTGGGTGGAAACAGCAGTTTTGGGTGAACTTTCTTAGACTGTCAGATTAGGTCTGATGGGAATATTGAGACCTTTATTCCTGGCTCAAATTACTGTCAAGTTGCCTTGAGATTCTGTGCTACTGATGCCTGATGTCCAGCCACACAGAAACAAGGTACCGATGATTCCTGAAGGCAAGACTGGATGAGGTTGGATGTGCTCAACTTTCAACTAAAGCAGGTAAAGCAGTGAAAATATTTGTAATAAGAGTTATGTGTTTCCAGTATCAACCTGCTGCAGGGAGGTTATTTTCCTAACTTTTGCCCTGCGGTTGTCTTTAAGACAGGCTGGCTGTAGGACAAGGACAGACCAGCTGTTACTTGGGAAGGGAAATCTGCCAAAGCTTGGCTGGAGGAATGTGCCTTTTTATCCTCAAAAGTTACCATGATTTTGTGGTTTGGTACTTCAGACTTTGATTGCAAAGACAGGTTTGATATGAGCTTACAGGCTGATATTCTTCTCAGTGCTACCTTAGGAGTTTGGGGGCTGTCTTGTGACCTGTTACAAGAGTTCTACACACAATGGCTGTAGCTCTGGTACTTGAAACTAGGCTAAATTGAAAAATCATGGGTAGGGTTAGTTTTCCCTATGGAACGTAGGATGACTCAAGTCAGCCAGCTCTGTCTTCCAAGTGGATTTGTGCGTGTGGTTTTATTTTTTTCTCCAAGTAGCTGCAGCCTGAGGAAAGTCATTCCCACTGGAACTCCCATGGGGCTTTTGGAAGGTTTGTCAGCAGATTTTCCAGCTTAATACCTCCTCCAGAACCCAGTTCACATCCTGCACCTCTCCGTCAAAACCCAGACAGTGCCACTAAGGTTCTGCTGTTGTCTTCTGCTCCTTTATTCAACCTGCACACAAACCTGGAGTGAGTCAGCTCCCCCAGGCATGTTACATAGTGTTCTGATCCCAGCAGCCTGTTCAGACAGTTGCCTTCCTGCAGCTGAGAGGATGTGTGCTCCTGGTTCTGGGGCTGGCACAGGATCTGCCCTCCCCTTCAGGCAGGGTTCAGCTTGCCTTGGCAGAAAGGATGAGGAGGCTGTCAAGACACTTGAGTAACACCTTGCCCTAGCCTATAAGTTTGGGCCAATCTTGTTGCTTATTTCTGTTATCTCAGATGGTGTAGTGTGTTCTCAGTGTAGCAGCCAAATGTAGGAAACCTCTGGAGAGAAGAGGAAGGAAGGAGACTGGTGGTGATGAGAGCTTCTAGTGTGCTGCCTTTCTTCCTCCTCTATCCCAGGTTTGTCTGAAAGCACAGGGAGAAATGCTGTTTTCATAACTTTATGATCTGACTTTGTTTAATAGCTTCTGGCTTGTTTCACTTGAATGTGCAAATGTGATGGCTGAAAATATGATTGTGAATGATGTTAACTATTTAATGGTATATTAAAGTTTTGGGAAGATGCTGCAGTAAATGGGCAAGTGCTAAGGAAGTTGGAATCAATGTATGGAACAGATGGGAAAAGCTGAAGGACGATTTTCTTACTTTTACAAGACACTGCATGGAAATTAATGGGATTGTGTGGTGTGCATCACATGCCTTTATTTTGTAAACAAACCTGGATTAGGAGATCAATCTCTTGTGATCATTTATATGTTATTGGTGCTCACAGTGGAAAGACTGGGAAATGTTTCCACTCTGTCCCAGCCTTATAGTCAGACTAGTTAACAAGTTTCTGGTGCTGTTTGTGTGCTGTTTGATTATATTGGCATAACTTCGTACATTGAAACAAGCCTAAGAATACAGTTACGTTCAAAAGCTTTTCAAAGCTAAGATCCTGGGCAAAGCTGTGAGGTTTTCAGATCTCATTGCATAGTTACTTTCACAAATAGAGTGAGAGAGGTGCTTTCCAGAAGTTTTTTTTCAGTTACTGGAACTGTGAAGACCAGTAGTAAAGACTGTTATGTAAATGACTTTATTTACTCAGATCTTATAAACAGAGCAACAAGCACATTCAGATGTACATTTTCCTTCTTGTATGAAATACTTTGTACATTTAGCATGTTTTCAACCATTTACTTCAGATGGAAGACTGGCTTACATTAGTTAACATAAAAGTGCAATTCATTTGGAACCACAAAAGTAAGAGTAGTGTCATAAATGAGGATGTATTAACTACGTAACTTGCAGGGGAAACAGTACACTGTTTGAGTGGATATTTAATGTCCTTGGAAGTAGTGAAAAGAAACAAAAGGAAATAGTCCTGGATTCAGAATTAGCAGTTGCTATGTAAAGTATTCACAACAAAATTCAAGAAGCTTTTCAAATTAATTCACTAATGGACCCATGGTTATGGACACTTTTGCAGTTGTGCTAGTGCATGAGTCTTCTAAGAAAAGAATGAAATTAATATCTCGTGAAATGGCCAGTTCTGGGTATAAAATGGTTTATTTTTCAAGGGCAAGTCTCACATACCAGACACAAGAAGCAAAGCTTGTGTGTTTTGTAAATTCATATTGCAATAAGAGATGTCTGTTCTCAAGTGATGGCAAAATAGGACTACTGAAAAACATGTGGAATGGATTGGTGTGTATTGCAGCAGTAGCTCACAAAACTGACTTTTGCAGAGCTTTAATTACTAGTTAGCCAGATTCAAGATGGATCTGTATATAAGCTAAACAATATATACAAAAGAGCATTATGTGGAACATAACATGCCTCTAACCATTGTTTGTTCCACTTGATTTGAAGTTCCACATAACAAGATGCCATTTGGACTGGAGATTTACTGCATGCCTTACCTTTAGCAGTTATGCAGAAATGTTTTAATCATTTATAGTCATTACTCCAATTAGAAGAGCACTACTCTAAAGCTTTTAATTTTTATTTTTTATTTTTTTTAATCTTTTTTTCTCTCAATTTCTTTATAGTAGACTGGAGTACAAACCTGCAGCTTTGGGGAGCTGGAACTAATAACTGAAGTCACTTACTTTGAACACCTACATGCATTATTTATCTCTAATGATTTCAGATGTGGCTTATGCTATGTGCTTGATGTATATGCACATACATGAATGTTTTGTAAGCACCTTACCTTCTACATGATATTTGAGTTAGGCTGGATAGTAACTGGGCAATTACTGGGGAGTAAGTGCATGTAAAGAAATCATAACTTCTTTGGGATGAGGACTTGGGATAATTTTCAGTGCTCAGTGGCTGCTGCAGTGCCCAGGTAGAGGACTCAGCTTGAACATGCGTGCAGAACAGCCTTGGTGTTGGTATGCTATGTCTGGGAGGGAAGGTAAATCCCACTGGTCTGGCTTTGTCTCCCTTTCAAATAAGGAGTTCCCAACCTTGGCATTGCAAAGACACTTTTCCTTCTAGCTTCTAGATTAATAGTGAAGTATCTGCCTGTTGTAGCAGTCAGGAGTACACTTAGTCTGGCAGTAGAGCTGGTAGTTTTATATGTCATCTCTTGCTTACAAACAGGTAACCCAAGGCTATTTCAGGGTGAGACACAGTATAAAAACTCTTGCATCTGGAGAGAGCACCCTTGTCACTCTGCTTGCCTTTTTTGCTGTACTGAATGCGAGTGAGAAACAGCAATTCTACAGCTGATGGGATTGTTGGTCAGCATCATGCGAGCTATTGCTAACAGTTTCTAGATGAGGTGGATTGTTAAAATGGCAACTTAACTAAATCACTGTCTGAGCATCTTGTCCTTTCTTCTGAGTGTCCAGAACAAGGTAGATCTCACAGTGTAGGTGTTGCACAAGTTACACTATGGTGTCCAGTATTTTTCTGCTAGTAAATAGCCCACCGAATTAAGTGCTAAAATCCAGAGGATGTGTTTTTTTAATTAAATAATGTCAGAAAAATGAGTTATATTTGTATGTCTGTGCAAGCAATTGTAGCAACATAATAACAGGTATGGAAGAGCTCTACTGCTTTCTACAGTCACTGGGTGTTTCTTTGTGGAACAAATGGCACAGTTAATCGGAACATAAATTTGCAGTCCACATTTTAAATGCAGTAATAGCTTTGATCTGTACTTGCAAATGGCTCTCATAAACTTGAGAACTTCCAAAGAAAATGGGTACTGAGGCACAACAGGGGAGACAAAACCTCCAGAGTGAGGGGCTTGGAAAAGCTGGCAGTGAGGCTTCCAGTCCTAGGTAGGGATGCAAGAGACTGGTGAAGGAACTGTAAAGCTCTTGTGTCTGCAGAGCTGGCTGGAAAAGACACTTGAACAATAACAAGGAAAGGAGTAAGCTATTGAAGTATGTTCAGGGTATAAGCTGTAACAAGCCAATGCAGTATCTTATTCTCTTCCTCGCTGTCTGTTTGTAGTATCCTGTGATTATTTTATCTATGATGGAGTAGCGTGGAATACATTTTCTTCTATTGCTGAAATCTGCAGAATACTGCAAGTTAGCAAGTTGTCTGATGCTTTTTGATAGTGCCAGTGGGGCAGAATGAGCAGAGAAATGTCAAAATGCTTGTAGTTCTGCTAAAAAGCTTCTATGCCCTGTTCCTCTTTGTCAAGTCCTAATGAGGATGTTTCACTGAGTTTGGGGCAGTCCTTTGGCAACAGTAATACAAACCAGGGATCATGAGCTTAAACTTTTACCAACTCAGGTGGGAGTACTGAGCCATATGCTACTTCATTGGAGCCTAAAAAGGGCTTGCTTTCATAATGGAACAGAAAGTAAAACAGGTTAATTGAAAGGAATCCATAAACACTTACTATGTATAAATCCAGGAATAACTGAGCTGTTAGAAGAAAGATCAAAGAGTGATTTTTACCTTCACCATTGGATTCATTATAAAAATGCATGATTCATTACACTTTGAGTGTCATGTGTATCTACTGAATTTGCAAATTAAGCAGACATCAGTACAAAAAAGATGATGTATTTTATTGACATAACGTAGCAAGCTGTGCCAAATTTAGAATATGAGCTAAAAAACCTCTCACTTGGATCTGATGAAACATAACTACATTATGCTTTATACTGCTTAGGTGCATGTAAAACTACTTGGACAAATGTGTAATAAGGGTTTGTGCTTTAAGTGCCTTGCTTTCTCAGATTCTAGTACAAGGAGAGGCAGCTCTTGCTCAGCAGGTGGGACTTGCATGGATGGGAAACCGGGCTGGTCCATTTCTCTCAGAACTTGTTATGTGTTTGTAGCTATGCTGCTTGAAAGCTAGTTGTTTCAGGCCGGACTGCAACCAGTAAGTGGTAAGAGAATATGTATCAGTGTAATGTCAGAGTCCTGACTAAGATTTATTAGCTGGAATATAGGGAATAGATGTGATCATTTTTGCTATCCTAGGTCTGGGGAAAAGTGATGGAAACAAAACCCAGAAATCTGCCATTTGCTTCGTTCTTCATTGCCTGGCAAATGCTGTCAAGGAAAGGTCAGTGGATGCCCACTCATCAATACAAGAAGATGACAACTATGTTAGATCATGCTGCGTGAATATTTCCCTTGTAAGGATTTTATGCATATTTGTTTAAAAGTGAGATGCATTGAAAAACACAATTCAGTTCCCTCAACTGCTTTCTGTGTGTGTTGAGAAATAAATGTATGGTGTTCTGTGATGAGATGTTTCTATGGAAGAAAATAGCAAGAGGGAATATTGTCCTGCTTGTGTTCAGGGCAATTCTGGCAGGCTCTAAAGGTGTAGCTGTGCCCAGTTTCATTAACTTAAAGGGAAAACTGCACTCTTAAGGGGACAGGTGGACTTTCAGGTTGGCAGTGGCTTAGTTTGGAGAAAAGTAGTTTGTGGCAGAGATGCCCACTTCTCTGTGGCACTGCTGTGAGCATTGGCATCCAGGCCTCTCAGCTGCTGCTGAGTCCTTGCATTGTCACTGCCTTCAGGCTCCCTGCAGACTGTGTGCCATACTGGATTTAATTACCTCTGATGTATTCCTGACCACATCATGTTCTTTACAGAGTCCTTATGCCATGTACCTGGTGCTCTGGAGGTAACCAAGTAGACACTGGTATCTACTTGCCAGTGTCAATCGGTGGCAGTTTGCTGCTGGACTGCAGTCCTGTATTTTGACCTGAAGATGGCAAAGGCAGCACCAGATGGGGTTTTGACTGCTGCAGCCAGACTTTTGAGGAGTTAGGAAGTAGTAATACCTTTTTTTAGCAGCTGTTGATAACATGGTCTTGAAGGAAATGCTAGCTGTGCTGTATACAGCTCAGTCCAGGAGGGAGAGAAGAACATTTTCGAAGTGCTTTATGTGAGTAGCCTCTTGCATCTACAAATAGGTAGGATAAGGTAACGTATCCATTAAAGGATACGTTAATGTGTTTGTGGGAAACTTTTAAACAGCACAGTGGGGAAAAAGGAGTATCAGAAGTGACTCAAGAGACAAGACACCACAGACTGGGTTTCAGAGATACGCAGTATTTAATTACTGTGCTGATATCAACATAATCGCAGTATCCATCCAGTGCTCACGGAAAGCAGTTCTGGTTTTAAGTGTATTTAGGGAGGTCTGCGTCAGGATGCAGTCCACAGCTTTGTGCAAGGCTGCTTAACAATATTTTTGAGGTGCAACTAACATCAAATATTTGCATGTCTCTTACCTGGAATATTCAAGTAACTCATGAAAATTAGTTTAGAGCAGGTAACTGCTTTGATTAAAATGCCCAGAAGTGTCAAAAGCTGTAAGTGTCTTTGTAAGCTGTTGCAAGGCATATAGTTCTGGTGATGAATTTTTACCTGGAAAGGAAGCTCAGGCTGGTTGTTAGGGTATCTCGTTGCACTAGATGGCAGGGTGCTGGAATGGACATGAGCACATAAAACATTGAGAGAGAAAGCAGGGTGTGTATTACATGGCATCAGCTGCTCTGCAGCACTTGCCCAAGTCCGTATTCTCGCTCTGCAAACACTGGTGTAATAGGTTTCCTGTTTGGGGGAGCCTGTACAAGTTACACTCTCCAGTTACACTGTGGAGGCCGAAGTTCACACCCCTGCTGACTTTGCAGTAGCTCATCTGCATATTGGTTTCTGTTCTTTGTAACACAAACACTTCAGGGATTTCAGAGCAAACAAGTTTGAAGATACACAATCATGCTGGGACAATGCTTTAAAAAAATCCTTTCACAAGGATTGTGATAAAACTTTGGAGTCTAAATGCACTGAGAAGCGTTCCTAATGTTATGGCACAAGCATGTTAATATATTTTAATGCCTGTAATCTGTTATCACTTTCTTACTGCTATTACACCCTTTCCTCCCTTCCCTATGGACAAGAGTTTTGGTGTGATTGCAAACAGTAACTCCTGGAGAGAGGAAAACATTTTTCCTCTTGTGAAGGATAATCTCTCTCGATGCTGACCTTTATGCCTGTGCTCTGAGAGCTTATGGAGGGTACTCGCAGTGTAATGGTTCTAGCAGAGAACATGCTTTCAGACCCATAGTTATGGTCACTTAAGAACTTCAGCAGAGAAACCTGACTACTGAGACAATACATTGTCAAGGTGCAGGTGAAATTGTATGTCAAACTTAGGAAAAATTGCTTTGTGTATTAACAAATTGTTTTTAAACTTATTCTAAGGCCACTCTGCTGTTCAAGTTCTGTGTTGGAAATAAACTGTCTAGTCAGCAGGACTTTAAAGAAATACATTTTGCTTTGCTCTTTGCTGTCATGAAGCACATTAGAACCCCTAGAATGTCTAGGGCATGTATAGTATCTAGAAAAGGGGTTATTTAATGTAGAAAACCCCATTAATGAATTTATTTATGCATTATTACTCGTAATCTGCTTCAATCACATGATGTGAACTAAAGGTAGTATTAGCAAGAGGAAAAAGATAAGCAGAAATACAGACAATTCTGAAGTACCCCAACCAACATGTGCTGACTGTTGAGTGATACAAACACTGGTGGGACAACCTGAGCATTTGATGCAGACCACAGATATTCCATGCTAGTACTGCTGGAAAATGAGAGAGCTGCTCTGTATTCCATGGCTCCTTTGGCTGCAGGATGACAGGGCAACATACTGCCTTGAGGTATTGCACATTTAGCTCAGCTGGTAAAACCCAGCACATCTGTACATGCTCTCCATTTTTTTCCTGATAACTACCTGTGCTCAGCAGTAGGCTTTCGGGCTAGTGATCTCTAGCTGTAATACTCCTTCTACTGCAAATACAGCAAGGAATTAATGTTTTATTTGAGCAGTCAGAAATTGTTTGAGAGAACATAGATTATTTTGTTCCTTGTCAGCTTTCTGGTATGATGTCAGTAGACATCACTGGGCTGTAATGCTCTCTGACTTCTCATATTTAATTTTGGGTCCTACCTGAGGGGAAAGAATTACTCCATACTTATCAGACAGGGCAGCAGTTGTTGTTTTTGTCTAGTTAACTCACCATGTGTCTAGATTGAATTATTTTAATCATACTTTGTTTCTAATTCACAGCTGCTGGCCAAGTTGCATCTTCATCTTTCATTGCCTTTTTGTTGGTACCCTCACTTCTTCTAATGTCTTACATGCAATATGATATATTCCTGAGTTTTACTGCTATTTCATACCCCACTTCTTCATTCTGTGTTACCTTAACTTTCTCTCTTGGCAACTTTCTTGCAACACAGTGTGTGGTGGATTTTGGTATCTACCATTACTGTATATTGATCAACTGATTCTAGACTTGGGTTTTTTTTTGTTTTTTTTTAAGTCCAAGTGTGTGTATTAAGCTTTGACCAGGCTTAATAGAAAGTCCATTGTTTTGTTGTTAATCTCTATGTAATCTGTAACTGATGGCCATCTTTGAAGTCAATGGTATTACATGGGAGTGTGCAGAGTATCTAGTTGTTGCTTTTAACAACTGTAGTTCTTTCTCCAGTTATTCCTATAACTATTTCTGCATCTACTGTGGATTTTGACCTGCATAGCTAAATAGAGGTCCTACTTTTTCAGCCATGGGATAAAATGTCTTAACTTAAAACTATGTCAGAATTGTCCCTCTAGTACATACAAGGAACCTGAAGGGTCAGACTCCTGTGCTTACTGTGTGGATTGTGAATGCTTATGAGAACGTGTTTTTATTAATATTCATGGAACACCCTCATTCTGCAGACACTTGTGTGAACAGTATTTGTCAGAATTTACTTATTATACGTAAGTCTCCAGTAGAAGTTTAACATCCTGGGCAGCATTTCTTTCAAGGCTGTAACAGGTTATTCATTTCATCAAGCAGGCTGTTTACAACACTTTGTGTTTAACTGCATGTCAGCTGTAGGAAATTGTGGATAAGGTACGAGATTGGCTTCTCTATGGGAATTCATGTTGGCTTGCACAAAACTTCTTTAGCTAACTCTATTGCTGTACAGTTATTATCAAGTAGATAGACGGACGCTGTGCTGACAGCATTCCGACAGGAGAGTACTGTATTACACAGAAGTTTGCAAAGAAAAAACCTGAACATTACATGACAATCTTATGCTCAGAAACCTACATATTGAATTAGAATCCATATAATTAATATTAATTGTAATAGAGTGTGACAATCAAGAAAGAATAACAGGAGATTCTGCTCATAAGTCGAGACCTTAATAGAACAGAAGAAATGGAGCCAGATAGAGTCGGATGATGGAAGAATGCTGGCACTGAATAATTCATGAAAGAACACAGTATATTGCATGTGAAATCTGGAGCCTTTTAAACACCTATGAATAGATTACAAAGTTCACTCTCTTCAGGTAAGTAAGAGAGGAAAAGGATGGAGAATGTATACATGATGTAGCATAAACTCGTATTAGAGTTAAAAGGTCGTATACTTCCCATGTCAAATGTGAATGATCAGGAACAGAATGCCAAAGAATATGTGTAATACCTAACTTCTAGGGAACAAAATGCAGCCTTTGTAACAGTTTTGAGAATGTAAAGGCTTGTTAGATGCATGGTTTTCGCATTTAAAAAAGATAAACTACTCCATTTTGGGAACAATATGTGCATAGGGTATTAAACCCAAGTGTGGAGCATAAAATATGTAGGAGCAGTAGGTAATACAAAACATAATGAACACCAGCGTTGTACAGTTTGGGTTATAATACAAGGTGAGTGTGAGAAGAGAAATTCGACTTGGTGTGTGAATGTTGTGATTTCATTTAATATTGCTTCAGGAAGTTATGGTCATGCTCTTTAAACAGGTCTCAAAAGGAGTTAAGGCTACGGGGGACTGATAAGAAAAGATGTGCTGAATGAGGATTCCTCTACAGACCTGAACAAGTATTTCTGGGGAAAACACGTTTCTGTAGAAAGAATATTTGACTTGAAAGAGCAATGATTGAGGCTTGCCAAAAGGATTTAATAATGGTCCTTGAATTCTTCATGGAAGTCAATTAGCTTGAATCATTGGCCTTGTCAGTGATCAGCCTGACTTGCACTCCCTTATAGGGCTGTAAAGAAGCATTAACTGCCATTTACAAGGGTCTGATGGACCTTTCTGGGCATAGTCCCTTTAATTTGTTCTAACATAACAAATCAAATTACTGCAATATGTAAGTAGGAGACGGGTTTTGATTATTGTTTTATCTAGGAAGTTATCAGTCTGCCAGTTTTCTCCTGGCCACTGAAGCTATTGATCTTATTCTTACCAAGAAGGTAGAATGTAAGGGAAACCTTAAGTTAAGTGTCAGAAAGGTTAAGCAGGTAAACTGGGCTGAAGACCATGTCCCTGCAGAGATGTGGAGTAGCAGCCTTTGGGTTGGGAATACACCTGGAAGTGGTGGTTCGCATCCGGTGGTGGGAGAGAGGCTGCAGTGGTTGGGTAGCTCTGAGGCTGGCAGCATTAATGCCTCTTCCAGCTCTGCAGCATGGAGGCTTGTGTGAGTAATAGGACTTTGAAGCCTTGTTTCTTTGAGATGATCGCAGGACAGTTATTTTCCAACACAATTATTCAAGAGTGTCTGCCTCATTCATATGCCTTTGGCTTTTGTCACCCTCTTCTAAGAAGTGAAGCCAGTGTATGGCCAAGCTCAGTCTTGATGTGTGAGGTCACGTACTGTCAGTGCAAGGGTTTTTGGTACCGACGTGGCTTTTTGCTGCAACTTTTCCTAGCATATAATCAAAAAGTTTTAATGGAGTTTGATATTTCCTACTGTAGCTATCATACAATCTTTGTCAGATATTTGGATAATAAACTGTGTTTATTTTACACTGTCCTCCCTTGTTTCTGCTGTGACAGATTTGTGTTAATGTATATAGTTGCACAGTAGAGGTTGTCACAGGGAAGTGAGAAGTTCTGGCAGTTGAGTAAAGGGCATTTGGGAGCTATCGGTATTGGGAGTGGTGTGGGAAATAATTTGGAAGGCGGGTATGAGCATGTTGTTTCTGCCTTCAACACTGAAGGAGCAAACAATGTAGTCTGAATTTGCAATTCAACTGAAATGCATGGACAGTTGACACTCTGAATTTCTATTGTTTTGACTTTTAACAAATCCTAGAAGCTGTGTTGAATTGAACTCTCGTACAAGAATTCAAGACGAAAATGTGTCTGTTTTCTCATCTGGGGCTGTAGCTAAGTGGGAGCATTGGCTTGTTGGGCTGCCTTCTATAGCCCCTGGAAACAAGAGAGCAAATGTTCCTTTTAGCAGGAGACTCTTTCTGCTGAAAGAGCGAAAATAAGCATTGCAATTAACAATATAGTTGCTTGGTGTACTGCACTAGCTTGTGTATGGGGCCAAAATGCTTAGAAGCTGCTTTGGTATTTTTCAGCAAGCATTTGTATTTGACAGTTGTTTAAGACAGGAAGCAGATGCCTTTACGGCATTTTGCTGTGGTCATTTCTACTAAGGAGCTGAAACTTGGAATTATACTCAAACGGCACATCTAGAAAACAATCAGCCCTTTTCTAGGGAGTGGGGAAAGCATCTGTAAGTATGGCAAGGTGATCACTGAAGACACTTGCACATGTGATTGCAAGAGCAGATGGGAGAAGCCATTTAGCTGAAGAAAGTCAGTTACTGTAACTGAAGTGTGTTTCAGGAGCACACATTAATCCTAGCTTTAGGTGGAGTTAAGCTATAGGAGTTAACCAATAGGAGTTGGCTGGCAAGATGGTATTTTGCACATGTATATGCTAATGTAAATGTCAATGCAAATTTAAGCACTCAGGAACATTTTGGATTTGGGAAAATCCCCCAAAATTTTAATTCCATAAGCAAAATATTATTTTGGCAGCACATGACAGAAATAATCCTGCTCCCAGATGTTTCATACTATTGCAGTTGAGACTAGTTGCATGGTCTTCTTCAAGACTGCTCTAAAATAGCACAAAAGCTTCTCAGAATGTGAAGCAACTCAATTATACAATAAAGCAAAAGAACCACGTCTGAAGTCCTAACATTGCAGAGTCTTTTGGGGAAATACAATGGGGAGCTGTCTTAACCAAGTTTTAAAGTATGTCACTTGGAGGACAGAGTGGAGGAAAACTCTTGAAACTGAAGGAGAGGTGGTCTCCTGTAGCTTTTATTTGAATGCCCTGACATACTGTACACCTGATTTTCTCAGGCTGGGTGCTGACACTGCGGCTGGACCCTTCTGTAGCTTACATGCAGAAGTCTAAGTATTGAAATCTGAGTATTCAGACTGTTTTTTGAGCACTGAGATATCTGTATCCTTCTCAAAGTGAATACCTTTCAGACTCATCTGCTGCCTCTTATCAGGGTGTAGTACAGGTTGTGAGTATTCCCCTCAATACTTCAGAGGTGGCTTTTCAGTTCTGCTGCTGTTGCAGAGTTCCACTGTCCTCAGGTGCAGAAGAAAGAAATGGACTTTGAAGTTAAAAATGCCCATCCTAGTAAATAAAGCAAAGCCATGCTGCTGCAGAACACCCCATGCCAGACCATGTCTGCACACAGCCTGTTTCCTTGGAGGTGTTCAAGGCCTGAGCTGGTGAACCTCCACCAGTGTAGGGTTTGATTGCTCCTGGGCTGAGGGAACAGCTCAAGACCTGTCCCTCCGCTGAGCCCCACAGCTCCCTGACAGGACCAGTTTGTAGCCTCCTCTCTTAACAAGCTTCTCTTCTGGTATTTTGACTCTTAAATGGCAGCTCAAATACTTCTGTGACACATTAACAACATCATCACCTTGCAAGTACTTCTTCTACAATTTTAATTTATCTAAGTGTTGACAGCAAGTGTCTTTTTGACATGTGCTGGTCAGAATTACCTGGGTGTTCGTCTTAGATTGTAGCTCTTGTGTGGTTTCAGTAGGGTCCTGTTTAACAGCCTCATGTCAGTATGGTGCTTGGCCCAGGAAAATGGAAGACTGTGAAAAAAGGGAGAGATGTGTGCACATGTGGTGGTGACACCAGCTGTCACCTGGACTGTCAACATCGGTGATGGCTTGAAATGAGTCATCTTGCTTGCAGCTCTCAAGCTCCTTGCATTCCTATAAATTATATTTTACAGTAAGTACTGTTGTTTCTTCCCTGCTGCAGGGTAAATCCTGCCTGAAGTCAACTGTGCAAGTGCAGGAGGGGATTTTCTCTGTGGCAAGATCCTTGCTGAAGATGGAAACTCTCGCTGTGGACCACCATGTCCCACTTCCTGCAATGCTGAGGACTTGTGAATGGTGAGTACAGTTGTTACAAGCAAGAAATAAAAGAGCAGGGTATGGAAATAAATCCACAGACTGGAAATAAGGAGGTGTTTGTAAATATTAGTTTATAGAGTGTGTATTTCCTGGTTTTACTTTTCAGCACTGTGTAATTTGGAGTATTTAAAATGTGAACATTGATGTCATTACCCACTATGGGTGGGGGGAGGAAAGACAACTTGTTCACAGCATGATTTAATGGTACAAAGCCTAATAAATTCATTGTCACATGCACTTTTTATCCTCTGGTCCTTCTGCCCTGGACTTACCAGTATTTTTTAATGTGCATGTCATAGCCTAGTACCTTGTACAGAAGCTTTGCTGTCTACTTGAATGAAGGAGTGAAGGGAAGGAGCAGGGTGTATTCCCCCTGGCATCTCAGCATTACAGCATAGCACTGGAGAGTACTTGTTATGCTTTGTTTTTGGGGGGAGGTGGACCATAGTTTAGTGTGCTACAGCTTTGTGGGATTAGCAGAGGCTTGAGAGCACAATATACTAAGTGTTCTGGCAGTACTGCTTGTTTTGGTATCCCTTGTGGTTATGAGTGCAGAGAATATCCAGAGATGTGAGACTGAAGAGAACTTAGTAAGAATTTTAGAATGTTCACTAGTAATAAAATGAAGATACAAGTTGAGGGGGAGAAACCCTATAAATTGGTGCTTGGTCATACAATAGTTGCCATAAGGAAGGGCTGAATTTAAGGAGCTAAAAGTGAGGCTGGACCCATTCTCAAGCACTTTTTACACTCTTATAAAAAATTTAAGGAAATAGCATGTTGAGCACTTTCAAATGTAATGATGAAAAAATAAATTATAAAATCAGAGTACCTGGCTGAAATCTTTTGGACTGTAACAGTGTTGTTCCTTTCTGCTGGTCTAATGTAGCCTATAGTTAGATAGGGTTTGTTTTAGACAGAAGCTAGAGGATTCTAGATTTTTTTTTTGAGATTTTTAGAAACCTGGTTTGAGTTGAATGACATCCTATGAGGCAAGCTTTCCTAATGCTAAATGAAGTGAAAGAGAAAATATTTTATTGTCATTCTTCTCTATCTGATACCAGGGTACTTGGTAAGCCCTCCCTTTATGTACTTCCAAGCTAACATGCCCTAATGATTACTTTATAGGTAACCCTGTCTTTGATTATGGAAACACATGGGTCTGTCCTCAGAATGGGAAACTGAGGCTGTAAGCCTCACTTTTGACCTATGATAAAACTTCAGACTCCTGTAGAGCTTTCCATAGGAGGATCTCTGCATGTCTCAAAGTCATAAACAAATTTAACTTGCCTGCTGTCTTGTGAGGTAGGCGAGTACTGTGTTTGTATGCTGCTGCTACAAATGGGGAAACTGAGAGACAGTTTCTGCTTTATTGCCTGAAAAAGCACTTTACAGAACATACAGAAGACATGCTTGCCTGGGGGAGATTACAGTATAAAGACAGACTAACAAATGGATTGAAAAGAACTAAAGAGATTGGGGTGAATGAAAGGAGGAGAAAGGCTGCAAGACCATGTGGCCACTTTGGGAGTCATGTGCAAATCCTAGTGCTATGGCTTGGGATTTTTTTTTTTTTAAGACTTCAGGTTTCTCTATCAGGTCAGTTTGTAGACTTAAAAACTGAAGGCAGTCTAATTCATGCTTTCTGGATGTAAAAGTGTACCACTATCAGTATTCGTGGCAAAAAGGAGTGAGAAATTCTGGACGATATGCTAAAATATTTGTTTTGCTGCTGCTAATGCTTTTTTAAGATATGTGAGGTCTTGCATAAGCAGTGGACTCCTGTTTTGGTGCCAGCAGATACAATTGCAACCTATATTGATCAGCTAAACAGCATTTCTCCTCTTAGGCTGTAGAAACTGCCCCTTTCCACTATGATTTGGGTTTTTTTTTTTGTGCTTACCTAGTTAAATACACAGCATCTTGTATTAGAAAACCTTCAACACTGGAGAGGGCAGTGGAATCCAAGTGTATTATTCAGGGCTCTAGAAATTGCTATTACTGTGTTGTGTTTTCAACTGTACTCTATTTCTGGATATGAAACTAAACAGCTTGGTAGGCCTTCATAGGATCAGTTTTGTCAAAAGTTGCATGCAGAGAAAGGGAAAATAGAGCTTGACTGCTGTGTGATAGAAACTATTGGCAATATTTTGATTAATATTTGTCACTAGTAGCACTTAATGTCAAATGCTTATTCAGCTTATGATTTAAAGTCATCCAATGCACTGCATAATTGCAAGTAGGAGACATTTGTGCATCTGGTATTTAAATGGAGTATGTGTACTTTGCATTCCAGAGCATCCCTAAGCACTGCTGTTAGAATTGTCATTTTAAAAATATGTTTTGTCCTGCTTTTAGAGCACATTTAATCTTTTTGCCATTAATCTGCTTTCCCTAAACCTTTCCCTAATTCTTCTGAAGGATTCCCCCACCTGCTGTGCAGGCTACACAACACAGTGAATCTAATCATGTCTGGAATTATCATTTTTATCAGTTTAATCCATATTTTGATTTGCTTTCCAAAGCCGTAGACATTTTATGCACGGGGGTGAGTAGTGGAGCAGTTGTGGCTTTTCAAAAAAGCACTGACAATACAGTTCAGATAATCAATTTAGATTATTTTCCGGAATGCAGCATTAGTGTTCCATGGAAGTTAAGCTTGATCCTTAGATCTATGGAATAATTTTAAACTTCAGATTGTAGATGAGGTGGGACATGTCCCTCTGCTTGTTCGAGCAACCATTCTGAATTGTCCTGATCAACACTTGCACATTCTTGATTGTACACTCGGCATTCTGCTGCCTCTCTGAATTTGTTCAGATGCTTTTTTTCATATGAGGTCTTGTATTCATGTTTTCTGGCAAGTATTTATAAAATGATTGGCAGCTAAGACATCAACTGTTTTCTTTACATTACAATTTGCTAGCATCAAGTGCACCTTCAAACATTTGAAGAAGGCCCCAGCTTCGTTCAAGCAGGTGTCTTTGGCACAGTGGTCTCAAGATGAGAATTTGACTTCTTGTTTCTTTCTCTTATTCCTATTACCTATGCTGCTTAGGATTATTAGTCAGATCCTGGTACTGGCAAGGCCTTCACTGAACAGAAAATAACGGCTAGCAACACCCTGTGCTAATTTGGAAGAGGCTGTTATGCCATAGATGAGATGCTTAGGAGCAAACTGGATGACTTGATCTAGATGCCTTAAACAAATAGCTATGGAGGTGCCATCCTGGATTTAAAGTTTCATCCTTTCCTTTTATATATATCAGAGCTGCTTTTTTCTCTTCTGCTCATGTCCTTCACTTGTTTTGCTATGAGATTCTGGAATGCTCAGCAACAGCTAGTTGCTTGTCCACAAAGTGGTCTAGCACTGCTACATTGGTAAAGCTGTTCTGTAAAAGTGTCTTTTAGAAGACTTCTAGCATAAACTGTCAGATTGTAAAACATTTGCAGAGGGCCATGGTTTCGACTATTTCCATTCAAAGCAGGACATTAGGGCTCCAGCCACATTTCATTATCCATCTGAATAACTTTTTTCTAATTTAAAGCTTTGTCTAACCATGAGCACTAAATTAACACTGGGTTCTCTCTGCCTAGTGGGAACACTAAATAGATAAATAAAAGTCATTGCAGGATAATTGTAGGTGCTGTGGGCTGAAAGCCAAACCAGGCCAATTCAGCCTTTGAGCCCTGTCTGTCTGTCTGCTTTTCTTCTTCCTTGCCTATCATAATAGGGTATTCAATTATAATCTTTTTTCTGCATGCACAGTGGAGGTTTGCATACAGTGGCCCAGAGGCATTATTAATCTCAGTGCATTTGGAGAGTGAATGAAAAGACTCAAGGTTCGGGGGGGGAGGTTTCTTTCCCTCTCTGCAGCTGTATTCATCACTTAAGGTCTTTGTCAAAAATGTACTTCTTCTCCCCCCCCCCCCCCCCATTCCTTGGAGCATAAGCTGGAATTGACTCCAAAAGTTAAAGGACAATGGAAGCATTAGCACAGGGATTATGGATCTTCATGTGCGAGATGGGGGTTGTGGGAAGAAGGTAGAGGCCTGCTATTGGCTGGATGGAAATTTAAAACATGTGCCTAGACCAGTGCTTACCACTACATAAAGCAATAGTGCAGTCGTTATTCATATGAGGCTTTTCAGGCCACTGAAAATAGTATAAAAGAGCTGTTTCTGTAGCTGGCAAACAAATAGAGTTGCAAGTTTAGTGTAAGGATCTAAAGAAAGTTTTTAATGAATAACACGTATTTGTCCTTTTTTCCAGTGGTAGAATTGTCTTGTAGTAGCTTGAAATGCTCTGGATGGGTTCTATGAATTATTTGAATGATCCGTGACTTTTTTTTTCCGCCCCTCCACTCTCATGGGAACTTCAGGGTTTGGAGAAACTGCATGTCATGCATGCCTGCTATTGGCAGGATTATGGTTGATTTTAGCTGGGTATATGCCTTCTAAAATCAGATGCTCAACATTATAGAGCAATCCTGCATGATTTTCAAGGTAAGTTTCTGCAACAGGAGTAGCCTGGATCAGCCACAGAACGTGATAGAGCAATCAGTGAAATCATCCAAGTCATAATGTCAATTTGATACATGTTAATCATTCATAAATTTTAGTGGTCAAAATTATTAAGCCTAACAAATGTTGTTCCCTCCTGTGAAGACAAGATTTTGGTGCTTTAACTTTGGTAGTCAAGCTGACTTGAAGCATTGAAAGTTGAAGGAGCATTATTGCTTCCTCTGTTTCAAGGGAATTGGTTCACCACAGATGTAGTTACTCAAAATGACTTCCAAAGTGTTTTCTAGTCTTCCCATGCAGGTCTAGCTGATGCCCTTTGGTGACTGTAGTCTTTCAAAGAAAACAGGGTGTGCTTCTGCTGTACTAGCTCTTTTCCAAATGGCTAGGCACTAAAACATTGTTTGGAAAGGTTTTCTATCTCCCAGATTTGCCTGGGCATATCTAAATTGGGCAACCTATTAATAATAGATTTTCTTCTAAGATGCCTACTATGTTGTCAGTGTTATGGAACCTGCCTTCATTATACTCTACTGGCCTAATTAAGCAAGACCAGAAATAATGGCAAATAATAAATGGTCCTCCCTTGCCCTGCTCATTCCACCCTTTCAATGGAAACACTACAGTGACTACTCAACAGGAGAAAATAAACTAAAATCTAATTAATCTGTTAGGGTGTCTTTTAAAATAATAAACAAAACCTCAAACAAACCAAGCCATCAAACTTGCAGAATTTCTCAGTGGAAGACTTCACGCCTGCCTACTAGTAAACTGGTGTTTTACAGGATCTGATTTAACCTGGATAATGCTTTAACAGTGTCTTCCAGCATAAAAGCTTTAACATTTCACATCAGGACCTTGATTTACTTACCATCTGCTCAGAGGTCTGTCATCAACAGAGAGATTTCTAGCTCCCTTCAGATAACTGGCGTTTGGCAGAGTTCTGCTAAACAGTCTATAACCTTGAAGACAAGGGGAGTATATGATAACTCATGCATATCAGTTAACCTTTAAAAGGCTTAATAGTCTCTTTTCCTAAATAAAAGTGGCACATACTTCAGTTTGGTCCTGGTTGTTCCTGATTTTCTTCTGTTCTCTTTAAGTCAGAAAAAGCCAATGAGAACTTGGAGGCAGTGAAAAAATTGTTTTTATTTGCCATTAATATCTTTAAACTTGTATTTCTTATGGCTCTTGCAATGATGTTTCTATCAGAAAAGTTTTTTCTGGAGGTTAATGTATTTCTGGGAAAATGAAGCAAGCTATTTTTGTTGTCTTATTCCAGTAGAGTCAAGAAATTTATTAGGCTAAGTTTGTCAAAAGTCAGGTAGTCAAAGAACAGCTTATCTCAGTTTTAGCTTTAATAATAAGTTTGACATTTCAGGCGGTTAACAATAAATTTCTTAAGCTGTTGAGTTAATGTCAGAGTTAGTCATCAGGTTTAAAGAGCAGAAGAATGTTCCTGTAGAGAAATCTGCATGCTTGAGAGTTTACTTTGTGTTTGGATGCTAACTTACTAGTATTTGGTTCAGACCTAAGCATCTAAGGAGTAGTTAGACCACAGCCACTTTCAGATGAAGCAGCAGATCAAAATGTTTGTAAACCAAAAAGATTTCTGCTAACAGATAGGTATAGAAGTTAGTGTGGAAAATAAATCATCTGAAATTCCAGCAGTGCTTGAAGCAGTCTAGATTTTGCTAACAAATAGTGTAACTTCTCAATGTGTGCAGTAGGGTGACCAGCTACCAGAGAATGTCTCAATATACTGGATCGATTACAGACCACATGGGAGGTTTCTCTCTCTATGCTTTATTTTTACTCTGTTCAAAATCTGCCTTTTTCTGTACATGGCCTTTTTGACTAATTGGGATGGAGGATTTTTAGGATAAGCTGGGCAATTGTTCTCTTCAGACAACCAGAAAACAAGTACTCCAGTTGGTCCAAAATCCAGCTGGAGAGGAGTTTGTGCTGTGACCAAAGCTCTACATTCTACCTAGTTAAGATTCTTCTCTGGGCTTTTTATATTATGGGGGCAGTTTTGATTTGCTCACTGTTCCCATTTGTAGCAATAATAACAAATGTAAGTCTGGGCAAAGACTTTAACTCGGGTGAGTTTATCTGCTCTTCTACCTGACCTTTTAAACAGGTTTCAACTTGTAGTGTATCAACTCCTTGGTCACTTGAGGAACAATTGCTAGAATCTCTATGTCTACTTAAAGGAATTCTTTTCAGTAAGAGTTCCTCAATTTTTAGCCTTATCTCATTAAAAACTGACAAAAATAGGTCAATTTTGTTTCCTCCTGGCAAAAGAAGCACCAGGCAGTTACAGAAAACTTGTCAGAGCCACACTTCTGAACAGAAAGATATATACTGCATCCAGAACGAACCTCAGTGTATTGCTGCACGGTGAGGGCTTGCATTCAATATATTGCTTTATTTGGGGAGGTGGGTGTAGTGAAAAGAGTCAAATTGTTGGAATCCTTGCAAGCTTGCCTCACTTTGCCAGCTTTTTTCCAGCCCAGAATGTCTATGTAGTTAACAGTTCTCTTATTATACAAATCTGAATGAATAGCTTTGAGGGAAAGACCATGCACATACCGCTTCTAGGTTTGTATACTATGATGGAAGCAAGCTTCCATGTTTGCTTTAGTGTTGGGGATTTTTTAGATACTTCCAACAAGTTAGCAAGGATTTTTCTTCTACCCTTTGAATTTAATATTTAACCATGCTAGCTGGTAACATCTCACTGAAGTGAGTGTTGGCTGAAGCAGGGCAGATCTGGTAGAAGATTACTTCCTCCTTTCCATGTATTTGGTCAGTTCCATATTAGTGGTTGACAGTAAGAGGACCTGCTACATGTGTTCAGTGTTTCAAGCAATTGAGTACTTTGCAGTGATGTCAAAGAGATGATGAATCAGTAGTATCTCAGGCTTTTTTTGAACTGCGAGAGAAAGGGACTGGGTCTTACTTGAGCTCTTGCTGAACAGGCAATAGAGGAAAAGCACAAATAATGAAAAAAAACCATCCAGGTTAGGATACATGATTTTCAAAGGGAAGACCTGACATCTCTCCTACACAAAGGGTAGTAGATCCCCAGAGGCTGGTCAGTCTTACTCATGTTTGCTTCATGGCTTTTACCTGAAGAACAGTGATGGAAGATGGTGGCTTAGAGGCTTGACAATGTGAAGCTGTATATGTGCATGGAGGGCTTTAGTGAAATGATTAAAACCACATTTGCTCAAGACACAAGCTTTGCACATTATCAGCTTTCATTAAGTAGATGTCAAAAGAAATAGCTCTTTCTAAATAGGACTGATGCTACTGTTTTTCACATACAGAACACAGAGGTATAGAAATTAGCTTACAATTACAGAACAATGCCAATGTGCTTTTAGGTCTTGGGAGGCCAGCTGGGAACTGAACCACGAGCTATCCTTCAGTCTTGATTTCTAAAGCAGCTGAGTTGTAAAAGGAGTCTTCTAATGCTTAATTTGTCAAAACATCCTGCAGTAATCTCTTGGATGGCTTGGATATCAATTTTAATGGCATTAGGCCTGATACGCTTTGTTTTCTCTATTTAAGATGAAAAACTGAATAGCATAACTCTAAATGGCATCCAGGTGCAACAACACCTTTCTGTATTGCTTTTCAAATTCCTGACTATGCACTAGGACTGCAATTAATTTATAATAAGGTTTGGCACAAAGCACCATAATTTGGCTCTGAAAGAGCCAAAATTAGCTTAGCTATGATTAGCTTATGAATGTTTCTATATTGCTAGTGATTGACAGGAGTCCTGTGGACATTGTACTACAAATAGATATGATTTGTCCATTAATGAAAGTCACTTTGTTTACTGCTAGGCATGTTAAAATAATAAAAGCCACTCTGCAAATGCATTGTTCTTGAGACCCTTAAGCTTCTCGCTTACTGAACAGGCAGTATTCACAAGCATATGCTTGTATTGTAAACCACTGTTATCTCTGCCTATGTACATGTTCATTTGTGGATACATAAGAGAACAGGTTATGATCATTTATGTGTACAAGAAGTGGCTATTGGCTATGCATGAAATATTTTTGTGTCCCAAGGTCTCTTGTGACAGAGATCAAACACTGAGGGTTTTTTTTATGCTTGTAAGGTATTTTAACATAAATATTTATCAGAAAGATAGGTTATATACTTCTGGTTCTGTTTTGGAATGCATCAAGATGTATTTTGACAGAATTTGGCATGTTCTTGGTGGGATTTTCAGATCTAACATCAGTGTGGTGTTGACCTACAACAGGTGAGCTTGAATGCTTCATTTTGAAAATCTACATAAGAAAGTTGAAAAGAAAACAGACTATACCATGAGCTAACCTGCTCCTCTCTGAGAGTAGTATTTAATTGGTACTAGACTTGATTTTTAGAATGTATTTTCAGCTGAATTCCTTCCTTGATTCCTTCTACTATTTAAATGTCTTCCGTACATTGCATACAAATCTACATTCCAGTTTCTATTTACCATGCTCTGTGAAACTTGCTACTGTGGAATCTTCAAACAATCTATCTTACTTTGACCTTCTGCAAGGTGTCTTTTTGTGTTTCAAAGTGCCACCTCCACTAACACCTTGAATTGTTCCAATAATCTTCAGAACAAGGAACATGTTGCGTTGAAACACCTGTAAATGTAAACTTCAAATGTTGTATTCAAAACAGAAAATCTCCCTTTTGTTAAAGAACTAAGGCTTTTTGATGCAAGGCTGGATTAGTTACCACATTGTCAACCCTTCAACCCTTCTGAGCGGGTGAAATGGCACCAATGAAGAGATCTTTTCCTGCAAATGGCTGAAAGGAAATAAAGAATGGACAGAAACCACTTTTCACTTGCTGATCCTCTTCTGGCCTGTACTTTTTAAAGTCTTTCATGGATGGCATAAATTAGAGCAACCTAAAGGAGCCAGAAGAAATTGGGGCAACCTGTCTTGGAAGTAAGGAGCTGTAAGCAGTGACACTACTCCCTCTTCCGATTTCCATGCTGAGTGGAGCAATGGCACGGGGGAGGCTCTTCCCTGTTCTCTTACATTGTTCTAATACAACAGTATAATTACTTCTTCAGCATTTAATATTCTTTTGATATACTTATTGTGTTTCATTTTCTAAATAGCTGGTCTTTTTCTCGAATGTCCTGGGTACGTTTCCCTGATTTACTTTCTCATTTAAGACTCTAATGATCTCTGGAGCTGCCAGTAGTAGTAGATGATTTTGTTAAATATTTGGAAGCTGTCCCAGTTTCTGCATCACCTTCAGAGGTGGTGATCTTCTGTTTCAAGTCCTTCATGATCTTCTCCCTTTTAGGACTTCTTTAAAATGCATGACAGCAGACTGAAAACATAAATCAGGCTTACAGAAAATGTATTTTGGTATCTTTACTAAAAGTAAGTAAGTAGAAGTAATGCTGTCTGGTCATGAACTACCAGCTAAATGAAAGGGGCTAGATCTCCTGTCATTCTGTCTGTTACTCTGGATCCAAAATCTCACAGCTTGGTTTCTGTCTGGATGTTTACTCTTGGAGCAAATATGTATGATAAACTTAATGTTAATTGAATTTGGTTGGGTTTGTTATTCAGTAGATATTTCTATTTTCCAAGTAATTCCTGCAGAGCATAGTATTTTGCAGTAGTTTGAACTTCTGGAAAGCCATCTTCATACAACAAACATCTAAAAGTTTTGTATATTTGTCCTGGGTTCAGCAGTAGCAATCATTTTTCTCCTTCTTGGTAGCTGGTGCAGTGCTGTGTTTTGACTTCCGGCTTGGGAACAGAGCTGATAACAATGATGTTTTGGTTTGGCCAAGGACTTTGTGAGCCTCATGCTCTGCCAGGGAGGAGGGGAAGCCAGGAGGAAGCAGAGACAGGACACCTGACCCAAGCTAGCCAAAGAGGTATTCCATACCACAGCACGTCATGCCCAGGATGTAACCGAGAGTTACCCGGAAGGACTGGGAGACTGCAGGGTTGGAGGAGGTATCGGTCGGTACTTGGTTGGGCTGGGGGGAGCGAGTTATCGGTCGGCTGGTGGTGAGGTGTTGTATTCTCTTCCGTTGTTATTTCCTTTATCATTATTATCATTGGTGGTAGCAGCAGTGATCTGTGTTATACCTTAGTTACTAAACTGTTCTTATCTCAACCCCGGGGGAGTTGCATTCTTTTGATTCTCCTCTCTGTCCCTCCGGGAGTAGGGGGAGGGAAAGAAGGGGAGGAGTGAGTGAACAAGCTGTCTGGCTGGGTTTAAACCACGACACGAGCTTAAGGAAAGCATTAAAATCTGCAGCATATATTTTTGCTTCAGAAGCAGGCCAATCTTGCTATGCCTATTTTCAATATTGTGATGATTTTCCATGTTACTTTATATATTTCCAGTTTGATCAAAATCTAGCCAGAATAGCTAGTACCACTCTACCAAAAATCTACTCTTTAACAACATTTTGCATTAGGTATTTACAATATGGAGGTAAAAGCAAGCCATGTCCTCCTCTTCAGAGAAAGATCAGGTGAGGGAATCTCTCCACTGCTTCTGCCTAAGAAACTTCAGTGCAAATCTCTGGGTGCCTTAGGGATAACAGGAGGAAAGACTTTAAATACTGTTGATTCTTGATCAAACTTGATTTTAATGAAAGTGTCTTTTACAAAAAGGGTATGTAATTGACCTGTCTTTGTACAGACTATTGTGATTGAGAGGAGAATTAAATAATAACTGACAGAGGCATCACTTGTTTAAGCACATGGAAACAGCTACTGTCAAATATGCAAACACAAAAAGGAAGAAAAAGCCTCAAACTACTCTTTCGTTTCAGTTAAGATGAATTACATCAATTGATCTCCAGCAATTCTGAATCTGTTTCAAAGAATGTTTTCAGTATAATAAAAATATACTTTCTTACTACAATCTTAATGTCAGGAGTGGCAAGAAACAAGTCTGACTAGAATAACAAATTGTCACTAGTCAGCTTCCTAGTGGGTGTCAGTGGGCACCAAGCCTATTATGCTGCAGGAAATTTTCACTGTAAATGTGTTGAGGCCCTTTGAGTGCTCCTAGCTTGCTGAGTCTCCCTTGCTGCACATACTAGTATGCTACACTTCACAAAAAGGACCCTGTTGCACAGAGCTGAAGATCTAAACCAGGTGAAGTACAGCCAAATGATGAAGAAAGCAAATTGAGGTAGAGATGTCTTGCTGGCATCATCTGTTTGTTGCTTTATCAAATACTGGAGAACACCGAGAGCATGTTATAATTATTTAGAAGGCATGCAGGCAGGGCAGTTTTGGTCATAAAACAAGGAACCAGACCCAGAAGAAGTTTTGGAGCACCTTGGGGGGAATGACCTGGTCTTCTGGGAACACAAAGTTGCAAATAGAAACCAGTGCTGAAAAAAAGGCTGTGGTGAACTTGGAAAGGGTAACTGCTAATCACAGTTTCAGGTCTGCTGGAGATGAGGCCCAGTTCTGCTCTGCTAATCCAACACAACTCTAAAAATCATAAATTTTGATGAGTATTCTCAATGCAACTAACATAGATCTAACATGCATTTCTTAATTAGCCTTACAATTCTGCAGAAATGATGCCTTCTGTCTAACAAAAAATGAATAGTAATGCCAAATAATTTGGTAGCCAGCAGATGCTAAAAACCTGACTAGGGCAATAATAGTAATAGATAATAATAAATATTAGCTTTATATTCATTAGATGGAGACAGCTTGAACTTGAGTTGAACAATACATTGTTTATAGCAGTAAACAAAGCATTAAGTGCATTATCATTGTAATGTGAATGTTCAGGTCTGTAAGGGGTGGAAGGAGCCTCCTGCTATATTAAGTGCAACTAAGTATTTATCTTGGTGAACAACAGAGAAACTAGAAAATAATTGGGCTTCTCCAGTCTGAAGTGAATATAGCAACCAATCAAAGCCATGGCTAATAAAACAAAGACATCAGTATTTCAAGTGAAATAGCCCACCATAAAATCAATTTTAACACCATGAGCTGCCAGGAAGTGGTTTGGGGTTTGTTTTTTCAGTTTCAATCTTAAAAAGACATCCCTAGTTAATCCTGGGAGGTGTGGAGTGGTAGGACTGAAGAGCTTGTAGCTGCCATACTGTATTTCATGCAGCTTTCATGCCATGCTGAGAAAAGAAAGGATGTGATCTGTACTATACACAATTTCTGCAAGCAGTCAGCTAGTTAGTTCCAGTTAAACCAGCCAGCTGAAAGGCAGTGACCACGATTGGTGCCATAAGTAAACAGAACAATTTTATAATCAATTCATTGACTTAGTTGCAACCGATGGAAAGGCTTTACAATCAGCACAATATGTTCAAACCATCCATTTCTCATGACAAACAGCAGTAGGGTCTGCCTGCTGGAGACTCTGCGGAGCCCTGTTGTGCAAGACAGTCAATACAGAATTACAGTAATCTAATCCTGAAGAAAGACAAAAGTGTAAATAGCCTTTCAAGGGCTTTCTGAGATGGAAATGACAACTACTTGGCAATAGCACTTTAAAATGGTCCAGAGATGATGATGTGGTGGAGATGAAATACTTCTCTGTGGTCTAACATGATTCTCAAATGCTTCCCTCTCCCAAAGAAAGTACTTGATCGCAAACCACAAAAATATGTGGTGGAGGAATAACCTCCTCTGAGCTTTACAGCCAAGAGGCTGAATGACTGCCTCATTCAAGGGAAGTCTGGCACAAGAGATTGAACAGCCACCAGAAATGCTGTTGCTGATGTTATTTGGTCTGCATCTGTAGGAATTGTTTGAATGCTGGAGGTGGGTAAGCTTGTATATTGTCTGCTCAGAGAATCGTCCCTCTTTGGGTCACAGTGACATACACTCTGTCCCTAATGTGGAACTTTCTTGATTTCTTTAGGGTGCAGAAGGGACTTACTGATTCTTTTACAGTCATCAAGATCAGGCTATGGTCTTTGCTCCATACAGGGCTTTGAGCTCAACTCTTGGACAACTTAAACTCATTGTTGCTGATTTTTAAAGGACTTGGGAGAGTTTCTTTTAATGCCTTTGAAAAGGCATTTTCCATTTCATACTCAGTTTTTAGCAGTGTAATGCTATCTGACAGCAAAAAGGTCTCTTAAAACCACAGAATTCAGTATTTGTAGCCCTCTGGAAGGGGAAACCCACACATTTTAAAACAATAAAAGGAAAAGACAAGTTACAAAAGACAACCCTTACTGAATCCTTACTGAGGAGTTAACTGCTTATATATTTTACTACTGTTAGTAAAATTTTGAGCTAGTGCTGTGGTTTAAGCCCAGCCAGTAACTCAGAACCACATAGCTGCCCTCTCACTCCCCCCCCCCCCCCTTCCCTCCCCCCAGCTCCAGGAGGGATGGGGAGGAGAATTGAAAGAATGTAACTTGTGTGGGTTGAGATAAGAACAGTCCAGTAACTAAGGTATAACACAAACCCACTACTGCTACTACCAATAGTAATAATAAGGGAAATAACAAGGGGAGAGAATTCAACCGCTCACCACCTGCTGACTGATACCCAGCCCGACAGAGCAGTGATCTAACCCTTCTGGGTACCTGCCCCCAGTTTATACACTAGAATATATGTATTATACGTATGGAATATCTCTTTGGCTAGTTTGGGTCAGGTGTCCTCTCTCTGCTTCCTCACAGCTTCCCCTCCTCCCTGGCAGAGCATGAGACTGAGAAGGTCCTTGGTCAGACTAAACATTTGAGCAGTAACTAAAAACATTGGTGTTATCAGTGCTGTTCCCAGGCTGAAAGTAAAAAACACAGCACTGCATCAGCTACTAAGAAGGAGAAAAATGACTGCTACAGCTGAACCCAGGACAGTATCCACCCCTTATTCCATATCATTAATGTCATGCTCAGATCCCACATTTTTCAATATACTTTCACCATATCATTCCTTAGTGCATGGACCACTCTCTATAAAGCTGCTGAATTCATCCAGTCCGTGATGTTGATCTCCATCTCTTGTAACAGTCTTTCAGAGCAGGAGAGGCTGTGTGCACTTTGGGATTGTTGCCTGCTGATGACACTGCGAAACTCATCTGGTTTCGTCTAAATTCATTCTTTGTTGGGATGATGGTTGGACAGTAGTCAGGGCCAGTAGCTGGGGACGTGAAGATATCTAGTTGGTGGGCATATTGACTAAGCAAACCCAGGACTGATTCTGTTGTAACCTCAATTAGGCTATTCACTGCAGAAATGAACATCCCAAATTTGCGGAAAGCTAACTTGAAGTTACAGGCTTGCTGTAATACAAGCAGTAGATGTTCAAAGTCTAGCTAGTGTCATTTCAGCATAGCAATTTCTGTGAGATGTATGCATTCTTGGAGTCTGATTTTTCTTCACCTTTATATCCTAAAAATTGGAAATAGAGATACGAAGATACTCTTTCAGGTTAAGCTTTCTAATTTTTAATCAATGCTCATTCAGTTGTGATGAATCAAGGGGAGGGGGCAACAATCCTTCTTGTCTCTTCCTTGTTGACTTTCTTGAGACAAAGAGGAGAGCAGCAGCTCTGACTTTTGATTAGAATGCAGGACTCCTTTTCAAAGTAGCTGCTTAGAGAAACAGTGAAGGTTGAAAAGGGTACAGCTGGAATTACGCTGGATCTGTGACACAAGTTATATTGTGAAAGACGACTCTCAAAACTGCCAGGTTGAACCAGAAAGAGGTGACAGGGAATAAAGCTGAGATGGAGAAAATATTTCAGAAGAATGAAGTGGGTTAAAGATAATGGGAGAAGGAAAAGGACCAATGAGAAATGCCAAGTGACAAAAGATACGGTAAGAAAGAAGGCCAAACCAGAGAGAACAAAAGGGAAGAAAACACACATCCACCAAAGTTAGGTTTCTTGAAATAACTAAAGTAATTGAGCTGTATTAAAATATTATAGAAGTGAGGTTCTTAAAGATTATCTAGAAGATTTTTAGATCAGCAGTTTTGCTGGCATTTGTTCTTTACTGCATTCTTCTGGTGCCTATTTGCTTATGTAGTTATATGTGTTTATAGAAACATGTTGATAAGGCTACCTTTTTCACTGAAGGAGGCTCTGAAAAAGGGCACTGGAAATTTTGTAGAGCCAATTGTTAATAATACTTAAAAAAAAAGGCAAACCCAATAATTTCTTTGACTTTTGAAGACTACATGATATATAAGGAAAGAGTTCCACTCATTGTGTGGAGAATACATGGGGTTTTTTGTATAAGGAATCTCATGGAAAATATAGTACATTATTGTATAATCAAAGGCTACAAATTTTCTCATGAGACGGTAAACTGATGGCTTTTTTTTTATTCTGAGGCTGGTTTGCTTTTTTTCAAACTGCTGTTCTTAATAGTTTGGCTTGCTTGCTTTTTGGTTTAGTTTGGAGCTTTGTGGTGTTACTGCCCTATTTTTGTAATGAAAATCTGGCCTGGCATTTCAGTACAACTTAACATTCATATTTGACCTTAAGGTAAGCATTTGCTAAAACTGCATTTGATAAAACGTAATTTGGAGACTCCTTTTAAAATTCATACTGGAGGAGCTGCTGTAAGTAGGTATTTCTTTGGAGCATTAGCAAACCAAATACTGGATGCACTACTAAGGACTCTGGAAAGAATACTGACTAGAAATTGTCTTTGAAATGTTTTAGTTTTCTGAAAACCAGTTTATCTGCTGCAGTTTGCTCACAGTAGGTTAACTAACACCATGGAGTGTGATTTCAATTATATGGGTATGTGCACAGTCATGTCACTGTGGCGTAATAAGCAAATAAATCTAAAAACCCCACCCTTATCTAAGTTTATGTTGATATAAAATCTGTGTCGATCATCTCTGTTTAAGATACGTTTAAAAAGTTTGTCTATGAAAATCTGAAGAGAGCTTTAAAACAAAAAAGGATGAGGAAAAGTAAGTTTATAGTTCAAGATTTCCTGGGATTGCTTTCTGTAGGCCTGAATTTAAAGGTCTTTATTCATTGATATAATAACTGAGAAGAATTTCTTAAAAGTCTAATCAGTAAAAACTTCCTTTAGGGATTTCTTGTCTATATTGTATGAAAATCACATGGAATTTAATTTTGCAACAGGGAATAGAAGATGAGACTTTGATAACACAGGGGGTGGGAGGACAAATAAAATTCTTGCTATGGGTGCTCCTTAAAAAACAGAACTGACTTTATCAGGGCTTGATCTAGAGCCAACTCTTATGTTAAGTCTGATAAGTTTTACAGTCTGTGGAAGTAGTGATTTGGAAATCTTTTTGCACAAGGGAAAAACAAACATTAGTGCCTTAGGGTAAGCATGCAAGAAGTTTTGTCTTTTTCTAAAGCTCTGAAGAATGCCTTAGACAAGGTGTTGTGATGTTTGTACTTGACTTCTGGAAAATATGGAAAACCTTAGTTCTTGCAGTGTATGTTTTAACTAGATGCATTCAATTCAGTTTGGGATCACAGTTTTATCTCTTTTTAGAGTTAAAAGCCATTTGTGGACAAGTTTTCCCACCAAAGAACAGGATGAGCTGTGCAAATTATGCAATGTGTAGAAGTTTATCTGTTCAGCTTACTTGTCTCTGTTTATTGAAACAAAAGTAATTCAGCTTGCTATTAATAAATTGGAGGAAAACTGTCAAGGCCTCTGTTACTGTATATTGTGTTAGTTTCCTTAGAACAGTCCCGAAGTTTGAGTCTGGTGTGGGGAAAATGCCTTTTTTGCCTTTAAAGAATTGTTCAAGTCTGTAAGTACATAGTGGCATTAATTTAATAATAGCTGGGAGTGCTTCCTTCCTGGAAGGTTTGGTCCCAATCTCTTTTTCTGCAAGGACTGAATGCTAGCAAAGTATCAATGGAGGATAGCAGCTATATGATTTATGCTTTCCTCAAGCTCTGAATTGTAGTAAGAGACTCGATGTATGAATATAGTAAGAGGTCTGATTATAGTAAGAGGTCTGGAAAATATTTTTTGTGTCTTCAGTCAGGATTTAAACAAAAAGAGAAACAGGAAAACATAAAGTGAGGAGTGGGTAGTCTGTATCTGACCTAGCCAGAGCAGGCTGTGAGTGAATGCTGGCAAATCCTGGTTAAGTCTAACTACCAATCTAAACAGATTTTTCCATATGATAGTATGCTAACAGCCAACAAGCTTTGGAGAGGTAATAGGCTCATATGCATAATATTTAGCTCAAGAATTACCTGCTGCTTATGTCCAGCCAGTGTTTTCACAGTAGAATAAAAGGACACTGAAATCATGCAAATAGGTTAAAGAAAAATCATAAATTATCAGTTTTAATGTTGCTGTACAGAGTTCTGAAAATGTGGACTCATGTATTCAGTGTGTCCTGTGAGCTGTTTGGCAAAACACAGATTGATTCTAGTCAATCTGCTAAAGCCAGTTGTGGGATACCAGCTCAGATGAGAAGGTGCCAATATACTATCATACAAAAATTAGAAATGATGCAAGTAAAATGAGCAGCTCTTCAATGCAAATAGCTTCCCATAGTGATAGTCTTTGGGCACGATTCCTAAACCAAAGCCGGGGGGAAGTGTGATCTATAAGCTTTATGGCACGCTGTTTGAAAAGTGACATCTTTTGAAATGAGATTTTTCTTGTAATCTCTGGTTGAATTAATATTTTGTGGAGACTACAACTCACTGTTTAGTGATGGCTTTGTAATGTTATTTGACCACTGAATAGATGATAGCGATTTTGAGCTAAACAAGCCTTTACAAATCTTAATGAACACAACTATGAAAAAAGTCACATTTTATGTTTTTTTGGAATAATCAGTCAGACGCTTTTACCATCTGGTGGTGGTTGTTAATTTGTTGGTTGGTAACACTGCTATTCCTGGAATAGCATCACACAGAAATGCAAACAAGGCCATAATGAACAGGTAAAGCTGTCAGGGAAGGTTTAATGGAAGCAAGTTCTTGGTGAAAATATCTACTAATGAAGCAAAACTCCAGTATGGAACGGAATAAAAAAGCCTGAGGAATATGAGTGGAGGGGAGAGCAGAGTGAAATCTGTCAGGGGTGTGTGTGCAGCAGAATAATAGGTTGCGACCATGTGTCATGACTGAGAGCTTTGTAATTCATCCTGCTTGTATGTGAAGAAGAGCCAAGTCGAGTTGCCCAGCTCTCAGGAATAGACCAGCCCTTTGTCATAATGAAGTCAGAAGTTTGAAGTTACTAAGATGAGAGCTGGGCAAGGCCTTTATATAGCTTGGTCTTTCCACCTAAAGCTTTAGGATGAAACAGTTGTGAGATGCTGCCAAGGCTAACGTGTTTCATGAGTCTGGGGGAAAAGAATGAATTGCCTCTTTGTCCTGGAGAAATACCCATGGGTCAGTTGTTCCTTCCGGGAGTTTAGCTTTGCCTAGGCAGCTGTCCTTATAGACATGGTAAACCACAGTTTCGAGCATGACTTTTTAGGTGTATCAGTACTCCGATGTTCTAAGAAGTTAATCCTTAGTGCAGAGGAAGGGACAACACATGCAGCCTCTGTCTCCCACTCTGCTTCTCTTGTACCTTCCCCAGTTTGGATTTTAACTTCTTTCCAAGACCTGCAGTACTTGTACAAATGTACAGCAGCTGAGCTTTGCTCATTGAGCATCTGCTGGGGCCAGAAGTCAATCAGATGAGAAACATCAGCAGCCCAAACAGATGCACCAAACTGTTAATAACCTTCTTTCCTCCAGGCCTGAGAACTTAGCCTAAATACAGCTGCGACACAGCCTACCTTCTTATTTTGACAAGAGACTTAAAACAAGTCTTAATTAAAACAACTATTTCATTTTTTTAGAGTGCCTGTGATATTAATATTCTGTCTGACATTTCAAATACTTTTCTCATTGTAATTTTCTCAGCTGAAAGAGGTTTAAGGCAGCAAAGAGCATAAATTATATCTTGGTTTATACTATGTATTTTGTGGTGTGAATGTTCTCCCAAATGTACCTTTTAAAAACCCCTTTTGTATGTGGAAAAGTAGCCTTGATATATATTTTGAGTCAGATAAAAATTCTAAATATCAAACTTTTCAGCTCAGTGGTTTTCATTATCAATGGCAAATACCTAAAACATTTTTAATCTTGTACCACTTTCATGCATTCACAAAATAACTATTAAAGGGAGTGTTTTCCAGTACAGTGGTGTAAGACTAAGATACAATGCAAACCAGGGGAAAAAAACCAAAGACATCCTAATACACTGCTGTGTTTGTAATGCTTGTCTGAGCTTGGAGGTGTACTGTTTTTATAGTAATGACTGCTGAGAAATTACAGGATGCTCCTAGTGAAGCAGGCATTCAGATGTTACCGTTTCAGCAGATAGCAGCCAGCAGCAGCAGCAAAACCTTTCTGCAGCGAGGACTCCTGAGGAGCTGTGTGGAGATCAGCCTGCTTCTCTTCTGTATACCTGTGGCAAGGCTGGGGTCAAGTGATGAAAGTGTCACTCAATTCAAAACCAAATGCAACAGTTTAAATACCAGTTGTGAGTAAACTGCAATCACAGGGACAGAGGTGGCATCATTTACTGGATTTGAGATTGTGTGTAACTTAGGAAGGAGGAAGCACACTAGAAGTTTTGAGCACTTTTAGCAGCCTTATGACAGTTCCCTAAACAGGGAGAGTAATGAGTTGAAGCTGGCCCATTTCATTTAAAAGTAGAGCTGAACAACTGAACCAATTCAAGGGCACATACAGTAGATTTGAGCAAAATTTCCTCCCTTTGCCTTGGGCCTCTTGAGATGGATTGAACTATGGCTGAATCATGCTGGTTAGATGGGCAGTGTTGGGGGGAGATTTTTCATCTAAACCTGGAAAGTGTCTCTGTTCTGTAGAGGTTGCTTCTGAAGACTCCTAGCTGAGGTCAGTGCCCAGTGGGTCTATGATTATCTTCCTCTCAGCATCTCTGCTTCCCTTGTGTGTACTGCAGCTATTTTGTGGAATGCTATGAGAAAGCGTCTTATGGCTCCCCACTGCCACTGTGTTTTAACTTCAGCAGAAGCCGGGAATACAGACGGATGGTGAGGCCATTGCCCATCATAGAGAAGGAAGTTGTTAATTTGCTTGTGAAAAGGCACTGGTTTCCTACTCACAGCTTCTGCTTACTAAAGAGTTCAGCAAGAGCTAGGAGCTCCTAGCAAAGGTGTGATGGTGCAAATCAGCAAACTTGTCACTATGGAAGCAATGGCTGTCCCTAAGCCATCTGTAGGCATGGGAACTGTATGCTACAGGATGGACATGTTTGGTGTTGGAATACTGGGAAGGAAAAGCTGAGCTTTGACATCCAAGCCGAACTGCAGCCAGTTATTGCAGTGTGCTCTGCATGTTCTGGATGCTTTCCCTCTGAAGAGTAGGTATTGGTGGCAGTGATAGTTGTACCTTAGTTCATGCCACTTTAAGCAAGTTCACTACCTAATAAGGTCTGTTGTTCATTACTTTTAAAATGGGAAACAGCTTGTAGGTAGGTATTTATGGAGCAGTATGTAACTACTAGGTTATAGACACATACATTCTCTGTCTCTCTTGTCTTCAGGACAACTGAGGGAGCTTTAACAACAGAAGTGGGAAAAATCTACGTTATGCTCCCCTGTATCAAAGATGTGGACCTTGGGTAGAGGAGGAATTAGAGGTGAGAGCTCTAACTGCTGAGCTATTAGATGAAGAAAGCATTTTTTCTTACAACTATTTATGAAAGACAAGTGTACCCTCTGCTTTGATAGAAAAAGCCTCAGTATTGGAAGTTCAGATAAGGGCAGCTGTCATCCCTGCAGTGAGGATTGCTCACCTGGTGACTGCGACCTTAAGACATCTCTTTTACTCTGTGTGAACCTCATCTTTGTCTAATCTTCCTTCTGCATTGCAGAGAAACCCTGGGCACCTAACTGGGCACTGGGGATTGGTTTAAGCAGAATATGGCTGAGAGTTAAACATTGTGAAGCTCAGTGTCACTGTGCAGAAGTATTTTTGTGAATTCTGTTCCAAAGTCTCATGAGTGCTTTTAAAAACACTTAATTTTTTCCTAAGCCTGATTTTCAGAGGTGATGCTCATCCCTTTTCAAATATCCCTCCTGAAAAGGGACTTGCACTTCATGATGTACAGACAGTCAGCACTATCCAAAAATAATTCTCAGGTTTTGCTCCAATGTAACCGTTCTTGTTATAATCATGTGATGTTCTATCTTGATATGACTTCTGCAAGTAGCCTTTGTTCTCATCTTCCCATTTCATCCAGATAAGCCAGTAGAGCAACTGTTACTCTGAATAAATGAGATAAAATTGAAATTTGGCAGAAAACTAAATGCTCAAAACATTCCCTTAAGAAATGAGAGTTTTTCTCTGGACTTGCATAAACATGGGTGATACTTATGAAGATTTGTAGGTCTTCTTGATTGAAAACCTGACTGAAAGTGACAAATTTGTTTCTTTATCCAAACATTACCATACTGCTAATAAGGCATGACTTCCTAGATGCACAACATAGACCATATTAAATTGATATAAGGTCTTTGACTAGAGTATGTTTTCCTAAGTTGTCTTAGTATAGCCAAGATGAATGCAAACGAGTTGTTTACAGCTATGTTTTATCCATGAAAAGTCATAAAAGTAAAATCTGGAAAAGGATATAAAATGGGTGGTTTATTGTGATTACCAGAATCCAGACGTTGGCATTTTAGTTTCTTATTTATCTGTTTTTCAGTAAATCCCTTTCTCCCTTTATGAAGACTAACACCCGCAGTATTTCCCCCTAGAGATCTTCCCAAGGTTCCAGTACAGAATGAAGTTCCATCTGACTCTTCTGGCATCTTTAATGGTGCATAGAAACTTCAAACAGGAGGTGATTTTTTTTTTCTTTCTGTGAATGCTCAACAAATTAATATATGGCTGTTATTCTGGCTTGTATTTGTTTTGTCCTACCATATTAAAGACCCCCATCAGAGAAGAAGAAAAGCATCTGAATCCCTTATCATAGATTCACAGTTGTACAATCTGTAGAGAAAAAAACTTGAACAAGCTGCATTATTAGGTTGTGCAGCACAATTAAAGTCATTAATGAGCTAAAGCATAAATACAGAATCAAATAACATGGCTTTATACTCAGTAATGAAATATCCATCAGTCTATATGCCTACAGCCCTATACTTTGTTAGAACCTCTCAAAGTCCAAGTGTGATTCAAAACTATCCTTGAAATTCTGTAGCTGGAGCACCCTTCTAGGGGTACAAGAAGCCCATCTAAACTGTTGGAGGCAGTTATAGGACGCTGCTGGGGTAATGTGCCAGCTCAGCAATTTCACTTTGTCCCTTTGAGCGCTTCAGAAGCAGAAAATCTGACAAATAACAACTCAGACATAACCCAACCTCTTAGTACAAGTCCCCAGTTGCGGGGGGGAGGGGCTCCCCCACCAACTTCAGCTGGGAAAGCTGCAAATCACAAGTTCCAGTTCCTCAATATCTTCAGCTTGATAAACCCATTTACAACACAAAGGTAGCTCTAGCTCGCCTGTTCTTAGCATCTGCAAGCACCCCCTTAATGTGAAAGACACTGGTCTTTGGGCTTGACAACAACCTGCCTCTGACAGGGTCCTAATGCTGTTCACAAGGTGTTAGGTAGCCTGGACTTGCTGCTAAGTTGCTCTGTAAGTGCAGATATCTAGCTTGAAACTGCGTGCACACATGAAAAGCTTGGTCTTTCAGAAGTCTCTTTAAGATGAACCCAGCTCTGGATTTCCCACTCCTTTCTGCTGTTTTCACATGATCTCGAGTCTGGGGAACACTGAGGACATAATGCAATTCTTGATTCTTATTTCTTTGTAAACTTTAAAATGGCAGTGGGTGGCAAAACTGCCGGGACACAACTTCATGTGCTCACTATCGTGTTTGCATTATGTCGCTTCTCACTACAATGTTTCCTGCGCATGAATTTTGCCGTTTGTTAATACGTATCGAGATTCTTCCTAATTCCATGGATACCTCTGAGCATTCTGATTTACCAGGCAGTCCATTGTCTACAGGAGGAATTTGCAAAGTATGGTCATGGAGTAGCATACTTGGGAAGTGTCTCTCTCAGGAGGAAGGAGGGGCCTGCAATTCATTTTGCCAAATGAATTGCAGTGGCCAAATTAATTTTGGCGGTGCTCACTAGACTACCTGATCACCAAAGCTGTAGTGGATAGAAGCTCTCTCCCAGCTACTCAGGGACTTGTGTGAGGGACTGGAGCAGTCAGTTGATCACATAAGGCAGGGAGAAGAGAGGAAAAATCTGTTCCAAAGATATGCTGATGTGGGTAATACGGTAAATCTATTTCTGAAGGTGTAGGGGTAAAAAAAAAAACGTGTTTGACACATGGCGTTGGAGTGGTGTGGTTCCTAGCTGGTTGCTGATTAGGCCTTTTTGGGGTATACAGTGGGAGAGTCCTGCTTGCAGCAAAGACTCTGGAATTGCTTCTCATGAGCAAGCCTCAGGGTGAGAGGGGAGCAGTAATCATGTTCTTAAGGCAGCTACAGGGATGTGCAGAAGTTAGTCCGTCCAAAAATTGTTCCTTCTGGAGTTAAAACATGGTTAAAGGAAAGAAGATAATGCAGTGTTTGCAGATTTTTCTGTTCATCTTTTTTAGGAGTCTAGAAGAGTGGCTCTCAGTCCAGAATTAAAGAACTGTGAGAAACTGGTAAATAATCAGATGTTCAAAGCTCATCTTTGCATGATGCCAGTAGTATTGTGGACCCAGTTGGTAATCTGCAAGGCTTCTTGGGGGGAACTGCAAAAATTCGCTAATTAGCTTCATCTTTTCACTGTGTGAAGAACATATTGCTAATAGTGGATTTCCAGCACTTCCCAAACTGCACTGCAACCTGATCTTTTCCTCCTTTTGGAGAGCCAATTGCTTCAGCTGTTTTCTCAAGCATTTAGAGACTTTGGTTTTCAGCCTGTTCATCAGTAGCTGCTACTCTATTTAGACTCAGGCAGTACAAACACAAAACTCCTTGTCTTGCTCGGCTGAGCTGGCATAGCAGTACGTGAACTTGCACTGGGAACCTGCTGGGATAAAGAAAGTAGCAGTGACCAAGCACTAAAGCATCACAGATCCTCCAGAGGCAGGGGCACTAAAATTGGAAGCATTAAGCACAAACTTGCTTAAATAGAAAATAGCTGCATGCCAACCCATTCTACTTCCTTGGAATAATGATAATAATAATGCTGTTGCAATTCAGAATGAAATTAAAATTCAAGAAAACAACTTCTCTGTAACCAAAACCAGGTCTATGGCAGGGATAAGTCAGGGCTGAAGTCTTGAAATGATGGTGAGAGTTTCATGCAGGAGCCTCCCTCCTTTTTGCTGTTACCGAGGAGGGTTCATAGGCCACAGACGTAATGGGTTAGGCAGACAACTTGTTGCTGTGTAAGTCATGAGCAGCTGACACCCCTTCTTTGTCTTGGAAGACTTGCATGCTGTTTGGATGTGTTAGAACAACAGTAGCATGCTTTAAAACTATTTTCCTAAAACATTTTTTCTCCATAGGTTTGACAAATTTAGAGCAAACCACTTGCTTGAGTAATGCATTTTGTTCTTTCTGCTTTTATTTCTAAATAATATACACTACTCTATCAGCTACAATTTTAGTTCCCTTCAAGAGCAGGGAAACCTTGGGTCAGATTCATCAAAAAGGATAACAGATAGTTTTCAGGTATTGCATACTAATGAAGAGCTGGTTCTTATTCATTATTTATCTACCCCAGAAATGTAATGAATAGCTTGAAAGCTAATTATTGAATTTCTGTATTTGGGGAGAACAGTGAAAGATCACTGTTCAGAAAGTGAAGATCACTGAATTCCACAGAAAAGTTTCTGTGTCTATTCACTTGAACATAAAAATGGAATTAATTCAACTATGCATGTCCTCACGCATTTTTCTGTTTGCCAAAATGGCTTTCTGCCACCATTTAAGCACTTTAGAAGGTGGGCATGTTGTGAATTCAAGACAGTCACAAACCAAGGAGCTTAAATACATCTATTTGTAGTATCACGTCATCTTAACACAGCTGTGAAAGAATCAGGGTTCTGAAGAAACTGACCGGTGTCCTGGTTAAATGGCTCCTGATATGACTGTCCTTTCAATGCACAGCTACAGCTGCTGGGCTCTGACAGTTCTAAGGTGCTTCCTGGAATTCTCCCAGCTGTAGGTCGAGTCCTACTTTTCAAAACCCTGAGCATAGAAATCTGAATACCTGGAGCCTGTTCCCTTTGGGAGTTTGCGGCTCAGGTGACTAGGCAGCTCTTTTAAACTGGGAAGTTGTTTTTTTTAACAGCAGAAACAGAGCAAAGCAAAAGGAAAAGAGAAGAGGGAGGTAAGATTTAGTGCAGTGGAAGGGCTGTGATGAACAGGTCCTGTCATTCCTGAAGTTTGCCATTTCCCTGGTTTAACTTGGGCAGAAGCTCAAGGAGGTTGCTTTATCTGTCAGTCTGCCTTGACAAGAACAGAGGGATATTATTTAACTATTTGTGGGCCTTTTGATGTCTTGCTTCACTGTACTGGCAAAACAAGTACTGTAACTTGGCTTAAGTTTCTTCACAGCTAATACTGAAAGCATTAAATGATTCCACATATATTTCCAGCAAGCGGCTTGTTTTGAACTATTGTGCAGTTTCTTTTGGTCCATCAAAACCTAAACTACTAGTTATATACAGTAAGCAGTCTGATTACACACTGTATACATACATATGCATATGGACATATAGTGTATTCCAGGATGAACATAAGGATCTTACAGAAGATTGGTTTTGTCATGGCATCTTCTAAGTCTCCTCTTGGTAACTCCATAGATGCTGTCAAGGGAGCAGAAGTGGTATCCTGTGACCAATCAAGAACAGCAGATCAGTTTTGAAATAATAATTCTATTGCTAAAAAATATTTTTTTTGGAAAAAGAACCAAATGAAATACAGTGCAACTGCCTGGTAGCACTGAGCTGCTGGAGTCTGAATCGGAGCTTTACAAATAGGAGGAATTAAAAGGAAAAAGACCTTATGATTTAATTTAGGCTTTTGTCCTTCTCAGAAGGAAGCTTCAATAATTTTAAAATATTGTGGTTTAATAGCCCATTTTCAGAACTAAACTATTAAAGACTATATTCGTGGCATTTATGATGTCCTAGTTCAGCAAAGCATTTGGGCATATGTCACATAAAGCATGTGATTATTTTCACTCTTCATTAGCTGTATGCTTTCCCAGCCTCACTTCTCCAAACCCATAATCTTTTAGTAGCATAAATGTGTTTAAGTGCATTGACACTAAGGTTTTTTGCTTTCTGGGTGTTTTGTTTGCCTGGAAAGTCTGAGGTATATGTTCTATTAATTGTGCATAGCCAAAAGGGGCTTGCAGATGTCATTACCTGATACAGAAACTATTGAGCAAATGGATGGTTGTCTTATGTCTGTGTATGCAGTCCAGAGGGTACATGATTTCAGTTATAAAAGGGTTGCAGAAGCATATGCAAGCATGGTCATTTGAACAAATATTCTATCTTTGAGTATTAAAAATAATCATGGGCTTTAAAAAGTATTTCTGGAAACTTTTAATGATCAGTTTCAGAACTGTCCCATCCTCCCCCCACTCCCCCCATCCCCCCAATGCTTTATTCTTGGGGGAAAGCATTTGGAGAGTGGGATTATTAAAAAAAAGAAAAAGAAAAATCATCCTTGAACCAAACTTGTGCAGAAAAACCTCCTGTGGTAATCAGCACATTCATCTGGGGAAAAAACAGAGCTGAGCTATTTATTTATCTTTAATTATAAGTGGTTAAACAAGGAGAATAGACTTACAGTTCCTACTGAACTTAAAAAGACTGTGATTTGTGCCAGCTAAAAATTAATTAGTAAGGAATTTTTAATTCCAGCATCCCAGGCCAAAAATCTATTCCTTGATAAAGATGTCCCCCTGGAATAGAGTTATGAGATCAGATTAGAAGGAACTTCATAACACTTGAAACTTGTACTTTGCGGAGCAATGCAAAGAGCATGCCTAAAATGATTCGGTTTTGGTGTTGGAACATAAGCTCACAGCTGACCAGATGGGGCCCAGCCTGCCAAATGGAAGAACACAGGAGTCCTGAATGTAACTGGAAGATTTGGAGGTGGAGAAGTATTGAGGGCTTTTTAATCTGGAGTATCAAATTGTTCTCCTGGAGTTGTTTGTGAACCTGAAATGAAAAAATAGCTAATGCCATCCATTTGCGAAGATCATTAATTACCTGCTGCTGCTTCCCTCTTGTCTACTTGAAGCACAGGGGCACGAAGCACTTGTGATAAAAGCCGTATTAGTTGTTTCTTACTCTTTAAACCTATTTTCCCTAATTTTGTCAGATTAGGGCATTTTTTTTTAGAGGTGTGGGTAGAAACCGGGGAAGGCTCAGTTTCACTGTGAAAACGACTGGTGAAGGGTAGATATAAAGTATTTAAGATACTTTTTTTGTGAGAATATGAGTCTTTTGGTTGATTGATTTCAAACATTTTCCCCCTCAGAATAATTTGCAACGCTAGGGGGAAAAGATCAGAGACTTTAAAGAAAAGTAAAATTGTATTAGTGTGAAACAAGTGCTGTAAATATTAAATTATTTGCTTAATCTATTGAAATTGGGAGTAAAGGACTGTCCCTGTGCTGAGATATAAGTATACTGTGGCCAGCGAAATTCATGTTGATGACTTTGAGTGACTAGTGTCAGGCCTGCAGGGATGACGCACAGTACAAGCTGCAAAAAGAAACTGGGAAGAGTCCTGTGGGCACTTCACTAATGTGTCCGTAGGGTGGCACATTCATGAAGGATGTGGAAAAAAATAAATTGTTTGACATAAGTTAGTTGATTTTCAAGTTAGTTATTCACCATCTAGGATTGTACCTTTATAGGGTTTTTAAATTGTTATTAGTTTAATCTTTAGTAGTTTTGCCTGAGTTGCTGCTTTATGTTGTTTTCAAATAGTGGTCACATATCTACACGGATCACTGAGGTGATTTGTAAAAGAACTCCATGCATTGTGGAAGATAGTAAAGATAGAAAGAAATGTAACACAAAACTTGCTAGAAGTGACAAGCTCAAATGGAAGAGTACTCTAAGTATCTATGGAGCATGGCAGGTTTTAGTTTTGCTTTAACCCACACGGTTATTTTGAAGTTGATAATGAGGACTCCCAGTCACAAGATTGAAAGCTCAATTAAAACAGACTTCATGCAGCAAAGACCTTCCTATTTTGATTATGAAACCTGTAAGGCAATTGTTTTTTTCTAAATGAGAGAATATAGTGCGTCTAGATACATTTGTGGAGGTATTTACATAGCCTGCTTTTGCTTTTAAATAGTAGCTTTCTTTTAAAGAGGAGTGAAGAATCTTTCCAGAAGAAAAAGAAGATAAATGCCTTACCTATCCCAGTTGGTTCTGCATTCAGAGGCTTGGAAAGATTCAGAAACAGAAGCCTAGAGTCTTGCATTGCCTGGCTTACTTCAGCTGAAATTCGCTTTTTTTTTATTCCTGTGGTCTTTGAATGAGAAGGGGAAAAAAATGATGTTATGATACAGATTTTGCATGGTTTGAGATGTAAATCAAAACCTTTGGCAAGACAGTTGAAGATAGTAGCTATTTGGCTAACAACCCGATTTATTTATATGAAAGATGCTTGCAAATAAAGAGTATAGAGAAATCCACCTTTGAAATAATTTTATTCAGACTGAACACCTATTTTGTATTTTTCCCCTTGGCTTCACTGAAGGAGTGTGTCAATGTGTATTTCCTCCTTCAGCCTTGTCTTTGCCTTTTAATTGATCAAAGTTTTGACAATTGCACTGTCCTGGCTCTTTCTTTTGTTGTTTGCAGATTGTCTTGGTGCTTTGAGAGAGAGAAGTTGCCTTTTTGGGGGGTTATATGGCTATAGGCATTGCTATAAGCAGCTGATGGTCTTTGAGATTGACCCTGTGAGGGGAAGGTATCTATAGCCCAGGAACAGCAAGGATATTCAGCCAAAATGACATGTGGAAATAGTTTGCCAGTGGTCTAATCTTGTCTTGTGAGAGCATCCTATGGCCTAGCACAAACATAGGTCTCACAACACTCATGCCGATCAGAAACTTGGGTATGAAAGCCATTTTTAGTGTTCTAGTAAGACCTAACTTTTTAATGTTTATATGGCTTTGAGGACTCCTAGCTGGGTCTCCTGGTTTAAGGCATACCAAGAGTCTCTTGATGCTACTACTAGTACTGCTAGTACTTGATGCCTACTTTGCATTATATGTGTAATTCCGTACTTGAAATTGTGTAAGAGTCACCACAGTGGTTGTACAAGGGCTACCAATGAGCTATCAGAAGCTTTACGATATCCACAATGGAGTGGCTTTTTCTGGCTGGAAAAATCCATAGTTGGGTCAATTTGATGAACCCTACTTAGTGATTGATCTATTCAATTGAAGAAGAAATGGGAAAATATGCAAAATCTTTGTTCTTTTTTAAATGTGTTCAGGAGTTTGTTTCTGGTTTGGTGTTTGGTTTTTTTAAGGATTATATTGTTTTACTTTAAGGTACAGCTAAACTTTGGTTTTAGCAAGGTAAAAAAAATCAAAGTGCAAGATGCATCTTTTAAGTTCAGGTCTGATGAAATATTATGTCTGAGTAGAAGGTACTTTTTGCATCTTGTTTTTCATCACAGGAAAACAAAAATGCTGAAAAAGCTGTAAAGCACCAAATGAAAAGTGAGCTTTGTAGAACATGAAGACAGCTCTAGTGACCACCAAAGTATTTGTCTTTTTCCCTATTAGAACTGTCACCTGTGGAAGTTCAGTACTTCTACCCTCATCTCCAAACACAGGGAAAAATGGGTCTTATTCTTCTTGTGTACCTTTGCTTCATTAATACATTAGAATATAATCACTATGAAATTCCTCTTCCAAGGGTTCTTTTTTCTTGAAGTTTCATATTCATCCTTCTAGTCTGTAGAAAATATATTAAATTTTGGACTTGCTATTAGAAAAGAGGCTGCTGTGTTCTACTGTGGCATATTAAGTTCTCAAAGGGTTAAAGCAGACAGGAGAATACATGTTTTCTGTAATGCTGGGTGTGCTAGCTGACCTTTGCATGCAGTAGATAGTTTTCCATTTTCGCTTGAAATCAAGATATTTTAGTAGATAGTGTTTAAATAAATCAAATGAGGCTTCAAATTATGTAAAACCTGACTAATTATTTTAAATTAAATTACAACGTCCACTTCAGCCTTCCTGGCATAATTCAGTTGTAATGCTCATCTGAGCTGTAGTGTCTCTTCTGTGCATTTGGGCTGCTTGAATAAACTCATGGTTAGTGTAATTTTTGGGTACGTGTTCAATGAAGGCAATTTTTGTATTTCTAAGCTAGCTAGAAGATCAAGTCCTGTGACCTGGAGAAAAAGGAGGCAAATCAGAAGGTGCACAGGCATGGTATTAGTTTCTAGAGAGTATCTTATTAATTACATGTTAGTGCACAGTATTACAAGGTAACTTGTAGTCTTCCTGTTCAGATGATTTGGAACTGTGAAATTCTAGTTGGATATGCTTTTGTTTGGCTTCTACAAACTTCCAGAATGAATTTGAGTGAAAGTGAGCTTTCCCAATGCACATGAACTCTCTAATATTTTAGGATCTCACTAGTGAGACAACTTAGAATGGTTCTTTTAGGTAAGGTACTTTGAAAAAGTGGATACTGATGGAATCCACTGGGGAATGACAGATGTATGACAGCACATGCACAGTGATCATCTACACAGCAGTAACATTTTTTTTTTCTTAAGGAGAAGCTGGGTTTTTTCCTCCTTGCTCTAACCTGTCTTAAACCCTTAAACCTACTGCTGCTTGTAGAGAAACACAGGTTTTGCACAAAACATGTGAGTTATTGGTCTGATATAAAGGATAAAAACTATAATAAATGTGGTATTTGATGAAACAGCTATTGAGTAAAAACAGTCAAGGAGAAGGTGTATCTCTGAGACTTTTGCCTTAATTCATTCACACCAAGTATTGCTTTCTTAAGAACTGGCCTGTGCTATTGCTGCTTACTCCCTAGATCAGGGAATGCTGCTGTGCACATAGGGTTGGTACAGATAAGCACAAAGGATTCATTACTTCTCATGTTGTATGCTTCTCCACTTCAGCTTTTTTCAGAAACAGCAAATCCAGTAAGGAATGAATCCACATGGCAGGAGAGAAGCAAAGTGGAAGTTGAGGCTTAACAAACAATGAAAAACAGCTCATAGTTTATACTGGGAGTCTGCAGCAGGAAAGAGATTCCACTGCATCTGTGCTGTGCTGCTAGCTAGTTAACGAATGCTCCTTGGTCTTTAAAACAAAGACAATTGTATCTGAGAGTATAAATTCCAGATAAACTGCTTGATGAGCCTCCCACTTTGCTTAGAGATAAAGGCTGGGGGAAAGGGTTCACTGAAACTGCATCCAGGCACAGTGCCTCCAGCACTGTTTTCTTATTTCTTCCTTGTTATTTTGTATTTTGTTTTCATCTAGACTAAGAACATTGTTAAAGTAGTATTTAATTTAATTACGGCCAAATATGCAGCGCCCATAATTAGTTCAGATTATATATGTGTAGCTTTCTAGTCTGCCTGTTTTTGCTGAAGCTTAGTGGGGTGCATAACTTCCTCAAAGTTGCTCTCAGGTATTAGGCTGTATGTATTTCAAGTGGAAGCAGTTTCTTGTCCTCCTGTACAATTTAATTAACTGAAGTTTTGTAAAGCATTAAAACGTATGTCACAGAGTAGGGTTACACAAAATGATTTAAATTCTTTTTTCAAGACTGATCTAGGAGTACATCAGGAATGTACTAGATAACTCCACTGAAGACCTAGTGAATGTCCTATGACTTGCATGATCCTGAAACTTGCTCTTCTGAATGGCCTATGACCCTTTGCTTTCTCTTTTCCTGCAAAGACATCAAAACCACAGGCAAGGGAATGGAAGCAGATGCGCCTTACCCCTTGTAATTTGTTGTATAGGAGGAGGAAGAGGAGTAGTAACTGGAAATATCTGGGGGAATGTCACAAGGGAACACCTAAGAAAGGAAATGCCACTAGCACCAAAATAGGTTGGTGGTTATTTTTGTGCAGTATTATCCACGCTTTGCCCTCATGATCATTTAGCTCTGCAGCAATACGTTATCTGTAACTGTTAGATTGGAGCTAACAAAGCTTCCTTGGAAGGTTTGACAGTCCTGGTGTGGCCAGAGGTCACTAGCCCAGATCCAAGGGAATGCAGGCTATCATATAAGAGTGTCTGGTCACTGTTCCTAATCATATGGTTTAGTTTCAGGTAGTCCTGCAAGGAGCAGGGAGCTGGCCTTGATGATCCTTATGGGTTCCTTCCAACTTGAGTTGTTCCATGATTCTGTATGCTTCCTAAATCAGGAATGTACTTTGGCATTCTTCTTCAAGTGGGGTATTTCAACAGCTATGTTAGTTATGGATGTAGAAAACCATTATTGATACCTCAAATCCAAACTATGCTTACATATTAATGGACCATGAACACTAAAGCAGTATGGTGCTGTACTGTTCTCTTGTGAACTACAGTTTTCTTCTGTGTGTGTGTACTCTGTGTACCTTGTGCCTGTCCCACACAAGAGCTTGCTTTCCATGGTGGTCAGTTGGGTGCATGACAGCTTTTCTGCCCTTGCTCCATCATTGTGTCCATGCTCTGAAAAAGTTTCTGCATGATCTTGTTTACTCCAGAATCATACAAGATTTGTCTGATTATTTAAATTATACTGTTAAATACTGTTAATCTTTTTATCTACATGAAATCAAGAAAATCAACAGGAAATGTTTGGTGATGCTTGTCCCTTTTTGTTTCATTACTGTTAATTCTCATAGGATCTGTTGCAGCAATTTCTAAAGCCCTTCTCAATCTAACCAAACATTTCTTCTCAAGTTTCTCAGCATACCTGTCTTTACCGCTGATGCCATCTCACTTGTTCAAACAAGCTTAGTGATCAAAGTTAATGAACCATTGTGGTATGGATTGGAAACTAGAAATAAAAGACTAAAGAATGAGAAAGACCATTTCTATGCCCAGGAAATGTCCCTGCAGAGCAGATTCATAGAGAGGATCTTGACAAGAATCATGATGGTTTTCCTCCATTAGATAAAGCTCCAGCGACTGTCACTTTATTTATTTTTTTTTCCTCATGGTGCTTTCAGGCTTTTTGGTCACCCTCTTTGTCTCTTGGCTTGCGTTAAGTGCTAAAACCCTCTTAGATTATTGCCTCTACAAGCACGCTGTAAGTCTGTCCTGCTTTAGCTGGTTCCTATTGCTAGTGACTTGAGGAGATGTTGTTAACCAACATAAAATTAATTATTCTTCTTCACTGACTCAGCTGCTGTAAGCACTTGGGTTTGCTTCTCCCATTTCCCACCCAGAACTCCTTTTGAAAACCAAAGCTCTACTGTATGCTTTCAGTGTTCCCTTTTCACTTCTAAGAAAGTAAGTTGAAAAATTGTTTGGTTTTAGAAAATAAGGGGAAAGATTCACTAAATGGCAATTGTATAGCTAAGGTAGGGGTCCTAAATCTCAGCAGCCTTTAACACATAAAAAGGGGAAAGGAAAAAATGAGCCCATGCTCTCTGGTAATGTGAAGTATCTGTGGTACTAAAAACAATCCTGCAAAATGCTCACATGAATGATGCTCGCTGTAGCAAGCAGTGCAGTTGTTCCCGATACTAGTGAAAGGCGGTGGTCTGGCAGCTTTGAGGAATGAAGTCTTCTCTCTTTATTAGCTGGGCAAGTTTCCCAACACACATCGCCTGGTCAGCTTCCTGCATAAACCCTGGTCTGAAGAGGGAGGGATAAGCTTTCTCTCAGGATAACAGGCAGTTCAGTTTCCAAAGTTCACATAATTCTTGCTTTTATTTGGAGTCTGCCAATTAGTGAGGAGGGAGAGAGTTTGCAGGAAACTGTAGCCCTAATCCACCAAACTCCAAACTTGCATCAGAGGAGGACCACCTCGCTGGGAGCAAACCGTACTCCTGCCTTCCACTTCCATTTTCACTCATCCCCCATCTCCCTCCAAGCCTGCTGTCTAGGAACAGCTTCTATCAGGCTAGAGGTTGCTTCACTTGTCACTGGTGACAAACAGTGTAGCCTTTTGTCTCCCTACCCCAGGGCTTCCAGGCCTGCCCTAACTGAATACTTAATCCTCAAGAGCAAGCATGGATTTACCCAGTGGGCAAGGTCTCTAAGTCCAGCTCATGTTTATTCACACTCTAAAATAAATGCAGAATCATTCTTAATGTCTTTTGCAGTCTATGCCCATCCTTCAGATGAAGGCAGCCAACAGATCTGTTGTGGGTTTTTTCAGACACTGGTCATTGGAGCTTCAGGACTTCCAAAGGAACTGACCCAAAGGAACAAGACTCTGCCCTTATACTAAAAGAGCCATCAGCAGTGCAAGATGTGATCCACTTTGTGGACAAGCTCCTGTGGCAGGTAGGACTCGTGGTACGTTTCACAGCTGTTTGTGAGCAGCCACCATTTGTGACAGCAGTGCACTACTAGTGATTAGACTGCAAGATGTGGATTTGTTCAGAATCTACCTATGGGTTTCACGAGGTACCAGCACCAGCAGTGTTGATAGCTGTAGCAGGAGTTCTGGCTGGCAGAAGGTGGCACATCAGCTGCTTGCATGCATGAGCCCCAGTGCCATGTGCAAAAACCTTGTACTCCGACCAGTACAAATACCATGACTTGGTCTACTCAGGCCAGTAGGAGCAGTCAAAGCAGGCAGCTTTAGAACCTTTTGTGTAGGAGGCAGTAGGGCTGTGTGTAACATGGCCTCTGTTATACAAGAGGGATGTGATGTGCTCTTCAGCACACTGTTCCTGGCAGCTGGTACTTTAACATTGGGTAATGGACAAGGAGTTGACCATTACTGAGACTATGAACTGCACAAGCGAGATTGCAAAAGTCAGACCAGATCTGGAGGTTTTCTGGCACCTTGCTAGTCACCTTTTGTCCTGCATCAAAGTGCACTTCCTTGAAAGAGAAGTATTGTCTGAAATGCTGTCTTCTCTGGCTGCTAAACCGGTGGGTCCCGAGGCACTTCATACAACTGGCATCTTCTGATGCAGCTTCAGCTGAGGGAATCCTGGGGGTAAAGCAGCTCGGGAGCAATTCCCGCTGTAGCCGGGTGCTCCTCGTGGGCCCGGTCACCTTGTTGGACGGGCCCCACAACCGTGTCGAGCAGTGGGTCTCAGCGCAGGCAGAGGTCCGGCCTGCTTCCTGCATCTTCCCTTCCCCCGTCCGCGCTCGGGGGCTGCGGGGGCTCTCGGTGTCCCCCCGGAGGGCGGCGATGCGGGGTGCTGGTGCGGGGGGGGGGGGGGGGGGGGGGTGCGGGGTGTGTGTGTGTGTGCGCGCAGCTCTCGCTAGCGCTGCTTGTGGTCACAGCCAGGCAAGCTCACATCCCATCTGGATCACGCTCGCGCTCTCCCTTCTGCTTCCCTACCATAGAGTTGCGCTGGAAACAGAAGATAGAGGGAGTGTAGGAGCTTCGCCATCTCCAAGCGATCTACATTGGGAAAAACATGGAGTCCGCTCCGGCAGCCCCCGATCCAGCAGCCAGTGAGCCGGGCAGCAGCGTCTCCGAGGCGGCCGCCGGCGCCAGGGACACCCCGGTGAACCTGGAGCCCGCCCGGAAAAGCGAAGCGCCGGCTTCGGTCCGCAGGCAGAGCTACTCCAGCAGCAGCGGCAGCAGAGGTAGGGAGACCTGGGGAAGGGGGAGGGGGCCGGGGGAGTGGGATCGGGGGTGGGTGGGAATAGGAAGAGGGGGGTACGAGAGAAGGGGGAAACGCTGCGATTTAATCCCCTGTTTTATTGCTCGTGCGTGCGGGAGCCGAGCACGCAAACAAGCCGCGCTCCTGCCCCCCGCCGAAGCTTGCAAACTTTTATAGCTGCTCCTAATTGCTGCGGGAGGAGGGACGAATGCGATGGAAATATCGAGCGGTGCTGGGGGCTTTCCTGCCTCTCTGGGTTATTGCCTCCCGTCTCCGGATGGGTACCGTGCCCCTGAAATTACATAATTTTATAAATATATAAAGCAGCAGCAGGAGTATTGGGATTGAAGGGAACAAACTTTTAAAGCTGCAGCGTCCTTCCTCCCCCCGTTCTCCCCCTCGTCTGTCTCCTTTTGACAGTTCTCAGCGGGTGCGCTGTGGCTCGTTGTGAATGGGGGATCTGTAATTGCACCGGAGGGTTGCGGGTGACTTACTCTCCCGCGCGCTATTTCCCCCTCCTAATTCATTTAAGTGTATCATAAAAATCATTTTGCTGGCGGAGCGGAGGGGCTCGGAGCTGATGTTTCTTGGAGGCGTACAACTTTGCGGAGGGTGTCCCTGCTCCCGTGGGTTCTCCTTCGCTTCCCCCGTGCTCCCCCCGAACAAACCGCTGCAAACAAACAAACAAACAAGCCAAGGAAGCCCCCCTTTCCCGTCTCTTGCCCTTTCCACCTCTCTCCTGCCTCAGCCCGCGTCTGGGAGCCGCGCGGGTCAGCTCTGAGGCTCTCGGTTGAAGTTTGCCGTGGGCTCGGTCGTGGCCGCGCTGCCCGGTGGAGGGGCGCGGAGCGGAGGGGCAGGGAGCGCGGGCCCCTGCTCCCGCCGTGGCACGGTGAGGGGCGCCGGCTCCAAACACCGCTGGAGTTTGCCGACACGGGCGAAAGAGGGATGAGGCTGCCGCTTTAATTACTTGTAAATAATTTATGAAGCGTTGCTTCTGCAAGGGGGGGGGGAGTGCGCTAGAGAGGCTTCGCTCGCTAAAATCACTTGGTGATGGGGAGAAATGAATTAAATAACGCGATGTCACAATACACACGGCGGCTGAAAGACGTGTCGGGCGGAGGAAAGTCCGTGTCCGGCGGGAGCAGCGGCCCCTCTGCGGCCGAGGCCGGGGCAGCGATGCCCGGCCGCTGGCGTGCGGAGCGCGTCCCTCCTCGGCCGGAGGGATTTGGGGATGTAGGTTGGAATATGGCTGATGATGTGTTGGCTTGTGTTTTACAGTATTTTTCCCCTTTTGGCCACACCCCCTCCCCCTTCGCAGGCAGCTTCCCACTCAGGGAATCCGCGTACAGTAAAAGCCATCGAGATGACACACGCCGAAACGTTTAATTAGAGGCGCTTTGCGGGCGGGGAGCGCGGTTCGGCGGGTGCCGAGGCGGGGGGGGGGGGGGGCGGGGCAGGGGCCGGGCGGCCGCGGGCGTGTGCGCAGGGAGCGTTCGGCTGCGCGGGGAAGGGGGGGGGGGTATATTTAGAGCTTGCGAGAGTGGATTTGGAATGCAAGCGCCTTATGTAACGAGGTTAATCAGAAACACGGGAGGAAATTTCTTTAATGTGTCGGGGAGTTTGGTGCATGTTTGCGGAGCGGCTATAGTTCGCGGTTGTTACACAACGACAGCCCCCCCCTCCCCGCCATCCTTCACCGGCCCGAGGGTTCCGGCGGTGCGGGCAGATGGTGCTGCCGGGCAGCGGGGCCGGGCCTGGGGAGGAGGAAGTGGGGTGATTTTGGGATCCCATAAATTATGTAACGCTCGGTAGTCGTTCCTGTATGGATGCGAAAAGGAAGGGGGGGGGGCGCGCTTCGTAGACTAGGCAGCTCTGGTGGTGAGGGTGTCTTTTCTTCGCGGTCCGGGATTGCTTAGGCTTTGGTACTGCTAACCTCCTGACCCAAATGCCCCTCCCCCCCCCCCCCCCCCGAATTCGGCGGGGAAGGAACGGGAAGGGGGGTCCGGCAGCGGGCTCGGGCTCGCCGCACGCGGGCGGGCACTGGGTTGTGTAACAGCCGGGTGGAAGAGGAAGGTCAGTGATGGAGGAAGGCATCCGTGAGCAGGCGAGGGGATGCTGTGGCTGTGCAGCCCTCTGAGGGAAATAAAGCTTCCGGCAGTACCTGGCTTGAAGGGCTTGTTGGGGAGGGAGAGGGAAGAAGGAGAGGGGCAGGGATCTGGAGGGAAGGGATAAAAAAAAGGAACTGTTTGGGTTCTTTCGGGTGATGTAATGGAGTTGGCAGAAAATACAAGTCTACTCCTAGAGTGCAAACAGTAAGGGAATGGAGCTGGCATTCTGCACTCATGTTGCATGAATTAGCGTATGGGAAGTAAATGGAACTACACGCAGCAGACCCGCTGATGGTGCCTTTCTGATGGTTCCAACCTGAACAGGGAGAACTGTGCGGGAAAACATGACAACATGCACATCTTGGCCTCCTTGAGATCAGGACTTGACGGATTAGCTGTTAGGTGTCCCTATGGACTTGGAGATTATTTTTTTTTCCCCCCTTTTTTTTAAGCCATTGAAATAGAATTTGATTTCTTGCCTTTTGTTTTGTGTTTGTTTTTGTTTTTGTTTTTTTATATGGCCCTTTATTTCCTATGGCAACAGCATGACCTTAATGCCTGATCAGAGTAGGTGAAATTATTTTTTAGAACAGCTACTTCATAAGCTTATATATGTTGAGCTGTGTATTGAGTTCAAGAATTGACCTGTTTGGGTGGTGATCCTGCAGTGTTTGGTAAACTGGCAGAGCTGGACTGTGCAATCTCTGTGGAGGAACAATACAGATCTACAGATAAGTAGATATAGGTACACATGTGCACCCCTCTAACTGTAAAAATCCTTATTTTTGACTTAGCAAAGCTTTTAAATCACTAGAAAGATTTCCTTCATATCCCTTATTTTCATAGCTGCACCTGCTGCAAAGCTGCTTTGCTACTTCAGAGTTTTCAGTAACCAGTTTACAAATGGAAGAAGCTGTAGAATATATTCTTAAGTGAAGCTTTAGTTATTATAATGCCAGCATTTCAAAACACCCCATTGCCTGATAAACAAACCTGTTTGGAGCACCCGATCCTTACATACCTCAATTTGTATTTTTCAAGGCTTAGGCTGTTTGTGTTGCTGTGTCGAAAGCTTAACTGAAAGCATAAATTTAGGAGTTACCCAAAGCACCTTTCAAATGGAGAATTGTTACCTGATTTATTTAGCATACAGGAGTGTGAATGCATACCTGTGTGTTTCGGGAAATAACCCACAGTCTGATACCAAAAGTGAGTGTTAGAAAATTGACACTGTACATGGGAAAAGCAGGAAATGGACAAAAAGCCTGATTTTCCCTCAAAAGGATATTTTTTACTGCTGACACTAATCCTTAAGATTTTTCTTAAGGGCAGTCACTGTCCAGCAGGTTGAATTTCAGCCTGTGTGTGTTCTGCAACAAGGGTTTGTGGTTTGCCGTGGTTAGTAGATGGAATGCTTTGCTCACCAGCTCTGGCCCTGGACTGTGACTGTGAAGTGCTATTCGTTTCACTTTGCAGGCTTCGGCCTCCTTGGAGTTCTCCCCATGCTGCAGTCTTAAGGCTTAATGTTCTACTCATCCCCTTAGAAATAGTCGTAATTGAATAAACGATATTTTAATAGAGAACTATTGTCTCATTAAAAATGAAAAGTATACAAAACGCTTTTTAATCTGATAAAAATTGCTCTGGTTTTTGGACCCGAGCTCTTGGTCTCAGTGGTAAGTCAATCGAGAGAGGATGTCTTGCCAAAAAATTTAACGGCAGCTCTTACACACAGCGTCTTCCCATGATGTAAATATTTTTATGATGCTTTGTACTTAATAGCAGAAACCTGCAGCTATGTAGGTGCTTGTTCTTGGTCTCTCACTGTTGAGGTACTGAGAGTATTTGCTGTTCTCCAGAAGCCTTTGGAATTTATTATCTTGGCATCTATTCAGCCTGATGCCTTCTCTACTGATAGATGGGGGGGTGGGGAGGGTGGGCTCACTTTTAGTGTTTTGTTTTAATCTGGGTGATCCTCCCCAAGTGGGGATGTGACATCATTAATAGTGACATCAGTAGGTTTGTGGTATTCTTGTCTTTAACAGATCCTTTATTGCTAGATTTTCTCCCTTCCTGGATTTAGCCTATTCCACGGAGCAGAGTCACGGTACAAAATTGCATGTGTTGTTTTCAGGAGGACTCTGAATTTTATAAATCCAGATGTTTTCTGTAGATTCTTTGGGTTGCCTTTGTCAGCATTGAGGGCTATTCTGCATGCACCACTGATTTAGTCCTATTTTGGTAAATGATATGTGCTGTGAATCCTTTAAAGGACAACACTGTTTTAAATGCTTGCAGCACAGGAGCAGTAACAGCAGCAGTATGTTGTTCTCTTAGGAACAATGCAGTTCTCTTACTTCAATAAACCGTAACCTATTCTCTTATTTTATTTGCTTGAGAAACGTCTCAGGAGCTCATAAACCAGTATGTAAATACTGTTATCATTCAAGCAAATGCTGTAATTTTAGTAAATAAAGAACATGTTTTGTAATGGAGATTAATGGGCTGTGTGACAATTTCAGTTTGGGGTATAGCACTGAGTTTGAATGGAAAGGGCAATTTCAGCTTTGAGAGGTTGTCTGATTTTTTTCTTATTTTCTTTTTTTCCCCCTTTCTCTGAGTATTTGTTTTCTAAGCTACAAAACGTGTGCTGGGGAGAATCTGGAATGGCTCTGTTGATCTCAGTGGATTTACTCGGAGAGCTATCCTTGTGAAAAGAGAAAGGAAAAAAGCCCAACCTCATTTTACATTACTGTTATCTGTGTCACTCATGAAGCTAATTCATGAAGGGGGGATCTGTTCTCTGCTGAAACATTTTGGAGTGTGTTTTCAGTGACACAGAGTTGTAAAAACAGGTGTGGAAAATAACAGAAGTAAAACTAAGTAGAATTGGGGGTCTGTCTGCATGAACTGGTGAGTCTGGGTACTGTGTAATTTAAGGGTTGCCTGCAGGATCTGTGTTTCCTTGCTACTAAAGCCCAGGCCGTTCACAGGAGCTGTCAATATGGAACAATACACTTGACCTAAGGCCTTCGATTTCTGAACTGCCAGGTCATTGTCACCTCTGCTCTGTCCAGCCTAGACCATTTAGCTCTAGCACCTGTACCATCAAAGACTTGCTGTCATCTCGGTTCCTTGGGGCAGGATGTTGTGGGGGGAGCAGTAGATGCTTCTCAAGTGGGACTGAATGTCTTCTGTCACAGAACAATTACACCTGGATCTGATCCACCAAGGGAGATTCTGTAGTGTTCTGAATTCCCGTGACTTTGGTGGAAGAGGAATTTCCTACAGGTAAGGTACTGGGGAAACTTCAGGTTGTGTGGAACTTTCCCCGCTTCCTATGCGGATTTGTGTTCTCTTGTTTTCTTTTCCTCTCATTCTGTTTTCAAATATCTTGTGTTTCACCTATTGCTTTGTAGCCTTGATCATCACTTCTGGCAATGTATTTTACAGAGCGGTTTTAAGTTTCAAAATTATATATACACACACATATATATATAATTTTAAGTTTATATATAGGTTATATATATGTAGTTTTAAGGTTATATATATACCCAGCTGGCAGACATGTCTCCTCTTTAGCTGCACAGATTCTTACAGATACATAGGCCAGGGCCCTGCAGAGCAGAGGCTAAAAATCCTCTCCCCTCCCTAGATCCATGCTGTAGAATTCACCTCATAGATGAATCGAACTTCATTTTAAGGGTTTTAGCTTTTTCGGCCCCAGTGTTCTGACAGGAGGCTCTTCTACAGCTTTGCTGTTCTGGTGATTAGAAATCCTCTTCTCACTTCGAACTAACTATGCCCACAATCAGTTGGCTCGCTTGCTTCTTCAGTGTTGGTTACAAAATCTCCTTGAACTGAGAATGATGAAGAGGCTGGTATTGTATTTTGTGATAGCTGAACTAACATACTGAGCTCTGTTCTCTGACTCATGGTTTAGCACTTCAGCTATCTACTGTAGATGGTCTGTGCTGATAGAAACCTGAGAATAGCTTGGGCTGTATGTCACGAGGAGTTAATTGTCTAATTTTTTGAATGTAAAGGTTGTGAATTATTCTTCATACCCTTATCTGAAGTCTCATCGAGGTGTGTTTCATTCTCGGCAACAACTGAGCTCTTCAGAGACTAAATATATTAGGGTGTGTACTTTTCTGACAGAATGGTGGGGCTTATTTTACAGCAGTTTAATCTATAGTTTAGTCTTACTGCACAGTTCATTTGGAAGGATCCCCAGGTGTGTTAAACACTATCGGGAACCATTTTGCTTATTACGGAAATCTAGCCAGTTCTTGTGTGGAATCTGACAGCTGTTTAATGGTGCTCAGCCGTGCTAAGGAGATCAGAACAGAAACTGAAGAGTACCATACCTGATTGAAACACTCAGAGGGATTTTAGATACAGATAATATAATTATCTGCATTGGAATTGGGTCAAACAGCTCTATTCCTGTAGAAAATGACTGATATTTTCAGTGGCAGTGTATGGTAAAGAAATCGGTTTGAAATACCTTCCTGAAAATGATACCCCCAGCAGCGGGATAATCAAAGATCCTGCTGCCTACCCTATTGTGATCACCAGTTGCCTATCATCATTGGTATCTTCAGGTATTTCTAGATGTATTAATTGTTTGGTCCCATGCTGGTATGTACAATCTTATAAACCAGGGGGAACCACTGGGATGTTGTAGGTCTTGCTTCGTACAGCAGATTCCTATGGAATTGCTTCTTTAAATAGTGAGTTGCACTGCTGCACGTGAAATGTGTTTATGTTTAACAGACCTTTTACAAATGACTGTAGGGGATCTGTTGACACTAAGCCAGTAGGGACAGGGGATGTGGGTGCCACAGTCTTTTTTTTGCCTTTGAGGATATTGGGAAGTATGGGGAAAACACATAACACTTTTCCACTTGTCTTCAATTTCACTTCCCATATAATCTAGCAAAACAGAACATAAACATATTTGTAAAGGATGTAAGGGAACAGAAGTTAAAATTCATGATTAACTGCATGTACATAGATGTTCCAGTAATCATGACCAACTGCAGAGTCTTTCATTTGTAATTTAATCTAATAATTTCCATGCACTTCTAAAGGAACACACTATGAAGCTGGCAACTTCTGAGAAATTGCTGTGCTGTTACAAACAGCATTTGAGCTGGCATTATAACAGCATGAGAGATGGCGAGATGGAGAACAAAGTTAGCAGTTGAAACTGAGCTGAAAAAGATTGCTAGCAGAATGTGGGAAAGCAGAGCTGGATTATGATGACCTCCCTTGTAGAATCAAATTAAACCTTTTTAAAGGTTTTGTGGATTTTTAGTCTGTAGCTGTGTTATGTCTTTACCTCGCATGGGTACATGAGATTAATGAGGCAGGTGTAGTGATCACGGAGCGAAAAGCTGTGAGGCCGCTGTTCTTTTTAAATGTTTCATTTTGTACAGGCTGTGGGATATTTACAGCACTAATTGACAATATGTCTGTGTGCTTGAGTTCTGCAACTGTTCAGATGGATTGGAAGTGTTTTAATACGGAAGCGATGGCAGTGAAAATTCCTGAATGCCAGAAGGAGGTTGAACAGAGCCCCCCCACTTTTTTGTACTGCTTGCCTAACAGTCCTTAGGACATGCTTGTCCAAAGGGCTGGGCTGTGTGAAGAATGCTGACGATATGGCCAAGGAGGCTGTAGCTGAAAAAAAACATAAATGAAAACCTCAAAAAGCAGAGGTAGACCATTTGGCACAAGTGCTATCAAGTATGCATCCTACAGCAGTGCCAACTCCTCACATAGGAGAGAGGAATTTTTTTCCATGGTTATGTGGAAGTGTATGCCATCCACTTCTGAAATACATACATATATGCAAAACTACAGGCACCATGGGGAAGACTTAAATTATGTATTAGTCGAGCTTGACTTGACTGTTTTGGCACTGAAGCAAGGTCTGTTAGATACAGTCAAGGATAAAACCAAGGCCAAGGCTTGTGAAAAACAGATTATAGGTTTTATTTTCTTCCTGTTGTGCAAGTGTGACAATACTTAAAAGCAGGATTTCTCATCAGAGTTCCTCTTCAAAGGTGGAAGTGGGTAAAAAATGCCTTTTTATGAACCAGTAGATGATTTTAGCAAAGTCTACACCAAATGCAAATTAGAGGGCTGTGCTGCATTACATCTGTTAACTAAGGGCAGAAAGGTAAGGTTTAAACTAGTCCTTAAAAATAAGTCTTGAAATTTGATAAAGCAAGATAAAATACAGCTTTTGTTAATACTTTACTTGAAGTCAAAAACTGTCAGCATAAAGCATCTTCTAAACCCTGTGTATATTAAAAAATAAACTGAAATGAAACCAATCTCAAAGGAAACTAGGGCATATCAAAACCCTCTTCTTTCTCTGCGTCATACTTCATTTGTGTAATCTTCAGGAGAAGTTTTGTTAGTCATTTGTATTGTCATCATCGCAGTTAGGAAGGGTCCTTTATTGTCTGGGTTGTTAGACAGTCCTTAAAAAAACTCTAATGAAGTATACTCTGAACTGTTAACATCAGATGTTGAGTCATAGTGTTCCTGAGATAACACATGGAAAAGTCTGTTAGCGAAAGCACAAAAGCAGCTCTTTCCAGAGTTAATGTTTGGAGGAATAATGGATGAAGAAATATGGACTGGTGGTGTACTTTCAGTCTAAGCATTTTTGCCCATCCATCAGTGGCCAGGCAGTCTTTTCACTTTGAGGGGCTTTAAAAACCAAACCAGTAAGTCATTGCTACAGATTTCATTGCCCTTCAGCACTCCTACCATTTGTAATGGTTTATTGTTTTCTGCTAAAATCAGGTGTAATTTAAAACTGAAGCAATCTGATTTTCACAAACATGAATCTGCAAGAGATCAAGTTAAGGCCAGGCCTATGTTAGCAGCATAGAAGCTACCCTTGGCTACTAAAAGAGTTCCGCTCTACTTGCAGAAGACTTGATCCTGTGACAGCTTCTATGGATGTTTAATATGAAGTTGTGAATGTTGATGTTGGTGATACTGCTTCAGCGTGCAGAGCTGGGGTGTCTGTTTAGTAAAGATCAAGGGAGGACTGCTAATAATCAAGACTTGCACTGTGAAATTCGTAAAGAAAAATGTGAAATTCTAATGCCAATGAAAATTACTTTGGGAAAAGGTTGAATTTAACCCTTGTTTTCAAGGTAGGGATGGCTGGGTGAGTAGTTGTAATTACTTTGGCAGGTATTTTGTTACCCTGCTATAATACTGCTTGTAGGATCATACTGTGGCTCTGTTGCTGGAGAAGGATTTGTTCTTACTTAAGAACAGCTGTTAGGAGATAAGCAAGAATTTCCTCACGTACAGGACCTGAGTTGCACTTGTCTGCCACTGTACGTGGAATGTGTTTGCTAAGATTACTTCACGTTTAATTTTTTTATTGCTGAAATCCTCACTCTGTTCTTACAACAATCAGAAATCTCATCTGTCTCCTGATGGAGAGAAGGGAGGGAAAGGGGAACAAGTTGTAGGGGCTTATGTGCAGAAAATCTAGAAAGTTGACTGTTGAGGTGACCTGGCTTATTGGTATTTATCTCTGGAGTCTGACTAGTTGTCAGTGTGAGTTTATGTTGTCTTAGCTGCTTCTAACTGGGTTTGATCATAAACGAATTCTCTTCCTTTATCTTTTTTCTTTGTTTTCTTGGTACATTACCAGCAACCTGCTCTAGTGGAAGGTGTCCCTGCCTGTGCAGGGGGTTGGAACTGGATGAGCTTCAAGGTCCCTTCCAAACCAGGCTGGGATTCTGTGATTCCACTGTACCTTTTCATTCACTCCTGGCTCTAATTCATGAGAAGTAGCACTTGTTTGGGTGTTTTTTTTAGCATAATATCCCACTGAAATGGCTGTGTAAGGTTAGCAGTGTCCCGAAGATGCTCTAGTGGGACAAGCAGTGTAGCATCCAAGGCCATGCAAAAGAACAAGGGAAGACTTTTTTTTGTTTGTTTTTTTTGGAAGCAAAATCCTTCCAGGATTTCAGCAATTTATTAGATTTCCCCAGCAGTGCTTGCATCTCTAGAAAGAGGCTCAAGGATTTCTGCCACTAAAATCTTTCATTGCAGTCCTCCAGAGAATGCTTCCCATATAACATTCACCAGCATCAACAGAGCACCTGGGTTTAGGGGTAGCCATGAACTTCCATTAGGAGCCTGTATTTAGTCCCAGTGTGATCTAATGGCTGACTGGCATTCCCAAGTCCACCTTCTTGTTTCCAGCCCAGTTTTAAGCCTGTAGAAATGGCTTGCCAAAGATCTCTGCAATCGGTATGTCTCCTCTGAATTTCCTCCACGAATCCTTTCTTTTCTTTTCCACAGCAGAGGTTCAAAGCAGAATGTCTTCAGGGATTTGAGAGCAAATGATCGCAAGTGGTGAGGTGGGGACTTGTGCCAATACACAGAAAATATTTGGTTGCATTGCTTTTCTCTGCACACAGCAGAACGCACACTGGAAGCAAACTCTGCTCTGGAAAGGCAGCAATAGAAAATGTAAAAACAAACCCAGAAAGGAAGTAAATGAAGCCAAAGGGGGAGCAGGGTAGTTTTGGGTAATGAACAGTAAAAGAAACATGTGGCACTTAAGGAAGAAGTGTAATGAAAGGGCACAAAGGAAAGATGACTGATTTGGAGAACAGCCTGGAAAAAAAACCCAACACATTTGGAAAAGGCCTGGAGTAGTGGGGGAAGCCACGGTGTCTATTGAGGGAGGGAAAATACTGCTTTACTGCCTCTGGACAAGTCCTATATTGATATTCTATGATCTTGTCTTACTATGGAATGTAATAAAATGTTTTTAGTGCATGATGGGGCCTCAGACAGTTGCCTCTCTCAGGCTTGCTTCAGCACCCTTTTGTTTCCTACGAGCTCTGACTAAATGCTTTTCCCATAGATGTTGTGCTAATGTGTTATATGAATTATTTGTCTTAGTGCTGTGAAATTAGAAGCCCTTTCCCACAGTGTGTTAAGCAGATTAAAATGAAAGCCTGTTTTTATGGTCCAGGAACAGTGCAGATGCTTAAAAGAAGAAAATAAACAGGGGGAGAAAGAAAAGAAGATGTGATCTAACAGTGGGGCACCATGAGGAGCTTAATGAAGCAAATGCATTTTGTCACCTAAATTGTGAGATAAGTTCCCAGCTTCCCTTGAAAAGGTTTATATTTTTTCCTTGGTGCCTTAAATCCACGGGGAAGAGCTTGGGTTTGGTAGTTTCTACAGAGATGATAACTTCTGTTGTTGTTTTCTTTTGAAATGAACTTCGTAGGCAGTAGTACAGTTCCTCCTTCAAAACCTGGCCAGGGACTCAAGGGCTATGCTTACTTTCTGGCAGACAGCCCTGGGACAGATTTGAGCTGTTCTGAAAAGCACTAAGCAGTGTATTGGAGGCTGCCACCAGCTTTGTTTTCAGTAAGAGAAATTGCTTTAACAGGTAGCCAAGTGATGGCTTTGTACAGGTACACATGAAATTCAGGGTTCATGTTACTCTGCCTTTTGAATTCCTGCCTTGTGTATCTGTCCCTCATACCTCCTGGGTCGAATACATTTTAGTTACAGCAGTATTTTATTTCCACTGACTTAACTCTAATCTTACTGTCATAATGTTCCAAGACACTTCCTGTGCTAACTACTCCTCTACCTGTGTGGTTATTTGTCACATATAACGTCTACAGCTATAATGAAATTATTGCAGATATGACATATGCTTAAGATAAAAAGAGTGTCTTACTGTGTTTGAGCAAAAGCTTAATTAAGACATCATATGTTACTGTAATATGTATTTGAGGGAGGACAGTATTGGTATGAGAGAGCATTGTGCTTTTTCTGGGCTTGTTCCTATTTCTGTAGCTTTCTCATTTATTTCTCCTATTTCCCTATGCAGAAATAAGAAACGAGAGATTGTGTATTGCTATATCAGTAATGTTGCCCCTGGGGCCTCTTGAGACAGTGATCAGGGTTGAGAAGTCATGGAAATGTTCTGGACTGCACTGTATGGAGTTTTAGGCTGGGATGCACTGAGTTTGAAATGGCAAGGACAGAAAAAGGCAGGAGATGCGAGAGAGAGTTGATGTGTTATTTTGCTGTCTGTGGAGGACGTTAGCAGCACGGGGCCATTGAAGTGCCATAGGAGGTACTTAAAGGTTTGACTTTTTACTTCCTATGGAAGGAAGGGGTGGGCAGAAGTCTGGCATTTTTCTGGCTGTCAGTGTTGGAGGAGGAGGAGGCAGCAGCTGTGCCTGAAGGCTTTTCCTTCTCATTCTCTAGCATCTGCTCTAGGTGTCCTTTCATAAGACCAGCTTTGTGCAGCCACGTGTCCCTGGGGTACCTGTGTGTTTTGTCAGCACAGGAAATGAAAAATTCACCCTGTCACTGAGACTGCAGTCTAAACTGCTGGTGTGGATGCAGCTATGCCAGCAGAAGGGAGCATTTACCGGTTTATACCATGGTGGAGGGAAGAGTGAAGCAGTGCCAGTGTTTGGTTTTTTTTTTGTGGTTAAAAATTGTCCTCTGTCAAGCTGTAGCTTGTCATGCTGGAGGTGGTGAGGGCTGGGGAGGAGGGCGATGATTTTGGTTTTGTCAGATGTGTTAGCAGAGGCTCTGCTGTGCAGGCAGTGATTACCAGTCTGCAGGAGACTGTAGGGATCTCTGGTTAGCCCTTATCAAGGGGCATTTATACCAGTACTGGTCAGTGGAGTTATGTGGATTCATTTATAGGAAAGACTTCAGATCCCCCTGCAGACTGTACACTACAGTTCTGTGGTGTTCTACAGAAAGATTTTGCTATGTGTTACATATTAAAATATTGAGAAATCGGTGGTGTTAGGGGGGAAGCAGCTTATCTTCTTTTGGTACAAATTCTTACCTGTTGTGAGCAGTTTCTTTGGTGTATCTTGACCAGACCAGCACAGAGGAATTCAGTTTTAATCTTGCGTAGTGTCTGATTACTGCAACCACGTTTAAGTGTAGATGTAAGCAGTTGAAGGCTTTGTGCAGTGCTGACATTTCTATGTGTTTTTTTCCCAGAAAGGTAAATATTTCTCCATCACTGGTTCCAGTGTGGTGTTTTCTCTGTAAACACATTGCTTTTGACTTGAGTTTCCTTTTTATATTTTTCCAATGTGTTTCATTTTAAGCAGGAACCTGTAGTTGCTGGATGTTACAGAGAGGAAAAAACCTACACACATAAGCCAAAAATATAGGGAACAATTAAGCTACCTTACAATTGAGACATTTTACATTTTTAGTATTTTTAAGGTAATTTACACTTAAAACATAGTTTAGATTTAAACCATATCATGAAGCTGTTCTGCATCACTTTCACCCGCCCGTATTAGTGACTAAGCAGTCTACTTCTCTCCTTTTAGAGGTTTCACTTTTATTTGTAATTTGTCTTCTAATTTGCAGTTAATAGTAACATGGCAATCACACAGTTTTGCAGAGCCAGCCTAAACTTCTAGCACTGTGGAAACACTGCTGATACAACATAAGCCCACATTAGTCAAGGCACTGCCATAATATGTCAGTTCTTCACATTTTCCTTAAGGACAATTTGGAAGAAAATAAATTCATTTCAGTGGCACAGATGTGGCTATGAATCTGTTTTCTATCGTAGGTGAAATATGCTCATGGCTGTTTCAAATGGGAAGGTGTCCATTCCTTCAGGTTTCTTGAAAACCTCACCTGGTGAAACTGGGAGGATGTAGTTGCAGATGTGATGTGTTTTCTTGAACATCACATTTGTTCATCTGGATACAGGTGTCCACAGAGTTACTGTGGTCAAGGGTAGGAGAGAGTGCTGAAATATTCATACTACATATTTTTTACATTGCAAGAAATGAGTTCAGTTTGTTGTCTTGGGTGAGAATTCTGACTGTGGCCATTGGGTTATCCAGGAGAGTACAAAAGCAACTGACACTTGAATTCCTTGGTAGCAGTGTTTCGCATGGCTTACTCTACCTGATCGAATCTGTACTTAGAAATTAAAAGGGATAATTTGGCTTTAAAAACTCCCTTGCTCTAGAATCCTAGAATGGTTTTGGTTGGAAGGCACCTTAAAGCTCATCCAGCTTCAACTCCCTGTCAGTGTGCAGGGACACCTTCTGCTAGACCAGGTTGCTCAGAGCACAGAGAAAACCACACCTACTTCTCTTCACACCATCCTTCCCAAGTCCAGCTGTGTGAGGTGCGCACAGTCACTATGTGATGTGCCTGAAACATTACAGCCAGGAATAGGTATTAGCAAGAGCAAGGGTGCAAGGTGTTGGGAGGGCTCTGGTATGATGGCTACATCAAATGCTACTGCAGGTTCTGAGCTCAGGATGCAAGTGTTTGCTCTGTATAAGTTGATGATATCAACCATCTAAGACTATTTAATGTGAACGGGAATTTCAGATCCAGGATGTGAAAAGAATTGAAATACACTTGCTGTGTAAGTTTAAGTTGCTAAAATGCTGGTTTATTACAGAGAAGGATTAAGGGCAAGTTTTATCCAAAGGCACTTTCAGGAACTGGAGAAATCCAAGGTATTGTTAGTCATCCTTCCAGCTTTTTATTAACACTACCTTGCTGAGGCAGGTAATTGTTAAAGTTGGTAAGGAAAACTGTCTGGTAGTTAACATCTGAAGTTGTATTAAAGTGAATCTCCAGCAAAGGGGAGATAGGTCACTGCCATGGGCTTTAGACAGAGAAACAAGTTGAGGATCTGCTTTTTGGTTCCTCTTTTCAGGGAGCACTGAAGAAACCTGTATTTGACAGACTTCAGTGTAAAAGGAGCTTGACTGCAACCAGTGAAAGTATTTTGACAAAATAAGTAACTAGTAAAATTCAGAAACATGCTAGCATAGGGAAAAGGGGACAAATATGGGGAAATCTGGCAAATAAGGTATCAGCACACTTGGAATGGTGTATTCTGGATACAATAACATCGGTACATGTCTGGTGAGAAGGGAGAAAGTATCCTCTAACAAAAGAAGAGGGGCAGATTGGCTTGTCGTGATTGCTGCAGATGGATTCTCTGTTCTGGGAGAACCAAGCTACAAGTCTTAGAGTATAAGAGAACTTGTAAAAATACTAAACCAAAACCATATCGGTTTCTGCTGCCCAATTCCTGGTTCTGACCTAAGCTTCAATAAACAAATCTGGAATTGGGACCATGTCAGCTGTCTGCCTTGAGAGGGCAGGAGGCTTGTGTACCCTTCAGAAGCTGGGGAAGAGATGGCATCTCAACCATCATTAGGCTAAGGACTTTCCTCATATCAAAACCCAAAGCAGCAATTAAGGTGAGTGGGTATTGCCCTGGGCCTGCTGCACCATGTATTTCAAACACAGATCAAATTCAGCAGTAGGTTTGAAATAGAGCTTTTCTTCTAGAAACCAGCCCAAACAACAACAAAAGACCTCCCATTGAGGTGTCACTTAAATCCTGTAGTGACTGTTAATTCCCATCACTGTTATGTCAATAGATTTTCAGCAACTTGATTCGTCGTGATTTTTGTCAGTTCTATTGAAGAACCTTTTTGTATTCAGTTATTAAAAAAAAATGGTTTAGGCTTCTGTTAACTCTAATTTTTGCATCTTTCCTGAAATAACCAATGTCCTGAATTAAAATTCCCATTTTAGAAATATCTCTTGAAATTCTATTTCCTTACCTCCTCCATATAAACATGTTGTCCTTTTGAAATAGATTGTACTGCTTCCCAAGAGACTAAGCGATCTTCTGTTCTTCTTTCTGTTTGAATCTTGCTAATGCAAGTGTTACCAAGATATTACGTGTTAAATCTGCAGTGAAACAGCATTGATTTCTTTGATTCTTTTCTGTACGGTGGAAGGAAGCAGAAAAGGTTTTACTCTTAGCATTGATCACACCCAAGTGGGCATGGGAGTCATTTTGCTAACATAAGAATTACTTCTAAAAATACTCTTATATTTATTCAAAGCAGCAGCTTGTTTAAGCTTTCGTTTCCAAGCCAAGCAGGTTTTGAAAGAGCTCTGGTGGATGTTTGAATTTAAGTGAAATATTTGCATTCCTAGAGGAAAGGTGCATCTTCAGGAAAAATGAACATCTGCTGAATTGATAGTGATGCATGGACCGTGTTTGCTTTCGGTGAACAGTTGTGAAAATTCATCTTCCCTTATGGGAACTTGGACATGCTTTAATATAAGCTTTTTTATAAGTGGGATCAGTAAGATTTTCTAAATCTGAGACTGAGTACCAGTTGGGAGGATGGAGGTGCAAAACTAGAATTATGGTGTAATTAACCAGCTAGTAAAACATCCTGAATGTGAGGGTTTCATTCCAAGCATTTAACAAGAAGCTGTATCAAGCAATTCTAAAACAGTAAAGGAAGAGTTTGGGTAACAGCAAGTGCAGGGCATGTGGTGTCCCATTCCCAGAGAGCACCTGATTTCTTAATAGACAAAATGTTCAGGAATTGCAGACCTGATGCACTGAAGCACTGCTGCTGGGAAAGGGTCTGAGCAAGTGTGGATGTTTTTTTGTTATGGTAAGATAAGCACTGACCATCAAACCAATAAAAATACTGTTCCAGCAGATGATTATTTTACTGACTTGGTGCTTTGTGTGTTGGAACTGTAATGGAATTGAGATCTCCCTCCACTGAAAATTAATAAGCTGTGATTCATTTGTGCCTCGTGTTGGAGTAACTTTGTTTTACTATTTTGCTTTTTCTCTTCTTTGCTGTTTGTGCTCCAGCCTTCTCAGGCTCTCGCCCGTAGCTATTTCTCACTTATTTATTCCTTATATATCTTATACCTCATTTATAGCCAAGTGTTTTTCATGGTGAGTAAACTTTGTGGTAGCTTAATGAAATTTAGCTTTGCTCATCGCTGTCCTAACAACCTTCCTTCTGGCTAGACAAAATTAAGCTAGAGTCTCTTTGAAGACATTTTTGTGTACAGATTTGACAAGTAACTTTAGCTGATTGCTGAAAACAAGCTGAGATTAGGGGCTGGCAGTAGTCACTACTGGTTCCGAATGTTAAAGAGGCAGAATCTTGTATTTGCTGGGAAAAAAGCCCCTGTTAAAAGCAGTGCTTAGGTAGAGGAAGCTGCTAGCTCTGCCATGCTTTAAGAGGTACCATGAGTGTGTGCAGAGGCTTAAATGGTTCTCAGAATGTTTCCTTTTAGCTGTATTTAGCTTGTGAAAAGTAAAAATAGTGCCAGATTTTTTTGTTTGCTTTCAACTTGGTGATGCTGGATATGTGATCAGTATTGTGTGGTATGAAATAGTCATGCAATGCAAATAACAGTCTTGCCAGACAAGGAGAATCAAGTATGTGGGCTCACAAAGGCAGTAAGAAGAATATTCCTCAAGTTATTTGCTGCAAGAACAGTGTTGCTGCTATTGTCATTGATAATACTGCACAATAAAAACTGTGGTATTGTGATGCACATAAAAGGACTTTTTGGAGGGGGAATGCTTTGGCTGTTACTTATTCACTTACTTTAAATGATATGGTAATATCTATAACTTAAAACAGGAAAAAAAAATAAATGTAGGCTCTGTTTCTTTCCCAGAGAGGCTAATGTGGATGGAATTCCGAGGAACTTGGGCCTTCTACGCCAGATAAGGCAGGCAGTTTCTAACCTAATGTAATGCACTGTTGTTCTCTCCAAGAGTGATTAGTGCTCTTCAGTTGAGATTTAACAAGTAAGAGAAGGGTATGTTTTGATGCTTACATCAGATTTCCCCTGGATCCTTGTGTGTAGGTTGTGTGTGCCAGTGACACTAAAGGGTTGTGGCAGAAATGTAGAAAAATCCCAGTGGTATCCCGAGTAGATCTTGTCTCTGGAAGCATAAACCCTGAAGAGCAAGTGGAAGCTGCTGCTCGGAAAGGAGCATGAATACACGGTTTGTGTGTTAACTCATGAATGGCCAAATTAAGAAAATGCATAATACTGACTGGGAAAGAGCAAAAGATGGGAGAAACCTGTTCCGAGAGGCTTCTGATGCCTGGAAACCAGATGAGTGAGTAATGTATTCTACAGGTTTTGAAATGGCTTCAAGTATTTAATATTGATAATAGTTACCTTAAGCCATGGTGGGATAATATTGTATGCTGACTCTCAAGTGCATTATTTTGTTGCAAGTACCACAATATGAAGTGCTGTGGTGAAAGATGTTTACCTCGTTTGCTCCCAAAGTCTAACTTAACAGCTGTTCTGATCCTCATTTATTTTGTAATGGCCATGAAGCTGCAGCCAGTTTCCTTGCAAGCAGGCAAATAAGGTCTGTGTTATCTGGTTTCCCTTTCTTAGTTGTCTGAAAAGCATTAGAAGGGAAGAGGCAGGTCTCCAAGGTTGATAAGAAGTGTTATTGTGTTTCACTTTCCACAGTGATAGCTGCCATAGGGTGTTCTAAAACTACTGGTCTTCAGGTATGCAATATTGATACATCCTACTTGTCCAAATTACAGAATATAGAGTAGTCACTTTGTAGGATTTGCCTAACAATACACAGACGTTTGCTCACTCAATATGTATATCTAAGTTCTTCAAAATGTCCCTTATTTAATATAAAGAAGTGGGCATTTTTAGGGGATAATATAGGATGGTAACTCTTTTGAACAGTGATGTCCAAATTAAGTTGGAATTGCGCTGAGTGTACCTGTTTCTCTCTTTTAAACTGTAAAGATTCTGCACAGCAAGCCCAGTGTGTTAGAGTACAGCAGATTCACATATCAACACTGTGGGTGCTTAAAGCTAGGAGTAAGAAAGGGATACATCTCCCCAGCATGGCTTACAGGTAAGAATTAGAGGTGGGTATGTTTACTTAGGTGTACTTCCCGCACTTGCAACTTTGAGGAAAAAGATAAATGGAGTCTAAAGGATCCCTCTTTGCTTTTTCCTTCTAGCTAAGATTTAAAACATTAATTGTTATGAGGTTGAGTATTGCATCTTTGTGTATTTAAATGGCATAATTCTGAAACTGCTGAGCGTGGCTGTCAACCCAGCCAAGCTGAACAGGATTTTACTGAGATGCAGCCCTATGTACTTGTTAAAACAGGAAAAGTCCCTCCTTTCTTTTGACTATTGCATTCTATACAGCCTTAATGTAGCAATGACAAAAGTCCGACTCATAATTCATTATGAGGAAAAAAAATAATAGTCAAAACTATGTTGAGAGTAGGTGGCCCACTACATTTAGTCTGTTCAGGTCAAACACAATTGTTGTTTTAAACTGAGACCTGTCCAAATTCCTTTTAGTCAAGCACAATGTAATATTCTTCATCTTCAAGTAATTTACGTCTGCCACCGACTGGGAAATATTTCATGTTGAATGCAGTGGAAATACACTTCCAGCTCTGTGTATGCAATATCATTTAAATTTTTATGGCTGACTCTAGGGCCTAAATATGCTTTCATGTGCACTTATGAAAAGCTGCTGTCAGAATCTACATAATGCATAACTGAGGGTAGTATTTGGCCCTTTGTACAACTATATTGGTTTTAAAAACCCACACAAACCACCAAACACAAACCAAAAAGCCCCAAAATGAAACCCAGGAACCCTCATGAAATTGTCATAATATGTATGTGACTTTAATAGCTGAAAATCTTTATTTAATTACAGTAATTTGAAATTTCAGCTTTCATTTACACAGATCTCCCTCAGCCATCCTCATTTTAGCTGCTTCTTTCTGACTCTCCAAAGAATCAATGATTTTACTCCAGAAACAGTCATGGATCAATAGACTTTGAAGATTAGCAGGTCATGGCCAGGTACAAAATGCATGTTGTAAAACCCAGGCTCTTCTATTTGCTTGAATCCTTCCTCAAAAAAATGAGAGAAAGGGTAGCTTTGAACAACAGACATCTTTGAATGAATTAATTTCTCGAGTATTTCGAAGCGTTGAGAATATATGGAAGAAACTACAAATGTGGAATTAATTTCCAGTGACTTGAGAATTCAGCTAGCTGACAAATAGCTTTCTTAGATAAGCCACAATGCTGAGGATGAAAGTAAGACAGTGAAAAAAGCTGAGGAGTGCTGTGCATTGAGTTACATTTGAGTTTTCTTGCCTTCCCACCTTATATTGTAAGTAGCGTTGCACAGAAATAGCCGCCTTATTAGTTTGCATTTTCAGCCACGTTTTCCTGAATTAGGGGCTTTGTTTTCTGTGCACAACTGGACACTTAACAACTCTAACCAGGAATGGGGATAAATCGGGCTAATTTGTGTCTGCTAAGAGTGCTAAATTATTTTTTACCCCTCCAGCACTCAGTTACAGCCCCTGAAATGGTCTGTCTAGACTTCATAGAGAAGCTTAACTAGATCCAAGCAGCTCTCAAGGTCTCTGGCAATTGTGTTCCAGTGCTTTGTTGGTTTACTGCTTGTACATCAACTCTGAGGTTTAAAAACTGGAAAGTTTGAAGTGGCAGATTACTTAATAGTACTATCGCAGCTAGAATTGCAAGTTGTGTTTGTTTCTTGTCAATAATTTAATCATAGGATGTTTGCATGCCTTTTCCTTTCTTACTCTTACCCTCAAGGTTGTCATCTTCATATTCCCTTTCATTCTCATTCTTTCATGGGGACTTAAATTTTAGCTATGTTTCCCCTCCCACCACTATTCTGTAATCCATCAGTTTGGGTCATGCTTGACAGAAGGACAGATGTTTCAGAGATAATGACATATCCGCAAGTTTTCTGAGAACAGGCGTACAGAAGAGGCTTAATTGCATGCAATTAAATGAAAGTACTTATTATTAGATACTAGAGAATCCATAGAGAGGAGTGAATTTAAAAATGATTCCTCTGCAGAAAAAAAATGCCAGTGGAATTTGTATTTGATAATGAGCATCGGACCCCCCCTTGTGAAATCTGATTTTAATAGTGGCAGCTCCTCACTCCGTGTGCCTCACGGCTGGATTTATGATGGAGGCTCACTAGCACTGGTTACATTAGAGGTAAGTCTGGTTCTTCATCCACTGGCTTACTGATGTGAAGTAGTTAATTCTTTTACTACCGCAGCCAGAAAGGCCGTGGACCAGCAACAGCCGTGAGTCTTGTGTGCGCACTCCAATTAGAAAATTACCTCGTCAGGCCTGACCCACAGTACCGTGGGAACTGACAGGAAATCTTCCCCAGGACAATATTACCTGCTTTCTCCTCTTCTGGGGTATTGCTGCTTTTTATTTATTTGCTGTGATATTGCATGGAAACCTGCATTTGGATCAGCATATCCATAGAAATGGATATTTTGGGGGCTTGCTGTATGGATTTAATCTCTTGTGAAAATGTTTTTGTTCTCCTGCATTGTTATCAAAGATATTTTGTGCGCTTTGCCTCATGCCTGTCTTTAGGGAAAGGAGGTTTATCTCTGTAGCTGCAAGGTGCACATTGAATTTTTAGGGCCATTGACAGTTTAATTCAGGAATGATCTAATTAGGGATCCAGAGAACTGGATTGAACATATCCTTAAGTATTGGCTGTCCTGAGAGATGCTCTGGCAGATGGTTAGTTCAAAGTGAGTTTACCTTGGGCTCAGTTTCTTTAGACTGACAGCTTTTTTTACTCAATTAAATGAGACAACTGTCAAAAGAACAGACTCTGAGTTGATGCAAATAACTCTGCTGCACAGATAAAGCTTAAATGTGTTCCTTGAGTCAGCTGGAACTGTCAGGTGCTCTGAGTAACTAGTTCAGCCAGCCAGAAAGGCACACTGGCAAGCAAAAGAAAAGGTTGGGAGGTGCCTAAAAATAAAATAACTCCCAGGTTTTTGTTATCTTTCTTCATTGATTTTACTTTATGTCACATACCAGGATGGCATGTTGGGAACCATTCTTTGTTTTCGCTCCTCTATTTCGTTTAAGGAATTCTCTTTATGTTTTAATTATCCTCAGAAGTTTATTTGTTGTTAATGTGCCCAAAGTCCTTAGGCTATGAAAGCATGAAAATAATGAGCTATTATGATGGAGCTGTCAGGCAGTCCCCAAACTAACTGTCCTTTGCTCTGAGATTTCAGCTGTTTGCAAATAAATTAGTATGTTTTTCCTGGAAATATAGAAATCCATATGTGATGCTTATATTGAAAGCTAGAGCATGCTCTTCACCCTTTCTTGCCCCCCAAGAAGAAGTGAAGTAGGTCTTCCTGGTGCTGATCTTGCTGAGCAGGCAGGACCTGGCCTTTCAGTGCTCCCTGTTTGGTCCCTGCAGCTTTGATTTCCTCATGAATTACTAGGTTTTATGAACTTTGCGGGGTAATGAGGAGGCCCTGCTGATGTTACACTGCCATTTGGATGGTGTCTTCTCTGCACTAGGCTTTGCCCAAGGTAAATTGGAGGTGAAACTGGTGAAAGCAGTTAAAATATTCTTGTGGGTGAATCAGAAACTACTTGTCTGCTGTTAAGCTGAAAATTAGCTGTGGGCATATTAAAAACCTGGATGTAACTGTGGAGGAAGAACAGAGACACCCAAGGAAAGAAGCCCAAACCTGGGCTGCCTGTGGAGAAGGCTGTGATATGTGGGCATCTTCTGGTGCACTTTGAAATGCAGAGTGCTTGAATTAAAGCTTAAGCCTTTAATATGTCTCCTAACACTAGAAATTTCCCTATTCAAGAGGAGGAGTGGGGCAGGGCAGGGGAAGAGCAGTGTTCATCTCATGAAAAGCAGATCAACTGCTCTGTTCGAATCACACAGCTTTTATAATATTTTTTGTAAGCCCTCAGACATGGGCATGACTCATGGAAGACTCACTCAACCTTTCCATAGCCTGAGATGATCAGAGATGGTAACAAACCGCTGTGATTTTACTTTTTTACCAAGTGAGCTTAAAGTCCCATGTGAGAACCAGGTCTGACTCTAGTATCTAATACAAAGATAAGGGCCTCTTAGTGTGTTGCTGTGATCGTGTCCAAGAAATGTTTTATCAGTACGCTAGTAGGCTTTGACTGGTAACTTCCATCTGTTGGCTGATTGAGTAATTTTCATTCCTTCAGTGTCTGGGAAACATGAAGTTTTCAAGTCCTGCCTATGACACTTCTATGCTATTACTTAAATGAGAACCCAGGAATCAGAAAGTCAATGCTCTGCTTTGGGCACCTCCTCCTTGCCAGCTTTGTTGCCAGCTGCCTAAGCAACTGCTTCCAATTGTCCCTCCTATAATTATAGATTACCCTGTTTCTCCTGCTGTCATCGGAATGTAAGTCATAGAGGAGTGTACGATACCAAGCTTACATAAAATAAATGTAACCAGTTCAACACTGAGGAGTTATGTATTTAAAATTTCTTCCTCCCTCATTAGGATGGGCATTTTTCAGGACTTGTATTATTTGCTTGGCATTTCAGTTTGATCCAGAAAGCAGCATTGTGGTCTCAAGTGAAAAAGCCCAGACCAATGAGTGGTGTAGGGGTTTTGCATTTAAAAAACATATATATGTCACTCGATACATTTTCATGAACTTGCTTAAAAGCCTCTTTAAACTAGGAGCATTAAGCTCTAATTTCAGTCTCAATGAAAATGCTGACTATAATGGAAGTTAAAGAGAAGTGATGAGAACATCAAAGGCCTTGTTATGTCTGTTAGGAAACAAGATACAGAACTGTCTACAAGCCTAGAGGGAAAAAGGAATGATGAAGCCAGGAGTAATGGGAAAGCTGGGTGTGGCTTGTGGGCTGTAATCAACAGGCTCTGAAGGTAGGAGGAGTGTCTGGGTTGATAACATCTTGTAGGTGGGCAGGGTTTCTGATGCCAAGCTTGTACACAAAGGCTAACAGCTAGGTACTATCACTTAGGGGTTTTTCTGGTTGAAAGATCACTTTTTACTGCACTTGTTAATGGGAAAATTGAGGCTTAATACTACAACTGGGGGATAAGTATGTAAAATCCAGTGCATATGTCTGGCACAGCTACTTTAAAGTAATGCTGCACAGCAGTGGTTCTGATTTAATAGAGGTATGTAATTCTTCTAGCAGATCTTGGTGGAACCGATTCACATGCATCCTCATGTGAACATAATTTATGGATTGACGATTACTTGGTCAAGCCTAATTGTGAGCTCTTTATTCTGTCAATGAAGATTCACTTTTTCTTTGTAGATCTGTATTTTTGAAGGGGGGGAGGGGAGCAGTGAAAGTGAAGATAAATAAAGCGTTATGACATTCATTGTCAGTCTCAACTGCTGAATTTAGTTAGTCCTCTGCAATACTGGATAGCCAGGTCTGTGTCAGGCAAGCTTTGAACCTGTAGGATTGGTTTGGCCTAAGCTGCACCATCCACTAACTGCTGAAGAGTACTTTGGCTGGCTGCTTTTATCTCTAGGGAAGAAATCTATGGATCTCATCAGTCCGATTATTGTGTGAGCTTTTTACATTTTCTTTAGAGAAGTTATGCCTTTGGGCAATTGGTGGGGCTTTTCCTTAAAAAGAAGGAAAAACTGACATTTGCTGTCCAGTGTGTAAACAGTGGATCTGCTGGTGTGGAAGGGGTCAGACTGGGCCAGCCATGCACTGTAGGTGATCTGGGTATGCTCAGCTGGATCCCTTTGGATGCTGGGCTCTCCAGCAGTGCAGGCAGAGCTGCTTTCTTGGCTGGCCTGCAGAATGTCTCAAAATCCATGGTTTTGTAAATCCTGCTTCCAGCCCCAACAAGGTTTGCAGTTGGAAGAAAGCAAACACGTCTCTTTCACAACCCAGGTGGTACGTGTCTGTGTATAAATGCATCATTGCATATGAGCATGTGCTTTTTTGTTGAATTTCATAGCACTACTGATTTTTCTTCACCATTCTCCCTTCTTTGTTCCCTTCTCATCCTGTTGCAATCTGTTGTACTTTTGTTTATGAGTAGAATTATTTTGATGAATTTCAAGAGACATACTAATGTACTTGTCTTTTAAATATATGAAAACATCTGTGGATGTCACTTCAGTACATGCTTTCATCATGTCACAATCAGATTTTTAGCTCGTGGGGTTTCGGCATATTTTCTTTAAATGCTTTTCCTTTGGAACAGAATAATTTGCAAAAAGCTTTGGCACATTATGTCCCTAACCTGTGAACTGCAGGATAAATTGTCATCAGGAAGTAATCCAGTGGAAGTCAATGATACGATCTCTCTTGCCTCTACAACGTCCTCATGTATTTAAGGTTGAAAACAAGTTTCTATTTAGAAAGGCAGCTCTAGCAAGGGCAGAAGTTGGTTTTTACTCTCAAGTAAGCACAGGCATTTCCCAGCCAGAAGCCAGAGTGACCTCCAGGCTCTTGGGTGGTCAGGAGGGGGCACAGCTACACTGGTGGAACAGGCGTGAAATTTGTGCTGTTGGAAGCGTCTCTTCACCTGAACGAAGCTCTTGAGCTGTGTGAAATGCAAAACCAACTAAACACAAAAGGCAGCTCTGTGGTATTTCACATTTATTAGAATGGTGTATATAAAGGCCCTAAAATGAGACTCTAATCAGGCTCAAGGAGGCTTTTCTAGAAGTATTTCAGTTCTGAGCTATTCATGTATTTATGCTGCTAGGTTTTGTGTTTATTTTCAGATGGTAGTTGTTTGAGCTGTGTTCCTACCTGACACGGTTCCAATGTTAGTACTTACCACTTTCAGCTAAAGAGAACTTGGTGACTTGGCTGTTGATAAATGATAAAAGCAGGAAAATAGATTCACAGATTAACTAGTCATAGGGAAGCACTAATTACAAGTGCTAAAACAGTTTCATAACAGTGCTAATAATACCCTCTCTTCTCATTATAAGGCTCCCTGTTATGATTTCATCAGCGTACAAGCACGTGCACTTTGGCTCCTTGCTGCATTAAACGCTGGAACTGTGTGTGTTGCCAGTGCCTGCTCCCTGAATGCACGTGGAGAAGGGAACCGGCTTTGCCACTGAGCAAAGCCGTGCTCTCCTCGGGATCTGTCGTTCTTGGGCCTGGTGTTACCACCAGGTTTCTGGGGCTGTGATGAGGGAATGGCCCATCTCATGATTTATGTGTGGAAATGAAACCGAAAGGGGCCCTGTGTCTTTAAATTTCTGTGATTTCACATGGTCTGCCTGGCGATAGACCTCTGTCCTAAACCTGCAGAGTTAAATTTACCCAGAATGACAACTGTATACTCAGGATTTAGTTACATAACAGCAGTTGCTGCGTTTCACATTGCACTAATCCAAACACAGTGATAAAGCAGGCCATGAAAGAGCAGGCTGGTTTTGGTACGATACATAGGCAGGAGGATAAGGAGCTTTTTCATTTTCCTTTCTCAGTGGCTGAAGATATTCCGAGTTGGGTGTTTGGCCACTTGATGGCTTACTTGGTGATTTAACTGATGTGTTGGCAGATAATGTTGTTTGTTGCACAACTTTCTGAGTTACGAAGATGGGTGAGAAGACGGTTGTGTTTAAGTAACATGCACTCATGACTGTATGGGTTTAGCTAACAGTATTAAGGCTGGCATGTTGTAAGTACTGTGGTGATTAAATGCTGCTCGGCTTTCATGTACTGTTCTGAAACTGCTCCTACCCCAGTCCCCCAGCAGCTCTTTCCAGAAGTACTCCAAGGAGAATCCTTGTGCTAGTGCAGAGCAATTACCTCTGCATGCTCACTAATCCACCGTGGTCAGATCATCTATCACGTATCATATTGTGCATGTGTTCTGGCTCGGCTTTTGAGTGCTGCTGAGAGCATGCCCAAACACACTTCTGAGTTCTCTTTCTGAGTGAAAGCAGTCAGTTCCCCATGGGGGTGTTTGCAGAGCTTTGTTAAATAATAAAGACATTTCTCCAACTTCTTATGTGTTTAATCAAAAGATGAGCTCTCCCAGGAGGTGAGGAAAGCAGAGGATGTTGAAGATTTGGATTCTTCCAGGGACTTTGAGTTGGGAGACAGCTTGTCTCGGGCTGTGTATTACCTTGAGACCCCCTCCACATCATTGCTGAGGCCTTGTGTTTCTCTCTCATCCTTGTCTTCTTTTTGAGACCTCTGAAGGAGTAATGGCTTTACTGTATTCTGCACTAGCATCGTGTTTGCCACTCGGTAATTCAAAATGCATCCCCTCCATGCCACACAAGGAGCCCAGATGTTGGGTGTTTGTACCCTGGGTGTTCCCTGGAGGGGCTGTATCTTTTTGCTGGCAAAAAGCCTGTGGTCTGCAGTGGAGCCTGGCTAAGGGCCATTAAAATCTCTCGCGCTCCACTGCACAGAACACTGATGGGCTAACTTCTTAAGGGAAGCTGCAGTATGCAGGAGAGACCTGGGCACAAGCAGCAGTGAAAGGGCCCCAGGCAGAATTGCAGCAATAGCTCCAGAGGGTATAACTGCCATGAAATGATGCTGGGATTGTTAAGGGTTTGGTTTTGGGTGCTGAGGAGAAGCCTTAGGAGTCTGTTAAAGAATCAAGTTGCTGAAAGAATGCAGGTTGCCATAAGCCTGGCAGGGTGTTGCCGGTGGAGAAGGCTGATGAGTTAGTGTTCAGGCTCTTCAGACTCACTTGCAGTATGTTCAGAAGCCTTGTTGAATGTCACCAATAGTCAGAGATAGCTGTTACAGAAAAAAAAAAGCTATTTTCTGAACAGTATCTCACTATTGGTGAATATAATTTACATATGTTATTCTTGGCTATATTATTTATTTGGGTTTTCTTAACTGTAGTCTTCCTACTCATTTTTATGCTCAGAACTGTTAAGATTAGTTGAATAGCTATTCAACTGGCTTGGTGAGAGTACACCAAAATTATTTGCATGGATACATTACCTTTGATCTCTCATACATTCATCTCACTATTTAGAGCATTTACTGCTTGGTCAAGAACCCAGCAAAAAGTAAGAATAATTTGCTTAAGCCAAATCAGAGCTGCAGTCTGTGGCATAAGGAATCTGTGCTTTAATAGGTGTTCAAGAGCAAAATGGTTTCTTTCTGCCTCCAGCAGAGCTTATGGGAGCTAATAAGGCACCATAGTTAGATGGTATTTGAGTGTTCAGCTTGCTTTTTTGCTAGAGAAGGATCAGAAAACCCCAGCATAATGGATGAAAATTTTTGTGTTGTTTTTCATTTTGGACAGACAGAGCTCCATTTGTGAGTGTTCCCTGATATTTGTCATTCATTTGAGAGCTAATGGGCTTATTTTCTCTTTCCAGTGAACACTTGTACTGTTCATCCCAATTAGAATGAGGAGATATAAAACACGATTTATTATTTTTTTCCTTCCTATTCAGCTCTTCGTGTTTTATAATTTGTGTTCCATTTCTTGGGCATGGAATGACTTGAGAGTGTGATGGTGAAAAACAGCAGCAAGGACAAACACGATTCCTGTCCCTTTTGAGCATATGAGAAAGATCTCTTTGGTTGTGGAAGATAACTGTGTTTCCTAGCTTCATCTCTGTATAGTTAATTCTAAGTTCTTACACAGATATGGATATGCTAATTCAAGTAACTTTCTTTTAAAAATGAAATCAGCAATAGTACAGTCATGAGTTTGGAGCCTAAAATTGAGTGTTAGTGGATAACAGGAAGGGCCCTGCTCTTGACCTCTGAGCACCATTTTCAGACACATTTTGTGGCTGTCCTTATACATCAGCAGCTCCAGTCTGTAACTTAGTCCCTTGAGTACCCTGCCAGGTAGTTTAAGTACTTCATGGAGACATGTAAAGTGGGAAGGGTCAGTGCCTTTGATAGCTGCTCATCTTTGGCTTTTTGAAACCTCTTCCTTCCCCTTAAAACTTCGTCTCTGCCTGAAGCTCTGCTTTGAGACTAGTGTCATGAAGTTACTATGGGTAAGCAAAGCAGTGAAAGGTCTTCAGGCCTTTTGCTGCTAATAGTGACCTTTTTTCTTTAAGGAAGGTAACTGTTTTCACCTCCTCCTTAGGAAAAGCCACAACGTGAAGCTGCTTGTCTTTCAGCTGCAACAACATTCATGAGAGATTCCAGTACAAGCTCTGTTACTGGTATTCTGAAGTTTTCCTGGAATTTCATGGGTGTCTGAATGCAAATGTACTTTCCTCCCCACCACGTACCCCTTTTTTTTTCCCCTGTTTGAAGGTTAGTTTTCTTTAGGGTATCGCCTCATTCCTGCCAATCTGATAAAGCTACCTTAATTAAAAATATTACCATTAGATCATACAGTTCTCTTTATTAGTTTAGTCCATAGGGCTCCTTTTCCACTGGGAAATTATTTACTTCAGAACTTGCGAGAGTGGCCTTGGCTGGCTTTGTTAAATGCCGCTGCTTGAAAGCTTTCCATCAGATTAATGTTTTTCCAGGTCTTTTCTTGCATGTACACTGTTACTTGGAGATAATTCTGATTGCTCTGATCTGTGGCATTTGCTACAGAGCAGTGCTCTGATTGGAGGGGTTTACGGCAGAGCAGACACAATGGTTTGGATGGTTGTTCCCTTTTTCTTCCACATCCCCCCCCCCCCCCCTTTTTTTTTTCTCCTTCCACGTTGCCTTTTGCTGTATGGACTATTGGAATTATATATTTTCTGCTCCAAGGATTTTTTTGGCTTTCCTTGGCAGGGGAAGGGGAGAACTGCTAGAGAAATTATGTGGCTACCTTGTGTTTCTCACTAGCAGTTTTAAGCAATAACATGGCAGCTTGTTTAGCTGGAGCTCTGGTCTGCAGGCTTTAATACTTCCTATTCCTTGTGTTGTAGTGTGAAGGAGCCATACTGTACTGGATGCTATAAGCAACCTTTATGTCATATAATATACAGGTGTAGGACAGAGGAGTGGAATAGTGTGTAAATTCTGTGCTATAAAACAAGTTACAGTGTGTCCTCATGTATGTGACTTTACCTTCATTCTCATATTGCGCTTTCCATCCTCTGTCTGATGTTCCTTATAAGTATTCTCTTCCCCTGTGTTTCTGTAAAGCCTGGCATGATCCCCAATAGCCTTTCAAATCTCAGTGCTACTCTGGTGCAAGTAATAACTGGCAGTGAAACTCATATTATGCATTTGTTCAATATACTTAATTCTTTCAGCACAGACATGTTTTTCTCTGCTCTTTATCAATGCATCTAATCTAGAATTCAAGTAGGTGTTTTTAACTGAATTATTTTAAAACCCTGATACAGATCAGATAAACTTACTTCAACACATCAGCCTATGGAAACAAATTGGCAGTCGGCTCTGGGTGCTGCTGCAGTATGTGGCAGTCCCAGCCTGGGCAGACTCAGTCTTAGGTAATGCAGTGGACAAGCTGAAGGCATCACTGGACACAACTGTGCTTGCGACTTATGTTTAACCTGTTCAGTAACAGTCTTCTGTTTGAGGAGCTAGAGATGGGGCTCTTGTTTCCAACCATCTGTCTTCTGAAGTATATGACCTGATTACCTACATACCTGTATTAGTCTGTACAAGAATTAATATTGCTTGTGTCAAACATTTTTAGCCTGATTTCTGAATGCTGAATCCATCCTTGAGGTCGAAGCGTTTTCTCCCCTGACTAGCGGTCCTCCTGAAGCGGAAGTGAGTAGGCTTTGTCCCCCTCATCTCGCCTGTTTTATTTTCATGGGAGGTGACTGCTGTAGCTTAGACCATGCTTACTGCTAAGATGCAGGCGGCATTATTTATCAAAATGCTCCCTCCCTCGTAATTAAAATTCATGAGCAGTTCCCCAGAGAGCCACCTGAGGTAACAGAGTCTTTTCAGCACGCCATTAATATACAGGGACACTGAATACAGGCATTTGGCTGTGCTCATTCTCCCTCACTCTTCCCTGGCTGGTCGCCTGTATGTGTTGTGGAACAACAAAACCGAAATCTGGACAATTTATATTTCAGTAGTGATGGGATATTCTCTCTTTCCCTGTCACTTCACATTAAGGACCTGCCACTAATAAAACTAATTAATAACTCTTGGCTCCACACAGAACACTTGGACTCCCTAGCGCTGGCATCGTGCCACTGTAGCTTTTGAAAGAAGTGCTTCATCTTAGTCAGGCACAGGATGAATATTTCCCCACAGTTCTAATTGGACAAAGTGCCTTGGATTTCAAAGACAGCAGATTAGCAGGCTGTAGATCCTCTAGGTAGGATCTCCTTTCTGTAGCTCCTGAGAAGGTGAGCTGGGGGGGACTAGAGTGAGACTTGTTTTGGTGCTGTGACAGGAGCAAGATGGAGCTGAGCACTGCACGTGAGAGGTAGTCCATGTTGCAAGGCTTTGCCCATAGGGAAGATGCAGGTAACACCTGCAAAAACCAGGATGTGTAGGCAGCAGAGTCCCTCACTCCAGGACAATGAAATACTGTCAAAGGGATGCCGTTGGCTGTTCTAAAATCATCTGCTTAGATGATGAAAACTGTACTGACCAAATGACAGACTTGCTGAAAAGTTTCGTGTCTAAGGGAGGCTTTGTTGGCATTGTGATGCCACTTGTGGGCGTATTTTGGGTTTTTTCTTCTCGCTACTGACATAACTGTGCCAGCAAAATTTTGTAGTATAAGCTGGGCTGTGTTACATGAATATATTGTTCTGTGTTCTACTCGCACCTCTCTGTTTCTCTTTAGAAATACTGTTCTCCCCCTCTGCTCTGGTGATACCCCTCTCCAGTCCTGCATCCAGCTCTGGGGGTGACAACACGAGAGATGTAGATCTGTTGGAGCAAGTCCAGAGGAGGCCACAGAGATGCTCTGAGGGCTGGAGCATCTCTGCTCTGGAGCCAGGCTGGGAGAGCTGGGCTGGTTCAGTCTGGAGAAGGCTCCAGGGAAACCTTAGAGCAGCTCCAGCACCTAGAAGAGCTACGAGGAGTCTGGAGAGGGGCTTTGGACAAGGACCTGTAGGGACAGGGCAAGGGGAATGGCTTTAACCTGCCAGAGGGGAGATTGAGCTCTTTGGCAGAAGCTCTTCCCTGTGAGGGTGCTGAGGTGCTGGCACAGGGTGCCCAGAGAAGCTGTGGCTGCCCCATCCCTGGCAGTGTTCAATGCCATGTTGGACACAGGGGCTTGGAGCAAGCTGCTCTAGTGGAAGGTGTCCCTGCCCGTGGCAGGGGTTGGAGCTGGGTGAGCTTTAAGGTCCCTTCTAACCCAAACCATTTTGTGATTCTCTTTGCTTCCATACTCTATCTTCAGGACCCTTTCCTGTGATGTATTCCTGTTCAAGTAAAGGAAGTGGGCCTTGGTGATCTGGGATGTCCTGGTATATGTGTTTATTCATGAAGAGATCAGTATCAACAAGAATGATCTGACATGTGTGAAGTGTTTTATATGTGCATTAGCTCCTGCTCAGTCAGAGGCAGTTCTTCCGTGACAGCCCCTTTCATACACCCTTCATTTGGTTGCACTTCACATTCAGCAAGGAATATGGTTGAATGTGAAGCTGGCCAGGATTTTCTGTCAAAGAAAACTTAATGAAAAACATTAATGTGAATGTATGTCAAGAAAACAGGTTGCAAACAGCAAGCCCTTTTGGATTTTCTGACCTGGCAAAAAAGTGCCTAACCCCTTAGTGCCGTTTTCCTCAACTTTCTGAATGTGCCTCCTTATAATTGGTGATTTATTTTATAAGCAAAATTATTTTCAAGTGCTTTGGAGAAGGACAGGCTTCAGGCATTTTCAGACATGTGAGTAGATTCATAGCTGGAAATACCAAGCATTGGTTTTAATATGCCACAATGGATGAAGCAAATGAGCATCTTTTCTTCATCACACCCACCAGTTTGCTGTCAATATAAGCCACTACTCGTTTATTACTATTAATTTGTTATGGCTGTGGATGTTGCTTTACTGACAAAGGTGGATTCTCTGGCAGAACTTGTTAGGCAGGTTGAATGAAGCTGGAGGGGGTGGCCAGTGCCGGGTTGGAGGTGGAGAAGGATGGCAATGGTGAGAGCACCTGCAAACCTGGGTACCTTGTAAGGCTAAGAAAGGCCTTCATAACTTGCGTGCAAGGTGGGCTAGCCCTCAAGAACATACTTCATGTGTTTTCCGGAGTTCCCAGTGCCTCTTGGTGCCTACTGTGCCTTGGCAGTAATGGTGATGGAGTGGCAGCAATTAATATGCATCAGGTGCTAGAACAGGGAGGAGAGGAGTGCTTCTGTTAAACCATAGTGATGTCTGTGTTAGCAGGAGGATTGTATTGTCAAATATATGTGGAGTTGTTGCTTTTTTCAAGTTCCTCATCCTGTCTGTTGGGGAGATGGTAAAAGATGTGAAATGAGTCCAACTCCTTTATGATGATGTAAATCTGTAGTGCCACTGACTCCACTGTCAGTGCTTTGGAATTACACCAGTGAAACTACAGAGAAGAATTTGCCTCCTGGCCTTTTTGCCATGTAAACCTTAAAGTGTCAGTATTAAATTACTGAAGAGCTGCCCCTTGCTCCATGGGTCCTGGAGAAGTATTAAAATCCATCTTGTACTGTCAGATGAAGAAAAGAGTCCCTAACATCCAGCTGTATGCTTTTCCCAGTCCCATTCTTCCAACAGTTCTCCTTGATATTGCACTTAAATCCTTTCCAGCAGAACAGCCAGTTGGCAGCCTCCTGGTCTCAAAAAATATAGTAGTTGTCTGTGCTCCTCCCAAGCGTGAAAAAGGGGGAAGATTGGCCGGAATTATAACTGCTAACTTCAGTTCCCTCATTACTGAAAATGCTTTCAACTGCTGCCATCTCCTTCAATTTTTGTCTGGATGTCAAGAATAAGATCACAGCAGAGCAGAAGTGTGCTCCTCTGCAGCTCTGTTGCACTGGGTTGTTTTCAGTTAGTTATTCTTGAAGTCGCAGGTGATGTGCATGTGTAGGATCTGCAGGACCTGGCCTTCCATTCTTCCTGGGATTTGCTGTTCCATCTCTCTCTGTTGCTGCCCCCCTGCCTTTGTGGATGATTTTTGGTAATAAAAGGGCTGCATTTTTAATTTTGAACAGTAGTCACCTTCACAGAAATAGTGAAGCTGTCGATGTCTTTCCTACCAGTGATTCTTTGTAATCAAATCCATGTTTTCTGAGCAAAAATCCCTAATAGTTTGTGTGTTAGCTTGAAAACTTGCTTTAAAGTGGTGTTTTGGGTTGGTTTTTGTTTTTAAAGGTGCAATCCGCAATGGTGTGGTGTTGGAGAAGAGCAAATGCTGGGTTTCTAAATTACCACTATGCTGCAAACCACCGTGTAGCAGAGGAAGGCAGGAGAATGCTGACAGTGATCAGCAGTGTTAGAGAGGTGTCTTGGGGTGATTGCGCTTGAGGATTAGAGAGAGCATCAAAGGAATTATGGGCAACAAAATGAGCTGGGCATTTAAGCAGCACCCAAGGAAGCTTGGTTATGTAGATTTACAGGAATGAGAAATCAGACTTCAAGGCACAAGTGCTGGTGAAAGCAAAGCTGTTGTTGGATTTCAGTTTTGCAGAGAGCTATTCTTGTAATGAGACAGCTTTGTTTCGGGGTATGTAACTATTGTGTCCTTCCTACAGCTGTTGAGATGCTTTATTCCAGGGTTATTCCCTCTGTATATAATTCTACACGATTATTTCCATGTGGAAGTGGTACTTTCAGTCAGAATCTGAGATGCGGATGGCTGCTTGCTCAGGGGTTTTGTCTCTCTCACAATATTTGTGCAAGTTCTTCTTAAGGGAAGTATAACATGGGTGCAGCCTCAGTGCCTCGATGTACTCAGATTTAATCCTTAAAAAAAAAGCAACTCCAAGTTTCCCCACATAATTAAATTCTTGGATGAGGAGGGAACACTGCTAGTGCTCTGATTCTTGGAGCCTGATACAATGCAATCAGAAGCCTGGAAGTATTTCTCCAGCTGATTTCTGAAATGGGACTGCTGAGAGATGCTAATGCAATGCTTGTTTGTGGTTAGTAGTCAGAAGTCAGAAACAGCAGAGCTTGATGATGTCTTTGGAAGGCTCTCTATAAATGTAGTCTCTCCATAAAACCAAGTGGGTATGTGTCAAATCAAAACTCAGGATCGGGTCTGGATTGCTGTGCTGTAGAACACATTCTTGCAGGTTACTTTTCCCTCCTGCTATGGGCAGCAGCAGCTCCCTGTGTCCTTTGTGCACAGGAGGTGACATGGGCTGCTTAGGCAGTCTGCTTTGAGGAATGCCTCCCACAGGTCAGACTCCTTTACTAACAAACGTGCTTGGGGAATAGGGAAAACAGAAGTCTCTTGTCTATAGCAGCACAGTGAATCCTTTTTTTCACACGAGGACCTGTTGAAAAGGAATGTAAAAATTGAGGCTATTTCAGTGAGTTGGAAGCTGAAATAGAAAAGAAAATTTAACTACTGCTTAGTGCTCTAATTTGGCACACGGGATGTTCTAAAACACTTGTTGGTCTTTTTACTGCTGTAGCTTTATTCTGGAAGTTAGGAAAAAAGATAGTGTAGAACCTAGTCTTATCTACATATGTCTGTTCAAAAGCTTACTTGTTCAAAGCAATTATTTATTTGACTGGGTTTGGGTGTCTTTAGAGCATTGTTAAATGCTGAGCTTATGTGCCATTTAAACTTAGGTTAAATTACAGTGTTTTCAGGGAGAATACCATTTTGTAACTAACTCATGGCTGTGGCTGTTTGGCTGTTCTGCTGTTCACCCTCTAATGAAACAGCAGTGCAAACTTAGATTCCTGTGCACCTGTTATCTGTAAGAATCCCCCTCAGCTTTTGGCTTAGTTTAAAATTTATTCATAAAAAAAAATAGTTCTTGATTCTGTTCCTTTTGATGTTATAAGTATATAGTGATATCTGTGTTGTCTAAAGTTGTGATGAAGAAAAGGACTGAGTTATAAGTCAAGATGGGTGACGTTTTTAAAAAGTCTTTACCTTGAGGGTTGTCTCTCCTGTGTTGGGTTCATGCCATACACTTTACAGATAAAATGCATCATTTATTGATAATTGAGTACATGTTGGCTATAACTAGTTTATTTGAAGTTGGAGGCCATGATATGTTACGCTCTTGATAATGCAGGAATTGAGAAGATCACTTGAAAGTTGTGCAGTTTTGTACTTGCCAAAAAGTCCTTGCATTTTCTTTGAGTTTTCCATTGACAGCTGTTAGCACTGGACATTTCCCCTGTACTTCATAATCTGGACAATCTCTCAGTCTCTGTGATTGATTTCTAGGTAATATTTTACATGCCTGTACAGACACAAAAAGTGTAATTTACCTGATAAGGCTTGATAGTTGCAACACTGATCTGTCAATGTGTTTATCAGAACCTAGGTGTGTAAATACTGGTACAGTCTGGCTTTATGTTTCCTTACGCAAGTGAATTATCTAAGGATTTATGACTTCTGATTTATTCCCAGAAGTGCTTCATACAAATGTAGTACGGGAATAATCTCTTGATAGCCTCTCTTGGTAGTGACGAAGGTTTTATGTAATGTATATCTTCAAACAGAACAAGTTCCAGCTTGTTCATCTTTATGATGAACAGACATGGGTAAGGCTGGCAGGTCTATAGCTCAGTTTGAAAACAGTGATTTCAGAAGAGAAGCTATGCAAAAGCACAACTGCAGTGGTTGTGGAAAACAGTCAGGCTAATTACAGGTACTTCAGCGTGGTATCTGCCAGGTTATCATTAGTGATCACAAAGGTACAGAATTGTTTGTGTGTACCTTAGTTCTTGCAATGCTAAGATATTAGAGAACGTATGATACATGTATGAACAATAGAAAGCCTGAATAGTGACTTTCATCTTAAACTGCTTTCCAAGTGTTCATAATAAATCTCCTAATAATGAATAAAAAATGAACCTAAAACTGGTGGTACATCTCGTGCTGCTTCCTTGACTGAAAACTGGTAGTCCAAGTGTATTGCCTGGCTAGGGAAGTCTCGCACCCACTGATGACCAGATACTGAGAAAGGACGCTGGGAGAATAACTCCATTTATGCCATATTCCTTATGCACTGAAAAGCCTACAAAATGGCTTCTCACCGTTTTCTGATGTAGAATTGTTTTCAGAAATCCTTTTACCTCAAATACTCCGGTTCTCCAAATACTGTATGAAAGAGCACAAGAATCTGCTGCTGCAGGTAGGGAGTAGCAAAATACCTTCCCTGGTACACTGGTTGCTGTAGTTTTTACCATCCTATGATGCACCTATTGTAGAGCTTGCAGATACCCAGAAAAAAGATGTCAGTCTTAAGACCTAAATGTTCAGTACTCCTTTTCACTGTCAGAAATTTGGGGTGGCTTTACTGTGTTTCCTTTTATAGGTTTTTGCTACTACCCTTCCTTTTTTTTTCTTTCCTGGGGAAAAATATTCCAATGACTGCAGTGTGTGTTGTTCTTTCAAGATCCTACACAGGCTAAACAGTCTCTTGCGTAAATCTTAAAATCCTAATTTGCAGCTTGCTATGATTTGCTAATGTGTTCATGCTTCTTTCAGACAGGTTTGTATCTAAATGCCTCACAGAAGTGCTGTAATCGTACTGAAGAGAGATGCAGAATGTGTTGGGGATCTTCTCTTTTCCCTCTTTTATAAAACGTAGACTACACAGTTGCAGGGCACCATGCCTGACTGCGCAAAGAGTGTGTCAGAGAATCTTACATACAGCCACTTCCTTCCTCTCTGAAAGGCCCTGCATTAAAGATACTTCATGCAATTCCAGGTAGAAATGCATGACAGTAGAAAAGTTTTAGGAAAACCATGGTGTCTTTAAAAATGCCGCATAGCCACAAATGGTGTTGGCCAGTGACTGTGTTATTTCAGTGGCTGATCTTTTATTTCCTCATTTGTGAAATCATTTAAAGTAGACCTGGTTTTTTTTTCCACCAGTTTCCAGTTCTGACACATTCAGTCTAAGGGTGAGGATTTCTATTCATCAAAAAGAAGCTTCCTAGCTTTTTAATCAGTAAAAGTATGTATCATGGAGTAACATTCAGCTCTGTGTAACCTTTCACAAGTTATTCCCTTGTGTAGGACTTTTTATTTCAGTTCAAATATGCAGTTACTTTGCAATGACATTTTTATGCTTAGTTTTTTTAAGCATCTGGTATTTAGCACTTGCAGGACTGCTTCATTTTGTATTTTTCAGGCAAGGTCTTAACGTTTTTGCCTGTATTCAGGCTTTTGGCTGACCTACTGTCTAAATTTTTAGAAATCTTTTCTAGTGAAAACATCCAAGTCTGTTTTACTACATTAAACCTAGCTATATAGGCAGACACTTAGGATAAGACTGGAGTCCATTCTGTAACTTCTTCTTCCCTCCATGTATTATGCAAAAGGGATAAAGAATTGTAGTGAAGTTCTTGTGTCTGCCTTAAACCTCAGGACAAATGTTACTGGTTGCCGGAGTCCTGGCCATTCTGAGGTATAGAATGGCATCAGAATAATCTCTTCTGCTGTTAGTGCACCCTTCTCCTGTCTGACAGATATTTGGACATCACACCAATTTTCCATGAAGACACAAAGTCTTCATGGAACTCATACTGTGATGACCTCTTTTCAACTTTCAACAGTTGCCCACAATGTGGAGGAGACGACTAAAGGAACAGCTTAAATGGGGTAAAAATACTTCTGCCACCATTTGCTGAAGAGACAGTATTTTGAAAGCTCATATTATAACTGAGAAAAAGCAAAGGAAGGAGTGTGGAGCGGAGGTAGGGACTAGAAGGAGAGGAAGGCTCCTTGCTGGCCATTGAAGCTCTACTAAGACAGTCATCTGTGTGGATATCTAGCATTTGATGTGAGGTAAACTCTGAGAAAAGATCTGTCTGAGGGCCATTACTAACAAACCCCTCGGCTTCACAGTAACAGCAGTGTGCATGTCCGTGTTCATCCTGGCAATAAGGAAAAACCGTAAGCCTTAGAGGCTCTTTGAGTGCAATCCTAGAGCGAGTTTTGCAGTCTTCACATGAGTGATATAACTTGGCTGGAGCAGAGCTTTCATCCACCTCTCCCACCTGCCTACTTGGTTTCTCTAGTATAATTTTTACCTCTTACCAATCCTTCCAAACCCATATGTCTTCTAGAGTGCATGTTTCACCTATGTCAGCCTGAGCTCAAAAGATGGCTGATTGTAAAGTACCATCTTGGAAACCTATTTCTGCAATAAACTTAAGTATGTACGTGAAAGAATGCAGTGGGAAAGTGCTGCATTATTGCATTGTATTCTTGGTTTGAAAATGGAATCTCTTCTTAAAGTAACTGAATGAGATGGGAGGAGGTTCTGTCATTCTGCACAGGTTGCCCAGCACTTTGAGGGTAACATCTGTGTGTGCAGTGTGGGTGCTGTGATTTCTTAATTGCCTAGTATAGGCAATCTGATTTTCTTTGACATTTGAACCAGCTTCAGGGCTCTGGAGCAGCAGCATGGTAGAGCCTGGCTGGAACTACTTAGGTTTTGCTCTCTTGGGACCCACTGTATGAAGAAGCAGCCCTCAGTGCCTGTACAATACTGATAGCGGGCAGAGGCTCTTGCAAGCCCCTTCCAAGCAGGGTCTTACTGAACAGCCTTATTTTGCTGTACTGGGACTTCAGGCTCTGTCCCTTTAGAAACAGTTCCTTCCTTTCCCTAAAGATAACAGATGAACTTTTCAAGCTGGTGTAACTTAGGTTATGAAGTAAGTTACTTGTTAACTTTAAAGATATTCCAATGATCATTTTTTGGCCCAAGTTATTTAATATCTTAACATTTACTGAAAGATCATATGCCTTTTCTAGAAGACAGTTTCTGAGCATGCAGAGCGATTCTGTCACGTATTCAGCAGCTTTAAACATTTGCTTTTAGGTGTTTCTTATTTAATATCTGGCTATGAATGTGAAAATACGCTATTTCCAAGTCGGGGGGAAGTATTAAACACAGGCTTGTATTAAACACAGGCTTCTACATGTCAGATTTCCCTCTGCAGAGATGATGATTTCTCTTTTAAAATAAAAACAATCCACATGAACTTTAAACTTTATATAACATCAAAGAACACATTTGACTTTCCTGTGGTGTGAGAACATAGATGCCTATATAAATATATCCTGGCACATGTTTTTTGCCTTCAAAATGGCTTATGGTCCATAACTGAACAGACTGTTCGGTTACTATGCTTGGATTGCTTATTTAATACTTCCGAATTTAAATATTTTGTGTGTGTTGGTTTGTGGCAAAAAAAAAAAGCAAGCAGTCAAAAAAGAAACCTGGCAGTTTGTTTTTCTGAAGGAGAATTACTCACTGGCTGAAACATCCGTTTCTCCAACAAATGGTTGTTTTGTCCTATACTACAGCCATTCCTTTTCAGTGCTTAGAATTTAAGTAGGAGCGGGAAGGACACTGAATGGGAAATCACTGTTATCAGTAGTATCCTGCCATAAGAAAATGTAATTCTGGTCTAGCAAAGAAATGTGATTTTTCTTTTTAAAATATGGGGTGCAAATGAATGTGCATTGTGTAGGCATGCGATGAGCTGCTTCACCCAGAATCAGGTACGTTACAGAGCCTTTTGCAGTTTCTCCAAGTTGCTGCTGAAGTAATGTTTTATTAATGTCAATAAACAACATTCTCCAGTATTTCTGAACATCCCATAAGCTTTTCAGGCAAGAGAGGCTCTTTACCTGAAAATACCCTTTCTGGTAAACTTTCATACGGCAGACCAGCTTCTGTCACAGGTCACCTCATTTGTGAATGTGAAGCTCATAAATGACTCAGAATTCAGAGCAGGTATTTTCAGTGCAATTAGCATGCAGAAAGAGTGTTTCTGAAGGTGTTTCCCACTGGGGCGGGGGGGAGGTAGAATTTTAAAGTAACATTTAAAAATGTAAAAACATTCTTATTCCCATGGCCTTGGTTGCTATAGAGAATATGGGAAAAAGGTGAAAATAATAAAACATCAAGTGGAAGTAGTATGATTGGAGATGGCCTGAAGTTATGGCCTCAGAGTTATGTGGAAGGTCTCTCCTTCCAAAGCATAAAAAAGGGAAGTGATGGATTACATCTCTCCATTTGGTGGAAGCAGCAAGATCAAGGATGGTGCAAGGAATGTATGCATGGAGACAAAAGAAACAGTGGCTGGGAGAAGTAGAGGAAAAAGAAGGTTAAAATCATGACAGTCAGGTGAAGTTCCCGACAACTGGAAAAAAGGGAAATATAACCCCCATTTTCAAGAAGGAGAAAATGGATGACCCGGGGAATTACAGACCAGTCAGTCTCACCTCTGTGCCTGGCAAAATCTTGGAGCAGATTCTCCTGGAAGGCATGCTAAGGCACATGAAAATCAACAAGGTGCTTGGTGACAGCCAGCATGGCTTCACTAAGGGGAAATCCTGCCTGACCAATTTGGTGGCCTTCTATGATGGGGCTACAGAACTGATGGACAGGGGTAGAGCAGTTGATGTCATCTACCTGGACTTGTGTAAAGCATTTGACACTGTCCCACATGACATCCTTCAATCTGATGGATGGACCACTCGGTGAATAAAGAACTGGCTGGATGGCTGCACACAAAGAGTTGTGGTCAATGGCTCAATGTCCGGCTGGAGACCAGTAACGAGTGGTGTCCCTCAGGGATCAGTGTTGGGACCGGTCATGTTCAACATCTTCGTCGCTGCCATGGACAGTGGGATTGAGTGCGCCCTCAGCAAGTTTGCCGATGACCCCAAGCTGTGTGGTTCGGTTGATACCCTGGAGGGAAGGAATGCCATCCAGAGGGACCTCGACACGCTTGTGAGGTGGGCTGATGCCAACCTCATGAAGTTTAACCATGCCAAGTGCAAGGTCCTACACCTGGGTCAGAGCAATCCCAGGCACAGCTGCAGGTTGGGCAGAGAAGAGATTCACAGCAGCCCTGCGGAGAAGGACTTGGGGGTGTTCATTGATGAGAAAATGAACATGAGCCGGCTTCAGTGTGCACTCGCATCCCAGAAAGCCAACCGTATCCTGGGCTGCATCAAAAGGAGCGTGACCAGCAGGTCGAAGGAGGTGATCCTGCCCCTTTACTCTGCTCTTGTGAGACCTCACCTGGAGTATTGTGTGCAGTTCTGGTGTCCTCAGCATAAAAAGGACATGGAACTGTTGGAACAAGTCCAGAGGAGGCCACGAGGATGATCAGGGGACCGGAGCACCTTCCGTATGAAGATAGCCTGGGAAAGTTGGGGCTGTTGGAGAAGAGAAGGCTGAGTGGAGACCTCATAGCAGCCTTCCAGTGTCTGAAGGGGGGCTATAGGGATGCTGGGGATGGACTCTTCATTAGGGACTGTAATGACAGGACAGGGGGTAACGGGTTAAAACTTAGGGGAAGTTTAAATTGGATATGAGGAAGAAGTTCATTACTGTTAGGGTGGTGAGGCACTGGAATGGGTTGCCCAGGGAGGTTGTGAATGCTCCATCCCTGGTGGTGTTCAAGGCCAGGTTGGACAAAGCCTTGGTTGGCATGGTTTACTGTGAGGTGTCCCTGCAGGGTGGTTGGAACTAGGTCCTTTCCAACCCTAACTATTCTATGGTTCTATGAAGGTTATGAATCTGGTGAGACTTACAGGGAATCTGTTCTTCAGGTGACTTAGGCCATTTAGCTGAAAGCCTGGGAGGAGAAGGGGAAGAACGTTCATGGCATTGATCTGTTTTCTGCTATCAAGGTGACTGGCTGTGATCTCATGCTATTCCTTTGTGCTGGTTTGTTTGGTGTCCCAGGTCAACTGCAAAGTGCATCCCCAGTGTTCACAATATGTTTATTCTGACGCAGTAATTTCTGGTGCAGAAGAAAAGGTGGTGAAATTTGTTACTTTCCTGCTGGAAATCATTTCCAGGTATTTGTAGCAAACAGTGCAGATGCTATCATCTTCCTGTCTCCTCCCCCTAGTACCTCAACCAGGGCAAAGCACTGTTAGGTAGATTTTAAGACAAGACAGAGCGAGATGATGTGGTGGGAGGAGGAGTGCACTTTGAAAAGATAACTTCTTACTCCCTTGCAAGTGTTTTGTCTTTCACTAAAGATAATTTTGTTAGGATCTTGACTACCGACCTGTGTGTAGTTGTCATACCATGCATATCAGATGATAGCTCTTACTCTTTGGATATACATTTGTCCTCAAAAAGTCCCATGTCTACCACCAGTAACTACATTTTGGAGGAGAAGGAAGGCACGGATAAACACTCCAGCTGGTTTTATGGAGCTCTGTACAGTGACAAAGATCCATCACTCTGGTGTTCATGTGATGCTGCCTACTTGTCTTGATAAGATGTCAGTTAGCCCTGTTTGTCTCAGGAGCTCTTTTTGTATGACAAGAGTTGTGATGCATCTAGTTACTGGGACCTTCAAGATAAAGCTTTAGTGGACAAAGAAGCAGCATTGGAGAGTGAGCTGTGAAATTGCTTATGCCAAGACGGCAGGATGGGAAGAGCTCTTAGCACTTCTATTTGAAATAGCAGATAAGAGCTTTTGGAAGTGCTAGAGAAGAAGAAACATTTCAGGAAAAGATATGGAAACAAATGATAGTCTCCCTCCAAAAGGCAAGGAAAACTCTGTGCACAGTTTTATGTCAGACCTTGTCTCTTTGAAAATACAGCTTCAGGTCACCTGTGCTGCTCAGAATGTAGAGGAGGATGGTGGCCCAGGAACAAGAGAGGAAACAAAGTAAGCACTGAAGCTGTTCATCACTGCAGTACTTGTTAATGATTCTTCTGGGTAGTAGCAATAATGAGCAGTTGGAAGAAGTACTTTATGTACCCTAAATAAATTGGCTTCCAGACCTCATAATTGCTGCAGTTCTGTCTTTCAGCAGACCTGGTAATGAATTTTTGACTGGTGTCCACGTGTTGTGCCTGTTTCTGTACTTGACTTCCTTCCTATTTTGAGTGATCTCATCAAGGGATGGACGTTATCTGAATTGAATATATTGGTCCAAGGTGTGGAACAGTAGCGATGAGATGGAAATAGCTCTGCAGCTGACTGCAGGTGATTTATTGGGTTTATTTTTTTCCTTCCCCCCTGTAAGGCCACCTCTTTAGGATTGTGCTGTGTTATTGATAGGTGTGTCACCTCAAATGGTACTGCCTGAAAACCTAGTGTATTGATTGTGAGAATGAAAGGATATAGCAGCCTCTTAAAGGGTACTTTTCCAAGTGGGGGAAAAAAGATGCCTCCTTGCCTTAGAAATGTAGACACCACTGAGCTGTTTCAAATGCCAGAAAATGCCTTAGGTTCCAATGGGCATGATGAAGCTTAAATGTCTCTTAAAGGCTTGTGGCATGTGCCTGCAATCAGAATTTAACACAGTTCTTGTCTTCTGCTGACAAAATAAAAAGAAGGAAGTGGCAGATATTTTTTGGGGGGGTGGAGGTGTGTGTGTGAAGAGAAACCTAGAGAAATCCGGAGAGACTACCTCACTTACATGAGCTCTTCCTATATGTATAATTTAACACGACACCTTATATATAATTTAATGTGTGAAATAAACATAACATTTGAATTTCACAACTGGAACTCTTCTACTTACAGAAGTGGAATTTTTTCCATCTGTTTTAATTTAAAAATGCAGTTTCTTAGATGAACATGTATCATCACTTCAATATTGAGTCCTAAGAGTAAAGACTGTGATGCCTTGTGCCCTTGCTAGGACAGTGAGCCAAACCACCACAGGAGGTGTATGTTGTATTGGTGTCAGCATCATGACTGCTAAATCACTTTCATCCTGCAGCAGAGCCTTATTTATAAATAGCTTTTGAATAGAATGCCCCAAGTTTGCAATGATGCTTTTCAAACCCCTGAGAATACTGGCTCTTGCCTCTGAGAGCTTATAGTCTAAATGAAATAGATAACCAGGAAAAAAGGATCAAAGAAGAGAGAAGCGATGGGCAGGGGGAAGGGAGGTGGGCACAAATCCCTGGGGAGCAGGTCCTGGGTTTATATTTTTGTGCCGGTTACTTCTTTTTAGAAATAATAATTTGCTGTTATAATTGAAATCAGATCATGCTTTCGAGCAGAGCTCACTGAACACACTCATCAGCCTTGATGAGTTTTGTAGAGGAAGAGAAGGGTGTTATTTGTGTACAAATTGAAGAGAGGCTGACTCGGACATCAGGAGTAACATGAATGTGCTGCTTGCCAGGGGTTTTTGCAATATGTGAACAAGTAGTGGCAATAAGCTTTGCTTCATTGATTTTGATTCATTCCAGCTGAGGATATAACCCAGTGGGAGCAGTTAGGAGAAAGTAATAGACCTAGAGGGGAAAAGGACATTTTTTAACCTATGTTAAGCCTTTTGCCTTGCAGTCTGAATTGCACCTTTGCTCCTAAGTGAGTGCTTTGGTGTATCATGTGCAACAGAAGCAACTTACTGTGCTGTCCCTCTTGAAGAACCAGAATAAGGGTTATTCACATCACCTCTTCCCTGTCTTCTGACACGTAGGTGTTTGACAGAGACTGTGAAAAGGGGATGCTACATTTATTTAAGGTTTCTTGGCATAGAGGTAAAAATAGCCCAAACCAACAAACCTGATTGCTTGGTGCACTTGCAGTTAAAGGGGTGTATTGTGCTTTTTGTGTTGGGGCTTTTTTCATTCTGCAGAAAGTTTGCTTTTTATGTTTTCTCATTAGAGTCTGAAATAAAAGGTAGACTAATGCCCAGTGACTGTCAGATTTCCCTGTGACTTGCTGTAATGTTTATTGGCCATAATCTATAAACATTCACTTTCTTTCTGCCTTGTCTGTTTTGATTACAAGGCAGTCTTGGCTTTGGTATTTCACTAATAGAGCTGATCCCGTTTTTACTTGTCATCATCCCAGATCTGGTCTTGGTGGAATACCAGCAGTGGTGCAGAAAAATTAATGTGGAACATTTTGAAAATGAAAGTTGAGCAGAACCAATGGATCGGCAAGTTTTAGGTGACCAAGTACTAACAAATGTAATAGGTTTGGATAGGATGAGTCCTGATCTCCCTGTTCTCACTCAATTTTCAAATAGACTTAATGAAAAGGAATTAAGTAGGGATGCTGTCTGGAGCTAAAAGTAGTTGTTTCAGTTTGTAATTTTGACCCTTCTCCTCTTCTTCCTGTTAATGTGGTGGAAGGAAATATATGTGTACATAACAGAATTAAATAAAACGTTGAAGCCATTATAGAATCATGGAATGGTTTAGGCTGGAAGGGGTCTTTTCAAAGACCATGTAGTTCCAACCCCCTGCCACAGGCAGGGACACCTTCCACTAGACCAGGTTACTCCAGTCCCCTTCTAACCCAGCCTTGAACACTGCCAGGGATGGGGCAGCCACAGCTTCTCTGGACAACCAGATTTTATAGTCTTAGCCTCTGTCTTGTATTTGAATTTCAGCAGTTAGCCTTCCTGGGAGAGAGGGTAAACTATAACTGCTGCTTGTTAGCTTTGACAGCATGTGCTGTGTTTTAAATGTTCATGCACAGACATGGAGAGTTAATTTGCTATCCTCTCAAAAATTATGTATCTGGATATCTTGAATCAGAATACACCAAAGTGGAAATATGCCAAAGTGGAAAAGATGTAGCTGATTTATCGTTTACCATGATTTCATCTCTTATTTTTAACGTCCTGTCCACATGTGCTCTAGGAGATGCTACCGTAGCTCTGGATATGTGACAGCTATGGAAGATGTAGACTAACCAAATTTCTGGCGCAGTGTGGTGAACTGGAGTGGGATTTCTTTTTTTAAATTCATCATTTCCATAGCTGTTCTCTTGAATGTAACTAAATCTGCAGGTTAGAAAGTGACTGGATGCACAGGAAGTTCCAAGTGGTTCTTCTCACCAGCTTATATGCCTACTTCAGGTAAACAAATACAATATGATTTTGTATTAGTTAACTTTGGGAGTAAAAATCTAAAGGCTTTGTAATAGTACTTATTTTTAATATGCTGCTGTTCTGTTCCAAACGCTCTGAAGCTGCACAGCTCAATTAAGGGGCTACATTTGTTTCCTAGGTGTCAAGCAGGCCAGGAGCTTCCAAGCCTGGTCAAAAGGCTTCATTTGTGTCTCTGCCAGTGACTGTGTGCATCTCTTCAGGTTGGGGAGAATGAGGACTGTGTCCTTGGAAACTGAAATCTTGGCAATCAACCTGAGCATTGGTAGCAGATAACAGGGGGTGGTGGAAATTGGGGAAGGCTGTTCCTTTTCACAGTCACCTGTGGAGGCTGGTAAGACAAACTAATGCTGCTGAGAGTGGATGGATGGAGTTTAGGGTCTGAAAGTATGGTGGTGCTGACTTGTTCCATATCTGCTGGAACTGGGAAGCAAATGGAAACCCAGAGATAGAGAATTGGAGCTTTTCAGTTTGTGGCAATTATTTTTAGAGCAGCAATGTTGTTGCCATTCAGCTGGTCTCATAAAATGGTCAGAATTTATTAGTGACCTACAGTCTGGTTATGGAAACTTTACAGATACTGGAGTGAGGGAAAACTTTGCCTTCCAGTCCCTGTGCCATCAGTGATGGTTGTGAAATATTTCCAGTGCATGGAAAACTTTGCCAGTCCAAGAGAAGCTATTATATGTCAAATTACAGCATCCTGGTTCAATGGTGTAATTGAGACGACTCCTGAGATGTCTCAAACCAATATAAACTTAAGTATAACCTGTGAGTGTGTTTCCTTAAACACAGTGCTAAACTCATAGCTTAAAAGCTCATCTTGTAGAGGTGTGGATTCGCGTGCTGTGGGCTGCAGAATAAACGGTCTCTGTGCCCTTTTTGTTCAGTGCAGGGAATTTCAGTATAGAAGTGATGATCAAAATGCTTGATAGCACTTGCTTGTTATTAGGAAAGATGAGTAAGATGGCTTTAATTCCCTTATAAGCAGGCAGTTTGATCAGACTAGTATTGTGTCCAGGCTGCGGATATAGTGCACGTAGGTAAAATACTGTGCTCTATTAAGTGGTGAATTCAGGAATATGAAGTATTGCTATTGCCACCGTACAGTCATCAAGTTCTTGACAGAGCCACAATAAAACCATTCCACCTCTCATTTTCTCCTCATAATGTGCTGGCTTTATTTTATTGCACAGCCATTGGCTCCATTCTTGTTTTTAACTTAAAGCCAGTGAAACATCTAGCTGATACTTTTCCATTAGCCTTGCTTGGATGAAGATAACAGTGGGGTAGTGTAATATTTTTCTTATTGATTCTCTCTTTTACCTCCCTGAATTGCAAAGCCAACACAGGGAGGAGTGAACTGCTATTCTTAAAATACCTGTTATGATTAAAAACTGTAGGTAAGACACTGACAATTTTTCTCTTACTCTTCTCTCTTGGTTGTCAGCTGTTACTGGGGCAATTTAACCTCCAGCTGGGAGGGTGGACAGGTAGCACCCTCTTGGATCAATTTGCAGTGCAGGCCATGAAAACAGCTTTGTGGATAGCTTTATGCAGTGCCTTGCGTTAGCCAGTTTTCCGAAAGCAAATTGACCTTTGCTGTAGTATGTTTCCTGTCAAGTAGGAGATCAGACCTGCAGCCGCTTGTGCTGGAATTTCCTTGAGTCCAGTATTAGATTTTCTGCTGTAATGGTGATACCAGCTATTTTGCTAGCTGGTGGTTCCTCCATTCCCCCTCCTGCTTCTTTCAATTTAGCCAGGGCTCCCTCTAAATGCATCTGTAGAAGTCCTTACTGCAGCTTGTAACAGCAGGGCAGGGAAGGAGAGCCCTGAGCATCTCAGCCTAAAAATACCCTCCCTGTGGAGCTTGCCTTGTGCAGTTGCAGCTAGCAGTAACATCTTCGCCACCTCTTCTAGTGGTAGCTCTGTGTGCTGGAGCCTTTGCTGCAGGCTGGAATAGCAGAGCAGGTGGGATGTGGGCCCCAGTGCCAGCCCTATGCTCAGCAGTTCTCCAGTGCCTTGAAACTGAACAAGAGAGTGCCTACAGTGTGTGCTGACTTACAAGATTCAAAGCGATGCATTTGTCTGCTGGGCCTTCTTCAAGCTGTGGAAGGAAAAATAGAACAAGCTTGGTTTTTCCATCATTTTCTCCCCATAGCCCAAAGGAGACTACACGGCAGAGATGTCTTCTCTAATCTTCTCTTCCTAGCCTGCATTATTTTCCTTCCCTCCTCCTTTCCTTCTGTCTCACAGCTCCCTCCCTAAACGCAGACTTCTGACAGCACACCAGTTTTATTCTCGAGCTCTCTTTTTAGCCCACATGGGTGTCTAGGCAGTGCCTTAGCCCCAGCTAATACATGAGAGTTTGAATAAATGTATAACAGCAGGTAGCAAGTGACTGTTGACAGGGTGACATATTGACTTAATATCTTGTGTTATGTGATATGAAGGATGTGCCTTTTGGTGTGTTTTTTTCTGGGCTTTTTTTGGTTTTTCTTAGGCAGACACTTGTAGGCAGCTTGAGTAATTGTCTGAAATCATTAACATGTTTATTAAATAAGGAAGCAGAGTGCATTATCTAGCAAATCAATTATGTAAATGCACAAAAAGCATAAGAGATTAGTTTTTAACTGTTGCTGAACTGCAGCCACTTTCCTAAATTATAGATGAAAGTGGGTTTTTTAGTCACTGTGTGTGAGGCTCCACTTTGTGCTCTTGAAGCTTAAAGTAGCAGCAATTAATTGGTGCTATTGGGCAAGAAGAGGGCATTCCTGATGTACACTAATGAACGCCAGTGTGCATACATCCTTTCTATACAGGGAAACAGATGGTCTGTAGTGCAAAACAGAAGTAATCTCAATTGGAGGGTCTGGATGACAAGATAAACTGACAGCAAAGCCCTAGCAATTTATTCTCTCATCTAGACACTGGGAAAAAATCTCCAGGAAAATCTGTTAATCTCTAGCACTTTTAGCAGTCTGTTTTCTTTGTGGTGGCTTAGATCAAATGAGCCTATGTCTCTACAGTTTTACCAATCCCCAGCTTCAAGAGGAGAATAGAGCTCATCACTTGCTGCATGTGTGGAAAATTCACCCCTTTCAATTACAGCTGGGTAACTGCTGTGTGTAGGGCACCACGTGGTAATAACAGCACAAACTATGCTCCATTTTCACCCACTGCAGTTTCAGTTGTGCTTAGGTGGAAAGAGAATACTCTTCCATGATTCAGGCAACTGTGGCTTATCCACTGCCCTGAAGGACATTGCACAGAAAGGAAGATTTGCATCTTGTTTAAATGGTGGGTACATGTGCAAGAGTCAGAGAAACGTTAGGCATACATTTGAAAAGTAAGTGAAGCTCATGAGTGTTGTCATTATTCTGTATTAAATATATGTATGGTCTGAAGCTTCCAGCAAAGTTGGGGCCTTTCCAGGGGTTCTTACTGTGCAGCAGAGAAGAACATCTATCACAGTAACTGTTTTTTTACTACCGTGTCAGCTTCTGCGTATCTTCCACAAAGTAGTGCAGAGATTGGGCAACTTCTGAATGCCCAGCATAGAGGATGCAGAATTTCCCTGTAATGTTGACATTGTAGATGATGATAAATGCTCAAACTGTCCATAACACAGTTGTCCTGAGGACACTCTGTAGTTTCATCCCTACTGGAATGCTGGAAAAAATAATTCGGCTCTTGATTTCCATTGTTTTTATTTCTTACCAAGGCTTCTGTTTGGTTTGTTGAAATGACTTCCTTCTGTTGGCTTGACAGATCACATCCTATAAGCAGAACCCATGGTTGTCTCCCAGGAATGGAGGCAAGAAACATTTCTTTCTTTGTCTCCTCTGGCACTCCCTCTTGTCCCCTAGTCTTGACAGGTAGCATGATGAAGATAGTCTTTGCAGAATTACCTCTCTTTTGTTCAGACCAGGCACTACAGTGAAACTCATTTCACCATGTATCGCAGGAGTTAACTTGTCATAAAAAGAGCACCTGTGCTACAGAGCTTAATAGAAAGAATGTACACTGTTCTCCTGTATTCTGCCCCTGTTTGTTGGAGACAGCTTTCAGCATGTTGTTCAGTTCACCAGTGCAGTCCCATATGTCTGAACTGGCAACACGTCATTTGGAGACTTACCGGAGCATATATCACTCTGTTGTTAGAAATGTGGAGATGTGGTGATCTAGCTGGAGCCAGTAAATTGAATTATTGTACCTGAACATAGGATTGGTTTAGTTTCTGGTGAAATTTTCATTCGTGAAAACCTTGTTTAATGACAGCACCTTCCCAGGAATTCTCAGTGTTAAAGTAGCAGGACATTGAGTGTGTCATGTTTATTAATTGTCAGAATTAGATCAATCATAACAGAGCTAACAGATATGTCTGGTTGAGCTGAAAGATGAAGATGGAAGAGCTAGTGGATATCGCCAAGGAGCGAAGAGATGCCAGGAGAGATGACAAATGTGCCTGGAAGAGCTGAAGGGGGATTGGAGAAATGCAGTCCCAGTCATTGCCTCAGGGAAGAAATAGTAAACCTCGGAGATGTTAAAAAAGAGAGTCTCAAGTGATCAGGAATGGAGGGGATTGTTCTGTGCTGTTGTCTCTGGCTCTCACTTGCAGTGTCTGCCTCTTCATCGGAAGTCACCATCGGGTAATGAATGCTGTGATAGCTGGGATTTGGAGTTTTGTTGAGGTTTAGATTAAAAAGCAAGCTGTAAAATAGTGTACTTGTGCTGATTCTCTGACCATAGCAGCGTCCGCACTTCCAGCACTTGCAGAGATTTGAGAACCTTTAGCCTGCAGTGTTACAGATCTTTATCCCACAATGACTCACTTGGGAAGGGATTCCTGTACCTGGGCAGAGAGTAGGAATAAAATTGGGGTTGAAAGAGGGGTGATGCAAGTCCAGCTCTCTGCTTTACTAGAGACTTTGGAAAGCAGATATGTTGATGTGATCTGTGATTGAGTTTTTCTCTGTGAAACAGAAAGAGCACTCTATGGTAATCTGAGAAGGAATGTGCTGGGGTCTGTAAAGTGTCCAAGTTTTGGGTTTACAAAGTACTTCAGTGGCTCTGGTAATATAGCCAGTGAGATTCTAGATACAGAATGGAACCTAAGTCATTGAAGTATAAATAAACCAACATCAGTATATGAAATATGGCCCTTCGAATATGTTAAAATATGAACTATAATCCTTGTTAAATACCTCCCTTTCTTAAGGGGTGTCTTTATCTGGAATGTGCAGGTAGCTGTTGCCCTGAGGTTTTTAAGTAGAGACTGCACAATACCCTTTTTATTTCCGGTATCTCAAAAGCTTATTGGGCTATAATAGAAAGAATAACAAGGGCACATCATACTGCATTTAGCGAAGTAGCCCTTTCTCTTACAAATAACTTGTTTTTCAAAACCTGGAAGGAGAGCTAAATTCCTGAGTGGTGTCCTTTTAAACGGAGAACTCTCCGAGCTTTTTCAAATGATGAAGAATGTACTTCATAAGGGAATAATACTGCACAGGTATGGCACTTCTATAAAAGTTGGTTCAGAAAGTCTGCACAACACCCCCTCGGTGATGCTATAAATACATCTTTGTGATGAAGCTTAAAATGCGCTGAAAATATTTTGATACTGTGTTTTTAGCTTTTGATACATCTCATGGCTTTAAAGATAAAAGGATTCGCTCCTAGAATTTATACTCCTCTGATGTGATTAAAACCAGATAGGTGTACTGTAAATAGAATATGCTCTGTATAATGGTAGGTATGGCTTAGTGGTTTCGAGCAGGAGGTTTCTTACTGTGGAAAAACAGCTTTTCTTGATGAGTTGCTTGTCACTGTTTTCAGCAGCACCTCCTTTCATCTATTATTCATTTTGGAAGACTTAATAGTAGGGTTTGGGCGTGGGCTGGTACCAGACACCGGTAGAGTATAACCCCTGCAAAAATCAGAGATGTGCAGAGGTATCAGGGATGGGGGGAACAGCACAGACACTTCTCTGCTTTTTAAAAAGGATTCCCCTCTCCAGAAAAGAGCCACAGTGTGATGTGCTGTAGACTCTCTCCTGTAGCCCCCCATTTAAGTGCCTGACCGAGCAGACAAAAAGATGACTCTCTGTGCACTTTGTGGCCGTGTATGGTGTGTTGTGAACCAAGACCCCTGTCCCCTGGTGCAAGGAGATGTGCCTCCATTGTCTGATAATGGTTGAACATGGAACAGCATCTGGGAAGACTGCATCTGATATTTTTCTCTGGCCTGTTAACAGAAGCTGGAGTGTTTGTGGAAGGTGTATGGTTCCTTCCCTGTGGTTTACTGTGAGGTCTGTAGGGCTGCAGTTTGGTGTGCATGTAATGACTTGTGAAGTCCTATGTGACCATGGATTTGTTGCAGTTGCTATGTGCGTGTAGATCTATATATTTATAGAAGAATCACTGTGAATGTGAGAAATAAGCCTTTGAAGTGTCAAGCCAAATATTCTGGGGGGAAAAAAAAGATTTCTTGTCTACATCAGAAGCTTACATTTTATGTAGACTTGTCTCATTTTACCCAAAATATCTCCCCACAGGTTAGAAGAGCTGAAAACAGTAACAATAATAATAATGGGGAGTGCAGAGGGAGGCAGTATGTGTGAGAGAGGGGGAGAGAGAAGAGGGAAATAACAAACATCTCTGAAATGTTTTTGTTCCTCCTTACTTATGGCTTGCTTCTCTGCAGCAGCTTTTTCTCTTGCTTTATTTCCTGTTTTGTCATAGGACTGTGTTGCTTTCCCTTTGGTCAGACCCTTGCACGTGTCTCATTGGCAAGAAGCAAGTGGTGGAGGCCAGCTTCCAGTGTTTGCTAAGCAGACTGCTCCCCCCCCGGCCCCAAGCTCTGTGAAGCTAAGTCATGGTGATGGGAAGTCTAAGCTGGATGTGTGCCTTAGCTCCCAGCATGACTGGCCCACAGAACTACCCCAGCCTGATGTGAACTCCTTTCTCCGTTGTACCTTGCTTCCCTTTGGGAAAGAAATGGCGTACAGGTACTCCAGAACCAGGAAAGAAGGGGTCCACTAGTCTTACATTGAGCTGCAACTGTGATATTTTAAGAGGAGGCTGAGTGACTTTTGGATATGGATTACAGCCAAGGAATATTACTGAAAGGAGGCTTTTTGCAAAGCAAAATAAAATACAGATGTCTTTCAAAATTAACTCTTCAGCTGATGGCAGTCACTTTGTGCGTTACTTCCATTCGGAAAATAGGAAAGCAATCATTTTGATAGATAAGTGTTTCAGGCTGCAGTTCCAGGCTGGTAGGCAGCTGTGCATGTGTTGCCACTGGGACATCTCAAAATCTTCCGTCAGTGCTTTCAGTGAGAAATCCTTGCTTTCTGTTAACAGGCTTGAGATGCGGCTCTCTGCTTCCTGTGGAAGGAAGAGGTGGTTTGGATACTCCGTATACTTGAGATGGTTTGGATACTCCGTATACTTGTCCCAGTCTAAATGCATGAGTTTTGCTCTAAAAGAAATAAATCATGAGAGGACCTTGTGCAGTGCCTGTATAACCTTCAAACCACACATTGCCAATAGTTTGTGGTGCTAAGGATGAGAATTCTTACTTTCTTGCTTGCAGGTAATTATTTCCATAGTGCTGTTTTTTTCAGTTATTGTAGGCTATCTTTGCATTCCTCGTTCTTTTTTTCTGTGATGTGTAGCACGAAAGCTGGGGATAACCAAGGCAGCAAGAGGGCTGGCTTAGAAGTGGGACGCAAGCTATTCTGTTTTTAAAATACCATATACTTTGTAGTGTTAAGTCTTTTCATGCTATGATGAAAGGTTGTGTGCTAACAGCATGTGCTGTTGAGAGGTCATTTCAGTCCTGAGCTACTAAATCCTTCCAAACAGTGTGATTTTAAGCAAGGTTTGTGAAATCTAGCCAAGCTGTTGTGCTCTCTATTTGAAATCCATTATTTTCTATCGCACATTGGTGTGCTCTGGGGCATTGTTTTAGTTTTGTTCTTGGAGAGCATTGATAAAATAGCAGGGGCATTAATATTATTCTGTTGTGTCCTGGAGATATAACCCCTCTAAAAGAAAGAAAATCTTACAGCTAAGATAACAATAGGTTGCTAGCTGCCAGCTTTAGTGTGCATATCGAGTCATTGTAGAGACCCCGAAATGAAGCGAGTGAGAGTGTTGAATTGAGATGATGTTAAAATTTAGCTTCAAATAGCTGGAAGTATCAATAATTGCAATTGCTTCATCCTTTCATGGAAATATCTTGGTTGGACTGGGCCTGCACCTTGGCATTTGAATTGCCTTGCGCTGTTGTAGGTAAATGTTAACATGCAGCAAACACTGCAGGCAGATGAGCCAGCTGCCAAAAGAAGGGCATTTTTCAAATGCATTGCTGTAGTGTTGAATGAGAGCTGAGAACATGGTTTCTCTGAGAGATTTAAAATATTAAAGAGGCCAGTAGCAATAAATGAAAATGTGCCCATTGGTTAACAGCATTTGCTATATATCAAGACCATTTCTGGAAGTAAAACTTGTAACATAAATTACTGAATACTGAATTACTGCAATGTGTTAAGGATTCTTTTTAATTACAGGATGTTAAGGCTTCAAAAATAAAATTCTTCAAAGTTAATAATGAAGTAAAATAACTCCATACTTATTGAGCCTCAACTTCATTAAAGCTGTTCAAACGCCTGATGGGGCTCTAATAAGTTTTGTTCAAAGATAAGACATCTTTGAAAATTTTTTGCCAATCTCACTCTATTATCTTTGATACTCTCTAATTGGATATAGCAATCTCTAATCATGTTGTCTCGTGGATTGCATTCATGCTAAGGTGTTGTAAATGTATCCTCTTGTTCTGAAGTGAACAAATCCAGGGACTGGAAGGGCTATTTTTACAGTAGTATTTAAGCCCTTCAGGCAATTTTCTTTATCAAAAGGCAAGTACAAAATACGTATTTTGCTTCTAAAAATATAAAACCACTTTGGGGAGGGGAAGATGGGTGAAAAAAAAAATGGAATGAGCAACATTCTGACAGTATCAAATCATTAATGAGGGCACTGGTTCCTAAATTATTTACAGTGTATTCCATGTGCTCATCTGGCTTAGGATTGTTAATATTGAATGTGTTGGTTGTTATATACAAATATTTTTCTCTCTTTTAGTTTTCCTTTTTGTGATGTAATTTAATTTCTGATGCTCTTTACTCTCTGGAGCTGTAAAGCTTTCTTTTTTTCCTCTCAAAGTGAAATCACTAATTTGCTGCATAATATCATCTTATGAGGAGCTGTTGCTAAAGTGTAGCTGATGGAGAAGCAAAGGGATGTAGTATTTATTGTTGGAAACTGAGGCAGGCCAGATATGGAGACGATGGGGAGCGATGCTGTATGGTGTCATCTCCAGGGGGAAGGTAGTTGGTTGTTCTCGGTCTTCTCTCTTCTTGCCTCCCTGGCTGTGGGCAGGAAAGCTGGGCGGTGTTCCAGTGCCCTCTCTCCTCTTTGGGAGCTGTTACTTTCAGGACCAGCAGCTCTTCATCCTCCTTTTGGTGTCCCTTAAAGCAGCTTAAACAGCAGATAGAGAAGTAGCATTTTGCCCTCTGCTGGGAAGCAGGGTTTGACAAATAAGTGGTGTGAACTGTTGTGACAACCATTCTGTTTAAAGAAACTGTGGAAATACTTAGAGCTTGCAGATTTATTTTCTTCCTGTGCTTCGTTTTCTCAGATATTGTAGCAACAGCATAAGTTTCTGTTCTCTTTCCCTTTAAATGTGTGATGCTTTTTCGCCTTTATGATTGCTATTCCTTTTTTGAAAGTGTTGTCATTAGAAATAATCTGGCTCTTGGGCTTGGGTTAAGTCCTTTGCACCAGTCCTCCTGATAGGAGAGCACTGAGCTCTGTGTCCTTCTCTGCCACTATGTTTGTGGGCTGATTTGAAGGGTGAAAAATTAAACACAAAAGGTGGCAATGGCCTGGTTTCTAGTTCTGGTTTGGAAGCAGGCAAAATACTTTCTGCATTTCTAGTGTCATTTCAGCTGAAGCTGTTGGATAACAGAAGCAGTGATTTTTTTACTTTGTTCTGAAATTCGGTTAAGAACAAAAGTTTTTCACCAGAGTTTTGAGCTGCTCCTGAGTTGAGCCCCTACTTAAATAATTTTAATTGTGGGTAGGACCATTCCTTGTTCCTATTTATCTTGTTACCAATGACATAGACTCCTTCATTGCAAAGTTATACAGAGCTTTCATGAACATGAGGCTTTTCATTATGTGCTGGCCAGAAACCTCTCTGCACAGCACCAGCAATGACAAAGCCCGAGTTTTGGAAATACCACATATATCATCTCAAAAATATTGTTATGGTTGATAAATCTCATGCCTTTTCAGTGAAAACCATCATTATGCTCAACTTTCAACTGCACAAATGAGAACGTTTAAAATAACAAGTATTGGTAAGATGAGAAAATACTGTATCACTTCTTCTCCTGTATCCAAGATTCTCCACTTTACCATCAGTATTGCTATTTTAGTGAACTTACTTTGAGAGAGGCTGATTGACATGAAACAGAAACGCAAAGCCCTTGTGCTTCTCATGGAGATATAATATATTACTGTATTTTGGGGGTGAAATTGATTCTAAAGCAGCTTCACAAGACTTTTCAGACTCTTTCAGCCTTCTTTGGTATAGAGTTATTTTTAATTATCCTTTGAAAGCCCTTCTGTGTTGAGGTGAATTGTATTTTTGGGAATATTAAGCTGGAATATGAAAGATGCTGTGTTCTGTGGCTGGTATCTGTTCAAGGACTCTAGGATTTTTAGAATGAAAACTGGTTCATACAGAAAAAAATGACATAGAAGTCCCACAGAGTTATTGGAGATTTTTAGACATCTGTCTTCTGTTCAAATAGATAGCATGTGTTAGAAGCTTTATTGGTGTTACTCGGTAGCCGTTAGGTGCTATGGAAGTCCTTCTTGTTACTACATTCACATTTGATGCTCCATGAAACACAAATTTCAGAGACTAATTCAGAAACTGAATTTGTTTTTGTTTCTCTTGAGTTGTCATTTTGTCTGCAGCTTTGCGCCAAAAAGGTAAGCAGTTACTTTACTGTGTTTTTCTGGAGCTTCTTAAACAGCTCAGAAGCAGGAGACAAAATAAAGGACAGACCCATGTTATTTCCTTGATGGCTTGTGAAAATGCCAAATGTACACTTTGGTTTTCTGCCCAGCTGAAAAGTTAAGTTTTAAAAACCTGAGTTCTTCCGTTACTGGTTTTAAAGACTTTAATTCATTTTAGTTTATGAAGGTTGGGGATTTGAAAAAAAAACAACCAACCACTGATAAAAGTTTTATTTTAAAACTTTTATTTTAAATTTATTTAAATATTTTTGATCAACCTTTATTTAAAGGATGATTTTAAAATCTGCATGAAACCACTTTTTTTTGTTTTGGAGTGCTGTTGTTACGCTGTGCTGCACACAGGTTGTGTACTTGGGGGATCAAGTTACTTCATCTTTATATAACATGCCACCATGTACTCAAGTCTGCTTTGTTGTTGTTCTTGTGTGGACATGTTTTTATGTGTATTATTAAATGAAACCTTGCTTAAAATTGCCTGTTGTCTAAGGCTCACAGTGAAGGGGTGTGGTTTATTTAATACCTCTTCTGCATTTTTCTATTCCAGTAGTTTTTAGACAGTGTCCTACTTGAATAGGAATGGCTTGGTTTGATGTCTCAGTGCCTCAGTTGTCAGTCTTGTTGAGTTCCAACAAGGTCCAAGGACTTGATAGGTCCACGCTAGTGGACATGTGCCTCGAGTATGAAGGGAGGCAATGAGCTTATTGCAGTAATGGCAAGCTTGTCAGGATTATCGTATACTGATGTGTAAAAGCAACACTGTTAAGAATACTGCTCCTTCACATTATTAAGCTCTAAGCTAAAGGAGAATAAATTCAACTGTATAGGATTAGTTATATTTTAGGGTTTTTATTATTGTTTTTTGCCATAATTCACCTGCAAGCGTTTTTGTGTTACTATGCTTTTTGTCTCCTGAAGATAGCACTGATAACGTCTTGGTGGTTATGGAGTACTACAATGCCTAATGTGGAGTTTACGTTTCGTTCTTCTTCAGACAAATCCTATCCCTTGTAATCCTGAGCATTTCTCTGTCTCATCAGTGGTGTGCACTCAGTTTCACTTGTTTGATAATTCAAGTTGGTGAAGATCTAATAATCTTTCTTTGTTTTCTTCTGAAATAAATTGTTGGGTAATAGTGATACTAAATCTACTCAGTCATGAGATTCAGAGCTGGCTCTCTCTGCACAAAGCTGTATTGCCGGCATTGCCAAACAGATTTGAGACTGGAGAGTCACAGTAGCTGTGAAACGAGCTCATAGATTAAAATTTATTGCTGTTCACAGACCATCTTACTTTTTTTTTTCTTCCCCTAAACGTGTGCTTTATGTGTTTATTTACTGAATCTCAGCAGTGACCTGGTTTCTCACTTCTATCAGTGGATGGTGTCAACACAGCAGTGCCATACACAAATGTCTTCTCCTTGCTACATAACACATCCAAGAACACAGGAAATAGATGGAAACAAGTAAGCAGGGGGTAAATATCTTCTGCACCTATGTAGGGCAGAGGACTCAATTGTGCTGAGTGGAAGAGAGCTATTTGAGTATTGAGGAACAGAGGCAGAGAGGGAGAAGGCAGCCAGCCTCCCTCCCTAGCTACCTTTTGCAAGTTAGTCAACAACTGTTGTCTTGATAAATAGCTCGTGCTGAAGCTGTCCTAGCAATAGCTATGTTTAACACTGCCGTCTGGTGCGCATTATGGATAGCAGTGCAGGAAGAGTAATTTTCTGAATGTCGTTTTGCAAAAACACTCTGGGAAAAGGGCTGGGAAGATACAAGTTTTAAAAAAAATATATTACTTGACTATGTCAAGGGAGAGCTTGTAAGTAAGATGCAAATTAGTGTGAGCAGGAGATGACTTGATGAAAGCAAAGGTAATGTAGAAGGAAAGTGATTGGGGAAAAGAGAAATGAGGAGATGAAAGGTGGGGATAGACAACAAGGGAGGGTTAGAAAAAATATTAAGTGGAACCAAGATAAACTCTGGCTTTCAGAGTTAAACATGACAGAAATTACAGTAGCTATTCATCCCTCTAGCTTGGCTGAATGCAGAGGAGTGTAAAAGTTAAGGTCCTGTTAAAGGGCAGGTCAGCAGTATGGCTCCATCATTCTCTGCTCCTACTGCAGTACAAGGGCTTGAAAAAGGGAACACGATGAACTGAAGGTACCTTGGAACATAAAATCCTCCTTTTCCATTTTAGAAAGATATTATGACGATTCAGCATGAAATACAGGCAATACACACTGTTTTGGGCTGGATTTGGTTTACTTACGTGGTTAAGACAGTTGCTGTATTAAAGGTGGATATCCCCAAAATTAGGCTGTCTCCATCCAGATGAAAATTATGTAATTGAATCGGATCTGTGCCCTATTTAGTGTCCCTCTTTATCTGACAGTGCCCTGTGTTGGCTGCTGTGAAGGAAAGTGTAAGAAATCCTACAGCGCCCAATTAGGGAGTCGTGTGGCCATGTGTGATATTTTTTCCATCTCATCTGAAGACTGGCTTCTGCTGTGAAGCATTTGGATTTCTGTCCCTTCCACATTCACTGAATTCTTTGCTATATAATACAGGCTATTCTCGTTAGCTATATGAATCTCAAACCCTTTAAAATGCTGAAGCACTCATTATCTGTGTATCTGAATCTCCGTTCTTTGGCTGTTTCCTAATAGTCATTCATGTGGTGACAACCATCTTGAGTTGGTCCCTGGCATAACCATGCTAAACATGATAAAAATATAAGCATAGGACATAAAGATAAGGGTAAAAATAAAGCAAAGAACTTTTTTAATATACAATTGTTCTAACGTACATTATTGCAGATTATACCAAATTCTCATAAAAGTTTGTTCCTGTCATCATAGCACAGTTCTGTTAATTCCAGCATTTTTGATTCAGGGAAAAAAACCCCACCACCAACCCGTCATTCAGGAATCTGGTCAGGTGCTTCTGTAACATCATAGGTAAATGGAATTCTCATTTCCCATATATGTCAGACTCCTCACAGCGCCTGCTGTCTCTCTAGCACAGATAAACACACATGTGGCAGTTTCCAACCCTGCTGGGAAGTTGTGGGTTTGCAAGAAAAATCTTTCCATTTGGCAGTCAGAAACCAGACTCTGATGAACAGAAATAGACAGAAGCCAATGTTCACACATACACCTGTGCTGAAACTGTTTGCCATGGGAGTGCCAAATGGAGTCTGGGTTCTTGTATATGATTTCTCAGTCACACAGGGGTTTAGAGGATGCTTTGATTTATTCTTGGTACTTGAAAAAACTCAATATTTTTGTCAGTGATTTTAAGCATTACAGTTCTGTTCCTGCAATATCGCTTTGATAGTTCCAATTGTTAGAGTCCATGGAAATGAACTCTAAACCTCCTGGTGCCAAAGGATATGTTGACATTACATACAAGCTGCATTCTTTTTTTAGTATTGTCCTCCAGTTGTTCCTTGTTATGATGCCCAAAGAGATGATATATCAGTATCTTAGCCCCAGACACTACTGCAGTTTGTCTGTTAGCTGTCACTGAACTACAGGCAATTTTAGGATGTCCCATTTTTGCATTAAGGGAAGTTGTTTTGCTGTCAGTGTTTTAGGTACTCCGGTTGGTGGGTTTTGATTGTTTATTTATTTTTCTCTATTGGACCGAACTGAAACTGAGGCTTAAATCTATATCACACGTGTCCCTCATCAGTAAGATTAGAGGAGGAGCATAGAGCTCTTCTCTGCGGAGTGGGAGTTCAAAAGCAAAGCCAGGAGAAATGATAGTGAGGTAAGTCACTGACTGCTTCTGCGTTACAAATGGTTGAGGAGTTTTCTCTGAAATACTTAAGAGTAGGAGTGAATTAGTTGAGCGTTTATGCAGGTTTCCAGTTGTTTGACTTACTAAATAAAATTAAATGACAAAGCACATAATTGTTCTTCAATTGCAAGAAAGTCTCAGTGTGTTTTTAGAGATCAAGAGGAAAGTAGAAAGAGGTTAAAACCTTGGTGAGAATCATTAATGGAAATTCAGAAAACAGCTCTATTGCCAAGAGGGGAAAATTGTTTCACATGAGTGATGATATGAATCCTAATAAAAGACATCTTTTCACACCCACCAGGAATAAGACATATTCTGTACTTTTATATCCCATCCTGTTTTGAGTAGGAAGAATTTCTTTTTTAAGAAGAAAAATGTTTCGTTAGGAAAAAGGAAAGAGGTTTTCCCACATGCCAAAGAGATTCATGAGTCGGTTCCATCAGAGTATGTACAGAAGCAGAGGAGGATGTTGTAGGAGAAAAAACAACATACTTTACAGTTGACCTTCAGCACAGACACAATCTGGTCATACTCTAACTGGTTTGTGACAAAGAAGTTGTTTTTAATGAGGGAAAAATAAATGCAAGGTCCCCTTCACTGGCTGGAATACTAAATATATTGAAGTGTTTTCTGCTCTACTGAATTAGAGACAACAGATCCAGGAGAGGTGACAAGCAGGAGCCAGTGTTGTACGCTCTGTAGTGGGAGCAATATTGCTGCTAAGTAGTTGTGTGCTCAGGTGAGGAAGCTCAGCAGAGAAGCACAGCCCAAGGCTCTGAGTCATACAGGCAAAATCTCATTTTGAAATGGGTAAGATGCGTGCCGCGAAAGGGAGGAAGATGAAGTGTAAGGTTCTTCCAGGAGGAACTTAGGGAATGCAAAATATTTGAGGAGGCTGTTGCAGGGGGTGGCAGTCTCCCTTTCATCTCCTCTTTCTCTCCTGGCATACTTTCTTCCTTCCCTGCTTCTGGCCTATAGCCCATATCCCCATGCTGTAAGTTGCAGCCACCTCCTGGCCACCTCTTTTCACTTCCTTCTATCTTTTGGGCAGTTGCAAAATGGGAGAGAAAAGGCACCATCTTGTATCAGAGAGAAAAAACACTAAATGGGGCCTGATGGGAAGCAAGAAGGTGGCTCCATGTGGAAAGCCTCCTTTTGTGGTTTTCAGAGGCATGTGGTAAGGGCTTTCTGCTCTGAACTCAGCCTTTTCACCTTCATACAAGCAGGAGAGGAGCTGTTGCAGCTGGGTAATTGCTGGCAGATGTTCTTGGCTGTGCCTTGAGGCAGCTCTGAGTATAGATACTTGAACACAAGTTGGGGTGTCTTTCTGTGCTGCCACCCTCTAGGTGGCATGAAACTGCTGAGATAAGGGCAGGTAGATACCCACACCTTGGAGCTGGACAAGAGCAGCCATCTCATTTGAAATCTAGTAGTGTTTTGTTGAAAGTCAGGTTCCAGTTTTCCAGCTGGAAGCTGCTGGGTAATTGGTGTAAGAGCTTCTTGACTTCTAATCAACTGTTATCAGAAGAAATAAATTGCTTGTTGTATAATCTGTTTGGCAAAATGATATTCATCACTTTTCCTGTCCCTGACTTGAGAAGAGACACACCTGACTCTAAGCAAGGGAGTGTGCTAGAGGAGAGGGGAATGGAGAGGTAAACCTACACTTGTACTGGTCAAAGAGTTAAACAGAACTATTTTCATAGATTTCAGGACGGGAGGACATCCAAGTGGAGAGCTGTGGGGGAAGGTTTGTGGTGCAGTATACTAAAGTATGAAGCACTTAACTGTCCTACAGATGGAGATGTATTGGCATTATTATCTAACATCTGCACTGCCAGAAATATGAAACCTGGAGAAGGGAGGGTCTCCTGCTGAAGGGAATAATTGAATGGGAACAGCTTCTGCAAGGCAAGGAGGCTGTTGTGAGTTATCACCAGCTAGAGATGGGTTTTATGGGCTCATCAATAAGATTAGGGATTTCTCTAGGTAAATAAAGGCTCAGTCAACAGTTACTGGGATCTCCAAGGTAAGCAGAAGCGCGGGAGCAAAAGGATGCACTGTTTGTTTCTGTTCTCTGCAAACTCCTGGAGAGGCAGCCAGGGGGGCTGAGGCAAAAGGGACCTGTGCTTTGTTCTAATCCCTTCATTCACTCTGGAACTTGCCCAGCTACTACAACTTCCCTACGTACCTTAAAAGAGGTTTCTTTTCCAAGACATGTCTGAGTGTCATCTGGACACTCTGCAGGGTAAAAAACTGTTTGCCAAATCTGCAGGTTTTATGGGAAGACCTTTCAACTTCTCCTCTTTATGGTATAGTTAATATATCGATGAACACCTTAATTTCAGCAGGAATTTTAATACAGGGTTTTCCCTTGGTTTGACATGTTCAGATGAAGGTTTTTGTGGTTATTTTTTTGTTTGTTTGTTTGTTTGTTTTAATGAATTACAAGACCTTTAAGAGGTGATATTTACCCAATATTTAATTATAAGAAACAGGTTTACTTAGTCCTTCAACAAATGCTACAATAAACTGTCTTTTTTTCTGTTTTAATGGTGTCCCAAGGAACGCATTAGTCTTTGAAGCTGAAATACTTTGACATCAGACTGGATGATGAGTTGCTATGGTTTCAAGGGCAGTGTTAGTGCTAGAAAAAGATCGCATCCTTGAAATGCACACGCATGCAGTCCTGGGCTCCTATATATTTCATGACCAGAACTTAAGTAGCCTTCCACATCAGTGGTTTCATCGCAGGGCATAAGGAGAATTTGAAGGAGGATGTACAGCTGGATTCCTATTTGTTAATAGCCATTGCATTCAACTGGAGTAGAACTTTGTGTATGTGGCAGTTTTCAGCACTTGGATGGAAAGACAGAGCTTATGCTTATGCAGGGGGAATTTCTGAGGCAGGTGGAAATCAGAGCAGCAGGTAGAGGTTTCTTATTTTGATGTGGAATAGACAGTGCAAGTCATTGTTTAACTTCTCAAAATAGATTTTTCAACCTGCAAGAAATGGCACATTTCTACCAAGTGCCCATAACACCTGATAGAATAAGCTTGCTGCTTCTTCAGAAAAGGACTTTTTTAGTATATAAAATAGTGTTGAGTAACCAAAAGTGGTATATTAGCCACCTTGCTTTGCATAGATGCTTAAGGATCTTTAAAAATAGAGCCCTAATCAGTTTTCCCTGGAGTTCTTTAGCCTGCAAGTAAGAAATAGATAACTGCTGGATGTTTAAAACAATACATTATATCTCAGTGCATTATAGAAGTGTGAATTCCTCTGGGTTTTATTTAATGGATATATTTCTAGAAAATCTATAGTAGTGTCACTGTGGATATTGAAATGTGTCTCTGAAAGAAAGAATGATTTCCTTAAGTCTTAATGAGTGCCTCATTGATTTGTAATGAACAAATCCTCCTCTCTGCAGACAATCTGTTCGGGTAAAACAGGTACAGTTATCATGATTGACTCTGTTCTATTGTCTTCTGACATTTCAGTCCCTTCCTTGGTGTAGCCAAGGATGGGTTTAGAATATTTGCTGGCATCTAGAGCTGTGCTTGATTTCTCCCTATGCCACACATAGATTTCCTTCTTGCCTCAAATGAAATCACTCGTTAAGCACTTTACAAGCTTCAACTGCATATCAGGTGCTTCTGTAGAAGCTAACAAATTACTAGGACTTGGTAGCTTCACTGAAATGGTGTGGGGGTTCCACAGTCCTTTCATCTTCCTTGAATTGCTTAATTCTGGGGGAATGGTGTGTCTTGATCTTTCTTCCTTCACCTCTGTGTTTCAGTCTAATTGGTAACATTGGATTTTCATAAAAAACTACCTGTAATTTTGGAAGTAATTATTTGATCCTTGATGAGTTCACTGATGTGTAGAGCCCAGCAGGATGAAGGGAAGCCACTTGCAAATGAGTAGCGTTCATCTAGAAATTGTGTTCCCAACAAAGTGTTCAAGGGAGGAAATGGTGCCAGAGGAGTTCCCAAGACTTTGAATTCTAAATCAGGGATTTCCACTTGGAACAGCTGTATGTACACTAAGGCTTTTCTCTTCATTTGTCATCTATCTAACAAGCTCATGGCACATATGCATATTTGCCTGTGAATTACAGGGAAGTGTTTTGGAAGTCTATAGGGAATCCAGTTAATCAATTTGATTCATTGCAGTACTTAACTAGCCACGATGGCTGTGCCTCAGAAGGTTTGCCATTTTCTTCGGGTAAAGTTCACTGTATTCTAAGCCAAAATTGTTGAAATTAGTGTATTTTATTAACCTAAGAAACTGTCAGACCTCTCTATGGTTTCAGATGGAGTGAGACCACCTTTATTTTCTGGGTTTTAAACCAGTTCAGCTGAAATGCATAGTGCAGGCATCTGCAAAGTGTGTGTGTGGGGGGGAAGCTGAATTAAGGTCTGGGTCCTGCCCAAATCTTGTGAGGCCATTTAATCTTTTCTTTATTTTGTCTCTTCACCAACTGCTACTTAACAGCTTGGAAAGATCTTTTGAAACTCTATTACTTCTGTGTTAGAGATTTGCCTGCTTCCACCCTTCCCCCTTTTGGGATTCGGTGAGGCTTTTTTCCTGTATGCTGTGCCAACAGCAGATTTTGCCTGAGTATTCTTTCCCTCATTAACATCAATTGAAGTGAGACGTCAGAAATCCAGGACCATTTGCAATGACAGGACAGTGCCAATGCTCTTCCTTTTATAACCCATAGGAATAAGACTATGCAAAGCATCATTACATTATTCACATTATGATAGGCTGCATAAATTATAAATCATAAGTGAGGGGGGAAAAATATTCATGATGTCCTTTGTCAAATATTCCAAGTTCAAATTTTGAGAGGAAATATATGAATTTTTAAAAAAATCAAAATAATATCACTGGTGGATCTGGGACATATCTGGGGTTTTTTGTTAACAGCTTATTCATAGCACTGTGTTTGCCTACTTAGGAGGGTGATGAGCAGGTATGCACTGAAAACTACTCTCATGGGGTTTTTATTTTTATAATGGTGAAGCATTGGAGGTACAGAGTTGTAATCAGACCCTTTACCTAGCCTTCATTTGGTAACAGATTAGGTGAAAGCTTACAGCATATCATGCACTGCAGTCCTACTAAATTGAGCCAAATACCCAGCACACACTTTGCAGTATCAGGACCTGCATGTGTGTCATATAAAAGACATTATTTTTTCTTAAACTGAACAACTCATTTCTACAGTGTGTGTTTTGAAATCTGATTCTCTATGGAGAAATAATTCAGCACCTGTGTGTGGTTTAATTGTAAAGCTCATTGTATTTTAGGGCTTATTTCACCATATTTAGTTTTTATGTGAAGATCTCTGAAGAGAGGAAACACAAGCAGAGAGACAGTAATTATTGTAAACATTGGTCTTTGTTTCTATTAGGTAAAATATTCTGGGTTAATGAATGAGCTAAAATCCAGCTGAATTCAGCAGGGAGAAAACCATGTTGTAGTCAAACTTAGAGTGCTGGATTCTGCAGACTTTGGTCCGAGAAAGCAGAATAAACCATCTTCCTCATGGGGACACAGCCAGAGCAGCCTCTCTGAGCTCAAAGCTGTTCAGTTTTTCTGCACCTTCATGTTTGAATATATTGCACATGTTGGGATGCAACAATAGCTGATGGGTATGGCAGTAGGCTGTGCTCTCCCATACATCCATATTGCAAGAACACACTGATCAGGCATGTGATAAATGCATTTCCTGGGTTCACATCTTGAGTCTTGCCACCTTTTCAAGCTATAGGAATGCTCAAATATTTCCTTAGAGAAGAAAATATTAAGAAAATTAGAAAGAGCTATCAAACTTCAGGTGTACCCTCAGCTCAAGTGTTAGTCGTGTCTTTTCTGTAAAGAAGTGTTCTAGTTTAGGGTAGGCTTTCAGAGGTGGAGGGAGAGGCCTTCATTATATAGTAAGATACTTAGGGAAATGAAAGATGTTAAAGCAGCAACTAAAGTTCAGTGCTTGTTAGGACTTATGTTTAGTGGAAATTGATGGAATTCACTGACTTAAGCTTAGTAAAAATAAAAACAAATAAAAAACACAGGAAAGGCAAACGTACGGTTTTGTGAGTTTTCCTTTTTTTGCCTGGATTAGGGATGTGTAGTGTGACAGTCTTCCTTCTGACTGGGGGTACAAGAGGCTTTTTTTTGCTTTATGGGTCATGAGAAGGAAGTCTGGGTTTTGAAATGAGAGAGAAACAGGGCAGATAGGCTGAGATGCATTCTGTGATTTAATATATATGTGTTGCCTTACTTATTCCCAGGACGAAATAAGCTTTAAAACACAGTAAGAAACAGGTTAATTGCCAAGTTAATAAAAAGAAAAGGATCAGCAGTGTTTGGGATAGGGGCGACCCCATAAAAATAACCCTTTCTACCAAATTTGTCAAGAATGAAGGGAGTTTCATGTTGCTTCTTTTCTGGATTAATGAAACACACTGCATTTGCAAAGGGGCATTTTAGGGTGGCTGCAAGGCAAATTCTGCATGGTTAAGGGACAAGGGTTTCATCCCTTCCCGCATATAAATGATCCAGATTTGCACTGTTCATAGATCCCTTCCTTTGTATCCCAGCTTTCTGGGACACAGGTTTCCAATGTATCTGGAGCCAAGAGTCAATGAATGTGGTAGGAATTGGAATGTACTACTTAATATCCTGGACCTATTAGTTTGTGCTTGTGCAGCATCAGCCAAGGTAATTTTTAGGAAGTGTGAGGGTTGTTTAGAGTGTTAACAAGTCTCTGCAAGATAGAGAAAAATAAAGGACATTTAACAGTCATTTCATGTAGTCCTTCTTAGATTGAAGTAAAGTTCACTATTAAAGATTAAAACAAAGCCAAAACATAACCAAAGGCAGTGTTGCTGTAACTCTAAATGTCATTCATCCCTTACAGAAAGTATCTCTCATATTCTTATGGAACCCCTGGATTTCAAGGAATCTGTTATGAGGGCAGAGGAGGGACGGGCCTCCAGGGAGAAATCTAAAGATGCTTCATGCAGCAGTAAGAAACTGTTAGGGAAACTAATAGCTATGAAAGACTTTTTAAAAATAAATAAAATAAAACAGAGAAGTCATCAGCTTGAAGTAAGGAGGAAAACGGAAAAGAGTATTTGAATGCTATTTAAAGCATTAGTGGAACAATAGAGAATGGTTGTGTCTGAAATGGATGGCCAGTTTCAAAGATTTTTAGCAGTGCTCCTTTGGGGTTATATCTGAATGCTTCACAGGTTTGGTGCCTACAAATGCAGCCCTTCCAAACTCACCCCACAAGCACACTTCAAATAAAACCTGTTGTGTTCTTTGTCATTTATTTGGATCTTGATCTTTTTGTGCAATCAAATGTCAGACTTCTTTATCATAATGTGTGCCAGAGGATTACATTTTTTGTTGTCATTTGGGTTTTTTGTTTGGTGGGGCTTTTTTCCCCTTCAATATAGCAGGAGTGCCCTGTTGCCTAAGTCTGACCTGCAAATAAGAGCAGGGCTGGATTACGTTTTGTCTGGCCCCTGTTTTGCCTGCTGTCCAGCTTGAGCATCCCAGCTGGCCTTTGCCATTTCAGATACCATGGGTTTCTAAGGTCCATGGACTATATAATAATTGTCAAACCGTGGTGAGATGCAATCGCTGTGGAAGCTGCTGTCTCTGAGATATATTCTGGTCTAAATATAAGTTAAAGTTTGCAAAATGCTATGTGTTAAAAGGTAGAATGTTAGAATGGGGGCACCTTTGTCCCTTGCATTCCTGTTAAGGTACTGTTTCTTACTTGCATGATCGTAGTTATTTTTAAATACTGTTTTTGATCTTATTCTGTTCCTTTAAAATCCGGAAAAATCATGGACTTACCCATTTTCAAGAATGCACGAGCATGTGACGGAATAGCTTTTGCAGACTTGTGCTGATTTATGCTTAGGCCACTAGCAGGGGTCATATCTGTGGTGCAGCTGGCTGCTGCCTGGTTATGGAAGAACTTTAGCAGGCTTTTGCTGCCTGGGGACCAGTAATAGCAGAATGCATTGGTTTACCAGGTTTTCTGAAAATACACAGTTGTTCTCTCATTACATGCAAGAGAAGGAGCATTCTTCCCAGTCTGCTTCCACCTTTGACCATTTCTGCAGTAAGGACATCCCTGCAGCCTTGACCAGTCTATAGAACTTCTCTTTACCCCTACACTCACATCTGTGGGGCTTCTTTCTGCTCCTCCAGAGTACAAGGGTGCATGCAAGAAGTCACCCCCTTCTCATTTTTGCTATGTCAAGTGTAGTACAGTAATTTTAGGAGCAAGAGGGGAAGAGGTGTCAATGTTTCTATAGTTTCAGGTTGGTGCTACGCCAGGTTCTGGACACTGGACCTATCCAGCACTAGGGGTGTTGCTAGAACTATGAAGGCACAGGGCTGGTTTTCTCCTGGTTTTGACATACTTAAAATTTTGATCAATTTGTGTAAACTTGCATCATGCTGTGAGAGGGGGCTGTCTGTACCCCTCACCTGGGGGTCATCCCTACCCCCACGTCCTCCTTTTTCAGCAACAGAGATCTGAGCTACTGAAATGGGATCACAGATGCAGTTAGAGCTATAAATGTAGCTGCCTGCTTGGTCTGTAATACACACCCAGTTCTATCCCTGTTACCTTTAGCAGTATTGTCAGGCACTTCTCTCTGCCTACACCTCTTTCTTCATTATTTTTTCTTCCCTTTTAATGCTAACTAGATTGCACAAGGATTACATCTATGTGTGTTATGACCACATGGAAAGAAGTATGAGTGTGTGGTAAGGCAGAATGAAAACAACAGCACTTACACAGGAGATGCTAGTGTGTATTGTACAGGACTGATGGTTGTGAAGATAAGGCATAAATGGTACTGAGTAAAATAGAGAAAGAGATATAGGGAGCCAGGGCTGTGTAATGGCCTTGGTGTAACAGAAGAGTGGAATAGGTAGTGCACAGCTTGAGGCAGGACTTTATTGTTGAGGATTTGTTGAGGCCTCTGTCAGAAGTGCAAACTGGAAGATCTCTGTCATTTACAAGGGGTTGCTGTGGCTTGCTTCAGCATCACGGTTAGCCAGGGTTGAGGAATATGCTCCGTCCTGTGTGGAAGGTTGTGGAAGAGGTCTGAAGACCTTGCCCAAGTTGTTACAGGAATTGACACCAAGCTTTTTTCAGTGTCTGTAAGCTGGTACTGGGCAGATGGTTTAGCCTGAGACTTGAGAGCTCTGGGACAACAGCGGGCTTCACCAAAAATAGTTTGCCAGGAGTTGAGGATATTTGGGTTGTACAGATTTGTTTTTTTGTTGTGCCAGATTTCATGCTGACGTAGGAATAAAATGTTTTTATTTAGCAAGAAAGCTTGCCTTCACACTGCCGTACTTTTCATATGTTCCTATCTCATCCCCTTAGCTTAAGCCAATCTATTTTATCTTGAAATTTAATCTATCAGATATGAGAAAAAGCAGAAGGGCCATATTTGTACCACTGTTTACTAAAAGCATTTCCAATTCCTGCTTCCCCACTGCCTGGTGTGCATCAGCTCGGGCAGCGTGTTTGCAGATCCATGGCTCTCAGCATGTCCTTCCTTTATCCCAGGTTTGAACCACTATCACTCCCTGTTTCTTTTAACCAGGTGCAGCTTGTTGTCTTGAGTAAACATCAGAATCATCATCACTGGTTTGTGGTGATGATTAAACACATAAATATCACAAGCAAGTGCAGCCCAAGAGCATCAGGAGTTGAAATGTACTGCAGTTGAAGGAACATGATCACATTCACAAGTTTAAAGTTTAAGCTGGTCACCAAATGGTGGAGATAGATGGGAGCTCAGGGGCTCGTGGCCTCGTTTCCCTGGTGCTCAAATATAAAACACAGCGTTCGGGCCTTAGAAGCACAGGGTGGATTTCTCTCACTCATCAGGCACTGCATATGGCTCAAGGCACTTCACAGTTTGTGGGACAGTGGTTTGATGCAGACTGGCAAATCCTGGTTGTACTTTCTGTTCCTGTTGACTGCCCTCTTCCTGTGGTCTGTGGGTGTTTGCAAACCCTGCCCTATGATAGCAGAAAACCTCCTTTCTGCTAAGGGGAGGGATTTGGAGAGTTCTAGATCTTTGATTTTTCACAAAGCATTGCAATGTGAAGTCACCAGGGATGGCTTCATTAACATTTTGCACATAACCTGGGTAATGGCTCTCGAATTCATTTCTATGGGGCTTGGGATAAAAGGTCAGAAGAACTTTTTCAGCAAGTGTTCCTGAGCTTGATATGCGGGGTTGACTAGGAACGAGCTCAGAATTCTGTATTTGAAATGGATGGCAGGGAAAAAAGAGCGAGCATGGCCTCACAAACCTCTGTGCTGCAAAGAGAAATAAGGCATATGGCGATTGACAGGTTTGCGTAGCCAGATAAAATCTTCCACTTTTCCAAAAGCAGAACTTTCTCTTTATGCAATGTTAGTTTCAAAGCTTCCAGCTCCTGCTGTGACTAATGGCAGGTATGTTTCCAGCTACTTCCTTTTCATGCCTGAAAATGGGATCATTCTCAGGTCTCCTCATTGTCATCTGGTAGCTATTCCCTTTCAGTAATTTCCCCAAATGAGTTGTGGCCCACTCTGAGGACTACAGGATTCATTAGAGTGGAGCATAATAAGAATGTACTTGGTGTTTGAACAGGAAGAAAATATCCCAAAGGCTGCCAGAGATAAAGATCACCCACTGAAAGGATAAAAATGAACAATGCTTCTTGCAGGGGACCTAAAAATACAATACTTGGTTCTCTCACACAGAGTTGAGTTATTAAAATAACAACTAGATCATACAGTGCCGGGATTATTTCTGTCTCAAGAAAACATGAAGTCTTGCAAGTTTAAACAAAATGCATATCAGGGAAAACATGGTTTCAAGTCTAAACTGTACTCAGTATTCAGGGGTTTGTGTACATGAAGGTATGAGGCTGGAACTTGTAAGATGCCTCTTCAATACTGAACTCTTCAACGGGCTTCTTGAATAGCTTTGGATTAGTTACCTAATCTCTTCATGCCTGTTTGCTGTCAGCAGGTTTTTTGGAAGTGAAATGGGAATAACCGTGCTTTTCTGCTTGAGAAAGTGGGTTATAGGTGGGTTGATTACTGTGTTATTTACTCTGTGTCAAAAAGATATAAAACAAGTACACTGTGGCATTTGTGACATTTGTCAAGACAATTGCTGTTGCCTTTAAACAGATTATTTATTAGGTGAACCTCTGCTTAAGTCCCTTGCTGAGTGGTACTTCTATATGAATAATTTTTCCTTTCTCTATTGTAATATGAATATGTATGCAGGGTATATGTACTCATACATAGAAATGAGATCTACTGAACGGATCCCACGTACTATAGTCCAGCTGTTAAGACACAGTAAAGAGGCAAAGCTCTGCAGGTTTTAGTTTTTTATAAAGCCACACAATTTCCTGTGTGAGTCCTGCTTCAGATCATAGAGCTGGAGGAGAAAGAAGAGGCAGCTTTTACAATTGCAGTCAGTGCAACTAATTGTTCCTACTGGGTAAGGATGCATCCCTTTTTACTGGCGCTCTGATGATAGCTTTTTGTTTCTAGCTACAAGCAAATCTAATTTGCAAATGAAAAATTTCATTATAGCAGAAGTTGCCTGCAAGGCAATTAGGGGAGGCCCATTTAAAAGAACTCAGCAGAACATACAATTGCGTCTTAAAGAATGGATTTACGATCCCGATTCACAATTAAAATAACAATTGCTTTTAAGTGGTAGCTATTATTTTTAAAAGGTTAGATATTCCAACAATAGAATTGTGAGGGAATAAGGCAGCTTGTGAGCAAAACGTGTGGTAGGTAATTGGCAAAGCTCACTTAATATTTTTGTTTGCTATCCAAGAGCTATTCACGATGCCACTGTAACAGTATGTTGTTGGTACAACAGAGCTGACAGTTTTCTGAGATGAAAAGGAAGAGAATGGAATTAATCACACAAACTTCATCATCCAGTCTGGCATAACTGAAAGTGAGTTCTGCTATACTTGAACTATTTTAAATACTTCATGTTTTATTAATACAGTTTCTTTTCTCTGTTAACCTCTTCTGTGCTTTCTGTCCACAGTCCCATTCTGACTTCTTGTCCTTCAGAAGGTTGCCCCTGGTATATAGGCAGCTTTAGGATGCAGTAGCTGTAGTGTACAGTAAAGAGGAGTGCTGCAGCAGCCTTGATACTGCACCATATGTGTATGTCAGGTACCATATATATCTTATATAGAGGATGTCCTGCGAAGGGTGGAAATGGGTTTGTGCTCATGCAGGGAACTCTAGGCTGGTTTGGTGGTCCCAGTGCTGCCCCTTCTGGGGAGATCCCCATCTGTGGCATGTAGTATGAAAAGTGGCTGGCTTTTTGGTAACACCTTGCAGTAGCTCGAATGGTTGTACTTCCACGCCCCTGCCTCCTTTGTCCACAGAATGTTTAAGAGAAATAGGAAACCTTAACTGCTTTGTGCTGTGGTGCAGAGGAACAAGATCACTGATCTACTGGGAGACATTTGTCATCTGATAAACAATGTAGGTTTTCAAAATTTGTGACATTGAAGATAAATGTGATGACACAAATAAAACTTGTGGTGAGGAGCTTCTTCCACCTTGTTCCAAAGAGACACAATAGTTTTCAGTGCATTTTTCTCCAAGCCAGCCCAGCAACCAAGTGTTCTGATACTGTCTGCTTTGCCATTATGCAGAAGGTGCCTAGCAGAACTCAAGAGCCCTGTGTCCCATGAGAAGGGAGAAAAGGGAGTGTTGGGGTCACGTTTTTTTGGGGATTTTAACTCGGGCATTCATCATGGTTTTGCACTCTTCCGTTGCATCATTAGAAGCCATGTTTTGTGTCCATTGTTGGCATAATATTTCCTCAGGTAAAGAAGGGTGTTCTCTTTTTATTTAGCGAGAGATCATTTGACCTTTATGTTTTGCAATTGGGCAGTATTTTGGTATGTTGGCCTCTTTCAGAGGGAAAGCAAAGGGTTTACAGAAGGATAGCATTGCTGGCTTCCAAGGAAACTGCCCTAGCTCAAATGTTTTACATATTTAATGTCGGGCTAAGGATGTCTTTGTGCAGATGATGCACAATGCTGGTCTTGTGTTAGGTAGTAAATCACACTTTCCTCAAAGGATCACTTTGATTCTTTTCACTGTCTTTTCCATTGAAGTTACAAGTTGCATCCCCTCTGATGTAAACGTGGTGTGTTGGATATTTGCCCTGAACCTATTACGAATTTGTATCTCCCTCTGGAGCTTGGATTTGCAATGTGAGACTGAAGGCTTTATGCAGCGGGCACAGGTACACAGTCAAAGAAGTGGAGGCACCATGAAACCATTAGTCTTAGCTTGTGGCATTTGATGTACTCCTGTTGATACCAAGGAGCCTTTCACAAATGTGGATTTCTCTGATCTTTCAGGTTTTGACGTTACTTCTGTGTCTCAGGAATATAAATTACATGCAGAAACGGGAGCGAACGGGTGTTTGAAATACTCTATCGAGAAAGTCAAATGTGTAAAACACTCTGAAAATGTTCAGCTGCTGCACTTTTAAAAAACAGATGCATATGTGTCTTTACATATGAGAAGTAGTCTGCAATGAATAGATGCTTTGGTCTGATTACCCTGTGCAAAAGTTTATCATTGTTTTGATAAACTTTTCAAGTTTATCCAAGTTCACCTTTAACAGGTTAGGAAAAGAGCTCATTCTAGAAAGGATGCAGATTTTACAGTAAGTTAAAGTTTGGCTAAAAATCCTATCTTCAGATAGCATGGTACTCTAAAGAAGAGAACGTGGAGTTGTGATACATTGCTTTAGGCCAGGAATATATATCACATCCATGTAGCCTGATATAGAGCTTTTTGTAAAGACTGAGGGAAAAATACTGGTGGTTGATACTGTCCTAGAACAGGCAGTAGCACCTCTTGCAATATTCCAGTTTTACAAGGGCTGCATTCTAGGCTTACGTCATACCTTATTTAATATGAAAGCTCAGTAACGAAGGCTTAAGGGACTACAGCAAGGAAGGTTGTAAATCGAATTGCATGTGCTCATGATTAGTTCTCTGGCACTGCATTCTAGGACCTCTTTTAATAAAAGTAAGTATTCTTATTTCCAGATTATGTTTCATAGACTGCGGCTTGGTTTTTGGCAATGAGATTTCATGGTCTGTATGTGGTCTAAGGGCCTTCTCTTTCAAGACAGCAGGCAAGAGATTTAACCTGACCTTGAGTAAACTAGTATCACATGCCATAGGCATTATTATGATCTGAGGTGGTACAGCGAGCATCTGAAAAGAATAGTTGGAAAAACCTGACTGATTTTCAGGACACTGAAATCTCCTTGGCACGTTCCTTTGCTGGAAAGCTGAATCTGACTTTCCCTCTCCCCTTGCCTTTGAGCTGCACCTCTCCAATAAGTAATTGCTCCTAGTGCTGCTGTCGCTTTAGTTTATTTCTTGACTGTCTCTTTACTCATCTATCTTATTATAGTGCTTGAAGTATGACTAGACAAGTTGCTTTTTCATGTGATGTGGAAATGTTTTATCTTTGCTTTATAAACACTGACAGTGCTTTCTAGCATGGGGATTGCCAGCCAGGCTATTTTTTCAAGACTCTTGGAGGCAGGGAAGTTTTGAAACAAAAGTTTTCTTTTTTTTTCCACAGGCTCTGAACTTTCAGATTACGAATCACTTTCCACATGCTAATAAGCTTAGATAAGCAGAGTACATGTTAACACTGTTGTACAGATGGGGGAACCGAGATACAGGAACATTAAGAAACTTGCTTGAGGAAGTCTGTGGGAGCTGACCTTATTCTGAGAGAGACCCACGCACTCTCCTTGTTCTTGTCAGATTCTTTCTTTTTACTCACTCAAGCCCCTCCCTCTGAGAAGTCACTGGTACATAAAAAGATCTTTCAGATTCTGTCTGTATCTATATTTACCTACAGCTATGATAATTTATTACACTGTATTCCATGTGGGACTGCAGTCTTCAGTCAATCGCACAGCGTTTCCTAGTTTTAGAAGGCAAATGCTGCTTTGCTGGGTATCTGGCAGGCTGTGTTTCGAAGGCAGCCGCACCAGGAAGCGAGCTGCGCACAAAGTACAGCAAGCGTGTGGTGTGGAGCTGACTTGCATGAAGAAAGTGTTCCTTCACCTCAAGTGCCCTGCAGGTCGTGAGCCGGGCTATGCCGAGCTGCACGCTCTGTCCTCTCCTTTAAATAGGACTTTCACATGTCGTTTGTTATGGTGGAGAAATCGGTGGTATTCCTCTCCTGTAGGAGTGGATGTACGGAGTTAAGCAGTATAGGGAACTAGACATTTACTATTACCATGGCAACTTCAGATGATGATTTATTAAGCCATATTTTTCTCCATGTTTGAGCCTATGCATTTTTGTTGGTCTGAGCTCTCCAGAGACTGTTTCTTGCCGCTCCCTAGCGTGTCCTTTCCTCCCATCCAATTCTTTGCTTCTCCTTAGTGAAATTACAGAATAATGGAAATGTGCTTCTAGCAACCTTTATGTCAGGCTAAGAAGCCTTGGTACAGTTATTGCTTTACTAATAAATACACTACTGTTGGTTACTACTTTGGACTGGGCTGCAATTCTGATGGCTGGCCTAGCAATTGAGAGCAAAGGCAGCACTGAGGACAGAGAATTACGAGTGGTAATAGAGCACAAGACACTGCAGAAAGAGAAGGAGGGAGGCCTTTTGGCCCAGCTGTTTAGTGATCCTAAACTCTCCTTCTTGCTGTCCTTCCTCTGTGAGCATCTCTTCCTGCTCTCGACCCTGCAGTGGTTGTTTCTGTAGTCACCCCTGGCTGCTGCTTCTGTGCAATTATCACTGCAGCATTGCTGGATCTCTTCCAAGGTGCAGTCCCTCCTTTTGAAGTCTGTGACCTGCTCATGTAGCTCAGTGAAACGTGGTGAGTTTGCCTAAGTCTGTCCAGTTTTAAAGTCATGTTATATTTGCAGAGCTAGGGCCTCAGTGACTACTGCAGTCATGATTATGTTTGCCAGCCCTTTTGTATGACTGTTCTGGAGCAAGGACAGTGATGGCCTCTGCACCCTAGTGTACTGCAACTGTTTGTGTAGTGCTTTGCGTCATAGGCAAGCCTGCTTTGTTCAGCCTTTGGAATGCCAACGAGGTATAGCCCTAAGTAAAGCCTCCAGATGCAAGTACAGGGGACTTAATAAATTATTCATTTTTGAGCTGCATAGACACAGTTTGAAAACCTTGAGGATGATGGTAACGTGGACCAAGCAGACAAAACGGGTGGAAGAGTCACTGAATATAGAATTGTGAATATGGAATTGCTCTCCCCAGAGCAGAAGAAAGAGAGCTCAAAAAATCTGGCATCTGTCTTGTCATGCACCTGTTTTTATGAGCAGACAGTGAGCTTTGTGGCTCTAATCTCTAACAGCATTGATCTGCATGTAAACATTACTTATTTTAAGTTTTGGTGTCAGTGTGTTTGGTTTTTATTTGTTTTCATTCTCTGAATACAGGAATGTCCTCAGGATTCTTAAATAATATTGCTGTTGACACATCTTGATGGGCAAACTAGTTGTCCCCTACCAGCTTCTGCTGGTTACTTGCCTTTTCTCAGTAAGATTTATTCATGTAGTGTAGTTTCATTATCATTTGGCCATATTTATGATATTCTTTTTTTACTTGATTAAGTAGTTCATTATGGACTTCCTAATGTGATAATGACATAATTATACATGTGTTCATTTCAGTATTGATTGCGTAAGTGTATAAATAGCTAATGTGTAGCTTTGTTCTTCATATAATGTACCTCTGAGTTAACTCCACCAGTAAGAGAATATATACCTGTGTGGATACTTTCTGTAACTGCTTCCAAGTGATTGAAGCCGGTTTAGTGAGAGTGGAGCACGCAGTCCTTCCCTAGGGAGAACTTGTTGGTACGCTCTCCTAAGGTAGGTCTGTTCTGCTGATGTTGTTTCTAAGCATATTACAAAAGCAATAAAACATTAATATTAGGTGTAAAAGCATTAATGAACAGCACATAACTCAGTTCTAAGCATGTGGATCAAACCTTGCTGATGATATTCCTCAGTATACCAGCACAGGGAAATCTGTATGTAGAGGGTTCCATGAAGTGTACGTATTTGCAGCAATAAGGCATGACTTAAAGTTTACAGGTCTGAAGTACAATGCTACTTCAGTTTTGATAGCATCACTTCACATTATACAAGTATTATCAGAACTTACGTGCTTGTGTGTTTTAAATTGAAAACTTTGGTGTAGGGGAGGAAAATACCATATTTGAAGTCTCAAATATATAATACAAAAAGGCTGCTGAGCAGCATACAGATTTGATCAACATCACCCCCCAAAAAATCATTATCTGCCAAACTGGACAATTTGTAGGAAACGTTTTTCCATTTCAACCAAAAGTGGCTTCTTGCTATTGTATGTGCTATTGTATGTGCTGTTGTTCGTGCTTGCAGCTCTTTGCCTCCCAGTTCTATTGTTTGACCTGTGCTGTTTTTCAAAACCAAGCTAAAATAAGTCATCTTTTAATGTTTGTTGCCAAAAACAAGAACATGTTTCCCAGCCAGTACTTGTTAATATGCCTGTGTCTTTTAGATTTTCACTTACAAGTTTGCAAGCTACTACTGTTACCCCATAGAAATCGGGTGCTGAAAAAGAGCTGAAATCTGCTCATAGAATACAATTAAAAATTCCTGTTGTCGTTATTAAAAAAGTGCAGTATTTTGCAGTGATGGTATGAAACACCCCTTTTCCTAATTCACCAACTGCTCCAGGGACACTTTCTACAATCCAGTGCCTGTTGGGCAGAAGAGAGATTTGATTCTGGCACCTATTATACATCAGTATCTATGATGAAAAAAAACCTGTGCTAAAAGGACGTAGAAGGATGGAGAAGCAGGGAAAGGGCCGATTCATTTGCTGCCTCTGCCTTTTAGACTCCTTTTCTCCTTGACAATTTGAGTGAACTCCCTGGGTAACAAAGTGTCTTTAACAATAACAAAGGGAAATGTAAAAAAATCCCCAAACCCTCCACTTTAATAATGAAAGGAAAAGAATAAGGAGAAACAAACCAACCCAGATACCCTAGACTGCATAGGAGCCCCAGAGAATCACTGGCTGGATTTAGCAGCTGGAGAGCTGCAGTCCCACCATTATTATCATGTCAGAGCAGCCACTGGGAGTTGCTGCTGCAAATTCTGAAGTGCCTGAGGGGAATTCAGCTAGTCAGGAAGGAGGGAAAATAAACTAAAAAGAGGGGAAAAAAATCCCAAACCCAGTTCTATAAACAGATTGTGAAAACCAGTGGCAGAAAACAGTGCAAAACCGGACGGCTGTATTTTGCACTACTCCCATCACTAATAGCTTTCAGAAGGGACGGGAAGGGACCTTTATAATTGTCTAACCTGACTTCAGTTCAACACCAGCAGAAACTTCTGTGCTGTATCAAACCTGTAGATTTTTCTTTCCACCCTTGGAGCATCCATGTGATTTGAGGGAGTTGAAACTATTGCCATAAGCAATACCTCTGGCTACCATACTACCAGAAGCTGAACAGATACTGTAAGTTTTAGAAAGATGAGTTGCTTTAGCAATATTTCCGTGGAACTAAAAGCCATCAAAAGGATTGAGTATAATTAAGGAAATTCACTGCAAAACTAGGAGGCCTATATCTTACTGCAGAACTGCCAGTAACTCCATTTTTTGGGTGTTGAACATAATGTTTGCAGCAGGTAATGTGCACAGTTTAACTCTCACTGTACCTTTACTGTCCCTTTAGTGGCATAACAGCATACAGCTTCCCATTTAAGTAAGGATGAAAAGAATAATTCAGAGATGGAACGAATTCACTTTGTCTTAGTGACATAATGTGGGATTAGTGAACAAATAGTGGTGACCCCAGTCCTATTTGCCACGGAGGCATACAGTGCATGTTTACTTGTTTGTTGTGTGACTGACAGGCCTTGGGGATGTTTAGAATTGTCATGACCTGGAGAGGCAGACGTGTTCTGGAGCAAGGGAAGTCTTCACTCACTTCCAGATAGAGGGCACAAGTATAAAGTGAGTTGGCATATACCTGTCAGCAATGGCCAGGTTCTCCAGTGTCATATATCTGTGTATTAGAGAGATGCTTTTAAATCATGGAGATGAAAGCCTGACATTCACCACAAACAATGAAGTGACAATGGGTTTTCCGCTGGGTGTGTTTTTTGGTTTTGTGTTTAGTGGTTTTTTAGAAATAAGATCAAACTTGGTCCTTTAGAATGAGAGCAATTCATGTAAGGTAGGAAAGGATGATTATAACAAAAGAGAATTATTAATAGGAGAGTAATTTACATCAAGGAGCTAGTGGGAGTAAAGTGAATTTTGATGTTTTGAAGGTTGGTTGGGTAGGTGGGCATGTTGACAATAACAAGACAATCATGTCTTCTTCAGGAACGTACTACCAGGCTTCAAGGATTTAAAATCAAATGTCTGAGTTCTGTGGAAAATACTTTTTCCAGCAGTAGGAGCACAGCATCATTTTTTCATGAAGGACGACCACAACTTCAGTTACGTGCTGACCTTTCAGATCATGCTGTCACCCAAGTATTTTCTTTTAAATAAAGAAATCCTTTCAGCGTTTCTAGGATTAAGCACCACAGTTCAATTTGATTTTATCTGTGGAACTTCAGTTGCTTCTAGAAACCTTCAGGATAATATTCCCAGTTTTCAGGAAATATTATGCTCTTGCAGAGGCTTATGTTGTGGGACAAAGTCTTTGGTGTGTATGACGATGCAGTTCAGCAATATGAAAATGCAGATGGACTCCTTCACATTGGCTTGTGTGTATCTTATCCAGGTGTATCTTAAAATGTATTTTTAGTCTAGACAAATTAAAAGTCTTGGTAAGAAAGTGTTAATAAACAATGGCAATCTGTAAAGTGATCTCTGGGGAAAAAGTAGATTAATCAGTGGCATGGTTTTTCCTGTACAGTTAAAATGTAAGCTCAGATGATGGGTATTTTTCTACCCACTGTGTGGAGCAAGTCATCAAGTGGATCCTGGGGGTTGTCGCTTTATTAGGTACATACACTGGAAAACCCGTTTCTGTACCAAGGTTAGCCCATACTGAAATGTAGCCTAGGAAGCTGGGCTGGTGGGAAAGCTCAGCACATGAACGGATCCTGCTCCACTCAAATAGGTGATTTGATACCAGCACATATTTGTGGATGGTTTGAGAAGTGGGTAAGATGCAGCCAGGGCAGTCATAGCTTTGTGCCATCATCCTAGATAGCTTCTGCATCCAGACCTTGTATTAAATTACTGCATACTAAATATTGATTATTTCAGTGCCAAATTTAGGAGAAAGTAAGTATGAATTTGGAGAGAGGGAAGCTTTATTGATGTGTATTGTCTTTGCTCAGATCCACTTCGCTGTATCCGTAGTGCCTGAGGAGGCATAAAATGAGCTCAGTTTAACTACACTGGGAGCTCAGCTTGAGAGAACTGTTCCTTTGCTGCCCCTTCCGAGAATCCCTGGGGCTCAGTGAATCCAGTGGCTGAGGCAGAAGAAGGGGACAGATACCCACAGGCTGGCAACAACTGTGGAATGTTACTTATGGAGGCTTCCTTCATTGTAGTACTTATCCGTGTCTTCTTTTTCTGTTCTTAGGGGATGATTAAAAATAAAAATCTGTATTCCCTAACATCATATTTCCTCTGTGTGGGATATTTTTTTCTCAGCATGTAGTAGAAGGAAGCAGATGATTTTCTAGAATGAGAAAGTACTTTTATTATTCAGATTCATTCTTTCGCTGGATCTCATATTTCCACTGCATCAAAAATGATTTATCTTTTTGATATATCTAGGTATTATAACCTTGTCTGCATTTCTGTCTAAGGTTTGATTAGGCCATCTGAAGAACTGTCATGTCATCCAATAGTTTGGCTTTCAGTATTATTCCTTCTATATTACGTCGCTGTTGATTACACAGTTGTAGTTGTGGGTACTACCCTGAAGGATATTACAGTTCAAGCCTGTGGGCACATCTTTAAAGGTGTGTATTGTGAACATGCAGGTATTCATCTGCATTTACTGACACAAAATTCTTGCTGTTCTAAGCACCTACAGAGAGGTAATGGCATAGCTGTTTGAGTGTCCGTGTTCCCGGCCTGCTTCCTGCTCTCAGTAGCAAATTGTACAAAATGCTCTTTGGTGTAACGGTCCCTGTAAGGATAAATAGAGCAGTCATGCTTTGAAAAGTTCAAATAAATAACTGCTGGCGCTCACAGAACTCCAGTCCTCTGTTTGGGAAATACCACTTGATGACAGAGTTGATGAAAGGTCCTCAGACATCAAACACATCAACTATATATAAAAACTGGCATGCTATATATGGTCATTACTCTCTTTGGGAAGACATTCCTTCTGTTGTTCTCCTTCACTTTAGTCACCCATTTCATACCTCCTCTTCAACACTTGACCCTTCACGATAACCAATCTGTGCTGATGATCTGTATTTTCTTCAGGAAGCTTGGAACTAAAAAGACTCTTAGTGAAGTTCTAGGAATTCCTGATTGTATTAGTTACTACTTTACATCAGTGCATGTTCACCTTTACATTACAGCTGTGATTCCTTGGTTTGAGAACTTCTGAGCATTGAGTTCATTTGCAGCTCTTGTTTATGACAGTTCTTCATACAGTCACAGCATGGGGTTCAAAGTGCATTGTTCACCGAGACTTCATCTGAAGTTCCTTTTGCTTCTTCCCGCAAGTTCATCTTCAGTTGCAGCAGTTTGTGCACTAGATGCTGCTCTGACTGCCTTATCTCAGACACATGTTCATGGAGAATCAGCGTGAGCTGGTATAGGCATTCAACAGGGATGGGGACTAGTTTCAACACTACTCAATATTTCTGTCAATTACTTGGAAGAATCTATCTGAATCACTGATGCTTTATTTCCAGGTAGCACAGAGTGGCAGAATTAGATAAAAATAGTATCTGCTTTACATAGAAAGCATCTGAATTTTGCCTGTTTAAGTGGAGGGCCTGTGTAAATCAACTCACCTAAGAAAAATAAATGTTGCTGTGGGAGAAGACTATGTCATGCAAACAGAGACAGGCCTCTCAGATAACAGCTGACCATGGGCTTCTAGTGGAAGAGAACTGTGATGCAATACTTGTTTGTGGAAATGGGAATGAGAGATGGGTGAGAAGTTTTGCCTGTTTATATGCCTGTGTATGCTGGTATGACAACACTAGAATAATTCCTGTCATTCTAGGATCCATGTTTTAGGAGGGACGTTGAAGTACTGAGTAAGGTTCAGAAAGTTCCCACAAAACATTTGAAGTAGGAGGAGATGGTTCTGAAGGGGGCCTATAGGGATGCTGGAGAGGGACTCTTCATTAGAGACTGTAGTAACAGGACAAGGGGTAACGGGTTAAAACTTAAACAGGGGATGTTTAGGTTGGATATAAGGAGGAAATTCTTTCCTGTTAGGGTGGTGAGGCACTGAAATAGGTTGCCCAAGGAAGTTGTGAATGCTCCATCCCTGGCAGTGTTCAAGACCAGGTTGGACGAGGCCTTGGGTGATATGATTTAGCGTAAGGTGTCCCTGCCCACGGCAGGGGGTTGGAACTAGATGATCTTAAGGTCCTTTCCAACCCTAACTATTCTATGATTCTATGGTTGGTCTTAACTTCTTGGAGCATCATGTCTTAAATGTATCGGAGAGAAAACTGGGCATCTGTAGGATAACAGTACTTGAGTCTTCAGAGAAAGAAAATACTGGGTTTTAAAGGACTCTCTTTTATCTAATGGAGAGGGGCAAAATAGGAACCAGTGGCTGGAATGCTGGAGCAGATGAATTCATGTTACTGTGAGAATCAGTTGCTGCACCATTTCCTGAAGTCTTCAGGTTCAGCCTGGATGCTTTTCTGTACGAAAAGTTTTAATCAAACGCTATTTATGGGACTCAGTGCAGGGGCTAATGATGTGAAATGCAGTGACCTGATACAGGCATCTTTGGATATGCAAGAATAGCTCATCCTACTTGTCTTTTTTTGACTTTAAATTCTATGAATTGATGGATGTCTGCTATAGCTTGAATAACTCTTTATACTTTGCCCTAATTCTACAAGTCTTTGTACCAGTTTTTCTCATTATAGTCTCAAGAATACCTTACATATTATTTTCTCAATGTGTTAGCTACTATTAGTAACCCATGTGAATCCGGCCATCGGTGGTGTAAGAATTTCACTTTCTCATGCTGGATTTTGAAAAGGTGGGAGTAATTTTGACCTTTAACTCTACATTCTTGCAGACAAATGCTATGAGTCATACAACTTCTTTCATGAGAAAACGATAATGAGTCTTGGTGGTCAGAAAATAGATCTTGGCGCTTGCCTGTTCAACAGCACAGAATACAGTACCTCGTAGCTCTTTAATTCTTTGGGTTGAAGATCGGGTATTGGCCAGTCTAAAAAGTCCAGCTACTGCATGTGGACCAACCTTCTGAACTGGGTTTTGCTGTGGTCTCACGATTTTCTGGTTTGTGTTTAATGCCACTGTCTCTCTTTTCTGATGCAGAATATCAAATATTAGATCCAGTGAGTATTTTTTATTTCTAACACTTATGAGAAACAAGAAGAGCTTGAGTGTCTTCACAGAATTCCATGTGTGAAATAGTATTCTTCTTTTGTAGTGTTTTAATGCAGTGTAACTTATTACTGGCATATACATACTTAACACTAAGCACACATGTAAATGCTACACCATTTTATAGGCCTGAATAGTGCCCCACTGAGTTGATATATCCTAGTACCTTGCAAAATAGGGAGCCTGATTATTAGATGTTACTCTGTTTGTACAGTGCCCATGATATCAGATGCTGATCCTGGCTAGGGCTTGGAAACATGTGCTGGATGGTGATAGCTTTTGCACTGTATCCAGTGGTGGTAACTAATATTACTGGACTGCTTAGTAAAGAGCCGAAAGGAAATTCCTGCTTGAATTTGGAAATTTATTTACCTTTCTGAATGGAAATTCTTTCAACAGTATCCCATTGTCCCTAAATAAATAACCATTCTAGCAGAACTTAGTTTCTGAGTAATGAATTGAAACAGTTGATTGTGCATGCTGCATTTTGGATTGATTTGTGTGTGTGATTGTGAAGCTGGAATGAACAGTGAAGTTTAAACAATGAGGGGGGTTTGATCTGTGACAAGGCCTTAGAAATAAAAAAGTAAGAGGACTGAGCAAAGGAAGGGATAAGCTGAAAGATATTCTGATTCCCGTAACATTATACTTTGCCCTCACAAAAAGGTCTTCGAAAGCCGGGAAGCATTTCTCTATAGCACAGAATCAGGTGTGTGTTGAGTCCACTGATGTTGACTTTATTCATTTAAATTCTGGTACAGGCTGTGCAGTAATGGTAACGTTTTCTTGTGTATCATATTTGAATCCATGGACTTTCTCAAAAGATGAGTGATGAATGAGTTACACATAACAAGTATTCACTAGAAAAGGAATTGTCACTTCACCAATGTCTTCGAATCATACAATAGCAACATGATTTGAATGCTTTTGTTTCTGTGGACTTATGCTCTGATACTTACCTTGTCAGTCTGCCGATTCTTTGCTCTGAAGCTGGGAAATAAAAATATAAATGCAGCCCTGAATTTCTCTTGCTGTTACACAGTGACAGCAATTTTTGCTGATAAATTGCAGGAAGAATATTGCAGGTTGAAGTGCAAGGTCTCTTGATCTTTAGTGCTGGCTGGTGGGGGCTTTCTGCCCCTCTAAACATTATTTTAGAATAGCAAATAAATACATGCATCTGAAAAAAATATACACTGAGCTCCACCTAAAAATACCTTCTTTAATAAAGGGATTAGATTAACATGCAAGCATAAAAATCTTCTTAAACAGGGGAGATTGAGGTTAGATACAAGGAAGAAATTCTTCCCTGAGAGGGTGCTGAGGCGCTGGCACAGGGTGCCCAGAGGAGCTGTGGCTGCCCCATCCCTGGCAGTGTTCAAGGCCAGGTTGGACAGGGCTCGGAGCAAGCTGCTCCAGTGGAAGGTGTCCCTGCCTATGGCAGGGGGTTGGAACTGGATGAGCTTTAAGGTCCCTTCTAACCCAAACCAGGCTGGGATTCTTTTTCCTGCAGCCTTTATTGACAGTTGTGAAAACTGCAAATCTTTCCCTTCTATGTTACTTTTGATTTCATTTCTGCACACTTCCATTCCTATTTGTTATGATATTCTTGCAGGGATTTTGGTTGGCTAGGAAATATTTTATAAACTGTCAGAATACATCTGGCTGATGCTCTTTTGGGAAGTGTGACAGATAGATTATGTCTTCGTGGCCAGTAGAGAGCTCTGAATAGAAGTGCACACCTGGTTCAGGTTGGTGCTGCTCAGATGAATAGAGTGGGGATTTTCAGGATGTGGTTGTGCTTGAAGCACCTAGTAGCAGGCAAGGTCCTTAAGACAATGAAGCACCTCATCAAGTACAAGATCTTCCTATAGCAAGCACTTCATCAGTGTTCCTCGTGAGGAGGAGTGGTGTGCGGGGAGGTATCAGAGCTGACCTCACTTAGGCAGAACAGCTGATTCACAGTCAGGTAGTGTCAAGAGTCTCACAAGTACAGCTGATGATCTCTGCATAACTAATCTGCCTGAAGATAACAGTTGCAGGGCTCTTGGAGTGGGGACAGGGAGTTTCCATCCTTCATAAAGTCAATTGTGGTCCCCCAGGCTCTGCAAAGGAGAGGAAAAGCCATCTTCAGGAGGCTGCTATTTCTCAGGCAGGTGCTTTGCCTGTGGGAGTTAACACTGGCCTGTGTCTAATGCTGACAACCTCTTCTATTGCCACTCATGGTAATGCTGGAAAGCACCATGGCTAGGAGGAAGTGGACATCTTTTTTTGCTCTTAATCGATGGGAGCAGGTATATGATCTTCTGTACATGACAAAGATGGTATTAAAGAGTGCGCATGGCTTTTTCTCTTTTTTTTTTTTAATCAAGTGCTCTTTGTGAGCTCCAAGGGCTGACAGCTGTTCCAGTTTTGCTTGGGGATGTTTTCGCAGTGTGGATTAATCAGTGTTATGAACTGGGTCCATGGGGTTTTGGGAATGTAATTGGTTTCAGATGACACTTTGCTCGTCAATCTGCGAAACAGCCGAATGTTGACACAGCTGAACAATTCCAGCTGTTTCCACTCACCCCTTCTTCCCTCCCTGGATGCACCAGCCTTTGCCCTCTTTCTTGCCTCCCTTTCTTATGGTGACTTTGTAAAACAAATTTGTGATCTCGGTTTCTGTCACTTGTCTTTGCTTTGGCTTTGCTTCTTCCCAGCATGCTTTCAACGTACTTTATTTTAGGTATGGTTTTTATGATACCCATTTTTATCACTTTGGGCATGATTTAGTTTATAAATGCTAACTCTTCTGAAGCACAGTTAGATGTTGCTTGAAGGTGTGGTTTTCAGGTAATTTGAAAAGCTTTAAAATCATTTTACTTTTGTTGTGACAAACTTACCTTTTCTCTTACAAAAGGTAGCAAAGAAATGATGATAACCAAAGGCAGGGACGAGCTGTGAGGACTCTGCATAGGGATGCACTGCAGGATGTGTTCCCCTGCTTTGGGGCAGGGCCACTGTTGCTTTGCCTTAGCTGATAGAATCACACAAAGGTTGGGTTGGAAGGGACCTTAAAGCTCATCCAGTTCTCTGAAACAGCAGAAAACACCCATACATGGTTGAGCCCTTGTAAGTCACATTTGTTGTATTAGGGTAGCATGGAATGGAATGACTGAGGATGTACTTTGCACATGTTACTGCTAATGCTTTACCTACAGATGAGTTTCTTTGACTGCTATGTATGGCCTGTTTAGAAAAGGAAAAACATATATTGAACATGTAGTAGGAAAACGGCACCTTTGTGAGTAACTTTCCTAGAACAACATTGCTGATTGAGAATTGCAAATCCATGCACTATAGTTTCTGGAGAAAATCTTGATGTCATTAATTCCTGTTACTTCTGTTTGGGATTGTTATTACCGGAGTATTCTATAAGAATATCCCATCCTACAGACATCATGCTGGCAGTGGGCATGGGGATGTTTTGTGGATTACTTGTGGGGAGGGAGACTTGGAATGCATAAAAATCAGTACCGAGATGATCTACACAGGTCTCCTGTGTGACGAGCAGCAAGCCACTTGGCTTCTGTTTGCCTTAGAGAGCCCATTTATAGAGCAGGATAAAACTTTTTACATTTTTGTAGCTTGTTCCATCTTTTCATGCCCTCGAGATTTTGGGACTGTGACTGGCAGTTCAAACCAGCATTAAAATCCTTTCATTGATTGAGAACTGTCTGTCAGGAGTCTTCATTTTGTAATTTGTAGGAACTGTGAGAAACCCTGGACTGTGTCAAAGCTCTGTAATCTTTTTCCTGTTATATTACTGAAGACCATTTTTTTCAAAGCTAAAAGTAGATAGCTCTTGGACCTTAAGCAAGTGTTTAAATGCACTTGCTACTTGTGTGAGGTATGTCACAGTGGTAAACTGTGTCTTGCATTTAATTGGGAGACTGTAGGTAATTTGGGGTTTTGTCTTTCTGTGCTGTACCAGCCCATAGCTAGTTCTCACTTAGGCAACGTCTACACTGAGTTGAGGGGGGAAAGGCGAAGGCTAATTGTTTGTATTAGTTCAGAAATGAAATGGCAGTGTTTCTTTAAACTGCGCAGCCATTAAATGCTAATTAAATGACATGTATGCTATTCACTCAGTTCTTCTCATCATTCCTCAAACAATCCTTAGAGGTTTCTGTTGTACAACAGTTGCTAAGTCTTTCTTTGTATCCCTACTTCTCTTTTGTCATGCTGAACCACCAAAGGGGCTAAGTTCTTGAAAAGACAGAGGGAATGTACACAACCAATATGGTGTGGAAAGCCTGTGCTGTTACGTGGTTGAATTCATACAATCTTAGAGCTGTCACAAGTCCAGATTTTCCCAGTATGTCTCTTGTCTCCCAGTGGAAATCTTGTTCCTAGTGGAACAGGACGTATTTGGCTGCTAACGTAATTTACCGGCTATTCCGCATTTTGTTGTCTCTTCAGGCACACTTGCGGAAGGAAATGCGTCTTAGGCTGTAGTATGTTGCTGAGGGTTGTGCTTTGTCAGGTTAGTGTCACTAGCTGTAAAAAACCTCAGAAAGCTAAATCAACTCTGTGTTGTGTGTTCCAGTCTCTGGCCTGCAATAGAAGAAACAGGTTCCCCAGTAGAACCTGGGGAGTCCCTCTGCCTAAGGGCCCAGCAGTTCCTTTTAAGCTCAGGTCTGGGCCACATCAACTGGCCTTATGTTTCCCTTTCTCTTAGAATTTAACAATGCAGTTGACATATAACAACAGCCCAGACTCAAAGAGCAATAAGAAGAGATAGCAGAATATTACAAACGTTTTCATCCTTGATCATATCATCCTGCATTCATGAATTATTGACGTGGCGGTGTGCCCTGGTGCTACATTTTTGACTCATTGAAAATGCAGCTTGAATCACAGACTCCTATATTCTGATGCTTGCTGTGTTTTGGGGTGGGTTTTTTCCATAGTAGCTCTTCCTACAGACAGGAAAGCTGAAAAAGCAGTTCTGAGGAGCAGATAAAGTTACAGCTCAGTTGTGCAATAAGAAGAGGAAGAACTAGTGTGGAAGGTTAGGAACCATGGCTGGCATTTCCATGTGTGGTTCAGGAGGTATGGCCAAAACAAGAGGCTGCGCTCTGCTGCTGCGAGTTTGCTGATTTTTCTTCAACCTGCTTAGTCAGTACTTTGCTCATGCTACTGAGCTGATTTTGAGTGCTACACAGGTGCGTCAATGAACATTTCAATGTACATCTTTTTCAGAAGTATCAATTCTGTGTTGAAGTAGGATGAAAACAATTTTATCTTCAACAACGGTTCAGATTTGTAACGCATTAAACCATGCCCCGTGTCTGCTGTGGCACCGGCGACTGAGAAAAATGATCATCAAACACCTTTGCTGCACTGAAATTATCATTGATAGAGATGAAATCAAGGTCAAGATACCACAATGTGTGGGAGGAAGCTGGGTGAGAATTAGCAACTTCATCCAAGTTGTCTGTCTTCCTCTGTCTCTTAGTGACTGTGATAGAACCATGAGAAATTGTATCTTACATATAATTTTCCCCATTATGTGAGATCTCAGGATCTTTTTGAAGGTAAGTTCAATTAGATTGAAGCTGATTCAGGAGAGAGGCCATCTAAGAGCTCTTTACTTTTTCAAGTGGTTCACTTAATTTCACATGCTCTGAAAGGAGGTGAGAGATTGCTGCTGGTGAAGGCTTCTGGCAGGCTGCTAAGACATTGTTTCATTAAGGAAGTTCAAGCATGGTTGGTTTGGGGTTATTCTGTGTGAAGAAGTTGTGCATAACTTGAAAGCAGCAGCAAGTTCTCCCCTCCCTTCTTTTCTCTCCCTTCCCACATCCACTTTGAGGCATGTTCTTTCACATCCTTAGAAAACCATAAGAATGTCATCAGTATTTCTAAGATACAAATTCCACTGTCTCTGGGAGGCTGGGTTTGGCACACAGGTCATTTGTCTGTTAGGTCCTGATTTTGTTCCTAGCTGTTGTCAGTCCATCTCCCTTCTGGATCCCATATATTCCTGGGTCAAGTGTGATAAATGTGACTGTCATTTCCTTGATGCCCACATGCAGACCTCTCCTGTTCAAAAACTCAGCCTGTGACCCAAACCCTAGAGTAAAATTTGGCGCTTCCCCCTGCTTTGTTGTTGACCACTGGCATGCAGTCATTCCTTAGGGAGCATGCTGTCTATTGGTAGGGTTTTATGAACTTGATGCAGTCATTTCAACTTTAGAAGTAGGGTGTCACATTTTGTTCTGTCCCACTTGCCTGTACAGTCTGCTGTGGATATTCTGAGCTTCTTTTTAACCTGTTCTGGCTGTGATTTTTGTTTTCTTTGTTTCTTTCCTTGGCTTAGTGTAGCCTTTTGCCACAGCCCATTTCTTTAAATAAAGCACTTGAGTCATTAGAAGAAAGAGGTGCTAACTTCCCAGGCAGGTGCCATTCCTGCCAAATTCAACCTCTTTCTGTCTCAAAGTACAGTTTTCATTGTTGCTGAAAGATGATGCAGATGGCCTCAGATTCCTCTGCTGTAGCTCTTGAGCAGAGCCAGGAGTACCAGCTCAGCGTCTCTTACCTGGCTGCCCTGGTTTCTGATGCAGTTGCAGCAGAAAAGTGAAGGGCCAAACACCAGCTCTAGCACCCAAACCAGAAGAAGGCTTGTGCAGCGTGGACTGGGTTGCGTGGTTTGGTTCGGTAACAACTTGCTCCATCACACTGAGCACTGGTATCCTCACTTCAACATTCGCTGATCCTTACTGAAGATGATATTGAAAGCACTTAAGAAGGGGGGAAATCAAAACCCTTAGCAGCATTATCCCAGAGAAGAGAAAGCAGATTTTCTTACATTTGTTATATGTAGTGGTGGCATCTCTGGCGTCTGAGTAAAAAGGAGTTATCAAAGAAACTCAGCAGGAAGAAGAACTCCCCAAATAAATGATGTTTATTTTCCTGTGCTCTCAGTGCTTTGGAGCCTTGTAGGATCCAGTAGTGCAACATTTTGATGACAGTACTTTGGAATTGCTCATGAGTTCACTGGTCACAGCTCCCTGGATCAAGGGCTTGGTATGGCCAGATGGCACTAGAGGTGTCCTGTTAGCATGGAGGGAGCTGCAACTCAGAAGCCTGCCTGGCATTTCTTCTTGTACCTGGAGCAGCGGTCAGGAGGGGATCTTATTAGGAGAGCTTTCAAGAGAGATTCAGTAACCCCAGTGGGACCCCAGCCAGAATACTGGGGGAGCATTCAGTACGTGTGCCTTGGGAAGAAGGGCAAGAATAGTTGGTGTCCATTAATTCAGGCGCTTCTGAGTTGTTAGACAGGGACTTACCTTTTTGTGCAGCCTTTTCAAAAGCTGATACTGCTTTTTCTTTTTGGTTTGTTTATTGCATAACTCCAATAGAAAGGAATTCCTAAGGCATGAATGCTAAAGAGGAAGGAAAGAATAAGTGGTGCCAGTTAAATTTTCATCTATTTATGCCTTATTATGGCCTGACAGTCAGAAATAATATTCTTTTCCTTTTATCCTGATTTTCTCTTTTGACTGTGTATTAAAAAACCACCAGCAGTAACAAAGTGTAAAAGATTGAATTAAATCCTAGTTAGAATGACTTCACCTTAAATAGCGGAATATCTTAGATCTCTTTCTCTTCCTTTTTTCATTCTCCCTGTCTAGTCTACAGAGACTTGGCAGTCTCAGCTACCCTTGGGTGTTCAAAGGTAGATCAGTCTGCGGCAGGGCTGCCTTTGATGTTTTCACCTACAAAAATGTCACATCACAACCTGCTCTGTTATTTCACATTGAATGTGAAAGATTCACTAAAAGGTTAATTTCAAGTCTTGTTGAATTTTATACCATTAAAGCCAATGCCTTTTCAAGGATGCACCTAGAATGGTTTTAAAAGGATGAGAGAAGGGGATGCTTCTAAGTTTCACCTGCAGCTACACAAGTGCCCAATAACTGTGTGCATGGGGTGCTTGTGGGTGCACAATCTCCATTCCCTATGGAGAGGGAAAATCGGAACTGCTATAGGTGCTTTACATAGTGCTACATCTACCAGCAATACCTTTACCCATTTGTGCATGAGGCCCTAATTTGGCCTGTGTTAGTCTTGTCAAAAGAAAATGTAAAGGGAGAGAAATACTGCTATACAAATCTTTTGTGGGAGATGGTGTAAGGGTAAGGATAATTCTGAATATACGTTCGGATTTCTGTGGTTTAGGATTGATTTCTGGAAGGATTTGTGGAGTCATTACAAATCACTAGGTAAAATAGTTTTGAAGCACTGTTTTCCTTGGTTCTTTCCCTCCCCTTCAAAACTTGAGTTTTGGAACAATGCTGTATGCTTGCAGTAAACAGGGGCTTTAATTTCCTTGTGGGTACAAGTAGATTTCACAGGGGAAGGCTAAAGGTACTGGATGTTAGACATTAGTTTGAAAAAGAAATAGGTTGTTCTAAAAGATTCTTCAGATTGGAGGAAAATACTTGTCAGTCCTGCCACAAATAGGGCATGTGAAAGATCTCTGAATGGGCAGATGCTGAAGGAAGGAATGGAAGATGCAGGTTATGGGTTAAATTGCTTGCTTTGGTTTGGGTTTTTTTAAACAATTGCCAAGTAATTTGCTGTAATTTCTATTTTCTCTTTGTACAATGAAATCTTCAGGCTCAACAAGGGCACTTGGGAAAAGAAGGCGACCTTCCCCCCTTCTCCTCCTCCTGCCAGCATAACTTGGACACGTTATTTTGCTGTTTACAGAGCTCAATGTCCCCCACCCCTAAAAATCCTATTTCCAAGTGAGCAGTGAGAGGTCAGGTAGCTCGCTCCAGCATCCTCACGCTTGTGGTGAAGCGGAGGCCGGGATTACAAGCTTTGTCAAGCTGTGTTCTTAAGGATGTGCCGCATTTCCTACTGTTCTAACACAGGAAATGTCTCTGCCACCAGGCAGCTCTGCTTTTCTGTGCATCCCTTAATTGTGTGGGAACTGAAGGTGCAGCTGGAGAGCACTTCATATCTAATTGGTGTGTGAAAGCTGAGGGCACAAAAGACAATTAGGAAGTCATGGTCAACTTCAAGAAGGGCTGTAATTGAGGCAGAACTGAAATTAAAAATTGGATTGCTACTGAGCTGCAGAGAGAAGGGTGCATGGAAGAAAGCTGGGAGCAGCAGAGCAGCTTAGGCTCCAGAGTTCCACTTTCTGCAGTCATGTTGGAGTCTCCAAGTTGCTGGGAGGAGTGGGGATGCAGGCACCCAATTGCCTCAGGGTGTACCTGATGTGGAGCTGAGCTGCCCCGCCACTTGGCATTTTTAAGAATGCTTGTGGGTTAATATGGCTAAATCCAGTGTGTTACAGGATGCTGGTCGTCCCCGTATCAGTCAGTTTCAGTCTACTGATAGCCCTGGAACAAGGACTAACTGCTCCATTCAGCTGCTTGGTTTTGTCTTCACTTTATTGTTGAGTGCTATTTTAAATCCACCTAGTCAAGAGTTAGAAGTAATTGAACAAAGGAGTTCATTTTACTGTCCAAACTGTAACAGTCGCTGTGTACACGAAGTGATAATGAGGCCATTTAAAGAGCCTTTTCTTGCCACTTCTAATAATTGGATGTAGGTTCTGTAAGAATGTATTAGAATGTATCACAGCAGCTTATTGCTGCTTTGCTGTTTGGCTGAGTGGTAATAAACTCTGGCAAGGTCTAACTCTTGGAAGTTGTGTTCCAGCCTGTCACTTTTATTGTGGTATATGTGATAACCGTTGGCTTTTATCAGTGTCTTAACATTAATTGTACCAATATAAACTTAGTTCATAGCTGTGCAAACAGAAAGGCAGCAAGTGTTAGGAGCCTCTGTATTAGAAGAACTTGTGAGTTGCTCAGTAAAGCCCTTAGCTGAGCAGCAGTGACTTGCAGTCAACAGGGAGAAGAGGCAGTCCTATCAGCCTGGTGGTGGTAGGAGCTGCAGGAGGATTTAAGAACATACCAAGAGGAAGAAAGAGACAAAGAGCATACCAAGAGCAATTCTGAGCAGCTGGAAAGTGACGAGTGCCTGATGTGTACTAGCCAAGAAGAGACTTAAATACAATCATAGAAGGGTTTGGGTTGAAGAGACCTTAAAGCTCATCCAGTCCCAACCCCCTGCCATAGTCAGGGACACCTTTCACTAGAGCAGCTTGCTCCAAGCCCCGTCCAGCCTGGCCTTGAACACTGCCAGGGATGGGGCAGCCACAGCTTCTTTGGGCACCCTGTGCCAGCGCCTCAGCACCCTCACAGGGAAGAGCTTCTTCCTAATGTCTAATCTAAATCTCCTCTCTGGCAGTTAAAGCCGTTCCCCCCTTGTCCTGTCCTTGCCTGCCCTTGTCAAAAGCCCCTGCAGCTTTCTTGCAGGCCCCCTTTAGGTACTGGAAGGCTGTTAGAAAGTCTCCCCTGAGCCTCCTCTTTTTGTTTCTGGTTTATTTATTTTACTTTCTCCACTACCTTGTTGTCAGAGATCTCTATCCTGTCATTGTGGCTGATGGTTGCTTATTAAGGTGGTATGTCAGTGTTTGCATAGGGGAGCTCACATGCTGCTGGGAAAAGCTGGGAACTCCTGAATTAAAACACTACTTGGGGCAGAGGTGGGCAGTCTGTACAGAAGGTACCAGGCTAGCGTGTGTGATACTGCTGGAATACTGTTATTTCAGTTAATTAGATTTGAAGTGATTGCCAGCTCTTTTTCTTCAGACTTCTGTGACCTTAGTCTGCTTCCTTAGAAACTGTCCCCTCATGCTTGAATTATGGATGAGTACTTGGGTTTATGTTGCCACGATGTGGTGTGTCCTCTGCTAAACTGCTGTGGTCCTGCCATGGACAGAGCGCTTTGTGATTTAGATGAGAAATTGCAGATTTTGTCAGATTTTGTGTTATTTGGTTCCTGATAGAGTTACTGCCCTACATTTCCTTGTAGGGTCATCTAGGATCTGTTTGGACAAAAGAAACTCCTGAATATGCTAGTATTTTCTTAACAAAGATTGTGGCTTTGTTGGTCTCTGTCCTCCAATTTGGAGGATTTCTTTTATACACACAAAGTAACTACCTTTTTTTGGTAAAAGATTGAAACTCTGCAGTGTGTAAGGAGAATAAATCAAGTCATAAATACTTGATGGGATAATACCCACTCTCTGAAGTATCTGGCAATAGTCCCCTGGTGATGTTGGCTTTATCCTGTCTTGGTTCTGTTTGATTGCTGTTTGCCCTGTGCACCTACCTGTCTTGACATCCCCCCTGTGCCCTCCTGCCTGATTCCTGTGATGCTCAAAGGCTGTTTCTGTGGCTGCAAAAGCTGGAGGAGATGGGCTGCTGCCTCCTCCTTCTACTTGTTTGCTGCTTGCTGTTTAGTGAATTTGATAAACTGCTGTGTAGCAGCTCAAAGTATGGCTTTGAGCATTGACTTTTGCTGAGGCCTGACTATTCCAGCTTTCCCACCTCCTTTTCCTTTTCCTTCCTCTGCTTTGGGCTGAGAACAGTACATGACAAATATCACTAGGTGGCATAGCCACCCTGGTGTACTGCCCAGGTTAAATCACATTTGTTGCAGCTGAGGTTTTGATTATAGTTAGAAGTAATTCCTGTCTCAAAGACATGATGTCATGGTCTTTTAGAGCACGCTCTTAACACTCTAATCAGTGCATTCAGTTGTAAGGCAGAAGACAGGCATGCGTGCTTAGGCTATGCAAGTTAGAGCTGTCCCAAGAAAGTTGCCCTGCTTCTGCTGAGGCAATACAGGTGAAAACCTTAAGATTTTGTTTACTTGGGGAAAAAATTGAAATGATGTTTCCAAAGCTTCTTGAAATGCTGCTTTACCAGACATGTGCCTTAATCTTCCTGTTGAGTTACTGATCTCCTGTGAAGGTCCCCTTCTGCCTTTTGGAATTTATTCCAGGAAATCCAGTATATAATCCAAAGTTTAAATAAAGCATTTTATAGTAGGTGCTTATGTTCTAAGTACATGCTTAAGTGTTTTCACTAGAGAGATGAAGACTAGGTCTATAAACCCTGTGCTCAAAGTTGATTATCAGTTGAATGGAACAAGTCCAGAGGAGGCCACGAGGATGATCAGGGGACTGGAGCACCTCCCATATGAGGATAGGCTGAGAAAGTTGGGGCTGTTCAGCCTGGAGAAGAGAAGGCTGCGTGGAGACCTCATAGCAGCCTTCCAGTATCTGAAGGGGGCCTATAGGGATGCTGGAGAGGGACTCTTCATTAGGGACTGTAGTGACAGGACAAGAGGTAATGGGTTAAAACTGAAACAGGAAAAGTTTAGACTGGATATAAGGAGGAAATTCTTTACTGTGAGGGTGGGGAGGCACTGGAGTGAGTTGCCCAGGGAGGTTGTGAATGCTCCATCCCTGGCAGTGTTCAAGGCCAGGCTGGACAGAGCTTTGGGTGGCATGGTTTAGTGTGAGGTGTCCCTGCCCATGGCAGGGGGTTGGAACTGGATGATCTTAAGGTCCTTTCCAACCCTAACTATTCTGTGATTCTATGAATGTATTGTTGAGCTGGTACTTCTCTAAATGGTTATTTATTAAACTAGTTGGGGGAACTCTGTTTAAATGGTATATGATGATTTCTGTATTCATTTCTCATTGGGTAGAAATCAAAGTGGAGGATGGACTGTATGAGAGAGGTAGATGGATCTAAGTCAAGTTTACTTTGAGGTTGTTTTTAATTGGAATGTTTTTAGTCCAGAGGACTCGGAACATTCTCAGCAATTGATGAGTGTCTATTTTTAAAGTAAACTCATTGAACTGTGATGTGTCAATTCACTTCTCTAAACCAGTGTGTGTGTTCAGGCACAGTGATTTGTCTGCAGTGATTTTAATTGGAGTGGTAGGCATGTGTCTGACAACGGAATGTGGGTTTAAATAAGTGTTATGATTTAGAAGTTTTGATTTAAAACTGGGTGTGTTGTGTATCAGTTTTATTTGTACTTAGCTGATGCCATTAGGTGTTTTCAAGTGCAACAGCAGTTCTTTAAAGGGTTTAAAAGATTTGAACAGAAAGGATGGGTTCAACTTCATTTGTAAGGGAAGGTGCTATGAGAGTGTAGTGGTGATATTATTATTGCCATTATTATTATTATTATTATTGTTATTGCCATTTTTGTAGCTTGAAACCCATTCTGGTCACTTATCAAAAGCAAAATAAATGTCTTTTCCAGGATTCCTCATCAAAATCAGAAAAGTCTGGTAAAAAAGACCTTAAAACTGTGAATTAAGCAGAGGGCATTGGGGGTGTCTTGCCTCTATCAGGAAATGAGAAAAAGTTTGCTTCCACTGTGAAGTAAAAACTTTATTGCAACAGGAACGTTTATGCTGTGGGCAGTGGTGGTGATACTAGTATAGATTTAGGGAGCCTAACATATACATTCCCTTAGAATGTACCATTCTTCATGTGGAGATCACGTGGAAGTGTTTGAGATGGACACATTTGTGTCTGCTCTGGGTTCAGTCCCATCCCTGGCTCCATGGTAAATATTGCAGGAAAGCACCAGGATAATCTTTGCTTAAAATACTGCTGTGGGTTTCCCACACAGGCGAGAGTGAGTTGTCGAATGGGATTTTTATGGCTGACACTGGGACCAACATCAGACTCACCCACAGCCTGGGACTGGAGAAGTTCTCAAGCTCTGCAGGCCAGTAGCCCCTTTTCCCCAACAGGTTTGGCTCCCTGGCTGGGATGTGCTGGAGATTTTGCAGGCAGAAAAGGAGCTTTTAAAAATCGCTGTGTGAAAATAAAGGCATCCTTAGTAGAAAACAAAGCTTGTCCCTGTGCGTGTCCCATGTCTGTGTTGGGTTTTGGTTTGGTTTGAGGTGTCTCCACTCAATGTTTTTTTCTTTTTGTGATCTGTACATTTCCCTCTTAATTATCACTTCTAGCCTGATTTTACTTATATTTACATACTTCTGTGTGTGCTGGTGAGCACATGTACGTAACTGTGTTGACCTGTGCTAATCTCTGTTGACGTGCCTTGTATTTCTTTGTTTTGTTCCCCTTTTAGATTAGAGACATAAAGCAACCTGGCCAAAAGTACTGCTGCAGGTCAGTGGGAAAATGTACATGAAATATCCAGGTTCTATTTTGCTTCTGTGCCCATTAAAAACAATGGAAGAGTTACAGTACCTGAGCTGCTTGCTCTAAAGTGTTCTTGAATTAAGAAGTTAAGAAACAGACTCAGGAGAGTAGATTTTCTGGATCTTACTAGACATTCTAAAGTTAAACCTTCATAGCATTAACCCTGCTGGAAAGAGAAGTGTTTGCTTTAGAAATGCTGGTTTCGTCTTGACAGTCAGTGTGATGTGAAGAAGACAGGCAACACCAACCCCAGCCAGACATCCTCTCTCTCACTGGTGCAGCGTGGAGGAGGTGAGGACAGCACTGAGGGCAAGCTTTCTTCTTTTCATTCTTGCTGTGGGGAGGTCAGGTTTAGGTGCACCATCTGCTCCTGCTTTTTGCATTAAGAATTTGTGTAGCACATAGCAAAACCCAGCTCTGAGAGTGAAAAATTTGCCTGGGTGGTGCCAGGAATTGTTCTCACTTGGGATGCAGAATTGCTCACCCAAGCAACTTCATAAATTCAGTGTTGGTACCTGTGCTGAATCTGGTGGTTCTTGCTTTGCCTTCTCTGAGGTGTAAGTTCAGCTAAATCTGATTCCAATAGGAAGGACACCAACTAACTGTCATGACAATCACCTCTCCATGGATCCTTCCAGATTCTACTTCTGTAACAAGTTTTCAGCAGCTGAGTGCCTGAGGACTTCTTAACTCCTGCAGCTCAGAGCTGAAAAGTAGATTTTACATTGTGGCATACGGCAAACAGAAGCTGAAGTTAAACTGTTCTAAACTATCTGTGTGAAAGCAAATGTGAGGTAAACATTGTACACATTGCCTCCTTTATTTAAAGAAAGGACCTTGAGCATCTCTTCCTTTGCTGCCTGTCTTCCCGGCTACTCTGACAAGTCCTTTCCACCTCTAGGCTTTCATGACAGCCTGGAATTTTGAGTTTTGGGGTGTCTTCATGCAGTTTTCTGAGCTGAAGAGTACCACGTGTGTGGAGTATTGTGGACTTGTAACTGCGGATTGTTCTGGAAAACTGACTCATCTGTGCTGCCGTCAGTTGTGTCCTCCTTGGTAGGTGATGAGGACTAGGAGAAAATACAGTGCTTTTGACAAACTCTTTTTGCTTTGGATATGCTGCTCTCTTTCGCTCATCAACCAGGATGTTGGGCCACTCCTCCCACATCTTGAACCTGTGCTATGTCAGTGAGATAGTGGGGTATGCTCGCAGCAGTGAAGTTCCTCTGCCAGTCATCAGTGGGAAACTCCGTGACTGTGGTTAGCCCTTGTAGACAAGTGCAAATTACATTCATGTTGAAATTAAGATAGAGGTTGATGCAAAAGGTCAGTATGTGATTGCTGACGCCAGAAAAGCTGTTCTAGCTTGCACTTTGCAAACTTCAGCTGGTAATTTTATGTATAGTCTCTGAAAGATCTTAGATTTTACTAAATGTGTTCTTATGCTTGGATTTTTTTGGTTGTTTGCTTCCCATTCCACTTCTTGAGAAAAATATACAATTAGACCGAGTATCTATGAACTTCCTGAGGTTATTAAAGTGATGGTAGTGAGTTAGGTCAGTATTTCTGATGTGGGAAAGATTTAAGGCTTGACCTGTCTTGGAACAGAGTCAAAAGAAAAGATGAGATAGAGGCATTAAAGTAGGCAGGAAGGAAAGTCAACAGACACTAGAAAGGTACCTTGTTCAAGAATTGCCATGGGGAAAAATGGGTGTACTGGAGGAAGAAAAGAAGTTTGACATGTCCTTTCTCCTTGGTGGAAAAGGAGGGTGACATTATTGATGTGCCAAATAGAAAGGAAGGGAAAGATTGCTATGCTTGCCAGAGATGAAGAAATTAAAATCCTGGGGAAAAAAAAACATAAACCAACAATGGACATGGACATGGACAGAGAAGAGTCAGATGCAGTTAAAAGACAACCATGATGGTGATGCAGGATTCAGTGAAACTGGAGTACTTGTTTTGCAGGGAAGCTAGCCAAACAGGAGGAGTGTTTGTATTGGAAGAGATCAGCTTTGGTTCTTTATCATTCTGTCTGTATTATAGTAGCAGAAAGGCATGGTGTGAGAGAGAGGGTGAGCCAGATCGGAGACTGGATCATCTCTGGCCTTCCTGGTCTTGCATTGTGGCTACTCAGTGATATCAGTGAAAGCTAAGGGAAGATAGGGAAGGTCCGAGATCAGAAAAGACTTTTAGTTTACTGCATTTACTCATTTGACCTGTCACCATGACAAAATTATCATCACATGTGAGAGGAAGGTGCAAACAAACCCAAAGGCCTTTCGTTGTGAAACTGCAGGTTACCTGTGGTGGTGGCGAGGTTGTTGTGCTATGCTGGACACACAGCATGAAGAAGTGAGGGTTGCTCTGAGTGGTAAAACCTCTCCAGCTGCTCCAGCAGGCCTGGCGCCTTCAGGCTGCCTGAACACCTGCACCATTTCTGAAGCTGTAAGGTTATCATCGTTGGTCAGAAGACTTCGGTTTCTGTCCGTAGGTGTTGAGAGTTGCTGCAGACCTATCCAAATCTCTGTCTACGATATGCGTAGGCACCAGTGTGAATTCTAGCATCTTGGAGCTTGGCATAGCAGAGACTTGGTATAGATGTTGTTTCTAAATGCCAGAACAGTGTCTCTTGACCTGACCGTTCCACAGACTGGCTGGCTGATAACAGTGACATCTTTGTACTCTCTGGGATTGCTCTCAGGTGCTTTTTCTGGCACTCGCGTCTCTTAATGGGACGTTTCTTACGGAGGCCACTAGGTTACCTTGTTAAAGTGGTTTCTTTCCCCTGACAGCATAGCAAGTAGCATACAAATAGGCAATAATGCAGAGGAACTCCCTTTATTTGCCATTTCTGATGCTTAACTTGACTGCATTGCAGCTGGCCTAAACTCAGAGCTATGAAAGAAGTAGGCCTTGGAGGGACACGGGAGTAAAGCAGCCCTCGAAAAGCTGAGAGCAATGTCAGTAAGGTTTGTGAGACTCCAAGTCCTCATAAAACTTGTAGCCTTGCTCTTTAACACTCTTCAGAACATTCACATTCCTGCTTAGAAACGGAGTGTATTAAGTGAGCTTTCCTTCACTGCCAAACTACCGCTACTGTTGGCTTCTTGATTTACTTTCTAGAGGCGAGATCCTCTAGTGATAAATTAGTGTAGCTCTGCTTGATTGCAGCACTGATTTACAGCCCATCGTGATTTCTTGGGGCTGGTTGTATTTACCTTTAAGATGTAGGCAGAGTCCTAGTTTAAATCTTAGGTTTGCTGTGAGACTTGAGGTTTAGCATCTGATATGAATTTACCTTTTATGAGCATTTGCTATTGCTCAAACAAAAGCCTCAGTGCTGAGGGCAGCACTTTTGGGGCAAAAATCTAGGGTTGGGACTATTCTGTTTTCTCTTTCCCTTTTTTTCTCTGTTGTATCTTGTCCCCCTCAGAGCCTCCTGTAGCCCCCATCACCATTTAGTTGTCGTTTACTGCTCCCGGGGTTTGTTGGCTTCTCAGCTTAGAAACAGCTGCCATGTGATGTGAATGATATTTTGAAGTCCTGTGTTTGAGTTCTTGTGATGGCAATGTACAGAGAATTGGCAAGCTCTCGGAAACAAAATGGCATGCTTTATTTTGTCACTAGAAGTATGTTCAATCTGCTATTTGATTCTCTGTAGCATTTTGATTAAGAGCACCAGTGAAGTTATGTGAAAAGTGAAAATCCTCTTCCTTCTTTCTCTCCATGAAAATGAGACACACAACGTTGTCAAAATATTTGCCTAATCTTGCAGATTTGGATACTTGCAGTTCTTCTGACAGACCAAAACAATGGTCATTAAATGAGAAGCAGATGCAGTAAGTATGCAGGCAAACTTACTAGGAAAGACCGAGGGGAAGGGACAGGGCTGCCAGCAGTGCTCACTAAGCACTGGAGAATAAAGAAAAAGAAAATCTTTCCTTGCTCTTGTGGCCCATAAATAATCATTTTTCTTTAGTAAGCGAGGCATTGTACTTGTCTGCACTGGTGTTTTCGTATGTTCTGGTGCAATTTTAACTTCAAATACGGGTGCTCCTTTCGGCTTGGATTTCTTTCTTGCCAGGGAAGGGAAATGCCAAAGAAATGCTTTAGCTTTCTTTTTTGTGGGGGTTTAGTTTGGTCAGTCTGGGGTTGTTTGTTTGTTTGTTTGTCTCTTTTCTGTTGTTTCCATGTTTTCCTCTTCTCTGGTTTCACGCACTGGAGCGCTTGCTTTAGGACTAAAGGACACAATGCAGGAAGAATGCGGTTATGTTAAGATATGTTCACAGTTTTGTGAGACTGGGAAGACAGAAACTGCTCACAAGAAAACCCTGAGTCTGATCTTGGGAGCTGATAAATTTTGTATCAAGATGTGGATTGTGTTTCTTGAGCCAAGTAACCAGTAAAGGTCTGATTTGTGGTTGCAGGACTATGTGGACTCCTCAGGACATTGGTCCAAAATCTGTTGTAAATTACAGCTTTCCAGCTTTCCTGCTGCTCCAGTTATTTGCTTAAACGATAAGTATTAAAGAGCTCCCTTTAAGAAAGAGAATTGACTTATTCAGGATCTTTCTTTAGTGATGTGTGTATGTTCAAGCTCATCTATGTGATTGCTATTAGTGTTCATGTTTTCTTATGTGTCCTTAAGTTACTTGTCAGTTACAGTTATTAGCTGGTGTGTGATAATTTTGGATCCTTGAGTTAAAAAGCAAAGGCTGTGCACTGGCAGCAAGGTTGTGTAACACTTTGCAATTCAAATTCTGTGTCTCCCTGCTGCCCCACTCTCCAAACCCATGCACCTCCTCTCGGGCTATGCACAAGCACATGCATGCACACACGCACACATGGATGCGCACACCAGTTTTCAGCAAGAACATAAAGAAAACGCTGGTTTGGGCACACATGGAAAAGCGCACAGTAAGGGTAGGGATACCAACATCAATGCATTGCTTAGGAAATTAAAATTAATAGGCTGCTTCTAACCCCAAGATGGAGCACTAGTGCAGTATAGGTCTAAACTGAAAGCGGGTAGATTTAGGTGCTCGGCAGAAGCTCTTCCCTGTGAGGGTGCTGAGGCACTGGCACAGGGTGCCCAGAGAAGCTGTGGCTGCCCCATCCCTGGCAGTGTTCAAGGCCAGGTTGGACACAGGGGCTTGGAGCAAGCTGCTCTAGTGGAAGGTGTCCCTGCCCGTGGCAGGGGTTGGAGCTGGATGAGCTTTAAGGTCCCTTCCAACCCAAAGCAGTCTGGGATTCTTTGAATATATAGTGTTACAGAAGTCCCTCATTTCTGGAGGAAAGACCCTGTGGTGTGATGCCCGCAGGTCAGCCCTGACTGACGTGGTTTGCAGAAACCTGTTCCGAGTCAGATGTTTCCCTGTTGTATGTCAGTCCATCAGTGTGCAGTACCTCAGATCAGGCAGCTGAGGTCTGTCTGCAAAGACCAAGCACCTCAGGCATGAGGGTGTTACATTTTTTTTAACGTGTGCCAAGTGTGCTCATCGCTTAGATATAAATGGACTAATTGCAGGGCTTTGTTTGTGGGCTTATACCACACTGACTATGGCTTGAGTTCATTTATATATGATGAGTTATCACTAGAACTCACTTGTTAAGCTCGGAAAATGCCCTTCTGTTTCTCTTGTCCCTCAGTCAAGTATAGGTGCTTGCAGAAAAGGTGTCCTGTTAGGCAAGGCCTCTGCTTGATTTTTGTTTTCTCAGCCTTTGAGGGGAAAGCAGTGCATTGTATTGCATTGCTTGGTCCTCCTTGCAGACAGTGCTGTAACACGTAGTGATTTTTCTGAATGGTGTTTTGCCTTGATTTCAAGGGTATCGAGTTCTTTGAGAGAATGCAATATTGTTAGCCCAAGGTTGATGAGATGTGGAGCATATTAAATGCTTCTGTTGCCTATTCACAGATTCAGTATTGCCAAGCTGTAGATACAGAATAGCTGGAAGTGTTTGATTCTTCGGTGTTGCTATAGAATTTGCTTTAGATTCTTTTCTGTTTCTTATTTTTGCTGGTTTATAAAGGGTTACGCACACTTGGTAAAGATAGTGAAACACTGTAAAGATGTTGTCTGGATTCTACAGTTAGAGATATATGTTTCCCTAATTACTACTTTAATTAATGATTCTTCTTGGATATGAGATACTTGGAGTCTGAGAACCTGTATACCTGAAACAGTCCATTTATATCTTTCTGGGAAAAAAAAGGATACTGTATAAGGTAAAGAGAAAAATTTGGAAGCAGCAGTGATTTAATAATTCTCTTCCCGTAGCTCTCTGTCAATGCAGAAGTGGTTCTTCTGGCCAAAGCTTAAAACCAGTCAAATCAACCCAATAGCCATGTTTAAACATCTGGAAATAATATTATAATTCTTGAGAGAAAGACAAAAATGTTGATTATTAACTGTGGTTAGGGAGACTTTATTCACATGTGCACAGCTCCTGTGTGAATAGATGATAGCTCACTGTATGCAGCCTAGGGTACATTTGGGGTCTCTGGTGGGGGTTTGCATGTGTCTTTCACTCTGGGGGCTGTACGGATGACGTGTTCCAAAATGAAACTCTTCCTGCGAGTGACCCCGCTCCAACTCTCTCCCCCCTCTGCCATCTCTGTGTTGGTGGTTTTCACCCCAGGGTACTTTCAGTGTGGTGGAACATCTCTCATCCTTCTGCTTTCTGAAACACATAACTTGGGTTTGTTTTAGGTAGCGCTCCTGAAGTCACTGACAGGGGTAGCTCTGAGTATTGAGGGAGGACCTGTGGTCCACTATAGGCCACACCTCATAAAGCCCTTTGAACACAGACTGGGTGAAACAATGGCGTTTGGGAAAAGTTGGCTACATTTGGGAATAGAATGATGCTGGTTTTCACATATTGACATTAGAATATTACATTTATTTATTTTACTTAATGACTTTTAATTTGTCTTGGAGTATGAATGTTTCTTATACACAGAATGATGCGTTTTAATATCTTCAAAATGTAGGGAGAAATAACTGAAGCACCAGCAGTGATCTGAATCTCCCTCTCAGGTTTGGAGGATTTGCCTGTGTATCCTGAATTGTCTGATGTTTCTGAAAATTAGGCCACTGGTGTAAGTGCCTAAGCTTGAAATCCTGACTTGCTCTTCCTGGAGGGATAACTTGTAAGAGAAAGCTGGTCATGACAGAGCTGTGAGCGAAAACCTCATTTTCTCAAATAAGGGCTATAACCATTAAGAGATTCCCATTCCCCATCTTCCCATTAATTTTGAACTGGAGTTTAAAGCCAGGCATATATAAGTTACAATATATAAATTACCATATATAAGTTACACAAGGTAATATAAGTGACAAAAGGATTAAGTGCTTCTCAGGTGCTCAAAACATAATGTTTTATTTTGGATTCTAGTTTCTCTGTGCCAACTTCAGCTAGCTTGTTAAAGAGACAGGAGCAAAGCAATCTGACTTGTATTAGGACTTTTTAATCAGTGAAATTAAGCCAAGGGCCAACAGGAAGACTTTGATTCTACTGGAATAACATCTCTGATGAGCTTGGGGCTAAATTACTAATTCCAGTGAGGGGTTTGAATTTTTCATTGGGCTTAATGTGCAAAGCCCTTAAATATTCTGTCATATTTAGTAATCTGAACCTGTGAATCCGTGTCTGCAGGTCTGAACCCCAGAAAAATACTGCTAAAGTTTTTGCTGTAATATTCTCTATTAAACAGATGTTACCTTTATTGAGTTGTCTGAATCCCTACTGAGCAATAGTATAATATTTGAATATTGTTAATGGGATGAGTGCTGTGGTGTTAAGATTCAGTACACACAAACTTGGAGCATTGACACTGATTAAATCTTACCAAAAGCTTTAAAATTTTCTGAATATTGTACTCTCATGATGGCACCTTGGTGAGATACATATTGAAACAGCAAACATGAAATAGCACCTACAGAAATGAATCTAAATTGAGTTCTAGCTCATGATTAGTAATCTATACAGCTGTTAGCTTGAAGTCTGTAAAATCTGGGGCTTTACAATTCACAAGGGGAGGGAAGTGGACAATATCAACAATGATAGAGGCGTTGGTGAGCAAAATTAAATGGCTGGTAATTGCGATAGTTTACAAAGAATGATGTTATTTTCAAAAGCTCCTTTTTTGCATGGAATCTGACGTCTTCTCCCACGAGCTTGCTTATAATTCATATTCCACTTTAATACGCCTGCAAAATGTGCTTTCTTTCTGTATATGTATTATTTTTAGGATGTTATGTTTCCTTGGTGCATACACAATGAGCCTGAAATCCTGCAGGAATGTGTTTAATTTGAAAGTTTTATCCTCTGGGCCTGGTTAATTCAAATAGGAGGCTCAGAACAGCGCTGCAGCGCCGGCAAGAATGCGGGAATGGCAAATGGGCGGCACAGCGGCAGTGCGGAGCCCGAGCGGCTGCAGTGCCTGCACCGGGAGATGCCAGTATCCTGGAGGGCTCCTTTCTGAGGCTGCTCTGCTCACTCCTGTCCTCTGTCAGCACCATGAATGTTTGGCCAGCTTTGCTTTCCTTGATATCCTTAGCGTAGTTCCTAGGGATCTCATAATCACAGCCTTCCCAGATACTCTTACCCAGAGGCACAGTACATAGCACTGAGCTACTTGTCTTCGTTGCTGGTGATGCAATGCCTAGACAGGATTTGAAGAGGGTTTGTTGGTGTCTTTTCAAGCTGGAAAAAAATTGAACTGTGGCCAGTATTAACCCTCACCCTATGTTTTTTGGAGGAGGGAGGGAATACACTTGCTGAGCCTGTCCTGCTCTGAGAGCAGGGAGCTACGTTTGCGTCTGCAGGAATGCCAGAGCTGAGGAATTCCAGTGTGCAGCCTGCTGGAAAGCGCTGCTGGCTCATGGGCAGTGGAGGGGAACGGGCCCTGCGACAAGGGCTGGGGGGGGAGAAATGAAAGGCATTTTTTCTAATACCCTGGGCAGCGCACACAGGATGTTATGTCTGGCTTGGGCCGGGCTGACGTGGTGCCTCAGATTTTTTTCTCATAATGCTGGAAAAACAGATAGAAGGGAAACACAGCGATAGAAATGGAACAAAATTAAAATGAGGAGCAAGCTTTCTATTTCACAGCGAATAATTTGCAGCATCTCTCCTCAAAGAAATCTGGCTGCCACTAGAGATAGGGAGCAAGCAGCATCGAATTTCCTGCAGTTTTGTAGTCCACTTGAATATCCAAATTACTGCAGCCCCATGGCAGGCTTGGGAGCAGGCAGGGGTGTGGGAGGTGTGGGGTGGAGCTGGGAGGTGCCTTGAAGAAGCCCAGCCAAAGGAGAATTCCAGGTGTGTGTTAAAAAAAGAGAAGATAGGGTGGAGAAAAAGGGCGAGAAAACCCCTGGCTTGTAGATGGCCAAGGAACATCTCTAGGCTTGTACGTACTGCAGTAGGAAGGGAAGATATTAGCCCCTTCCTTAAAAGGGGATATGCATTAGCTGGAGAGCTGTGTGTCCTTTTCTCCAAGTACCTCTGAAGGGTGGAGTGGGGCTTATTACTTTTCCATAGCCGCTCATGAGCAACCAGAGTTTAAAATCGCTTCCTTTCCAGGAAGAGGATGTGGTCAGATTTTTTCTCTGGTCTCTCTGATGCTGGACCTGTCTTCAGTTCAAGTCAGCACTCAGACTGGTACCCTTCTTGGAAAAAGTCTGTCTTCCTTGGCTTTCATTTTGACCTGGTGTGTGATGGAATTCCTTTTTATTTGAAATGTGCATATACAGGCTCTGTGCAGTCCTTTCCCTCTGTGGAATTCACCAGTTACACCCAAAAATGCAGCCTCTCTTTTTAGAAACAAAAGTGTTTAAAAGCCAAGCGTGTGTATGTGGCGGAAATCCCATTCAGTGCTATGTACTGATGTGTGCCTGCAGGCCGTCAGCTGCCTCACTTAGTTCAGTATATTAATAATGCAAGTCCCTAAGGCTGGTTATTGTCTCTGGAGTCTGCTATGTGCAAGTGCTTTTCTATTCCAATGAATTCAGTAATCAAAGCCCCAGTGGCAGGGCCACTGCCGAACAGCCCCTAGTTTAGAAAAGGTAAATCATGCTGCTTTTTTTCCCCTCGCTTTACTGAGGCTGAGCCTTACATTGCCCAGGAATTTGTCCCTCCGCTTGACTTTCATATATAGTCCAGATAAGAAACAAAGGCTTTCTTTCATCATTCTAAATATTAAGATATAGAAGAGAATGAAACAGCCATGCCGTTATATTTGCGTCTTGCTTGGAAGAGCTTTGTCTGAAGAAAGGCCATCCAAAATACTCATTGGAGTTATTGTCTTCTTCAGCTTTCAGAGGTCACAGGGAAAGAGCTGCTCCCCCTGCTTCCTTAGGAGTGTACACTGGGATTTCTAGCTCAGATTTATTTTGCCGAGACTTTGGAGTCAAGTTTTTGTATGCAGTTTTTGATGTAGGGCCTAATTAGGCTCTACACATCTTAATACTTTTTGCTACATCTGCATTAAAGATGGCATTGCATATATTTGCATACAATTTACATTTAATAGTTAGCCATGCTGTGTGCAATCATCATTTTAACAAAGTACCATTGACAGTCAATATTGTGAATAAGCATTCAAACTGGAAATAAGCTTACAAAAAATATGGGTGCATCCAGTCTTTCTTGAGCAGTCTTAAGGAATTTGGAGTTCTTTTTTAGCATCAGACGTTTGTTGGGATATTTCCCACAAACAAGTGAGCAAGAGGGGCATAAAAAGAAGCTTAGAGCTCCTGCTTTGCCTAGAACCTGCGTGTGCAAGTATCCATCAAACAATTCCAGCGCTCACCAAAACTTACCCCAAAGTTAGAGGATATTCAATCTGCTACTAGTGCCACTGTCAGTCTGAGTGCTCAGGTGTGACATTTATTTCTGGAGCTTCAGTTTGGTCCCACTCTGAATTTAAATGTAGGTAAAAAACAGATCTCTGGGAAGGTCTGAGGTTATTGGATTTTAGTCCTGGCATGTAAAGGGTTGCTGGTTTACCCTTCTCTTTTCCAAAGTACTGCTGATGGTCAGTGGTGGAAAATCCTGAGGTCTTTTTGGTGTTTTCCTGTGGATATGTACTGGGTTGTTCCATTTTTTCATTTGTCCCGAGTCAGAAAAGGAATCTACAAGTGGCAGAAAGTCCAGGAAAGAAACAAAGCAAGTTACTTTGCAGGGCAAAGAATCTGTGTGTGTCGACACTTAGGCCAAAGCATTCAGTGCAGGGGATGCAGATTTACATCTTGCATAGTCAGTCTAAAGGACACCAGCAGCAGCGTCTGTTTTACTCAGCAAAACTCAGACTGTATTTTTCTTTTTTCTTTCTTGCTCAGGGGCATCGACATTTCTCATTTCATGATTATGATGGTGTCAAAACCTTTTCAGACTTTCTCTAAAAGCCTGAAAACAGCTTGGAGTCAGCTGGTGCTTAGGCTAGTAAAGATCAGACAGGGGCATATTCTTTTTAGACAGACTTCAGATCCGATTCTCTGAGGTGGAAATTAGGGATTTGACTTCCATGCTACAGATGCACATACCAGCAGAGTCAAACACTCATTTATGTCTCTGCAGTTAAGTAACAGGGAAAGTCACGAAGGATGAATAAAATCTTCAACAATCTCTCATCTGCAGGCAAATAATTTCACTTCTTTGCATTTACTTATCTGCCTGCTTTCATCTGCGCAGACATCATAGGCAGCTGAGGGTTGGCGAGTTGGCAAGCTGAGGAATTAAGGAGGGGAGGTTTTTTGCAATATTGAAGTTAAGTGGAGTTTGTCCATTTTCTTAGATGCCTTAGAAACGTGTTCCCCTGTTAGGTCAGGAACAGAATCAGTCCTCCCTTCTGCAGTACTCCCAGATAGATGGAAAAGGGTTCTAAGTCATTCAGCCTCTTAAACACTAGTTTCTTTAGTCTGCTTCATCTACACGTTAAGCACAACTGAACAAACTGATTTGACTGATTTGACCAATTGATTCTATACAGTGCCTTACAAAATCAAATATATTCTTGTTAATCACAGTAATATAGACAAAAGTAATTGGCAGTGAAGGTAACGTTTACATCTCAAAGAGCATATGCAAGTGACGATTTGCAGCAAGGTAGACACTTGAGAAATACTGAAGTTAAGTCAAGGATTTGGGCCTGTTTGGAACAGAAGTTCCTTCATGCTCCCTCTTCTGCACAGTGCTTCACCTACTCTGCTTCAGCTACTTTGAAGACGACATAGCGCATGCATGAGGTATAGATCTTGCTTTGCCTTTACAAGTATGGGACAGCACACAGTTGTGAGTCTTGACTCAGCTCCTGGATCTCTAATCTTCTTTTGTGGCTTTGGGAAAACTTGCCTGAAAATAGCTGGGTTTGCTTCTGAAAGAAAAATGTCTGCATTGTGTTGAAGTAATTGAATTCTGCATTAACTTTGTGCTTCCTGACATTCACAGGTTTCTTTATAATGTCATCTCATCCAGGGCAATCAAAGAGCTTTTTCCATAGGAACCCTTTTCAGACAAAAGGCTTTCAGAGCAGCTTCTCTGCAAGTTCATTCTACACCATACAAGTTCTGTAAAAATAAGTTCTGAAAATGGTTTTCATATCTGCTTAGCAAAATACGAGCTTAGTTTCAAAACCCATGAACTCTGAAGTTTCCCCTCCTTGGAGAGTGCTCTTCTGAGGTAACGTTTTTGCTTTTATATTTACAGACAGACATTCTAATTATCTGGGTGATGATAATGAATGTGTTGCTTATAACCTATTCTATGAGGGTGAAAAAGCTGGAGGGTGATTGTAGATCCTGCTTTTGTCTTAAATGATGAGAAACTAAAAAATAAGAGTGCAGAAAATAGAGCATAAAAAATTAATGTTTTACTAATGAAAATCTTCCAGATGAAGCACAAAAAGGAGAGGGGGAAATGAAATGAAATTCCCATAGTAAACAAGTGATACTGAAACAAGTGAGAGCTATGAATCCAACTCGGAATGATCTATGTATAATTGATGATTAGAATGTATTTTTATTGTGCTGCTCTTTTCTTTGTACTACCAGAGATTAAGTGCACGGTAAAATTTGTCAGGAAGAAAATGAATGGTGTTTGGCTTTCTTTTTTTCAGGCATATGCATACAAAGTTGTTGTGATTTTTGTTACCTGGAGAGGTTTTTTTTGGCTGTTGGTTACCATGGCTTGGCTATATGCTGATACCACTCATAAATAATAAGTTACACTAGCATTTATGTTTGTGTCCTTAAAGGTTAGTTTTAGCAACTCACTGAAATCAGTTAGACCCTTCATGGTGTGCAAATACTGTTTCAGACTGTCAGCAGACTGGCAGGTGGCATGTGTGACCTGATACTTCCTTCACATTTTTCCATCCCTCCCACTTTTCAGTGCTGCAATACTACTGGGACAATTGGGAATGTGAACTTCAGGCTTTGGTTTAGGATTTAAGAAGTAGCAGTGAATCCCCCAGAAGAGAGGATGTAGTGGTTCCCAGAAGCCTTCAGAAATCTCCACTATTTTATAGTGGGCAAAATTAAGATCTTTTAAAGTATTTTTATGGAAAGGCGGAATATAGGGGAGATCCCTTCCAGCCCCAACTACTGAGGGATTCTGTGGCCATTAAGATGAGCTAGCTTTGAATTTAGCCCAGCTTTTGCTGGCCTTTAGTGAAATAGGATTTTCTTCTTACAATTATTGTAAATGGCATGTAACATTTTTCAACGTCACGTGTGTCTCTGTGCACATAAACCACTGTTCCTCCTGCAATTAGCAGGGTTTATTTGGATTTATCACTGAACAGCCTTTGGCATTTCGTAGCGAAGGATTGTTGTTGTAGCACATGCACTCCCAAATGTTGGAAATATGGTGGCATATGTTCTTTTAGTGCATGTTTTAAGAATTACTATTAACTTTTAGAAGACAATATTTTGGAATGGTGAGGAATTAGGCACAGAATCTCATCAATCTGTTGTATTCATTTCATGCACAATATATAGATCATTTGGAAATTACGCTGTTATTTCACCATTGTATTGCTTAGCTGCTGGGCATTTAAACGGAGAGCTAAGTTTTTCCAGGATAGTTACTCTGACCTTTGGGCAATCAACATGTGGCTTGTCAAATAGGTGTTCAGAAATCTTTTGTATAATGTCTGTAATGCAGACTGATGTGCAGTTAAGGGGGAAGGGGGGGGGGGATGAAATTTGTAGTGTCATTGTAGGGTAGTCAATCTCCCCAGCGTGCAGGTCTCCATGAGGTGCTGATAAAGGTGTCTGCGGAGGGGACTGCAAGACAGTGCATACTGTAGAGCTGTAGGGGGAAGTTAGAGAAGCCTCCATAATACGTTGCTCTGAAATTTAAACACTGAACCAACAGAAGCAGGCTAAGCTGGGAGCTTAAATGTTCGGCAGCCTGCCCATGGGCAGTCAGGAAGTATTTTAGAAGTCAGTTGAAACAGGGAGGTTTCAGATAGCCATTTATTACTTTTAGCTGTTAATGCTTAGATTTGCTCTATGTTTAGTTGTATAGATTTGGGTTCAAAATAAAATCATTCTAAATGTTGACATCAAAAGGAAATGACTTGGAAAATTCAGCTCAGGAAATTCAGCTCTCAGTTTATTGCCTCTGCTGGTCACTCAGGTAAAGGCTCAGGACGTGTTTTGTTCATAGCACAGAGCAGTTCTGTACAAAGACATTGTCACTGAACAGTTCCGAGGGAGATGAGCTAGCAGTGTTTGCAGTTCACATGCTGGTTAATCTGCTTGCTTGTTATTTCTTTTGATTGTGCAAATCAACAAACTGGTAAACTCTTCATCAGGATCCGGGTTGGTGTAGCTGTATCTTTCAAAGCCTATCAGCAAATACATCAAACTGCAGAGTCCCACTGGGAAGAGGTGTTGGCGTGCTGGCTTCCAGGAGTCTGACTGCACACATGGGAAAGGTACATGGCCCCGTACTCTGACATTCAAGGAACTTTGGTTTTCAGTATCAATTACACACCTTAACAGCACAAAACATGTTTCTACTGTTCTATTTCTTATGTTGAATGAAGAGGACTTGTGACCAAATCCTTCCCTTCCAGAACACTGGTAGAATCAAGAAAGAGATGGATGCATTCATTGTCTTTTAAATCTACTCCTGTTCATCATGCATGTCTTGGTATTCTATATTTAGTCTTAAGGTTCTTACATGGGTGCTGAGCTTTGAAAAAGGACTTGTAACCACTTTGATGTAGTTTTATCCTGTTATTTAAAAATAAAAAGAGAAACTGTGGCAAAGAGCATGGGCTTAGCTACGGTCTTGCATCCACGTACATTTACTGTAGTAACAGGCTGGTACTAAAGTTGTGCTTTATGTAGCTTACTGGGAAGCCATGGATTAAGAATCTGTGTTAACTCCATTTGGTGGTGTCCAGAATTCAACAGGACAAGGCTTTTAGCACCACAGTTACCTTACTTGTGCTTTTTGTCTGTGTTTTTGGTGTATGCATCAGTTTTATCAATATTCACTTTGTAGCTGGCTTGAAAGAACTCTGCTTGATCCCTGCACCTTGCAGTGGCTTTAGGGCCTTTTCCAAACAGATGTCCTGACTGGTGCTTATTGAGGCATTTGCAGGTATCCAGGATTATGCAGAAGTATAAGTAGCCTTGAGGAGAAGAAAAGGTCACAAGCTTGCTCTACAAAACCAGAAACGAATCCATTTTGCTTTTTTGCCTGTTAAAAAGGTATAAATTCTTCTTTGCCTTCAGATTTTCTTTGTTAGTGGATGTCATACCTTCCGTGCTTAACAGCAAATTAATCTTCTCTCTGTCAAGAAACACTCAGTACGAGCAGAAGTATAGTGGGCAATTCACATGGTAGAGGAAAATCTCAGAAAAAGAAGTAAAAAATGGCTATTTTCTTGTGTGTTATGTAGTGAGTGTCTGGGAGACATTAAGAAGGGGTAAAAAAATTCCATGTTTGTCCTGTGACATCTGTGAAGCAGGATCCTGCAAGTCAAGGGCTGTGTAGGGACACGGCTGTGCACAAAGGATGCTGTGATCTGCATCCATTTAGACCAGGTAGTGCACAGGCTTAATTGCCAGCAGAGGGGGAACACCCCACTGATTGCCCAGAGTATGATAAAACATCATGAGCAAGCAAATGTTGTGTGGCAAGGGCAAATCCTGATCAAAAGGAGGAAAAACACCTGGTGTTCCCTCCTTTGAGTTAGTGGGGTGTTGTGAAGATGCATCAGATCAGGTCACTGATCCATCTGCCTCTGACAGCACCATTTCAGAAAACATATCAAAGATGTAGAAGGCCCCATGTAGCAAATCAGTTCCCCTCACCTGGCTGGCAGGTCTACAAAGTCCGGGAGTAGTCTCTTGGCCTTTGTGATAACCAATGGCAATGAGTTCTGCCAGCTATTGTGGATGCTTGGCTGGATCTTCTCATGTTCCCACTTGAAAGTGTAAGTAGGCATGCATTCTGCACCTTTCATAAACTGCCAGTGTTTCATATGTATTTATGCCTTATCTGATAATTCCTTTTCAGAATTCAAGTGCCCAACTTTCTTAAGCATATGTGAAGTTTTCTACAGGGCAGTTTCATAAGGCAACTATTATGAATGTGGGCTTTTGTTCCCATTGCAAGCAGAAGCAGCCCTTGGTAAAATTGTTTTTTCTAGCTAATGGACCTTAGAATGAGGAAATATGTTTCTTAAAAGTGGTATCGTGATATTTTGGGGGTTTTATAGTTAAAACCAAAATGTAAAAAGAGCAGAGTAAATAAAATAAACTAAACCCATTACCTTGTTCTGTTAGAGACTGTGGGTTTGCCTCTGATTTTACCTCTCTCCTAGCATCAGTGTTCTTCCTCCCTCCTCCTACGCTGGTGTCCCTGCCCTCCATCAAATCACACTGTGCACAGAATGCCAGAGTGATTTCATTCTGGTCAGCCTTTTTTTAAGACATCTATGCATGTGGACTTAAAGAACAAGGCGGTCTATATCTGGAGGCCAGAATAGGTGAGGCCTGTCTCTAGCTCAGAGAAAAATCCTGCTTGCCACCATCTCTGTTTGATTTTGGTACTTGACAGCACCCTCTCAAAAACGTCTTGCACACAACACCAGCAGCTAAGAGGAACAGTGCTGTATGCCAAGGGAGCGGGGGATGAAGGTCTCAGATCCAGACCTCTCTTAATAGCTCTGTGACCAGATTGTTCTGTGACTTTGTGAAAGACTTTGAACTTGTCTCTGTCTCCCTTCCTGCTACTGGAAAATATGTAAATAATCCTTTTCTCACCATGGCTTCTGTGGCTTTACTGAGGCTTCATTAGTGGATGCCCACGAAGCTTGGGGGGGGCAGGGGAAACTGCTGTTTTCCTGAGTTTATTTCAGTGATGTGCTTAGTGATGCCAGAAGTCCATAAGCTCACCCTTCTGAGACAATGGTCTGTATTTCTTAATGAATTTCTTACATTGAATGTTGTGAAAGATTCAGACAAACTGCTTATCTTATGGTGCCTGGGTATCTCAGAAGTGTAATGGTTATCCAGGACCTAGTGGAGTTAGCCTCTTTTCTTCCATCTGGTAATGTCCATTATCAAAGTCAACTTGAATTTTGATCCAGAAGGGTAAGTGATCAGATTGCCACTTATGTGGAACCCTTACTCTGTTGACAGTTCATTGCAGGTGTGCGTGCAAGTAAGATAACTGCAACTTCTCATGCTGCTGATGAGCTTCGTTCATTACATTTCCATTTTAAGAATGTCATTTTGGGCAGATCTGTCAGTTGTCAGAAACCTGTCAGAGCTTGTCAGCCTCATTGGTCTATAAATGTGTCTTTGGGTCATCTGCGTTACCGCTGAAGGTTTTGGCTGTGGGTATCGAGATTCTGTCTTGACAGTCGTACAGAAGGCAGGTAGATGCTGTCAGGGACCATGGCTGAGAATAGTGTGATGCATGGCATTGACTTCTGCTCCTGTGTCAGGGCAAGTGCGTGTTTGGGAAGAAACATGCCTTTTTTTCTAACCCTTCCCTTTGCTCTTTTGAATGTTACTTTTCATCCGAAAGCATAATCCTGTCTGCTCCTCACCTGCCTTCCACATTGCTTTCTGTTTCTGACTTGGGAGTACAGGTCTAAGTGTTCAGATGCCCACAGATATCCAGGGATCAGCAGTTACCAACTCTATGAAGCAGAGGAAGGTACCTATGTAAGTAATTAATATGGATGTTTATTGTTTGTTTCCAAGTGTCACTTCTCGGTTCTGCTTATAGAAAGCATTGGAATGCATCTAGGTCTGCCCATTCCCTTGCTGCTACAGCTGCTTTCAGGGAGTGGCAGGCTTCTTCAGTGGGTGAATGAAATAAAAGAGGAAGAGGAGAGTTCGTCAAATGCTCCAGGGTACTCTTCCAATCAAAAAGTCAGGACAGACACAAATGAATACAGTGGAGAAACCTGTGGAGCTTGCTGTAATCCTTGTGATGAAGTAGTTTAAGAAGTCTTTTGAGTTTCAACCCAAAGACTTTGTCACTGGTAACAAAGGTTTACCACCTGAGGAGACCAGTGTGATGATTACTGCTAACTAACAGTTACTGTCTGAGCTGTGATGTGTATGAGACTGTTCTTGCTTTCCACGTTGGAAGGGGAAGGAAGAGTGGCATTGCTGATATTACTCATGTGCTAACAGGGGTAGAAGTGGTGTCTTTTAATGGCAATCACTGTATAGGATTTCTCCATACAAAAAAAATGTAGCAAGGGCTATACTAGGTCGTATCAAGCCCAGTATCCTGTCTCAAACAGTAACCACATGTCTGAACCCCAGATCAAATGAGACAAAGTCATTTCAAATTCAGCATGAGCATTCTGAGGAGATGGAAACATCCTTCCTCTTTAGGAAACCCTTCCTCTAATTCCTTTCGTGTTCGTTCTTTTAGCACATTTGGAGGCTCTCTGATGTTCAAGATTACATTAACAGGGTTCCCCCTGCTGTTTCTATTGAATTCAGTTAATATAATGAGTTCATTGTTAAATTAAACAAAATAAAGCCTTCCATGTGGCAGAAATACCACTGAGATCCCATAATTTCCACCTAATAACTGGTGTCTGTACTAAGCGCTTGTAAGTTCAATGGTGGAGAGTATGACTCTGCCAGACGTATTAAACGTTTCTCATAAAAGCTCTGTTTGGATGCATAATGGTTCATAAAAGCAATGTGCCTGTGCCATGGAAGCCAAGAATTTCATCTCTAGCCCAGTGAATTCATTTCCATGGGGCTTTCGTAGTTTACCTGTGCATGCTTAAATCCTCAGGGTGTTTCTGTGGCTCGGTGTAAACCCAAATAGTTGTGAAGAGTTACAGCTCAGACTGTTGATTCACTCTGATGTTTATGATAACACAGATGGGTTCTGGGAAGGGCTTGGGCCATCCCTTCTGGCAGCACCAACCACTGACATCTCTACTTGTTCAGCATCTATATTTTATGTTCTTTTGAGACCACTGCAGTTCTGCCATGTCATAAGGAAGTTTTATCTTTTTAAAATTAGAATGTTTTGTTCTGCCATCTGTTATTCCTCTGCCTGAAATGCTCATTATTTATAGTGGCTCTTAGGGTTTTTATTCTGGGTGTACGTCTCCTTTTGTGGACAAATGCAAAGGCTAGCTGCAAACAAAGTGGGTGTATATTAATTCAAGCATCAGAGCCCTGAGGTCCTAGGATGATAGGCATCAGTGATCGCAGGATTTGTACTGAGTGGATGTCACCACAGAACATTATACTTGGTCGTTTCTTAATTTACTTACACACATTCTTTTTTGTTTGTTTTTCTGCCGTTTTCTGTGATGTGCTTGTAAGAACTGCAAAGATGTTTAGCCTTGAGGCTTGTCCAGACCTGGAAAAAGGCAAGATTTAATTTTGCTGTTTGTTTTACTCGGTTCTGATCTCAAAATGAGACAGGCCTGCTGTGGGTTTGCAGACTTACTCACATTCGGAGAGGATTGTAGGGCTTGCATTTTGGTCCATTGCTTATTGAAATCCCATTAAATGTAATGCCTGCTTTTGATGAATTGAAACACTTGTTTGGTTGGTAACTTAAGTCTGAGCCACAGGGCTTTGACACTTCAGTAAATACTTGCAAGGCATGTGCCTGTGTGGATCAAAACCTGCGATGATTGCGTAAGCCCCTGTGAAATGAAACTGCTGAGTTGCTACTGATGCTTGCTCCTCGATGAGAGTTTATTTAATGTTTGGAAACTAAAGTGTAGTTAATGTCATTACCATTCTTTCAGGCTTTATTCTTATAAAATATAAAGAAAATAACACACCACACCAAAACACCACTTCTCTAAAGTTACTTTTCTCTAAGACCTTTACAGGTTAAATGTGTTTTAGAGTTTTCCTTCAGTTGAGTGGCACAAACTATTAAATGTTAACGCTAGAAGGTTGCTATTGCAGCTGCTAGACCATTTGAAACATTAACGGTGCTACAGGAAGTTGCTTTTCTGGCCTCTTAAGTGTTTCTAAATGTTCGATAGATTTATTTTTGTTAAACTCTTACCTCTCTTGCCCTCCCCAGAAATCCATCTGCAGCTCAGCTGTTCACAATCCAGGCCTGTTTAGATTTTGTTCATGAAACCAAGTGTGAAATATGTGGCCACAAGCCAGCCCCTGTCCCATAAGGCTGAGATTGCTGAAGTCTTCTCAGAAGCTGAAAGAAAATGAAAGAGGAGAACAAGCCTGTATACTGATAGAAGCAGATCTCTGCAAGATCCAGTTTTGTTTAAACATGGCTTGTTTGCAGGATATCTCCAAGTGAGTCAAATCTTCCTGTAAGGTTCAGTTCTACTCTTAATGGGTTCAGTGCTGCTGAGAGAAGAGTGCAGAGGCAGGATGCCAGGGATTACTCCTATTGCTGACTTAGTCACTGATCTGGTGGGTGTCCACAGGTGAATCATCTTACCTCCCTTTGTCTCAGTCCCCACGTGTAATCTGGTTATGTGACTGTGTGTTCAGAGAAGTAGTCACAAGTTGCCTTGCCTCATGGTGATGTGGAGTGTAAAAGTGTTCTGCTGCCTCAGAACAGAGGGATGTTTTGAACGGGGAATGTTTCACAAGTGACCTCGGAGCATAGATGTCTGCCCGCTGGCCTGACGAGAAGACCTGGACTTCTGTATGTGCAGCTACTTCCATCTCTTGGTGAAGTTTTGAGCCTTGAAAGAAAGACATCTGCTTGGCCCGATGTGGTTGGTCAGAAGTGGTCAACAGGCCCATAGCTCTGCTTCCTCTTTGTGAGGGGATGGCACGTCCTTGCCCTTTCTCTCAGCATTTAAGTAGCTTTATGTCTTTCTTTTTTTTGTTTTGCCCTTGGTTGTTATTCCTTCTACATTTTTCTTCTCTCTTTCAAGCCTTCTCCCTCAGCCCTTGACAGGGCTTGCTCCATGTGGTGCTTTTCACTGTGGAATTAGGAAAGGAGCCAAAGATGTTCTTACTTTGTAAGGCTTTGAAGGCAAGGGTGGGTGAGCAGTACTACTATGGCTGCTGTTTTGTCTTTTAGTTTTCTTTGTGGGGGTTTGTGTGCTTGCTTTTCTTCCTCTTTAGGGGCAAAAAAAAGCAGCAGGTGGAGCAGCATCAGCAGGTGAAATAGTTATTTGAGGGAGAAGCCAGCCCCAGCAAGTGTGATGTCTGGGAAGGGACGTGGGCACAGGGCACTGCATGGGCTCTTCTGCACACTGTTCCCTGATAAGAGGCCGTTAACTCAAATGAGGATAGACAGACGAGAGCTTCCGAGCCAAACTGGGATTCCTGGCAAACATCAGATCAGGCTGAAAATACCGCTTCGAGTTAGTGATACAGTTGGAGGTGTGACAACCCACACAGATCAGTTTGAGCAACTGTGCTGGGGAAAGTATTGGTTTTATCTACTGTTAAATAAGACAACATGTCTAGCTGTAAGACAGGAGGAAGATGGAGTTGGTATGAGGAGCAGAGGGCATGAAGAAGAAGAAAATCCTGCTCCAAGGTCACCTTTTACTGCAGGGATGGGAGATTGAAGAGAACGTTCATGCTGCTTTTGATGGCTAAGGGCTGCTGCACTCCTGGCAAGTCTCTCGGGAACAGTTCAGGAAGATCTGCTGCCGTACCTGAGGCAGACACTCATTTATCTGAGACGCTGTGTTCCGACTGCTAACAACCAGCTCAAATTGGCTGCTTTTTCCACATTTGTCACAGAGCCAGCCGCATTGTCTCAGCTGTGCCTCTCCGAACAGGGAAGAACAGACCCAGAAAAAGTTTTGGAGTCGTTATTCTTAGGCATTTCTCCCCCCCCATCTTGTCTCTTTAGTTTTCTTTCTTTTTCTTGAGCTGTGTTCATAACCCTCCTTTCCTTTGTTGCCTTGACATCTCGGACTTTTCCCCATCTCTTCTCCTTAAGGTATGTACTCTGTCCTCACAGCGTGTTGGTGTAGTACCCACTGATAAAAACCCAACTCTCACAAACTCCAAACCCCTGAACTGTCTGCCCCATCAATGTCTAATACTCTCATGGCACCAGAGGGTTCTCTGATGGCATTGGAGCAGGGAATGAGGTAAAATGGCTGATGAAGCACTCTCCATTTGGATGATGATGTTTGAGTCTTGTGCCTCCTAGCGTTTTTCTTCCCACAAAGGGATTTCTGTCAGGGCATCCACAAGGAAAATTTCTACCAGGAATGTTGATGAATCCCTGCTCAAGCTAAGTGGAAGTAATATCAATAAGGAGCAACAGCGCTGCTGTGATCTGACACCTTTGCCTGCCAAGCAGTGTGTTGTCTTCTGGGGCTAGGATTGGTATGTCAACTGCCTTCTGGTCTGCGACAGAAGTGATTTTGTCACTGAAAGACTGAGTATCCAGCACATGATACTACCAGGTGGGACAGTTGTAGGTGTTTGCACATCATTTCATGGTAGTACAGGTGTTCTCAAAGACATCTTCCAGTTAGGTAACTCATCCTAGGTTAGTGACAAAGCCGGGAATGCTATAGGAACCTCCCTGGGCTCCAGACCAAAGGCTTCTGGGCATTACCTAAAGATTAGAATATACTGAGTGTCCTTTTCAGCTCATTTTCCAGGGATCAGCGAGTAGCAATCACAAGAGTTAATGGTTAACAGAAACATTAATTGTTTTATACTAGACAGCATTTAGGAGATAAAATTCCTCTAGTGGTGCTGCAGTTAGGAGTGCCTTGGTTTTTATCTCCTTAGTAGTTGGGTAGGATTTAGTTCCTTTAGTTGGATTGCTAAATATTTTCACCTGTGAATACTACCACTGAGACTGGGGGTGTCCATTGTTGTCTTACATGGCTTTTGTTGGTGCTATTTGCCTTTTCCCAGCTGTTGGAAGACTATGTTAGTTGTCCATAAGATGACTGGTGAGCAAACAATAGAACATCTCTGTATTTGCAGTATCTGTGGTCATTTCTAGAGAAAGAATTTTAAATGCAAAACCTCTGTCCTTGTGTGCTCTGCTCTAATTCAGTCCCCAAATAAGTAGGGTCAGCTCGGTTGCTGCTGGGGTTGTGAAGATGCTCTCCAAGATGTGCTTTCTCCTTTTCCCCTCTCCAGTAAGTTTGTGTGTCCCCCTCCCCATTTGCATCAGTTACTTCAAAATGTGGAACTAACTAACTGGGCTTTGATGATAAAAGAGGAAGTTTCTACTTGTGTCTGTGGCTGTAGTCAGAAATATCTAACAGATCTTCTGGAGAGAAATGCTATCGTGCCTTAAAGCAGTAACATCTCCTCTGCTGTAATGGCCCATGAGCGAGGTAGTGGTAGAACTGACAGGATGATCATACTGGTCCTGTTGAGAGACAGCCGCTGTACAGCTGGAGGAGTTGCTAAAATGAAACAACCAAATCATTTGTAGAAGCAAATCCATTCCTGTGCTTAGGAGCATTTGCCATGGAAGGCAAACCAGCACCACAGAGCTGGTCCTGGTCCAGGGTTGAGGGGCCATGCACAGCCAGGTTTGGGTCTAGTCTCCCGAGGACATGTGTTTTCTCTTTGATAGCGCCCTGAAGAAAACACCCTGTTCTTACTGCAGGCCTCGTTATGGCAAGTATTTGTACTGGGTACCAGGGGAATTATGTGTTTAAATCCCTTTGAAAAATCAGTTTAAGTCCATTCAGAGTAAAGTCCAGTTGTGTTGTTGTCCCTGTCAGAGTTTCTGGTGAAGGAAATCAGTGCGATTTCAGATTCAGTACAAAGGAACAACAGAGTTTAAAAAGATGTAAAATGTCAGTGGTGTGGAAACGTGGAACAAGTCTGTGCAGCTACCACTGCAGGCAAATACTATGTATGAGCAACATACACACATAGTAAGGAGCAAAACACTGTGGAAATGGATGTTTGGGAACTCCTTAGTAATTGACTCATTTCTAAACTCTTAATAATGCTGTTATAGGTTCTGCTCAAGTTGACCTGATGAGGAATTGGTAGAGAAAAAAAAGTTACCACAAGTCTGTAATGGTTCTGTAGATTGTAGGCCTCTGAATAGAGATGACAGAAGCATGACCCTTGGGTTAACTGCTGCTCAGCAAGAGACCCGCACCTTTCTGAAACATCCTTTCTAGCTGTGTACAAGCAGCCTGGAACAGATAGGGGCAATTGACTGTTGCAGAATATAACTGAAACACTGTGCTCACGATGAGCTGGATGCGTGCTGGGATGGAGAGGTTCTTCAGGCCAGACTCCTGCTTGCCATGAAAGCTGTGACTCTGAGGTGGCCAATCAAATTAGTTTTGTTCATATTATTTTGATCACTTCAGGTGTGTTGGCATCAGATAGAATTGATCTTGATAGCTTGTCATGGGTTGTCTACACTGATCAGGTGGCTGAAGCCATAAAAGCTGAAGTAGGGGCACGTGGGCTTGCTGTATTCCTCAGCATGTAGAAGGGTCCCTGAAATGCAGGCACTGTTTACTTGAATGGCGGAGTCCACCTTTTTCTTCCACTCCTTTCGTCTGTGTTGGGATGTCCAGGGGTCTCATCAGTATGGGAAATTAAGTCCTTTGGTAGGAAATGGTTATACTGAAAATTACAATAAAGTAACACCAATTATGCTGCAAAGGCCTTTAATAAATAGTTCTTACACATACTGAGAACGATCAAATAAAAGGAATTATTTCTAATGTATCTGCTTTTAGTAGCACCTGCATTGTTTTAGGTACAAGGCAAGCGTAAAATCTGCTTTTATTTAGAGTGTCACTTGAACTCTCCTGGAAGTAACAAGGCTGTTTGGTTACAGGCTGAAAAGGGCTGCTTGCAGTCTTCTTTGTTTTATGTATCAAATCTGGAGGAAAAGCCTCAAGCACTGTTTGCAGATCAGGAGTTCTTCATGTTACTGATTTCTGTAAAATACTAAACATTTATATTTATTATTGTTCCAGAATAAGCTTGTGGAATCGCAAAACTTTCTGCAAACCTAGGCTGTAAGATGTGGATTTCCCGTTAGAAGTGTAACCAAAGAAAGAGAATTCTGAATGACTTGTCTTTAACCTAACTGGTGCTTTATGACTCCATACACTCAATGTAGTAAGCAAGCAAAGTGAATACTGAACTTCATATACCAAAATAGGAGATTTTTCTGACTCTCCTGTTATTATTCGGAAGACTTTTTAAGAGTTTCTGTGATTTGTAAGTATGTTGAAAGCTGCTTTAAGAGGAACATATAATATCCAGCAAAGTGCTTGCAAAATTTACTCTAGACAGTTCCTACCTTATGAGTTATTATCGCTGACCTTCTTTGTGTGTTTAACTTACAGGGGCACTAGTTTACCATAGCTGATTTCTGATTGCCAGGATTAGGAAGTTACTTCCATTTCAAAACCATATTCAGACAAAACTCTTCTGCAGAGCTCCTGAATATCACAGGCTTTTTCATTTTGGTGGGGTTTTTGTCAGATAATCCGTGGGCTTCAGAACTGAAAATATCCTTATTATGAATGACAAAGCTAGTTTAGATCAGTCGCAGAGGTTTCTGGAGTGGATTTCTCTCTCTTTATGCAGAACCATTGGTAATTGTTTCTTTTCCAACTGAAATGAAACGTGGTTTCTAGTCAGACTTAATGATTATGCTATGTTTATTGTTAAATATTCTTTTAAAATGACATTAAATAATCCAGATACAGTTTAACATTGGCTGATTTTGACAATAGTAGTTTATTCCCTGCCTAAGCAACTATGTGTATTTCCCCTGTTGGAGATCAGGGTGGTTTGAAGACATTTAATGCTGTTACACGGAAATCTGCAGTGTGACCACTTCTCTTATTTATGAAAGCATGGGTGATCACTTGTGACTGAATCCAGTCATAATGTCAATGTTTATTAGGAATATGAAGTCATTAGCAAGCTGATTCTTTTCTAAGTTACCACTTGGGGATGAAAATGTTTGTTTACATCTTGGTTTATATCTGTTTGATGCTGCAGCATTTGCAACACTTAGAAGTATCATGCTAATTGTTTTCATTTCTCCCCTTTGGTTACTCAAATGGCCCATTTGACTATGGCAATACAGGACTCAGATTCCTATGGCTATGTATTGGCTCATATGCCCTTAATTAAGGAAAATGGAGATGAGTGTGTAGCGCTGAGGGAGCTGCTGCCAGTGCACATCCCAGAAGAGCAGCAGGCTGCGAGGGCAGCAGAAGAGGTGCCCATTGGCTCCCGAAGGCCTCCCCGGTACTAGAGTCACCACCACCACCCCCCTGTCCCGCGCTCCTCTCCCCAGTTAATCCGGCCATGTGCCTGCATGCTCAGCAAGGCGGATTACTTTAAGTCTGCATATTTTCATCTTTCCTGGGTCCAGGTCAATTTACTGGCTGGGCACAGTGAGCAGGCACAGACTGGTGTGGTGTGGTGCAGAAGCAGCCAGCTGAACTCTCATAAAAGGCAAGACATCAATTTGAGATGTTACTGCATTTACAGGTTCTCCTGCTGGATAAATCACAGGAAAGCCGAGCAAAATAAACAGCCAGTTTTTTTTCCCCCACCCCCCTTTCTTTGTGGCAAGGTGATTATATTTGAGAAGTGCAGGAATTTCCATCTTTCCAGTGACATCCTATGAGAACCCGCTTAGCAATGAATAGTGACAGCAAATGCTGAAGTGGAAAAAATATTTTCATCCATCTGCACTAATCTTCTTTCACTCCAAGATTTAACAGGGGAAGGGGATGAGAAAGGAATCAGAAACATCTTGAAAGCTTGGCTTAAGCTTTTAGCTTTGCCAGCTCATTCCCTAGTCAACGAAGAAAGCGCCAGACTTCTGCATTTGTGGTGGGGATACCGGGGTTTTATTAATTGAGCATTGATGCCTGCAGACATTATTACCAAAAATAAATAACTCAATAATGGCCTCCAGATATAAAGAGAGGAAAGAAAAAGTCACGGCTGAACAGAGGGGGTTCTTTTTTGACAACAGACTGGAATACACAGTGTGCAACCGGAAAAAGCATAAATTGGTAACTTGAGGTTGACAAGCTGTAAAAGTATCCTGGGTATTTCTGCTGCTGCATAATTTATGCCTTGTTACGCCATCAAAGCAGTGATCACCCATGTTATTCCGGCACAGATCTCTGCCTTTGGAGCCCTGCTGAACCCATAACAAAACCGGACAGATTTAAATGCTGTGACTTAGTCTGTTGTTGCTTTATTTTGTTGGGTGTCGCATTTTCAGAGTCCTTTTCAAATAGGAAAAGCTGGAATATTGTAGTCCTTAGCACTGAATCGTAACTAAAAGTCACGTGCTTACTCAGTACTAGCCTTTCCTCACCCAGCAGAAGCCATCCTTGCAGGCATAAGGAAGTGCTGTGTTCCATAGCAGTGCATGCAAATCTTCTAAAAGCTGCAAATTCTTGTTTAGAAGCTTCAGCAAAGAAGAAACAATTGAAAAAGAATTCTTAGAAAAGCTGCTGATACTTCAGAAAGATCCCATTGCTGTGATGTGGAATGGATGGATAACAGCATGGCTGGGAAGGGAAAAACTTGAGAGTAGACAGCTTTGCTTGACTCGGTCTCTCTTCTCCCTCAGGGTGGGTCAGCTAAAAATATTGCCATGTCCTTCTACTTAAAGGAAGGCCCAAGCAAAGAACCAGAGGTAGGACAACAGGAACAAAAACATCCTTTTGAATTAAGCTTTGGCAAAATAAACCACCACTCTATATATTTTAAATGCTGTTTTGATTTGGATTTATTCCTCTTTCCACATCTCTGCTCCTTTAGTAATGTGAGCCGTGGGGGATTTTTTTCTGCATTCTGTTGTCATGTGTATTTCACTGGATATTTCTATTTCCTCTTTCTCCTGGAGAGGAACACAAAAAGACTTACCTTGGATTCAGCTTTGAGGCTCCTGGGTGGGTTGGTTGGTTGAGTGGTGGGTAGGGTTTTCTTCATACCCACTAAGAAGTGAAATACTGGCTCAGGTTTAGTGGAACAAAATAGCACAATAGATACATCAGTGTGACACATTTGGAACAGAGATAATAAAGCAGCAAGGCAGTGTAGCAGCCATGCATTAGATAGAGGTGAAACTTGAATTATATGCATGGAACTCGTACTAATAATCGTTTGTGATGATTTGTTTTTCAAAGTAATAGTCAAGTAGTTGTGAAACAAGAGTTCTGTGTTTTCCTACATGCAGGAAGTATTTGAGCTTGAGGATTTTGGCATCTAAAGCAGCTGCAGATTGCGTATAGACTGAAAGGTCATATTTGAAAAATCTGTTATTTCATGCTATTCAGTGTAGCTGCAATCCTTTAAGTAAAATATCATCATTATTTTCATCAACATCATTAGCAGAATGTGTTTGAACCCAGGTGGCTTCGGGACAAGGCAAAATAATTTAAACTAGGTTATGTACTAGCAAAGCGGCCTGACCTTAGCTCCTTCTGAATTCCAATGTCTGTGTAATGACAACCCCATTAGGAAAGGGATATGCTGCAGTGCCTGTTGGCAGAACTGGTTGATTTTACTGTGCTGGCTACTGGTTGGAGCATTTGTGTTGAGCCACTTCTGGGATACACAGTTTCAGGGCACAAAGGAAATTTCTGGCTCTTCCTGTGCAATTTGGGATATGTAAGGAAATATTTCTCTGCTCACTTCCATGCAGTAATACCTGCTATTTAATTTACCTTGGCTTTAAAAGTGTCAATATTTAAAGTGCTGTTAGTAATGTGACCCGCAGTTGGTGTTTACTATGCATTTTACTACTGTGTATTTTTATATTGCTTGATGCAGCAAAATCTTAGCTAATGTAGGATAAAGAATTACCAAATGTCTCCCTCCAGCTCACTGCTTAGTCAGTTAATGGATCCTACCTGGCTGTTGTTTCCTAAGGAAGTTAGAAATAAATGTTTTCCTTTGAATGATTTAAATTGTAATTTAGTATTTGTGGTTTCTCTCTGAAGAGAAGTGAAAACTGCCTTGAAATCCAGTTGTGAGGTTCCTGTAGTCCACCATTAAGAGGTGGGTCACTTGTTTCACTTAAGCGCAGTAAGGGAGTATTAAATAAGACACTTAGGATCTTTCTGATTCCTGTTCTTCCAAGTATAAGAATAGACTGCTTGGAAGGGCTCTGGAATCCTTGTTAGAAGCCGATAAAGGCAAGGCAGTAAGGCATATATCTGAATGACACAGGTACTGTGGAACCCAGCTTGGGGCTGGATGCAGGTTATCTGACCTCTTGAGATCCCTTCCAGTTCTATTTGTCTGATTCTGTACCAGCAAGTAAAGGCTTTTTCCTTTCTGTATCTCCCGTCCCCACCCGCAGAGGCTGTTGGCTCCCTGTGACAGGGTTGTTGATTTTGCTGCCTGCTTTCTTTGCCCAGAAAAATGGGGTCTCTGTCCTGACAGGACTAAAACACCCCTGCAATGCAAGTACCTACAGTAGAAGTTCATTTGGTCATTTAGAGGCTGCATCATTCTGCTACTTCAGGTGTCACTTCAGACATGACTTACGCCATCACTCCAGCTTACCATCATTGCCTACCCTCCTTTGGGGGCCACGCAGAGTTCTCAGAGCAAAAACATGGTCATACATTCAAAATTTCAAGATCTGGCTCTGCAGTAGTAAGTGTAAATGCATTTGGCAGAATTTGGATTCAGGATATAAACAGAGGGGGGAAATTTGGGGATGGTTTGGGGGTTTTGTTGGGTTTTGTTTCTTTTTCTTCTAAATCTACGGCAGGTGAAATCATTATTTGGGGGTGTGTGATATAAGCCAGGGAAAACAATATTGCTAGTAATTGCCATGTTGTCTTTGATTAAATCACTGTTTTCAATATTTGTTTGCTTTTTCTAAGAGCTTTGTGAACCTCTATTTTGATTTCTTTTGGTTCTAATCTGAGTCTTTGTGCTTTTGGGACAAATGCTCTGAAGGCTGGTGTTTTGCCAAAACGAACACTAGAGCACTTCCAAAACGATTTAAAATGAGAACTAAAGAAAGCCACTTTGCTTCTGAATGAGGAGTCTTTCAAAGAATTTAATGATCTTTAATACACAGTAATTTCACTTTAGCTAATTTGATTTAACTTGACTTGAATGAGGCTGTGCAGACAAGCACCATGTCCCACTGATTTTCTGTGGGACTTGAGCTCTTCAATAAAATACTTGCAAAAATGATAAGGGTGCATTTGAAAATATTGACTGCTCTTGTCCTTGGCTTGAGAAGTACTTCAAAAATATCATATTTAGCTTTAATAGCACCTTTGACAATTAAGGAGAATTTAACAAACCCGCTTGTATTTTAAGATCTTCTTTCAGCATTATGGGACACAGTATGGTCACTCAGAAGCTGATGATGCCACCGGCTTGGAATTCAGCTCCAAAAGGTGTAGCCCCCACATAACAAAGGAAGTTATCCTCATGTGCATAACATAAGTAAGTTGCTGGAAGGAACAGTGTAGGAAAGCCCTACTACAGCTTTTTCATTGCTTGTAAAAATTAGCTGGGTTCTTGTTTGTTTACACCACTGAAGGAGACACTTCTCAGCTGAGAAATGAATTCTGTATCTACTACTTGCATGTCCTACGTGCTTTATATTTGCATGGTGTGTAGGGGTGTGGAAACTATTTTCACTGTTGTGTTAACAATTATTTTAGTGTTTATAATAGTCTTCGTGGTGAATTGCTCCGGAGTAGAAATTTGCAGAGCTATAACTGCTGCATGATAGACCAAGGAGGAAACACCGAAGAAGTAAGCATTACAGCAAATTAAGTTTGCGATACTGTGTGTAGCAAGACAAGAAATACATTCAGCTAACAACTGGCCATGGGTAATTGAATAATTGGTCCCTCATATGCCTGGAAGGCCATACTATGAATTACTAATACCTTTCCAAGATATAGAGTATCTGCTTGCTTGGTTTAGTTTTCATAGTCAATGGTTGACAGAACACCTTCTGGGTTGTTTGTCTTGATCCCTGAGATACTTATCATTTTTACTCTTAAGGCATGTATCCAGATGCAGTGACTTGATTATTTGTAGGTTACTGCTTTCTCTATTGTTGTTTTCTGTAGCAAACACAAAAGGTAATGGTGACTAGGCTTTGGAGGTACCTTGAGAGGTAACTTGGCCATTCCTGTGCCTGAACGTGGAAACTTCATCTGGAGAGCATTCCTGACTGACAGGCATGTGCCCACCATAACTCCAAAGATGAGCATTCTGTAATTACTCAGATACTCCATGTCAAGTATTTACAACATCCGATCTAAATCTGCTTTGTTGCATCTTAAGCTCAATACTTTTTCAGTGCCGTCCTCAGGAGACGGGGGAAAAATGCGATGACTCCTCCCTTCAGCAAGCTTTCAGTTATTCAGAGACTCCCATTGTATCTGTTCAGTGTTCTGGTATCTAGACCATAAATCAAATGGGGTTTTTTTTCAGTGTTTCATTATGTCACTATTACCTACTTCTCTGAACTCCTTCCAGCTGAGCAGCATCTTCTTTTCAGATGCTTAGAAACATCAGATCCTCCCCAAAGAGTCCCTACCCAGTCCTTTCCCCATGTTCTCTGCAGTTAATAACGCCACCGAAGCTGGGTGTTTTGCCTTCATCTTTGCTGAATTACCATTTGTTTCATACCGCTCTCCAATTTAAGATCACTTGAATTCTTACCTTCATTTGCACTGCTTGGGACCCCACCTACCTTTAGACTGTTAGCAAAGTATTTTCCTTGCTGTGAAATACTGTTAATAAGTGGCTGTTTCCTGAAGCAATACCAATAGAAGACTTGGTCCAGCTGGCAAAACTGTAGCCTCCTAGCATGCCAGCATTTCTTTCTGCCCCGGAGAATTGTTGTCATCCTCATATATTTAGGCTTGGGTGGTTGGAATCTGATCCTTCTGGCCTTTCCATAGGTTTAGCTGTATACATTTGTTAATGTCTAATGAAACTGCTCTTTGCTTACATAGGTTTACAAGCTGGTATAGGACTGGCATGAAATTCATGTCCAAGGGACTACATGTCTGCTTTTGGTATACCATTACTGTTTTCTGCTGATAATGTTAGGATTGATCAGTTGTATAGATCTGTCCAGGGCTGAGCTAGGTTAAGTCATTTGACCTCAGAGTGTCTCCTCAAAATAAAATAAGGCCTCTCAGACCATTTTTGCCTATTCTTTGCAAGGGACTTTTCCATCTTCAGTTGTGGGAGACCTGACCCCCACTTGTCCCATCTGTTGCTGTACTTACTATATTGCCAATAGTCATTAGAGTAACATAGCTGTGTTGCTTCTCAAGACCGATTGTTTAAATATATTCCACTGTTCCCTTTTTTCTCTCCTGCTTGGTACCCTAGATGTCATTTAGAGAAAACAGGACTTTTTCCCTGACAGTCTAGGGAAATTATCATTAGGAAATCACTTTGGAAACTTTGAGCAGAGAAATCTTTCACAGATGATAACTCATTAAAAGAATTTAGAATTTAGACTTAATATTGGCATTGTAATCCATAAATTTGACCTGCAGAAAAATACATGATGTATGTTAGCTTGAAGCACTCCTTTTGGGGAATTAGGCCCCTAACCTCACTAACAATTGGGATGGGCTCCTTAACTCTAAAACACAAAGGTGAGAAAAATCAAATGGGCTTTTATACCACACATCTACTCAGCCACTATTGCTAAGTGAGTATGAGTCTTTGTACTTTCAGTTTCTAAGCAATTGGTTTTTTCTCAGTAATGCCAGGGGAGGAACACAGAGCATGCTCCTTTAATACTGCAAGCACTGTTCCCTGCCAGTACGCAGTTCTTCCTTGATCACCTTGCAATGGGCTCAGACAAACAAAGGCTGTGGGGCACCAGCTACTCCCCCAGCTCTCTACAAGGCATCACTGAGAGTAATAAAAGAGAAGACTCAGGTATAACAGTAAACTGAGGAGGTGGCTAGAAGAAATCAAGTGATCATGACATGGTTCTGTGCTTGATGGAGATGGATTTGTAAGCAAAATACCTGAGGCTGGTCTTTGGCTACTATCAGCTGGGAGAGGAAAGGTAAAAAACAAACAAAAAACCAACACACAGAGAGAAAACAAAAAACCCAGCCAACTTGAGCTAAAGTATTCATTTAGACACTCTTAAAAGCTAAACAAATTAAAATCACTTCATTGCATGATTGTGAGATTAGACAGAGTTGTTATCTGGGAAAAGCGTGTTTAATAGATGGTAAATGAGACAATAAAATACTTGAAAAAGCTCCTCAGATTTAATTTCTTAATTGAAAATAATTATTTAAATTGCTTATATCAAAAGTATAAAAACCCTATTGAAATCTACAGATCATTAAAAATGTAAATACAATGAAGAAAGTAATGATAAGGTGTATCAATGGCTAAAAATGGATTGGTTTTGCAATATTTAGTATTTTTTAGAGCCTTTAGAGAAGTATTCATTTAGTTATAGTAAAACTTTGTCTATTCCAGACCTCCTTAGGTAAATGAGCAGTTATGATTAGTAAATGGCTTGTTGGAATTGCAGCACTGCTTTCCACTGTAGCTATCATTTATAGATGAGGCTTGTGAATGTGGGAATGGAAGCAATCTCAACTGTATTATTGTAATTAGTCTTCAGAAGCAAATATTGTGATGCAGCGTAGCCCAAATCAGTGCTTTTTGCCTCGCTTGCTTGCTTCTTTTGTGTTCCTGGTGATTGAAAGAGGCACAGATAAAGCAAGGTGGAGTATGCAGCATACTGTATATACTCAGTGTATAGCATATTGTTACAAACTAAGCATCAAGCTCAACTCCCTGGTCTCCCTGTCACTCACAAATAGACATTGATGGTAAGGCACAGGGCATCTTACTTGATTACTGGCAGTTTTAATTGTACAGAAACACGCATCCATCTTTTTTCTGAAGGTTGATTGTATATTTGGGGGATAAAAAGCGTATTTGAAACTTGCCGCTGACAGCGCCTATGTTCAAGAAGTAATTCGCGTAGCAGCCAATAGGTTTTTCCTTGGCTGTATATGGGTTACTGACCACAAACATTTGGATATTGATGGCATAATCCTGCCTGTCATCAAACTTTGGATGCATTTAATAGTAACACGTAGTAATGTAGTTGTAGTAATGTAATAATTCTAATGGTAATTAGATGGGAATTAAGTTGTTAAATAGTTATTAAAAATTTGTCGAAATATCTGCCAGTTCTGCTAGCACTGGGTATGGGGAATCAGGCTTCCAGTACTGTAAGGAGTAATTTGTGATTTCCTGCATATATATCATCCCAGTCTCAATTTAGTAATTTCCCTTACTCAATTTAGTAAGTTCCCTTACAGTACTACAAACGAGTTTAGCATTCTCTCCAGGCTTTTTTGGATATGACACCCATACAGAATACAGGCTCTAAGAACAGAGAGGGTTTCCTTCCTGCTCAGGGGAGGGGCTGACCGCTTCAGACAGCATAAAGTTGAAATAGGAGTGGAAATGCAAGAGACAAAATCTATAGGGCAATTTCATGGTAAGTGCTGACTTGAAGCAGCATCAACATTATCGCTTAGAACTGAAGGATGGTCTCCAGAAAATCTTCCATCCTGCTGTTATAAATTCACTTTAATGAACAGCAAACAAAAGGTTGCAGTGGATGGTTGTGACTGATTGCTGACGAAGTTGTGGTGTTCTGCAGCTGCCAAGACTCCTGCTGGCAAAAGACATAATATGTATTGCGACAGGTCATGTAATGGTAAATGAACACTTGCTGCCTCTGTGGCAAGTGGATTGATTATTGTGACCACCTCCAAACAGGTTTGGCTTAGTTTTACAAGTGTGTGTATTTGCCCCTGCTGTGTTCAAGTCAGAATAGGAGTTCAGATAACAGAGCTCAAAGCAAACATGATAGTGATGTGCAGAGGAGCTAGTTTCAGCTTTTCCAATAAATACCTCTCGTGTATATATAAATACATGAAGGTGTATAAATGTACATTATTTTTTCTTGCAAATGTGATTTCATTTTTCAAAGGTCAGTGTACTTTATTTGAAGGTAACAGTCAATATTTGATTGCCAGGCACTGACTTCACATTATTACCTGTGGTCTGATAAAAAGGTCTCTGTTGAAAAATACCATTGAGCTTTCTTAATACATTCTTAATGCATTTTAACCTTCTTGGTACACTTGAGAAAATTGCAAGAAAGCCCACTTTAAGAATTACTCAGCTTGGAGCCTGAGGTACAGAACTTGTCTCAACAAAATATCACATCCATTGCTTAAAATGGGAATTTGAGTATATCTACAGGAGTATTCACTGCTGTACATCCAGAAGAGAAGGGTCCTCTCACTAGTGAGATGTCTGGGTTGTGGGAGAGACAGGCAGGCTTAAATCAGCACAAGCTCTGGTATGTCTCAGTCTCATTTTGGGGTATCCTGTTTGAAATGCTGATTAATTGTTCACTGGACCAAATATATGTGCAACTCACTTTCCAGCTTTTAGCCATTCGAGAACACATTTAGGTTTGGGATGGTAAAGTTCAAGTCCTCCTTCTGCCTGATTTGGTGCCCTTGTCTCACGTGAGTGCTTAAGCTCCTGAACTGTTAACTGTTCGAAGAACGTGCTTTTGCAAAGTTGTCAAGGCTTTCACCTTCTTTCCAGTACCATTCTGAAAGTATTTTCCAACTCTTCATGCTATACAGTTCTTGTTTTTGTGCCAGCCACAACTGTAACTTCTGGCAAGAGTCAGTTTGGACTCTAGTCAACACCACGATCAAGGAATACAGAAAAGTGCCCTAAAGCCAGTTCTGCCACCCACCTCCAGAGCTGTGTCAAGCATGCTGAGACCTAAGCCCTGCATGTGCTGTGCATGTGCTCCCCTTAATTATGTTTGACAGGGGGCTGAGAGATACCATGTTGTGGTGAAAAGATTTTCTTAAAATGCTGATTTTTTTTTTTTTTCCTGTTAAAGGCATTCATATGTATCCTTCCCATGCTTATCCATATGCATATATACATATCCTTAATACTTATCCTTAATCCGAATCGAGATGTGTTTGCAGAGATTGAGTCTTTGAGCTGTTTGCCATGAGGGATTTTTCTTTTTTTCTATCTCTAGAACACCTTGCTCAGGATCCTACATCATGTTCTCATACGCTAACAGGGAGTGTATTTGCCATGCAGAAATACTGCTTGGACTGAGGTGAAAACAGAGTAGCACTGAATTATCAGGGGTATATAAGCATCTGATGCCCTTGCTGTGTCACTGGAAAGCAATTTTCCCCCAGAAACTGTCTGCTAAGTGATTTTGAAATTGTGTTAGGTAAGAACCATGAGCTACATGCAGACATCTAAGATTTAATTGCTTTAAGAAGTAGTTCTCATGTGGAACAACTGCTGAAGTATCAGTCTTGTAGGAAACTGGTGGTAAATGATGTGCGGGAGTGGAGACTCAGACCAGGACAACCTTTAGAACAAAGCAAAGCAAATGCTTGCCTGGCTCTGTGTCAGTGGGAGGCCACTGTGACCCTGCAGCAGTTGATTTGCTTAGCATGTTACTGCTGTTATGCTAATTAGGTGTTTCTTGAACTAAGAGACTGTCAGTTCCGAGTTCCAAAACCTCTTTTTCTTAAAATAAAATGAGGCAGATGAAAGTTTCTTGGAAGTGCACGATTCCAGGCTGCTTCAGTCTTTCTCTGCACTTGGCTTTTACAGCCACTACAAAGCTCAGTTCTTTTTTGATAATGAAAAATGCTGTGTTATCATTAATTCATCCTTAGAAGCACAAAGTAAACAGAACTGTGTTAAGTAATAAGGCTTTAAATGCTTAAAAGAAATTGACAGTTCTGATGAGGAAGGGCCTCTGCTTGCAAGCTTGCAAGGAACTCTTCACAGAGGTGGATAAATGGGGGAATGGTGGAGGCACTGACTTTTCAGACCTGTAGGGTAATAGGTTAGGTGGATGAAGTCCTAAACTGATTCCTGGTGTCAGCATGACTTTCAGGATTGGGAGAATCAACTGTGATTTGTCGTAAAAGCAGAAGTCTGTCTATTCAGAGAGCAGGATGATACTTATGTATGTAACAGACTTGGGTAACAGTTGTGAATAGTCAGCATTCTGTGCGCATAGAAACTGTAATCTCCAACTCATTTTTCAGTTCTAACAAGTAGGGAAGTAAATTATTCAGAGAAATTTCTAGAATCAGTGTGATCCATCCTTAGCAGTTCAGTTTCCAGAGACCAAATAATTAGTTCTCTGCTCAGAAATAATCTCAAGAAATATAATGACTGTCAAGCTTGTCTTAAATAGCTTCTTTCCTTGGCAAAACAGTATTTGGTATGTGCAGAGACCAGGGAGTAAAATGCATTAGCTATGGTATTTGTTTTCAGCAAACGTTTCTCATATATCAGGGTCATTTTGGATTTGGGCGGTTTTTTTGTTGGTTTTTTTTTGTTGTTGTTATGCTCTTGAGCTTTCTGCTTTTCCTTCTGTGTCACACTTTGGAAGGCACACATCACTTCAACATGAACGTTTGGAGAGGGGTTCTGTATGATGGAATGACTTTCAAGCCACTATCAGTCCCAGTGTTGGTGGAAGTGGGCCAGTTTGCATTCAGAATGTCAAACTGCAGTTCTAGCAGTGATAAATCCTCATGATTGGTTCAGACTGTTACAGGCAGCATGCCCTTTTGCAGGCATCAAATCCAGGTGCAGGCTGAACTTGCCCTCATTTTTGCATGCTGGAAATTTCCAGTTGGGATCCGAGTCTCTTTCAGGCCTGCAAATGTTGCATTTTGTATTTGTCAAGGAAGATAGTAATCTACAGTTATGCTTTGATGTGTAGTGCTGTAGCAGTGTAAATCTGGACCAGTGTTATTAGTTTAGCTTTTTACCTCAGCCTCTATCTGCTTTCTGAATCTTACTGTTTTAGAGAATGTCTTCTCCAGTGAACAGTTTTACAGTGCTGCCTCATGAACCCAACATGGGTTTTAGAGCCCTAGAATCCCAGACTGGTTTGGGTTGCAAGGGACCTTAAAGCTCATCCAGTCCCAACCCCTGCCACGGGCTGGGACACCTTCCACTAGAGCAGCTTGCTCGAAGCCCCATCCAACCTGGCCTTGAACACTGCCAGGGATGGGGCAGCCACAGCTTCTCTGGGCACCCTGTGCCAGTGCCTCAGCACCCTCATAGTGAAGAATTTCTTCCTAATGTCTAATCTCAATCTCCCTTCTGACAGTTTAAAACCATTCCCCCCTTGTCCTGATCAGAAGGCAGTTATAAGGTGTCCACAAAGCATTGTCTTCTCCAGGCTGAACAAGTCCAGCTCTGTCAGCCTGTCTCCAGACCACAGTTGCTCCAGCCCTCAGAGCACCTTCATGGTGTCCTCTAGACTCCCTCCAATAGCTCCATGACCCTCTTGTGTTGGGGCACCAGCACTGGAGCTGGTGAATCTTAATTTACCTAAGGGACTTGGCCATAAGAAAAAATTCCTTCCATAAAATGCACTAGCAGCCATCAGTTGCCCCACCTATTGGAGGCAAGTGAGAGGTGAACATGAAGCCAAGTAAGATTTCAGCAGTAGTAATTACCTAGGTGCTTGTTTAACCATGCAGCAAATAATGAAGTCAGGGACTGGAGTGTCACATCAACTGCATTACCTCATTTTCTTCTCTTGCAGACACAGGGAGGTTAAAAATAATGAGCCTGTCTGCCTCTCCCCATACCCCTGAGCACACTGAATCACAAGCACCTTCTTTCTAAAACAAATTTATTTCTTGCTGCCTCCTTCCCAACAAAGACTTGCCTTTGATGAATACCAGACTTCCAGCATATTTGTCAAAGCGGTGCACCTGTGAGGGTTCCAGGGCAAGATAAATTTTGGCAGGCCGAAGGAGTAGAGGGAGGTACCAGGCAAGGAATAAATCTTTGTGTGTTACGACAGGCTGCGAATGAGCGTTCTCCTCCTAAGAATCGCCTCTCTGACAAGTTATGATAAATTACACTCTTTGTTGACACCTTCATCGTGTTATTTATGGCTCGTTAATTGAACCGAAAAGAAGACTTGTAGCGCAGCAGGGGTATTGTACGATACTTTTCCAGTAGGCTGGAACTGAAATCAGAGAACAAAAAAGGGGGAGAAAAAGGTAAAGTAATATATGCACGTGCATACTCTTCAATGAAAACACCTAGCTGCTCTGAGATACCGGTGCAGAACTGTAGCAAGTGCACTCAGTCTTATCAGAAGCATTCCTTTCTGTCCTCCTGCATGTCCCAGTAGGAGTGTGTTTGTCTTTTGCTTTTATCTTTAATTCTTATATCTGTGCTACTCTGTGCATTGCTGAAGCGTGGGATTATCAGCTGTATATGAAGGCAAGCATCCAGCCTGTCTTTCTGGACTTGACCATCCCTCACTTGCCTAACAGCAGTCTTCCCTGATCTTTCCTAGCACTCTGCTGCTCAGAGTGAGATTCTGACATGAGAGTGGGCATAAAAGAAGGATGCTGATGTGACACTGAAGAAGTGTAACATTTCTGTGCCAACACAAAATGCTATTTTTGGGGGCAATGTATGCCTGATTCAGAGATGTACTCATTTGGGGAACCTTTGGGGATCTCAGTGCTCTGCCACTGGTAAAGGCTAGGTCTTCTGACCAAACATCCTATTGTGGTGGTATGGGTGGGCATTTTCTCTGAGAAGTAGTAGCGTAAACAGGAAGGGGAGAGGTACAGGATCTGAGCGGGTGGCTGTCTACACTTGTTATGCAAGAGGTGTCCACAGAAAACACAGTTGAAAGGCATTGTGGGGGATGGTAAAAGAAAGAACAAAATCTTCAGTAGATAATGCCTGACCACCCTTTTGGTGAAGAATTTGTTCCTAATATCCAGTCTAAACCTCCCCTGTCACAGCTTGAGGCCGTTTCCTCTCGTCCCATCCCTTGTTCCTTGGGAGCAGAGCCCAGCCCCTCCTGGCTCCATCCTCCTGTCAGGCATTTGCAGGCAGCGATGAGGTCCCCCCTGAGCCTTCTCTTCTCGACTGAAGCCCCCAGGTCCCTCAGCTGTTCCCTGTGCTCCAGGCCCTGCACCACCTCCGTTGCCCTTCTCTGATCCCGCTGCAGCCCCTCAATGTCTCTCTTGTAGTGAGGGGCCCCGAACTGAACACAGGATTCGAGGTGCAGCCTCACCAGTGCCCAGCACAGGGGGATGATCACTGCCTGCCCTGCTGCCACACTGGTGCTGCCACAGGCCAGGGTGCTGTTGGCTTCTTGGCTGCTGCGTGCACCCTGCTTTTGTTTCCCTCACTCCTGTTTCTACCTTGCTGGGAACAGAGCTAACGCCGCGCGGCAGCCCCGTGGCATGGAGGCAGCGGGAATGCCCCGTGGCCGGAGCTGCGCTGTTACCTGCGGGACCGGCTGGACCAGCGCTGGGCTCTCCCCGTGCGGCGCCGCGGAGCCGGGGCCCTCATGGCGGGCTGCGCGAGCCGGGCTTCCCGCCACTGCGAGCGGCCTCTCGCGTGCTGAGGGGGAGCCCTGAAGGCGTGAGGGGGGCGGCCCGCTCCGCCCTGCCCCGCTCCGCTGCCGGGCCGCCGGCGGGGATTGCCTCCTGCCTGCTCCTCGTCTGCGTGTGGGGCCGCTTCGGCTTCCCTGCCACCGGCGGAAACAGTGCTGGTGCGGTGCGTTTGTGTGAGGGGTTAATTCCTGTCTGCAGGTCTGGCTGGCAATGCGTGCTGCTGCTGCTTCATTCCCTTGCAGGTTTTAAATTACTGTTTGTTTGTGGGGAAAAAATATAATTGTGGTTGTAATCATAACAAATACGAACTTCGGGGGCGTGGGGGGTGTTGTTTTGATCTAGAGAATAGGAACATGAGGAGAGAGCTGGACCCAAAATGTAACAACATCCTTTATTTCGGGTGGCCATCCAGCCCCGTGGTAAAAGGCAGCAATCATCTCCATTGGTTACTTTTCTGTGCCTAATTCCCAATAGGAATTCAATAGCCAGCAGAGCTCCTGAGGCAAGAGGGTTTTGGTTTGTCAGTTGATTGGATTCTAGGGTCCTTCCCCTACCCTGGTTCCCAAACCACTCCCCAGCAAGGGAAAACCCTGAGGTAAAACCTGATCATACCACTATGTGTGGGTTTCCTACCTTCTAGAGCAGTAGTTCCATGCTGGATAGCTTTGATGTGTAACTGTTGACCAATATTCTTATGTTGTGTTCTGAACTGAAATGTAATCTGGTAAACTGGCTGCTCAAGGATCTGTCTGGTACTGGAAAACATCCTGCCACCTTCATGCTCACTGCCATTCTTCTATCTCAAATGTGAGTGTTGTATGTAGCCCTTTTTCTGTGCTTCACACTCTAGGCTGTATTGTCAAAATATTGGTAGCTACTTTTGGATCCAGGAAATGGATTCTCACAGGTTGAGTGTGAGCAAGGAGAGGGAAAAGTCTGAGAGAAATAAAGCAAGTAGGCAAAAAAAGCTTGCTGTGGAAAACTTTCAACCATTGGTTTGAAACCAGCTGTAACTAGCACCCAGTTGTACTGAACTAGGGCAGAACCACCTCCAGTACAGCATCCTGTTCCCCTGTATCCATCCTTTGACTAGGAGCTTGGTGCTTAGCAAGCTTTGTTTTGTCATTTTGTAATTGCGTCCTTCCTGTAGCATTTTCTTCCCAGGCAGCTGGCTTTCTTTTTCAGTTACAAGGATAGGTGATTTAAGGGGTTTTTGTAGTACCAAAAAATAGAGCATTACAATATTTTTCAAATATTGTATACTGACAGATAATCTTTCCCACTTCTTGGGTTTTTTTAATTAAAGACTATTTGTAAAAATATGGGCCACATCACTCCTTCAGTCTTCTCTGGTTGTCAGTTTCCCAGGATTTTAACTAAGTAGGCGTAAGAAATTTAGGCTCTTTGGCTGCAGCCATTGGTATACATTTGCAGTGTGTCATGGTGAGTATGGTAGAATATCTGTACGTGATGAGGAGCTGTAGTGAAATAATTCTAGTTTGATACTGTATTCAAGTTTTATTCTTTATTGTTGATGGGACTGGAAGTTCACACATGTGAACTTGTCTCTGTCCCCAGTAGGCATAATTTGAAAATACTTCTTTGGGTTTGTCATGATTTTTCTTGTTCAATCTTTCACTTTCTTGAGATAGGTAATAAACTTCCCTTTTTTATTTTTATTGGTCATGTTATTGGGACATTTGAATTGATACTCGGCATATTTGCATGTGCTCATTGCTTCATTTCCAGATGTTGATACAAAGGCTTAACCATCACAGCATGCGAAGACAGCACCATCTCTTGGGCTTCAAATACTGTAACCATGTGAGTAGGCTTCCCTGAATTAATTCTCTCAAATGAGACCGTGAACTGAAGATAACTCAGGAAACAGTTTACAGAATTTATGTAGCCTGACAGGCTTTTAATTCCTAGACCACTTATAAATAAATGAGGCAGATACAGCCAGTGACATGTTCACGATCTCAGCTATTGAAGCTGCTTTTTTCCACAGGCTTATGCAGCTACAGCTGCGTTCTTGAGTCTGTGACACTAGTAGAAACTAAGTACTGTGTAGTAATGAATATACCAGAAAGAAGGGAGTAGCACTGGTGTCTGTCCTCAAATTGAATAATAGGTTTAAAATACAAATTTACGTATTTTCTTTATCCACCAAAATTCCTCAGTGGAGGGTAACATTTGAAGAGTTGTGTCATCCTTGATAGCAGATAGGAGTGGGCAGGATCAGCAGCTGTAATCAGCTTATGGGAGGTAAGTGCCACCCACACCAAAAAATGTTGGCTTCCGTCTCTGGCTTTCTGCACTTTTGTTTCTTGTCAATTGCAAGGCTAAAGGAGGAGGGCAAAACAACCTCCAAGTCGGTCTTACATAATGCTTTTGTTTTGCAAGGCTTTTACTAATCATGTCAATACCAAGCCTTTAGATTTTGGTAATTACATTGGAAATGCCCAGTTTGTACATAGTAATTCCAACTATAATTACCATGAAATTATATAACTACAAATTACCCTGTCATGTGGATGGCCTAAATAAGCATGTACAGTACCTGCTCTGTGATAACAAATTAGAATTACATGGTTGGTTAACTAGCAGTAATATGAGATTTTTGAAGTGGCCAACCAAGCTGGCTAGCAATGTGGGGAGAAAGTAGAGGGGGAGAGGGGAAGGGCGGGTCCTGATGCTTGGTTATTTCCAAATAATAGAATATTTCTTTCCTGATACTTCTTTATAGGGAAAAAAAAAAATTCTGACTTGGGGCTTGTTTTTAATGGGCATTTGTATTGTATTGAATCATCTGCTTGGTCACTGCCAGCTGCTCTGTGTGTGTTCGCCTGGGCGCCTGCTATTGCTTGTGGGACACTGCATGTTTGATTCAGTTTTTATTTAGTGATTTTTAACTGAATGTGTTAGAAAACAATTCCTTTGCCCTTTTATTTTTATCAAAGGGCATTTTATCTATGTACAAGAAAAAAAGGGTTGATAAAAGAGATGGAGAGATTATACACAGGTACAACGTTTTTCTTGTGTTAGTTCTTATTTGAGGAAGGGAAAAATCATGTCTGAGAGTCATATGCATCACAAAACAGGCAGTTGACTGTGTCAGTGTCCCACTTCAAAACATCCATACTGTAATTCTTTCTCACAGACAAAAGAGAAATAATATTGATCTTTCTTATTTGCACCGACTCCTTCCCGTGGCACAAGGGAAGAAAGGCATGCCTAAAAACCAAAATGGGTAATACTGAGTCATTTGAAAGCCTTCGTCATAGAACTGCAGCACCACAAAAGACAGCCTATGAAAGTGGACTCATGCTTCATATATGGAGGAAGGCTAGTCTTACTAATGGTCTTCCTTTATGGTGGGAGCAGAGGTGCAACCTCCGCAAACACAAAATTGGTGATACATAGTTTCCTGCTTCAGGAGTGGTGCTGTACCTTTTGTAGTCCCACAGAAACAACCATACCATTTCAAATGGCTTTTACATCTCAGTAGATGAGGTCTGCAGAGAAGTGAGAGAGCAAACCCTCCAGATTAGCTGGACACTCTCTAATGGAGGAAATGGGATGGGAAATCCGGATCCTCGGTTTCGTTTTTGCGACAGGCCGATGGCAGTGTCACTAACGCCCACCGGGTGGCAGCACGCAGGAGTTGAGTTCCTTGCCAGGCCGTTGGTCTTGAGCTGCGTCTGCCATGGAAAACAATGAATCGCTGCAGTCAGAACGTGTTGAATATAGATTTTATTGTCCGGTCCTGGTTTTGAAACCGGTGTGTTTAATACGCTTGTTTCATTTGTATTACATTGTTTTTAATCACGGAGAGTACAGTAATCTGACCACGGAAAGACTGTCACTCAGGACCTAAAGCTTTTGTGTAGAAGCTTAGAACATCCTCCTCTTCTAGTGGTAATTAGATCATCATGCTAAGGTCCTGGCATCCATTATTTTCATCTGCAAGAGTCACCACAGAGCAGTGCATATCTGAGAATGAAATGTTTATCACATTTCACCTGCAAAAGCTGAGCTTTCTCCAACTGACTTTGAATTAATTTTCATGAATTGATTTGTGGTTTCTTTGGTGTACCCCTAAATAAATTAGGTTGTCACCTACATGAGAGGGAAAATTCTCAACGAGGTTTCCAACCTCAGCTCTTTTGTTCTTATCTGAGTTTTTCTTCTGTATTTCTTACTGAGTCTCTTGCTTATCTAGTGTCCTCTCTTCTGAGCAATATATGTTTGTAGAAGCAAGTAGTTTGCTTTGTTTACATGCAATTGCAACTCTAATGCATGGCTTCAATTTATTTCTGACAGCCTTGTTAGTCAGTAGCAGTGACAGACAAAAAACTAGTAGTAACAAGGTTAACCAGTATCCCCACAGATTAGAAGTGTGCCCTAGGCTGATCTTTGGTTGTCTTTGCTGTCCAAATTGATAGTTTGATAGACATTCCTTTGAGTTGGTGTTTCAGTTGCTTATGGACTGGTCTTTTTCAGACAGATGTGAACTGTGCTGTGTGCAAACATATATCTGTTACAAAAAGGAAAACGGGAATTGTAAGCGTGGAAATCATTCAGTTATCTTTTTCTTGTTTGTTGTCAATCTTCTGTTTTTCTTACAGCTAGGTCCACTATGTTGGTTTTTTTTCTGTCATTGATTTAAATACTGTGCTAATCAGTAGGAAGTCTCCAGAGACTCATGCTGGGAGTATGTTTTAAGCAAACATCCTTTAGGGTGTGAATAAACATGATGATCAGGTATATTCCACATTGCATAGGGACTCTGGCTAGCATGCAGTGTTTATGAGCATAAATAATTATAATGAAAAGTTTTCCATTCTCAAATTGTCCTTTTTCTCTTTGTGTCATCTCTGAAGAATCCATCTTTCAGAAGGTGCTGACTGGGAACTTACTGGCAGAGCAGTTTCTCATGACTGTTTGGTAATAGGAACGTCTCAGAAAGCGTCAGTGAGAGTTTGTGGTAATTTTGGTTGCAGCTAATACAGATAATTCTACAACGAGCCGTTTTGTTTAGTTGGCAAGGTGTTTAAACTCTCAGTAAGGTCAATGATTGAATTTAGGTAGTTTCAACTTTAAAAAACCCTGCGTAATTACTCAGATTAGTTAAGATATCAGAAAAATGTTTTCAGACAGGTCAGTCTGTTGCAGAGTGCTTGTTTGATTACCTGAGCTACACTCAAAGCTGTTAAGAGATGGGGTGAAAAGGTAATTGGTTAATGGGGTTTTAATCTGGAAGAGGGTGGGATTGTTTTCATCACTTATTAGTTTTGATTTTTTTGTACAAAAATAACTGTTAATTTAGGTATCTGCTGATGTGATGTGTTTATGTAAAAAAACATATGTAAAAGTGAGAAATTTTCTTCTACAAAATCAGTTTTGTTCCTCTTACCAGGGGAAGATTTCTGTGCAAACATATCTTTGTTCACTGAATATGTTTTTAGGACACATGCTTTTAGTCACGTTTGCTCAAATTGAAGGACTTTGCTATTCGTGCTTTTGAAATCAAGAGAATCCCTTCTGAGGGAACCAGGTTACTTGTTTAAGGCTGCGATAATTTGTGTGATTGTCATCTGAAGAAGTTGATTGAACTCAGTTGGGCTTCATATTATTCTTTCAAACTGGTAGCACAGTTTCCCCTCCACAAAGTTCACGTTTCAGTATCTGGGATATGCTACATTTACTTGCGATCCCAAAACTTTACTCATGAAAATTTAATAGAAAGCTGCTTACATCATGGAACTGTGTAAATACCTGTCCAAAACACCTGTGGCTTAGTCCCGGTGTAATCCAGGGACATAAAATGTGTTTGCCACTGATACAGTACTTTCCCATTTGGGTTGTATTCAGTGTCGTCTAGTAGTTCTTTCCATAACTTTAGTGCATCAGCAGTCCCATTAACAGAAATAATTTTGTTCTTATTTAAAATAGTTTCTTATTTTTGAGCATAAATATCACCAAAGCTAGAAAGTTACCTGGTCCATTTGAAATTTAATAAACTGAGATAATAAAATCATGAATTAGGTATGAATGGGGAGCCTAGTAAATGAGAACAGAATTAGAAACAATGATACTTCAGAACACTTCAGTTGATGTCTATTGGGACTGATTCTGTCCAGCCTTCTGTGGAATGGGATGGTTTGTCTGATAGAAATATTATGCTCCTTGACAATTTTACACTGTACACTGTGCCAAAAGCATTAGTCTCTCATGTTCCTGCTGGATAAGTATAAACAGCAAGCAGTTGGCATTTTGTATTCACTTTGCAAACTGGTATAGAGTCTGAGAGTTACTACCTGACAGAACTCTTGTAAAAAGCTTGTAAAATAGCAAAATGCATGTAACTGTCACAGGAAGAATAACCAGTTTCTGGCAACGCTTACATTGTTTCTACAGTACTAATACTTTTCATGCTCCTGATTTGTTGCTCTTTTACACAGAGAGTGATAACGCTGTATTTGTTCTTCTAAGAGTTGAATTTTTCTGGTTGTCTCTGTGACTGTCAGTTTGATATTCTGCTATGTTTTTAAAAGCAGCTGAAAGAGTTAAGAATGTCTGTATGTCCAAATATCTATAATTTGCTATTCCTTTAGCATAGCACATCCATGGTGTGAAGGCTGGCATGACTAGGTTCATAACTTTGATAGATAATAAGTAATGAATGCTTCTCCCAGCTGAGAAGATTTATAAATGCACGTGAGTTTTTGTTCCGTATTTATGTACTGAACCTTTTTGTTTCAGAAGTCACTAATGATTTGGATATAATTGAGGGTTTTATTGAGATTCTTCTCAAAAAAAAAAAAGAGTTGAGGATTCATATAAAACTCACCTGCTGAATTTTTTGAAGTTATTTAGTTTCATATGGTGTGGCTTCACTTTGAATTTGTGCACATTCTTATTCGGGTTCTTTTCTAATTCCTATTACTTCCATATACATGGTTCTTTCTGCTGATCCCTGCTTACAACCAGATCTAACTACAATTACAAGTATCCTAAACTAGTCTGCTGGTTGTGGAAGAGTAGAAATGCCACTTTTGTTCTGACAAGTAACTACACCATTTGTCAAAGAGCTTTGTCATGCAGGCACAGTGCCTAAACTAGTGAGACTGAGAATGGTCTCAACTTACTGTAGCATTATGAGGTGTACTAGAAGTCATAGCAGGACAAAAGGCTTTACAGCTTCTGTAGAGAGAGGCACACAGGAACCTGGGGGAGTTTTCTGAGGTGACTGCTGTACCTAATCCAAGGTAGCTCGGTCCTTAGGGATAGATACTAATCATCTGAGCTAAGTCATTAATGAAAGTATGCTTTAGAGAGGCTGGAAACTGAATAGCTGCCTACTGATGAAACCAGGATCGTACACATTTAAATCTGACTGTGCTTCACTAACTCACTATGTATCACAAGATGTTTCATTTAAAAACTGGGACAGTGGATTTTTTTTCTCTTTAAAGTCTGTGTTAGGGAAGACATAATTATTAATGCTTCAGAAAATTATTTATCAAATGTTCTGAAATGTATGTTAACTTAGTGATGAATAAAAAAAAATCTGAAGTTCGTGATTTATTCTGCAGACTTAAAATCAGCATATGCCATTACATGAAGGAAAGTTCTCTTGCTGGTTTCATGGCAATTTTTAAGGTAGCTTTAGAATAACCAAGGAATTGTCACTGTCAGTGAATGCTAACGACTCCTTTACATTCAGATAACTCAGCCAACCAGTTGCCTTTAGGGTTGCGTTTTGCCTTAGCTGGTATGCAAGATGAGTGTTGTGGTTTAAGCCCAGCTGGCAACCCAGAACCATGCAGCTACTCACTCACTCCCCCCAGCTTCCTCCCCCCGCTCCCGGAGGGATGTGAAGGAGAATCGAAAGAATGTAACTCCCATGGGCTGAGATAAGAGCAGTCCAGTAACTAAGGTATAACACAAATCACTGCTGCTACCACCAATAATAATAATGATAAGGGAAATAACAAGGGAAGAGAATACAACCGCTCACCACCCACTGACTGATACCCAGCCCGACCTGAGCAGTGATCTAGCCCTTCCGGGTAACTGCCCCCAGTTTATGTACTGGGCATGACATGCTGTGGTATGGAATACCTCTGGCTAGTTTGGGTCAGGTGTCCTGTCTCTGCTTCCTCCCGGCTTCCCCTCCTCCCTGGCAGAGCATGAGACTGAGAAAGTCCTTGATTAGAGTAAACATTACTGAGCAACAACTAAAAACATTGGTTTTATCAGCACTGTTCCCAGGCCAAAAGTCAAAAACAGCACTGCATCAGCTACTGAGAAGGAGAAAAATGACTGCGACTGCTGAACCCAGGACAATGAGGTTTTTAAGTGTATAGTTTTTTCAAGTATTCTCCCAAGGAACCATGTGCTTCAGAACTCTAACTTCTGAATCTAAAGTTAGGCAGCTGATACAGTGCCTCAATAAAATATTTTATTAGGAGAGATTTCAAAGGGAAAACCCTGAACAGTTAAAACTTGGAACTTCTAACTGGCTAAAATGTCAACACCTTTAACCAGCAGTGTAAGCATTTTAAGCTGTTTTCCCTTAGGGATGCCTGAAGAAAAACACATCTTCATATGGAGTAGCATATAACACTTCATATGTACAATATGAATGGAAGTATCTAGGGAACATGCATTACTTCTAGTGGGGTCCCCTTGAGGCTTGGCATTCAGCTTTGCAATTAGAACAAAACTATGATGTTGTAGTTGACAGTTTTGCATTCTTGTTGATTACTTTTGAGTTGGGATGGATGCTTAAAACTCGTCAGCTTAGAATTTACTAGTTCATTTCATTGCATCTGTTGGAAAATTCTCAGGAAGTTTAAGGAATACATCTGTAGAATTTAGGCTGCAAAAATAATTATCTTTTACCAGTATATATTGATTTGTTTTTTCCCCAAATTCAGTTGATTTATTAATGACCAATAAAAATTTTATAATAATTATATACAAATGGAACAGCTCATGCAAAATCTTTACAATTTCTATTAGAATAAATGCTGAGGCAGTAGTACAAAGACTTGTGTAAAATATGCAGATTAAGGCAGTAACTTGTGCATATTCTTCAGATTTCTGATTTTTCCAGTAGGTGTTCAAACATATGGGTTGGTGGAACAGCCAAGATCCTATAGAGATGACTGTTCCCATTTTAGAGATTCCATAAAAATGTTGCAAATGCTAATGCTTTTTGTAGCTATATTAGGCTATATGTCAATTTTTGTATGTATAGGCTGTTAGACATAAGGAATAGGTTTACGTGGTGCAACATGTTTCTACTATACCTATGTAATAGTGACACTGACCATTTTGAGACTCTTATTTTGCTGACAGTCTCTTGGCAGGCAGTAGCCAGCTGAGCTTGGTTCCCCAAGATCTCGAGAAGCAAGTTTCTTTTAAGGGAGACCACCTGTGTTTCATATTCATAAAAACTGTTACAAAAACAAAAGCCACAAGGTCTAAGGTTTTGATTTTGATTCTTCCTAGTAACAGATTTTGGTATTATATACATCGTTGTATATAATAAAAGAACATCTTTTACATGGTCCCTATGTTACAGAATCGCCAACTAATCGCCTGTGCCGATCCTGGTGATCTGTTCAAGATCAACTCATAGATTTCTTTTCAATAGCAAAAAGAGGTTACTTTTGTTAAATTAGTTATATTTATAAATTAATTTTATTTCTATATTGAGCTCTACATTTGAAAGGTTCTGTATCACAGTTTGGACTCTCTTGAGCCTTCTGAGATGGTAATGATAAAAGTAGATTACATGAGATGGTTAGGGCAAAAAAGCAGCATAAACTTAACATTCAGATAATGAATTCAGGCAGCTATATCTATTAGACTTGTGTCCTTGCTTGATTTGCTGAATCAGAATGTGATAGCATCTACAAGGTTATGGTTTTTGTAAGTAGCTGAAGATTGGTACAAAACCAAATGGACAACACAAGTAGTTGTATGGCTACTTTATATGGTACTGTACTTTACAAGTCAATGATACAGTGCAACAGTGCACTGGTAGGCTGGCTGCTGCAGTGGATGGACACTTTCCGTGCAAAACAGCTTGCACCACTTCAAGATGAGCTTTCCCTTTCTATGTAGGATACATTGCCAGTTCTGTGACAGAGAAAAGGGCTCCAATTCAGTGAACAGCCACCAGTTGGGTTTGTGTTGTTTCTCCCTTAATGGTCCACTTGTGGCACGGAAACAAAACCATTGTTTGCTTTTAGGTTACACCAACTATTCATTAATAGTTGTGATGGTACAGAATTTGCTAACCTAAAGCTTTTATATATTCAGTTCTGGAAAGGAATTGCTGTGATGAAAAGAAAATTGAGTGCTGGAAACTGTTTGGACAGTATTTGAAAAACCTAAATATTGGCAAACAAGGGGGTCCATTCATAAGTTATATATGAAGTGATTTTCTGTCTTGCTATTGATTAGTGCTAAGGGTATGCAATCCAGAGAAGCTTTGTAAATTCCAATCAGAAAAGTGTTTGGGTAAAGCACACTTATTGTTCCAGTCCAGGAGGTGAATGTGATCATGCTGGCACATATCACTGATCCATTTTCTGTGCATGGAGAAAATCCTGTATTGTTGCTAATGCTTATCGATTGCAGTTATTTACTTCACACTAGCTGAGGATGAGATGGATGCTGCATTCTGTTAGTGATGTAAGCTTAAGTGACAAGTCAAAGTAAAAGACTTGTCCAGATTACTTTAAGACAAGAAATATGATTGCTTCTTATTGACAGCATGTTAAATATTTATTTCTCAAACCATGACTTTGAAAGGCTCTGAAATGTGTCAAGATTCTGATTATTTAAAACCAGTCTTCCGCAGAAATTTCCTATAGAATGAAAGAGCAAATGTTGATTTACATGACAAGCAGATCTAACTTTCAGTCTATTCCTATAACATAAGGTGGGCTATTATTTGAAAACATGTAGCTAGCTCAAAGCTTGTCAACTGCCTTTAATTCATGCTAGGCAAATGTTCCTAAAGGTACTGTACTAGCCAATAATACCAGTGAAATGAGTACTGAACCAATGTTGTTGCTTTAAGAGTTGCTAAATGCTGTATTTGTTGTGAGAAGTAGAGCTGTATAGAAACAAAAGGGAAGAAACAGAATCTGCACTTCTGAAGAAGGTGTCCCTATTCAGATAACCCTCTGAGAGGAAGAAAAGTATATTTTCTAAGATTTTCTGATACTAAAACCCCTTTACTGCTGTTGAGAAAAATCTCTCTGACAGAGGATTTAGCTTCTGCTAATCCTTAAGGGACTTGTTTTGACAGAGTCTTTATAGAAGATTTTCTCAGTAACTTCTGATTTGTTATAAAAGAGCAATTACTGATTTGTCCTCAAGCACCTTTTTGATGCATGTTTGTTAATGAAGTTCATGTACGTACAGGAATGAGGAAGAAAAGCCAGTCAGAGTTGTTTATGATGAAAAAGCAGGAATATTTGGATTTTCCTGGATCTCCAGTTCTTTTTCTAGCCCACAGGGTACTCAGTGTGGATTTCATTTTAGCGTGTTATGTGGCCTGCTCAGCAGTTTGTGGAAACGGATCTTGTTTTCTCTTTACAGTAGACTAAGTGTTTTTGTTGCCCTTTCTGAGCATAAAGACATTTGCTGATGTTCAGAATAGTATCCACTATTAAATTTGAATCCATTTTCTAGTAATCTGCACAGGTAACCATAAAGTCCTGATTTTATAGTGGCAATGCTAGTTAAGGGCAATAAACCAGCTTTCTTGAAATGCCTTTCTGTTACTTGTTCCTTTTTTCTGAAGAACTCAAATATCCAAGTATATGTCCCTTTCCAAAATCAAAGGTAGTACAGAAAATCCACAGAGAACAGCTTAGTTCTGTCAGTTTTCCAGTTCTTATAGGCTCTGTGGTTATACACATGTGCTCCGTTTACAGAATAATCTAGGAAAATAGGGCTGTATTACCAACACTGTCTGGGTTTAGGTGTCATGCTGTTTAGCTAAAAAAACCTTGGATCGCATTCACATGATTTCCCATTGTTCATCTGCCAAGCTGTCTCGTTCTTGATCTAGAGGAACTGTCTATGTAGTTGACACTGTAGTTAATTCATCTGCTGGCTTTGCTTCAGAAAACGAGTAACCAGCGTTAATATTGATAATTTTTTTTTCCTTTAATCTGAATAAAACCAAAAATTAAGAGAGCAGACTGGAGTGATGTGAAACCTGTGTTCCAAGACACATCTGGCCTCTAAACCTGTTCAATTTATTCCAACTATTTGTTTTAAAATATTTCCCTTAATGCTAATGAATGTACTTAGTCTAAATCAACACAACTTGTGCTTGCTGCACAAACTATCCAAGCCATTTCAGTGGCAAGTCATACTACTGTCTGTTAAGCACAGTAATGTGGTGTGTGTATCCTGCCACAATAGTAGAGGCATGCTGAAGAAGCGCATACCTCTATCTAGTTAAGTTCCTCTAAAATTTAAGAAAAAATGCCACGAGTTTGGGGGCAGTTCTGAATGACTGTCATTAAATAACCCAGATCTCTCTCACATCTTGAATTTGTCAGTGACTCAACAGATGATCACTGTAACAAATACCGTCTTGTTTGAATTTCAGCTCTGGAGAGCAAATAGTTCTGTTTCTTTTGACAAAAAAATGTGGGTCAAATTTGCAACAAAATATGGTAATTTACTTATAATAAAGGTTTGTTTTAGTGATAAAGACCTCCTAACATAGCTATCTATGGCTAGAAAGCCAAAGAAGGAACTATTCTGCCCTTTGTTACCATTATTTTTATTCTGCTCTGACTTTCTGCTTTTGGGGACATAGTAGTTTCTGTTACTTAGAGTAATAAACCTAACAAGAGACAGCTTGCAGAGCTCGTTCTGATGAAGTTGTCTAGAAATCTCTTGTGGAAATGAGCTTCTGTTAAAATACCAGGTATTTCTCACTTCTGGCAGTTCTGGAAGCATCCTGAAAAAAGCTGTTCCTGAGCTAGTATGGGAAATTACAGTGGTGAAGCTGGAACACAGATATGCAAATACCTACTTTGGAGTAAGAAGTGAAAAAGTAACTATGAAGAAAAAGCGGCATTTTAGGATCTTCAGGAAGGATTCTCTAAATCTTATGGGGATGTTAACAATTTCAAAGGAAAGGAGAGAAATAGCCTCTGTTTTTCTCCTCAGACATACTTGTTTTTAAAATGATGAAAGCTACCTCACACAAAGGCCTATTAAAGTGCCATCAGGACATTAGGATATACAGTAAATCTGTGCTAGCTTTAGCTTATGATGGGTGCTTTATTCTTTTTTCAGTAACCCAGAATTTACCCCAAACACTTCATGTTCAGAGCCCTTGATACTGTATATAGTTCTTTCATTATAAATTTGTAGTACAGCAGTTGTGAAAGTCAGCCTTTCTGATTTCCCCCTCTGGGTACTAATTGCCACCTCTGTGCCATTATTAAAGATTTTTTTTCAACAATAAAAACCAAATCAGAACAGACATTTATTGCTGCATAGAGACATTTCTTGAGTGGTTTAACAGTTGCTTGGTAGTCTAGCCACCCACGATGAGCAGCCACAGGTATTTTGCTCCCATGCTGACTTTCATGCTTTGCCAAAGTTTCCAAGAACCTAGCTTTCAGACTTTTCAACTGTATTTTTAAAATCAGTTTTCCTTCTGTGTATGAGACAAAAACTCTTTGTTAATGTGACCAATGCTTAGTGACACTGTGATTGTCTAACTGCAAATTGTTTTCCTGTATAGTTCTGTCCTGAGAATGAAACTTGGCTTCCTGACTCCACGGGTTGGTCTGTATTACCCGTTTGCCCTTCTGAGTGTAAATGAAGTGATCCTCAGGGACTGAGGGAGATGCTTATAGTTTTGCCTCGTGTTCTGGCTATGAGAGTTGGCTCCCATGGGTTTATAGGTGTCTGCTCCCTCCTTCTTCTCCCAGTGCTCTAGTGCCTGATTATGGTCAGACGTTTGATCCCAAACTGTAAAGAACTGGATGAGAAAAAGAATTTTTGCTTGGTAATTTCTTGGACTTTGACCATCTTTCTTTTACCTCAATGCACAATGTTTATTTTCAGAGTCCTTTTTTCTTAGTGCTTTTGCTTTTGGTTTTTGTGGTGTTTATCAGGCTATTAACAAGTGCAGTTGAGGAGGTGTTCAGTCCTTCTTACACTTGTTATTCCTGAAAGCATGTATCCTGAGAGAGTTGTGATGCAAAGTTAAGTTTGAACTTGCAGGTCTCCCACACTGCAAATAAATGGGTTGTCACCAAGTCCCAGGTGCTCAGAGCATGATGGTGAAAAACAGTGTGAGTCTTGAGGATTCTGATGACATTTCTACTACTATAATTGATTGAAAGCAGGCTGTTGGTCAGTTACCTCATGGGTATTCTTCACTAGCAGATACAAGTTTAATAGACTTACTATCTGTCAAAGTACTATATCTTACTGTTATTACTGCTATATGCTAATTTTAGTTATATGTGAAGCCTAAAATGTACTGATACCTTTTAATTCTTCTCACAGCAGAATATGTCTATACTTCACTATGTATTACCACAGTTTTTTAGTTAGAAGGATCTTTTTTATTCATGGGAAGAAATTAACAAAAATGCTGACTGGTTTGCCTCATAAAGTACTCTTGATTAATTGTATTCGGCCAAAGAATAAAGAAGTTCTATCTCTACTCACAAATTTTACATGTATCCATCACCCTGATGGTAAGTGCAAGGAATCAGTTCCTCAAAGTTAGAAAGTATAAATATAATTTTATGGAGCCACCTTTAAACACATGCTGTCTTTACAACGATTGCCTGTCAAGTCATAATGATGAACTTTTTTAATGCCTGCTTTCATATAACACTCCCTTCTGTAAAGTCATTGCTAGAGGCTCAGGTATTTTTATTCTTTGGACAGAACTACTGTAAGATACCACTGTGTCAGGAAAGCGTCTTTTTTATTCATTTAATAAGAAATATTTGTCTATGTTTTGAGAGGGCCTCAAATATCCAGTCATCGGACATAAAATGGTTAAGTGTTAATGTCTTGTGAATTAAAAGAACAAAAGGAGAAATACGATTTAGCTACCGATTCTGTGCCATTCATAGCTTCTACTGGAAATGGCAAAATCTGTCCTTAATCTCTAATGGAACAGAGGGTTCATTTTGTAGACGTAAGGTTACATGGGAGCGAGGAAAAAGCACTGGAGACCAATGGTAATGTTACATTTGTTCAGAGATCACTTCTCAGTTTACAAACGGTTACTTTTCAGTTCATTGAGTCAGACCATAAACTATTAATTACACAGGACATAGAAGGCCTCACAGCATTGGGCAGAGATTGTATTAGCCCTATTGCGGAAGTACTGGAGGTTAAGGGGAAAGTCTTCAATGACAGAACACGATCCATGTGGGTGTCTTGCACAAGGTTGTCTTTTTTTACCTAATTCTGCTGAAGAATCATATCTAGGTGAAAAATTGGTGGAGGACTTGTGAAACGTCTTTGTGAGGTATAGCTGATAAATGGTATTGTGCATGGTTTGGGTGGCTGTGCTCTCTTAAAGAAAGTAGTGTTCATAAGGCATTTAATATATCACGTATATCCAGCCTTCAAGTACTATGGACTTTTTGTATTTTGAAGTGAATAATAGCTACAGCTTGCTAGGGCAGCAGTTCAATGCAGGTCATGTATTTAGAGCACGTTGCACTTGAGAGCTGAACTCAAAAGCTTAGCAGCAGACTTCCTGAAATCTGCTTGAGTGGCCTTGAACAATACTGAATCAAAACTCAGAGGTCTTAGTCTCAAGAAACTTTTTTACTGTGCAAGAGCTCTATATGCTTCTGAAAATAGAATGAAGCCAAAACCCTCAAGTTACTTATTGAATTGCCAGACGTCCCAACCTGTTCTATCCCTCCAAGTTGCTGCTCCTGGGAGCATCTTTAGCAGGATACTCAGTATTCCAGCAGCTATGGTGTTGTATCCAATGTTTTCTGGAAAAGTCATTCAAAATATACAACCATGAAGGAATATTTACTTCTATAGGTAAATCATTTTAAATTCTACTCATGGAACATTAAAGATCTGGAATTGCTCTGCAGTTCTTTATCCATTTGTTTCATTTTTGAAGTATCAGTTCATGGCAGTGTCCCAGGCTTCTAGCTTTGCTTTGCTTAATATAATTTGAATTGCAGGAAATGACTGCTTCTACAGAGTTAATTTTACAGGAAATGTCTAGTCTTGTGTTTTTTATTATAGTTTCAGGATTGAAATGAGTGTCTACATGCTTATCATGTCCCTTGCTAATCACATAGTTACTTTGGTCTGATTTTGAAGGTGGCTAAGTACAGTGAGAGAAAAGATTTCAGAGTGCATACTGCTAGTTCTGAGGACAGTGTAAAATGCATAGTGTTTGTTCATGGATCTGTATGACTGCACTTAGCTTTTAGAATGTAAAATTATGCAGCAGGAATAAAGTGTGGTTAGTAAAGCTAACTAAATTAAAAGAGAAGTTAACAGAAATGTGTTCCTGTTCAATGTCCTGGTCATGTAGCTATGCCTGCCTTTTTGTGGTGGTAGCCCTGAAAATTAGGAACAAAACCCAAGAAAATCCAAACAAAACCTAATCATATTCAAGCTTGCTTTGTCAGTATCATATATTTTATGTACTTTAAATAGTAACAACAAATACATTATCTTGATGATTAATACAGTGTTCTCAGACTTAGTGTTTCATTTTATCATTGCTAAAGGCTGTATCTGAGTAGATTTTATAAGAAAAGGTAATTTCATGGTAGCTCAGGATAAAAATATGTTTCTCCCTGCACAAATAAGAAACACTTTTTTAAAGGATAGAAATAATTTATTTGAAAAAGTTATGAACCAAAACAAAGAAAAAGTTGATGTTCACTGATAATTTGAAAATAAACCCAATGAGAGTTTTTTACTATAGTAATTTGTGGAGCATAGTTCAAATCCTGCATTTGGTTGTGTGTAGACAGACTGCCTCAACCCTTCTGAGCCCCGCAGTCCTCTGCCTGAGATAAAATACAGTGTGCAGTCTTGATGGATTTCAAATGTGCTATTCCAAAAGGCTGAATTTCATTAAATAGTGATAAAAGTTGGCCTACTTAAATTAAAGGTGTATTTCCTTTCTTTTCCTTAAGCAAACACCTGAGTTCAAGAGGGTATATGATGAATACAAAATCATTACAAAGCTCAAGTATGACTCCAGCTTTTCTAGTACTTCTGTCATCTTACCTGCTGTAGCTGAGGGAATACTGAATGTTGTACTGGTTGACCCCATAGAAAACTGTTTAATACAGTTACAGAATATAGGTTTGTCATATGGATAGTAACAAGTACAAGTACCTATCTTAATATTGCCTGACTTTGTTAAAATGGGAACATTATAGGCCATTGATAGCAAACATTGAATACTGCCCATTAAGTACAATTTAACTAGGGAGGGTTTTTTCATTTGGCAAATTAATCACAGCAGCACAGGCAGCATGCTGTTACACTGTTTGGCATTACTGTGAAGTGGTGTGCTGCTGATGTTGGGCTGGCTGGCTTTTTCACTGCAAGCAGTAAGGAAAAGATGAGCCATCAGAAGTCTTACTCTGTTGTAATGTGAAGTGATTAAATATTGCCTGCTGGTTGTTAGTTTCCTGGCTAAATAAGTATGCTGGGCTCATTTCTTATTTCTCCTTAACTAGCCATACATCCATTTCCACCTTCCTGAAACCTTTTACAGGTCCAGGGACAAATAAATCACTTTTAGTGTATTCCCAGGACAGTCTCAACTGAAAAAAGGGTATCAACATGAAGGACAATTCCAGTGTTGAGCTGTCATCCAGTCCTCACAGGTACCATGAAAAATTACAGCCAATAAAATAACATTTTTCAAAATGTGACACTATTCTTAAATTTATCTTCTGCAGTAAATGGGTTCTAGAGAGAATTTCTATCCAGTTGAGTGCAAACTATTCTTCAGGCGCTCAATAATAGATTGTAGCTGAATTGTATTATTAATTTGTAATAGAGTAAATGTTTTGCTTCAACAGTCACTTTCAGGGGCTCAGACAGTAATTTTCTCTGCTTTTTTATCATCTTAAAGATATTTCTCATAATAATGAAAAATAAAAAAAAAAATTAAGTTCAGGATTGAGCTAAAGCTGTCCAAAGCCATGAAATCTGCTGTTAAAACAGAAATAGAAGTCTTAATTCAGCCTGTTTATGCTTTAGTGAATGATCAGTGTATGTGAATCTCCCATTGCCTAAATGTTCATTAGAGGACCACAGTACTTAAAAAACTTGGTGTGATTTTTGACTGCCAGCCTAATGTTTAAGAGATAAGTTCATCTTTACCCCAGTTTTCTAGATCTTGAGCATGATACTAACATAGACCTATGAGTTTCTGTGGTGTTGCTTTAAAATGGTTCAAAACAAATGCAAACTAAGTTTGTATCTGCAGTTCCTAGAATCTGAACATGACTGTTATTTGTACGCTATTTATGCGTAATATATCTTTTGCCAGTGTGAAATGAGCCTGTTCTGTGCAGATCTACTGTATAAATGTATTGACAACAACTGGGGAGATTTTGTTGTCCTCCTATACATTGTCAGTCATTAATACCTTTGTCTTTTGGACACAGTTACAATCTTGTGCAAAAAGCTGCTAAAGACGTTTTTTGGACAGGTTTTTGGGAAGAAAATGATGGCTGCTGTGATAGTGGTACGGCCCTTCATAGCAAGGGTATTCCACCATTTTTTACTGTGGGCATTATTAACAGAGCCAGTCATTGTAGCTCTGAATATGTTACTTTGCCAGTCTTACTGCTACAAAATGCCCAATTCTTAATATCAGAAATGGGCAGAAATTGGCAGAGAGAAGAAATTCCTGAATCCTACTGTGTAGCTTAAGGTCTTAATGTAATGGAGTAGCTTGCTCTATATCTTGTGTAGTATGTTTGAGTTAAGAGGAAACACATTGGTGCCACTGGTGTGCTAAGTTCATACGTGAATTGCTGCACTTCAGGTATGACAATTCTAACTACTGAATGCATGTTGATGGTAACCCTTTACAGCTAATCTCTCCTTTGCTGGTGAGAGGCAATAATAACCAAAACAAAATGTGGAAGAGCAGAGCCTGAAATAAGGAGATGTGATGTCAACTTGAGCTCTAGAATGCACTGCAGAGTTCAGCAAAATGGGAATGTACCTTGGCATAGTTAATGTCTACAAACTAAGCAGTTTGAGCTCCAGCACAGAAAAAAGCATTTACAGCATTTTAGAAGCATACAAGTATTGTCAGTTGTTTTAAGGAATCTGGAGATATTTTTCTGTCTCTTTTCCCTGCTCCCATCTTTCATCTGTAGTTCTTTTTCTGATTTCTTTCTTTTCCCCCACTCACAGCAGGAAATGCAGTGGTTGGGTTTGTTTGTTGCTGGGGTTTTGGGGGCCTTTTTTAATATATATTTGTATAGCCATTTTTATTACTTTAGACATATAAACTAGTTATGCTGCTGTTATTAAGGAAATGTGACACATCACTGAACAACAGTTTGGGGGTTTTCCTTATGTGGTACTGCAAGATATTCACCCATTTCTAAAGTGAATAATGTAAGGGGGCCTTATGATAATAGACTTCTATTGTGATCAAAGGTAAAAATTGGTTTCATAGGACCCTAACACGTGTCTTGTCCCTGTCAAGTAAAGCCATTCAGCCAGAATTCGCTGAGTTTGAAACTTTGAGATCAGATGTGCTTTAAACCATAGAGGACTCTTGTGTCCTGTCTCTTGGGAGTTTGGTTCAGTGTTGTGCAGAGGTTAACAACATGCGTGTGCACTCAGGAATGTGCCAGAGAAGTCTAGGAAGTACACCTGTTTTGCAACGTCTTTGGATGAAGGGAAGTTTAAGTATTTGTGCTACCAATGTTGTCAGAGGCAGGTTTTTATTTAGTTCTGTGTAACCAGTTACGAATAACTTCAGTAAAAGTAAATTGGTGCAGATGATGATGACATTTTACAGTACTCTTATGTCAGAGCCCTTTGAATTTCTCAGTGGATTGTGTGGAACATCATTTCTTCACACAATCTAATTTACATAGGCAAACACAGGAGTTCACACTTGACAAATCTCAGGCAATTTGGAAGGCAAATTAATAGCACTGAAGCAAATCATCACAATGTGGTGAAATATAGAAATGTAAGAAGTGGGAAAAATGAAACAAAGGTTTTGTTTGTTTCTGTTCAAAGAAAGAAGTAAAAAAAAGATATCCCAGTGGTTATTTATGGCCAGGACCTTGTTGCATGTTACAATATATTGCTTCAAACCTGCCCCCATACTCATGAGAACAATTCCTTTTGGAATTACCATCAGTTTATTTCCAAGTGGTATCCATCCCAGTTCTTTTAAGTGCAAGTTAGTATTACTGTAGATGTCATCACATTTCAGCCTATTGTACTGCACAAAATTGTTAGTTGGACTGAGTCATTTGGTTTATGTTTCCCAAGCTGTATTCAGGCGACAGTGTCTGTTTTCTATTTGGCTGAACTGCTATATATTTTCATGCTGAAATGATGCCACTGTTTCTATCAGAAATAAATAACAATAGTACAAAGCAAATGCAATATTACATGTCAATACTGTGACATAGTAAAGTGCTTGTCAGAATTGACAGTCATGCTTATTTCCTTGTCTTTGAAAATACTGTAGCAGAATGTTGATCAATATGGTACAGATGCAAGCTAACACAGTAACGCAGTCTAGTAAAGGTCCAAGGTTTTACCCTAGCGCCCATTTTGCTGAATAGACATGGTTTCACTTGAATGTTTTATTACCATATGTGCAGAATTTAGAAGGAATACTATTCTTTTCTTCACACCTGCGGTGGATTAAGGTTGCAGTATGGGCAAAGTATTCTCTCTGCAGTTTTAGTGGAGAAACACTGCGGGCATAAACTGATCAGAAGTTCTGTGGCAAATACTTCATAGGTATACACTTCACTTGGAAGAAAAATAGGATTTCCTTTAGTCTTTTGTCTTAAAAATCTCTTAAGCAATTTGCAAGATGTGAGCATGCTCAAAACACTTGCTATAGGTAAGCTGATGTGCAGGGATGCATTTGTGTGCCAGAACCCTCCATTCTCAGCCAAAGTGCAACTCATTAAGTACCGTCAATAAGTTTATTGGTGTAGAGATCTTCATTCCCCTCAATGGATGAAAGATAGGACAGAAATGAAAGCTAGTTGAGGATTCTGCACTTTAATGCATCTGGATGAAAGCCAAATCATGCTGTGCATTTCTTGTAATGCTATCAACAATCTGAACATAATGTTATTGCCACTTGTTTCAGGCAGTGTTACTTTGTGTGTGATGAAAATATTCCGGAGGACTCTCATTGAGGAGTAAGAGGCATGTTGAGTTTACAAGGCAAGTATTAAGTGGATAAACTGTGAGAGAACCCAGGTTATTGTTGAACAGAATAAATTGCTTAGAAGCTTTGGAAATTCTTTCACAAAAATTGTTCCTGTGGAGTGACTGAGTGGAAATGTGTTGGGGTGTGTGTTTGAAGGGTCTTTGAAATGCCTTCAAGTTATGTTGCACCCAGTCTTCAGAAGAGAAGAGCATGCTAACAAAACTGATTTCAATTGTAGTGGGATTTTTTCCATGAAAAAGACATTGTTTTAACAAGGAAACTTCTCCGTTATGAGTTTGGTCGTTACTGAATTGGAAATAAACAGTGAGGGAAAGCAAAAGAAATACCACCAAGGACTAGTGACTGTCCTTGTACCTGTACCCTAAGCACAAATCAGTCAGCTCTAGTGAGAAGTGCTATCAATTTCTGCAAGCTGGGAAACAAGACAGCCTGACTTACAGTTCAGGTGGGCTGCTGTGGTGAGCTTAAGCAGAGTTCAGGCGCTCTAAGGATGTGAGGAACCACAGTGACTGGTGATTTATCTTTTTTTGCTATAACATTGTTGTGAAATTTTCTGGTAAGAGGGTGCACCTAAGGTAAATTTTGTGAATTTTCCTTTGCAGCCGTTTGTGATACAAATATCTATGCATGTGTTAAACACCGTTTCTGTGCATGGGCAATAACCATGGGCTTTGGGGAGCTGCTCTTTATCTTCTCAGACAACATGAAACGAGAAAGAGGAGTTCATAAAGCATTGTTTTTTTGCTTTGATACAACTTGCTCCAGGGAGCAGGGAGGAATGTGAAAAACAGGTGTCTTGCAGATTTCACCAGACATTCTCATTATATTCTTTTGGCTCAACAGATAAGTTCCAGATACCCATAAAGCCTAACTCTGTTCAGCTGTGATCTAGCTCAGAAAGACAATTGCACTGGAAAAGACAATATGCAGAAGGAGTCTGAACATAATAGGATGAAATGATACTTAGAAACGTTGGTTTTTCTCCTTGTGTTGGGAGGGTTAAATAGTCTAGTCCTGAGTAGCTTTTTATTTAATAGTTAGTTATATTTGTAACCCACTCTTCATGAGGGAAGAAAAATCGCTGTAATCTATTGAGGAAACTATTGTGATTGTAGTTTGATTTTTTTAAGCTGCACTTTGTAAAAGTAAAGTCTTATACAGGTTTTTCATGCATGGCATAGTGGGAATGGGAGTAAGGGAGGAGAAGATGGGCTCCTTTGAAAGAAAAAAAAAAAAAAGAAGGCTTTCTCTGGGAATTGCTTTCTATTTGAATCTTAGAGTTCCTTAAATCCCTAAATAGAGTTCTCTCAGTCTTTTTATTATACCATAGAGTAAACTGAATCTGTGTGAAGCATACAATCCATGTACACCACAGGGAGAGAGAGGCAACTGGAAATAAATAAGTAGCAGAAATGTCAGTTCATTGCCAGCCCATCAGTAAAAAGGGCGTTTTGAGCTCTGGTTTGGGTTGAAAAAAATCTGTCTTCAGTATGAGGCTAGAATTTGTTTCTCCCATCCAAATTGAGTAATATATAGTACAATTGTTCTTGTGTTTATTGTGTTTTTACTACAAGCATGGAATGCCTAAGGATTTCACAAGAATGTTGTTTCAACACAGATCCAATTGGTATCTTGGACAACCAGTATGTGAAACTGAGTCATGTCCACAACCCTGTGGATACTGTAAACCACAGAGCATGTCAAGCAGGACTCTTCCTATAAAATAGCATGGTTCTTTGACGTCTGCAGTTGGGAACACAGTAAACCACTTATTGTCAGCGTGCTGCTGAGGAGGGGTCTGTTTTACACTTCCAGTCAGACCTGACGCAACAGTTGTTCCCCATTTAAAAGCTGTAAAGAACTGCTGCCCGTACCAAAAATTCTACCATGTCCGTTTGCTAAGTAAAACACCAGTATCCAGCAACATGCTATTGAATAACATGCTACCACATGCAGTGGAATAAAACAACAAATCAGTGTTGCCAGAATATCTACTGTGTTATCTTTAGTATTTGATTTTGTCCATCTTTGTCAAAATATATTTTAATTTGTTCATTCAGAAGAGTTTATCAGGCTGCACTTCTGGTTAGTCTGATGTTTCACTTCCGAAGTTACTGCATCACTGATTTTGGGTGTTATTCATTAATGGTTAAACATCTATTTAATAGTACTGTTATATGATCCATTAATTACTTTTGGGAGAAAGTGTTTGTGGGTGTGAGAAGTATGTGGGTGCTTCTATGTGTGAGGTCAAGATTGCTAGTGAGATTACTTACATTTATTGCATATGGATGTCATGTATGCAAAGTTGAATTGTGGGGGTGTGTGACAGTTAAAAATCTGTCTGCTTTCGGAGGCTGATAGCTGCACTCAGCAAAAAAAAAACCAGTTTCTGGTTCTTTGGGCAGTGTGGAAATGGCATCTGAGCTTAGTCTTCCATGGTTTTCTTTATTTGGGTCTTAGATTAACTCCAAAATTCTAACATACCTTGAGAAAGTGATGGTTGTGCTCATGCAATACTCAGAGCTTTGCATGATTTCTGTAAATCAGCTCAACTCTAGTTCATTTAGGTTGCTGAGTATCAGTGACTTCAGCTTCATGATGATGCATACAAGCAAGAAAAGTAGTGTAGTTAGTTACAGATGCCATAGAGCATCACTAAATTCCAGGGTTTTGTTCAATTAATTGCCATTCTGTACTTGTAACACAACTTTATCCTGTACATCACATGCTTGGTTCTCATTAGGGCTTTATAGAAGGGGGAGCTTTGAAGCTTATCATAGATAAAGAACCAGAGTCTAGCAAATTGATTCACATTGAAAACACACATTCATCTCCTGAAACTGAAATACTGCAGAGACAACTGCAAATCATAGCACACTGCCACCAAGACTCCATGTCAGTACTAACAGTCAAGGAAATGAATGCCTGAAATGCCTTACCAGATTCCCTTTTTTTCTGTTGGTTACTTCGGAAATGATTTTAATTTTCTTTATATTCGTTATTGCTGAGCACCTGGTGTAAATTTTACAGGGAAACTGTTGAGGCTGGTTGGAAACTCATCCAATTAGACTGTAGTTGTTTGTTGGAAATGTCTCATTTATGTCTCATTTTATATTGTGCACCTTTGCTTTATGGAAACCAAAGAAACTCAAGTGGAAAGGTTGGAGTCATGCCATATCTTAAGATTACTGATTTTACATTGAATGTACCTAGATTACTTTGGGTACCAGATCTGCAGTAAGTTCTGAGCATGGCTGAAAGCACCTGACCTTTAGAGCTGCAGCTAATGGCCAAGGTTGTGGTACAGTGACCTTTTGGTCTGAAGTGGGTCACAGTTGTTTATTCTTGGTGATATGATTTGGGCTTTTTGTTCTTTGCCATAGTTGTTGTTTTGGGTTTGAGGGTTCTTTTTAAATGGAAAGAGTATATTTTGAAAATCCCTTTCACCCCCAGCTTCAGTTACTGTGTTAGTAATGTGAAAATGTCTGAGGGCATTGATGCCATAAATGAGCTTGCTGCCAGGATGGTTGCTGACCTTTATATCTATCCTTGACTCAGATATATGGAAATAAGTACTTTACTTTTATATATTTTATCATAAGCAGTTACTGGGACAAAAAAGCCCCTGTTGTTGTGCCACTCTTTTGCTTTTTCTCAGATATAAACGCAAATGAAGGACAGATTGATTTTATTATCAGATATGTTGTCTATTCAAATTATCGTTTGTTTTTTGCCTTTTTGAGGTGTTAGCTTTCTCTACTGTTTTCTGGATTTTGTTGTACTTTTATTTTTTAAACCCACAGACTGCCCAGTACTCATCAACCTTTGATACTTTGCACAGCTCCCTGCTCCACTCTCCCCACTGCCCCAAGGCAGGCATATAGATAAATACATATAGTAAGGGAAATAATGAATAGGAGGTAACTGATTTTTTTAATATGCTTTTTCATGCTTTTATGGACTAAATAATGACCAGATCTTAGAATGCCAGAGTTGATATGACATAGAATTGCAAATCTGACCATGTGTAGTATGGCGGGGGGAAGGGAGATAATTTTCCTGTGAGGCATTTGCAGACCTCTGTAAGACATGACACCAGACTCAATTATCCTGTCATTTTACAGTAGAATAAATAACTGAATATTTTCATATTTTCAAATTAAATCTATTTTTTGAGAATTGCTTATATTAATGTAGCTAAGCAAGCATGTAGTATCTCTACCTTTCTGCTGAAAGAAAGGTCAAATCCTATACCATGTGCTAAGAGCCACATTTATGCTACTGGGTCAACACACTTTGTCCTCTATTCCTGCTTCTCCTTTACCTTGCTGACTACCGATTTTTATGACAGCATTTTTCCTACATGTTCATACTAATTTATTGCATCACAAAAGAATCCTAAAACTTTCCTAACATGAGAACTTTTGAATAGCTTTTTTCTCCTACAGTTCAGTGTTTCTTTCAGTCTGTCAGTTCTGAGTAGCTGATTCTAGTGTTCATGTACCAGAGTGTGATTCTGCAACTAGGTTTATGAAGGCTTTTGTTGCTTGAGGAGGAGTAAGAGAAAGAAATGCCTCTTATAATGCATCTGTATTATGACCTGCAAATCTCCATCATGACAGAAAAGAGGCTGATGTGAGCGGTAAAAGTAAGGAGCAGGCAGTGGGGGGGCTTCATCATGGCCCTTTAGATGCCAGCATTGAAAACGTTTATGTTTGAGCACTGATGGGTATTTCACATCAGTCAGTACACCATATTCTAGTAGCCACGTTACTGGAGCTACATCTGATTAAGCCTTGAAGACTGGTAAATGAAAGCATTGAACATTTCAAGCCTTGATTTGTTTGCCTGTATTTACTCTGCAGAACAGTTTTGCAAAATGCTAGAACCACGTTCTGTAGCAAAACTGGAAGCTCCCTTACAGTTTTGGTACAGGCACACTATAAATGGCAAAGAGAGATTACTGATCTGTGTTACAGATTGTTTGCTGGCATAGCTTTGCCACCAAACCCATCTGGGATAAAACCCATTTACACAACAAAAAAGTTCTTTCCATGGTGCAGCTTCTGTCAGTTCCCTGACTACAGTAAGCTACAGCAGTGAAAACAAGGTGGTGTAACTGCCTCTGTGCTCCAGTTTTTGCTGATATAATACCATTGCAAAATAAAAAGGGGAAAAACCATCACACCTCTAACCATCAATGCTATATGGGCAAAAGTTTCTCAAGGCCTGGGCTCATTCAGGAACACATGTAATAGAAATCTCACTCTATTGCTCATTCTTCAGCTCTTTCAACCTGAATTAAATAACATGAAAGTAACTAAATGTATTTCCACTACGCATGGTCTAAATCTAGCTGGAACAGCTTATGATAATTTTACATCACACACACAGAGAGCTTTGGTCAAATCAAAACATAAATCCTTTTCCTCATTTCTGAACTAATCTACACCACATATAGCTATGATTTCTTCAGCCCTCTTGCAAGCCTCTTTCAGTTTGACTATCTGTGTTTTTTCCTGTTATCCTTAAAAGGAAATCAGAGGGTTGCACATGATCTATATAACCCCTGAGCATTTGCTTGTTACTGATGCGTGCTATCCACAGAGCACTAATAACCCTTCCAATATTGCTTTGATAGCACACAGTTCAGTTTAGTTGTAGGTGGCAGTTCTTATGATAGAACCCTGTAACAATTATGGGAGTTTTGTGGCTGTGGGAAGAGAACTACTGGAAGGGGTACATGTTTCAAACCAGTCATAATTGCTTAATATGTTTTTCTCCCCCTCTCATTGCAAACCAGTTCATAGAACCAACTCAGAGATACTGGCAAAGGAAAGACCCCTTCTAGATTTTCTGAAGCGCTTAGCAGGCGGGAGGTGGCACAGGCACCATTTCAGTTACATTTTCAGCAGTACATGAGTAGACCTTTTAAAGACATATTAAAGTGCTTGCTCCCAAAAATTTGGCCTTTTACTTGAAGCTGAGAATGATGGTATTTAAAGCCATTTCAGTCTGAAAGCAAATACTGATGTAAAAGTGATACTTCCAGTATTGACATAATGTCAATATTTAACCAAAAATTCAACCATTTAGCCAATTAAAAAATTTCTACTGGTTTGTTTCAGCTGGGTTCTCACTGCCCATACATGACTGTAGCAAAACCAGTGTTCTGCTGTTTTCTGAGCCTTCCTGGTTCCTGCAATTACACTTAAATGCTATTTTGTCAGCTTTTCAGCCACAAACCGTTCAATAAAATAACAACTTCACAGTGTGTACGGTATACAACTGTATACTTCAGGAGAGAGAATGGTGCTTTCTCTTAAAGTTGTTAATCCATAGCTACATGGGAATTTCAACTGCAGCAGAAACAAGTTTTAAACAGTTTTTTATTAACATGTCAAATGAATAAAATGTGTGTCAGAGTCTAAAGTGAATTTTTCAGGGTGCTCGCTTTTACCACCTTATGACATGATGCAGATGAAGCTCATTAATCTCACCAGTGTTGCAGAGTCCTCCAGTCAGTTGTACAGTCCTGCAGAACAGCATTAAACTTGTAAGTGGTGTTTTATTTGTTTTGGAAGACACACTCGGGGTGCCAGGCAAGGAGCCCTTCTTTTTTCAGCTGCTACTTGTCAGCTACATCATTGTGCTAGAAATCTGGTGGAAACAGCTAAGCTTTCAAAGGATGTTTCTCAAAAAAAAAAAACAAAAACCAGACGTTTATCTGACCATGTTGTTATCAGTTTCATTATGACATTTGGTTTGTGGTTTTAGGGTCTCATACCAAAAAGCGAGTAAAGGAACTTTGCCTTTTTTCCTGTATTCAAATTCAGTAGCTGCAAAAACTGTTATCACACTTAGAAATTTCCTCAAAGACCAAAATAAGAATAAAAAATAAACAAATTAGGAAAGAAAAACAGCAGTAGAAAAATTAGAAGTGAGCATTCCTTGTGACTAACTTAGGCAATAAACATTTTAAACTCAATTTTAAGTATTCCTTTGTTTGTACCAAAGGAATGCCTATCCCCTGGTTCAGTATTCTGACAAGCTGGAGTTGGAAGTACCTTGTGCTTGTGCCTCCTTATGTGTATTTTGGCATTTCAGGGGAAGTGTAGAAAAGTTTAAACCTAAACCCTCACTTCATCTTGGTGCAGTTTACATCCCCAAGATGATGCCGGTATTCCAATTACAAGTTGCTTAGGATATAATGGAGATTAAATGGTGACAATGTGCAAAATTTAGACAGCTCAGAAGGCTTGGGTGGGAGTTGGAAATGCTACTGCTTTCTCCTAGATCCCAATAATCCTCACAGTGATGTGCAGTTGTTACACTAACAGTCTGAAGAAGCATTCTGATACTCCTATTAGACGAGCCCTGCCTAAAAGGCACTGAAGCTGCATTACTGAAGGTAATAGCGAAGTTGGCTCAATCATTTTCAGAATGCTCTTAAGTTTCTCATATTAATTCTTACAATACCACCAGGAAGTTTTATGAGGTAACGATGTAACTTTTGAGCTCAGTTCTTCTCTTCTGTGTTTTCTTCTGCTGTGTAAAAGCCTAAAGATACAATGGTTATCAAACATCATGATCAGTAAATAATCACACAATTACACTGGAAGTAAATTGACTTGTGATTTTCCCGGTACTTTTTGATGGTAGCAAACAAACTGGGAGGCAGGCAGAGAGCTGGAAATGAGTAAGAGTGGGCTGTCCCATTTTAATTTTGTAAGTAATTATTTGATTCTTAAATGTATTTATAACGCAGAATGAAGTCCTTTTGTCAGTTCTGATTTTACCAGAACATGTTTTTCACTCCATCACACTGAAAAATGAAAGTTAACGTTTCTTTTCAAAAACGGCAGTATTACAAAGGCTGTGACTGGGATCTGTTCACTAAGGATGAATTAAAGGATCTAGAGCATGAATTCAGGGCTCCCACCAGCTTGGCTAGAAATATTTTTAATTGTGAGCATGACAAGCAGAGGCTCTGAGTTAAGGTAGAACTCAAACGCTCCAAGGTCACATTGTATGGAGTGTAGTTTTAAGCATCCATCTCTGTTAGCCTTTGGTCTTTTGGAGTCTTTTGTGTAATCTTTGAGAACTTTGAACGAGCAACAGGAAATAATAAAACTTAAATACTAATGTCTTGTAGAAGTTAGGATTTCAAATGTGTTTGGGGTTTTAAATTTAAATTTGCATTTTGAAATATTTTAATGTAAGGCGGTAAGAATATGGAGTTTACTGTATGCTAAGATAGCATTAAAAATCATCAGCAGTCATTAAGCATATCAGGTTTTCCTACTTCAAACTAACAATTGCCAACTTTCTCCCTCAAATCTTGGCAGCGAATATCTAAAGGTACTGTGGGAATTGATGAATTTTTCTTCTGTGTCTTCCTGCCAGAGAAGAAACAGAAATGCTTTCACCTGTCTCCTGCTGTTCTTTAAACTGCCAGCAGCTCCTAAAGTCTATTCTGCATTTAAGGCAGAAGCCAAGCTATAAAAGCTGCTGGCTATTTTTTGTTAGGCATATCATACGTATGTGCGTGGATAAGTTTTTTTTCTTTCCCCCTCTCTTTCTTTGTACTTTTGGCTTGTGATCCCAGACTGCTTTTCAAACACAAAAACACCAACAGCAGGTTGTTAGGTTTCTTTTAGTACTATAGTATAGCACTAGGAAGCAAACTCAAATACCTGTGTAGGGTGGAGAAATGAGTAAACTTCGTCAAAGCTTGAAAGGGGCTTTGCAGTACCACAGAGACGCACAAATTAGCAATTTTTTCCTTCGCTATCTGCAAAGATTAAGATCAGTAATGAATCACTTCACTTTTGGTAAGCTTCTTTCCTCCCCTATTATTTTTGGGTATTAATGCTTCTTTGGTTTTCTTTGAATTTTTGGCACTGTTGCAAGTTCTGGTTGAGTGGGTTCAGGCTTTTTTGGGAGGGGAGGTGTTTGGATCAGGTGATACCATAAAGATATTTTTCTTTGGACATAGAAAATGTTACAAGAGAAATGTAAACACCACTTCTCTCTTTCCCATTTAAGAATTGTTTCTAATTATTCTTACTGCACAGATTGGATAATTTTCTGAAGTAATCAATCTCGCATTCTTCTTAGATGATGGATTGCATGATTGCATGTTTTGTTTTATGCTTGTTTGCTGCCTGGCACTATGGATACAAGTACTAATCAGCTGAAAACAATTTACAAATGGAACAATGTTGCACATTTAAGAAAGTATCTGAAAGGGATGAAAGACAACCTGCTTTTAATTCAGTACAGTAAAGTGCCTTCTGAAATGTCTGTCTTGATACTGTACAATAGCCCGCTCTGAAGAGGGAGTCTGTCATGGTTAACCCTGCCAGAACTGTGGGCTGCTGACAAGGAGAACATGTTGCAGTGGCAACTCTGCCATCTAGCAAGAATAAAATATGCTTACTTTCTGTCCTCACAGTTGGCTTTCTGCCTGTGTCTTGGACAGCTTTTCTAAATCTGTGGAGAAGTCTTGTTGCTTACTCAGAATTTCTAATGAAAATTTGTGACTGTTTCCATTGGGGTAAGTAGATCATGGCAGTGAGTAAGGATTTCTTTGACCTGTTTGTTCATAAAGCTGTCGAGAAGTCCCTAAAATTCTGAAGTACTCTAGTGCCGTATCTACTGTGAGATCAAGCCCTAGGCAATATGCTTCCAGCCACACTAATTCCATATACTATCCAGCACATACTGAGAATGAGGGAAGCTAATTGCCCTTTCTTTCTGTTCGCATTGTTCTTAAATATTTTGGCTCTAAAGCTACTTATTAACTTACTAGTTCAGTTGTAACTGTGGGAGTCAGCAATGTGTGTTTGAAAGTTTGGGCTTCATTCTCAAGGTATTAATATAAATCGTCTTCCATAAACTCAAAGACACATTCCAGACTTTTCAGACTATGAAAGATTCCTGAATTTGACCTACATGGGTATTTTTAGTAACTATTTCTTTAACTAGGCTTCTTAGGAGTATTCTTAATGAAGATTAATGCCTAGGAAAGTTATTCTTGTAGTGGGATAATTGAGCAAACTTGATTTGTTATCACAATTGAAATTGTAATGTCATACATTCAGGATCAAATGTGCTTTGCTCTTGTGGCTGTTTTCTATAGCTAGCTGAGACTTATTGGTCGGCACCTGGAGATGCAGAAAGGCCATTGCAGGTATGGCTCCTGCAGAGCTTTGTTGGGGTTTTTAGCTCATTCGAGTTTTTATATTATAAATTGAGGATTGTGAGATGGCATTTAAGGTCAGCTAAGCAAGAAATCTCTTTCAGTGCCGTTCCATCTTCAGCTGTTAAAACTGAGTGCAAGACTAGATGCTTGAATTCGGTAGGGCTGTTTCTAATTCTATCGCATAAATGCTGTAATAGTTGAAACCAGGTAGACTAGCTCTTGTTGTAAGAACCCCTTGGGGTTTGGAGTTTCTAGCCTGGGTTTGGTTCTGTTTGCATTCATACTGGGATGATTCCAGTGAAAAAAAAAGCAGAATTATATAGGAATCCAGCAAGGCCTCCTCCCCCAGCTTTTATCTCAACTACCCCCAATCTGTACTATTAATAAGAAGTTAGTATTATTCTTTTTGTAATGGATGAATGATTTAGTTGTGCTAAACCATAGTGGGCTGAAAAACCGACATCCAAAATGTAATTAAATATTTTGTGTCTGATTCTGATTGTGCTTCCATGATGTGAAGCTGACTCCATGGAGATATGTTAACTTTCATTCTTGTTTTATGAGGCCAGTGACTGTGGCCCATTGTTGGAGAGAGTGGAATGATAGTTTAAGAGAGAGTCTGTACTTCCAGATTTTGGGTGCCAGTACTTGCTAAGCCGCTGGCATGTTGTCTGGTACTGGGAAGTCACTGAATCACTTTTCCACTATAAAGAAAGGATTTATAAAGGTAAAACCTGGGCAAGTCACAGGTTGTAATGAATTCATGTATAATGAATACTGTTTGATTTGTGGCTCAGAAGCAGCGTAAGGGTTAAATGATTTGCATTCAAGTAAAGAGCAGTGCCTAGGCTTGTGGTAGAATGTGATGAAAAGATGATTTTTTAATTTTTTTAAGTTATCATCTCTGAGCCAGGAAAATATCAGTCAGTTTTCAATAAATTACACCCTTCTCAATGGGGAACAGGAATAATGGAAAGAGAAGAATCCTAGTCTGCGTTAACTCTCCCTTTGGCATTTATGTCAAATGAGGTCTAGTATCAAGAGTTGTTAAAAATAGAAGCCAATTTTTTCCTTTGAATGTAATGCTACAAAGCCCTCCTGTTTTGGAATATGTAGCTGGTTCAGCATTTAGAAAACCTGTGTCCAGATCAGAACCAGAGCCATCAGTAATCTGGGTAATTATTTGCATCAGTGTGGCTAGGTGTTTGCATTACTTAGACTTCTAATCCAAGTCTGCAGAAGGCTTTCCTACCTTTCCTCTTGAGACCCTGGGGGCAGAGTGGGGAATGAAACCAATCTCCAGGTAGTCCTGGTGTCATGATCAGTATTCTGCTGTTATTTCTACTTGTCAGGCACTGTTTGAGTTGCACAATTTGCGATGCTAAGCATTTGCTTTGTAACTGTTTAGGCATCGGGATCATTACAATTTGTTTATGGAGCTAAATTCTGCCTCTTCACATTTGCATGTGAATTGAGGGGCCGACAGGAGTCTGTACTTTCTGTAAGAATTGTAGGAACACCTTTAAGAGTAAGCAAGCAATACAAAGTAATAAGGAAATAAAAGGAGAAATACAGTATTTAGGCAATTCCAGGAGAAAACGCCACATTTGCTAGATTATGCTTAGTGAACAGAAGTCTTAAAAAATGCATCAGAGTCATTATTTGTTATTTTTCCACAAAATAATTGAGTAGGATCAATGCCCTTACATTTCCTTACTGATTATTTGTATTTCAGTAATCCAGCTGTGATAATACCTGATAAAATAATAAAAATAATTGTAACAATGTTTTCTTTACATCATTTTTACCAAGATACTTTTTTACAAGTGTGATTAAAGAGTTTGGTGGTGGTTTGGTTTTTTTAGTCATAGTGTTGTACATCATCATTTTCAACTGTAATGTTTTATGCACGTTAACATGGGAGTAGAGTAACCAGTGACTTTTTTAGGTCCTAGTTAGATGTGCTTTGCTTTGATCTTGCTTTGGTGTACGTGAGAAACACGCACAAGTTACTTTTTGACGCACCAGGGTTGCGTGTAAGGCATGTGTGAAGAAACATGCACCAGTTTGCAGGAAGAGCCTTCTCTTTCTAGACATAACACCAGATTAGCAGATTTGGACAGTGTCTTGACATCTGACAGTCATGTCTTTACAGAAAAAGAATGGGTTTGTCTCTCTGAAGCTCTCCAGCTCTTTTTGAAGTGTGAAGGGAGAGTTCTGATGCTGTTTATTCATGAGTAGCATACAAAATTCTGCATCTTATCTGGATGCAGAATGGGCTTCTTTTTACGAGTGCATTATCTGGTTGCCAAAGCCATTCATGTTCAAGGCCCAGCCCTGCTTCAATGGGATTAGAACTGTGTGTTTTAGCAGTCAAGGGAACCCTGGACCAACAGGCAACTGGCAGTTCTGCATTTGGTCCCTCTCAGGCTGCTTCTGTGCTGCTCTCCCATTTTGTGTAAATAATGAATCCCTGGACTAGGGCTTTTATATGCCATTCTAGAATCCTGTGCCTTGAGCATTCAGTCTCTTTTCCAAATGAGTATGTTTCCTTGTGTTTTTAATCAGTCATCATTTCATAGAAACTGCAGGACTTGTTTTACATGCCTTTCTGAAAATCCCGTCCCTTGTACCTTAGGAGGCTGGAATAGTGTTGTCAATATGCTTATGCTGAAGTCTCTTTGGTGTTTTTCGTAATCAGAGAGACCAAGCTCTGTGGTACTGTTGAGTGCAATATGGTCTATTTGTAGAGAGATGCTTATGCCTGTTTTTTGTACAAATTGCTGGGTGCCAGAGTTCCTCATTGCAGTTTCAGTAGAGACATGATAAGCAGGAAGCTGTATATAATATGAGAAAATTAGAAGTTCATCAAATAGTTTACCCTAAATGCAAGCTGCAGGAAAACTGTAATATGTTAATGCATTTTGTCAAACTGTGGGAAACCAAATTATGATGATTTAATATTACATGGAAGCTTTTCTGTCTGATCCATGGAAGTGTGTGCTTTTATAGTGCTGAAGAGAACCTGACGTGTTTTTTATCTTCCACATTAGCATATCACTGTGTTAACCTATTGCAGAGGCAGGATGCTCGTTGTGTTTGTATTAACAAACCCCCTCCGCTGGTTGTTAGGCGGGGTTTCCTGAATGCTCATTCTAATTCTCAGCCAAGTTAATCTGGCTTCTATAAAAATGGCTTAATGCTTATTGCACATACTTGGTTCTTAACAGCTCCTTCAGCTCGTCAGTCTCTCACTGAATGCCATGGAAAGGGATGGTACAGACAGCTAAGAGAAGGAATAGTCAGGCAAAAAAGGGAGACTTTATTTTATTCTTATCTTGGTCTGTATGCCAAGTCAGTCTATGTGAACTGCACTAAAGAGTGTAATCAGCAGTGGAAGAAAATACTTGCTTTGACCATAGCCTTAAATTTGATGTTAAATAGTCAAGTTGCTAAAGTTTTTGAGTGTTGAATATATTATTGTTTACCAGGTTATTATTATTTTTGAAGCTTAAATGGAAGATTCTGTAATTCCATTGCTTCCTGAAGCTCACCATCCTTTGAGGTGTTCAGAATTAAATTAAAAATGAAATGTCTCCCCAGCTGGGGCATCTGTACCCAGCAGAAAGCGCAAACTGACACAAGGCCTTGTAGAACAGCATGGAACCACAGAAGATGGAGTCAGTGACTTAAGAAAATACCTCTGTGCCAGGACATTCTGTAAATTTCTCTGGAGAAATCCTACAGCCCTTCAAGACAGTTGACCTCATTTGCATGTTTTGATTAGATTGCTGTCAGGCTGCTTCTGACTGCCTATAATGAAGGGAAAAGTAGTTTTCTGAACAAGTCTCAGGAACTTCTTTGTGTCAGAATATATTCCTTAGAAATATCTTTATAACTGAAGAGTAAGATATTTTTTGCGTACCGTCGCTAAATCTCTAGGGGTGACATGTCCAGAATGTATTTTATCATATGGAGAAGTGCTCTCCATCTGTATTCTATATTCCAGTTTAAGGAAAGGATCACCAATATCCAAAGTAAATTCCTGAAATATTTATTAGTTAACTAAGCTTCTGATACTGTTGCAGCTGAGGAACTTTCTTTAAAGGTCCATAAGTGGAAGCATAACTTAGTGGCATGTTTCATAGAGATACAAAGCTGTATGACAACTATGCAACTATACAACCTGCAACTGTATGCTGGTGAATCTTTAAAAAGTGGGGGGAAATAGAGAAGGAGAGGAGGACAGAAAGAAAGAATCGTATGCCCCCAAGTGAGAGGAAATTCTAGAGGCAGAAAACTGAAACCACTAATGTATTTAGGTACGAGATAATGATCTGTACAGCAGAATTTAGCCATTGGAAAGACTGCAGTGTTCACTGCCCTTTAATAAGTGGCATGAGTGTCTTGAATAAGGATTAGGAAAGTGCGTAACTGAAAATATTTAATACATGCAGAAGACCAAAAAGGACAGACTGTAATTGAAACTATACTGTCTCAACTACAGCAGCCTTTCTTCTGGATACTTTCATTCATAATATTAGGGTCTCCATCACAGCAATGACAATAAGTCATGAGCTTGAGACTTACTACTGTAGCAGTGGAGGTCAGATCCGTGCCCTAACCACAATCTAACATCTAAGAGGAAATGGACGGTTAAACAGCACTCCTGCTGCTTGCATTTCTGCATGCTCTCTAGAAATGTATAACCAGAATGCAGGAGGAATGGTTGTAAAGAGGGGAAGACTGTGTAATTATTATGTAACAAATATCTAATCTGTTCTCTTACTTGCTTGCATATTGCTTGCATGCACCTGGGATTGTGGTTATTCCATATTGCCTAAGTAATTCCAGTGAATGCTTCATGAAGTTATAAAAATGGAGATGTTAACAAATATATTTTCATTTAAATACTGTATCTGTGTTCAAAAATATTATTGAAATGTGCCCTTTTTAGTATCAGCAAGGTAGATTTAGTCAATATTTACTTAAGTGCATTTTTTCTTTCTCAATGGTATTTTATTTCATACATTTGCATTTTTAACATGCAGAGTTGAGGAACTATGGCAAATACTTGACAGCTCATGTAGTTTTAGTTAAATACAATAGTAGGAAAGGGAATACTAAATATGAGAGGTAAAATTAGCTGAGTTCACAATTCCCGCTTTATATTGAAAGATAAAAAAATTTTTGGCCACTAGGTTTAATATAGGCCTTTAACTAGGTTGAGCTATTTTATACAGAAGTACAGAAAACATTGGTTTTTTACTACATTTTAGTGATGCGTTTCCCTTAAACGTGACACTAATAATGAACTTGTTTGGTTTGTCAGGAAATAGGGCTCTATAGAATAATGGTGAAGTTCCACTGTGCTCACTGGCTCTGATAGCATTGATCTTCGGATGGTACTGGGCAGTAAGAGCATTGCTTGGATTATAGCTCAGGTTGAGGTATTGCAGATAAAGCTGTATCTCTAATGATTCAGTTGTCATTTTCCATTAGAGAAGCAGTGACCTCAGTAAATTCTGACTTTACTGAACTTGGTGCAAACAGGGAGGGGCTTTCCCATTTTTTTCCTTGCTTTAGTTTCTTGAATTTCAGCAATTTGTTAAGACTAACTTCATAGCTAAGGACAGAGGAATGATTTTGCCCTATTCAGAAATTCTAGTCATCTTTCCTTTGAAAGCTCTGAGTACCAAGGTCTACAAAATCAGTACAGTGATTGCCCTTTTGCCATCACTGTAACAGTGTAACTAAATTATTTGTAAAACTAGACGGGGTTTAGACAATTTATTTTTCCCATTTCTTGATTTCTCATTACTTGAAATTGCCACTTGAAAATATCCTGTTAACTCAAAAAGTCTTGTGTGTTTCCTTCTGGTCACTTACATTATTTTGGCTAGGGAAGCTGAAGTTACAAAACCATATAATGAGTTAGGCACTGTTTTCAGCTTGATGATGGGTGTTTCCTTTCCTTAAGTGCCTTAAAAATAGAGAAAGAAAGAGCAGAAAATTGAGACTTCTGACATCTTTGACTTTTCTAAGAGAAAGGGAAATCTTCCAAGCATTATTTCACCAACCAAAATGTGTATTAAAGATGCATTGGCTGTACCCCAGGCTCTTTGAGATGAGCCACTAAGCTCATAGTTGAAATACTTTTGCAAGTGAAGGTAAATGAATTAAGCTGCTTTCCACTCTCAAGATTAGAAGGTGCTGTTGTTTATTTTGGCCTTCTACCATATAAAGTTGGAAATCATGTGTAATATAGAATTATTTTGCCTTTTACTTCTTAAGTCACTATTCTACTTTAGTATTCAATAGGGGTTTGGTTCCGGGGGGGGGGTGTGGAGAGGGAAAGGGGGTGGGTTTTGTTTGTTGTTGGTTTTTTAACAAGGAAAAGTCTGCATTTACTTTCATAAGCTGTAATACTGGATGTTGGATTGGGCTAACAAACAGCTGGTCACTTACAGTTGAAGATCCTGTTGCTTACTTTGGGAGTTGAGCTATCTTTGAGTTCTTCTCAATGTAACTGAGCAGTGAAGTAATTCATGTGGTGGCGAGTATTCCCTTGGAGGTAGAGTTTAGCATATTAGTATAAAGCAGTAGGTCTGAATCTCATGAGCTGGACACCCTCACTTGCATGTTAGGCTGTAGATAAGATTGAAGTAATAATAATTTGGAAGAAATCACAATTTGAGCCATGTCTTGGTTTTTACAGCCAGGCAAAAAGTTACTTTCTGCCAGAACCATTTACTTGACTGCAAGGTGTCTGCTCCTGCTCCCACCTTCCCCAAAATACATACGCAGACGAAAACTTACAGGGAAGCTCAAATGGCAGGGGCGGATGGGGACTGCTGGGAAGTTTTACTCCTTTTTGCAATTGAAGATGAGTTTGAACCTCGCATTTTCCTGAAGTGTTGGAAGATTTGACTCTTCAGTCTCATCTCAGTGCTAGAAAAGCAGCAGTAGGGAAAATGCAAGCACCCTGTGGCTAGTCATTAGGAAGAGTAAATGGAGCTAGGGGCGTTCCAGAGTTTCAGAACCCATTCCTAATGACTCAGACCAGCTTTTAGAGGGTCATATCCTATGTTGTCCTTTCTCAGTTTGAGGCAGAACTGTCTATGGCATGCATTCAGTCCAGCATAGTGTACGTTCAGAGCTGCAATCTCAGTTCACTTTCAGTTGGAAAGAAGTATCAAATCATAAAAAAAAAATACCTTAGTGCCATGAGTCAGGCTGTAGTGGCACGTAGCTTGCTTTCTGCTACTGGAGGTTCAGAGGGCAGAGGTTGGATTTCTGTCCTTGCATAGTTTTGTTGGCATGTAGAAAGGTATTTTGAAGCATCAAGTCAGGGATACCTTTAAAACATTAGGTATCAAGTGGAACAAAAAAAGGATGAATTTCCAGCAGTGCACATCTCTGCATTCAGAAGTAAATTGCATTGGTCTCCCCTGGAATGGACAAAGAGAGTGAGTAAATGATGGAATTGCAAAGAGAACTTTTTTTACTTTGCTATTAAAACAATGACAGTCGCTTGCCTTGGTTTTCTGCTGACCTCCGTGATAACCCTTCCATTAGGCAAAATAAAACCAACATTTTTCAGGCAACATGCAAGGGAATACCAGGAATTTTGTAAAGGTAGCATGCCATAGCTCCAAGAACTATGGGCTGTTCTGTTCTTACACCACTGGAAGTCTTTCTCTGTCTTCACTCCTTATGCCCTGTCATATGGCAAGTGTCTGCAGCAGTAAACAGGGGAGGACATCCTGAAAGATTTCCTGTCTCTTCCTTTTTTTTTATCAGCAGAAGTATTTGGTTTTGTAGCGTTTTTTCAGTTTCTCTTTTTATCAGCTGCCAGTGAATGGTTCTTTATGTTTTAATGACTGGGGGAAGATGGTGACATGCTGCAACAAGTTCTTGTATTCCATGGGGTGCATGGGTTTGAATGTGACTGTTGGTCACCTGTTACTTTCAAATGCTGTACGTTGGAGAGAAAAGTTGGCAACCATTTTAGAAATCCTGGAACACATGCAGTGGGCTCAGTTGCCTGAAGGAGCAATTTTAGATTCTTATAATAAGCTTTTTATGAATGGTTCTCATCATTTCCAGTCAGTGCAAGTATAAAAGTAAATTACAAGAAACAAAGACAAGACCTTTAAACAGGTTGAGAATAAGGACATTTAAGGTCAGTCTGTTTCACATCTTTATGTCATTAGTCTTTAGAGACATCTGTAATTCAGACAGTCCCAATATCCTTTTGTGTTTTTCAGTTTTACATTTTGGCATCTTATTCAGAGCAATTTTCCAGAATGTTTAAAGACAGGAAAATAAGACATTTGGAAACGGTATTACAGTTTTGCTGAACTCCAGGGTCCCATTTGCTTTCAGAAATATTTAAGCAGCTAAAATTGTTTCCTCTTTTAATGGTCCAATTCAGTTTTAGACCAGGCCAATGAGCCTTTTTTCTTCTTGCAATTTGTATAACATTCAGAACTTCTACACCCATCATTGAACAGGAAGCCTCTGACTTTTGTTGTTCATTTTATATGTGGCAGAGTATGTCAGCAGAATATCATTAGAAATTAGAAAGCAAATCTTCTGGTTTTCTTTAATTACCTTCACGTGACCTAAAGTGAGACCATTTCTATCCTCAGAACTTAAGAAATTTCAGAAGTTGAGGTGTATGTAACATTTGGCTAATACATTGCTTCTGCTGGGGGAAAAAGGGGGAGTCAAGGGGCAGGGACTATGACAGATGTTATTGTGGTCTCTTTTTTGTTTTCGTTATTCCACTCTGGTTTTTGTCAAAGAATTTGAATTTCTTGTTAAACTCAAGAAGTAAAAGGAGCAGCATTTCTGAAGAGCTAGCCTGTTTGCAGCAACTAATTCATTAAATTGCACTCCTAAAGGCCTAGGAAGCAGTTTTCACACCAAATCTTTTCAGCATGAATTTAGTGAATTAAAGTTTTCACTAAAAGTTTCATGTGATTTTTTTTTTTTTTTTTTTTTCCCATACCCTGGGCAATTGCGAGTCTACCTGCAATTCAAGAAGGTTGAGCTTGCAATATGTGCTCTTATACAGGTCCTACTCTGTCCTGACAGTCTCATTAATTCTTCCCTTTCTCTCCTTGAACACTGTGTGTATCGTGGCCCGCTTGTCGGTTTAGTCAGTGATGGGCTTGGAGCCTCACTGCAAAAGCAAAATCAGAAGAGATCCCATCTTAAATGTACCTTGAGCTGCAGCTCTGTCCTGATCCCATTCATAGCTCTCAAATCTGAACAAAAGTTCTAGCTTAGTTTCCTGACCTCTGTTGTGATTACTGGAGAGCACAAGGAATCTCTTCCCGGCTCTAAATGTGCATTTGTTGAGCAATGCCATCAACCTGACCCCTGTTGTCCTTGTGCTTGTCTAGGCTGAGCAGGACAACAGAATAATTCTGGCTTTAAAGGCTTTCAATTCACTAACCCTAGCATCTACAGAAGCGTGTGTGTGCTAATATGGAAAGGTTGATATTCTTCCTTGAGAGGCTAAAAGCTCAGACATTTACAGTGGCTGTAGTCTTTGGAAAGACTTGTGATCCTTGTTGGAGGATCCTGGAGAACCAGGCTAGAGAGTCCAGCCCATCGGGCAGATCATCTCATTGATCTTGTTTTCTGCACTTGTGTTCTTATATGACATTACGTGGATTAATGGATCTGATACATGTCGAAAAGTTTTCAGTATACCACACAGACGGGTCAATTTGCTTGCTATCACAGGCAGCTCCAACTCAACTAATTTATAGATACTGTTAACTTCTTTAATATGAGTCATATTTCATGATGGCTGTCTAAGTATCAAAAGAGCCAATGGAGAAGGGAGGTTTCTTTGCCAACCATAATTAGTGGGGTGTTGTATACACAGAATGTCAGAGAGAGAAGAAAAATAGCCGTGTTTTCTTTTTATGGTACATGAGTATTCATCTAAAAAGGCTGACTTGTAGCCATGAAGAGTTAACATTCATGAGGACTGTGTGGAAGCCTTACATAACTCGTTCAGCCTCATCTCATGGGTGTTTCTCTGTACACTCTGCCAGAACTAATTTCACGGTTCTAAAACAACTCATGGTACAAAAAGAATACGTAATGAGTTGCCGTGAGATATGATTGTTTCCCATTTGAGAGATAGAGAGACCTGTAGCTCTCCAGGATTTATTAAGAATCATTTCTCAATTAAGCATGGGATGTATAGCATAACAAAGGCTATGCGGTTCCTCTTGAATACATCAGAGTTTGGCTGTGGAAAGCATACCTATTGCGAGAATTTGGGATACTCTTCCCCCTCCTTTTCCCTGGCATCTTTTCCTCTGCTAGTTTATAAATTCAAAGAGACCGTAAGCTTGTGTAGACAAAACCCACTGACCTGGCATGGTCTGTCTTATCCTGCATTCTGAGTCCCTGTCATATTTTAGAGTTTGAAAACAGACAAAGCTTTCTGGTGCTGTCAAAAAAGTCATCTTTGAGAAAAGAAGCAGCATCCAAACTGTCAAGACCAATACTTGCTCCCTCTCAGCCAGTGACTTTTCACTCCTGAAGCCTGCATAGCAATAAAATACTTGAGTTATCAGAAGACGAAGTCTACGCAAAATGCTGGCAAAAGCAGATTCCAGGGAAAGAAAGTTAGATGGAATGGGGTGGTGAAAAGGAATCCGGTCATTTTAAGGTTAAGTATTTAAGAGAGATGTTAGGTTCCCCCATTCTGGGAAGGCAGAAATAATGTTATATAAAAACAATGCTATACAAAATGGGGGGAATAGTTTAGAAAATATGCCGAGGGTGCAAGCCAACAGTTCATAGCATGTCTGGTCTGAGTTTGAAAAACAGCTTTCTGGCAAGTGAAACCAAAAAAAAGCATATTGAAAAGAGGTTTGGTTAGTTTGTTGTTGCAGAGACAGTGCAATGTAAACCATAACACAACTCTTCCCATCTCTGCATTTCAGGCTGATTTGAAGCAGATTTAAAGTTCAGTTTGATAGCCCTGGCAAGGCCTTGTATCACTTTTTGAGGCAGGAAGTCAAAGGGGAATTAACTGGCTACTATTTGCCCAGATCTTTCCAAGCCATAAAGTGAGATTTATTTCGAAGTATCAGAGTCACTTCAGTTCAAATGAGTTGGTGCAGCCTTAAATGCTAAGAGAAGTTTATGAGTATCTTTGGACCTCCAGAATACCTCAGGAAGGCAGCTGGGATTACTCGTAAAAATTCACTGCTGTAAAAACGTGATTTAAACCAGAAATGTGAATGGCTTGCGAGGGATCTCCTCCAACATAGTACATGGTGTTACTGTGCAGCTGCGAGACCCATCGTTTCAGCCAGCAGTCTTGAATGGAAAATTCAGTGTGGTGACTCACAGTTTTCTGCATCTTTGAATGCTAGAGAGATAGAAGTAAGGCAAAGATCTCTTGATCTATCCCTTACTTGCTCTTCTGTTCTCTGGGGAGAGTAGTCATTACAGATACCTGTTTTGTGACTTGAAAAGAGAGAAAGGGTTGGTGGGATGGTGCATGAGTGCATCGTTTCTTTACCACCAGGTACCGATCTTAGGCACCAGATGAGGCTTAAGTTGCAAGGAAGGGTTATACTCTTCTATCTGCTGGGCAGAAGTGGTGACATGACAGATTATGTGGTGGCAGGATGCATGAAATAATTTAGATTAACCTCTCACATTTCCTGTAACGGCAGTGCTGGAAGTCCTGACAGTTCTTGGAAGAACTCCAAGAACAAATTTCCATGCTTCTTATCCCAAACACACTAGTGACGAAGGAAATTCTGCTTCAGTAAAAATCATTTGTGTCCCAATAGGATATTGTACCTTTTTATAGGAAAACTGTTTTTTTTCACCTGCAAAACCTGTCATTTTTAATGTGGGGAAGGACTAGAAGATACGAGGTACAAACACACATTGATTCTCTTTTTAGAAAACCGGTGAGAATAGAGATGCAAATTAGTTCACTATACAGATCTAATTAATCAGCCTCTCTTCTCTTTTCTTTATTCCAGTTACCTTGAATTAGAAGTCATGTTATCCTTTGGGTTCCAACTGACTTAATGTTGTAGAAAACCGCCTGCTACTAATCTGACAAGGAAGTCAGAAAGGGCCAATGCACTTTGTATTGCGGTTACTCCAAAACAATGACTGATTTTAGTTAGAATAGTGTTCTGGGGCTATTTTGCTTCTCATATTTCAAAGCACAGCTGAAAATAAAGTGAGTGTGCCTAGAGACACTCACTGTAACACATGTTGAAGGAATGTTACATACAGATAAACCAGACAGTTCCCCAGCTTTATCTGAAGATAGAATCTAGATTTGATTACGATTTTTGACCTATCCAAGATTCAGATACCTGAGCCCAAAGTTTTTTTGACGATCTGTTTTGCAGGGAAATGAGGAGAAGGAAAGATTGTGGTAGAGTAAGCAGAAAATTATTCAGCAGTTCCCTGTTATGTTCATTAAGAAGGCAGAGTTAGGCACTGAACTGTTACTTCAGTCAAATCTTCATTTTATTTATGTCAGTATTTTGTAAATAATTAATATGACATTTTAAGTTGACTTGTTTCCTAAAATAGCTGGAATGCAACAATAAACCGCACTGCAGTCGAGAAATAGCTATAATACCATGTCCTGCTTTGAGATGATTTTTCACTTACCAGTCAAGCTGAATATTAGTGCTTCTAGGTAGGTTATTAACTGTACTTGCTTTTTCAAGAGAAAAGAGCCTCCTCATAATGGTGACTTCGACAGCAAAGAGATTTCACAGCAGTAGCCAATTTCCTGGAGGAACAATTCCATGATTGCCCAGTCCAGTGTAGATTTCTACCCACTTGGAGGTAGGTGCAGGGAAGCGCTTGAGGCTGTTGAGATGGAAACAGGGAAAATTTCAAGTGTCATAGAGACTTTTAACTGTATCAATGCCAACATCAGTTTTTCAGGTCCAAGTAGCCAGAAAACCATGTAGCTTAATGGGGCCTAAGTCCTGGCCCTTTGGCCAGTCACTCAGGAGAACTGTACAGAATCTTCTTCAGGGAAGGAACACTGAACATTAGTTATTCAGTCCTCCTCTAGGACCTACGAGTTTTCTTCCTTGCCTGCTGCAAGGGAGCTGCTTGTGCTGATAACCTCATGCACTTTTGTAAGTGGAAACCTTTTAGTACAGTGTAGTCATTGCTTAATGTTTAGAATGGCTGAGAACTGGGGAAACAGCATTAAAAGATCACTCAGACAGTGGCACTAGCTCTAAGATTTAAAAGACCACATGAACCCACGGGCAGAAGAGCAGAACACTAGTTAGTTAATGTTGCTCGTTAGTTAATGTTGCTCGTTAGTTAATGTTGCTCGTTTGTTAAACCTCTGTGAGATTTTAGCGATGCAGCCCAGTTGGACTTGCCTCATTTTTTGTTTTAACTTCGAACCACAGACGAGAGAAAGCCCAAAGGAGGATGTAGACTGTAGCGCTTAAATGGTGTGCAATTGGTAATTAGCTGTAGTGAAGATTTGACTTTGTCTGGTTGGGCAGAAGGCAGGATAGTTTTATTTTTGGAGTTAAGGTCTTCGCCTGACGGCTGGGAGGCAACATTCTGGAAAAGCTAGGAATGACTGATCTACATGGCCAGCTTTTATGTGCTCAGATTAACTCAGATGAACGCTTATTATTCTGGGTACTGGGGGGTCACAGATGCTTTTAAATACCACAGAAGGGTCACAGCTAGACTGAATAAAATCCCAGGATCCCAGAATTTTTCGTCTGTATTTTTATTCAGATATCCTACCTTCAAACTTTACTTGCGGCCATAGGCCACAAGAAGAGAACTGCTCAGCTAAATTTAGCTCAGTGAAGAGAGCAGGGAAATCTTTGAAGATGGCTTCTCTGACACAGCCGTTATGTCCCTGTGCCTCCCCTTTTCCTTTTCTCTCAAAGTCATCAGAAATGTTACCATCACCTCTAACTTTCCTTGGCCAATGAAAGGATAAGTTTTAATTTTAATACCACTCTCAAGGTATAGCATTTACAGAAAGACTGGTTACAAAATGTGTGTTTTTTTCTAGTGCTGACAGGAGAAAGTAATTTCTCATTCTTTTTCTTTTCCTCTTTTTCACTTTGGGATGCCAGTCTTGCAAATCAATATTTCATTTTGAAGAAGCCATGTTTGATGCCAGTTCTACTTATTTGCTTTGCAGTCGCTGCAGTAATGCTTTGTAGCTCTGTCAGTATGTAAATTAAACCAAGCATAGATAGCTTTGTGTTGCTTAATGTTCAGCTGATAAAAATTAATGTGGTGTGAAATGAGCATTTTATCTGACTGCAGATACAGTGCTGGAGTTAATTAGACTGGCAGAGCAAAACGTTATTAAACATACAGGCCCCTGATCATCAAGAGCTGGGTGAACCTCAAAAATGTGGGTTTGGGTGGGCAGTGTAATGTAAATTGACTGAGGCAGGCTCAAAGCAAACATACTGAGAATGGTGTGCTATTCAGCAATAGGACATGACAGACTGAGCAGTAGTGCTGATGAATGCATGCCTTGGGTGCACAGAGTAAGGTACAAGGCAAGCCAAATGCTTCCAGCACGCTTGGGAAGTGCATTAATCAGCATTAACACATGATCTACAGTGTCTTATTGTCATTAAACATTGCCACTTCTTAAGTTCAGGATTTGATGACAGTTAAATGATCAGTAAGCCAAATCAAATAAAGCGGCAAAACATTTAATTCAGCATAAGTTATTTCAGTCAAAGTATTTTCATACATTTAGTTAGTTCTCTTGGCAGATTGCCTTGCAGCACTGGTGTAGGATGTTGCTGTATTCTGTAATTAAAATGAAAATGCAGTAACAATGGTATATTTTATTCTACAAACCGAATTTATTCCATCAATACTGGCTAACTTCTTCTGTTGTCTGGATATGGATTCTATTTTCATTTTCCCTATTCTTTGTTTATTCAGCTGGATTAATTTATGAAGTTAAATATCAGTTATGTTACAATATTGACATGAAAAGCTACGCTGGATACAACCAAACATGCCTCTTTACTTTTGATGCTGTGGTTAGGAGCGTTTGGGAGAGTGGTATCCAACTTCCCCAGTATTACTGCCTAGGCAAAAGCAGTGAGTCTTTCCTGAGACTTGCAAACTCATTACAGCAGAGTGTAATGCCATGTTATTGTTGTGTCTGCAGCAGGTAACATGGGTGAAACCTACTTGTGAGTGATTTTAGGAAGAGCCCCTTGTGCTTTTGCATTACAGAATACTGGTCATTGGGAATCCTGCTGTACTGCTTATGAGTATTTCTGGACAGTGCAAGCAGGAGAGACAAAGTATTAGGAGCAGACAGCAGGACCTCAGTGGCTGCTCACAAAACTATTTAAAAGGAGCAGAGGGTGGTCAGTATATACATGGATACACAAATTGATATCCCCTATTAACTGCTTAATTTGCTTGATACTAACTGGAACTTCCAGGAAGAATTGAAGAATTCAGTCTTTTTGGCTCCGTCTCCAAGGATTTGTGAAGGTGACCAAGGAATCCTCTGAATGTTGCTACAGAAACCTCCCAGTATAAGGACCAAGGATGCTTCTTTTACTATACTTGCCTGTTACATCTATTTGTGTGAAAAAGAAAAGAGGGGATGATATCAGGCTGTCTCAGTGTTAGCATGCACTTCTTTGGCTTCTTTATGCCTTAGTGATTTTCAGATAAAATCCGTATCTCCACTCCATTGACTTACTCATTTATTTAAAACATTTACCACTTGAAAGAAACACTGTAAATTCTCTTCCTATTTTTAGCAGAGTTGAAACACTCAGGAAGCTGAAAGATTGTATTGGTTTCAAAACCCACGCTGTTGCCCTCTCCCCTTCAAATGTCATGTTTAGTTTTGCACAGGTACTAGATCCTTTAGAGAGAGGCATACTGCTCTTAGCTTCTTACATGTGTGCAGCTGAAGACAGTTTACTACTAGTTCCGGATTTCAGATATGCTCTCTAAAGTTCCTCCAGGTATCAGATATACAGAAGTATAACAAGAACACTATTAATTACTCTCCTAACTATGAATTAAGTAATTCACAGAATTAGCAATATCCGCATGCGAACCTGGAGTGTTCTATGTGCTGGATCCTATCAAATTGCTCCATTCTGTTTTTCACCATGTTGAGAGGTACTGAGTTCTTTGCGGAGCTGCATTTTACTTAGTACTAGTTCCCTTGTGATTCATTCTGTCCCGTATAGGGTCTTCGGTGCATCTTGGAAGACATCCAGTTGTTCAGACCTGGTTTTGCCATCTAACGTAGGAGATCGGACCTTAAAGCCTATATCCTTAAAGCTACTACGTGACTTTCTTTTGTTCTCAATGTTTCCTTATCAGGAGGTAAAAATTAGCCCAGCTCCTCTGTAGCGATCTGTATTGGTTGCCTTTTACTACTGTAATGTCCCAGGCCCAATTTTCAGGTATACTTTTTTTTGCATATTTACTCCTTTTCATACAGCTGTCCAGACTTTTAACTGGCACAGAAGCTCATCATTTTTGGACTGCAATTCTCTATTAGGAACAGTTATTAAGATAACTCCTTCAGTGATTTCTGTGATTTGCAACTAAGATCACTGTTAAATAAAATAATGATATCAAAGGTTTTGACCACTACTAAATTGGCAGAAAAAAGCCCAGCCCTCTCTTCTCTAATTAAATTAGCTGGTTTGGGGGTTTTTTATTCACATTTAGTCAAATAACAGTATCCATACCTTTGTGGAATTATAAAACATGGAATATTTTGCCTTGATATGAAATTGTGTTTAATTTTGTAGCTTCCAAAACTGAAGAACTTAATACAGCAGACCAAACTGTTGTCACTGTTTGGCAAAGCTATTTAGAAAACTCTCGATTCCAGAAAAATGTATTAATTTTTAGACTTCGTGATCCTTTAGACTCAACAGAATAATCTCAAATCTTGCCTTTACTTTGCAAAGACTGAATAGGCCCAACAGAAGTAATTTGGGTACAAGAAACAGGTGGTGAGATTTTTGAGGTACTGATTTTCTTCTCCTTGTCCAACCCTTTTTAACAGTTTCTTAAATAACAACCCAGATTAGCCCTGACAGAATTTTATTACACTGCAGACTATCTGTGGTATGAAATAAATTACTTATTTAAAATCCAATAGTTGACAATTTTGGTGTCAAGGATTCATACGGCCAGATCTCAAACTGGAATAAATGAATAGGATTCTGCTTGCAGCAGTTTACTTGTTCTAGCTAAGGACCTGAATTTGCTCCATAACATAATTTGAGGCTGCATCTGGGCAGAATACTGTTTGATGTGTCCTCTGAGAGATGTTTTGTCATCTGTTATGTTTTGCTCTCCTTCTTGAAGTGATTTTCTGTATCAAAAAGCTGCCATTGTGATAGAAATAAAGCTATCAATTTCATTTATGGAATCATGTTAGAGACTGTAGGTGAAAGACTTCTTTTTTACCTTTCAAGGCTTCTATCAGTGGTACAGATGTCGGTGACTTGGTCTAAGAACAATCATGTAATTCATACATGCCTGCTTATTAAGTTTAGCAAAGGAATGCAGATTTCATTTGTCTTTAGGCTACAGCCTGAAGTGTGTATGCAAGTGGCTGAGATTAATTCACTTCACTGCTTTCTCTAATTGTGTAGATTCAAACTATGAAATGTTCTACCCTGGGGGGGGAAAAAAGAAAAGTGACAAACTTCTACAACATCTACAGTCCATTAGAAGGTTAGAAAGTCCAGGTTTGTAATATTCAGAGCTGCAGCATCTTTGAAACACGGGTTCCTGCTTCTGCTTGCCTCCATGCACTCACCTCCCAGCTCTGGGGAGGCATTCAGCTCAGCAGGTTATAGAACTGTGGCTTGACACCGCAGCCAAGTTACCAGGAGCTGTGGAGTTCAGCTTCCTGAACTGTAGCAAAGTGTGAATTCTCCTTAGTACACTTGGCAGGGTGCTAACTGCATGAAGAAGCACACTTAGAGGATAAATGGATGACTTAGCGTTGCAGAGCAGCTGTATTTAATGCACTAAGCTGTTGGTTATTGACTTCATGTCGTTTGAGTATTGGTAAATGTGCTCAACAGAGTACAGAACCTGATCAGGAAAATTAATAGCTTTGTTTTGCTAAACTGCATTTAAGCCTTGCCACATTAACTTGGAGTTACTGTACTCAGTATTCACCTCATGGAAGCAGCAGTTTCTTCCAACAGTGAAATAGTCAGCAGCATGTGGCCACACAGTGATTGGATTGCAGGCTGAGTTTTTGTTTTCTTTTACTTGTTCTTCCAAAGCCTTAAACCTTAAACTCCAGAGTTGTTAATTCAGCCTTGTTCAACTGAATTGCTGTAAATGGAAATGATTTGTACAGGCAGGATTGTGGGCACACACATAGGTGCATGGATAAATCTGAAGTAAATGTTAATAATGGTATGTTTTTATAGATAGTGGGTGAGTAGTTAGTATTTGCTAATATTTGAAAAGCTTAGTTTGAAAATAAGGGCTATGGCTGATATAAGAAAGGATTATGCCAATTTTCATAGGTATACCCTAAAGAAAACCTGTAATTTCACTGTACCTTGCTTTGCCTATCTAGAACATTACAACTTTTTTCCTGTACAATATTTGTAGTAAAATACATACATGAAAACTACCTTTTTAAAAATACCGTTGACCTAAATATTAGGCCTTGTCACCCTTATGAAGCCAGTCTAAATAGCAAATACTTCCGTTTACAGGAAAAACTGCTTAAAGGAAAAACCCAGCAGGTATGGGAAAGCAAGTAGGTCTGTGTATCAATAGCTCAGTTTTTTAGTTGTCAGTCATAACCCAGAGGGTCACAGGAAGTTCAGAAGAGACCATGAAGCCTGTACTACCCAGGTTTCAGCTAACTCCCTTCCATTTCCAGCAGTTCTCAGTTCCTCCACTGTTCACATAGGCACCTGATAAACACATCCTGCGTAACTTGCTCTCACTCTTTACACAGTATCAGTTACCACAAGCAGCCAGAAGGTAGCTTTGTGGTCCACATGGAATTGCTCACAGCAAGTCATTTCAGGTGGGCACAGACCAATGGACCCAAAAAGAACGTCAGAAGTACCACGTAAGTCTGTGTCTGTCTCCATCCCATGGCCATGGAGATGGCACTTACTGCATGTTGTATGGATTTACATCTCTCCAGAAGTCGTATAGTACTAGATACAGTAAGCAGGGAGAGCAAAGTTAAAGGCTTTGCTCACTGTGATGCAGCTCCCCTCCCCTTCTGTCATATGTTCATTGAAATGAAAGTTAGGGTAAGGGACATCACTTGACAGCAGTGCAAACCCAAATCCAGCTATGAGTTTCCACCTCAGTGTTCGCATAAGTAATCATTTGTGTATCAAACAGTTGCATGTGAAAATTCTGGTACTACGTTAGCATTCATTTTGTGTCGTTTTCTTTACAATTTTCTGTATAAACACAGTAAATGAACTCTAGAAAACTTGTTGCTGACATGTGTCCATCACAGATATCCCTTGTACATCCATTAGCTAACACTTTGTAATAGTTGTTTTGTTCACATACACAACATTATTGTGCCAGATACAGAACAGTGTAAAATCAGACCAGAGGAGGTTTGTCGGGAAAGGTGGCTTAGGAATTTGTATGTGTGTTCTAACTTGAGCTACTTGAGCCTTCCCACCAAATTATTTGCTATCAGGAAATCCCAATTGGGTAAAGCAAAGCTTTTTGTGTCATCAGATGTACCACTTTGTGCAGACAGGCAGTTTCCAGCCAGAGTCCTGATTCAGGAGCTACTCTTACTGAGGAAGATGCGGAACAGAACTGGAACTTCAGTCTTTTATATCCCCAATGGGTAGAGATGAGCCAGGTATGTCCTAGTGTTGTTTTAGTTGGAGCTGGTTTGCAGAAATAATTAACAATTCAAAGCATTGGGAAACACGTGCTCTAATTCAAAAGTATCCATTTGTCCTTTTAATTTCACCTGGGGATTTGGTGCCTTAGAACACCAAGGTAGCACCAGAAGCTGCAGGACAAGATACAGATTCTGTGTTCAGTTAGGATAAGCTCCTGAGTATTTGGATGCTGATCTGAGATTGGATCTGCAAGCCAAAACTTTAATACTTAAAAGCACAGGTTTATCATCAGCTTTTTGGTAACACCTTCTCTGATTCGCACTAAGATGTTATAAACAAGCTTTAGTATGGCCTTCTTTGGTTATCCAGCTTTAAGCTTGATCAAATGCCAGTAATGCAGAGACAGAAACATGAGGGGTCCAGGTTCAATAATACAGCTGTGGCTTTTGGGGGTTGTTGTTACTCTCAGCTGAAGGTGCAGCTCAGAAATTATGCGGGGGAAAAAAAAAGTCCTATTTTCATGAATGCAACCTTGTAGTAATTTCTCTACTTTTTTAGAGGCTTGCCAGGTGTGACCACATCACTTTTAGGAGTTTCTCCTGCTTATTGTCATCTTTAAGGAAATCTTCTCACTCCTGTGTTAGCATTGCAGAATACCACGTTTCTGAGATATCTGCAGACCCAGTACAAACAGATAGGTCATTGCTTTGGGACTCCTAAAAGTGATGTGTTCCCACAGCTTATCTGCAGATAGGTGACTGTGTACTACCAGCTTTGCTATGTTAGATCAAGTTTTGCAAGGTCATTTTATATGATCCATTTTATAATTGTACTTGGACAAAAGTGTCCATGCAGATTAAAAGAAACATGGTTTGAATGAAGTTTGTTATATCCAGTTATATCCATTGAATCCAACAAAGGACAAAGAAATGGAGGGAGTGTTCATTGTGTTTGGGAAAGTGTAGCTTTTCTGGTTGACCTGTGAAAAGGCTTTCCTGGAAGAAAAAAAACAGCCAACCAACCAACCCTCCCCTAAACAAAACCAAGCCACCCAAGGAGCATAATCCTGTCTGTTACAGAAACTTTGAGACATGCCTAAGTTAACAAGCTGGTATTAATCAAGCTGTAAAAGAGATTAAAGAAACAATCCTTGAGAAATCTGGATTGATCTCTGGATTACATTTGTTCCCACAAAATGCACTCCTGGATAATTGTTTTGTACTGCAGGAACCAACCCCTGTGATTTCCATCAATACAGCTTTGCAGTGCAATGTGTATGTTGGTGTTAGGCACTCCTTGCTGGAGGCCATACTTGAGCTCTGTGTCAATAGAGTCTCCACAACAGAAGTGTATATTGACTCTTGGATTAAATTTAAGTCACTTTCTATTTCTGAACTCAAATTCAAAAATGTGTATGAGTGATGTGACACTCCGTGTGTGCTTCTGTTAGACTGTGTTAAACTCTTCCTGTTTTAATATTGCTAAAGCCATTTTAATAGAATCTAAGTAATGCCAGTTAGGGCTTTGTAGTATAATTGTGTTTTGTGCACATGAGATTGCAGTTTGAATTCTGCTCCTGTGAGCTAGTTCAAAAGAGCACACGGTATTTGCACCCTGCCTGTATTCCCTGTGTTTCTAGGGAAGTGTCTGTCTGCCCAGCTAAAGAAAGTAGTTTTACAGAAGGATTGTTAACCCCTGCCAGGCTGTGTAGCAATGGACAAACAGTTAATGGAGTTTCTGTTTTATACAGATTTTACTGTACGGGGTTTTGGGTTTTGGTGATGGCCACTTACTTTCCAGATGGATTAAAACCCTGCTGTATGTAATGCTTGTTGTATATGGCAATTTTTAGCCTCTCACTGCAACAAAGAGTATTTATTAAGTAAATATGTCCAAACTTGCAAGAAGCTTAATGTGGGGGCCTGGAGCTTATTGACGTTAGGGTACTCAGAAAATAAGTCCCCCTTCATTGAGGTCAAATGAGCTCCAAATGTAATTTATTGTTTGGGTTTTGATTAGTTTCTTTATTTTATGAAAACTCTGTGTTCAGGCTGAGCATTTTTTATTTTTTCTTTTCCAAATTGAGCCAATTTATCATTAATTCAGGTAAACCAGGACATAACTTTTTAAATCCACATTCCAGTGCAAAAGAATCGAACTCAACAAAGGCACAGGAATTAGTTATAAAATTAAATTTCATTTTTCATGTCTGTGTTGCCACAGTGAATAAGGTTTCAAAGGATTGGGAGTAGCACTCAATTCACTGAAGTGTGACAATTCTTCCATGTCAGTGATTTCAAGCCTGAAGGGGATGACATCCTGTAAGCACATTCATCCATTTGTGTTTATTAAATTAAAGCCTACGTGAGTTTGCAACAACAGACTGTTCATTAGCAGGAAAAGAGACTCTGCTTTCCTCTTGGGACTGTTTTGGCTTTGACCCATTGATCCATTCTTGCTTTGACATAAATACTGGGGGTTTGTTTGCATCTGGTTTGTTTTCTTCCTGTGACAGATGAGACAATAAAGAGCAGAAAATTATTTTGTGCTGGTCATGTTCATATCTACCATATACCATAACTAGCCAAATAAGTTATAGAGTGTAATAAAATAAATAACACACAGTGCACTACCCTGAGGGGCATCTCCCTTAGAACTGTGCAGTGTTTGCTGGATATACACGTGCTGGGGGAAGGGAAATAGAAGTGAATGCTAGCAAGGCAATGTTATGTGGTGTATTGTTTAACACATATGTTTCAATAGCACCCAAAGATTCCCAGGCAATTTTTCATGCAGTTCCCTGAACAGAGATGTGAAAATAACAGTGGTGCTGCCAAGGGTGTGCTGTGGAGCTCAATGTCAGACAAAGGGGGGGGGGGGGGGGTAAATCTAAGATGCGGTTTTTCAAAAGCTCCCAGTTCCTTTCTTCCTCTTTCAACAGTAAAGCATATTTCAAATAATTGGGGAATACCTGTGTTCACAAGGTGGTGTTTGTTCCTGTACAGCAGGGTGTAGAGGAGTACAAAAAAGGGTTGCACTCTTTTTGACCAGTTAGGGAAGTTCCTGAGAAAGGGTAGAAAGGAGAAAGCATTCAGTCTGCAGGATGCAGAACAGAGTAACAGGTACAGGGGTCCCAAAGACTGGATGTTTTAATTCAACAGAGAATACAGTAGAAGTGAAAGATGAGTGTATAATCTGAGGGATACAGAAATTATGGCTCTGCTTCTTTAGGGTGGAAAAATTGGCTGAGTATGCAGGAGAGAGAGTGAAGACTGAGTTTGGAATATGAATTTTGTAGTGAGAATAAAGCAGTCAATCCAAAGAAGAGGGGAATGAAGCGACGGAGCAATCCTGCACAAGGGGTGTTTTTTTAGGGCGTTGGAAATACCACCTGGAATTGGCTTATGCTGAAGAGCAGGTGTGGTGTTCTGCTTGGGAGGGTCAGATAGAAATCAGTGTTTTGCTAAGGCAAAAAATAGATACAACATGGTAATGGACAGATTATTGATGTTGAAGCTGCAGAGAGTGAGTGTGTGGGATTATATGACAGTGTAGCCAGCAGTGAGTCAGAGAAGGCAGAGCCAACAGAAAACAAACGACACATGAAAAGGAGGGTGAGTCCCAGCTATAGAAAGCATAGTTTGGTCGAGTTAATGGGGCTTCCTGGCTGTGCTTAGTGTTAGAGGACCAGACCCCCTGGATGAATTGGACCCCCTTAATGTGAATTGGGAAAAACATCAGAAGACCATCAAAACATCAGTAAACATTTGTGGTAGCACTGAAACCAGCATAGCTAAAATGGGTCATAAAACAGGTTTTCAAAGACAAAGATAATTAGGCATAACTCTGAGAATTCAGTCTGGACGAACTGAACTGAGTACTCCCAACTGAGTATTAACCTCTTTTTTTTTCTAGCTCCTCTTTTCATAAGTACAGGTAAGCTGAGTGAGTTTCAATTCTAAATCTGAATTTTTGTACCCTCTAGTTAAAGCTCAAACTGAACTGAGGTACGTGCTGGAGAAGAAGGGTTTGAAGTACAGCAGGGTTTGTCAGATTATGCCTACCCATCCTTTCTTGGGTTTGGCATTAAATAGAAGCATTGAAGCAGTTTGAAAAACATCACTCTGCTACCAAAAAAAAAAAGGAAAATAAACACAGAAAACTGTATTGATCCAAGAAAGATGCCTCTTAATTATAAGTGTTATTTATTCTGCTCAAATATAGCTGTTCCCAAATGCGAAGCTGCGAGCCTGAAATCTGTAACAGCTGTAGTTTTGTAAGACTGTCTTTCATGCTCTTTTACTCAATTTTTCTGAATTTCTCCCCTCCTCCTACCCCCAGCCCCATCATGTAAGGAGGAGTCACAAATGGTGCTCATTTTATGCCAGGATTCACTCTCAGATATACCCAAGGTCTGAAGCACTCTCTGAGGGTTCCTGTATCTCATCATCGGTTGAAGGGGCAGCTGGGCTGCAGGTTTGAAATGGCCAACACACTGTAAGGGATGGGGGGGGTGTCCTGCAGAGTTACGTGTCCTTACATTTGTAGCAGGTTTGCGCTGGGTACAGAGCAGCTGAACTGCTCTGAGGACACCACCAGCTCTTCTTTGTCGTTTAGTGACCTCTCTTGCACGACGCTAGGCTGAAAAGTCAAGAAGCTTAGAAAACCTAACTTTATTCTTCTTCAGTATTCATGCAACCTCCTCTCTGGTTTAAACAGAGAGAGAAAAAGACTTTTCCTTTGAGGCGGTGATGATGTGCATCCCACAGTTATCTCTTTTTTTCTGATGTTTTCCAGTACCTTTATTAGTGAATTGTTTTGAAAGCGATACATCTTTGGGCATAGGCTATATTGCTGTGTATTAAACCCTATACTTATTCAGGTTTTGGCTCCTCTGTAATTGTGTTTCCTTTTTCTTAATTATAAATGTTAATGCCAGTTTACATGATGCTTATTTACAAGCTGTAGTAAGAATCACTTTCTTCATGGCTGTTTTTCTAACGCATTGAATTTGCATGATTGGCAGTGACTTTATTTTTGCAATCTATACTTCAAATAAAATAAGCAGGATGATTTTGCAGATTTTTTTTACTACTAATGCACAAAGCAGTGTTGAAAGTAAAGTATAAAGATTAGTCTCTCTTAATAACTTCATTAGACTTTCATAATAAATGGAGAGTTCAGGTTATCAGAGGTAAGGATGTTAGTATTTCACTGTGCTTTCTTTCTTTCTTTCTTCAAAGTGTTAAAGGGGTTGGTTTGGCTCTTAAAGGGCCTTTTTGTAAAATGGGATTGTGGTTTGCATTCCAGACCTCCCCTAAAGCTTCAGAAAGGCTTGGAAATAGCATTTTAGATTAAAGTGCATTCATAAAGCACAGTTTCACATGAAAAGAGGGAGAACTGTGTGGGTTAAAGACAGAAGTGTGGATATCTTGGGCATTTAAGGACACACAACAAGGAACCTTCATGGAAATGAGCCAGTCTCTGAGAAAAAGAAAGCATATTTTTCTTTACAGGTCAGAAAAGCTTTTGGGGACCCTCTCAACCTGGTGCCTTACAGTAGTTTTTGATGTGGATCAGGTATGAATGTTTATTCTCTGTGCAAGAACTGACATACTAAAATGGGGAGAGGAGGAAAGACAACATACAACAAAAATACCATTTCAAATTATCAGGGTTATTTCCCTTTCTTTCCAAGATGAGCTGAGGCTTTGCAGTTACCACTTAGAAACAATAACACGCAGCCTGGAAAAAAATAAGGTTCATTCTAAATGTGTTTGTGTTGATGTTAGATAGCTGACTGTTTTTATCCCAGTGCCTGTAGTAAGGCACACTTCTACCCAGTCAAACCATGAAAACAAAATTGATGCTGTGTCAGCATCTTGGCTGCAAATAACACTCAAAACAGATTATAGGACATGCTAGGAATACAAAATAAGGTTAGAAATAATGCTTCAGCTGTGAGTTCTTCAGGCTGTGGAAATAATAGAGCATAATTTAGTAGAAGAGGAACTAGGGAGTCAGCATACACAGGAAAAAATGAAAGGAGCAAGAAAAATGAAGGGAAATGGAAATAGATATAAGGGAAGTTTGGCAAGTCCTGTCAGTGGAAAATGATTATGCTGACTGTATGGAAGAACCAGAAGGGATTTAAAGAAGAGCTAGAAGTTGTTTTCAAATAAAGAGGGCAGTGACTAATCTTTGTGAGAGCCGCACTGCATGTCCTGAAGAAGATACGAATATATATGTGGAACCTGAGCATATTTGTTAGCAACTTAAAAAAAACTAACTTAAAATGTTTATTTAATTAAATTGTGCTTGGGATTTTACTTTTTTTTTTAATATATATATTTTATATATATATATATATATATTGAAGATACTTTCTTCAATGTGACCCTCCTCAGTACTGTGGGAGGCTATATGGTGAAACTAGCGCACTACTGTATATGCTGTAGAAGAGCTGGCTTTCCAGATGTCATAGACCTTATTTCTATGTATTAGGTGAGCTTTGAGCCCACAGTTTCGGGCAACACTTTACTTCAGAAAGGTGCTGAAAAGTATGCAGAACAGCATAGAAACTGGGAAATGCTCATCAGTCACAGTGAAGCACAGCTGAGGTTTTCTGTGACTATTCTCTCTGCACTTCTCTGCTCAGTGTACAAGTGTCTTGCTTTCTGAAAGCAGCAAGCTCAGTGAGGTCAGTAAGCACACATTCGACTTTATGCCACTTGTTGAAATACCATAGTGAAGAATGAAGTTGAAAACATGGTTGCTTCTTATTAAAGCAAATTTAAATTAAACTATATTTTCAAGAGGCTTTAAAGAAGCACTGTATCCAAAGCCCTACCCTTTCTTCATTACAGGTTTCGTATCTGGGGAGTATTTGACACTTCAGTTCTAGTCCTACCAATAGTGAAACAGAGAGGACAACAGATTGAAAGGGAGATGTAAACTTGGACTTCAAACAATGCAATCTCTCAGCAACCGTCATGTTAAGTTTAGAATATCTAAAATCAGTAAGAAGCCTGGTGGGAGCACTGACATTTCTGAATAGGGTTCAGTCTGTGAGGAGCAGAGTCTTGCAGTCTGTTAAACAACGTGTTAACAGTAGTTGAGTCTAGATATCACAAAGGGAGGGATTAATGTACACACATCCACACAGGAATCTTTGATGCTTTCAAATGCTCCTTGTCATCTGAAAACCAGTCAGCAGGCATCACCTACATATTTCACAGCAGTCTACCTATCTGGGCATTTCAGTATAACAGTAGGAAGCCTTTTGAAATGATAGTGAGACATCTCAGTGTGGCTTGCATTCAAAGTTCTAATATCTGTGGTTTGGGGTTGTTGATGGGGGCATATGTATATGTACATCTGTCTACAGGCACTGACCTGATCAAGCCATCCTAGCTAAATTAGGATTAAATTTTCAACTTCAATGTCACAGGTAAGTAACATGGTCAGAGTCTCCAAAGTAGTTTGTGTAATAATAATAATACTCTCTAGCAATAGCTGCATAATAAAAAGAGGAATTGATACATTCATAGGTGGTAGTGATAACAAAACTACAAAAACATGTTTAACTTGCAAAAACCAATCTGATTGTGTAACTGTTCTCCAGCTTTTGATGTTTGATTAGTTTTACGGGTGCAGGTAGAAAAAAATTTAAACTTGGGTTCTCTACCCAGCATTGATCACTAGCATGAGGAGTAGTGATCTAATTCTCTTTGATGCTTATCTTTAATGTTTAGTGCAGAGTAAGAAATAGAGAATGCACAAGCCTACGGTGAACGCTAACCAAAATGTTACCACGAAATAGTTGGGCTTGTAAACTTAGGTTTGTAGTTGTTCAAACAGGGGGTGAAGTGAAAGATAAAGTACATTTAGTTCCATCCTTGTTCTGTTCTTGCCCTTTAAGAAACATTCACCCCTTTTGCCGCAGCCATGGCGCAGAAAGTTTAAAGCATGCCTGCCCAAATTAAGTTAATTATTAGTCTTCTGTACTCTTTACTGAGCATTAAATTTATTCCAATATGAAGGGATGGAACAATACCCATTAAGATTGGTAATACATTGTATGCAAGGCAAGCATGCATGGTCCTTAAATGAGGTTTGACATTGATTCAATTCCATCTATTTAATGATTAACTGACAATTCCAATACACTATTCATTGGCATATAGCTAGAAAATCTTTAAATGCATGTGGCAAGAGAAATCTTTCATGATCCCCCTTCTTGATGGCTTTGATCCTGTGGCAGAAGAGACCCTGTTGGTACCCTTGCGTGTAACCTGCTGCTATCACGAGTACAACACAAGCTGCCTTGTGGTTCTGGTAGCTCACTGTATTACTGCTACTCCATTAGTAAAATATAGAATTGTAAGCATAAAATGTAAATTGTTAAATTGAACTGTAAGAATATAAAATGTAAAATATCCTTGTTTAAAGACATCAAATAGAAAAATAGGAGACATAATAGAAATAGGAAAAGGAGAAAATGAAACAGTGATGCAGGCAAAATACAGTGTGGTTGGAAGTCAAGAGATGGTTCGTTTCAGTGAGTGACTCTCCCTGTATGCAGTAGAAGTAAATGAATTAATAATCAGGGGGAAAGTCTTTTAAGCATATGCTTCAGACGATAGCTTTAAGTGAGTTTGAGCTCTTTTAGCCAGGGAAGTCTGGTCTCTAATTAGGTTTCTATTCTTACAGTGATGGATATGAAAGTACTTTCTGAATCTGTTTGACCTTCTCAGCCTGGGGAGCAAAATTATTTCCGTAATCCTTAATTTCAGAGGAGTTTTGCATTTGTTGCCACAAACAGGGAAGCAAGTTGAAATGGTTGAGAGGCCTGCTTTACTGCGCACTAGGCGCAGGCTTTATTACTGCTTGTTTGCCTGTGGAGTTCTTCTCCACCCTGTACATCTGTTCCAGTATGCGTGTTATCTCTTTGAGTTTGGCTTGGCAGTTACTCACAGGGAGCCTCTGCACTTGCATCTATCTTCTGCATTTCTTAATTTCTTTTGGAAATACTCTATTCTCTCACCTTATTAATGTTAAAACAAAAAAGAAGAGAATTTTATTGCTAAAGGCAGCAGAATCGTGAACTTCTTGGTGGAGTACTGTATCTTCTATCTTCCCCTGTGAGTGAAAGCTAAATTAGTTCTGAGGTGCTTTCACTCAGTGGAAGCGCAATGAGAGACATGAGCCACCTCTTCATTAATAACATGCCAGTCACATTGGGAGCAGCTTACAAAGCCTGCTGGGAGAGCAGTACCACCATCAGAAACAGGTAGGAAGTGAAAAATAGGCTTAAGAGAAAGGAGACACAGGTGGAGATCTGGGCTCTGATGTTACAGGGTGTAAAGTCATTTCTGTCTGATGAGCAGGAGTGACTCAGCCTGCCTGGAAGGGCAAAGTCGGTGCTAACTTACAGATTGCCACTGCTGTCACATTACAGCAACAGTACGGCTGCTGTTCAAAAGAATTGGCAACACTTTAGCAGACTGAGTCATTTTTCTAAATGCCTGTTTATTTTTATTACCTGATCACAGTTAATTAAGTGTTCTATTTCCTTAAAAAAAACTGGGGTGGTTCTGAGTTCCAGAGCCTTATGTGGGATACTGCTATATTTGTCAACCACGAGGTGCTGGAAGAACCAGAACGTGATCTCTGTTTTTATGAGATTCCCATAGTATTTCTGCTTCCCTGCTATGCTAAATTTACTCTTACACTGATCTCCTAAGGGTTGAGTTTTTATATAGCAGCCAGGTAAGAACACAGGTGGTTGGTTCCTGCACTTTCTTCTTTCCACCTCTCCAAATCACACAAGCAGTGGAGTAGAAATCTCATAGCCACAACGGGATTAATGTTTAGGCTCCAAGGAGATGATTAAGTAACCCTGATGTTCTGCTGAACTACGGTGTAAAAACAGAGGAGGACAAAGTGCTTCTGCTGGTACAGGTGTGGGAATAGACTTCATATTCTGTTGGTCTTCCTGAAACATCAGCTGGCTGGGAGTCTCATGGCTACTTAACCAAAGTTCTCACTCCTTTGCATGGGAAGAAAGCTCTAGTTTTCTAGTTTCTAGGTTTATCCGTTTCAGTAGAAAACTACTGCATTAGATCTTTAAAGAAAAGAGTAAGTTTATGGGTGCAGACTGTGCTGTAAAAGATGATCTTTTACTTTTGTTTCCCCTTGCCTCCACAGATATTTCTGAATCTGTGTCAACAATCTTCAAACTCTGCGTTCAGTCCTAAACGTTTCGGATTTCTAGGTTAGTTGTCCAGTGTTACAACGTAGGTTTTGAAAAAATGGGTAAATGCAGGAGAGGACTGTTCAGGTTCTCTCGTCCAGAAACTTAAATAAAAGTCAGGTTTCGTTCAAAACCAGATGCATCAAAATGGTTGCTATCACCTCCGTGGCCATGGATTATTTGTTACAAGCTGTATATTTCTACTCCACTGTTTGACTCTTTGAAGGTTTAAATACTTAAAACACAAGAAGCAGACACCAGAACTTAATACAATGCCTACATACACAGTTAGGCATGGCTGTGTCCTTCAAGAATCAAGTAGTGACAATTCTAATTGGCAAAACAGCATCTTGAGCATAATTTTCTGAACTCCTTAGACCATGCCTCACAGAGAGAGAAGAAATAGCCACGATTTGTAACACTTTAATGTTTTCTTTTTTGGAGACATAATCTTGGGTCAGATGCTACAGAAAATGCAGAGACTAAGGAGTGAAGTAGGCTTATTATTATAAACAGCAGAAGCATCAGATAAAATGACATTCATTAGATTCATTTGGCTCCTGCTGTCTGAGGAAATAAATACATGGTTCCTTGCACTGGCAAGTACATGTACACATTAGAGGATCTGTGTGGCCTGTCTGCTCAGGCAAGCCCCAGTGTAACTCAATAGGGATTTGTCTTGTGTGTGTTTACTGTATGGGAGCAAATCCCATGAATGGGTTAGTTCCCAAGAAGCTGGTTTATAACGTACCTCTGCTTTGTTTCTGTTAAAAAGGTTCCTAAAATCACAAGTCTAATAAAATTATAATCTCTTTTGGGATGTCTTTTATTGTGCACAATCCTTAGCCCTACTATAGTCAAAAGAAGTTTGAGTAGTATGAAGATTAAGGCATGTAAGTAGTTGGTTTATGAAAGCTCTGCCTCTTTCAGTCAGCTGTTCAAATTATACCAATCTCATGTTACTTTTGGTGCTGTTTCTGATGCTTGATAAAATGCATTCAAATGGTGGAAGTACTGGGATATGTTTTATTATTTCTGCATTAGTTTCTGATGACTTAAGAACACATTCGAGACATAAATTGCATCCTACAGCACAGTGCCCTCAGCTGTCACCTTATAGTACTATCCTCCATCTTAAATACATAGGAATCTGAGTCTGGATTTTTTTCTGGGCAGAAATTCAAAATGCGTGAGGCCAGAATGCAGCATTGTCATCATCTTATACATCAAAAAGAGTAAATATACAGTGTTGTAGTTGTTACTACTAAGAAGCTGATCACTAGATGCAAGCTGGAGTGTCTGTAAGGAGTTAAAGTCTTGAATGCAAGCCTAAATATTGCTCAAAGTACCTTGGTGAAATCTCTGACATTTTAGTTAAGCCAGACTAAAATAGTTAGCTGGGCTTCCGTTTGTGGTGTGAAACAATAGGGACGTTTAAAGTGTGTGACAAAAGTGGTAGTGCTCTGCATTGGTAGATCTTTGTCTATTTCTAAAATTGTCCTTACAGCTACTAGAATTAACTCCTCAGTCCATGATGAAGCAATATGGATAGCCATCCAAAAATGGCCTTTCCACCTCTTTTCTTGTTTTTATCTTCAGCAGCTGCTTCTCAGATGTCATGGCTGTTGTCATAGATGAAACTGTACAGGCTTTACATACAAAGAAATGAGTTATGAAAGCTTCTTATTACTTGACTGCCTTAGTATCAGCCAGCTGTAGTCAGTCCTGTGAACCCCAAGTGTTATGAATCATTAATATTTGGCTCAGGAAAGCTTTTTGATTGAGAGCTCTGGCAGATCAACTGCAGCAGTTTGAACAGGATTGTTTGAGGTATTACCACTGCCTGCTGCCCGCCACCCAGACAAGTCACAGTCTGGTCCACTGCTGGACAAGCTTGGATCCGCGTAACCTACCAATGAAGCTAGAGTCTAGTCTTCAATGTATAGTATTGTACTAAGCTGAGAAATACGGCGATTCAGGAGCTGATTTATGAGTACATTAGGTATCCCTGCCTAAATTTCCATAATCTTTGCAGGAAGAATGGGACAATGTAATGCAGATATCTGCTGTTTGAATCCACCTCTGCATCTGTTAGAGCCCTGAATAAAACCAACAGCGTTTTGATTTAGGATTTCAAGGCAATTACTAAGTTTAGTCTGTGAACTTGAATGATATTTAATGCTGCAAAGAGTGTTCGTGACTTATCCATGGGAATAGCAACAGCTACAGATTTGAGGAAGGGGTGCTCCCTTTTGTAGTACTGTGTAAATTGCTAGAGGTAGTATCAGGCTTGACACTAGGGCAGACTTGAGCAAGGGCTTCTTACTAGTAGCATTAGTAGTAGTGGTGTGAGGATTGAAAGACTGCAGTGTAATGTCATCTTGATGTTGAAAAAGTAAAAGTGTTTAATCAGTGTATGGGAGGAATGTGACACATGAAATCGTTCCATATCCAGAAACTCGCTAATTTAGTAGAAGATTCTTCAGGCTGACTCACAGTTTTTGGTACTTTGATTACAGGATGTCCAAGCAGGGCCAGAGAGAAAATTTATAGACTTTTGTCTGTCTTTCTGAATTAGTCATTTGGCACTGGGTAGACATCCAACAGCACAGGCATGAAAAAATAACATGTTCCGTTAAGAAAACCTTGGTGACAGATCAGTCTAGGTGGCATCTTGGCTGTGTTTCAGATGTAAATACTTCATTGACAGCATTGAAGACTTTATTTAGGCAGTTTGTGAATATTGCAATCCCTCCTCCGCTCTCCTCCATAAAGTCCATTTCATTTTATATACAGAAATTATGTAAGAGGATTGTCTTTAGGGCAATGTTAAAGATACAAAACTAGCAAGCAGTCAGAACCATTAGGAAACCTAAAGTACGTCTCCTCATTTTGTTTGCTGCTTGGTTTTTGTGTTTTGTTGGTTTTGTTTTGGCTTTTGTTTTCCACACTATCCTTTGGCTGCTGTTGTTTTTTGCATGTACCTTGCATATAGAGAGCAGTGTAAAATAGTATTTGTGGTCTTGAGGGAGTCACTATTGGGATATCTGAAGTTTCTAATGTTTAGTGTTTTCTCCTTAACGTATGCAGTATAAATATCTGCAAGCAGACTGAACATCTAATAAAGGTGACCACAGGTTACAGTTCTGTAGCGCAGTAACATGATGGGCAAGTTTTGTGATTATATGGTTAAAGGAACAAAGTAATGTGTTTCTTATAATGTGTAAATCAGCTTAGTACTAACAAGTTGTCTTAGTTATGTAGAAATTACAGACATGGGGAAAGGAAAAGCACAACAAATTACAGTATGTCTGCATTCATACTTGCATTTCATCAAAGCATTATAATGTTGATAGAAAAGAAAAACAACCAGGAAGGAGCAGGAAAAGTAGGTTTAAATTATCCTTCCAGCATGACTACCTTATGTTGTGTTTATGACACTTGAGGAAAGAACTGAGTAGTCGTGGCCTTTGTGTGATCTTCATCATTTTTCACCATGATCACTGATAAAATTTTTATGTGGAGGGTTTCTGTTGCTTCATATGCCCTAGAAACAAGAAAAAGCCTATCTTTTTACCTTGGTGTAGGAAGAGACTAAATGTATCATCATATTGTGACACTGCACACTTGGTCAAATACAGTCAATTGGTGCCATACCAGGCAACTTGCAGCCATGCTGAATTATTTGGAGAGCTGAACATATGTATGACCATACCCATATTGGAAGAGGCTGAATATAGTGACATTGGAAATCTGCATGTTTAACATTGTACATCTAATATAAAGCATAAATATACAAGAGAGTTGGTAATGGAGCACAAGGAAGAACTTACCTAGCTAATGGTGTTAGGCCTAGGTTTACTTGTCATGGCGAAATGTGAACATTTTAAAATACTGGCTTTTTCACAGCGCAGAAAGTGTCATTGTCTTGGTAGAGCCTGCAACAGTGGCATGCAAATGCACACCACTCCTAGTTATTGTGCTTACCTCAGTTTACGGAGCTGGCAAAGCACAAAGGTTTCTGCTACGGCATGTCAAGGTGTAAAACTGAAGCTGGTTTTAAGCCAGAAGAAGTTATGTTAATGTATTTCCATTAAAACATTTAGGATGGAAAGTAGGTGTCTGCACTGGAGGGATGAGAAGACAGATAGCAGAAGTCATTTGGATATTTCTGAGAAGTTGGACCCAGGCCCAGATTTTATTTATCCAGCTATCTTTAAGGAGTGGCTGTTGAAGAAGCATCTGTTTTTCCAAAGGGAAGGTAAATATTTTGTGGGTGCATTGTACATAAACAGTTAGCAGTGATCACAAACCAGCTGTGCCAGCTGTGCAGTGTGGTAAACCTGCTTAATGGTTGCTTTCCTGTATCAAGCCAACAATCAATATAAATCTGCTAGTCACAGACACCAGTCAGAAGACTGTCTTGAATGCTAGAAGTGATGTGGCTATAACCCTCTAACATCCCAGCAGCAGGATATTGTTTGTGCAGGAAGTGAGAGGAGAACCCTCCAGAGCTCTACTGAATGACAGCAGAGTGAGACGTTTGTCAGGCTTCTTGTCCCATACATATGTTGGGTTTAATCAGTCTTCTCACCTTGATTTAAAGTTGCAGGAACTCACTACTTTGATTACTGTTGGCATTAAGGCATTCTCTGGCAGTAAGTAAAACTCCAATTAAGTCTATATTCCACAATTTTGGAAAGTATTCCAAAATGCCTGTCTCTCCTGAAAGTCTGTGCAGTATGGTTTTCCTTGCCGTGCTCTGTCAGCCAGGGATAGGTGCTTAGGAAGTTGATTCACCTTGATGGCTCTTTAGAGAGCACACAGTAAACGGCTTGCTTTGTTTGCAGTCTCTCTCACTCTGGTTTACAAGGTCAGGACTGATGTTTTGAATGTTTTCCCAGCAGTGTTCTACTGACCCATTTTGCCTTAATCCCCTGATGTCACTGAAATAAACTGGGGAGGGGGAGATTTCAGAGCTCGAAACAATTTCCTCTGCTGTTGTGCTCTGCTGCAAATTAATTTGATACTATTATGTAATCGTAATCATCTACTCTAATCACATCACAAGATTGGGAACAGACAGAAATAACAGAAGGGAACATTCTGGATAGCAAAAAGGAGTCAGTGGAATAGGCTGTCTGTCAGGCCCAGAACAGGAACACTTCTGATTCACTGTTACTAATACTTGGTGCCAGTTGTGTCACGCTGTTAAAGGCATTGTAGCTGTCTGAGAGTTGAAGCTTATGTTTCTGTTTCAGGTAGAAAGAGGGAAAGTGCTGGATTCTCTAGTGGAGGTTAGAAGGAAAAAAAAAACCCAGAGCAAACAATCCAGCAAAACCCTAGCATTGTATCATTTGTATGTTTATCTGCATTTGTATGAATAGGAGATCTCGTGCTAACACTGTTTCCCAGTGGTCGCCCTTCTCAGAGTAAACAAATTCATGAATGTGAGCAAATAAACATATGGGCCTATACGTCTCTCTCTAAAACGTCTCTTTGATTAATGTCCCTATCAGGAGCTTACCGTCAGCTGTTTCATTAAAGCTTTCCTGAGTACAGTTAGCTCCTTCATCTGAAGCGTAACCTCCACATCTTTCATTCAAGTGGAGATCAGAGGAGAAATATCATTTTTCCTTGCATTTTCCCTTGACACTTACAGGTTTTTCTTATGCCAGTGGTACTCAGCTGTGTGCAATGTGTCCTGTTTGCAGCCTATGGCAGAGCCATCCGCTGTGAATTGCTCAGGCAGCACTTGGGGAACTTCCACAGGAAGAGCTTTGGGTGTACAAAGTGAGCAGACTTAGAACCCCACTTTGGTTCACAACATTAATGTTGTTCAAATGCAGTGCGATCTGCATTCCAGCTTGTCCTCAGAATGGGTGAATGCAGATGCTCTCTGCAGCGGGTTTTGAACTCCTTAGAATAATTTCCTCTGGAAAAGTAAATGGAAGAGGAGGGATTATGAAACACAGCAATATGTTTGAAGGCCTGATGGAACTAGTCTGACCTGTGAGGCTTTTTATTCCTGATGTTGGTTAGTACAGTACCATCACATAAACTACCCAGCAGACTTATATGGGGTTTTGATCCTCAAATGCAGTCATCCCCTCACACCCAGCTTGCAGAAAGTGGAGTCTCTGAAAAAACCCAGAGTTTCTCAGAGGTTTAAGAGCAGAATCTGACTCTGGGACTGGATTCCAAACCGTTCTACTTCTGACCTTTTTTGTTAGAGCTGACTGAGCACCATTTACCTTGCTGAGTCACGGTGGCACAGTCTAAACAACATTTGGAGTCACTTGAAGCAACAAGTAGAATATAAGGTTGTGGGGTTTGTTGTTTTTAATTAGGCTGGGAGTATGGCAGATATTGCACAGAAAAAAAGAAAGTACAGGTCCTTAGAGTTATGTGAGATTTTGTTGGTATTTTGTTGTGAGGGTTGGAACTAGATGATCTTAAGGTCCTTTCCAACCCTAACTATTCTATGATTCTGTTTCTAAGAGCCAAGCTGTGTATTAGAGTACAAAGATTGTTGCATTAAGCAATGTAGTGCGTCAGGGGGAGCATAGGTAAAGAGTTGTAAATGTTACGGTCTAGGATGCTGCTCAATTTAATGCCAGAAAAAATCATGGTGGCCTGATGGGGGCCTAGTTTCTTTCAGATATGAATCGGTGATGAAAAAACTGTATCGTTTCCAAGATTTAACCATGGACTGATCTTGCCAACACCTGCTATTAAATCTGAAAGGAAAAAGCTTTCTGGAAGAGGAGAGTGTGGCAAGGAGGAAGTGACAGATGATCTTATTCCGATAGGTACACAAATGACTCGAGCTTCTTTGCATGTGCAAGAAGGTGACATTTGAGTGAGATTTTGAAAACAGATGTGCTTGATGGGGAAGGAAAAAGCTTCCTTGTGAGTCAGTATCTTGTCAAGTCCAAATAGGATTAGCAAACATTTGTGGGTAGCCTTCAAAATAGGAGTAGGGGAGGCTGAAGGGATGTAGTGGAGCTCACTTGGAAATAGAGCTGTTAGGGAAAATAAATGTATATGTTCAAAGAATATCAATTTGTGTGCAACAAGATTCTTTATTTACTAGTTTCTGCTATACAGTGAAGGACATTACCATTTCAAAGGCCCGAGTAAGCTTCTGGCTAGCAGAACCACCAGCATTATTTCATTACAGTCTGTGCTGAAATTGAGTCTTCCTGCCGTGGTTTTGACTTTTACTCCGCATGAGTATAAAAGGCTTTATTTCAGGCATGCAATCTAACAAAGCAATTACTGTTACTTACCCCTGTTCACTCAGAGAGAACCATTTCACAGAGGCTGTGCTGCATTTGACAAGGCCTATCGGTATTGTTACTATTCCCTTTAATGATTTCTCAGTCTCTGATTCACATCAAGGAATATGAGTGGCTTTTCCAGACAAAACTGTAAGCCTTGACACAGTGAGTTTTGCATTTGAAATAGACAGTCAAAGTTCTTGCCTAAGATCAGTTTTTACTTTTACGTGACCCTGAAGCTGTATCATTTTATTAGTCTGCTTTTGGTCTACGGTTATCTTGCTTTTGAATTTACAGTTGTGTTGCCCTTTCCACCTCCAGTGGGAAGTTGTCGTGGTTTAAGCCCAGCCTGTAACTCAGAACCATGCAGCTGCTCACTCTTCCCCCGCCCCAGCCTTCTTCTGCCTGCTCCCAGAGGGATGGGGAAGAGAATTGAAAGAATGTATCTCCCACAGGTTGAGATAAGAGCAGTCCAGTAACTAAGGTATAACACAAATCACTGCTGCTGCCGCCAATAATAATAATGATAAGGGAAATAACAAGGGAAGAGAATACAACCGCTCACCATCTGCCAACCGATACCCAGCCCGACCTGAGCAATGATCTAGCCCTTCCGGGTAACTGCCCCCAGTTTATGTACTGGGCATGACATGCTGTGGTATGGAATACCCCTTTGGCTAGTTTGGGTCAGGTGTCCTGCCTCTGCTTCCTCCCAGCTTCCCCTCCTCCCTGGCAGAGCATGAGACTGAGAAGGTCCTTGATCAGAGTAAACATTACTGAGCAACAACTAAAAACATCGGTGTTATCAGTGCTGTTCCCAGGCTGAAAGTCAAAAACGAGCACTGCACCAGCTACTAAGAAGGAGAAAAATGACTGCTACTGCTGAACGCAGGACAGCGGGGCCGGAAGTTAAGTGGTTAGCATTATGGACAGAGTTTAGTGACCCCTGTTCGAAAGCCCAATGGTAATTTATAAAATAGGCCCTACAGAATGGAGTACTTACACCACCTCATGTGTTCCCCTACCCAAAAAAAAAACTGTGGGGACAATAATCAGTTTGCTCTCTCTCTCTCTCTTTCTTTTTCCATGTTAACCTTTCTTGTCAGACAGTTTCACTTTCAGCTCTATGTTTTGACTGGATGAGTAGTGAACACTCAGGAATAAATTACACCTGCCTTCAGAAAAACGTACCTAATGTCAGTGCAGTGTCACTGAAGGCACAAACAGTGAAAGAAGGTGGTCAGGTGGAGTCATGGCCTTGAAAATAAGACTACTGGTTCCTTTTCACCCAGATATGTGAAAATCTCATAAACCGATCAACAGAGCATGCTGTAAAGCTCATACATATAACCATTTGTGGAAATCATTTTGAAGTGACTGCTTTAAAGCAAGAAAGGGCTCTTGCATAGGATAGTCATTGCAGATACAGTCTCTTGGCTAGCTTCTGACAAAATAGATGATGAGCAGATGATGACTTGAGATTAGGCAACTAAAGAGACAACACAGACCACGCAAGTGAAGAATTACATCATAGTGAGATTTCTCTTCTATATCTAAGCACACACAATGCCAAGTAGCTTAGTACAGATCCTGCAAGATAATTTGGTGTGCAGTCTTCTCTCAGGTGAAGTCTGTGTGGGATAAAGGGGCCCAACCTTGACTCTCTGTGTTGATTTTGGAGCTCAGGGGGCAGAGGTGTTCAACCTCCATCCTGCTGCCTCTGAGGGGGCTGTCTTCCTGGTAGCTTGAGTTAATCTTGCTCACTGTCAGAGCTTTAAAAAATGAGGAATAACTGGGCTTGTCTCAGGACCATTAATTAGGTAGTGCAAGAGAGGAACAGTGAAAGAGATGGTTGAAATGAATTCTTTTGTTTTTTGGCAAATCCCTGAAAAACTTACTTTTTTATATTCTCATCCATATTAGAGAAGTGATTGAGAAGTTGGTGAAGAGGAAGTCACATGACACAATTGACAAACATTGGTCTAAGGCTCGGCTGTAGTGGGTTTTGTGTTTGCTGTGAGCATTAAGGGGAGGAGGATTTGGAGTGTGTTTTGTAAGCAGTCCAACCAGGCCTGAGCCTTGCTCCCAGATTGTTGGATAATCTTCAGGTGAGACAAGTATCTCACCACCCAAATTTGGCTAGGTAAGTGGTTACACTTGAAGAGGATGGCTGCCCCTTTAAAGTAGGAGCTCATGCCCCCTCTTCTACATTCACTTTACAACAGGCTCTGGCCTGTATTAAAACAGGCTCAGTCTTTTCTAGTGTTTCAATTTCAGTCATTTTGTAAAAGTCTGTATTCCAGCTGATGAGTATCAGCATTACCTCAATACTATATTTATTCTAAAAAAGAGCCAAGGATCCTCAGTCATCACCTCTGTCCTTCAGAGTCCCTTTTTAAATACAAACCTAAGTGTAACCAGTCTGGGAACAGGTCCAGTCCCTCCTGATTAAACAACCAAGTATGTGGCTGTGACCTGTGAGAGCGGATCCTGACTGTGTGATGGTGATGGTTCGCTAATTTGCTTTTTCTTCTGAAAAAGTCAAATTCTTTTAAATTGCAAGTGAATTCATGAAAGTCAAAGCCTATTCAGAACTAGCAGAATTTGCTGCAAAGATTATTCTCTAGGAATCATTCACTCAAGGTCCACTTTGCAAACTACAGACTCTGTGGCTGAACTTCTTTTTCTGCTATCCAGAGAAATTTCAGTAAGTCTCAGCTGTTTATAGGTCACACTGATTTGCTTCTGTAAACAGAGTGCCTGAGGAGCACACCTGATGATATTAAGTAGCTCTCTTCGTCAAGTCTAGCTATGCTACTTGGAAGGCACTGAAGCTGGGTCTGAAAGCATCTGCAAAAGCAAATGAGCTAATTACAGCAGGATCAGAAGAAAATCATCTGAGATTGGAAATGCATAAAAAGACTTAAATCAGCTCTAGGTAGCATGCTGGGGGGGGGTAAGCGTTTATGGGTGGTCATTTGCTCTCAAGGCAACTGCATCATAAGTTTAGGCTGCCTGAAGTTTGCCTGTTTAGGGCCCATGGAGGTACAAGCCCATGGGAGTATTTTTATTAAATATCCAACTGCTCTTATCTACTTTAAGTGTCTTATAGACAGAGAAGCCTAGTTAGAAAGCACAGTGTCAATCACTTTTTGCTAATCTCATTTAGTATTCTTTGGAATATTTACCTATTAATATCTTTCTGTCTTCCTACCTCCTTCTCCCATGCCCTAGCGTTTGAGTAGTTGTGTCACGAGATTGGTGTAGTCTGTTCTGTCTTGCAGTGTCATTTGCGTGAGCTCAGAACCTTTTCTAAACAGAGAGGAATGTTTCAGCTCTAGTACCAAAGCCTGCATTTTCACAGGCCTACATCTGGAGTGTGTGCTACCCCGATGGTATTTGCAAGTTCATGCATAGGGATGGGGGTCTTTGCAGGAAAGAAGAGTGTCTTCTGTACAGCCTTTTGTCTGTCTTGGTGTGAGCATTGCAGTGTGCTTGGAGAAGAGAAAAGCAGAACGTTCTCAAGAAAAAGCTTTGATAGTCTTGCACCGAGCTGGAAAGAGCATTTTATGTGGTTTCTCTGGTTTTTTTGTCCCTTGAACAACTTCAGAACACCTTTAGTGAACTGAAATTCTGAGAAAAAGTTTGTTTGCTGGGCAGAAAGTAGGTGAACTGTAGTTCAGTGGTTAAAAAACCCCAGCAAACCTTAGCAGTTAAATTTGATTGCAAAGCAGCTTTATACCAAGGGTAATTCCATTATCAATCCATCAGTAATCCAGGTAACAGGCTTGCTTAGCTTTGGAGAGCCATTAACAAAGCAAAGGCAGCTGGGGTGGGCCTATGCTTAGGTTGCCTAACATTTTAAATTAGATTTTTGCAGGCTTTTTTTTCTTTTTTAATTCTCCTTAGAATAACACCTCCATTGTTTGCAGAATGCCTTTGGGATTCAGCAGGGAGAAAACTCATCTAAGGAAATGTTTCATCTGTATTCTGTTCAGCTTTATTTGAGTGAAAGTGTTAAAATCATTGCCTCCCTTTTTTCATTTCATGCTGTGCAGGGAGGAGTTTGGGAGCCTGCTTATTTATCAAATGAGTGAAAGAAGAACTGGGTTCTAGCTGCCATCAGCATTCAGTACGTGCTGAAGGTTGCAGAAGAACCACCAGGGAGCTGCCATAGAATCTGGAAAGATCAGTACACAGTCTCAGTGCAATCACAGAATGATTTGGGTTGGAAGGCACCTTAATGCTCACCTAGTTCCAACCCCCTGCCACAGGCAGGGACAGTAGTGTCTGGAGATGTGAATCCAGCCATGTGAGGTTCTGGGGGAGGAAAACAGAAAAGGGGTTCCATGAATCCTCTGATAGAGGAAAACCAAGAAGTTAACATGCCTACAAATCTCCCACCTCTGCTTTCAATGCTTACATTTTTATTCTTGAGGTTCCTTCATACCCTTGGCATAATTTTAGCCTGTATTTAGCTGAGTAGTCCTTTAGGCTTATTTCTCAGACAGTTCCGGACTCTGTGAGGCATAGTATGAAAATGTCTTTTGCCTTGAACCAGAATAGATATACTGCATACCTTTGGAAGCTGAGGGAGGACAAGATTTGGAAACAAATGGTCCCTGGGCAGAAGATAACATTCTCCTACCACAACTGTGTTGCTGGGCTCTTGTAGCATTGCAGGGCAGCCCAGCACAAGTAGCAGCATTAATTATTTTTGTAAGGGGTAGCCATTTAATTAAGCAAGTGATTGATTATACATATGAAGACAAAAATTTCTGATGAGTCCTTTCATTTTTGTTTCTTGGGCTGATTTTCCAGTTATCACCAAATGTTTTTACATTTTTTGAATTCTGTCACTGGAAGTGATACCTGTTCATTATGATGAAGGTACTTGTTTGGTAGCTGTGATTAAAAAAGAATAGCAAACAATAGCAGGCAGTCTCTGTTGGTGGCGGTTGCCTTTTCTAGGTATTTTCATTATGTTCATAAAAGCAACAGCTGAAAGCAGGTGTGATAGTCTTTATTTAGTTTGTTGTCAGTCATAGCAAAATATTTCACTTGCTTCTGGCTATATGAGAGGGCTCTATTTAGCCATAGAGGCAGCAAATTGCTTGATACTTAGTCTCAGTGCAGAGTATACAGCTGCTTAAGCAGGCACTGCCTAGAGTTATCCAGGGCAAAAGAGTGCTGCAAAGTGGCAATGGACTGCTCACATTTTAACAAGGAAAACTTTCAACATCATTAGTTGCATGCAGTGAGTGCACAGCTTGGGTGGGCATAACAGGGTGTGCTTGTGCTTGTTCAACATTCAAAGCTGACCTAAAGTTCATTTACAAGATGACAATTTTCGCCATTTTCTGATGTTTCCAAGTGTTAGCTGTTTACTCTGTTTGCTCTTAATTATTTGTTTGATTATGAAAAGAGGAAGGCATGAGGAATGACAGGTCATTAATGAGATGATTCTGTGCTTCATTTCACTGCTCTCTGCATTACTATCTTGTAAGATAAAGTAGCTAAGAAAAAAACCACAAGTGTGGCTATTTCCTGTGACAAAATCACAATACTTGCAGTCAGTGTTTCAGAATAAGATGGAGGAGGTGATACTTCAAATAATAATTACTCTCCAATTTCATACCTCCAGTTTCAGCTGCCTGGTGGTGCAGGCTGCAGTAGAAGCTTAAGCTGGCTTCAGGTTTAGTCTCTAGTATTACCCAAGGAGTGCAACCATCCCTTCAAATAATTCAGTGGCTGTATTGCATATTACCACATTGAAAATAATAGGGATAGGAGGATATTGAATGCCTCAGGGTGGTGTGGCTTTTGTATTATTAAATATTGATTGAGAATGTGTGTTTAGGTTGAGGTAGGGTTTCAAAAGGAACAAAAAAGGCTTGAGATTTTCAGATAGGCCTACTCGCTTTTTAGGGATGTTCTGTTTGAGCTAATTTTACAGGGTGGTAGCATTCCTCTTTCCCAGTGTGCTATGCAGATGTCTTAACTGATAGAGGAGGAACTCTTGACTTTCCTTGCTCTCTGTAAGCTGTTACCTAGACAAAATTTCTTGATGGAGGGTGAAATTCTGTTATTTAAGAAGTGAAGTTTGGGGCTTGCCATTAAATCGGAATTAAATTCTTGCTTTGGAAATAATACCTTTAGTTAATCAGAAGTAAATTAGTGTTACTTGCATAGATTGCCTTTTGGTTGGGTTTTTCTTTTCTATTCTTCTGTTTTCTCCAGAGGAGTGATGTGTTTGTCCAGAGAGTACATGCTGCTGACCACACAGTATAGTCTCCAGATTTCTATGAAGCTGATGTTTCCCATGCTGTGTAAGCCAAACCCCTCAGGCACCATCTTTCTGTAGTAAAGTGATTGTTAAAATATTAAAAACCATTCTTCCTCCCATGACACATGTTATGGAGGGAGCCTTGGAGACTATCATCCTTCGATTGGCCCTGACTTGGGAATAATGCCCTCCAAATGTTAATTATCTGAGAATCTAGTGACCATTAAAAACTAATTAGCAAGGTGCCTTGCAAGTACATGAAGGAAGTATAGAAAATAAAAGGCTATAACTTCATATCATGCTACAGAGATTTAGTTAGGAGTGATTTCTGTCGTTGTGTATGCTTACTCATACATCTGAAGCTGAGAAGGGAGCATGTCTGCTTTTATATCTGCAGAGAGTAAGGCTAGAATGAAAAGATCAAGGAAAAAAAAATCAAGTGATGTCTGTAGATGTCTGCCTCTGAAAACAGGCTGCAACGTACCTTATTTCTGGATCATTTTATTCCTCCAGATTGGTTGTAGAGTCTGCTTTTTATGTGTTCTCATTGCCAGGTTTTCTTATGAAATCATTGCATGTGTCAACATCTCAGGTTAGTTGGGAAATAACTTTTGGCTTTGTACATAAATGACTAGCCTTCATCCAGGGGAAAGCACCTTCTTTAGGGGCTTTCTTATTTTCTGCAGCTTGGCAAAAACTCAGGCTTGTTTGTAAATCATTAGAAATGTCATAGCAATGTGTGCCCAGCTGCCCAAGAATGTAGGTGAGCCCCAGCAGGGGTCTGCTATGGAATGAAGGTATGTTGAGAATTTAGTTTGCTGGCTACAGTAATATCCCACATTTATTAAATGAAATATGAAATACAGATGGAAGTCATCATGAAGACGGACGGCCAAGTCTGACTGCTGAAGTGGGTGCAACACACTGATTTATGTATTGGAGACTAATTTCACTCCTAAATAGAAGAAACTGTGGGAAAGAAAAAAGAGTGTAGCACATGGCACTATTAGGATAAAAGGAAACCAATGTGCTTATCGGTATGACTGATGCCTAATTAATTCAAATATCTAAATATTTTGTCTCCTTTATAAAGGAGAGTTAAAGTGCTGTGTAAAAAGTTGCTACCAAAACTAAAATAGCTGTTCAAGACAGACTGGCAAGAATTAGCAATCAAATCATTGTACATGGGGAAGTTATTACAGCTAAAATAAAAAAAAAAGTAGATCAGGGTTAATTATAAGATGATGCAGTAGTATAATTAGTATTCTTCCTATGGAGGATTATGGGTCCTTCTAAATGCCCTTTTTGATTGCCTTCTTCCCTTTTTTAATTTCCTCCTTGTCCTTTTTGATTATCTACCCCATGACCCTCAGGGCTCCTAAATGTAATACAATTGAAATAACATTTTTGTTAGAGGTGGTTTTTTTTATAGGCTATTAACCTCTTGCTTGCCAAACACTAAGAGATTCTTTTCTGTGAGAGCTCCACTAACCACAGAGGAATTCTCTAGTATCCCTGGAGGTTTTTATGTAGTGCAGCTTTTTGCCTGTCCTGAAGCAGTCTCTAAGGATCTATCAGGAACTGATCTGCATGATGATGAGGAGAGAGACAAAAGATAACTTCTTCAGAATACGTTTTACAGCTTGGCAAGATAAGATCTAGTGGATCTTTGACATTTCAGTGGTCTAACTATGAGCTTTAGGGTTTAATATAAAAAGACAGTTATCAATTATCCTTTAGTGTAATTTTCAAGATTTTTTTTGTTTGTTTCTTATTGTTACCTTTAAGAGAAATAGGCTGAGGTGTTTTTTTTCCCAGAGAGTAGGTGGGATTCAGTTCCTCACTTCTTCAGAATCCTTAAGAGCACAGCAGGACCTAACACTAGTCTGTTTTGGTTCCTGTGAGAAAAAAAGGCTAATTTCCTTTTTACTTTTACTCCAAAGGAACTAATAGTATTTTGCTGCTCAACAAACATACCTGTTTTGTATGTTTCTCCTGGGGCTCAAATGTTTTTCCAGTTCACTCTGCTGGGTAGGAACTCTGTTTGCACCTGGGCAATCAGATATTGTTAATTTCCGAACATACCTTTCAACTGACATTCTTCAGTGTGTAGTATAAACCAGTGTGTGAAGGGACCTCAAAGTACAGAGCACTGTCTGTTAATTAAACTGAGTACATCTTCTTGCTTGTTTTCATTTAATGTCCTTTTCTAAAGTTTACCAAAGAGATACCCATCTCTGTTGATAAGTACATGTTCATTTCAGAGCATGAGATTTGGCCTAGAGCTGTGGCAGTTGGATAGACTGATAAAGATACTAGTCATTGCCTATTTTTCCAAGCGTGAATAAACTCATATTGCGTTTCAGGCATGCAAGAAGACTGAGGTTTTTACTTAGCCAATAACTGGTCATAACCTTTCTGTGCAAACCTGAATGCGCAAAGAAAGCAAGCACAATGTGCTCTGCTTTAAATCGCCTTGTTTGTAACCAGCAGACTCCAATATTGGTAATTCCTTGTCTGCTTTCGGGGTTTGCATGAGACTCGTTGGATTCAGCAAGTCAGGGTTCCTGTGTTTTCAGACAATATTCCTTCCTCTGTCTCAAACAAAAGTGTCATGTGCATATCTTTCACTGCAGTCTCTTCGCATGGCTTAATGTCATTAAATTTTCTCTTTAGGATGAGTAGCATTTTAATGCTTAAAGGAAAGAGTTGTGCTCTGCCAATAATGCAAGTGAACTGAAGTATACTAATTCTCAACAATGCATCCCAAATGGGATATTGACAGCCAATGGGAGAGTTGTAAACAGATGAAATATTTAGTCTCTCTTTATAACAAAGACTGTATTAAGACTTTCACTAGAATATTTTGGCACAGTCTTTGTATAAAGGCAGTTTCTGTTGTGCTTTTGTGCAGGTGTTTTATCGAACAGATTCATTTAAGTGGGCACACAGGTGGCATTTTAGTGCAGTGATGCTAAGATGGTGCCATTAAGACCGATTTATTAGCACCGATAGAGAATATAGTTGATCAGATAGAATTTTTAAGACAAGAGGGTTTTCTACTGTGTTAGCCTTTGTCAAATACTGGTCAGAGATTTCCTTAGCCATTGTCATTTAAAAAAGAAAGAATTAGATGTGAAACAACAGTTAAGTAACAGTAGATACAGTTTGGTTTATCATCTTATGCAGTGCTTTAGTTAAACTGAACCCATCCTAATTTTAGCATGGAATTGAGTGTGCAGTACATCGTGGATACCTGGAGCTGACCTATGTGATGAAAGTGGGAAGAGAGTCTTTGTTTCCTCAAGCAGGGCTACTGTTGTGTTCTGTGTTTTTCAGTGATGCTGAGGTCTGTGTGCTTTTCACTCTTGGCAGAGAAAAGTAATGAGCAGATAGCAGGAAAGCTATCTGTTATTAAACATAAGGATGGGGCCAGGAGAGGAGGAATTCAAATCCACTTCAAAAGCACAATCATTCTATGCATTCCGAGAGCTGGATGCAAGAATACTACATCGCTCCCTATTTTATTCCAGTGTGAAGGAGTTTGTATAAGCTGATCTGAAGGAGAAAAATCAGCAACAAACAGCTCTTGAACAGTTTATCTACAAAAGCAATGTTACGTGAAGTCTTGGTGTTGAATCGTTCTGAAGAAAGCAATCCCAGCCAAAGACAGAAGCGGTGGCGCAGAGCTTTCCTACGTGGAAAAAGATACTGATGATGATCTAGAAAAAGCATCAGAAGTTAAAATTAGTATTTTTTGGAATGGGAGTAGCTGCGTGTTACTCTGTGTGTTGATATTTGATATGTGGTTTTAGGGAAAGAAATTGTTTCCCTTTTATTTTTACCCTAGAATTTTTGTGCCAATGGAAAATTTGTCTCATTGCTCTTAAAATAACAATACACATTTGGTGTAAGTCATCGAATGCCCCACTTAAAACATTCTTGGGTGTCTCTACTCATTTTAAGAGGTTTAGAATGAAGAGACCAGTTTCTCAAGCTGTCAAGACAGGCAGACTAGATAGGAAGACTGCAGGGAAGTTCTCCAGGGCTGCATCTCAGCAGCAGCACTGGGGACTGATGAAAATTAGCAGCTTGGCACTTGCAGGCTCTAAAACCTCTCTCTTGGCACCTCACAATTAGAGGTAGCTGAACTATGAAGCTCTGGATCACTATTTACTTCCAGTCCAAGTTTAGTTCCATGGCTCATCCTCTCCTCTTCCTGGTTCTGTCTGTATGTTTGGTAGGTTTGCATTATAGTTTTGAAACTGAAAGGTGGAAAAGGAGCTAACTCCATGTTGTTCCTGAAATACACTGGGAATGGGCTTTCAAGCTGAAACAGCTGTGTGTGCAGAGCTTGTGTTTCTTGGGATTAGGATACCCTTGTCTTGCTTTACTGGATTCTCTCCTTCATTCCAAAATAAGTGATTGCCATTTCCATTTTTCCTACTTATAAAAAACACCTACAGCAAAAGAGCAAGAAAAAGGAAATATGGAAACAAAAACATTACTTAAATTCTGCATTTTTATTATCACAAACAGGGAAACAGTGAATATTCCCATCATTTTAAGACTTTCTTCTTTTTAATCTCTGTGAACCAGAACCCTTGGCCTTATTTTCTCACAAGATTGTGACTGAGTAGGGGCTCTTTTGGTCTCAAATACAGCTACATTTTATCATCATGCCAATCTGACAGAATTAAAGGTTAGGTCTGGACTATGCATACACTGCCTTTGTTAGTCAAGGCTGACTGTAGGTTTAGGTTTGCAATGCGGATCACATCCATGATGCATGGGAAAAGGATGAGGGTGAGAGGCTGTGCTTGAGCCAGTCATCTTCTGTGCCTGAATTTTTGGGTTTGTCAAGTGAGATAACTGATTCAAGACATGCACAGGAGTGTCTGGTAGAGTGGGTGCTTGAGGGGCTGGTGGGTCTAAGAGACCCACCTGAATGGTTCTGCAGGCTGGTTCTGCCATTCTGTCTCGCTCTTCTAGGGCTGGTATCCTGTGTGTCAGCTGATGGCTTCCCGTTCAGTGAGAAACTGGCCTTTTGCTGTTCTTTGAGAAGAGGCTTAGGAGGAACATGAATGAAACTGTTAGTTTAAAGTTTGGGAGATTGGCTTAGTTTGGTTTTTGGGGGGTTCTGTGTTTGTGGGGTTTTAATTTCAATTGAAACATTTAAACCGCCATATTTTGGGCTTGAAGGAGTTGAGAAAGTGTGATGGTGATTAGCTTATATTCCCTAAAATCTGTACTTTACAGGTTTGTTCCTAATGTGCTCAAATGGTTTTTGTGCTTTCTAGTTTAAATAAATGACATATCTTGGAGCTCTATGAGGCTTGAGGAGTACTGGGAGGGAACACACACATAGCTGTTCAACTTCTAAGACATAGTTCAAAAGAAAGATCAGCATTTAACCTGAAAATGGGTCCTTCCCTGTGTCTTATCTCCAGTTATCTATGCAGAGGGCATGAAGTTAGCCTCAGAGTTTCCTTGTGACCTGTACTGTTATGCAGGAGTTATGCAGCAGAAGAGCTAAGTTACAGCTTAGAAGGGAGATGAGGATCAAGATCTTCAAAGGCCTAAGTCAACTGCTTGTTGTGCACATAAAAGGAGGGATTTAATGTATGCCAGGACTGGAAATGAATACAAAATGCCCCTTTTGGCAGGGACACTGCCAAGTGTGTGCTTTTGAAAAGTAAAGCCTTGCTTTGGGGGCAGAGGGGGAAGTGGTGTTTCCTGTTGTTGGTACCTGTCTTCATGGTTTGACCTCAGATCTTGAAAGACAGTTTGATTCCAGCATGCTTTGCTTGACCAACATGGGCAGATAATGGTTTCTGATACCTGGGCTGTTTGCAGCCTGGTCAAACAAAAAGAAGTCTCAGTCATGGTGTTTGTCAGGCAGTCGTCACCTACACTCTAATCGGGACCCAGGAGGTGGTAACTTGACACGAAATGGGAAAAAATATTGTATAAAAGATGATTTTCCCCAAATTGAAACTCATAAAAGATAAGGAACACTGCTTAAAACAGAAACCACAGAAGCTGGGAAATTACAAATTACAGCTATTAGTCATTCTTTACTGGCAAGAGGAGGCAATAAAAACCCCCACATGTTCAAATATGGTGTGGCAAATAGTGACTTTTCTTCTAGAGGAGGCAGCAGTGCTAGGACCTGTTCATCTTGAAAATGCTGTGCACAGCGAGCAGACAGCAGTGGGCTGCTATTGTGAGGAGGTTTTGCCATGCATAAAACTATTCCTTTGATAATAACTTGTTATAACTGTAGTTGCTCTCCTCTAACTGTAGCTCTGCTCAGTTTAACAAAGGAGGTGACATTTTAGCAAGATTTGCTTATACTCTGATATAATGAGGAGGTGTCCCCAAGTATCCCCTGCATGAGGTTACGTTGCTGTGCTGTTTAAACAATTAAAACCACAGAATGATCTCTGCTCAGTGTATGGAAGCATTGCAGACACAAAGAAAGGCTGCTGGAGCGATCTTGTACCAAGCTGATTTGTCAGAGATTTTTATTTTGTGCACCAAAGAACCTGAAAGCCACGTTTAAAAATTTAAAGCCTTGGTCTGTTCCTGGTCTGTGGAGCAGCAGAAGGAAGAAGCTTTTTACACTGCTATAATTCCCTATCCAACAGCTCTTTAAATAAAGATGTTTGTGACAGCTGTTTGTACTTAATGGAATGCACATAGAGCTGGTCATTAATTATTGCTTTCTTTTTCCAGTTATTATCTGCATTCAGTGGGTCAGGCAGGTATGATCCTGCTGTTGTCAGTGCAGTAAATGCACTTGAACTTCCAAAAAAAAAACCAACAGGAACCTTTCCCCCTTTCCATTTATCTTTCCAATGGCTAAGAATTCTGTAGGAAGAATATTCAACAGCAGTGAGTTAGGGAGCTTTTTGTTGTAATGCAGTCATTTAACAGCTTCAAGTTGGCAGTGATCCCATCCACCTTAATCCCCTTCACAGTTCACAAGCAGTCAGCCGGGAGCAAGAGTGCACTAAGACTTAATAGACTCTAGTGTTTGAACTGTGGCGTTTGCATTTAGCTTCCAGAGCTGGCCTTAAGTGCCCAGTAAAACCTTACAGCTTCGGTTTCATTAATTAGAGACTCCCTTGCACTCATTTGTGGCAAAGATTGGCCAACATGTTCTTTCAGCTCAGTAAATATTTATACAACTCACTTATGAGCTTTAGTAATGAATACTGCTCGTTTTCTGTCTGTCCAAAAGCAGCTCTTTCCACATGTTAACAAATTCCTTGTCCGACGCCTGCCAAGTATGGCAGTTCGGGTTAGGAAAAGGTAAATTTAAGTCTTGATGGGTTTTGAGGTTTTTTTTCTGAGCTCCACTTTGGCGTATCACCATTTTTCATCATATTTACCAAGAGTTTGAGTGGAAAATGACAAAACCCCAATGGATAGCAATTGTTAATTATAACCAACTGGCGAGTGCTATCATTAGTATCTGTCGGACAACAGAGTGCTGTGCCGTAATGATATTAGTTAGGAACCTCTCAGGATATATTTATATGAGCTTTCTGGTCTGTATTAGCACCTTTCAAACTTAATCCTATTTATCCTCACCCGTAGAATCCCTGTGAGGCAATATTATCCCCATAACGCAGATGGGGAACAGAGATTGAATGCCTGGCTCAAGGACGCATTCAAAATCCTTGCCTTAGATGTATTGACAGAATTGCCTGTCTGTATGGGAACACACATCTCCAGCTATTCACACGTACACATCCAGCTGCATATGCAAATGCCCATTTTTGTGCGCACAAATGAAAGTGGGCACCGAAGCATTGAATTCCTTTATGGAACCATCACAGAAGCTGCTTGGAGAATTTCTCCAGTGTTTTTAATTAGTCATTGGTGGATTCTTACTTTCAAAATTTTCCCAAATTATTCTTTTTTCTTCACTTTCCTCTCCTGTGCCCTTTTCTTATCTTTTGATTCAAGCACTACTCTTGGTTGCATTTATGCGGTGCTACTGATGTTACAAGTAATGTGTTATTTCTGCGGACTTGACATAGGCAGTAGCTTTCCTAGATTTCTCATTCTTTAATATACGTGGGTCAGAGAAATAAGACACTGCGACGGCTGTTTAAGGATTGATGGAACACTGGGTGCACATCTTCCTGGGATGCTTGGGTTAGCACGAATATTTCTGTCACAAGAGAATGCTAAGCTAACTCTGTCCAGTTTTCTGCATTGTGATGAGACAGAGCTGTAGAAACATCTCTTAAAAAGTCAGTTCTAAGGTAACAAACACTGATGTGTAAGGCTGTAAGACACGAGAGCCACTTGGAGACATCCCATCATTTTTTAACGCTACAGTAACCTTGATTTAACTTTAATGAGCATGAGTAACTGAGTTTTTTTAGTGGAGCACATCCTACAGTTTTTCATTCAATTTATTACATGTATTACCCAGCAGAGACATTGTCCCAGGAGTGTTTGTTACAGGCAGGCTGTATTATCTCAGAAGGAAGCATGATAAACCACGCTGCCTGGCTTAAGTCACACACCAAATCACATAGCTCTTCACTAGCACATCCAGGTATGGAGTTCCATCCCAGGCTGGTCATGATGAGGTTAATGGGAGTTTCGTTTGCATGCGGAGTGTGTGGTGGCCATGAAGAACCTGTAAAGTCCTGTAAAAACAGTAAAGTCCTCTTTGAAAGCATTAAAAAAATCAACAAACAACCCACAACAGCAACAAAAATTGAAAAAAAAAAAACAGAACAGCAAACAAACAAAACCCAAAACAAAATGAGGAAAAAAAAACCCCAAGCAACCAATACTGCGCTGTTGGTTGGTGCCAAATCTGATAGCAGACCAGTTAGAGAAGAATGCTAGATTGGTTGTAGTAAGTATGCACAGTAGTGGCAGCTTAAATTTTCTCAGAAACAAAGACAGACTGAAAAGTGACTCTTCAAGTATTATCAATGGGTTGCTCTACAGAGGTAGTATTCATGCTTGCTTGCTGCATGGAATTGTATTCGCTAAAGGTAAGGTTATAGGAACTCCGAGCACCTTCATTAGATGTCAAAGGTTCAAGTAAGTTGCAAGTCCTTTCTTTTTGTGCCAAGGCAGTACTGTGGCAGCTCTGAGTACAGTGGATGCGGGTGAGCATGGCTGATGCCCATGCTGTGGAGATCAGGTCCAGCCTGGGAACTGGCAGTGCTCAGCTACTTCCCCTGATAACCCAATGGAGATCTGCCAGGGGATCCTCCTGCTGGGAGGGTCTGACTGTGATTTCCAGCTGAGGGTCACATTTCAGCCAGTATGACTTCTGGAGTTTAGTTGCTAAATCTTCTGTATGTACAAAGGATCTTGAGTCCACCTGTGAGGGTGAACATCTCTAACTTCAGATTTTTAAAACTGAAAGCTTTTTCTTCTTACATGGCATTCTTGCTCTATTTTGTGTTTTTAGGGATAATTCCATGGGTACCACTGCTCTCTAGGGATCATTATGTAGATGTGTGGTGTGCAAATACAGAAATAAATTTGATGGACAACAAGTATAATCTTATACAAAAAGTTTACATACACTGTTCTGCGTTTGAAGAGGAACGCCTTTGCTGAAGTTGACTGCTGTTAGGCAATATCTTGGATAAGCTCAGTGTTTTGGGGGAGGAATTTGAGAACTCTCCTGAAGCAGATGTCATTTTCTAACAGGCTTTTTTTGCCTGTGTACCAAATAGCTCCATTCAGCTTTTATTGACTAGGGTTGGCAGTTGTCTTGGCCCTTTCAGCAGAGACCAGTACTTCAATGCTTAAAATGTAGGAAGTCATTTAAGCACTTCAGGTATTTGGATGAGAGTTTTCTTCAAATCAGTGAGACAGCTTGTGAGTTAAAAGTAAGTTTTCTTGATGAACGAGCCTGAAAAGCTAAGCTCCCTCTCGCACACACCCCCCACGCCCCCACCCTTGAGATTGAGTTCATCCTACTGTGAGATAAAGAGCAGTGGCAGAAGAGACATTTGCCCTGCTGCAGTTTGTTGGATTAAAGAGAACCCTTTGGTATTGAGTGTTGTCAATGCAGCAACTTTTGCAAGCACTAAATTTACTTATACAAAGTTCTTTTCTAATTGCCCCAGGACAAGCCCTTGCATGTCATGTTTTTGCCGGGAGAAAGTTTTTCTATGGAAATAATATTATATTTTTTTTAAGATGGTATAGAGGGTGTCTCGAGTTTGTCAAGCCCATTGATCCTCCGGGGAATGTGCTGACTCTCAGTATGTATGGAGGATTTTTAAAGCAGCTGAGCAAAATCCCTTCTCAGATAAGATGCATTCTATTTTGTCAGTTAACAGCAGCCTCAAATCGAAATAGCTCAAACATAATCAAATCTCCCTTCCTCAATCCCTTGCCTTCTCCTCCCAACCCCCTATACAAGCCATCCCCAAAAGGATAATCCTAGCAGTGGTGTCATTAGAATGAAGTTACAGACCAGTGCTTGATTTCCTTGTCTTGAGCTTCAGTTGCTAATGCTGTAAATTTGAGTTGTGTATGTAAAGGAGTCAGGTTATGCCTTTTTTCCCACCCTTGTTTAATTTCCCTGGAGCCCTGAGAATAACTAATGTGGGATTATTTTGATATTTTCATGCCTTTTTTTCCTCTTTTCTTTTTCTCCTCACTGCCTCACAGCTTCATATTGCTTCCAAGCATTCACAAAACCCCTTGCTGTATTCCCGAGGGAACCATTGTCTTCAGGGAGGAGAAAGTTTAAAGAAAGAATTTTGCCGGCTAAATGTGGTTAGAGATAGTAACAGTTTCTGGTAGATGTTATGGATGGTGATCAAGAGAGCAGAATAGTCGGAAAAATCATTTGCTTTAACCAACTTTTTGCTTTCCAAAAATATAATCTTTTTAATTGTGATGATCCTCAGTGACTTTGACCTCTAGAGAATACTTTTAATAGTTAAGAAGTTGATCCAAACTTCTATTAAGAATCAGGACCTGTCTTAAAACATTAGCATACGAACTACCCAGGCAAAGAGGGAGAAACAGGCTGAATTTTCCCATTTTGTTCATAGGAGATTGTAATACATAGAAATTGTGTGAATTGTGCACAGTCACTGGAGGAATTGTTGGCAAACCCAGAATGTGAGTACAGGTCCCTCAAGTCTTAGCGCATACTGTTGAAATCTTAACCACATCACTTCAGCCTGGCAGGTTCAACCCTGCTGTGTCAATCATAGCTCGCTGAAGTCGTAGAAATGGGTCTCTTCCCACAGGCTTATGTATAAGAAGAGAGATACATGACACTGATAGCTTCCATGAGTGCAGTGGCACAGAGGGGAAAAAAGGCTTAAGTCAGTCTGAAACGTGTGTTGGAAGCAGGATTTTTGCTTGGGGCTTATATCTAAACTGTCTTTTTTCTGTGTCAAATCGATGTACATATTGAAAGTGGTAAACACTTGAAGTGTTCTCCTGCATTTCAAGTTTAATGTATAATAAACAAGAAACCTTTCAGATCTGAAAGAAGGAATGGACAAGACAGCCAGGATGATTTGAGAGCTGATAGGCAGGAGGCTGCTTTGCAAATCCCAGACCACTAATCTGTGGGTGAAGCCCGTGTGCATTGCAGTAGGGGGTTTTGAAATGGTGGGTGCAACACACAGATAAACTGTCAGATGCTGTCAGTAGGAACACGTGTGCCTGTTAACAGAGCTGCCAGACGACTGGAGTAACAAGTGCAGAGTCTCAACTTTTCAGGCATTATAGCTGTGATGTGGTCATTCCTTTTGTGTACAGTACACATCTATGTAGTATTCTAGGACACTTCATAATATAACATGATCTTTCCTCCCCTTCTGTATCCACAGCAAGTGTTTTCCTACTTTTGAGTACAGCTTTTAAGGAAAAATCTTTTGATCTCATAATGGAAGATCTTTCCAACTTAATGGAAGGCTACTCAGCCAAGGATCACAGGAAACACACTAACCTTGCTATACAATTACAGGCATGCCAGAGCCCTAATGTAAGTGAAAAATACATTGGGGTGGCATCTGTGCTCTATAATTGAATAGTTAAAGCAAACAAAACCTTATCTTACAATAATAAAAAGAGCCTTCTTGCTGCAAAGTAACTATGCCATTCCTGGGGCATTGATTCAGCATGTGGGTTTTGATTTCCCGAGATGGTAAATACCACTTTTTAGTGTATGTTATAAGAAGCAAGTGGACGCCACTCTAATTTGGTTAATGGCTTTATTTAGTGTAATTCAGATATAAGCATTTTTATCATAGAAATTCTAAAATATACTTTAGGTCAAGGGACTATTAACACCTTGTGTTTCTTAAAACATATGAATATATTATGAGATGCATTTGAAAGCCAGAACATAATCACCTCAATAAAGGAATTAAGCTTTTCCACTAGTCCCTGATTACAGGGATCTGCTGAGATTTTGACTACACTGTGCCTCACCAACCATCACAGCACTGCAGACCACCTGGGATCCTAAACCCATGCAAGTGAAAACAGCAATGCTCTTTAATAAGAAGGAAGAAAGAAAAACCCTGACAAGTGAGTGTCCAACCACGGGTCCAGCCAGGGTGTAGTTACGCTAGATGAAGGTAGTTAGGTGAAAAATAAATTTCACCAATTCTGTTTAGATTTGTAGTAAGTATGAGACAGGAAAACTGGCCCCTGTCTCAGGGAGAAAATTCATAATATTACAGATGTTTTACTTGAGATGTTTCAATTTATTCATTCTGATTTCATTAAACAAAAATCACCTAAGGGGGATTTTTCTGTACATGAACATTTTAAATGAGGAAAGAGTAGGCTGCCCTTTTTAGCAGACACTGAGGAAAGTTGTACTTTTCCTTTCTCTCTTAAAACTGGCACTGAAAGTGTAAGGTGAGTGAAACTTAGCAATTTTTATCACTTCTGTTGTGCCATAGTATTAAATAACTGTTAAAAAGGAACAAGTGCAGTATTCACAAGCCAGTAAGAGGGAATTAGAAATTTGTCAAACTCCCATCAAGAAATGTAGTTCACATCAGGAGCAACCAGTTTATTAATTTTGCTGGAGTCGACAGACTTTTCTCCAGAGTGTTCTCCCCTTTCCTGAAATAAGTTTAGTGATTTAAACTCAACTCTCCAGGGGTCTCAGCACTGAAGGAGTCTGGAGTCTTGAAGTGCTACTTGTGCTATATTCAAGTCTCAAATTTTGCATGAACTTCTAGCACAAATCCTTCGCTTTCCCTGTTTTCCCCTCATTCATCGAAGCTGATGGAAGACGACATAATAGAATCTTATTTCTTTCCCTCAGGAGAGCAAAGTGATGAAAAGTTGAGATTCAACCTTAGTATATTTTGAAACAAAAAAGAAAAAGAAGTTACCATGATATGAGACTGCTGGAAAAAGTGTAATTTTGGCAACAGTCAGTCTCAGAAGAATACTGAAGGGCAAATGTACAAGCATATTGCAGCTGAAGTGTTCAGTTGGGACAGATAGTAATGTGTAAGGAATCAATTTTTCTGGTTCAAAACTTTTACCTTATAAATACTTTACAGAACAACTGAGCAAAGAAAATATGCTCCTTATTAAAAATATTGATGACATTTAATTAAACTTAAACTAATCCTCCAGTTACAGTAAAAACCTGATATGCAAAATTAGCTTCACCTGAGGCACAATGGGCTAAACCCATCCAAGGTGTTAAGTAAATAGAAGTCATTGGGCTGAACTAAGGCCTTCAGTCAGCCTGACAAACTTCCTTCATGATTTTGAAAGGGCTTGCATGGCAGAAAAATAACTACCTTGTGAAACAGCTGTCATTTGAAATCCTGTAGGAATCCTCAAACAACACTGAGTTCTCTATAGTCAGTGTGGAATTATCCCCTCAATTCTATAGGATGATTTGGAAAACCTTTAGGAAATCTTTAGTTTCTGTGTATTGATGGTGAGATCTTGGCACAGATGCATATAATAATGTAACCTTAGCATTTCATGAAAAGCTTTCAGAATGGAGGTCCAAATTTAATTTCTAAAAATATGTGGGTTGCAGCATGAGATGCAGCTTTAAAATTCTGGTCCTCAAACGTGTTATACTGCTTATCTTGTGATATCTCAGTCATCTTGATGAAGTCATGAACTGCTGTGAAAGCTTCAGTGAGAAAATCCTTGCTTGGAGAGCTTTTGAATTGAGATCGCTGCTATGAGCCAGGCAACCCAGTTTATAAATGCATGACTTGTAGTTACGTGTACTTAGCTTCTGTTTCTTTGTTGTAAACTGCAGATAGCGTTTGGTTTCTGAGGCTATATAAGCTCTAGCTTGAGGATGTGAAGTACTGCAAAAAAGCCAACCCAGTAACAGCAATGAGAACACAAGAAATACCCATGGTGGAGATGCCTGCTTTTTGGTGTGGGATAAATCTGAGCATTTGGGGGCTTACCTGAAAGTAATCATTTCGACTAAACTCCTTGCCTCTCATAAACAGTACAACTCTATGCATAGCCGGTCACACAGTTACTTGGTAAAGTGAGATCATGCAGGTTGATTGTCAGAGAAGGAATTGATAAAAGGCAAAAAAAGTGCTTGCAGCTTGCCAGCATTATCACCTTGTGCGATATTCCTGCCTGTTCTCAAAAGTTACCCTGGACTTCACTGTGGCTATATTTGGATCAGAGATCTCCCAGAGCGACTGGTGTGTCAGAGCAAATGGGGCTGATAAATCACTTGGTAGTGTCCTTCCCCCATGCTGTACAAGATCCTAGAAATGGCTTAATGTTCAACAAGGCTGGGTTCTGTGCTTGGTGGTTATTTGTTACTTGTATTGCTGAATGCTGGAAGCCTGCATCTTAAATGATTAAATCTGTTGATGCAAACACTGTATGTAAAGGCAGGTAGCCCACTGCAGCACCAACGTTCACTGGACATGGTTTCAGTAACTCCGGATTTAACGAAATGTTATTCTTTTGGAGGTATTTTGTTGTGGTTTATGAATGTCCACAGCTTCCAGAGTTTTATGGTCATGTTCTACTTATGGACAACTCATGAACAGTTTTTCTTCTGGTCATAGAAATATTGAAAGGATTTCATTGGTTGTCTCCTGCAGTGTCAGTGAAAGCATAGAAGATAAACAAATATATTCTTGAATACAACAGATTTTAGTGAAAGGTATTATGGAGTAGAAAAAGAAGAGATATAATCCACAATTATTTCTTAAATTTTCTCTAAATAGAAGCTCATTATTTTCCCTTCCCTGACATAAGAATAGTCATCAGATCATTTTAAATCATAACCCAATGTTTTTAACTTTGCAATATTCTTAAATGATAAATTTCTACTGCACAACATGCCAGTAACAAGGACTACAGCTATACATTTGGTAGGTGTTTGGTTTTAGCTCATTTTGGTTTACATAGGTGAGAGATTTGGCAGCCTGTGTGAACATGTTCACACCATAGTTCTAACTGCCTGAAGGCACAGAACTGGGGCATTGAGGCTTCTCTTATCTCCCATCTCGAAGGACTGCCTCTAGGTGAGAATTGATATAACCAGGACCGCTGCAGCCTTGTGGTTGCTGTATCAGGCAATACTGCGGCTCTTGGGCTTCTCTGAGATTTTCAGTTTTCTCTAAGGACAGTTAGATTTCCATGCACCTGGAGCAATGACTGGAAGCGGTTGGCCTGAGCTAACATACACCACGTATGTCCCATCGTCTCTTTGTAGTCTGATAATTTTCTGGATTTTCTGAAAATACCATGAACTCTCAGAGACCTGGCTCATGCTTTTAAATGTTGTCAGTAGTCTTGAACGAGGCAGTCTGAAAGTCTGCATTGTAAGAAGGTCTGCATCGTAAGAATGCGGAGTGCAATGTTTAAGTAAAATTGCTTCTGAAGTATTCTTGGGGTGAGGTGTCTGATATGGTAGGTCTGGGAGAGCAGCCAAGTACAATGCAATTTCGTGCTTCAAACTGGAGGATGGAAGCTGTACCACTACCCGTGCAATGTATGGCCCAGGAGGTGTCCAGCACACAGGCATGTGTGACATGCACATACCAAACTTGCTGCTTTTGCAAATGGTGCTGGTTAGCTCCTCCCTGTATCAACTACTTTTTATCAACAGCTCCTATTGCAAGCAGGGGGTTTACAAAGATGGTGCTACTTGTTTAATGGTTTCCGGCTGCAGGGTTATTTTCTTTGTCTGAGATGACACTAAGTAGAAAGGCAGTAGTAGAACTACAGTGAATGAATCAAATGGTCAGGAGAGCCAGCTGTGAGGATTGATTCCCCTCTGGATACTACACACCTTACAGAGCTGCTTGCCTGTATACCTAGTGAAAATTAAATGAATTGTTCCCGTTAGTGTGCTGATAGGACAGAGCTTTCAGCTGAAGGAGAGACTGTTCTTTGAATGTCACAGAGAGGAGAAAGCGTAGTGCGTACAGTGGCAATGTCTGCCATCCTCGTGGCAACGTGCTCCTGCCACTCTCAAAGCTGTGTAAACAGTGACCTGCAGTAGCGCTCCCAGTTTAAGTAAATCTACAATACTGAGGAAGTCTGTGACAATTAGAACTGTGTATAAGAGTGTATTTTCAGCACGAGTCTTCATAGGAAAACCATGAAGTAGTTTTCTTTTAATGACCATTAGTTGTACAATTGACCGAGCAAACCACAAAGTGAGGATTTCAGTATATTATTGCAGAGCAAAACAGTTGCATTGGCAGAATCCAGCCACATGTACAAAGTTGCATCAATCCAAGCAAGTCCCTACAGTTCTGGAAATAGACTGCAAAGTGCAAGTATGGTGAGACCAAGACAAATGGAAAGCACTGTTTCTTAAGAAACATATTTGACTTTTTATGACATTCTGTACAGGTGTAGCATGGATATTTAGCCCACTCTCTGGCCCTATGTTCTGTTGTGACATTTTATCACATAAGAACATAATGGCTATTTAATGAAGATTCTTCATTTCATTTCTCCTACCCTAAAACCTATAATCTAACCAACAACAAAAGCCCAAAGTTGAATAATGCTCTGATAGGATTTAGGCCTAAGAAGCAGCTGTGAATCTCTGGAGGGCCATGTTGGGTTTTTCAGTGCTGAAGCGATTAGGTCACACTTGATTACTGGGACTTTATTGTGTGCTTCTGGATTTGAGAACACAAGAATGATCTAGAACCGCTGAAAAAATGCTTGTTCTGCATGATGAGCTGTTTCCTTTTCAGGAAAAGCTGTGAACAAGTCTGGGAAAAACTGGAATATTTTTAAATATTTTAAATATCTATTTAAAAAATATGGTCATTGTATTTGAGGGCTTTTTTGTTGGTTTTGGTTTTGTTTCATTTTTTTAAACATCGTCTTTTTTTCCGGATCCTTTAGTAATTATGGGAAGTTTCCTTGTTCCTACATGCTGAGTAGATGTTGTCCTTGTTTCCTTGTTATTCTAGCACATAATTTATTCCTCTTTTGGGTGAACTAGAAGCATTAGTGTCCATTAACAGTGTTTGAAACAATATACTAAAATTACGTGGAGCACTTTCAGTGCTGAGCATCGCAAACAGCTCTTCTGTCCTAGACAAGGGCTCTGGTTTGTAACATCATTTCATTTGGTTAAACTCGCTGCAGTTGTATTTACAACAGTTGCGTGTATGTTGTTTCTACCTTAGTCACCATAAACAGTGGCCTACAAAGCTCACAGAATTCCTTCAAGCCAGAGATCCTCACAGACTTGTGTAAAAACCATTGCTGAGGTTTCTGAAAGAGCAAACTCCTTTGTGAATACACTTAAATCTATTATTCTGCTTTGGTAGGTTCTCTGCAAGTGCCCCGGTGTTACATGTAATCTTCCACCTTAATTGCTGGCTTTGTGTAGTGACAGAGTAAAAAAGCAGTGGAGTGACAGGATGAAGCACAGTGGGATCCAGGCTTGTAATCCATTTTCTTTCTGATTTAACACAATAAGTGAGGCAGGAGGCTTACAGTTTAAAATTTGAACTTCTTTTTCCCCCAAGATTTCCAATCCATCGAGTTCCCAAACATGCGAGAGCCATAATGCTGGCTTAGGGGAGAGTAGGAGAAAGTAAAAAGATAAAAATATATGTTGATAGGCACACCTATGTGACCAAAGTATGATATGCATGTACCATTTGGCTAGATATACTGTCATCAGCCCCAGTTTGGGCACAAAAAGGAAAGCAAAGGAAAACAGTGGTGCTTAATAGAAGTGCTGGTGATCAGTTATGAGCTTTGCAAGTGGTGCATGCGTTTATCCATACAAACTTCCAAGGAAGAGGTTTTTTGGAGGTTTAAGAAAATTGCACTCCAGAATATCCTCCTTTGATGTTTTGCAGAGTAATGTATTCTGCTAGACAGGGACTTTTTACTTATCTTTCTGTACATCAGAGTATGTTTTCCCCTTGAAAAAGGGAAGCTGACAACTGTACAACAGCAGCAGGGATCTGGGTTCACAGAGTAAGCAGTGTTTCATTATGCTTCTTTATTTGGATGGGCAACTGTGAGAAATGGCTTATGATGTATAAAATATCTGAGTCTCTTTTTGTACTTGAAGACATTGTTCTCTCTATTTGAAGCTGGCTAGTGAAGGTCACTCAGGCTAACTGCCTGCAAAAGAAGATCCTGTCTCTGATGGTAGATACTCTTTTCAAAGTTCATTGCGTCCAGAATGCTATTTTTGTAAATACCACCCATCATGGCAAATTACATATTGTTAGTGGGAGGGGGAAAGGGAATGGTGTATGAATGCTGTTTAAAAAACCCCAAACAATTGTTGTTGCAAAGAATGTTTCATAGCAACTATGAAAAGTCAAAGAAGTTAATTTGTTCAAGATATGGTGTTGATCAGGAATGTCAAACTGCACTGCTGAAGTGATCAATTCTCTGATAACTGTAATACTGAAACTTTCACTCACTGATAACCATGGCAGTGATATACTGTGGTATTTTAATGACATTTCCTTTGCTTTACTTTGAAGTCCGGTTGGTTAAGTCAGGAAGTCTTTCTGTATTAGCAACACTGAAGTTAGGGTTGTTTCATCCTCTATTTCTTTTCTCTTAGTTGCTAAAGGAGAATGGAAAGCTGGCTGGTTAGGATAGTGCCGAGTGGCAAGTGGTTCACAGATCAGTCTGTTGCATTTTGAAATTAAGCCCATAAAAAATAAGAATTCACATTAAGTCACATTTTGAAAGGAGTCACTGGGTTCTTTGTGCTCCACTTCTTGAAAAGAAATAAATCTTTGGCAGTAATGTGTTACACCTAGGTTTTATTGTGGAATAGACATAATCACATCTATATACGCTGAAGGTTCAGTCCCAGAAATAAAGTGAGAGCAATCCCAGTTAATAATGCCTGGTCCTGTAAAGAAAAGTACCGAAGTATGTTGGACTGGCAAAATTAATTTCTCAGGATCCTTTTGATTTCAGATGAAATCTGGGTAAGGCTTGTAGGATGCAGCTCAGAGGAAAGGCCTTCAAACATATATGCAAATGGGATTTAGCACTGGCCCAGAGAGAGCCGAACATCTGTAACTCCCCTTTTTTACACTAAGTAGTTTTCAGACCAACTCTGGGTTTTTTTCCCCATAATACACTCATTTTTAGGAGATTAGTTACAGTTCTTAAATGCTGAATAGCAAAGTCACTGCCTTCCTGCATTAGAACTGATGGCAATGATGTAGGAATTTGTTGCGTATTTAACATTTATATTTAAAGCATTGGTTCTAATGTATCTAACCTAAGTAATTGTTTGGATCTGCTGGTACATTTTTTGCTCAGCTTTTCTAGTCACTTACAGTTACTGATGTAAAGGAAAGGCTTCTGAAAAATTCCCTACTCATTTTAACCTAAGTAAGGATTCCTGATTAATTTAAATCTAAACGGGTTGAACTCACTAGCAGTGCTTATCCTTGTCCCACCAGACTTCAGTTAGTAACTGTAAAACCACTGTTCAAAGCAAAATACTTCAGATTCACTGCGGCTACCAATGTGATTATGAAGACACAACCCCCCATACCCCCGCCCCCCCATAGCTGTTGTTTTAAAAGGTTATCTAAAAATATCTGCGTAAACCAGCTAAAAGGCCTTACCAGATGGTAATCGGTAATTATTATGGAAACATCTGATTAGAAAAACCTACCACCCATGTCATACAGAGAAAATTAGGTAGAAAAATATAAACACTAATATTCCCATCACTGTTTTGTGTATCAGAGGGAAGTAGCCCTCAGTCAGCAAATACAACTAAGTCTGTTTTGTGCTGTGGCAAATCCTGTTGTGAAGAGGCTGTGAGTAATCGGAAGTGACAGCATAAGCACTTTATGTTCAAAGTGATTTTACAGAAAGCATTATTTTCTGAGAAAAATACACATATGGCTCCCATAATGCTGAAAGAGCACTGATGTATCCATTTATTAGCACTAGTGTTGGGAGAGGAAGTTTTGCAAATGGTGTTCAGATTTAAGACCTTTCTTTGCATTTCCCATTCCATAAAACAGACTTAAAATTGTAGGAGCTGGGTCGAGTACTTCTGCCAAGGGGACGTTAGGACAGTTCGGGATGATGGAGATTGTCGGGAACTGTACGTGCCGTTCGGTGGTCATTGAGGAAGTCAAACAGCAGCAAAAATGTTCTTCCTTGGTGAAAGAGCAAATGTTCTGATGACAGCTGTAACTTGAATTCAGAGGGTAAGGCAGACCTTCAGAGGAACTCAGAGAGGGGTTTTTTTGCACTCATACCAAAGCCTGCACAAAATACTGCTAGTGCATTTTGACATAGATACTGCAGTCTCTGCTGCTTCTCACTCTGTCCCTCTTCTTTCCCTAAGCTATGGTCCCTATATTAGCACTCACCTCCCTGGCACCTGCAGCTGGCCTGAGCCAGCCAGTAATGATGGGACTGGAATGAAGATGTGAGAATGCTGGCACTTACAAAATATAAATGTAAAGGCTGCCTTTGCCCCCTGTCGTACCTACTTCCATAACTAAAAGGTTTTATTTTTTGATATGCATGTTTTCCTCCTTTTTATTGCTTACCCTGGCTTTACAGTTTGAGGCTGCAACCCACATTCCTAGCATGAGGAACGCACAGATTTGGCTAGGACCTTTCAATTTCAGTCAGTACACATACTTAACCAAGTTCTAGACTTGTGATTGTTGTAAATTGCTGACTAGTGTGTCACATTTACAGAATTCCTCAAAGGAACTGCTCAGAACTTCTCCTCCTGAATCCTGCAGCCTCTCAGCTTTTCAGGGAAAAGAAAGGTTTCAGAGCTCACATCTCTAGAGCCTAATGGTTCAAAACCAGAAGACCAATAGCAACACAAGTGCAATTAAATTAAAAACATTTATGTCAAACTTGATAGCTATATATTTGGGGTTGGCATTGTGGATTTATGTGGATTTATCTACCAAAACCGTGATGAGTTTGAAAACTGTTGGCTTTGGAAGTTAGCTCTGAATTTGCCAATAAGGTATCTATATTTTTCTGCATTATCATAACCTGCTGCCTCCCTGAGATGTTCTGCAACAAATAACTCTGAAATAAAAGCCTACCTATTTCCATAGTAATTTGATTTTGGAAGAGGGGGTTAAAGAAATAGGGTAGATAAGGAGATTCAAGTCTCTCCGTCTTCTGCGAATAACAAGCCAAACACTTCCAATTCCAATATTTCATTACAGGCCTTGATCACAAATGAAATATTTCAAATACTTGTACTGCTTCCAGTAACTTCTTTCTCTTCTCATAAAATTCTCCCTAAGGAGAGTGAAGCTTAAATACTGAGGGGTCCAAATACAGCGCCAGTTATGTACTAAAGTGGAGACAATATTGTTTGAATTCAAGCATGAATTGCGATGACATTTAACAGAGTTAATTTTGTCTTTGGTATTATGAATTTTGCCTCATTCTGTTCACTCTGTTGCTTCCTTTAAAATTCCTCTCAAATTTCCCTGGCACTGGACCATCACTGGTGATTGCCACTACATGCCTGTCTAGCATCAAAACATCTTTAATACTTCAGAAAGTATGTATTTAACAGCTTGGGGATATTTGCATCTGGGTTGGAATTACGGCAAGTAATACATTGAGAGAGCTGCTCATTTGGTTTTAATGAGCATAAGCTACAGCTTGCAGTCAAGGAACTACTTGAACTCAGTAACATAGCAAATGAATTGTTGTACTGCTCAGATTTGTTCTGTCTGGATAGCTTAATGTGCACAAGTAAATATGAGTGTGAGAAGAATGTTCACCATGCAAAAAACAAAAGGGGGCTTCTGTAATGTTGGTATCTTCTGTTTGCATCAGCTTCAGTTTTAAACCAGCAGCACCATGTAGATACGTGTTCCAGCAACAAAATTTAAGCAACACATGTTGAAACGTTTATTGATGAGATGTAAAGAGAGAATATACCATTAAAGTCTGAAGGCAAAATAGGGAGATCCTCCCACCCCTAATGTACAAATTATGGCAATTTTAATTCTGCTTTTGTAGTGGTCACTGTGTGTCTGAAATCAAATAATGGTGAAATACATGTCAAAAGATGCTCAGTGGTCATTTTGCTAATGTCAGTATCGTTTCTTCCCTACAGGTATTTCTGTAACGAAGAAGACTCATACATGTAAGTAGCACCTTTTGCTTTGGCCTTCTCTTACAAACGGAATTGATGTTAGGCTGTGCAGTGACTATTAGGTGTTGGTGTGTTGGGTGTTGGTCTGGCCTGATAAGGCTCCATTTTAAATGTTCTGGTGGGTTTTCCACTTCAGAGCAGTTTCAGTCCTCACCTGCAACATTGTCAAAATGCATATACAATGTGTGTGTGTGTGTGTGTGTGTGTGTATGCACATGTATGTGTGCATTCGCATGAGTTAAGAGTGCAGAAAAAGGAAGTTGTGAAGAAAGGCAGAATTCTGTATTCCTGTATGTATACTCTACAGCTAGCTGCTAAGTAACATGTCCAGAAAATGCAGGTGAGGAGAATGGGTGTATTTTTATGGCTGTTAAAGATGCAGTATGATTCAAGTACAAATGAATTGAGTCTTCTATCCTTCCTATGCATTAATCTGTAAGGTAAATCCTTCTGTGCTTGTGCATAAGGAGCTCTTGATGAAAATGAAGAGGTTATTGTTTGGCTCTCAACCATAAACAAACATTCCTCGTGAATGGCAACCTTGGAAATGGATGTGGATGCGTGCATTTGCTTATGTGTACACTTACTTGGAATCTTCTTCAAAGACATCACTATTGGGGATCAACTCTCATCTACTCTGCAGTGAGTTAAAAGCACGATTCCAGGAAAAAATGTTACCATTTGTAGCTGCAGGAGATGTGTTGAGATTCTTTGGATACTGTGGAGGTTCAGAAATCTTGTAGCGCAGAAACTGAATTTGCCCAGGATTGAAACAGGAGTGGGTTAAAGCTGAGGCTATTAGTCTAAAAGCCCTCTAACAAAACAGGAAGTAGGCTGCACAGAATTTACAAAGATATACACATTGTAAGAGGGTTATGATTTGAAGTATGTTCACTGCAGCTTCTAGGTTTAAAGTGGTGTCATAAAGTGTTTTACATTTATTTCATTATTATTTCATTCCCAGTTTTAAAATTGTCATGTAATGAAAAATCTGACTTGGGAGGATGAATTCTCAACATATAGAGATACAAAATGCAGTTTCTTTAAGAATTTCAAATGAGAAGGTTTGTGTGACACTTGAAGTAAATGTTAAATGTCACATACTTTCAGAGCACTGTGGTCCTTCTCTCCTTAGGTGGGCTTGATGCTTAATGTGTTTGTAAGGTCAGATATCCTCTTCAGCTGAATGCATATGCGGTTTCTGTTGGACTTAACGGTAGGCATCTGAGGGCAGTATTTGGCCCTTACGTTTTGGGGGAGTATTTGAGCTCATGCTGACTGAGATTGACAGTACAGGAGACTGAAGTCCTCTGTATATCCGCAGGCCAGGCATTGTACAGACAGCTTCCTTGCACAGCCTTGCCCATGAGCTCAACCCTGGCCTGGAGCGACCACCCTCTCTAGAGGTGGTAAGTAATTTGGTATTTACACTAGCGCAGTCTTGGGCCTCTCTTGTACAGAGGCTAATGACTGTACATGGTGGTTTGTAACACTCCACCTGAACATCAGCTGAAATCACCCTATGTATGGGATAGAGCAGTGCCATGTACTGACCTGCTAGCCAGTTCCAGTGTTTGATACTTTTTGTAGGGAAGATTAAATAGTAACCACAGACCTAAAGAATGAAGGCAATACACTCTGAAGCCATGGCAGCTTGATAAAATGTTGGCATCATGTATCTTGGTAGATGCTGGTTTTGAGGCTTATGATGGAAAAAAAGGTGTATTCATCAACTGTGTTAGTCGATTAGCTGCTGTTCACCACATACGGCGTTTAATTTAGTCAAGGCAGAAATTAGGATCCCAGTGTCCTCTGTGTTGAGAGCTCTGTGCAATTCTAAGAGAACTGTCAAAGAGCAGTTCCCTGATTTGTTAATCAGTTGTCATGCAATTGCTGAAGCATGAACAAAAAAGTTCTCTGAATAATGGGAAGATAAGCTTGTCCATTAAGGAAGGATTAAAATAGAAGGAGCAATATGCTGTAATTGGCATGATGAAAACGCAGACTGTGTTTGCTAGCAAATATGTATGAGGTTTCCTTCAATTTTTGTGGAAGTTCTTTTAGAACTCATTCCTGTTTTGACAAATTCTCATAGAGCAGGAATTAATGTAAATCGTGCATCTTTGGCATTTCAGCATCCTGCACAAGAAGCATGAGGTTTTTTCCTTACTGCCTGGATAGAATTTTTTTATTATTGAATAGAAGAAGTAGGCATCAAAATGCAGAGTTTTGGAATGGCTTGGGGAGGGGACGGGGGGGAAGGAATTATATAAACACCTCAATGCAAAAAATTACAACTCAGATCTGAGTTGTTAACAACTACAAATGACAAGGAGAGATTTTTTTCTGTTTCAAATTGATCTAGAGTTTGCCTATCACTCCATCAGTGTGTATAACACATCCAGATTAAGTTGCATAGAGAAGGATTTCTGCAAAGAAATGTCAAAAACCATTCACAAAGCCATTTTGAAGTGTGTAGAAGTTGTCTGCACTACTGTTTAGAAATACAGATTAAGTCGTTTTATGCCAAGCTTACGATGTATGGCATGCGAGGGTGTTGACTGACTGTAAACTAGCACTTATGCCTAATGACCTTTTGACTTAATCAGGGGAGTATAATGCCAGAAGGTCTGGTACATTATGCATTTCAAATATCCGATTAATCTTTTCAGATTTCATCTGAAAATCCATTTTAATTGTATGGGTTTCAAACTCAGTGGAGGTCTGTCTCCACTACTTAGTCCTGGTTTTATTGTTAGAGATGTGGGGTATATTTCCCACACGCGCACACTTGGCATTAGTCTGTGACAAAGTTCTCTGTCATCTGAAATAGAACTAGTGGCCTGTTGATAGGTGCTTGAGTCATTTCAGAGTCAAATAGCTGACTATTTTTTACACGTTCAAAGTAGTGCTGAAGAAATACAGGTTTTTCATAACATATCTAGCTAAGTAAAACCTGAGAGAGCTTCAGTATTCTTGATAAAACCAATTTTATTCAAGTATTCTGTTTCATTACATCTTACTTTTACATTACTGCTTCTCTGTATCCCATCTTTATCAGAAGTTGAGCATTACAAAACCTGCCATTATAAGCCAGGAGTGTAATACTCTTCCAAGCTGCACTAAGGGAATAAAGTTTGTCTACCCCAGAATGCAGTTTTTCCCTCAGTAGGTTAATGAGGCTTTTGAAGTAAAACTTCATGCTTCTGTCTGTAGAAGTATCCTCTCTCAGGCTCATATGGCAATTTGTTAGGTTAACCATCCCCTTACATAGCCTCTAGTCTAGCCAAGTCAGATGGTAGAGGCCAAATCCTATCTTATCTACTGTGTAGTATTTCATTTCTGGCATCTTAGATCTAAATCTTGCAGTACTTCATGCAATGAGATTGATGGCCTCTACCAGACCACTAGTGACTCAGAATTATCACACAAATAGATCACCTTATTTTTCTCCAGATCATTTTTATATCCTGGGCACTGACTTTCTTGATTGAATTTGACTCAACTGCCTTACCAGAATAAGGGGTGGTTTCCTGTGGATGCATCCGGAAAGTTAATATTGTAATGAACCCATGATGTAATGGAACCTTCTTTCTCTTGTTATTTGAATTGTAATGAATCACAGAAGCTTCTATGGAGTTTTATGTCGTAGCTGAAGTTTGTATCGGCATAGAGGCCCAGGTACATTCAGTTATTTGCTTGCCTAACATTTTCCAGATAGAAAAACCACAGGTTTTAGTTCAGCTTCATCTCAAGCATATAGGCATAGAATACTTGGCATTGCTTCCAAGGGAGAACTAAGCTAGGGCAGCTAACCTTCTCACACCTACTCCCAGAGCTACCCCAGCTTTTGACACTTGGTTCTTTATTTCGTGTCACTGCCCGGTAACTTGCAGTCCTGGCAGAAAGGGTGTCTGGCAGTTGTGCTTTGGAGCTTGTATATGATAGGTACAGAAGTGGGAAAGCCACTATTAGCGATCCATTAACTAATTGTGTTCATCCTTGTTTGCTTGTAATGCAGATAGATGTACTTGGGTATCCCATTCAACACTGTATATTTTATATTTTCATAATCCAAGATATGTCCACATTTAACCGAAAATACTTATACCCAACCTCTATGTAGGTTAAGTCTCTTTTGTAACTTTTAGTTGCCTTTTGTTTCATGTTGCTCCTCATGATTTACCAAAGGAGTATCTAGAGTAATTTTTCATAAAATTACTTGTCAGTAGGTACCTCCATTAGTTGGAGCTTGGAGTGCCGTATCTTCACTACTGCTGCAGCCCAACTAGCCAAGAAAGGGACTGTCTTGTTCTATCCACATAGGCACACTCTTAAAGCTACCCAGAACAAAGACCCATTCTGAAATCATGTCAAAGAGGCTAATTTGGGGCAGAAGGCAGCTCTTAGATGTCCAAACATCCTAAAACTGATCTTCAGAGTTCTACAAGCTTAGTAAGGTTTGCAGCTTAATTGAATCCAGAACCTGGACATCCCTATTTCTCTGGTTTTACTTCCCACATTAATAGCCGCTGCTAAAGATTTCTTGAAGTCTGTTATTTTACTTGATTTCATTAAAGGGAAAATAACTGTGATTTTTTTATTTGTTTGGGTTTTTTTTCTGATCTGATTTCTAATTACTTAGTATGCCTACTGTGCATTGTGCTCTCTACTTCACCTCATGTGTTTTGTGTGCCAGCTACAGTAACTAAAGGATACTTTTCCCTCACAAAATAGGAGCCTGCAGAAAACTGATGGTTAACAGGATCTGCTGTTAGCACCAAGGCCTTAAGAGAACAGGTGAAATCTAAACCCTATCCCCTGAGGCCAATAAAATAGCTGTTTGGTCCCCTGTGTGTAACCTCCTAATAACTTTACTGGGCAGCATTAAGATCCCTTGGGGGCTTCTCTGCAAGAGCACTCCCTCTCTTTGTTCAGATTGCTTATTAAAAATGATTTTATAATGAAGTTGCCTCAAATAGCAGCTACTTTCCTACTTGTCCTTGAAGCACTGTTTGCCCTGGTGAAGAATCTGAAGACAACTATGTAGGGCTTTTATTCTGTTCAAAACTTTTACTGAACTACTGCTACACTTGATTTATTTCTTTTAATTTTATTTTATTTTCTAGTGAGCCAAAGAAAACCTCTTCATTAACAGCTCAATTTTGTGTCTTTAATTCTACTTTGAAGCCATCCCTCTAAAAAGTTTGTTTTGGGTGCCAGCATCATCAGTGGATCAGTGTTACTCCCTGCCACACAAAACGCTATGCCAGTCACTTGTTTGACTGAGTGAGAATGAATGTTGCCTTCTTGATGTGGTGGCCAAGTTCTTGAGTCCAGGGGCAAAGATGAAGGCATTGCCAAATAATGAGAGGAGGAAATATGGGTTAAAACTTAAACAGGGGAAGTTTAGATTGGATATAAGGAAGAAGTTCTTTACTGTAAGGGTGGTGAGGCACTGGAATGGGTTGCCCAGGGAGGCTGTGAATGCTCCATCCCTGGCAGTGTTCAAGGCCAGGTTGGACAGAGCCTTGGGTGGCATGGTTTAGTGTGAGGTGTCCCTGCCCATGGCAGGGGGGTTGGAACTAGATGATCTTAAGGTCCTTTCCAACGCTAACTATTCTATGATTCTATGTTTAAAATCAGAAAATGTTCCTGCCTGGCCTGGGAGAAAGAGTACACAGGGTAAGAGTGCTGCGGGTAACTGTGTGACTCCAGGGGTATGGGTGGAAATCTGAATGCCCTGGTTCTTCATGGTAGATCTACAGCAGAGAAACATTTTCTCTGGTCAAAGTTCTGGTATTTGTGAGAGAGACTGGCCCTTTGTCCATGTGGAAGCAGCTGTGGGGAAAGCATTGGGAGAACTTCTCATTAATGCATGTTTTATGCCCTCACAGAATAACTGGTCAGAGGTGAGAGAAATCTGTTGCCCCTAATCTTCTATTAGCTCCCCAAAAGCTTGACCTCTGCCTGGGCCTCAAGCCTTTGGCACAGTTGGAAGGAACATTTTCTATAAGGCTGATAGAACAAGCAATTAAATGCACTGCCCTGGAAGTCCCATGGGGAACTCTGTCTATTAGCTGCACTCAAAGCTAATGTCAGGTCTCTTCTCTGGTTCTGTTCTGAATATATGGAGCAGCTTCTAGCTACATGGGACTTTTGGCTGTAACCATTAATTATGGGCTTATTTAACACGAGTTTTCTGGTAAATACCTTAAGATAGGTTTTTCTGTGCCTTTGTAGCAAAGTAGAACGCAGACTACAGCAAGGTGAAAAACAGCAAACAGGTGGAAATTCATTTTGGCAAATGAAGACTGATAAGCATTTGCAAAATGTTAATCATCCAGTATTAAAATGTATGTGTGTGTGTTGGATTATAGTTCACATAATTCTAAATTATGGTTTCCTAGCAAGCTCAATTAGGGAAGGCAGAGGAAAGGAAGCTGTCTCAAATTTTTGGAGGTCTTTGTTTGGAAGTAAGTCCTAGCCCTTTACATGCTTCTAATACATATTAATTGAGATCACAAATTAATAAGTGCCATTTCTGCACACACTTCATTTCTTACTCTGGTCTGTCCTGTGGAAGCATACAAGATGGGCAGAGACATTCTCTTTCATGTTTAAAACATTATTTGGAGGCCCATGTTTTAAGGAATGATGAAGTGTCTGGGGAGGTTTCTGACATTAGACACCTAAATTCTACCAGTGGGGTTGATGGATATTAAGAGATTGTGGATGTGACTCAAAAGTAAATTTAAACTGTTTGTGGACATGGCAGTAAATACATTGGGAATGTCTTTAGTGGTCTTTTATACCCAAGTAGTGCCTTATAATTCCCTAAAAGGTTGTTCTTACACCTTTTATACCCTTATCTTTTCTATCTATTAACTCCTAAAGCCATTTTCTTGATGTTAGAAATACTGAATTAAGTCATGAACACTCCTCGTGCCTTGTGCAAAAGCACTCTGACAGAGGAAGTGTAGGACTGATCTGAATCCCATTGCAGCTGCTCTAAGGATTCATATTGGATGAAACATGCTTTGATCAGCCCTTAGAACATACTTTATCATCTTATTTTGCTTTTAATGTCTTCTGTCTTTAAAACTTTCACAGCTATTACACGAAGCTAATGTTTCCAGTTTGATATTAGCCTTCTGGATGCATCCATGCTTTTGGTTGCTTATTGGTTACAGAGGGGAACTGTGTTATGGGCTGAGTGTAAGCTTCAAACTATGTGATACTCTCCACACTCTAAGACTTCAATCCAACGCTGAGAGCAGGAGAAGTTACACTTGGCAAAGTCATTAAGTTAATTTCTGGTTTTTCAGTTTGAGTGGCTTAGGCAGCAGAAAACTGACAGATGAGACTTCTCCAAATCTGCTTCTTCATTCTGGGTAGTTTTTCAGTGCAAACAATGTGAAAACAAATAGGAAGTATTACTGCTCACAACCTTCTTTAATATGTGGGTCAAGTATTTTGGCTCTGCATAGTCTGAGTCTAGGCAGCTCTATACATACAGAGAAATGCCAATACACTGGAAGCCTTTTGACTACATCCTTTGCATTTTCTAAGAGATAATTACACTTTCTAAGCAGGACTTGTGCAAAACTGTCACTTTGATTTGAACAGCTCCTTACAGTGGCCTCAGTCTTTAGAGAAAGGTTAAGTCTTTGTCTCTTTGAATGCATTTCTACCAAATAGAGAAAAGTGTGAGGATAAGATTGGGATTAAAATTAAGACTAAAACATGATCTTCAGGCCTGGTTGTCCATTTGGTCAAAGATTGACAGTCAAGGTGTTTTCCCAAAGTAAATGTTTTTTTCCCATAAACGTATCACTGCTACCTTTTTTCACACATTGAGAGGACTCTGTCCTTGGAGCTTTATCCTCGCATTCATTTCGCTTCATGACATTGTTTCTTTTAACAAAATGATTCTAAAGCAAGCTCAGTCATATGGACTTCTCCAAGGTTGGCATCTGAACCAAAAAAAGCATATTTTATTATCTGAATTTTGAAACCAGGGACTGATTCCATCATTCCTAATAGACTCATTTATTTGACAGTGCATTGCTAGACTTGTGCAGTCGCTGTTCTGAAACAACTATTGAACCTGAAAAAGGGCTTTTTAATGCATGTTGATGGCTAACCTTATTAGGACTGTAAAAATACTGGGAGTTTTGCAGCCTTTCTCCAAGAACACCAACCTGGAATTATGTAAATGTTGACCCCAGTCAGGAACACAGTTTCATGCAGACAACGTATAAGGCAGCTCCGTATGGCAGATCAGGTAGTCACTCTAACTCAGAACTGAATAGCTTGTTCTGAATCTTAGGACCATATGATGATGATATTTGTAAAGCTCCTATTTTGAAAACAATTTTGCTCGTCATAGTTTTACTCCTTCTAAGTCTCCTAACATGATGAACTGTAGTAATTAATGCTCGCCTCGAAGGGCAGTGTGGGTCGGCCTGAAGAACTAGTAGGAAACTGGTAGGAACAGAAACAGATTCACCCAAAATTAAATAGAATCGTGATGGAATTTCGCATTCAGACTTCTTAACATTCAACTTTCTTCATAACAGCTGAATAGTGTCGAGTTATATTGACAAAATGCTTTGCATACATGGTTAACTTGGGGGGGAGGCATAGAGAATAGTGCAGAAGCTTTTCACAAATATTGCCAGGTATAAGTTATGATTAAGTAGACGTTCAGGTGATTCTTGGGGTTTCCATGGATCAAAAGGTAGTAATAGACACTTCGGTTGAAGTTTCTGAGTACATCCAAATGCCATCTGTATTTGCGCTTGTGATTTGCAAAAGGTGTGGGAAGATGGACATCTGCTTGCTTAAACTATGCTCACAAACAATTTGCTTATGCAAATGGTATTAGCTTAGTGTAGGGCAGTAGTTGAATTTCCTGCTGTATTTTAATCATTGCATTTCAATTTAGAACAGGAGAAGAAATGTAGCACTGTCATGATGCAACAAAACAATTTTTCTGTAATGCCATAGTGCTTTTATTTTAATTAACTGTATGTGCACCTAAAAGCATAGTTAAAATATATATTACTTGGCATCTACAGATGTGCTGGTTAGCACACATTGAAATAAGCAACACAGTATTGACAGCATTTTTCTAAGTATGTTTTATACACACAACATGAGACAGGGAGGAAGGGAGTCATTAAGTACCAAAATTACATCCTCCACTCTGAATACCTTTGAATTCCAGTGTGAATATCCTTTGCTACTTTATCTCTTGCTATTCTAAGACACTACCTAGATTTGGTCTTTAACCCCACCGCAGGCACCTTGCCTTATATTACTGTATTGTCTGGGTTTGGATTCGCTGTTTGCTTTATCAAAGGTATAGATCTCACCTAAACAGAAGTAATGGTTTTAAGGGATTGCAAGTGGGACTTGAGGAAGCTACTTAACCTTACTGCCATTAATGGTAAAATCCATTACTTGAATGGAAATAGAACTGGATCTTCAAAGTGTTACAGTAAAAAATATAAGCAGTAAATTAAAGAGGAAGCCTTGACAAGAGGATGATGACTTTGCTGAAAAAAACTAAGACTGTTGTGAGACCTTTTTGCTATCTGACTTAGCTTTCCCTGTGTGTATGATGGGTTCTTGTTTATGGTTAATAACCTAGCTATCAGTTGTGAGCTGTAGCAGTGTGACTTGCTGTACAACAGACTAGGCACACCCTCAAAGCAGTTTCCTCTCTCTTTTTTTGTTGAGGTGTTTACTACAGACTTCAAAGCCAGCTCACAACAGTAGTGGTGTTCTTGCAGTTTTCTGGAAATTCAAGTTAGGCTTTATTTAATCTCTATGCAACACGGCCAGGGAAACCTCTGGTTTCAGAAAGCCAGTATATGACCAAAGCCATTTAGTGATTTCCTTTTAGATATAGCCATCAGTTGATAACCATCCTTCCCACCAGTGTTTGTCTGAAGAACTGTTTCCTTATCTTTGTTACTGTTACCTAACTGATATGTAGGTGTGATGTTTGCTGGCTGCAAAGACAACTTTTACAGATAAGGCAGGTTTCCTGTTTAAACTCTTTAACATTTCTTTTTCTCTGACCTGTTTATCCTTTTCCCTCCCTATATTGCCAATTTACTCCATACCTATGGTCCTTGAGGTACAAGTGGAAGGGGTCATCCAAAAGACAGTTTTATGTGCTGCTTGAAGACATAAGGGTACTAAAAGCTGACTGAAAATATGTTTCCTGTTAAACAGAGCTTTTGATGTTTAAAGAAATATTTCACTGCAGTAGACTCGGGTTTTCTCTCCAGTTTTCAGGAGGAAGGCAAGAAAAACGCTTTTTAACTCAGAGCAGGGTGAGTAGTCCTTCACATGGGGTGGTGGTGGTGCGACTTTAAGAGCTGGCCTAGAAAAAGGCAGGTAGGTACTTCAAGCTTAAATTCCAATGTCCTGTTAACATGACTTCACCACCTCACTGTCAGCTGTTTTGGGAGTAGATTTTAATATGAAATCACATCCTTGGTGAAGCAGTAATGTATGTTCCTGTGGAATATTTCATCTTTGACAAGCAAACAATGTTGTCACCAGAAAATCCCCAGGTGTTTCTAACAGAGAACCTTAGAAAAGAGACAGAGAACCTTGACTTGGGAACAAGTAGTCTGTGAGCTTATAAATGTTCTTTGTGAAATGAATCCCCATTTGCCAAGACAGTTCTTTTTAGTGCATGTCAATTTGCTGCTTTTCACTGACATTGGATGAAAGGTTATATGAGAGTTGCTTCTATCCCTTGGTTTGCAAATAGACTGCTTTCCTCCCTCCGGGGTTCAGTCTGCAATTAGACCACAAGTCCAGCCTAGTAAATGGTGGTGTATTCTGATAAGTGCAACACTGGGAAGGCTTGCATGGAGCTGCTTATTTTCTTCACTCAAGGTATTGAGTTTCTGGTCTTGAAATCACAAAGCTGAGCATATGAATGTGATTTACATTTTACTATATGTTCTGTAAAAAGCAACAATAGACTATCTTCATATTTATTTCTAATGGATTGTGGGTGGGTACAGGTAGTCCAGTACATCTGTGTTCTGTTGTGTCAGATTGGGCTTGCATATACAAAATGATTTAATAGCACTGGTATATAATCCCCATGCAAAAATCTTTCTCCTAGGCACTTGTCATTAAAAAAAGGCTGTTTCTAAATAGATAAATTACCAAAGTACAAATACAGTATGCCCAAAGGAGATGAATAAAAAAGGGGGAGGGAATAAAAATCAGTACGCTAGTTCTGAGTGACATACCGAAAATAACCATTCCATTTATTAGGTTAGTTAATTGCTGGGTAATAAGTCCAGAAAAGTTTTTAATTGATTATTTAAATAGTTTTAGCTCAAGTTAGTCTTTTCTGTGTTTAGCTTCTGCTGTTTTCCAGTTTGCAATCACTGAGCACAGTTGAATGGACATCCCCTTTGATGGGTTTATGCGCCTGCTACACATTTGCTTCCAAATAGTTTTGAGCTTATATTTCTATTAAGATTGTTGTTATTCTTAGAGCTTTAGACAGACAGAAGGAAAGGGAAAGGAGAAGCAAAAACAAAGAGGAAGGGATGTAGTTATTATTTACCTAGAAGTGGTGTGCCGACATAGTGAGGACCTTCCAGTGAGGACATACCATATTGCTGCCTACATGCTTCAAGCTAAGCATGCCCAGGTTACAAGATCAGAGCATAAGTGCTTAGCCTCCTTCAAAAAAAGCATATCCAGGATACTTCCTGTACGAATCCGCATGTAACAGCAACTCCTAATTTAAATCTGAGGCTGTCCATACTCTGAACATAACATACATTCATTAAAACATCCCTTTTCTTCAAAGGCTTCACTTTCTATATGAAGTCTTCACTACTTTAATTGTTGCACTCTTGATTTCCCTCATGAGACTTTTCCCATCAGAAAAAAGAGATGATCAAAGACAGGTGCAGTGACATGAAGAAAAGAGGGAAGTTGTCTATCTTCTGGAATCAGTAGAAAAACTGCCCTTGGTTTTAGAGCCAGAAAATCCTGTTCATTGCAGAGGAGTACAGCTTCTTCGTTGTGCCCACAGCAGTACAGCATACTGTATTTAGTTGGGTTTCACTCTATTATTCAGGTGTTAACTTCAGAAAGAAAAGAAAACAGAATCTTCTTGGACCATTTGCCACAGGGTGATACAGTTCTCCCAAACCACCCCATCCATGTGTTAGCTCTCTCTACTTTGCATTATGAAATGCAGCGCATGTGTCCTTTAGTGCTTTTAAATTTCCAAAACCATCTTTATTCCAAATTTTAAAAGAGGTAAAAATAATTCTGTTAACTGATACCTTTGACCCTTCATTGGTTATTTAATGTAAATGTGAATCCTAAATATCTTGAGTTTAGTTTGTGTTGCAACTGATTTTTGTGTCTGTGTTTAATGTTGAGAAAAGTATTTCCATTTCATTTCTAACCATGTGTTATCATGGAAACAAACCATCTATAACACATTGTATTTCTATGAAAACACAAGCTTATTAAATGTCAAACAGTTTATGTTTTTATGGGAGTTGACTTGAAATTGGCGCATTTGCTGTGTCAGTGGTTTGTGACGCAAGTTCAAAACTGTCAGGTTGTCAATGCTCAGACATGAAAAGGTCTGAAGTCTCACACATGGAGGAGGAGAAATTAGGCTCTTCTCAATTAGCAGGTGGTGGTAATTCAGGCATGTTTGAGGATTGTATTAAGATAATAGAAAGTCCTTAGTCTGAGTATCCTCAAGTATTCAAGCAGCTGAAGAGGTGGCATCAGTGTTGAAGTCAGAGTCATTCACGCTTATTAAGGGCTGACTATAAATATCAGGGTTACTGGTGGAGCTTGAAGTGTCTTTGCACATTCAACTTTATCACTCACCTTGTGCATTGCAAGGAAGATGGGAGAAATGGCTCCACACAGCTGTTATATACCCAATGCTCCTGGAGCTGGTGGATCTTAAAGACTATAGCAAGGGCTTTGGCTTTGCCTAACCATCTGGGAACTGTAGCTGAAGGTTCATGAGTCACATTGCAACGGGCTGAAAAATGGCTTTCAAAGCAGACTGGCTCCTGGAAGAGGGAGTAGAGCCTGCAGGGTAAGCTTATAGTAAAACAGTCCTGTGTCAGTAAGGCAGAGCATGGAGAATGAGCTGTAGTTTATCGGGAAGTGGTCCTTCTTATATGGAAACTGCATTCACATCAACATCTGTCGTTGGTCTTCTGACAGGTGTGGTGGGCATCAGGCTGTAAAAGAGATTAAGTGTGTGATCTATATGGAACAAAGACAATACAGATGTCATAGTGAAGAGAATTTTATCTTTACTGACTAACATGGGAAATACTTGTACCAGAAGAGCCCTTTTAGCCCTCTTGTTTTAGCACAACACTGTTGGCCTACAGATCTTGACATTTCCACTATACATGGGTTAAAAGGCAGTAAAATCTACTTTGCTTCTATCATGCTATGCTATATTTTATAGTATAAAGCAGTGTTGATCATGTGGTTTAATTGAATATGACTGCTTAGAAATGGTTCACTCCTTATGTGCAAAAGCTTTAAGGAGTAATTTGCAGGTGTGAATGCAGTTGCATCTATTACCCTATCCATTATGCAAATAATTAGGAAAAAAGTAGTTACTTAGTTTATTTATTATCCCTATAGGGAAAATGTACACGTATCTTATGTGCACATTTCAACTGTATTTCTCTTTTTGTGACTGTAGAAAAGCCTTTAATACCTTTATCTGCAATAAATTTTAGGTTTCACAATGGGGTTAACTAAATGGTTTGGTTTGAACCCTAATGGATGGGATTTAAATCGAGTCTTCACGTCACACCAGAAGTACCCTTCAGTATCTTTTTGACTCTTTTCTGTGGTTGTCTTTTCTGTGCAGCAAAGCTAAAGACTATTTTTCATTGCTGGAAAAGTTGTAGCCCTTGGCTCAAAGTAGCACAGATGCTCTAAGTCCTTAGACAGACTTAACCTAGCGCCTGCTCAACTTTCAAACTCTAAGTGTTATTTGTCCACAATTTTGCCTATGTGGAGTCTCATGGGGAGCTGGGAGTAAACCCAATATCCTAGTCAGCCCTTTGCGGCTGCTGAGATAGCTGCATGAAACCATGGTTCTTCCCTTCGTGGATCAAATAGCATAACTCCTTCTGTCATGAGCATCACTTTCACATGACTTTTTCAATTCTGTTCTTATCCTTATCTCCTAGCAGCTCAGCTACAGCTAATGACAGACATCCACCTGGTGACAAGGGTAATGATTTGTGTAATCCAGGCCCTTGGGGCACATGCTTGTTATTTATTGTTACAGACAAACACAAAGCAGAGAGTAAACTTATCACTTCTGAATGTAGGTGGCTGAAATGGGTGTTTGGTTATCTGAAAGAGATAGTGGATGTTTATAAACATGTGTGTAACAGTCATTTTTCATTTCACCTTACCACTAGACCAAGTGGGTATGTGAGACTGACCATAATTCTGCTGCAGTTGCCAGTACTGAGTGTTGACCTATGTGTGTGACTGTCTCAGGTCTTTTACCACATGCCAGCATGCAGGTCTGTTGGTACGAAGCTGTCCTTTAATTTTAAAGGAAGTATGAAACTATGTAAGTGGTCCATGATGTCATGAACTTTGTACCATTCATACTCTCTATTTGTATTGTGGGGTTTTGCTGCATAGTAGTGGAATGGTTTTTCTGATTTTTCCCCAGAAGGTTTTCTCTCTGTGTTACTGCTTACATCCACAATGCAACAGAAGGGAATTAGAAATTCTTAGCCTTGCCCACAAGCCAGAGGGAGGTCTATTGGAGATGTATCAATATCTGTTTTTATTAACACTGATACATGCTTCCCAGTACATAGAATGTTTATGATTCATTCATAGCTGAACTTGGGACAGACTCAGTATATCCAGCCTGGAACACTGAAAGCATGTCTGCTTTACTAAGTCATGCAGAAAAGGAGCAGATGTATGCAGCAGGGCGCTTGATACAGAGGATCCACACTATACCCATTTCTGGGTTGGTCTGTTTGTTGACTTTAGACCTCGTCTCATGAAGCCTATTGCAGCTGGAGTGGATTACGTGTTGCCTGAGAATGCATCTTCCCATATAAGTTTCATCAGAAAGGAATCCTGTCCACGCGCTCTGAGACCGTTCTGTGATGCAAACAAAAACACAGTGAGGTGATGGGGAGAGGCTTCAAAAGCACACTCCTCATCTGAACTGAAAGGCTGTTGGAGATGCACACTAAGAAGCTGCAAGTGCAGTTTCTGAATGCACTAGACTGAATGTTAACTTTCTGAATGCACAGGGACTAGAAATATCTTAGCAAAGTAGTCTTTGCAGTACCAACTCTGCTAACCTGCCTGCGGCAAGTGTCCTTGCTTTCCTCTAGCCTTTACGTTCCCTCTGAAGCGGTTCCTGTGACTGCTGTCCATTTCAGATACATCATGGGCACAGCCGGCTCCTCTGCTTCTCCAGAAGCCACTCATGTGCACAGATGCGTTGTAAAAGGAAAAAGCTTGTGAAAGGACATGGTTTTCCATAAGTATGAAGTGTCCCTTCATTACACTGTATGATAACTGCTGAAGGCTAATTGTGTGGATTCTTTAGTGTTACCCCTGTTCAGAATGAACTGATGGTTGGAGATTTTTCTTTATATTGCTCAGTTTGTAAAAGAAAGATCAATCATCTGGTTCTTTCTTTCTATTTCTATCACGTAGCATACCCAGGATAAGAACCTGGAGTTCACTGCAGTGCATAAGGAATTGCTGGAATTTGGTATTAGTAATATTACCATCTACAGAGAAAACATCTATTGGAGTAGAGGGGAGAGAGGATGTTGTGTCCCCTGCACATAAAGAAAATGGTCACTGAAATGCAGTTCTTAATGCTCATCTGTGTTATTGTTGTATGATACAGATTCAGGCCCTGAAAGCTGCAGTGCTCATTAGGGCATATGTTGCTTTTCTTGCTCATGGCAATGGAGATCCATGAGGAAAAGAGGAGAACAAGTAGGTGTTCCATAAATAACAGTTTTCCACATGGAAACCAAGTCCTTTGCACATATACAATACAGGTGTGGCCTTTTTCTTGTCCTTATCTGTGTGCATATAGTTTCCGATTTAGGGGGTTGGGGGCAGTTAATGTACTGCAGTAAATCCTCCACTGCCTTCACTTATTCCCTTGAAATTAGCCCTAGTCAATACTAACTTGGTGTGATTTGGTAGTGCCAACAATGTGTTGCTTGGCTGAGTGACTTGTAATGAGACAGTGATAATTACCTCCTACAAGATAACATTTTCTTTCATATTTGAATGTATGGACTGGCATTGGCTGCCAGGTTCTGCGTAAGTGCATCAGTAGTTCCTTGCAGTTGTCTCTGATTCTTTGAGCAGCTCAGCAATCTCTAGTGCCTTTATCCATTTGCATGCTCATGGTGAGGTAGAAGCAGCATCTTCCTATTTGTCTGGTTTTTACATAGACATGAGGCACCTGAATCTCCTCAGGTTCCAGGAGGACATGTTTTCCTCTGAGTCACTGTTTCTGTTCGTCATCAGTGCCAGCTCATTCTCCACAGTCAGTCAACATTGTTTCTTCACCCCAGAAGTATCTAATAGTATTAGGCATTGGTTATTTATGTTTAGGTCATCGTGACTTTGGTGTTTCTTTTGAAGGTTTAATCTAAACATTGCTGTCCTTTTCTGTCATTACTTTAATAGTTATAATTGTTGGCACTGGTGTTTCCTTTTCCTGCAAGTCTTCATTCCCAATGGAAAAGGGAAGCCCAAGTAAGCAACGCATTGGTCTTTTTTTTTCAATATATTTTATCCAGCTTTCATCTTGTTTTTCCATGCTCTTTTGCAGACATATTGTTATTAAAGTGAATGAGAGGGAGTCATGGACAATGACCTTGTGGTGGCTCATGTGTAAATGTATTAGTCTGTGGTTCTGTTTCTCTGTATTTGCATTTTTTAAGTTATGGTTCTTTTTGTTTGCTTGAAAATATGGTTTAAATGATTTAAAAATTGAAGCCCCTCACACTGGGTATCGATGAGTTGCTGGGAAGGCACTCACAGGGTGGTTGGTGCAACCAAGAATTTTGGTTTTCAGCCCTTCACTTACACAAGTCAGTACCAACAGAGCTTCAGTTTACGTTGCTGGCATAGAGATACAGTCACAAGACATGCTCCGTAATATCTTTTGAAGCAGTGTTTTTAATGCACCCATAATCAAAGGTGTCTGTTTTATATTGCTGCCCATTCATCATTCCTTGTACACCTGCTGCCTCAGTCAGTTACCTCTTAAATCTGAGTTAACCTTCTAATGTGCTCCTGCTCTCTTCTCTTCCTTGCTCAAACCTATTAGTCCATAAACCAAGCTGTCAACAGGAGTCCATCACCTGTAAGCATACCGGTGCAGGACTTTAACATCGATCTTGTTTGCTGTTCCTTGGAGCAGTGGACTTTATGAACAAGAGTGAAGTAGCCAACTAACCTGAACTATTCATTGTGTGCTCATGGGTTTGCTTTATGTTTTCCCTCCCTGGCTTAGGATGGCACATTGTCCTCTGATTCATTCTGCAGACAAGAATGGAACAATTAGCCACAAACTCTCAAGCTCTGGCAGAAGATTAATCAAAAAAAAAAATAATAACTTTGGCTGATAATGCTACTCAGTGAATTATGAGCTGGCTGCGAGCCAGGGAATGCTCCTATTGTCCCCCGTACAGACGGCCCAGCCTTCCTTAGCTCAAGTGCACCAGAAAGAGTAAGATTTTTTTATCTAATAGAGTTTTAACCATTATGTTGTTAAGGTTTTAACTCCTTAGTGCCGTGCTTCTGAATCTCTTTCGGTCAGCAACCATGTAATCCTCAGGAAAAGAAACCCCAGAATTCCCTCGAATTTGGCAGTTGAAGGGGGAGCCGGTAAATACAGTTTAAAGCATTTAGGTAAACAGCTGAATTGCAAAATCTAATTGTTATAATTACAAAGATTTTAATTAAAAATCCTGGCTACACAAAATTCCTTTGTAGGCCACTGCCAGTGGCCACTGCACATCAGCTACCAACTGTGCTTTACTACTGACACACACCCAAGTTTCTGTGAAAGGTATATTTATGTTACTTTTACTATTAGTACTCTTTTTTGCAATGTTTTCATAGGCCATTGTCCTATCCCTTAGCATGGTCCCTAGCCAGCAGGCTCAGTAACCCTTGCATGATTTTGGGTTGTCTGTTGTGCTTGGGAATTTTTTTGTTGTAGAATATTGGTAATTCCAAGAGAATCTGAATGACATCAACGGTTACCTGCTGGAAATGTATCTATTTCTGGGGGGAAGAATCCTGGGTTTGCTTACTCAAGACAATCTGGTTTGCTTACTAACAAGTGTTATAAACCACTACCATGAGCTTGGATCTGTCAGCTCAGATCTCTAAAAGTCTTCCTGAATGGCAATGCAGATCCGTAGTTCTGCTGGCTGGAAACAAGTGTGTTCCGGGATAAGCCTATACAGGAGTATTATTTTTCCCTGAAAAAACACTGTAATGAAATCCATGCTGCATAAAGGCTGGTTTCTTTCTGAGGAGGAACATTACCATGCCTGCTTCTAATTGTTACTTAGCCATACTGGCACATGTATGCAATTGTTTTCATCCATCAGCAAAAGGATTGCTAAAAAAGTGCTGTACCCCCAGTGCAGGGGTGAAAAGTAGAGGCACTACACAGGGGCACAAGCTCAGGTTTGACGTGAGTGCTTTTCAACTCTTTACTGGATGATTGCTGATTCCAAGATTACCAGTTTCCAATTAAATATTAAAAAAATGCCATTTATAGGCAAATGGAAAAACAATTAAGACGTGCAGCAAACCTCTGGGGCACTAACAGTTAAAGTTGTTGCCTAAACTTTTCACAGTGTCCTGAAATCTTCATTAACATGGTGTTCAGCCCATTTCAGCACTGATGTGGTGGGCCTCCAATAGAGGAGCCATAGCTTAGATGAGTACTCATTATGAGGAGGTTCACGTAGGTCCTGCTTAGTGTCTGAATTGACTTTTCAACTCATCCTTCACATTAACAATTGAAAAGATTAATTTAAAGGGTTCAATGCTGACTGTTGGGGGGGGGGGGGGGGGGGGTAGTCAAAATTAAGTAGAAATGAACAGATATTTTGTACTCACTTGATCAGTCTTTGTGTCATCATAGCTGTTGTTTTATATAGCTAAGATAGTCGAACAGGTAGTCTAACAGGTGATGAGGTTTTCCAAGCAGGACCTTTCATGTACATTTCTCAGCACACAGAAACAAATCCTGACAAATAAACGCACCTAGTCCTTAAACCACAGTGTCTCAAGGGGACGTACCTGCCCATAAGGATCAGCCTGTCTTTTGGGAGCATATTGGTTACACAAGTTCATCTGAAAAATGACAGATTCAGAATTGGGAGAAGCATGGGTACATCTGTGTAATCGTACCTAGGGTTGCCCTCATTACCATCAGAGCCAAGTACCTCATGGTTTTAAATGGTTCTGAATGTGAGCAAGGCAGAGAAGCACTCTCATCTGTAGAAGGAGAGCCAAGACAGACCAAAACTAAAGTGATAGAAATCCTTTTCCAGCTCCCAGCTGTGGTATTGTGTGAATGTGCCCTAGCCCCCTTCTGGCAGAATCAGCCCAATTAGCCCTGGTCAGCAGTTCTGACTGCTTCATCTTTTTTCCTTTGTAGATTAGGGAGTGGTTACTGACACTGCCTCAGAAGCTGTCCTACAAACGCCAGTTGAGGGTTGCGCCCCTGCTGTGTGCAGCTGATCCGAGGGTAAACATCACTCCATGGCCTCTGAGCAAATCTGTTCCCACTGCTCCAGCACATGCTGTCCCACGGGCTGGGTGGTATGTGAGCTTTTCCTCCTACACGGGGAAGCTGACAAGGCCAAGCAAACTCTGTTGCCTGCTGTTGGAAGCAGTTTTCCTCTTTCTTGAAACTACTGGTCTAGTGCTGTTCAGTGCTCCAGCTAATCCCCCAGTTCAGCCAGCACTGAGTGCTCAGAGCAGAACTTACCCCATCCCCTGGTTATGTGATAGCCTCTGTGCTGTGTGTCCCTCCTCCCAGAGATGACTTTACAGTTGTTACATACACCAACTGGGTGCTGCTTGTTTCCCGAGTATGCTATTTAGTCTTCATCTTTGCTGCTGGCAACATCTGTTAACAGGGACACGTTTGGCACTGTCCGCTAATTGAAGCTGCTGTGGGGTGAAGTAGCCCCTGCTGACACTTCAGTGTAACTGCTTTGCTTTCTATTGGCAAGTTTTGGTTGTGTACATACCCAGGCTCTAACAAATGTACTGCTTTTAGGCAGAGCTTTAATTCAGACTGCTTTAAAGTGTAAAGGAGTAATGCTGATTGCTGCTGCTGCTGAATGTTTTTTGTCGTTGGTTTGGGGGGTTTTGTGTGTCTGTTACTGCTAATAATTTCCAATCCAAAAATGTTTTTCTGCTGCATTGCTTACACTTAGGAAGTTCGTTTCACTCTCTCGCCATAGAATTTAATCAGATACTTAACTAAATGTGATCCCTTGCTCTTTGTCTGTCTTCCTCTCATGAAATACAGGCTTGTCCTTAGTAATAGCTGCTTCATGAGACATAAAAATTAGTTTGGAAAGCCTCTCTTCCCTTTCTTCCTTGTTTGAAAGCCTTTTACATTATTTTTTATATAGAAGAACATTAGTATTTATAATTATTATTATTAAGAAAAATATTTCCCGTACAGAAGGCCAGGCCCTGCCAATGCCAAAAGAAGCACTATCTGGTATTTAGGAAGGAGTCTTGGGGGAAGGTAAGACTATGCTTTGTAACAAAGGCAAAACTCATGTATCTGAAACATTTGATGCTGCAAAGAAGACCTTTGCCAAGTCATTGAAGACTTTCTGAATTGGGATTGCTTGTCCCCTTGAGAAAGTTGCTCCACAGCATATAGTAGTGATACATGTCTTTTTCTTAGACTGCTCCAACTTTGCTTACCCTGGTCCCACCATTGCCCTTAGCAGCAGGCTATGGTGGGCCATTCTGATTCACCCCTGCAGCCAGTGCCATTCTGTAATTACTAATGAGGGTACTAACATAAAGTATAACAATCGCGGTATTCCTAGCCAAGATAGGATCATGGGCTTAGACAGTTTGTATTATTATAAAACCCAGTTAGCACAGGTAACAAAACCAGCAACCTCATAGCAGCAAAAGCTTAGTATCTTCCAGTAACCAGATTAATAACCATCCAGTGGCCTTACCTCTGCCGCCTGATCACTGTTAAGTACTGTGCTACCATATCTTTTCTGCTCTTTAAATCATGTTCCCTGGATGTGTGATAACATGTGCTGAAGTTTTAGTGTAACAGATCTGAAGACAGGTTTACTGCTGATAACTGCAGAGACCTCCTGAACAGAAAACATGCACACTGGCCATACTGTGCATCTATCCAGCCACAAGGGATCCTCTGAGATCTGCATGTATCTCACCAAAATCTGCTTGGGCAATGCAGAATTTTGGGAGTATAAATAAAGTATCTCTCTGTCTTTAAATCCGGGCTTTCTTTATGCAGTGCCAAGTGGCAGAATAGGCCTGGTTGGTTATTTCATTTCTAGTTGTTTTACACCTTTAGCAGTCACCTTTAAGAATCTGACCCTTATTCTTTTTGCTAGGGAGATAATTACTCACTCTCAATTGCTGTCCCTAGAACCAGTTAATGAATGCTGCATAATAAACAGAAGTAGGGCAGCTGGATGAGAACAATGCAGAGGTGGGTAAGAAGACTTCATTTGGTGAGGAGATAATGAGCGTAAGAACTTCTGGTTTGTCCAAATACGACCCGTGCCTCCTCTTCAGACAGCTCCTGCATTGTTACTGTTCTTCCTCAGTCAGTTTTTCTACTTAAGAGGCAAGAGGAAGATAGTTAGAGAGGAAAGAGAGCTTTCCTCAGTGGAAATTGATTCAAGCAGAAGACAATCATCCCTCTCTCCCAGACCCATCCTAAACATGTTTACTTTCTTACGTGCTGTTGTGCACCTTCCCAGGGGAGGCTGATTCTGCAGGCAGAATAATCACTGCCTTGCTGTGCCCAGTTTTATTATCTCTCTGCAAGACTTATCCTTCCTTAACAAAACTGTTCCAAATCTAACTTTGGAGGTGAAGACAGGATTGACTCTTGATACATCAGTTTATGTGATGTTAGCACTGAGATAGAAAGTAACTGTCCTAGCCCTGCCACTGGTGATTTTGCTCTCTGTGTTGAGCAGCTGCATTTTCTAGCCAAGTGTTACTGTGTACCTCAGTAATACAGTGGAGTTTAATGGCCAGTACCCACGCAAGAAAGGTAAGTAACACTGCTATCCGACTAAAGAATATCAATGGATAATACAATAAGTATTTCCTTTGCCTGACAGCCTCTCTACAACTGCAGTTTCAGAAGCATGGTGCCTCTGTATTTTTTAAGTTAGTGCTAGGTCATTATGAGATTGGTGGTGTGTAAAGTCATAGCAGTAAAGGCAAAAGGTTCAGTGACAAGTACTATTGAAGATGAACAGAGAGCCAGGCAATGCATTCTCTCTATTCTGTGCTTTGTTAACCTGGCTGACACACAGAAAGGAAATGGGGTCTGAAGGTTTCTGGCTTGTTAACCAAGTATTTATCACTTGAAAATGGCAAAATTTAAGTTAGTAATGTGGTTTCTGATATTCTGAGCATGACTTTTTATAACTGGAACCAAGATTAATTAAGGCAGAACTTCAGAAGTTAAACTCCACTGGCTTCCATTATGATCTGAATGCCTGTCTTCCTTAGACTCGAAAATTTCCACTTTAATCTTTCAAAGGCATGTTTAATACTCAAAATGGCAGAAGCCATAGCCAAAACAGCTTCCAGCTAGAGATGTGGTAGGAACATTACGCACACCATTTGCTAATACAGGCACGTACAGGCCAGCAATAGTTCCAGTATCTCTGCCAAAAAGCTAATGAGAACATATTTGGCCATAAACTTTCCTCTGACTTGGGGAAGGGCATATCTGAATTCCAGTCATCTCATGTCCACTAGCTGCAAGACGGAGGTGTCAAAGTGATTTCCTAAGGATTTGCAGTGAGAGACAGACATGAAAACTGCAGAAGACTGCCGTGGGCTGTATTTACATAGGTGGGTGTACCTCTGTTTTGAGTAAACGGGCTGACTGCATGTGCCAAGAGCTCACCGCGTGTGTGATAGGTCAGTAGGGAAACACAGCTCTGTATTTTCAATTAGAGTATGTTTGAAGGGGCAGAACTCAACACAGTGTTACCTTTTCTATGGCAGTCCAGGGAAACGCGGAGAAATGCTGTCACACCCAAACCCTCCAAACACAGTAAACCTGTCAGAGGGTGCACCTCCACCTTGTTCATCCCAAACTAGAAGCCTTTTTTCTTGTGTAGCATCCTTCTGCCTTATGCAAGGGATGGAATTAAAAAGGGCGTTTGTTTTATCTCACTGAGTAACCTGGAAAAGCATGTGTCTTTCCTGATGCTCTCCTTTCTTGTGATCCCTCAGACCTTGACCCATGGAGATAGGGAGCCGAAATGAGAAATTGTGTTCAAGAACTCCCTGAATGGGGAAAGCTTGCACTCCTGGTTTTGAGCTCTAACCTGGTTCCTCCCCAGGCCCTCTGCCCATGTATTCTAAGATGACCTTTAGAGCCTGTTTCAGCTCTGGCAGATCTCCACCAGCAGTCAGCATTGCCAGATTCAGTATTGCAGGACATGTAACTAACTACTCTAAAAATCAACATGCAGTATGCAATGATGCATATGAGCTATTAAAGGCTTCCTTACAGTATGCTTGGTCTCCTGTGGTGTGTATTATCCAGGCCCCTACTATCTGGGCAGACAAGAGGCACTTGGAAATGAATGGGTGCCTGGAGTTCTTTCCAGTCTGAAATTGCCAGGACTTCTCCATGCTGCCTGCGTGCACTCCCAAAGCTGCTGCTACAGCAAAGAAGAGAACATGGCTGTTGCCCTTCTGTTAAGAAACCATTATGTCCTGCAGTTCAACAGTGGCACAAGGGACGAAGCAGAAGTTCGGGTGTTGCATCCTTACAAGGCCAGTGTTTCCAGAAAGCTGACAGGCAGCCTAAAATAATATTGTCCAGTAGAGTGATTACAACAATACTGTAGCAGCTGGAAGAGTTTGCTTTCATTCTTGATACAGCATGCCCAAAAGATGCTTTCTGCCAGCTTTACTGCCATGTGTCCCATGGCTGACAGGAGAGATAAGAGAGGAGACCTTTTCGTAGAACCTTCAGATCCCTATGACTCGTTCTTTAGAAGAATTACATTTAGAAAGGTGGAAAGACTGAAAAGATTAAAATGTCGAACTCCCCGACTTCATGCAGAAGCAACCTTGTCAACCTCCCTACCATAATGCCTGCTGGTTTTTCTGGTGCATGACTGAGTCATTAACAACTTAAAGGGGAAACTCTTCAGCTCAGGGATAATGTTCATTTGCAGCATACTTCAATCTCTGGAAAGATTTCTATAAGGCGATGTAAAGTTTTGCTGAGTGGAATGTGAAAATGCAGATCTGCCAGAGGAAAATATCTGTTCCAAAGTGTGAATCTCCCAGTCAGCTGAAAATACTCGGTACGTTTCAGTTACCTGGTTTTTGAATTAAAACTACAGGTGCATCTAAATGGCACCATCCAGTGCTGGGTAAAAACAGATGTATGGCTAGTTCTGGGTAGCCATACTAGTATAATTGCATTCAAATTTAATCAGTCAAAGGGTTTGGAAAGTTCTTATTTTCACTTAGCATTTGCTGATCCTTAGCTGGACATGGTTGCTGGTGTGCAGGAGCCCCTGGATGGACCTGACCTGTTTTGTCTGTCATTGAAATGGACAAGTGATGTTCCTAGCATGGCAGTCATAGGTTTCTCACACACTTGGTGTGTCCCAGCATCTTTGACTGTTTGCTTAGTGTTCCAACTGAAACCTTGCTAATAAGTGGGCTGGAAATGACATTTGTGTTGTATGTATAAGCATGTTTAGAGCTTCCCAGAATATTCACACATGATACTGGCTTTTGAGATCTGTATGGACTTAATTAGTTGGAGGTTGGAGAATTATAAACCTTGGATTTATAGGAATTGTTATTATGTTCTTCCCCTCCATTGGTGTTTGATTTATATCCACAAGAGCCATTCCCAGTAAGAATTCAACCAGATGTCTCTCCCAGATTTTTAATTTAATGGATGATTGTTTACATGAGTGTCCTTGCCAAAGTGAGGTGCTTTGGCAGTCTTCTGGAATGTAAAGGTTAAGTACATTGATTTAATCTGTTCCCAAAGGAGCTGTTCTTTCTGTGGCAAAGCATTAGCATTTTTGTTCTTGTGCCTGCAACTTTGTTTGCTTGGGTTTAATTGAATTCTGCCTATACTGTACTGTGAGTGGGAGATGGCAGTTTCATACAGTACTTCCTTCCTGGAGTTAGGGATTTTTGGACTCGCAGTTTGTTAATGAATCCTGAACCTCCCTGAACAGTGATTCTTCAGAGCTTTCAATGTGGTAAGTACTGAGAATGGGGAAAAATCTGTTCTGCCATTATGTGCACAGTTAATAGGAGCTATTCTTAGTGATGGTGGGATCTTATACCCTTGTCTTCGTGTGATTAGTACTATACTTAGCTTACAGATAAGCATATCTGAATTGTTAGCTTGCAATGTATATAAACCATATTTATTTTAACACAAGGTAGATGTTCAGAACAGTCTCAGCTTTAAAATTGTACGTTCCTGGAGCAATGTGAATATAAAACCAGAATAGGTGACTTTGTTTTCAGAAATCATATATGTAATTATTTTTTCTCACTTTATGCTGTAAGTTTGTTGGGTTTTGGAGGTGTAATTTTTGAGTAAGCTGTTTGTTGCCATTTGGGAATTGAACAGTAATGGGAACACTGTGGCTGAAGTGTACTCTCATCTGTTTTAGCCTGGATGGGCCTTGGTCAGAACAGCAGGCCTGGGTGGATCCGTCAGCTGATGCATAGCTTGCTGGGGATCTGAACTTCATGGCTCCATCTGAACTGTATGCTGGCCCTGCCAATATGCCAAGTACACCCCAAGGAGATGATTTTGTAATTGCAGATGAAACTGGCGATGCGTATCTATTCATTTATTTTTCTGGTTACCTCTTTTATTGGTTGTTGTTTCTTCACTTCCTTTATATTCATCAACAGTTTTTCTCAGTGATCCTTTATGTGATCCAGGTCTAGACAAAGTGATCCATGTTGCTGAGCAGAGGAATGACAGCTGTATTCTAGTTCTGTATAGTCATTTATTTCCCTTACATTTGTTCTGCTGGTCTTAGTTGGAAAGATGATGATAACAAAGCAGGTGCCCATCTCTGGGCTTCTAATCATACATCTGAAGAATCAGATTCCAATCTGATGGTTCAGACGCCAAGTAACTCCCACTGTAAAGTGCAATTATAATGGAGATAAATCAGGAATGAATGTGATCCTCGTAAACTTAAATTAAAAATACCTTCTGCTATTTCTTCTCCTAGCAAAATGCTTCTTCCTGGTATACCTACCTGGCACATGGACTCAGCAAATGAGGCTTCTTTATCGATATTTCTCATTCCATCTTACCATGTCAAAGTTAGCAGTAGATCTGTTATTTTGTTTTACTTTTCCCTCGTTCCAGCAGGACTCAGTCTTAAGTCAAGGATTTCTTTTGATCCATATAGACCTTTAGTAAATTAATTTTAAATATTTGATGTTCCAGATATTTTGTGACTCCTAAGAGTATATTGTTGGACTTACTGTTGATAGTTAAGAAAGCCAAGACTCAGCAGCCACAGGAATTTATGCCCGTTGTGGAAAGTCTAGCTTGATTTCTTTGGTATGGCAATACCAAAAAGTCTGCTGGCATACCCAAATAAAGTACTTATAACCATATAAAGGGAATGCATTTTAGGAATTGGATTAAAACACAGACATAGTATTTTCCATCAATTAGACATTGAGAAATCCCAGACATACAGTGCTGCAAGTGAAATTAGATACCTTGGGAAGCCTATTCCAAATGGAAATCTAATATGTGGGATCCTGACTCAGTCACCACTCCCTCAGTTTTTTACCCTCCCAAAAATATATTTGGATACACTAGTGATGTAAATATAGTAACATTATACCCAGTAAATATGCACAGATTGGATCACGCCAGCTGCACTAAATGTAGCCATAGACAAACTACAAACTTGCCTATAGGTATTTTACAAACCTGCCAATAATGCAGATTTGCCTATTTTCCTATGTTGCTGCAGATGTGCAGAACAACTATTTGTGGAATCGTTTCAGCAAACTATGTATTATTTATAAATGGAAAATTACAGAGTTTATAGTGAGCCTTCTGTCACAGTTGTTTGGCATATGGGAGTTATAAATAGGACTGGGTGACCATTGATGTGCTATGCTTTTGGCACTGTGGGTATTTCTGACCCAAAGAGAAGCCACAAGAGATAAATCTGTGAAGGTCCCTACTGGCTTTTTTTGCATGATGAAATACTTTGTGTTTGGGTTCCTTCCCTGCTCAAGCTGCCAGGTAAACAGAGTATCTTTAACAACCCTTTACATGCTCCCACAGCATGGCTCTTGTCAAAACAGTTTGCCCCTAAGTGTTTTGGGCCGTTCTTCATTAGGGTGGTAAATCCTAGCACATAATTATCAGTACTGCTTGCCAAAAGCATTTCAGAGCCCTCCTCCAGAATATGCAGGTGAGGAACTGAACACCTGAAGGTTTAGGCCTGTGGTGCAGCTTGCTTTAGATGTAACCTGAAATAACTGCCTCTGTGCGCATGAAGTCTTCTGCCAATCATATGAAAGAGGAAGGGGTTTCTGAATGACATGGACAGCTTGCAGGCTTGGTTTGCAACTATACCAGGTACAGAACAGCCATCCAGATGGTACCTTCTACTTTCTCCTGGCTTAGTGAAGGCGGGAAATAATCACGTTTCTGACGCAGCCGTTGTTCTCTTTGACATCTCAAAGTGCAATACTTCTGTTTTCCTCATTTCCACATTTAATTGATTCAATTTCACAGTCATTCTGATTAATTTTTTAACTTTTTAAACACGCTCTGTGATGTACTTACATCCAGTTCTGCCCTTCCTTTGACTTTTGCTGTTTTCAATGGTAACTGGTTTTTTCGTTTGAATTTAGTTGGCAGCTTTATTGATTGATGCTCTTGGTAGAATAGAATCCAGCTGTCTTCACTTAACAGTATTATAATGCAGGACAAACACTTGAGTCTGTGTCATCCATGTAAACAGTCTGTGGGTCTAAAGCTGCACAAATTCATCAAGAAAATGCCAGTCCCTGCTGCTTTTTTGCTGTTCCTGTAATGTGGACAAAAGATGGTTCTGGGTTTTCTTCCCAAAATCATTGCAGTAAGCTAGTAGGCTGATATGCCAGTTAATGCTTTAATGAAGTATACAGCAAGGTTGCCAAATAAACAGCTTTTGAGGCGTATGTATGCATATCATTATTGTGGGAAATGTTTCTACTGGTGTATTAGATAATAGGCACAATTTGAAGAAGGAACATGTAGTTCTGTTCATCTCCACTCCCTCTGCATCCTTTGGGTGTGGCATGTAATATTGAAATGTGTAGCTCAGCATATTTTCCATTCACCTGGTTGACAAGAAGTTGCAAAGCAGCACAGGTTGTCTTTTGCTGTCGTCTAGTTCTGGTGAACAAACCCAATAGATTGCTTTTACTTAAGTGGCCTTTTTTTTTTTTACTCCCACTTCCTCCTAAAAGGGTGATTTTCATGCTCTACTTATGGGTGATGCCCCTTTGTAACCTTCTGACTCTTGAACCTTTTGCATGAAGCTGTTTTTCAAATACAGAGAGTGAAGGAAATTAGCATCTTCCAGGTGTGTGCATGGGAACACATTTCGGATATCTGAAGAGTTTTGTTAGCCCAGGAGTGGACTGCTTAGTGCGAGTCTGTGTATCCGTATTCTGATGCACTGGGATTGGAAAGATTCCATGGGAGCTGAATCTGTAAGTTTTGGGTTCTCAGAGGTGAAAGGCTTCTTGCTTTGTGAGTGCTTCCTGAGCTTGCACCCTGTCTGCACCACTTCACAGCAGAGTTTCTACTTTCAGTGTCCAGTGTCTGATCCAGACATTCCGAGGTGCTCCTGGGTTTTTTTCTCCATAATGTTATTTAAGCACTGCTCTATAGGGACATCAGCAAGACAAATGATTGGTAGAGCTTGCAATTGCTTACAATGAGTGAAAACCCATTCTAAATGGTTAAGTCTTTTTAAACATCCACTTTAATGAAGTATGTTCAAGCCAGGAAAATGCATGTAGAGGAGGAGTGTAACAGCTTGCTCTTTATCACTAAAACCTGCACTTTTCAAAATAGGATACCAGACATTGCCTTTGTCAAACAGGGATTTTTATCTTCCTATCCAATCACCCCCTACCTCCAGGCTTTAAAATCCTTGTTTCCCTGGTCAGAAAGCTGTCTCGGATGCCATACCTGTGGTTTCCCTTGTATTCTGGATCTTTTCACAGAACTTGGTTTCCATAGTAAATGCTTTTCAAAAAAGCTATGATTTGATAAAAAGTGCTCCCTAGTCTGCCGTTTTCTAAAGGAGTGCTCTCATTAACTCACTATTGAATAACTCTTACAACCTTGGGTCTATGTTCCATTACAGACCATCTGACACCTCATGAAACACATTGTAAGCTCCATCGCTGAGTTTCTGATCTCAAGTCTTAGTCCTCAAACTATTTTATCACACTTCCATTTGAACAAAATATGCTAACCGAGACAGCAGATGAGGGTCTGTATTTAGCCACACAGTTCAGAAACCAGGAGAAAGGAAATAAATGCTGTTCAAAAATAGTGTTTTCCAAACTTTCTGGAATCATGTGATGTGAAGTTTTTGTTTTCTCTTCATTGCTCTTGTCCAAAGTCCCCCTCCAGATTATTTCTTGTCCCCCTTTAGGCACTGGGAGCTGCTCTAAGGTCTCCCTGGAGCATTCTCTTCTCCAGGCTGAACCAACCCAGCTCTCTCAGCCTGACTCCAGAGCAGAGCTGCTCCAGCCCTTGCAGCATCTCCGTGGCCTATCTCTAGTGAAATTTTTCACCATACTTAGCAGAGTGAGAAGCATACAGATATTTATCTGTTCATGCTACGAGCATCTTTTCAGTTTGGTTTTATGTCTTTGCTGGATTCCGGATCCCATCAGTAATCTGCCACATCTGCAGAAACAAGCACATGAAATGTGGCAAAAGCTCATCTCACAGTTTTGGAGGACATATACTCAGTGTCCTGATACATTTAATAATTACAGACTGAAGCATTCCTGTGATATTGGTAGGACCAGCTAATGCCAAGCTGGTGCCTCCTTAGGTTGCCTGTGTGTTTTCATGAGAAAAGGAAAGGGGAAAGGAGCTAGATGGCTAGATGTGAAATAACTTGAATCAGCACTGCAAGTAGTGAAAACAAGTGATTTGCACCTTTAAAGGAGAAATACCTGTAACAAACCGCCTGAACCTCAGACCTCTACAGTGATTTTTTTGCCCTTTCTCTATGTACATCGATGCAAAAGGATTTGTAATACATGTCTGTGAAGTTATGTCAGGCCTGAGGATTCGATACAGCAGTATAAAACATAGCCCAATTTTCTCCTGACAAAGGCAGCATCTCCATCATTTGGGAAAATGACAGACCTGCCTATTGCTCCCATGGAATCCCAGTGGGAACCCCAGTTGCTGCCTCTTTCATACAGGTAGACTGCTGATCCTGCATGGATTTGGGGGACGGGTCTGAGATTTAGTTCTTGTGTCAGGGAATCTGCATCTTTTTTATAGGCATTATGAGTTTTTCCTTTCAGTTTCATCAACGAAGTCAGTGTATTTCATCCTCCTTAATACTGTTAAATGTTTTGCAGGCTTAATTTAAACAAAATGATTGCTTGAAAGCATTTGTTTTCTTATTTGGTTGACAAAACCAATGAAGCATTTATATTGCAGTGTCTTGGCATGTTTTCAGTTTTGGGATCACTAGACAACTCAAGAGGAAGAGCTAGATTTTGTGAAGGCAAAAATAATGCACTCATTTCCCCTTATGAAACTGTGCATATTGTTCTTTGCAGAGTACCAGCCTAAAATGGAAAAGAAGTCTAACATAGAATAAATGCTTTAGTGTAGCTTTGAGTGCTCTATGGCAAGGCTAACATCTATATAGATGAAACAAAAGAGAAGACAAGATTAGAAAGAAAGAAGTAAAACGTCCAGGGCTTTGGAATGGTGAATCTTCCCTGTAACAGGTCAGTGCATGCCTGAAAACTTGCTGTGGGTTGGGAGTGTCCATGGGGCTCCCCTCGGAGGCTGTTTGAAGGAGATGATGCTTTCTGACCAGAGTGGCTTGGAGCCCTGAGGAACACAGGTCTCTCAGTCCCCCGGAGCAGTTACCCCTCCCTTCATGTAACCCTTCCCCCTCAGACATCTTTAGGAGTTTCTAGAGGCTGGTTCAGGCATTTAATGTCTCTCCTTTTCCCAGAGGACTTCAAGACCCAACTGTGTAAGCATGCAGAGATACTGAGGACCCAGAATGACCCCAGTTTTTCCCTCCAATATTGTGGAAAAATGCCCATTTCCAACATCAAAACCAGTTACTGTTACTGAACAGGCTGGCCTTAATAGCGAGGTTTGGGTAGCCTTGCTATCGGATCTAGAGCATACTGCAGAGTGTGAGCAGGTTATCTTTGCCGCAGGCACTGATACATCCCTTGCTTTGAGGGCAACTGCAGAGACTTGCTAGTTCTTGGAAATGTCTCTTCTGGCCTTGGTGAGCATTCCTGTAGTATGCTTGATTCTGAGTACCGAGCTCTCGAGGTTCTGTCAGCACCAGCTCCCGTTTGCTGCTTGTCTCCTTTTTGCTTCATACTGGATGGAAACACAGCAGATGGGTCATAGATACCAGGAGTCAAAAAGCTGTCACAGGGAATGCTGTATTTTCTCATTCTCTCAAAGAAAGAGTTGCTAGTGGTTTATATTGTTCAGAAACATGCCACAGGAAAATGTTAGCTAAGCAATTGCTTTGAGCAGAATAGCCTTTGATTTTTATCATACTTCTCTTCTGTGTGATTTTTCAAAATCATTAAGCAGAAGGTTGTGAAGAAGAAATGATTATGATTTTATGGGTGAAAATAGCATGAGTCCTTTCTGTTTTTCTCATTGAGGTAGGTTGCCCTACCTTAGCAATTTCATGTTGGTAGCTCTCTTCCTATTTGATATCAATTTCTGTTCCTTTTGTATTGAATTAACTATCTTTAGCGGTGCTTAGAAGCTTTCTCTCTCAGCATTTTGGTACGGATCTCATCAATATCTCTGAACTTGAGTTCTTCACCTCCTTTTGAAGTTTTCTTCAGTTCTTCTGTTAGAAGTGATCCAGCTCCTGTTCATCTCAGATTTGTTAAAAAATGATCATCTGTTCATTCAGCACACTGCAGCCATTTAGTCATCAGCACAAGAGCTCGTTTCTATCCCTCATCTGGCCTTACCTCAGCAGTGGGCAGTCTGTCACTTTGATCAGTGAATTTCAGAGGTTCTTCTCACTGCTGTAACTCTGATGATGACACAGAAAAGCTTAACATGCCTTGAGCTTCTGCCCTCCTGGGCAGCCTATTCCAGTGCTCTTCCACCCTCAACATGAAGACTTTCTTCCTCACATTGAGGTGAAACTTCTCGTGTTTTAGTTTACGGCCATTGCTCCTCATCCTGTCACTGGGCACCACTGAAAAGAGTCTGGTACCGTCCTCCTGGCATCCACATTTGAGATACTCCTCTGCATTAACGAGATCTCCTCTCAGTCTTCTCTTCTCTAGACTAAACAGGCTCAGCTCCCGCAACCTCTCCTCCAAATGTTCCAGACCCCTGCCCATCCTCATGGCCCACCGCTGTCCAGTAGCTCCTTGTCTTGTGCTGAAGAGTCTAGAACTGGGCACAGTGCTCCAGATGAGGCCTCACTGATGGTGTACTTTAACTGAAAATACAGATCAATTTCGGTTGCTCCTGCTAGAGAGCAGATAAGCGACTCTCTCAAAATAGCAAAAATACTATTTTGGGGAAGCAGTTTCCAGTCAGTAAAAAAAATAAAAATGCTCTTTGTCCTTCAGCTAAAAATGAACAGAATGATTAAAAGCAGCAGATACCTTTTTAAATTATTGGATGCCTAAAAAAAAAACCCTCAACAACCTGCATTGAAATTCAAGTGTCTCTGCTCATTGCAGCTTGTAAAACACATGCTCGTAATACAGTCGCTTTGGAGTCGAGAATTTTGTCTTTTAATAACTGGGGTGCATGTTAGAACCTGACTACAAATGTGTGCTGAAGAAGAGCTGCCGTGTGCCAGAGGTAACCTCCCCAGCTCTAGCAGCCTTGCAGTAGAGATTAACAGTGTCTTAAATTAGCCTTGATTCTATTAGAAGTGTCCCTCATATTTCATGCTCTGGAAAGGGATATGGGGAAAGAATGTCATAATGTTTCCCTGTTCTTTGACAAGCCTTTCAGTAGCCCTGTCAAAGATCCTTTAAAACTGAATTGAAATAATCAGAAATGATGTGCCTATGTGAAAAATGCTTGGCGGATTCTTTTCTGTGAGATGGGTGTATGCTAATGAGTTTTAAATGATGAGTTTAAAAATACTCTTATCAAGCAAGTGGTAGTAGCTCAGATTAAATTACCAAGATAGAAAATGAGAAGGTTTCTAGCTCCTCTACCTGTTTTGCTTTCTAAATAGGATGAAAAAATGCTGTCTCGAGCTAAATTAATACAAATGCAGGTAGTAAACCCAGGTTTTATATGAAGCAATAGATCATTCCCTATAGGTGGTCTGTACCCTATATGCTCTGCTTTATAATCAGATTCATCAGCTGAGAATACTGCTCTCTCCTCTGTTAAAGTAAAAGATAGTACTGTGCAGGTGTTCTCTGCACTTGGAGATTATTAGTAAAACATTGCTTGCAAATAATTCCCTTCCTTTGTGAGTGAATCATTATCTTGCTTCTACTGAAGTCTAATATTCTTCAACAGTGTCACTTTATCATGTCTAATAATCAGAATTATGCAAAGGAATTATCTGTGTGGATTTCATGCCCAGGAACTGTTACCATCATTTCTTTATCACTCTGAGTAGGTACACAGGGGTTTGTTTGTTGGGAGTAAAATAGTTAAGGCTTTAGAAAATGGATCATGAAAGTTTGTTGTCCTTAAAGGTGAAGCCTTAGAAGCCATAATCAGCTGCCATTTATTTTTCAGTAACAGTAACAAAAGTGATGATTTTTCTCTGATAATTTTAAGGATGCAATGGTGCCACAGGGGAGGGCATCTCGAGTGAAGGCTGCTGTAGAGGCTCTTAAGTTTCATTAGAACAATAGCAGTTGATCTGTGAAAAACAGTTTGCCAGCTGTCAGCATGCCAAGAAGTGAGGAATAGGAGAGATGGGGAGTGTTCTGCTAGTCTGTGATGAGAGGGCGTGTCAGACTTGCCAGTATTTCTGTTCTGGAGCTCAGTATTCATCTGAGGAAGAACTGGAGAAAATGGGTTGTGCACAGTGTTCCACACCTGCCTGTGAAGTACTGCTCTGGAAAAGAGAGAGGCAGGCCTGGAAGCCCATGTAAGCTGTGGCTTGAAGACCAAGTCTGGAGAGGGGCCTAAACAGGACTTGAATTGTCTTAGAAAGCATGTGTGGTTCTAAGCTTGTATTTTGCATAGAAAATGTGCCAGATCTTAATCTTTTTCTCATAATAGCACAAATACTCTCCAGTGCAAAGCTGCATAAATAATGTCTATGTTCACAGGAGCAGGAAATATGCTGCCAATCAGACAATGTCAATTTAGATGAATCCTGTCCTGAAAGCTGTACTTTAAATGTGAGCAATAAAACCACTATTGACGTGTGGCACTACTGACTGAAATGTCAATAGTTATAAAAAGAGTATTTCATAATGCAGAATCATTGCTTGGTTTGCTTGACTGGACAGATGCTTCTGTTTTCCATGAAAGAAGAATAATTTCCATATTAGTTCCCTGAATGCCCAGCAATGCTTATTTGTCCCACTAAAGCTCACATTCTTGAACATAGGGAAAATGTCCTTGCTGGTCTTGTGTAGCATAAAAGGGAGTTTTGACAGTAGGCATGACACGAAACAGTTTAAATGTTGTCATACTTACACCTTCTTCTCAGGTTAATTTTGCTCAATGTGGAAGGGGGTACAGGGCAAATTCAATGCATGAAGCATCCTAATCCTTAGCCCTTAGCTCCATACATGCGACTGCTTCAATTGTTCTTTGGCAACTGTGACTCAGACATAGTTTCCAGAGTTACAGGCAGCAGGGACAGTTGTGTTTGGCTGGTTGTAGACTGCAGACTATTGCATTTCTCTGGTTATCCTTAAGCATTCTGTTTGTCAACAGATAGAGTATGTGCCATAAGCAGAGAGGAAATAAAAGAGGGTAAAGTGCTATTAATGCCTAGGGCATATGGAGTGGCAGAGGATACACTGGGATAGCGATATGCTTGTATCATCTTGACTGTTGAGCCATTCCTCAGGCCAGAAAACCACTGGGTTCCTTCCTGGTGCTGCATCTGGCCAGACACATTAGTGAGGAAGATGCTGAGAAAGAAATCTGCCTGGCTTCATCTCACACACTGCTCACTACCACCTTGTCTCTGCCTTGGCCATCCTTAATGATTCAAGAGAGGGCAGAAAAACCTAAGGATTAAAGAAACAGGACACTGCCATTTGATCAGTGTGCCTCAGGGAAAAACCATTACTTATCCCTGGTATGTAACTGGCTAACGATGTGAAAAAGTGGTCAGGTCAGTCCTCAGTTTGCTGGGGGGAAGCAAGGAGGCTGAGGGATTCCTATTAGCTCTCATTTTCTGTTCAGTGGGAATACCTGAAAACAGGGCATCCCTGTGAGCATTGCAATTCTTCTGCAAATGACCAATACCAGTAACTTTGTAACCCCACTGTAGGTGTAGAGAAAAGGGAGATGTTACTAAGTCCAGTTTGATCTATTTCTTGATAACCTTGTAATCTTTTCAAGGACCCACTTGCCGTTGGTGGCAGATGATTAATTGGCCATAATATCATCTTTCTAATCACTTTAATTCCAAAAGTGCTCTGCTGTTGCCTTACATTTTGAAAAGCAGCAAATATCCTTTCAAGCGATTTCAAGGTGAGAGGAAACCGGGTGACAATCCACTTGACTGGGTCTTTAAAATCTTTCACTGCCAACAGCATGCCTAGCTGACAGTGATGACTTTGGAACTTACCTTTCATCCAGATGAACCTCAGAACATTTTTGTCAACTCATACTTAAATTTCACTGGGTGCAGAACTGTAGCAGCTGTTTGGCAAAGCACAGCAACCAGTTCAATCGTTGTGGATAGCAATGCACTTAATTGGAATCTGTGGGGTAGAGTATAACATGGCTTGATTAAGACGTATAGCTGCAGGCCCACGCTGCACGAAAGCAGACCTCCTCAGCAAGATTTTAGGAAGGCATTTTGTCTGGAGCAAAACGGAATGATTGCAGGGTCAGCATAGTAGCAGTTTTAAATAGACGAAAAAGAGGCAATTTAATGAGGACAACCTCAGTTAGATTCATCTTCGACAGTGTGCTACTTGGAGGGCTAGAAATAAATGAAGATTAAAATACCACTAAATCTAGAGGGGGAAATGAATTAAGAAAGAACCATTATCTTTTTGTGGGTGTTGTGTATACCAGTTAGAAACCCCTTAAAAAGTGATTGTCAGTAGGGTGGACAGAACTGTGATTTGTATTTTACATATTACTTAGAGCTGCGGTTTTCCTACGCTTTGTTTTGGCTGTATTTGGTAAACAAGGCTGTTGTGAATGACTGCATGGTTTCATGTGTGATCATTGTTGTGTAAGAAGCCAAAAAGGCAGAAACACAGCTTTCAGATGCTTGGAGCTTGTTGTGTGTTTTAAACTCTTGATACACCTAGAGCTGCCTCCTTAATAGGAGCTGGGAGCTGAGCACTTCACCTGAGTCAGGACATGTGATTGGGTTGCAATTGGAGAAGGGCTTCACTTCCAGTATTGCCTGCTTTCCCCCTTTACCAAGTAGCTGCTGTCACCTTCTCTGGGCTATCTTTAACTCCAAGGAGAAGCTAATTTAAATATTGATAGGAAATTAATTTTCTATACTGAGAAATGCTTGAACCTTTCTAAATGTTACTGCTATCTCCTTCAATCAATACAAGAGTTCCTGACCATTTTGAAGAACTTGTTTCATAAAAAGCATATGAAAATTAAAAATAAAAACAATTAAAAATATGTATAATTATGTAAATTTATACTGGCAGTCTGAGCCCTCCCTCTTCTTTTTAAGCAAAAAACATATGTGGAAAACTTAGCTCTAGGTCATTTTAACAAATTGAAGAAGCCGTCTGTGCTAAAGCTGAAAACAGAGGCTCTGGACGAGGCATTGGAATGTTTTGTATCATGTTTCTGTTCCAGTAAGCAGTTTTCCTCTCCATGAGAGAATGCAACCTGCAGTCATGGCCCTGCAAGAGGATTTGCATGCAGTGTTGTGTATGTGACAGTGGTAGAATGCTGGGTAAATGCTGTGCATCATAGTGGTTCCACAACTTCAGCTTCCTAACAACCCAATGTGGTTATACCTCCTTCAACAGGGGGTTATTACAGGACACATTTTCTTCTTTCATGAGCACTTTTTCCTCTATGCTATAAAGGGAAGGAAGGTGGTGGATATATCCTGTATTTATCATTCAAATCTTAAATTTTGATGATAAGGAGGCCTCAAAATTCTCCCTGAATTAAACCTAACAATGCAGCTTCGCTTAGGCAAGCATACAAAACAGAACCCAGCAGTCTGCAGTAATGCTCTCCACTCATGTTCCAAGTTAGGACAGCATAAGCATCTCTAATTAGTTGCATTTAAACTACTTCTGTTGGAGGAGGTGTCTGAGCAAGTAGTTAGGAGTTAGTTCATCTTGGAAGCTAAATTCAGTCCTTTGCTCAGCAGGTTTAAAAGGGGCTGAGGTAGCTTCTGTCCTGTACTTGGGGTACTCACTGGTATCCCAATTACTAGTGCTAACACAGGTGTGTTCCCTTTCTCTTAACACTTTTTCTTTTCTTCAGTTTGGTTTGGGTTTTTTTTGCCTAGCAGATGTTGATGAGTTCCTAGAAACAGTTGATTTTCTCAACTGTAGTGGAGGCTTGTGGTTAGGCTCATGAGTTGAACATCTTTTACAAGGATAGAACACGGAGCGATACCTGATAAGGTTACACACTGTGTTAGCATCTAGGAACTAGCAATCTCATGTTTACCACTCCTGGATGTTTGAGTGTGGTTAGAATTTGAGTTCAGGCTGTACCAGCCGCTTGCTGCTCGTGGCTTTCCTCAGTTGTGGCAGGCCTCGGGCCTCAGTGCAGCTGCCTCAATGGGTATTACCTGGTGTGAGAGAGCAGGAGCTCGTCCCACATCCTTCAGCCCCAGCCAGAGCACTGTCTCTGTCAGGAAGCAGCACACTGGGCAAAGGGAGCAATGCTGACTTGGATATGGAGTATCAGGCCCAGCCATCCTTGGGGACCAGCCACTGTCTTTTCTGAAGCAAAGGTGGCATGAAGGACAAACACGTGCTATGGTCAGGGTCTAATTTCCAGACAGCTAATTAGTCTGAACCATTAATACACAGATTTGACACCTTCAGGAGGTGTTTGGATGCAGAAATCTAAGAAAGAACCACGTGTAAGTGTAGTGGTTCTACTGAGGTGTAGTTTCTCACTCCTGTGAAGAGTATACAGAGTCTTGCAGTATTTTGCAGGTATTTACCATATGCTTCAGGAACAAAACCAATAGAGTACAAGCTTTGGCAATGGGAAGCTTTCATACAAGTCAAATGAAACCTTGTTGTACAAACCAGCAAGAGCAATTGCGTGTTGAGTGGACTGTAACACTGAGCTAAGCGTTCTTGGGATGGTACGTGATCTCTGTGTTGTCATTGAGATGATGGTGTTTGAACTCCAGTGAGACTTTTGGTGTTGCAATAGTTTGGTAAATCAGGAGGAAATGGATTTTGAATTGAATTCTCATTATGCAGTCAAATGATGACAGAAAACTGAAGTGCAAATGGATGTGTTTATACATCCAAAAGTCAGTCAGCAGATGGCTTTAGATTGACACCAAATAATAGACTATTTTAAGTATGCTCTTCTCACTTAAAGTGTCTGATGACCAATCTATAATCTTATGAAGCAACTGTTGTAAGGCATTTGTTAGAATACAAAATCTGCGCTGCCTGTTTATTATTGAAGCCGCTTAGCACATCAGATGTCATTCCAGATTACCAGTTGCATTTCACTTGGGCTGGAAATAAATACAGATCAGTAATAATGTGATGTTGTGTACCTTAAGGTTAAATGTCTGACAAGACAACTAGCACTAATGGACTGTGACAGTTTTCAAGCCATAGGTCTGACATTACTTGCTGTGTCAGAGTGAAATGTTTACAACGATCTAACTCCTCATTACAGTATATTAAGACATCATTCTGTTCTGTTGTGCGTGCTACAAGTTTTGTGTCTATCTAAAGCCCACAGCTGCAGAAGCAGCAGCCAGCCCATGTGTATACAGCAGCATTTTGCAGGTTCTGAGAGCTCTGAACAGTGCTGTCAGTGGGGGTTGATTCAGTCCAGGATGTTCTATAATGTCTCTGTTCAGCATGTTGCAACTTTACATGTGCTGTGGATGAGCCGCTGTGAACACAAACCCCTGTGAGACAAGAGCTGCCACTGTGAGCAGTACCTCACCCTACATGTAGTGTTACTGGTAGGAATGGCTTCATGTAGGTAAGTATGACAACCCCAGGTCAGAAGCTTCATGTCAAAGGTGTCATGCTAAATTTACACTAGAGCAGCAGACTAGGGCTGGGAAATTTTTGAAATATGTAAGATTTTAAACAATATTTTACTTCAATGGGACTTAAATGACTGGATTGATAAATGGTCAGTATACCTGGATAGCTTTGAAGCATGCATGTTTAAATATTATCATCCTGTATTAAGAACTCATTAGCCTTTAGGGGCCAATTTAATAACAAGATTGTTTCAGTGTTCTCGTCTCATAAGGACCTTTTCTGAATAAAAGGCTTTGTTTCAAACACTAAGATGCTTCCTCTGGCTTCTGTTTGTTTCTCTTCTCTTATTTGCATTAAATGTTTATATATCAAATTATGATGTTATATTCAGACCCCTGTTAAACAGCTTGGAAGGCATTGATGCTTCTCTGCAGCTTTGTTTTGTGACACTCTCTTCCAGTGGCTGAGGCAGGAATTGGAAAAATCTTGGATTTGTTAATGCAACTTTCATCAGTGTCTGGGTTTTTTCCCCATAGGTTGTTTTCCTGTGCTCAGTCTCGCACTATTCCTCTGTAGCGTGGACATGTGTGTCTCAGTGATGCAAAACTCCCATCTCGCAAGCTGACAGTATGGTCACAGCTGATGCTATAGAGCACATGAAAATATCTCCAGCCGTGCTATAATGCTTCATGCAGTCCGAGTGAATCCTGAGAGAACATCAACCCAGCAGCAGACACGTTTAAAATGTAAATGCTGTTCTGCTCGATCAGGTCCACGACTATCGAGTGTGTAGTCGTGTCATACCACGAGGTAGCTTCAGTACGGTTATTTTTTACTTAAAACAACACTTACAAATCCCTGGGGGAAAGGGGGCTGAACTTCATCAGAGGGGCCGGGACAATAGGGGACGGGCGCTGCTGGTGCTGCCGGCTGTTCCAGAAGCGATGCTCGGTCTCGTACGCGCCGTTACGGACCCGCCGCCCAGCCTTCCCCTTCCGTTCCTCCTCAGTTCGTTCGGCCGAGCCGCAGCCACCGCGCTCGGTGCCAACGGCGGCAGCGGCCCGGGCCGTGTGCGGGGCCCTGTGTCCCGAGCCGAGCCGAGCCGAGCCGAGCAGTAAGCGGCGGCGGAGCGCAGGGCCCCGCGCCTGGGGCAGGGGCGGTGCTGGTGCTGGTGCTGCCGCGCGGGGCTGGGCCGGACTCGCCCCGTGACCGCCCGCCCGCCCCCCGGCGCCGGCAGGGGCGGGAGCGCAGCAGAGGGAGGGAGAGAGGGAGGGAGCGGGCGGTGTAAACAAGGCGGGGGGCCGGGGCCGGCCTGATGTCAGCGGGTCACATGGAGCCTCATATGGGCCGGGGGATGGCGGCGCGGCGCGGCTCTGCGCTGGCGGCCGGCGGCGGCTGCTGCTGAGGCGGTGGCGGTGCTGGTGCTTCACGCCGAGGGCCCGGCCCGCCTCCCCTCCCTGCCCGCCGCGCTCCGCTCTGCTCCCTGCCGCTTCGCCCCTGACAAATGATGTGTTTTGTGCTCGCCGCGATGAAAGGTAGGAGCGGCCCGCGGGAGCCGAGCCGAGCCGAGGGGAAGGCGGGGAGTGCAGCCCGGCCCGGGAGCGGTGGGGCCGGCTGGAGTTGCCGCTCTCCGTGGCCTCCCTGCTCCGTGCGCCGGTGGCACCGCTCGGCCCCGGGGCCTGCGCTGGCCCTGGAGGTGCCGGTGTGGGTGCCCCGGGAGCGGGGGGCAGGTTTGTAGGAGCTCTCGGAGCGATAGGGAGGCTCGGTCCTTGCCGTGAGCGCCGGGCAGCGTCCGCCTGGGACGGCGGCGGGGAGCGGAGCGGTAACCAGCCCGCGGAGCCGCTACACTTTACACTGTTGGAGGGTAAGAGATCGCTTATCTGCAGCTGCGGCTCTTCGGAGGGAGAGGTGATGATTAACGTGGAGAGGAGCTGTCTGAGCCCTCTGCACACCCGTGTAGAAAATCCGTGCTGTGAAATCCGTCTTCAGTAAAGGGGAAGGGAACGTGCAGCATCTTGTAGGTACCGACGGGGCTAAAATATCATCTTAAGAGACAGCTGCTCGTTTTGCAAAGACTGGAGTAAAAGAAGGAATCGGAGCTACTCAGAGATTTTGGTTCTTTTCTTAAAGCTGGGGTTTTCTCGAGGGGCAGGGTCAGACCGGGGAGAGGCAAACCAAGATTTAGGTGAGAAATCCGAAGTTGAGAGGTGTGTTTTCCGTCTGCCTGGCTGCTCAATAAAACCAGGTCCACAATAGAACTTTGCACTGTGCGTTTTTAAAGTCAGATCTATTAAAAGATCTAAAGGCAATAACCATTTTGTTTAAATACAGCAATCTTTCATAGTAATCTAAAGAGTATTACTGTGGACAGCTGGATTTAATGCCCCCCCCCGCCTCCTGAAATACTAAATCTGTACGGTTTAAAATAAGTTTTGGGGTTTGTTGTTAAAGTTTATATTTAAAAAAAAAGGGAAAAAAATACTTGGAAAGAGAAGATTGATCTGTGCTTCAGGCAGAGACTGGTGCCTTCTCCCTCCCCACTTCGTGGGAGCAGCAGGTAATGTGCCCCTGTAGCAGCCACGGGAATTTTCAGTGGCAGGGCTTCCTTTTCTGTGAGAGAAGCCTCTGTGGACAAAAAGCAAAGTGCTGTGTTCATTAATCATTAGCCGTGCTGAACGTATTTGGCAAGAAAATGTGATCGGGTTGATTCAGATACTTGCATCTGTAACAAAAGAAATGCGGTTTGTGAAATGCGAGCATCATGGATATTTTAGCAGTCAGGATTCCACGTGTTCCGGTAAGAATTTATCAGGATATCCCTCATAGGCCCGTTAGAGCTATGAAAGCAGATAAACAACAAATAAAGGGAGGAAAGTCTACAAATTGAAACTGTGGAGAGGGGTGACTGCCTTATATGCTCAGGTGAAAGAGCAGGCATGGCACTTCGGGTTTCATCAGTTCAACGTGGAAATACTGCTTTGCTTTTTTTTACTCTTTTGGGACTTTTAAACCCATTTCCACACTGATGTAACATCTTGGCAGAGCCCAGCTTTTGGGTTTTAAAGTCTAATTCCTAAGGGCTCTGTTATAAAAATGCTTGGGTCCGTCTGTTTTACCGAGTACGGGTGCAGTACGTTGCGTTCCTGTTTCGTCCTACTTAGTTTCCTAGTGCATTGAACAACTTTCTTGGTCTCTTATCCTTTCTCTAATTTGCTGGACAGGGTTCAGCTGGAGGAAGTGTGGTAGTGTTTGTCTTAAAGTGACCCCTGCCTGCCATCAGATAATGGATCCACAGTCCAGTGTTGTAGTTTGGGAGAAGTAGGCAAGTAGCATGGGGAATGCAGCTTTCTATAAGCTCAAAGGGACAAGGGAGCAGCATAAAATGATGAATGGAATATTTTATTTATTCTCAGAGCTGTGATGGCATCTTTTGGCTCTTCTGATCTTTTACACTTCTGAAGTTAAAATGCAGAAAATTATGATCTGCAGGAAAACACGGGATGTTACAGATTTCTGCATTGAATTATTTAAGTTTGGGTTTTTTTAAGTGAAAAAGAAGAATATTGATTCCTTTTCTGTTGCTGTTCAGGGAGCCCAAATTGGTACAGTGTGAAATAGGTTTGCAGGGTTTTTCTTCCATGCACCATACTGTTCTGGTAAAGGGGCTTGCTTTCATTTTGGGAAGTCCTTAGATTTCCAGACTATAGAGAGGCTTGAGTGAGTAAAAATGTTGGCCAACCATCAGCACACCAATAGCTGCACTGGTGTACTTAGAGCTAGAAAGCAGACTGGCTCAATGAAGAGGCTGGACATGGCCTTAACACAGGATGCGTGAGAAGAAATGCAGCTTTCTGGTTTCAGGCAGAGAGGAAGGGGAGGTGTTAGATCTATTTCTAAGAAAATAGGCAGTGATGAAGCATCGAAGTTATAATTGACTGAGTGTTTGGGCGCTTTAACATTATTTATTAACTGTTGTGGGTCTGTAGAAGATTGAGTTCATAACACATGCTGCCTAGTTAACCAGCTGATAGATTTGAAGGCACAGTGCAACTTTACATCCTTACCAGTAAAAGTTTACAAAGAAATCGGATCATTTTGTCAGCATATTCACTGGTGCAAAGCTTATTCCTGTGAGAGTCTCCACTGGCAGAATCTTCAAGGTTGCCTTAAGGAGAATAGTAGTAAGTGCTCTGCGCCGGAGTAGAAACATGGATTTGGGTATCATGCCAGTGCATTACTGGAAGTGAGCCCAAGGTGGAGGGAGCTACCTTCAAAAGTGTGTTATTTTACCATTTTATGGTACCTACTTTGCAGAGAGGCAGGGATGAGTGAGCTCGGGGTTGGTGAGAGCTGCAGTGCTTGTTCTGTACTGTCATAAGGCCTGGACAGAAGCAGTCAGTCTAGTGATGAGTTTATAAAGTATGAAAATCAACTTAGCAATATTTTTACTGTCCTTCATATGGCTATTTCTAGATAGAGATTGGTGGGGAAGTAGATGTACATTTTCTAAGGTTTTTCTTCCTGGGTGTATTTATTCTTAAAGTAGAATTTAAGGTACCGGTCCTGGCTTTCACTGTGTGGACATCAGCAGTGCTGCTATTTTTTGGAGGGTTGACCAGACAAGCAGAATCAGTTGTTACTTGTTTGTAAGGCAGGTTGTTTTGCTCTGGGGTTCTGTGCTTGGATTGTGGGAAGCACAGCCTGTTTTCCAACTGACGCAGTCTCTGAATGAAAAGTCAACCATTTAAAAGTACCTCTTTAAGGGAACAGACCCTGTTGGTTTCCTTGTTAGTGCACCTGATGGGTCGATCCCGCAGCCGAGCAGGGGTTCCCTCGCTGTGAGCTGCAGGGCTTGCTTTGCAGCCAGCTCCCTGCTCTGGCTCGCTGGACCCAGGCTGTGCAGAGCCGGCCGGGATTTCTGCAGTGCCGTTTCCTGCGGGTGAGCTGCTCCGAGCCCATCAAGCCTGACCTTTTGCCGTGGTTTGTGTCATGCAGCTTGGCACCAGCCTGCCAGCACCTTGGTAGTTACTCTGGTTTCCAGAAGTAAACAACCGGCTATGGAAAAATATCTCGCCATAGGTTTAAAAAAGAAGTTTCTTCACAAAGTGAAGTGGGTTTAAATTTGCCTTCACTGTAGCAGTATTGAAAGCTAAATCCAATTTAGCAAAAACCCTGGTACAGAATTTGTGTTGACTAAATATTAACAGAATCTGGCCTTTGGAATTGCTAGCTGAGAGGCTGGTTTCTTGCTGCTTTAATTTCATACGACTGATGTGAATGACTTTCTTGTACCTAAGACATTTGTTGCATCACATTCAGAGGATAAGATTGGTCTGAGGTTTATTGCTGAAATGCACTTTTCAGGCCCTTTGAAAGACTCGCAAGATTTGCAAGTAAAAGAAGAGGAAACCTGTCTTTATGTCTCACCCGGCAATAATCAAAGGCGGTTGCATGCTCTGTGCAGGTCTCAGTTGGGGACACTCCTTTCAAATATGGAGAATCCTTATGTCCTCTAAGTCAGCGAAAACTGTAGGTGCTGAACATCTCACTAGATCAAACTCTTTACATTTAGATGCAGCTCTTGCTTAGCTAAAAGGGTGAGTCCAGCTGGCTTGGCAATACAGTCATTACTATTACAGTATTTTTACATTATTATTACTATTGCAATATACTTATTACAGTAATTTTTCTAAGATAATTCTAAATAATTGGGGCAAAACTGGTGGTTTTGGTGGAAGTGGTTTGTGGACACCGTGCAAGGGCTTCTGTACCCTTAACAGATAGAACCTCCCTGAAGGAATAAGGCTGTAGAGGAGGGTAGTTGAGCTTCTCTGGTGTCTGGGGTGAGGGTTTTGCAGAAATAGGAAATATCTTCAGGTTTTATTCAGTGAGCTGGGGGGGGGGGCAGCTGGTTCAGTGTGATGCAGGGTCATGGCCTGCAGCTTTGCAGCTTGGCTCTGCAGAGGGGAGGTGAATGTTTGCTTTGGCATTGATTAGTTTAGAGAGTAGCATCTAGAGCCCTCTGTCAAGAACTGAGTCCTCTTTATATCAAGTATTCCCCAGCGTGTATAAGAAGGACTGATTTCCTTACTCATTCCCTATTATAGAGAGCCTTGCCTGTTTGGTTGTTGGGTTGGGTTTTTTTTTCCTGGGATGATGTAGCACTTCATTTTAACCTTAAGGGGTTTTAAATCATCTTTCCTGCTTCTCCTGCCTAAAGTGCAGTATAGAAACGATTGTTATCATGTACTAATTACTGGCATTGTTAGTATTTCATCTGCGCTACACAACAATTCTAAATTGCTGTATTTGTTTCTAAACTGTACATACTAAATCAAAACTGGCAAGTCTTTTTGTCTCTCCTGAGTCGATGCATGCAACTTGGCCTGACTTTGCAGTTCTCTATCTAGCATTAGAGGAAGTTGAGATGCTGCGTGTTGGTTTTTGGTTTATTTGCATTCCAATGAGGTAAGGTGTTCTAGGTTTGTAGAATGATGCTCTCTTCGGGTTTGTTTTCATTTGCAGTGAGAGGGGAAAAAATGAATATGCATCTTTCTTGTATTTATCTGTAAGCTGTAGTTTGCAATTAGAGCTGATAACTCCAGAGATCAAGCAAGCAGTAGTGCTTTCCTTTTATGATCAGTCTTTCCCTTGAGGACTGATATCTAAAGGGCATGCAAACAATTAATGGGGCAGAATGTCTCCTATGCTTCTTGTTCCCTCTTGAAGATTATTCTTTTCTCTTTTTTGGAATAAGGATTAAGAGGGGTGGGAGGATTCTGTCCTCCCAGAATAGGTATGTCATGAGATAAAGGTGACTGTACAGCGCAGACCTCTGCTTGCTGGATGAGAAAAGAACCTCAAACACCCACAGACTAAAAAGTTGAAGCAGAAAGCCTTGTTAGGGGGCCTGGCAGATGGACTTTCTTGTTATGTTTCATACTGTTTGGGAGGGAGCAGTGCCTGTGGTTAGCAAAGGCTTGAATTTACGCAGGGGTTTGTGCCTGGTTTGGTGGTTGGGTTTTCTCCCCTTTTCTTGCTCGAGGCGCTCGGAAGTGCTGCAGAACCCATGCTGCGAGCAGGGGGCAGACACAGGCTGCTTCCCGGGTACCTGCGCCTCATGTTCAGAGGAGCAGGGAGTGACTCACGGGTGCTGTGCTGTTCCCCAGTTCAGCGCAGGGGTTGACTGCAGTAGGGAGCGTGCTGATGGAGCTGTATAAGGCAATGTGCTGGGGAGAGTCCCTCACCATGCCCCGGCTCCACTGAAGTCCACGCAGCTTCCGTGCTTGTGGGAGAATGTAACTCCACTAGGATTGCTTCCCTTTTCCTCACTGGCGTCAGGGGCAGGTGAAGCATTCATGCTGACAGGAGCAAATGGGTATCCATGAAAACCTGAGCCCAGTGCTGTGACTGTTAGGGCTTCTGTCTTGCACCCTGCCACCTCTGGCTGTGTGCCTGTGTGCAGCTCAGAAACACAAAGCTGGAGCTGTTCCCAGCCATGCAGTTACAGTCTCTGAGGTGCTATTGCTCCTTGCATTCTTCGGATACAGTCTGGTGTGCGTCTCTGGCATTTAAAACTCTTACAAGTGCAAGAGTCCCCCCAAAGAGGTGTGGGGCTTCCATGGCACTGTGGCGGTGTGCCTCACCATCAAACATAGCCCATTGATTCACTGCTGTTAGTGAATGCGGCTGGGTGCAGTTCCCCTTAGAGCGAGCCCGCACTGCTGCTGCTCTATACATGGAGCTTTGCTCCACTACACTGAGGCATTTGGCTTCAGCAAGGTCACAATTTCATTGCATTTTTGTTTTCTTTTTTGTGTGGTTGGGAGTGATGCAGGGCCTGTAGCTTGTGGCTCTTCTGTGTTTGTGTGGTTCCAGCCTTTGGGCCTTTTGTCATGGCAGGTACATAGCCATCTAGGCTAAAATCAGTGTTGAGAGAGGTATAATCATCCCAGCTTTCATTTTAAGAGCATTTATCTCAAAGCTTAATTAAAGCTACTTGGATGTAAATAAGTCTAACCTCTTCACTTCTGAACAATGCAAATAGAATAGTCAGCATACTTATAGGGTATCAGCCACGTAATTATTGAGTAATGTTTGTGTTCTTTGAAATACTGGGCTATTTATTGCCATTGAAACCTGGGACAAGGAGCTTCATAAAGCCAACTGCATGACTCTCCATTTATGCACTTTAGAAGAAGTTGATCATCCTCAAATGAGGAGGTGGAAAAGTGACATTAAATCTTTACACGGTTACAGATGCACTGTGACAGAGGGTTGGTCAGTGTGTCCTTTAAAACTTAAGGGACCTCAAGCTGGAGTTTTGTCTGGCTAGCAGTACCATGGGCCATATGCCTGCCTGCCAGGGTTTCAGACTAGATGAATTGGAACAGTGGGGATAGGATTGTGTGCAGGGCCTCAGGTTTTCAGTCTCCACTTCAGTTTGAAAGGGGACACAGCTGTGCTTGGGCGTGTGTTTGTGATACTGAATTTCCACCTCTTTCTCCAGACCCCAGGGAAGTTGGGATTGGCTCAGCAATTTTCTCCCTTCAGGTGTCATTTGCTGTGTAAGACCTAGTGTGGTTTACATGATCCAATAGGAAATCAAGTTCTCAGTGCGTGTGGCACCTTTTGTGAGACTGCCAAGGGTCTTGGGAGTTGATCCCATGGCATGCATTGAGCATGCCTAAAACTGACGTGAGCCTGTGTTTACCTGACTCTTGTCCAGCCTCCTCTGCCTGGTCCTGTGCCTAATGGGACATGACTGGAAGTGTCGTTTATCATCTTCTCACCCCAAGACAAGGTTAAATTCTCTCTAAGCCCCAGGTGCTCTTTGCCTAAAGCTCTTTGTCTAGGTAGAGTGTAGAAAGCTGGTGAAAAGTGATCCCTGGTGATCAGAACATTTGGAGTTCCCTTTCTGTACACAGACATTTGCATGCTTCAGTTCTGACTTAGAGTTGGATGGTATAAATTGTTCTACTTGACAGGAGCAGCAGTAGCTTCTCTCTTCCTTCATCAACTGTAATGTTACTCATAATGGGTGCATTTTTCCATTCAGCTAAATTAATGAGCTCATCTTTGTGTTCGATTTGGCAGAGTAGTTGCTGTGGGAAAATACACATTTTCTAGTAAACCTATAGTGATTGCTTCAAGCTCAATGTGGGAATTAATAAATTCATTTTTTGCACTGCAGAAAACTGCTTTTTGTAGATTGCCACTGGCTTGTCCCCTCCTTGGACTAGCTCCTGCCAGTTCACTGTAGAAATGTCTGCAAGCTGGATGTTAAGTTACTAACCAGTTTTGGTGAATACAGATGTGAGTGAAGCTACTGTTTGGCAGGCTGGAGCACTCTGGGATGCTGGAGGTGTGTTTGCCCCTGTTGCTGCATGGAAGAGGGGCAGGTCGTTGGTGACTGTTAGAGTAGCTGAGCTTATGCTCAGTTTTGTTTTCCCTCAAAAGGACACTCCCTACAATTGTTAGATTGATGGAGCTGCATTGTGTGCAGCTTTGGGTAGAGTTTTTGTAGTAACGTGGGTGTGTTGTTGAATTAAAAGAAGTATTTGCTTAAAATGTGAGTACATAAAGATGCGTATAACTCTTGGATGGATTCTTGTATCAACAGATAATGAAGAAAACCAGACAGGTTAATTAAAGAGCCAGAGATGTTTCATTTGAGAAACCTCATATACATAGGCGCCTTCTAAATGGCCTATGAGCATTCCTCCCTCCTCAGATGCTCCCTGATGATAGCAGGAATAGCAGCAGCGGTTGGCAGCACCCTGGCAGCCGGCAGCATGGAAAAGATCTGGGCTGGAGCAGTCAAGGGATTGATTTTCCTGATCAGGGAGGATCAAAATCCTCTCTCCTGCCTCCTGTACAGGATGCTTTGACGGAAACTCTGTGTGAAAACTCTCAGTAACACAAGCGGTATTTCACCCTTGCCTTTTTCTTGGTGGGTTATTTTACTGCATGACAGAATGTGGGTGTGCGCTGAGAACTAAATTTTGTCTGAGTCTGAAAAAGGCCCTCAGGATGGGATGTTTATGGTATTTCTACCACTGGCTCTAATTATCATCAAATCATAGAATCACAGAATGCTTTGGATTGGAAAGGACCTTAAGATCATCCAGTTCCAACCCTCCTGCCATGGGCAGGGACACCTCACACTAGACGATGTCACCCAGGGCTCTGTACAGCCTGGCCTTGAACGCAGCTTCTCTGGGCACCCTGTGCCAGGGCCTCATAAGGAAGGATTTCTTCTTAATTAACCAAATCTCTTCTAAATCTACTGGTATCTCTGGGAATAACTTCACGGGTCCCAGCCAGGAAGGTGAGGTGCAGCACCCAGCATGCCTGGAGTGCTCCCTCCTTCGAGGATGTCTTCCTCTTAACATGCTTTTGGTCACTGAGCTGCTAGATATTTTTGAAAAAGAGGAAACAGTATCTGTAACAAATTTGTTCCATTTTAGGTCCTTTTTTTTTTTTTCCTACAAACAAATAAGCTATAATATGGTTTCCTCAATTTAAAATCTTAAACTTTCACATTAAAATGTTCAAAGTAGTGCATTTCTCTGGCTGCTACACTGATGATGCAGCTTTAAGTTAGCTGGCTCGGAGAGGGGCATCAGTAGCAGTACTGATTGTGTTGTGGACACCTAGAACTCAGTATGGGGAAATGTTCCCTCCTTCCTGTTGCTGTTCCAAAATACTCTAATTTTCTTCCGATGTTTTCCCTCTCAACCCCTGTGTTTATACTTACAGAAGGGATAACCAGCCAAACATAAAGGTCACTGTAAAGCAGAGACCTTTGGAGTGGCAAAAATCTCACTCCGAAGAATTTCTGCTGTTAGGGTTGATTTAAAAGCCCTTGTAAGAGTGCTTCAGAATGGAAACTCCTTTGTGTGTCTCACACTGGCAGCTCAAGCATGCCCTGGTGGTAAATTTGCACTTTATGGCATTATTCCTGCCAACATTGATTAGTGTTTTGTCACAAAAGTAACTAACTTTGTAATTTAACCTGCCTTGGTATTGTCAGTCTAAAATGTTATGTATACACTCTGCATTATGAAAAGCTGCTCTGCAGAGGCTGCCTCTGGCTCTGGAAGCCCCTGAACTGTGAGCTGCTGGAGGCTGGCGCAGGAGCCAGAGAGGTACCAACATCTGCTTGCCTTGGCTTTCCTTGTTCCCAATGCAACTACTCCTGGTCACTGTCAGAGTCCAGGCACCAGCCCGAATTGTCTAGAAGAAATTTAGGAAATGCCTACTTGACTAGGTAATTATCCTGTGTTAAATACATTCAGATATATTAGCTAATGCTGGTATTAATTTGTAATACTTGAAAAACCTGATTGGGTCTTGGGTTTTAATCAAGTTATTCCAGAAGAGTAGCACCATTCTTGTGGAAATTCTGAAAACAAGTTACTAAGAAATCTGACTCATAAAGCAAGTGCCTCATGAAATGTGAATGTTTAGAAGGGAAAATGACTGGCAGCTCCTCTTGTAAGTGTGCTAGTTGCAATAAAGTATAAAAGTTCAACATCAAAGAGATCACCACTTAGTCTGTAGCATATTTGTACATCAAAGAACAAATACAGGGCAAAAGGAGCTGTGTAGAGATACAGTTCAGCTTTTCAGACAGGTCCCTGTGGAATGCTAGAGAGAGCTGCTTTCATAACGTGGAAATTATCTCTGGCACATCTTTTCTGATTTGGGAAATAGGTAAGAGTAAGATTTAAAGCAGTGTCTCCAAATCCAGTCTTGCCAATGTTATTGGGTAAGAGCATCCGAGCTGAAGAGAAGTCCACAGTGCTGCTCTGCTGGGAGAGCTGTGGCTCAAGTGTATAGACACAGGTGACAGGAAGTTTGTGTGTGACCCTGCCAACAATGGGCAAAAGATATATAAAGTGCATAAATGAGAGCTAAATGTCTCCTTTGGGCTTAAATTTTTTTAGGTGTTATTATGCCTGTGGTCAAACACTGTATTGTGTTGCCCGAAGAGGTTGAGGAGTCTCAGGTCTTGGAGGTGCTCAAACCTTGACTGGATGCAACCCTGAACTGTAGTTGACCCTGCTTTGAGCAGGGGCTGCACCAAGGAATCTCCAGAGGTGCCTTCCAACATCAACTCTTCTATGAGTCTCTGAGGGTAACACTTTTAACAGCTATTTGTATTTTTAATTATGACCCCTCCTAATAGAGGACACTATTGAGTTAAAAATCTGAGCAGCTCTGGCACAGCAAACTGATTTTTTTACTGCTTTTCCTGAGCATAGCATGGAAGCTGGATGTGGTTTTGCCGATTCAGGCTTTAAGTAGTTTATTCCAGCTTGTGGGGGGAGGATTTGGTTGGTTGATTGGTTGGTTTATTTTTGTTTGCTTTTTAATCCTGAATTCTTCCTTAAATTAATGAGGGAGTTTGTGGATGTCTGCCTTAGAACTAAAGAAAGGTGGTCTTGGGTATCTAGAGCACATGTCCTCTTTCAGAACATGTCAGGGCATGAGAAACTGATCACAGAAATTTGTTGGGCTGCCGTGGGCCAACTGGTGGTGGCATTGTGTTGGAGGCAGTGGAGACTTTGCTATTGATCTGAATGTATCTGCTTTAGTTTAAAATATAAAGTAGGTCACCTCAGTTCTTCAGTTCCAGTCTTCTTCATTTGTATGGTTTTTGTCTGTACATTCTGATGGTTTACGTGTATATAAAAATGTTAATCCAGACTAAATCTGAATTCTCCAAAGTTCAAGTGTGCTTGGCTCAATGGTTTTAATACCATTTTCACCCTTTATGGAGACAGTATTGCCAGCAGTCTTGTTTCTTTTATTGCAGTAATAAAAAGAGTTGCAATCTCATGGAATAATTAGGAAATACAAAGGGTTTCTGTAAAAACCCAGGGGAAACCTGCTTAGGCATACTACTGTATAATTAATTGATGTGCTACTACACTTACGGAAGCAGTGCATCAGTAAACAGAAGTCAGGATGTGAAAGGCTAAGAAGCACTGCTGGGAGTTACATAACAGCATCAAGGCTTGAAATAACAATTTGGGCACCTCAGGAGAGACCAGCATTTGCCTGTGGAGGGAGGACACAAAGCTCTCCTGAAGGCCAGGGCAAGGGGAGCTCTGAAGGCTCAGGCTTGTGCTTAGCACCTTCTTTTGCCAGTGAAACAGGTGTAAATACTTTTGATATTACTGGTCTCAATATTCCCTGCCACCTTCAAGAGGATCTTCTGATAGTTCCCTAGGATATAGTCTTGTGTTTTTAAAACCATGTCAGGTTAAGTGTTATTAAAATGCTCCTTTTGCTAATACTGTGCTTTAAATACATTTGAAGTTGTTGCTTGAGATGTGAAACGGATCAGTGGTTTGCGCCGTGTTTGTCTTGCCTTGAGACCTAAAAATAATTGTTAGCACATAGTCTGTAATTATCTCTTTGGAAAAGTCAGGGCCTTCTATAAAATTCCTGCAAGGAGACGCAGTAGCTGTGTATGTAGAGAGGTGGGTGTGATGGTACGTGAATGAATTATTCTTCTGGAAATATGTTTATGTTTAAAACTCGTATCAAATCGGCTCCTGCTGCTGCCCCACTGCAATACCATTACCTGGAGAAAGAATTCTCTCCAGGCACAGTACGTGTACCGAGATAGGTTGCAATGGCCGAGGAGGAAGAAGGAGCTCCTGGCGTTTTAGAAAAGTTAATTCTTGGTGATTTGAGGAAGGTGTGACAAAGAAAATAGGTTCATATATTTCTGTTTGGAGAAGAATATAACACAGCTGTTTTTAAGGAGGCCCATTTCTGTATCTGTTGCCTCGCCTTCTTGATGGGGAGAAATGAGCTGTACTTGAAGAGCTTTATGAGCTAAGTGGCTTTGCCTGGACATTGCAACATGCCTGAGTTCTCCTAATAGCACTGCTCAGTTGTGCACACAAGGCCACTGGGGAGAGCTGAGGATGCTTAACACACTGAAATCAAGCCTTTTCTCAGGAAATTATAATAATTGGTGGTAAATAGTGACCGTTGCTCTCAAGTAAATGGAGTGGCTGTGTGTGTACCTTGCTATGAGGAATTGACAGCAGACGTGTTTGTACTGTGCTGTTGAAAGAAGGTGGAGGCTTCCTCACTCAGGTATGTCAAGTCCTGGCCTGCTAGCTGGCATGGGGTGTGTTTGGAAGAGACAAGAGCTTTTAGAAAGACTAACCAAATTATTCAATTTATATGCTAAATGGAAGGAACATTTGAAAGAGTTTACTTTTGAATTAAAAAAAAACCAAACAACAATGAACTCTTTAGAGACTGGTTTTCCCACCTTTAAAATACCTGAACTGTCATGTTAATAGCTTGTTATTTCAGAGAGTGTGTGTACACACGTGCAGAGGGAGAGCTGCCAGCAGTGCTTAAATGAAGATCCCGAAATGAAATCCTTCAGTACTTCCCCTCTCCTCACCACTGAAATGAACTGAAAAATGCCTTGGGAAGTTGCCAACAAAAAGTAACGAGGGGTTGTGTAGCTCGACTTCTTCTCTTGGGTTGTGGCTCTGTTATTAGCGATGTGGCAACTGTGCTCAGTTCAGATTTTGTATTAGCAGTGGGTGGGATCTCTCGACATGTGAATGAGGATTCTGAATGGGCAACTTCCACAGATGTACAATTGGTCTTCTTGGAGCCTAAAGTTGTAGGAGCATGTCTGCAGCTGGCATGCAGCTCCCTGTCTCCCAGGAGGAGCACTGCTGCACTGCGTTATTTCCCAACTGGGGTAAGTTTTTGTTAGGCAAGCACATTTTCATTGGTGGAAGTTTGACAGTTTTTGAGGACTCTTATCTACTTCTAGCGTAAAAGCACCTTAATAATTGAAATTACATAGCATGACTTCAAATGTAATCACCCAATGTAATGTGGGAGAAGAATTAAATTTAACTATAATTAATTCCAGTTTTCAAAATGCTTTCAAAGTTGTATTAAGCTGGATACCAAAATTGTTTCACTTTGGAAAATGTTCTGTGTCTCCAAAAATCTCAGCGAAGTGTCTGTTTCACAAAGGACTACTTTGATCCAGCTATCTAAGAGATTTATGCAGGGAGACAAAACCCAGATTGCTTGCTGCTAATCCAGTGCTTTACAAACAAGATTTTCATTTTTATTCCCTTTACTGGTTGTTCAAAAATTCAGGCAGCTCTACAATAGGATGGTTTCTTCCTGTAAATAATTAAACCCATTGTAAACAATGGCAGTAGAAAGCAGTTTTGAAATTCATTTAGGTTTAAGTACCTTCTAATTTTTTCCTTTTGAAACCATTGTCATGTCCCAAGCAGTTTGAACGCTCATAAATCACATTAGAATAGTGGGGGAAATCTCTACTCTCTGTCACGCTTTTACAATTCTTCTCAAAACTCAGCTGTCATCCCAAAGACTTAGGTAAAGGAAGAAGTCATCCTTTAGCTTGGGTCATAAAAAGTGGCCATGAGGTTGGTGTGGCAGATCACAGAATGGTTTGGGTTGGAAGAGAACTAAAAGCTCATCCAGTCCCAACCCCCTGCCATGGGCAGGGACACCTTCCTCTAGAGCAGCTTGCTCCGAGCCCGTGTCCAACCTGGCCTTGAACACTGCCAGGGGTGGGGCAGCCACAGCTTCTCTGGGCACCCTGTGCCAGCGCCTCAGCACCCTCACAGGAAGAACTTCTGCCTAAGAGCTCATCTCAGTCTCCCCTCTGGCAGGTTAAAGCCATTCCCCTTGGCCTGTCCCTAGGGGGTCTTGTCCAAAGCCCCTCTCCAGGTTATTTCTAGTCCCACTTTAGGCACTGGAGCTGCTCTAAGGTCTCCCCATAAGGAGCCTTCTCTTCTCCAGGCTGAACTAGCCCAGTTCTCTCAGCCTGGCTCCATGGCAGAGCTGCTCCAGCCCTCCAGATCCTGTTGGTATTTCTCTTCACATGAGCTGAGATGCCTGTGTGATGTGCATTGCATGTGTAAGTGGTTACTGTCACTGAGTGCAGGCAAGCTGAGCTGGTTCTCTTCAGTGCCTTCCTGAGAGTGTTGCAGAAGAGCTATCCCTCCTTTAATATGTGCCAGTAAGGAATTTGGGGGTCTCAGTGTAGCTGTGCTTATTGCTACTCCTCAGAATGATATTCTTCTCATGGTAAGATCAGGTCTTTGAACAACCTAATCAAAGATGATTTAGCATGGCCTGGAAGAATAAAAAGCATTCCCATGCAATGAAAAGAAGTTGAGTCTAAATACTATGTAGTTATTCAGGGCAAAATAGTGTATAGTAATAAAGCACAAAAAGAAACCAAAGCCCTATATTCTTAAAGAGAAAATTCCTGTAGCACTGAAGGAATGAAAATAAGCATGTCTGTGTTTACTTGCCTGTTATTGCCATCGCAGTAGTTCCAAGTACATTGTTCAGTTGAATTAAAGAACCCACCTAAATATTTTAAGGCATTGTTTGTTAACAATAACTGGTTTTAATGTCAGAGAGGGTAAATTAATTTGGTTACACAATTTATCAGATGTTGCTAGATGTTGTGAATGTCATTAGTTATTAGGTAACCAGCAGTTAGTCTGGCATTTTGTTGAATCTCAGGACATTGCATAAATAGTCCTAGTTGAGAAAAATAACCTCCAATTTAGAAGGTATGATGCTCTGTCCTGCTGCCATCTGAAATGGGCTGTTCCAGGCAGCCATGCACCATGAATGTACTGGTGAAACTTCACCCTGCAAAAGCCATCAGAAACAGGCTTGTGGCAGGAGTGGAAAGAAGTGGGCTGGAATCCACCACAGAGCAGTGAGCACGGGGCGTATCACCAAGGGCTCTTTAGACTCCTGAACAGCCTGTAACAGTCACAGTTATGTCTTTCACGTCATAGAGACATAGAACCAGCCAGATTGGAAAAGACCTTTAAGATCATCAAGTCCAACCATTCCCCAGCACTGCCAAGTCCGTTGCTAACCCATGGCACCGAGGGCCTCGTGTACATGGTTTGTGAACACTTCCAGGGATGGCGATTCCACCGCTGCCCTGGGCAGCCTGTTCTAGTGCCTGACCACCCTTTGGGGAAGACTTCTTCCCTAATATCCAGTCTAAACCTCCCCTGTCACAGCTTGAGACCGTTTCCTCTCGTCCCATCCCTTGTTCCTTGGGAGCAGAGCCCAGCCCCTCCTGGCTCCATCCTCCTGTCAGGCATTTGCAGGCAGCGATGAGGTCCCCCCTGAGCCTTCTCTTCTCGACTGAAGCCCCCAGGTCCCTCAGCTGTTCCCTGTGCTCCAGGCCCTGCACCACCTCCGTTGCCCTTCTCTGATCCCGCTGCAGCCCCTCAATGTCTCTCTTGTAGTGAGGGGCCCCGAACTGAACACAGGGTTTGAGGTGCAGCCTCACCAGTGCCCAGCACAGGGGGATGATCACTGCCTGCCCTGCTGCCACACTGGTGCTGCCACAGGCCAGGGTGCTGTTGGCTTCTTGGCTGCTGCGTGCACAAGTCTTTTCCAAATGATCTGATAGTAAGCTGGCAAAAGGCTTAAATCTGTCAAAAGTCAGATGTGTGGTAAGTGCCTGAGCTGGGGCCTGCTCAGCTGCTGGGCCCACCTCACCTTGACCTTCTTGTCCCCTGTGCAAGGCCCAGCTCCTGCACCTTCCTCCATAGGTGCTGTTGGGAGCAGCAGCTCCTGGCCACCATGCTGTCTGCAGAGCTGCTCTTGTCTTTGCCAGGGAAAGGGAGCTTTGCACTTGGCCGTTTAGGAAGAAATTCCTTACTGTGAGGGTGCTGAGGCGCTGACACAGAGTGCCCAAGGAAGTTGTGAATGCTCCATCCCTGGCAGTGTTCAAGGCCAGGTTGGATGGGGCTTGGAGCATCCTGCTCTAGTCAAAGGTGTCACTGCCCATTGTGAGGGGTTGGAACTGGATGAGCTTTAAGGTCCTTTCCAGCCCAAACCTTCCTGTGACGCTATGATTCTATGAAGGTAATGTTTGACTTGCTGGGTTCAGGAAGCTGTCCATATGTTCTTCATGAAGCTGAAGAACACCTCAGAATAACATCAGCTATAGGTAGATCTGTGTAAATTCTCTCTTCTTTTTCCTGGCTTCTTTCTTACTGACTGCATTGAACAAATCTTTTTTTCTTTTTTCTTTTTTTTTTTGTTTCCCAAATGAAACCAGTTGGTTTTTTGTTTTTTTTTGTTTTTTTTTCTGTAGTGAATCTGTCAGACAAAGTAAATTGACATGTCATGTAATGGCTTTGTGGTGTGCAGGGTTTTTCTTGTTTTAAGTTGATGCAGGAGGTGTATTTTGATGCTGTAAGGCTGTGATGGATGAAAAACCTGCACTGACTTTTATCCAGGAGAGGGAAGCGAGCTGTTTTCTTCCAAGGGCTGTAGATCAATTGGTGTCTTATAGAAGTAATGCCATGAAAGTGGGGGAGAACTCCTCTTTGATACTCAAGCCTTTCTGTTTCAGTTGGTACAATGATGGGCTTTTGAATGAAAGGCTTACTAAGGCTTGTATCTGTTTCAGAGTATTGACAGCCAAAGCGAACTCACTAAGCCAAAATTTATATGTTTATCCAAGCCTGTTACAATCAGAATTTATGTTGACTGTACTAATGTCTAGGCTTTAATACCACTTTTATATGGAAGGCTGTAATTTGAATTTTCAGTGAAGTAAATTTCTTTACAGTATGCCTTTGAGTTATGATTTATAACTGGATTCTTACAAATAAATGCTTTCAGCCAAATGCTGTTGAACTAATTCCATTTTGAAGTTATTAATTATATTTAGCTCGCTGAAAAAAGGAGGGGGAATGCATCAACTAACCCTATATAAAAGTGACAACAGAATTGTTTTGTGAAAAGGCTTTTGCTCCTCTTAAGCTATGAAGAACGAATGGTTTGTTGGGTTGTTGGTTGTTTTTTTAATCAAAGAAGTGTGAACAGAAGCTAGATAATGCATTGCTATACTGCAGAGACAGTTCATTTTGAACAGGCATTGATACACTTAATGCTTTTTGCTTTTATCATGTTAAGGTCTTTGGCTTTGCAGTGAGCCTCCTAGTTTGTGCAGAAAAACCCCAACTTGTAAATCCATTAATTCTTGTCAGATTGTAAATTTTCAAGGTAAATTTCTTCTAATGGAATAATCAGTTTGCTGCATTCAAGCAACTTAAAGCAGGAAAGAGATGTTACAGCTTTGACTTCTTATATATATATCTTTTGAAGCTTATGATCAGAACAAATCTAGATGGAACCAAAACACAGTGGATTTTAATGCTGGTTTTGCAGCTTGCTCATTACCCTTTATTAGTAGGATTCCTATTTAGTTTTCTTTTCCCAGGAGTTTGAGAGATGAAATAATAAACCTGAGCATTGCTGATTGTGGTTTCCCACAGGCAGATTGGGAAGGAAGTAGTGTATATATTTTTAGATTGGAGTGTGGTATTTCTGCCATTTCCATCTTTATCCTTCCATTCTGGCTGTTCCATTTAGGTGGATATAAGAATTTTCCTGCTTGGAATTTGCATCACCCTGGGATCACAGTAGGCTGCATGCAGAACTGTCATCTTGCTGTAGTGCAGTATAATTGCCTGATCCTCTCTCCTTTGCTGTCTAGTTTCTCATTTCTTTCATTTCATTACTTTCATTTCTTTACTTTCATTTCTTCTCCTTCATGTTAGCGTTCTTCATCTCTAATTCACTTTCTTGTGTTCTTCTTTCACCCTCTTTTGAAAGCAAACTGCCACGGCTTTGTTTAATCTCTCTATCAGTGTAGTGAGGGGTAACAACACAACTATACGTTTTAGGCCCTTTATAGCCAGCTGTTTCAGATCATGAAAGGTAGAGCCTGCTAGGACCCCTCTGTGCTTTACCTTTCTAACACTGCATGCTCAGTTCTTCAAGAGATCTTTGTTCCTTAGTGGCCTTCTGGAATAGTTCCAAGCACACCAGAGGGCTGTGACAACTGGAAGAAGCCATCCCTTCAGATAGGCTTTAATTGTCCTTCCATCTACTAACATTCACCCGTGGTCTCTAAAGCCATGCTCTCTCCACTGCCCCATGAAGCATTTCTGACTTTATCACCCCCGTTTGGCAGCCTGTGCCAGGCACACCAGCTGATGCTCACTGGCATGCTCAGGAAACTTAGTTTGTTCTTGCTCGTTGTTTTACTTGGAGAGAAACTGCTGCTCTCAGATACATGGTGCTGGAGGAGAGATGTGGAGTTACCATGCCAATCTGCCGTAGTATCTAATACATTTAATGTTGTATCGTGAGCTCCCTAAACACACACAAACTGTTCTGGTTACCAGTGTGATTAATACCAAATCATCCACAGGCTGGTTTTTAGGAGGGTGTTCGTGAAACCTCTGCCTTGCTTGTAGATTGCCTAGTAAAATTGAGTTTGTGAAAATGGACCAGCATGAAGCAAAAGAAGCTGCATGGAATTACTGTTAAACAAATTATTTTCTAAAACACAGGAGTCATAAATTACATCATGTATGGGGTGTACAGAGCCAGAATTACAGTGAAAAGAGCTGGTCTTCAAGGACAAAGGAAAGCGCAAAAGAACATAGAGTTCTGTATTTCCAAGATCCTTGGAACAGGAACTGTTATTTGATCTGCATTTATATGTATTATGTACATTACAAAACATCCACGAAATTAGAAAGTAAAAGAGGATGAGGTAGAGATGATGATTTTTGAGGTCCATGTGTTAGAAGCAGGGCTGAACTGATCTGTGTGTAGTAAGGTGTGCCGTTGTATTCACTACCAAACTCTTCTGGGAAGAGTGAATGGAAGTTGAGGTGGTGGAGCTCTCATGGGTGGCTGGTGGGCTATAAAATTGCTGCTTCTAATAAATCTACTGGATAAATCAATCAGTTGTGAATGTCTTGAACAGTTTAGGGAGACACTTGCCAATTCTTATGAATTCATTGCAGTTTCTTCACCAACGCCTGCCTTATGGTTACGTGTATTTTCTATCATACATGAAAAGCGTAATTCTCATTGGAAAATGCCTTCTCTTCTAAAATTATGCATTTTATGGTGTGTTTCTATCCTCTGTCCTCCCTTCTCCCTTTGTCCAGCTCTAGCTTTTGGAAATGGATGGATATAGCTGGTTCTTAGCTGTCATTTAAAAGCATTCCTGTTGTCTTCATTTCTGGGTGTAGCTTGGAAATCCATTGGAATTCCATGCATCTAACCCATGGCTTATCTAGTTTCTGAAACCAAGGAATCTCCAGACTCACTTCAGAAACCACCTGTGGGTAATACCAGGGAAGCATATCCTGCAAACTGCAGCATTCCCTTATACTTCCTTGGACTTCTAATGGCTCCATTGCTTCTCTCCCTCACAGACCTGCCCTGTGAAATGTGTGTGCCACCAGGCACTTCATATTTAGCTGTCGTGTCTCTCATGATTCAAAGCTGTATCGGAAGTCAAAGTGTGAATATAGCTTCTTTTTCAATGCTAATTAAAGCTAAAAGGAGCATCTGCTTGCACAGTGATCACACTAGATGGAAATAT